>NC_083359.1:43595000-44805714 GCF_030254825.1 Meriones unguiculatus
TTAACTGTAGGTGCTAAGCATGCATCCTTGGAGAGACTGAACTGCTGCTGCAGTGTGGATTCTCCCTCTGGACAAGGACAGGCTCTGTAACTGCATATATATTAGTGTGATTAAGAGTGGCATCTGCTTAGTATTCTAGCATCAACTTGGTGTGCACCTTGCAATGTGCCCAAAAGGAGGATCTTGCTGGAATATGCAGCAGAACATCTTTAATAATATTTCTGTAATTTTGGGAGTTCCTGAATGTATGGAATGAATATTGGTCTTATCACTTTACCACTACTTCCCTGCAACCCGCTCCAGCGTCCACACATCCCCCTCCAGCTTCATGTCTCTTTATTTTTCCCTTGTTTTTCATAACCCCCTAGTCCAGTTAATGCTTCCCCAATATGTATGGGTGTGTGACCATCTGACTGTGGCACAAGTGACCTGGCAACAGCTATGTCTCCAAAGGAAAGTGGCAATCCCTACTTCAGAAGTCATCAATTGCTAATGGCTTCTCAGCAGGAGCTAGAGCCCCATGCCCTCCTCTTCCCGTCACCCATGCTGGAAGTTTGACTGGATTTATCTTGTGGAGGTCTTGTGCAGGTAACTTCAGCAGCTATGAAGTAGTGTATGTGACAGCCATAGCATGCCCAGGAGTCATCATTTCACAGCTCTTCTCCCCATCAACCAGCTTTTTCCATTTTCTCTTCCATAAACATCCCTGAGTTGGTTGGAAGTTGACATTGATGAGCCATCCACTTGGCACTTTAGCCAGTTATGAATCCCTATGAGAGCATTAAAAAATAAAAACCAAACGAACCTTAAATTAGAGTACATCATCCCCTCAAATGTCTATGAAGAGATGACTGGAGCCAGTGTGGTCTTACCAACCTCAGGAGTCTAACTCCTTCCTGTCCAGAAAGAACACAAGGCCTGGCACATCCCTATGGTTTGCATTTTAATGAAAACCAATGTTTCTGGCTGCTATGATGCCTATATGTGTGTGTGTGTGTGTGTGTGTGTGTGTGTGTTAATAATGATTAAGGTTGTTTCTTCTGTGATTCTCTAGAGTCCCAACAGTAGGTCTCAGGAAAAGCATCCTGCTGGCTGCTTACCACTCAGTGATTGTTTAGTGTTCCTAGGTTCCCTGTGAGAACCATATAACCATCATATAACCATTAAGTACACAGAATTGGAGGGAACAATTTATAGGTCATCTTCACCCTAGGGCAGGTAGAGCTCCTATTGGTATCCACTCCATCATTTCACTGTGTCTTCTACAGAACATCTGTTAGATCAGTGAGAGTTATTAGTATGCAAGTGGAAGAAAACTCAGGCAATTTTTGTTTTTGTGGGGAAGATTGGGGCTTAGATGTAGCTCAGCTGGTAGAGTACTTACATAGTATGCATGAAGCCATGGGTTTTACATCTAGAATTCTGTAAATCAGGTTTGTTAACTCATACATCTAGACTCAGGAGGTAGATACAGAAAGATAAGGAGTTAAAAGGCCAATGCCATTACATATAAAGTTTGAAGTTAACCTGGGATATATTAAGCTCTAGCTCATGAAAAAAAGAGACAATAATTTGGGCTGAAAATGAGTGTCAGAAATAGATATATAAACCCCTGGCTTCCACCGCCAGCACTGCAATAAAAATAAAAGTAAAAATAAAAATAAAAACAAAATAAAATAAAATAAAATAAAAAACAGGTAGAAGAGACAAGAAAGAAGTTGACTTCTCTGTTGTCCAAAGTGAAATCTAAAGAGGCAAAGGGCAGTGGAGGCAGAGATATCTTGACTTCTTTCCTATCTGAGCATCCTGCTGTCCTCAATAGTTGGTCTCCACCTTTGGTCACAAGACAGCAGCTTAGTGTCTGGGCACCACATCCTCATTCTACTAGGCAGGAAAGAGACTTGGCCAGCTAATCTAGCTGGTTTAGTGACTTCCAGATTCAGTGAGAGACCCTGTCTCAAAATATAAGGTAGAGCGTGATAGATGAAAACATTCCATGTTGGCTTCTGGCTTCCGTGTGTATGTGGACACATACGCACCTGCGCACACATGTTCTAATATGAGTTTAGAAAGACCTTGGGCATTTTCTCCTTTACCCATAATGTCAGAGCTGGTGTTTACTGAGCAAGGTCTTAGGAGAATTGGTTGAAAACATGCACTGCAGCTATTTACCTGTCAACAAGATTGACATATTTCTTCCATCATTGATTTTTCACACTTTTCTTTCAGCCCTTCATTAAGCCTGGTTTATGTAAGGTTCTGGGAAGAATCATGACAGGGATGATGTCTGTGAGTTTTTTTGTCATTTCAGGCTTGGGTGGAGACAACAGTACACCTAATGATGTCTTTGCACACAAAGGTCAAGTCTTGTTCACCTTTGGTTTTCCTTGAATCATCTGTGTTCTTTTATTTGAGAAAGCATTTGTTTACTTACCAGGATAATGAGGAAGTAAAGCTGGCCATCTCTGATCAAAATATAGATTGATGTGCATGATGTGAGGAAGATAATGGTTTATGTGAGTGTGAGGTACTTTTATTGCTATGACAACGTAACTAACAAAGCACCTTGAGGAGGGAAGGGTTTCTTTTGGCTCACAGTCTGAGGGTGCAGTATAGCATTGCAGGAAAAGCATGTTCGTTGGGGTTTGCAATGACTGGTCATGTGGCATCCACAATTCGGAAGCAAAGAAAGATGAATACTGCTGCTCAGCTCGCTTTCTCCTTTTTATTCTGTCTTGAATCCTGGCCTATAGGATGGTGCCCTCACATTTAGGATTGATTTTCCCACCTTAACTAGCCTAATTCTGAAACTCTCTCACAAATATTCTCAGAGATTTGTTCCCATACTGATTCTAGGAACACAGAGCTGACAGTCAAGATAACCATCATAGAGTAGACAGAGAGAGCTCACACACTTAAGGAAACAGTACTTGAGTCTGAAACACAGGAAGTCTGAAAACAGGAAGTGCATGCACCTGTACTGGGAAGTAAGAGAGGGATTGGAAGGAGACAATTCCGTTCAGGGTCACAGGGGCAAACTTTCTATTGCTTCAGCACTTGTTCTTAAATCTATTTGTGTCAAAGTCCTTTGTCACCTGAGTCTTTCCTGGAATAGCTCTAGCCTAGACATATTCACACGGCAACCGTTACAGCAGCACAGAGTGGTAGGGAGAAGGCATTTATGTTTTTATGGGGAGATAAGAAAAGGAAGGCTTTGGTAAAGGCATCCAGTTGGTTGGGGGAGAAAATAACCAAACCAACAAATGTACTGGAGTTACATTTCTGTAATCACTCAATTTGGACGGAGTAGCATAGCCTCCAGTTATGAAACCATTTCTCTCAATTTTTTTCTTTTTCTGCAATCTGTCTCCCACTGTGACAGATGTGGCTTATCTCATGCCCAGTTCTGTAAAGGAAAAAAAAATCCCTCTTTCTTTCTCCTCCTCTTTCTTTTCCTCTCTTCATCGTTGGAACTGGGAGTGTCTGCCAGTGTCTGCTCACTTTCTGGCTGGCATGTTCTTGTCATCCCATTTGTGCCTATAATTTGGAGAGTTTTCTCTTTGTTTGTAAATTTGTCATTATCTCACACAAAGTGCCTTGCCATGGTTTAGTAAATATCTCTATGTCTTCACGCTCAAAGCTCCACTCCATCTGCAAGCTCAGTGTATTTGTCCCCAAATGCCATTTCTGAAGGAGAAAGCTGGAACCAGAAGGTCTGGCAATAACAGTGGCTGCCAGCAACATCCACTATTACAGGATTAATAGGAATTAAGTCTGCTTGAGCCACCCAGTGAGACAGCACTCTACTTCCAAGTCAGGCTCGAGTAAGGAGAAGGCGTTCTGTCAGACCAGTTGTCTGAGCCTGTAGTTTGTAAATATTTATGTTTTAATTGGTGAGTGATTGAGTGAGTGAGTGTGTGTGTGTGTGTGTGTGTGTGTGTGTGTGTGCCTGCCCTCCTGTCTGTAGTATAAGCAGAGACAAGAAGAAAGCATTGGATTCCTTAGAGCTGAAGTTACATGGAATCCTAAGCCAAGTGATTTGGTGTTGGGACCGAAACTCCTGTAGTACTTTAGAAGAGCAGCAAGCGCTCCTCATTATCCAGTGTTTCCAGCTGCCTGTTCGTAGCAGCTTGACTGTTTTCTCAATGCAGTGTTTTCTGCTTTTACATGTTTTTGTGGATGACCTATCAGTGTCACTCCCTGGGTGTGAGTTTATTCCTTCTTACTGTGAAGGTTGGGACAAATAAATCTGAGGGAGCCATACCTCCCATACTTGAACTGTCATCCTCCTGGGACACAGCCAAACTTTGTCCCAGAGAAGTTTTTCTGCATAGATACTGGGTACCAAGGGGCCTCAAAGTAGTAGCTGTTCTCAGGCTTAATGGGTCTTAGTGGGTTCCCAGCATGACAACATGGCAAATCTTAGGATGAAGCTCAGGGACTGAGACCTGGCTCAGAACATCAGGTTCTTGCTTAAATAAGAGTAAGGTATGCTGGCAAGGCAGACATAGATCCCTGAGATTTGCTGGACAGCCAGCCTAGATTAATTGGGGAAATTTAGGAATAAGTGGGAGGCCTTTTCTCAACAACCAAGATGAATGGTTCCTGAGGAACAACATCCAAGATGGACCTTGGGCATGTATACTCATGTGTACCTAAAGATGTCCCCATGCATGCATGAACTTTCCTGTACACACGTACTTGTACACACATGCAGAATGAGATATGAACCTCCTAGCATGCCAACAGACTCTCAGAAGTCATATGGCATTTAGGCCTACCCAGCCTTAGTTTCCAGAATTTTCCACCTTTCTCAGATCCCATTGAACACCTGAGCCTCCTCTAAGGCCCTTTCCTGATTCCAGACCTTTGCACATGCTGTCCTGGCCTGGCTTCCAGAATACTCATTCCTTTTCACTTCTTCAGTGGTTTTCGGTGGCTGGATAGAAGCTGTGTCTCTAGAAAAGTCTCACTAACTCTAAGAGACAGGCAGGTTTCCAAACAGCACAAAAGGCTGTGTGTATCTCCACATTTACATCTATATCTACAACTACACCTATCTTAGCTTCTAACAGGCTGGTATGTGTGTTCCTATCAGTTTCTGTCCTCTGCTGAGCCTCCAGTGTGCAGTTCATTTGTACTGAGCGCTCTGTGAGCATTGGTTCAATGCATGACTAGATAAACTCTGAGCTCCATGTGTGGGAACACCTGACAAAAATTGGTCTCCTAACCTAGTCCTAATTCTGACTCCACACCACTCTCGCTCAGTCATTGTATTTGAATTATGGACTGATGGTCCCAAGTTGGAAATATTTTTTTCTTTAAATACTTCAGTAGCCATGAGTGGAGCAGTGAGTTGTGGCCATGTTATGCTTGCTGGGTACCGGCAACCCTAAAATAAATATGTTGTGATTTTGTTTTCTGTTTTTCTATACACCTCTTGTCCCTCCCAGTACCGTAACTTGTCATCTCACTGTATTGCTTATTCTTTTGCCATTTTCATGCATTTGTGTGTTGTGTATATGAGGGTATGGATGTTTGCAGGTGTGTGAGCACATGTGTGTGGGTGTCTGTGCATGTGTGTCCATGTGCATGTGGTGACCCAAGGTTGATGTTGAGGATCATCTTCCATCTCTCTTCTACCTTATTGAGGCATTGTCTCTATCAAACCACGAGCTGCTTTGATAGCTAGGCTCAGCAGCCAGCTTGGCCTGGGGAATCCCCTGACTCTGCCTTCTGTCCCGGAATCACAAGTAGACACCCTGCCTATGCAGCATTACTTGCCTTCTAGGGATCTCAGCTCCAGTCCTCACTGCGGGTCACAAGTGCTTAAATGTTGAGCCATCTCCCCAGCTTGTCATCTCATTTTTGAAGACCGACTGCCAAAGAATGAGACGTTTAATTTGAGACATCCCTTTAAAATTCTGAATCGTCTTTGTAATCATATTTTCCAGAGCTTTCTTCGTGAGGTGTGTAGAAGTCCATTAGAAGTCCATTATTTCTCTTGTGCCTGGGGTGGGGGAGGGTTTCTTTGCTCCATTCTCTTCTTGGTACTTTTTTTTCTTTTTTTAGCTGTGTTCAACTGACTTCTCAGATTCTCCATGATCCCATCACCTCTCTGCTCCCTCTATGTCTCCTGCTCACTCTTGCTCCTTTTGCCTCTGAGAACACTCATCCTTTCTTCCCTGCCCACAGTGCTTTAGCTCCATAATAGATTGACTCATATTGGAGAGTATTTCTTTCTTTCTCTCACCTGCTGCTTGCTATGGAGGGGAGATTTTTTGTTTGTTTGTTTTGTTGGTTGGTTGGTTGGTTGGTTTTGGTCTTCAACTTTTTAAGAATCCCATATGAACATGCAACCTACTATAGCAAGTGAAACTTGAGAAAAGGGGATGAGGACACTTCTAGGTGGAAGTTTAATGAACCAGTCAATGACTCTAGACTTCTGTGTAGAGACCAGAGACTCAATTCTGTGTCATATTGATCCATGCAGAGAATATGACAGAGAAGACTCCAGTGGAACAATGACCCAAGTCAGAAATAAGCCTTTGTTGTCAGCTGGGTCCATGATTGTGGGGACTATTTGTTATTTAGCATATCTAGCCCATGTCTGCGGAGACGGAGTTTCATCACAGAAGCGATTCCTTTTGACTTTTCATCATTGGGTGAGCTTTTAAAAAGAAAGTGTCCCCCTATAGCCCTGGTGTTTTTTCATAGAAGTCCTCACACCACATGTAATGCTTAGCTTTAGTTTTCATTGACACAATGGAAAAGAATCACAGTGAGGTATTTTTTACATTGGGTTTGCTTTTAGGGATGTCTGTAGAGGATCTTTCTTTCTTTCTGGTTGTTTTTCATTTTTCAAAAAATTTTAATCACTTTACAGCCTGATCCCAGCCCCTCTCTCCTCTCCTCCTAGTCCCACCCTCACATGCCCCCTTCCTCCCATTCCCTCTCTCCTTCTCAGAGAAGAGGACACCTCCAAAAGGTAATAACCCATCCTGGCACTTCAAGTGGAAGCAGGACTAAAAGCATCCTCTCCCACTGTGGCCTGACAAGGCATCCCAGGTAGGAGACAGGGATCCATCAGCAGGTAACAGAGCCGCAGACAGCCCCACCTCCCATTGTTAGGAGGATTTTTCTTAATTAAATTAATTAAAGTGGGAAGACTCAGCCCACTGTATGCAGCACCACTTCCTGGGTAGGATGCTCTGAACTGCATAAAAGTAGAGAAACGGAGCTGAGCACAGCAGGTAAGTGATCACGCATGTGCCCCTCTCTGCTCTTGACTGTGAGTGTGTTGGGGCTGTCTCTTTCAGGTTTCTGTTGCCTTGACTTCCTCAGTAATGAACTTAACCTGAAATCATAACCCAATAGAAATTCTTTTTTTTTTAGGTTTTGGTCAGGATGTTTTTATCATAGCAACATAAGTGAAACTTGAGTACCATAGTTGTGTTGTAGTTGTTATTATTATTATTAATCTTGAAATTTGCCAGAATCACTTCTGAATCTCTTATGTTCAGCAGAGTACTTGTTCTAGGCTAGGTTTTTATTCAACAACCAATAAACAAACAAGTAAACAAACAAATAAATAAGTGCAATGGAACAAGGTACATATGGTATATATGTTCAGTCCTACCATTCTACGTTCTGGAGGCTGAGACAGGAACATTATGTTTGAGGCCAGCCCTGACTATGTAGCAAGAGGAACCTGTCCCCAAAAGAAAAAGAAAAGTAGCTTGTCTAGTGTTGAGAGGCCTCTATCTCCATGCCTCCATGGTAGGTAGATGGGTTCTCCTAACAATGGCAGCTGTTACATGGCTAAGCCAGTGATGTTAGAGGAATCCCAGCTGCTGTGGAGGATGAAGATGCATGCGGCAGACTGAAGCCACAGCCCTGTTAGATTCTGATTAGGATTTAAGGAACCAAAGGAAGAAAGAAAGTGTGGGGCAGTGGTGAAGAGATTTGGAAGCCTCTGGGCCAAAGAGTAAGCAACAATGGCAGTCCCATATCAGCTGTCTGCACTTAACCCCACAGTACTTAACCTAACAAGGTAGGCCCACCTGTTTCAGCAAACACCTTGACTCCCTCCTTCTAGGTGATATGTTCTTCCTTGTTGGTTTAAATGAGCAGTCACCCATCTCCTAACAGACTCAAGCCCCAGGACCAGCCTGGTGCTAGTGATGTCATTTCTTAAGGCTGGAGCTTTTCTGGGCTTTCTACCTCCTTCTCCACACATTAAGAGACTCTACCCATGGAGATTTTCAGTCCTCCTCCACACATCTCTCTAGCAGTAGGGATGAAACGGAAGGCCACACATGCGCTACACAGATGCTCTACCACTGGCCTGTAGCCACAGCTTTCATTTAAATCTGTAATTTATTTTTCGACAGGATCTCCCTATGCTGCTCTGGCTGGCCTTCAATTCATTAGTGGTCCAGATAGGTCTTGAACCTGTGATCCCATTGACTTGGCCATCTGAGTGGCCTGGATGAGACTTTTGTTAAATGTACAGATAGTTCTTAATCTAGTACAGAAACCAGAGTCTCCAATAATAGATGCTATTGTTCACCATAAAGTTTTGGGAAGCTCCTAGTGGAAGATCAGAAAACTTTAACACCATGGTGTTTTAGCATCAAAGAAGATAGAGAGATCCATGCTTAGAAGCATGTGACTGAAGAGAGGGCTCAGTGTTTGAGAACCCTTTTTGCTCTTCCAGAGGACTTAAATTTTGTGTCCAAAAATTTACAGGTGACCCACAAACACCTGTAACTCTAACTGCAGGGTATCTCACAGCTTCTTCTGGCTTCTATGAGCACCAGCACACACATCAAAAGTGTGGATGCTTTCTCTGTCTGTCTGTCTGTCTCTGTCTGTCTGTCTGTCTCTCTCTCTTTCACACACACGCACACCCCCCCACACACACAGCAAAATAGAAATAGAAACGTTTTAGAAAGGCACACAACTAGCTTGCACTCATCTCAGTGTACACAGATCTAGTTGAAAAAGTGACTGACAGGGTGTGTGGCTACTCTGAGCATCCATGGGTGTCATCCACAGGTTGGACATCATGTGTCAGTCTCTCAGCCTGTAAGGAACTGTGAGCACCATGGCTTAAAATGGGCTATTACCTTTTTATATTTATCCCAAACTGTTAAGGTCAGCACTAAAATTTGACCTTTTCCCTGCCATCTCGTTTGAAGTAATTAACCCCCTGTGTCTGGAAGCACAAGGAAGCTAGGAATTTGTTATTAGATTCTCATAAAGAGCCTATTAATATTAAAATTGCTTCCCTCTTGGGCTGACTGTTTTAATGGCCTGACGCTGGGTAAACATGAGCACTGGTGTAAGGTTTTAAAATGCACGAGTTGAGGGCAGAGCTGTTCCAGCAGCTACCTGATCCATCACAGCACCTTTTGTGACAGTTTTCTCTCGCATTGGCACAAATCTCTGTTTTGAATGTGCATCTGCAGGTTTCCATCTCTTTTGCCAGGAAACTCCTCTTGGTTCCATTGGATACAGAGCAAGTCAGAGGAAGCGAGCATCCTCAGTGATTCATATACTCACCTCCTTAGACACTCCCAGACCTGGTTCTCAGGGAGACCTCAGCTTGGGGTTGTTTGTTAAGTTGTGGCTTCCTGTGGAGGCTATGCAAACCACCCCAGAGCTGGGGCAGAACTGTCAAGAGACAAGGTGCTCCTAATTTGAGGTATGCAACCATTTCTCAAGGGTTGGCTATGGGATGCTTGACTGTGAACTTCACAGCTTCAGCTTGCCAACTCAGAGATTCACAGTGTGCATCAACTGGCCGTCATCTATCATGATTTATGCTGGATTTTGGGATACAGCAGAAAATGAATGAATGAGGCAGGTGTGTGTGTGTGTGTGTGTCTGTGTGTGTGTTTCCTCATGGATCTTACAGTTCACTGCAGGAACACCCGAACACCCAGTGGCCAGGCATGCAAATAAATCATTAAACATAAAGTAATAAGCCAATATTAGGAGAAATTAAATAGACACTCCACTCTGTCTATTGATAAATACAAATAAAGTCTCTGAACACAAATATACAAATACACAAATCCCAGTAGTTGAATATATTCCAGATAGCATTTGACACTGTGGCATTTGATGGGTGAGTGCAAAACTTCTTTAAAAGGAATACAATGAAAAAAAAAAAAGAAAAGAAAAAAGAAACCTCTTGTAAGTAGACACAAGACACAGCATCACATTTTAGAGGAAAAACAATTTGAAAGCAAACTTCCCATGAAAAGCTTTGGATGCAGTAATAGAATAGAGGATTTTTCAAGAGATAAAAAATGCTTGTTACAAATCTATATTTAACAACAACAGAAATCCTTCAAGAAAAAAAAGAAATAAAGGAATTTTCAGGTGGAAAAAAAAAGAGTAAAATAATCACTTACCAGAAAAACTACCTGAAACACAAGCTAGAAGAGGTTTTCTAAGGAAAAAGAAAACATATGTAAAATTTTAGGGCATCAGGGAAAAAGGGACAATCTGCCCTGTCCAAAATAAGGGAATACTTTCTAGTGATATCATCAGAAATTGATGCAATCGGAAACAGGAAAATGCAGAAACTTAATAAACAGAAAGGCCTGCTGTATGAGAAAAATAATTGCTAACATTTTCAAGTCACTAAGAAACTCACAAAGAGAAAAGAGAGAACAGGGACCTCACCAAGAAAGACTTGGGGCGGTGGAGATCATTGGATACATAAGGAATAATTTGAGTGTCTGTTCAAGGGCACTGAACCTATTACATCAAAGGTTTCCCCCAAATCAACTCCATCAAGGAGGATTCATCAAAGAATTCCTCCAAATGACGAGAGCAATTCTCAATTCACTAATAGAGCTGATATTGCTCTAAAAATAAAGTCAAAGACAGTACAAAAGAGAAGAGCAGAAGAGAATAATGAAAACCCATGTTGTTCACGACCGTAAAAATGTGTTTTATGAGCCAAGTGCAGTGGTGCACACCTGTAATCCCAGCACTCAGGGAGGCAGAGGCAGATGGATCTCTGTGAGTTCAAGGCCAAGCACGGTCTACAAAGCAAGTCCAGGACAGTCAGAGCTACACAGAGAAGCTTTGTCTTGAAAAACAACAGTAACAACAAAGGTGTGTTTCATGTACTTGGTGGCAACAAAACATTGACAACCTAAATCCAGCTAAATGCAGAGTTTGTGAATAAAATGAAGCTTATTCCAGAGATGCTATCAGTAAAAACAACATTCAATCGGTGTAATGTAGAGCCTCAACAGGTTGGAGAAGGAAAGGTCACCTCACATATCTTTCAAAAAAGTCTAATTAACCATTTCATTATAAAAATCTGTCTGAAAAACATGAAGTGGAGAGGTTTGGTATATAAAGAGCACCAAGGAAACAGCTAACCCATAGAAACTCAAGATAAAATTCAGTTTCTTTGACAGTTCCTGTGACTTCAAAGAGAGTCACAGCGGAGAAGTGGGTGAAGGAGATGTGGTCACACCCACAGTGGAGTTTGTTTCAGCCTTAAGAAGACCAGAGTTTGGCTGGAGAGATGGCTCGGAGGTTAAGAGCACTGGCTGCTCTTCCAGAGGTCCTGAGTTCAGTTCCCAGCAACCACATGTGGCTCACAACCACCTATAATGAGATCTGGTGCCCTCTTCTGGCGTGCAGGTGTATATTCAGACAGAACATTGTATGCATAATAAATAAATCTTTAAAAAAAAAAAACTATAGAAATGATCCCTGAAACTATAGGCCAGGGTCAGATAGAAGGGGAGGAGGTCCTCCCTATAAGGGCACTAGGGAAAGGGCATAGGGAGAGAAGAGGGAGGTAGTAGGATGAGGAGGGGACAAGAGAGGGGGCTACAGGGGGGATACAAAGTGAATAAATCATAATAAATTAATTAATGAATAAATAATGAACAAATAATTAATAAATAAATAAATAAATAAATAAATAAATAAATAAATAAAATACCAGAGTTATGTCACCTGCAGAAAAATTGAGGGAAATGGGGATGGTATTAAGCAAAGTCAATGATAAACAGAAAAGGCACATATCTCATATTTCCTCTCATTTGTGAATCCTAGATGCTATACAGACACATAAACCCACTTGTAAATATAAAAATAAAAATAAAAGGCTAGATTGCCCAGTAGTTACAAGCACTTGTTCTTCCAAGGGACCTGAGTTGGGTTCACAGTGCCCAATGGGGCTGCTCACAGCTATCCATCTCTCCACTTTCAGAGGATTCAATGCCTTCTTCTGCTCTCTGCAGGCACCTCCCCACACATGCTCATACACATTTACATACAGCCGGGGTAGGGATGGAGGGAGGAAAAGACTATTTCTAAAAGAGAACAGAAGTAAGACTGTTTGGGGAAGGAAGGCCCCAGAGGGAGAAAGAAAGGTGCTGAGAGACAGGTGTGGTCCTGAGGAACAGGTGTGGTTAAAGTACATGATGTACTGGTTTGAAAACGTCTTCATGAAATCCATCACTATGTACAATGAATATACCCAATAGAAGCTAGGAAAAATGTCAGGGAAAGTTCTACAATTAAACAAGACCCCATTAACAATATTTGTGTGCAGCAAGGGAAGAAAAATATTCCCAGAGGAAAGAGAACCTTAGCTGTTCTCTGCAGGTGAACAGCTGCATGTCCACGAGATAGGCAGGATTCTGGTCTCCCCATGAAGGCAATTTCTATTTTAAAACAAATAATAGGATAGGAAAGTATTTAAGAAAATCAAACCTCTATGCTGAAAGCCACAGGCTTTGTGAGTACGTTTCAAAGTCCAGGGACTTTGCCACACTCACTCATGGATGAGAACATGCAGCAAAGCTGTCTGCTACCCCTAATCTGACAAAGTGTTTACTGTTAGTCTGTCACAATCCCACTATGATTTGTATGTGTGTGTGTGGTTTGGGAGTTATTTTACAAGGTAAATAGTTAGGCACTGGAGTTAAATGGGCTAACTGATTGGCCGATGTAAGTTAAGTAGGAGGGATGAGTCTACACGAACACGGAGTGTGCTTAGCTACAGTCATCACAACTGTGTGATTCTAGCAGTAGGGTGGAAACTTAGGCTAAGAAAGCAGAATGCAGAAGCCCAAAATAGCTCTGCATTTTGCATGTGCCCAGTTGAGTTTTCATGAAAGTGGAAAAGGAGTTAATGAGAGGAAAGGTGACCTTTCCCTTCAACATATGGTCAGTGGACAGCTGGGAAGCCAACTGGATGGCCTAGACCTGCATCCTGCAACTGCACAGAAGTACACTGACTCAAAATGGAGCATCAATTCAAGTGTAGAACACAAAGCTATGAAATGTTTAGAGAATAAAAATAAAGTCTCAAGATTTTTTTAATAGATTCTCTTTTCATATACTACTCCCTGACTGTAGTTTCCCTTCTTTCCACTCCTCCCAACTCCCTCCACTTCTCCTCTTTCTCAGATGCATTCCCCTTCTGTTTCCCTTCAGAAAGGAGGCCTCCAAGAGAAAAGAACCAAACATGAGAAAAGACATGATAAAATCAGACAAGACAAAAATCTTTGTAATAAAGCTGGACAAGGCAACCCAATAGGAGGAAAAGATATGAGCTCTCAAGTTTTGAAGTTTAAAATTGTAGCAAATAATTCTTAGGACTGACCAAAAACACAACCCACAGAAAAAATAAATCACAAGCTTGAATCTTATCATATATTTATTAAAAAAATAATTTGCTCTACAAAACAACCATGTCAAAGGATGAAGACAAATTACAGGTCGGAGGTAAACTCTTGAATGCCATTTGTCTAAGAAAAGACTAATTTCTGAAATAAATACTGCCAAAAACACAGCAATAAAATACCAGTTAGAAAATGTTCAGGAGGCCTGAAGCAATGTTTCACTGAAGATGTACAGATGGCAAGTGAGGGTATGAGAAGGTGGTCAGTGTAGTCAGATGGTGGGGAAATGGGGGCACAGTTACAGATCAGGAACATCCCAAGATGGCTACAATTAAAAATAGTGACAGAGGGCTGTTGAGTGGATAGGAACACATGCAGAATACCTCAGTTCACGTCTCAGGATCTGCACTGGGTGGCTCACAACTCACCATCTGTTCTCTATCTCTAGGGTATCTGTCTCCCTCTGCTGGCCTCCATGAGCACCTGCACTCACATGAAACACACACACACACACACACACACACACACACACACACACACACACACTCCTATCTAAACTGGTAAGGAGGTGGAGAGCTTAGATTTCTTAAGCTTCTCTGGAGGGAATGGTCCACTCCACAACTGCTTTGGATAAAGTTTGGCAGTTTCTATCAAAGCAAAACATCCAAGTATCACAGAACCCGGCAGATGGCTTCGTGAATGTTAATTCCTGAGCTTTGGAAATTTGTGTTCACACAAAAACCTGTTTGTTAATGTTGATAGATGCTTTATGCATATTAGTCAGAAATTAGTAATAAAGCAGATGTGTTTATGATGGTAAATAGTTCTGCAAACCATGGAATCTGAAGTAAAAGAGAGTAAATTGTTGATACATGCACCTTCCTACACTAATCTCAGCAGAATTATCCTTATTGTAGAAATAATCCTCCAAAATCATAGGCACCATGGTAATATAGCTGTAGAATTTCTGAGCTAACAGGAAAGATAGGAAACCACAGAGCAGATTGGTCAGCATCAGGAATTAAGGAAGGTTGGGGAGCAGACAGGTAGCAGGTGCTTGTGAAGGCCATGTGAGGAATCCTTACGCTGATGGAAGTGTGCCCTCTCCTCTCTCTGTTGTTATGATGGTAGAATGCTTGACATTGTGCTGTGACTTTGAAACTAGATAAAGATGACCCAGAATCCCCCTGAATTATTTCTTTTAAGTTCACAAAGCTTATCTCAAAAGGCTTCACTAAAAGAGACATTTATCAGGCTGGAGAGATGTCAAGAGGCAAAGGTGCCTTTTTGTGAGACCGATGACCTGAGTGTGATCCCCAGAATCTATGTAAAGGTGGAAAAGAGAATTGATTTCACATATTTGTGCTCTGACCTCCATATGTAATCTGTGGCATATGTGCCTAAACATACTCATGTCTCCAACATATAATAAGAATAATACTAATATTAATATTAAATAAATTAAAAAAAACATTTGCCAACGAAAATAAATGCTATGATGGGAAGGTATGGTGAAGGAAACACTGGACTTGCCTGGAGCAGCTATTCAGAGAAAGCCTGTTTGGAGCACAGCCATATAAATAGATCCCTGAGAGAGGGGATGGAACCAACAATGTAAGATGGCAAAAAGCAGCCATGTGGATATACTGAAACCTCTAGAGAATCTGTGCACTGGAAAATCTTGGTGTACCCTCATCCCTCTGTCTTCTGGATGTCAAAGTAAATACCCAACTTGTTTTGGGGTTTGTATTGCCCAGCTTCCTGACTATTGGTTCTCACGATGGTGCTGCTGCTGCAGTCTAAAGCATTATCTGTGAGAGCAGAGACCCACATCACTGAGATGTTTGCAGACAAGCTGTGCAGTTGTAAAGTTAGTGTCTTTCACCCAGCACACGGGTACTGAGAGATAGCTGATATTTTCACACAGCTCATGTCCTTGGAATCTCACAGCCACCAGTGGTATAGGGCAGGATAATAGCTTTGTGTTCATTTTGCATTCAAGGACATAGACAGTGAAAACATTGTTTGGTGTGCCCTTACTATGCTTCATAAATAAGCTTGAGACCAAAATCTGGCCTATCTAGCTCTAAAGTATTTACTAATGAGATATAGTTGTCATTGTGTGGCATTCACTGTGGTAATGGATGTACATCTGTAGGGGAAAGCTGGGCTTTTTTGAACTCAAGATCCTCTTGTTTCAACTTCCCCAATGTTAGGACTCTAGCCAAGGAACAAAACAAAACAAAAACAATGGTTTTTAGGAGTGAATAGTTTGTTGAGAAGATAAAATTGGCAGAGAAGATAATAGTTACACATGGAAGAAATTAGTATATTTTGCTATAAATAATTATTATAAAAACCACAAGAGCTGAAGTACTGAAGGTAAAATGCAATGTTTTCTACCAGATATTTTAACTTAATTTTGTCAACACCATTTACTTTCTGTTGTCTTCCCACTATTTGTTTGGAATGGTGAGCCAGGCTGGATTTCCACACCTATGAGTGGCTAACAGAAGACATTAATGGTGGACACACTGCCATAACCTTTTGATTCTTATAGGTTGATATTATGTTTTAACTTTATAGGTAGCATGCTTTTCCATTGCTCTTTTGGGGTGTTATACTGTAATATTATTGTAACAAACTCCTCTTCCCACTCTATTACAGCACTGCTCACAGTAGCTAAGATGCAAAATTCACTTGTCACTGGGTGACTGGATAATGACATATGATGATGACACATGAGAATAATCACTAAAGCACCCCAAAAACAAGCTCTGTGGAGATTATTTCACAAAGTGAAATAAACCACACAGAGAAAGATTCACACTTCATGCCTTCATTCATTTGTAGAAGTTGATGACCTTTTCATGGAAAGAGAAGGGAGTGTTAGTGGGGGGGGGTCCCTGGAGACTGGGCAGGTGGCAAGAGCCACCAAAATACAACCTAAATGGGGTCATTTAATTTGATGTGCTCTGCACAGTTGGGTCAGTACTGTTTATGACACTCTGAATTGTTTCAAAACTGCTAAAGTATAAAGTTAATATAAAAAGTAGATTAACATGTTCAGAGGTGGGTCTGTTGACGTCCCCTATCCCATTGTTGCATGTCGTATGTTGTATCGAATTGTTGTGGTGCAGCATGAAGATAGAGAGATGTTGTAGCTTGATAGAAGCCCAACACATCATCACAGGAGCACCTCTTCATGCACAGTCTTCAAGACACAGAGATGCCTCCAGGGTAAGCAGAGACAGCATAGGGAAGCCAAGATGGCTTCATGGGAGAATTCAGGATGCTCATGAGACAGCTTTTACATAAACATGTCCCAATGTGAAGTGTTGGAGTGGATTTTAAGGCTTTTACATACTTATATCATAGGGTACAGAGTCACTGCAAAAAGCATACCTGTTGTACAGTGACACCCAAGAACCTCATATAGCCCAGGCTGACTTGTTACATAGCTAAGTATATCCTAGAATTTCTGACCTATTTACATTAATTTTTTTTGTTTCTCAATTATTTATTACTTTTTGCCTTTCTTTAACATCACAATACATTATTTTAATTACAGCTTTATTTAAATTCAAAATGCACCCATAATCCATATTGTGTGTTATTGGCAAGTCTCCTGAAGTTCAGAATTACTATTATCATGCCCATAGAGTATTTATCAGAGAAAATATGGAAGAACGTCATTCTTTTTTTTTGAATTTTTTTGTTTGAATTATTTATTTATTTTTTATTAATTACACTTTATTCACTTTGTATCCCCCATAAGCTCCTCCCCCTCCCCTCCCAATCACACTCTCTCTCCCCCTTCTTCACACATGCCCTTCCCAAAGTCCACTGATAGGGGAGGTCCTCCTTTCTTCTGATCTTAGTCTATCAGATCTCATCAGGAGTGGCTGCATTGTCATCTTCTGTGGCCTGGTAAGGCTGCTCCCCGCTTAGGGGGAGGTGATCAAAGAGCAGGCCAATCAGTTCATGTCAGAGGCAGTCCCTCTTCCATTACTATGTAACCCACTTGGACACTAAACTGCCATGGGCTACATCTGTGCAGGGGTTCTAGGTTATCTCCATGCATGGTACTTGGATGGAGTATGAGAAGCAGCAAACCGGGTAATCCAATTAAAATATGGGGAACGGAGCTAAACAGAGAATTCTCTGTAGAGGAATATCGAATGGCAGAGAAACCCTTAAAGAAATGTTCAACATCATTAGCAATTAGGGAAATGCAAATAAAAAGGACCCTGAGATTTCACCTTTCACCCATTAGAATGGCCAAGATGAAAAACTCAAGTGACAACACATGCTAGAGAGGTTGTGGAGAAAGGGGAACCCTCCTCCACTGCTGGTAGGAATGTAAACTTGTACTCTACTCTGGAAATAAATTTGGTGCTTTCTCAGACAACTAGGAATAGTGCTTCCTCAAGATCCAGCCCCACTCCTGGGCATATATCCAAAAGAGGCTCAAGTACACAATAAGGACATCACATTTGCTCAACCATGTTTGTAGCAGCTTTATTTGTAATAGCCAGAAGCTGGAAACAGCCCAGATGCCCCTCAACTGAAGAATGGATGCAGAAATTATGGTACATCTACACAGTGGAATATTACTCGACAATGAAAAATAAGGAAATCACAAAATTTGCAGGTAAATGGTGGGACCTGGAAAGGATCATCCTGAGTGAGCTGTCCCAGAAGCAGAAAGACACACATGGTATATACTCATTCATATAGACATATAATATAGAATAAACCTACTAAAATCTGTACATCTAAAGAAACTAATTAAGAGAGAGGACCCTGACTAAAATGCTCAGTCCCCATCCCAAAAGGCAAAGAGGATGGACATCAGAAGAAGAAGAAAACAGGAAACAAGCTAGGAACCTGCCACAGAGGGCCTCTGAAAGGCTCTGCCCTGAAGACTATCAAAGCAGACGCCGAGACTTATGGCCAACTGTTGGGCAGAGTGCATGGAATCTTATGTAAGAAGTGGGAAATAGTAAGATCTGGAGAGGACAGGGTCTCCACAAGGAGAGCAACAGAACCAGAAAATTTGAACACAGGGGTCTTCCCAGAGACTCATTTACCTTAATTTTTAAGTGTGGGATTTTAGGCCACTGAGGTGGCTCTATAGATAAAGTTACTTGCTCCAGGCATTGTGGCCTGAGTTCTAGCCCTGGGACCCACATAGTAGGAGAGAATTGACTTTCTCAACTTCCTCTGAATAGTTCACAAGCAGTATGTCTGTGTGAGGGGGAAGGGGAACCCTGCATGAGATTATGGAGAAAGTGAGGAATGACATCTAAGGATGTTCTCTGATCATCATACATATGCAATGTTATATGCCTGACTTCATTTTGCACTCATATACAAACAAATAAACACACACATGTGCACTCATCATACATACATAAACATATAATTACATATAAAAGTCAGAAGAGTAGATATTTATTGTTCTAGTTTCCTATATTTTTCTGGTAAAGCACTCTGATCAAAAGCCAATCGGAGAAGGAGAGGTCTTGGTTCAGCTTATAGGTTACAGTCTATCACTGAGGAAAGTCAAAGCAATAACTTGAGGCAGAAACCATGGAGAAATACGACTTGCTGCTTCTCAGGAAGTCTTATGCTTAGAGAGCTTTTTTATACAGCCTGGGACCACTTGATGGTGCTGCCCAGGGTGGGATGGGTTGGTCCTTGTGCATCAACTAACAGTCCTGACAATCCTTCACAGATATGCCCACAGGCCACTCTGATTTGGGCAATCCATCAGTTGAGATCCCCTTCACAAATGACACTTGACTACATCAAGTTGACAGCTAACACTAACCAGGATAGTTTCTAACCAAGGAGCCTGTTCCCCAGTTCTTCTAGAAATATGTGATCATTTAAATGAAATTAATGTAATAAAGTTTGGAACACCTGTCACATGGGCAAATAAATACAAATCAGAAGTGTGATACAAGTGATGTTCGCTTGCATAGAGTTTTTATTCTCTTAATTAACAGAGATGACAAATGAAGAAAATGAGTCAAGGCAAAGCAATTACCTCAGACCTTAACACATAACAGCAGAAGACAAGCTGCATTCAGCCAGAAAAAAGGAAAGGAGAGACAGGACTTTTGAGAAACCTGCTATGAGAGACTACCAGCCTGTGCACGGATGAACATGAGCCCAACATTTAAATTTCATTACATTTGTTTATTAACCTCACACAGACATACTGCTTGTGAACTATTCAGAGGAAGTTGAGAAAGTCAATTCTCTCCTACTATGTGGGTCCCAGGGCTAGAACTCAGGCCACAATGCCTGGAGCAAGTAACTTTATCTATAGAGCCACCTCAGTGGCCTAAAATCCCTTCCATGGTCCCCGAGTCCCACTGTTGTTGCTGCTGCGTAGGCCAGGCTATCAGGCATTCTAGCTTCCAGGTGTTCTACCGTCTTTACCACCCAATTCACTATCAGAGTGCCTAGATTACAGGCATGAGCTACTGTGCCCAGCCTCGTACAACTCTGAGAACTTGAGTGCAGGTCCTCATGGCTGCATAACAAGTGCTTTATCCACAGCCGTTTCCCCTGGTGTCCTGAGTGCTTGTTCTCAATGGGGCCTGGATTATCAGTTTGTACAACAGAGTAATCCCATTTCAATAGTACAATATTAAATGTGTATCTCTTAGTAATTCTAAAAATAATTTAAATCTGGCAGTGATATGTTGATTGTATCACTGAAGGCAATTTTAAGGACGGAAGCTGGTTTATTTTCTGGGTTCCGAGTGCTACACATGCTGGTTTGTTCCCTGTGCCATTTCATGTGGCAGAGGAGGATGCAAAAGGTCTGCTGGGGCTCAGTACAGAGGCCAGCAAGATCATGTCTGAGATGACTCTCCAAGCTTCTGATTTTCCTGGATTACAAAGCCCTTGAAGCAATATGGGTACCCTCACCATGCCTTTCATGGTTCACTCTGACGTAGTCAGAAATTTCATTTCAAGCCTCTGGGTAGGTGATGATGTGCTGTTGCCCCCTTGAGCTGAACAAATTAAAATCTGAGGTTTCCTTCATCTGTAAATGGGTAGGAGTCCATTGGACATAGCCCATTAGTTGCTTAATTTTTATGCTGCATAAATGGGGCGTTGCTTTGCCATTTTGCATGAAGGGACTTTATAGAAAGCCATAAAGAGGGACAGTAAATTTGCAGGCATGCACTCTGTGAACATGTCACCCCTAGGGCTCCATTCCTTCTTGAGGAATGATTCCTTGAAGGCAGTTTCCGGCCCCCGTGCCAAGAAGTGAATGTGCCCCCTAAATCCCTTCCTACTAAGAATGACTTTCTGGTTTGTGAGGTTCCTCTAAGATCCCTTATGTCTTCTTCAGTTGAAGGGAATTGCACAGCTCATCACAGAGTAGATTCAACTTGAGCAAAATTTCATGGAATCAAATCTAGAGTGAGTCTGCATCGCTTCCCACTCTGACAAGGTGCTTATGGGTTTCAACTTTGGTGACAATGTTGCCTTAACCAGTGAGTCCTCTTTGAAGCATATTCTTATGCATTACTCTTCCTCCACTTTTTGTGTGGTGTTAAGGATGGAAACCAGGGCCTCATGAATGCTACTGAATTGCTCTACCTCTGAATCAAAGCCCCAGGTTATTATTGGGTATCTTCAGTTTCCATAATGTTAGCCCATGCACTCACTCTGTAATGTGTAAGATGAAACTAATCTATATCTTCAATCCTTTATTATTTTTTATGTTTAAAATAAAATACTTATGTCAGAGACCGCCCACTCTGCCCTTTCTATGGTACCCACATGAAGACCTGTTGCCTTTTTATTCAATCACTTCCCCCTGGTGGGAAGGCCAAAGGGGAAGAAGATGCACTCAGTCCTGATGTTACTTGATGGGCTGGTGTGTATGGTGGTGGCGATCCCCTTATCTGAGAAGTAGGAGATGGGGACAGGGGAAGAGGAAGAAAGGGTGAAAACTGGGAGGAGAAGAGGGAAAGAGATTGGGATTGGGATGTAAAGTGAATCAATGAATGAATGAATAAACAAACAAACAAACAAACAAATAAATAATAAAATGTTTAGAAGGTGAAAATGTTTAAAATCTTTCTGTTGTCATCTACAATCATGTCACCAAGCAGTGACCCACCAGAACCCATCACTGCTATAACCTAGAGCCCATCAATAAACCTTCTCCTCCCTGCTTCCACCTCTTGATAAACTTCCATTGTTCTCTTTTTTATGTTTAATGTGTAGTGTGTGTGTGTGTATGTGTGTGTGTGTGTGTGTGTGTGTGTTTGCGCGTGTGTGCAAGTGCCATGGTAGGATTGAACTCAGATCATCTAGTTTGGCAGCAAGCATTTTTAACCACCGATTCATCTCACCACCTTAAGCTGATCATTTTTAGATCCTCAACATAACTCAAATCCTTTACTTTCTGTACATACATTTTATCACCATTTATTTTAATATTATTTCTGCACAGTTCCTTATAATCATTTTTCTATAATGTAAAATACGAAGAGAGAATAGAGACTTACGTGTCACTTAGAACAGGTTGATGTTACTGAGTTCACATCAGAAACAAAACAATACAAAACAAAACCAAGATGGAACCCAGGTGTTTTCTAGTGAGCATTCTTGGAAGATTCATGAAAGCCCAGCAAACTATTATTGATGTAAAATCTGAAGTAATGGGTGACACACGTTTGAATTGTTATTTATTGTGATCTAAACAGAACGAAGTCCAATCCTTCAGTGATCTGAAGCAGGCTTTTATGTTCTGTGTTCTGTCCCTTTGCTCTGAAACTTCATTACATATTTCCTTAGTGCAAAATTAATTGATCCTGGGGAAGGTAATCGATCATTGAAGGGGAAGCCAGATTGATTTTTATACTATCTCTTACTTGTTTCCATCTTAGTAGAATTACTCTATTATGCTTCTGGAAGTGTTTATGGGCATTATAAGACATTTACATCTTGATGTATTAAGGTACTTCAGTGGTTTTTAGCCATTATTAAGGGAATTATATTAGGATTAGGCTGGTTATCAATCTCTGAATCTGGCACCTAGCTAAGGAAATCACTGCTTTATCCTCATTAAAGCCGTAAATAGAAGATCATTAACAGCACATGCTCGCCAAGTGCCAAGGCTGGTGTGAAACCCTTCCGCCTTGGGGGAGACTGGATTCTTACACATCAGGAGTTAAATAAGAAACCCTCTGACAATTTGTAAAAAGCTTCCTCTGCATAAAGTTCCTTCCCACCTGAGAGCTTAGGGATACTGCAGGAGAGACTGGGGGTATTGTCTAGTTGGTAAGGCACTTATGACCGGGGCCTGTATTTGACTTCCCAGAATTCATGCAAGAAGCCAGACACGGTGACAACATCAGTATTCCTAGCCCTTGGGAAAGAGGAGGCAGTCAAGCCCCTGGCACTCAGTGGCCAGCTTGTGTAGCCCTAATCAATGAGTTCTATGTTTAGTGAGAGGCCCAGTGCCAAACAATAAGGGAGCAAATGATTAAAAAGGAGGCTCAAGGCCAGCCTTGCTTTCAACATGCACACACACAAGCCATGTCATGCACTGCGTACAAACACATATGGAAGCATACACACAGCACACATCCAGCCACATACTCCTCACATAAGACAAAGACTCTATGGAAACCTTTACCAATTAGGAGTAAGGAATTTAACGCGTTAGCTGTGATGTCAAAATTTTCACCAGAGGCCAATCTGACTGTCCATTAGCCTCGAAGAAGAAACTCTGAGATTGGTCACATGGAAAGGTCATCAAAATAGAGGGAGATAAAAAGTTACCCATTAGGCATGTTGTAAATTTAGCCTTCAGTGGAGTTGCTGGAGTTTGGTTTCACTTATCTGAGTTTTCTTTTGCCATTGAGATTAGTTCTAATCCGCTTAGGTGAAACCTGGCTGAGAGATTATAAACAAAAGATAATGATAAATGGTGATGCTCCCACTCAGTCGCCATCTGGGGAAGGTGCGAGAGAGATTCATAATAGCTTGGTCTAGGTGAGGTTGTTCATGTTGATTGTTTTAATGATCTGAAAGAGAAAGTAAATTGCATGCTAATGAAATTTGCACAAGATATTAAATTGGAAGGTGCTAGGAACAAGAGCCAGCATGGAAGATATTATATAAACCTACCCTATGTAGGTTAGAAACATGGAAAGAAAGGATAAAAATATGAAAACACTTATAAAGTAAGATAGGGTTGTATTTTTGGGAGTCATGGATAAGGTGAGTCTTGAAATGGCCTGAGAGGAATAAAAAGAAAAACAAAATGCACCCAAGGGTGAGAAAGATGCTACAACATTGGGTACAGAGTTTAGCCTGGCATTTCCCCAAAGCCAGTCTCTCATTCCACAGCCTAAGCACATTGATCCATGGCCTCCCAGAATACAGGCACAGCAGCTTACCTCCAAGCCCATCCTGTTCTCACCACTTTTGGGGTTGCCTCTCTGGTCTTGGTCTCTCTTTCCCTTTTTTTGTCCTTTCATATCTTTCAGCTCACCCACCCCTCGTCTGTAGCATTTATTTCTGGTAGCATTAGTAGGAGAAAGATGAAGACAGATTGGAGAAAAGTTAGCAGTGGGAGTGGGAACAGAGTAAGGCAAGGGAAGGTTTGTCTCATGAACAGAGATTAAAGGCGTTGAGTTTTCATGGCTGGTCTCCTGGTGGCATCCAAAAGTGGGTGCTGGTGTACATACACCAAAGTGACATAAATTGGGAAAAGGGCCATGATATTGTTTAGACCCCAAACAGGGAAACAGCCAAAGGTAATTCTGAAAATTATACAATGAAAATTCACTGCCAGAATTTATGGAGACTTGGGAGCATGTTCGTCAATGTTCTCTTGCTGGTTGATACCCAAACAGGGAGATCTGAAGAGCTCTGGCAGAATCAGGCAAATACACACATTTGAACAGAAAAACCCAGAACAGACCCAGGGGTGAATGGTGTGGTAGCTATTCCTCTTTCTTCTGAGTCTTATTATGTTTTTGCCATGTGCACCGAGGTCCTTGCTCTCACTATCATACACATAGAGGTCTATATATTTCCCCCTGGCACAGGACAGGAAAGGTTAACATTTTTGAAACACATGTGCTTGTGGGGGAGTAGAGATTATATATAGATACCCGTGAGGAGGTATAGATTATTTTAATACAGAGCCACTGCTTTTAAAAGATGCTTTCTCTGTGTCAAGTTCTGGGGCAAACCAGCTGTCATCCAACTGGATCTGGAACCCATTTTACAGATGAGGAAAGTGGACCTCAGAGAGGTTGTGTCTTACATAGTTTTTGTCAAGTTCACAGCGGAGTAAGAAAATATGAAGACAGTGACAGCGATAGTTTGAGTGTACAACTTTAGTGTTGTTGCCGTGATGGCGGTGATGAACATATGGTGGTGGATGGAGTTCCTGCTACTAAGGTTTTCATAAAGTCATCATCTGCAAATTAATGTTCCCAAAGACAGTTTCAAGGAAATATGGATGTTTTCCATGCCCTTCTTACTGATTCCCCAATCAGAAATCCTTAAGGAAAAGGAAGATTTGGGGCAGAGGAGCAGTGTCGTACTCAGGATTAAACTCAGGGCCTTGTACGTATTGGATAAGCACACTACCACTGAGCTACACCTCCAGTACAAAAATGAAGGCGGTTAAATAACTATCCCATGATTTTAAGACTGCTCCAGGAGCAGGTTTAGATAGGCATCTATTCCATTTGATGAAGCCACTCCACCTCTTGCTTGGCTTGAATGGAAAGCAAGTTGAAGAAATTGGGCCCAGAGGGGTCTGGGGACAGGAAAGGGCAGACATTAACGATCCTGCACAGGGATGGGCAGTCTATAGAGCCACAATAAGTTATTAACTGCTTCTGAGTCAGGAAATAGCATTAGCTACGAAGTGAAAGTTCTAAATTCAAGGTGTTGCCCTTGAGTTTTCACTTCTGGAGGAGCCATCTTTATCTGAATTCTCAAGTATCGACTAGTTCTTGGGTGGAAACCAAGCCAGTGCAGAAATGAGCCCACCGTTGTCTGAGACAGATGGGCCTGTGGAAAGCAAAAGGTAGAAGAGTTAGGGGGAAATTTAACAGGACAAGTGAGCCTTTTTCTGGTCAGCCGAAGTGACATCAGGCTGTGATTTCAGGGTGCTCTCCTATCCCTGCACTGTGGCCCTTCTCTTAAAAGACTTCAAAACTTTCTGTCTGATTCCTGTGAGCCTCAAGTCTTGAGAATCAAGGGAAGTCGCCTTTCTACCATGACAAGGTGCCACAATGAGCATTTGTTACTTTCCAAATACTTCATTAACATTGTACACATATTCTCCCAGGTGAACCACTCTGACCCGTTAATCCCACTTCCCTTTAGAAACAGAACCAGTGACTCAGTCACAGACCACAGAACCTGTACTTAGAGAGATTAAGAACTTGCTAAGGGGACTCAGGGGACAGCTCTCTCTGTAATTACTTGCCTTGTAATCAGATGGACCTAAGTGTGATTCCTCAAACCCACATAAATCCCTGTGGGGGTGTGCTTGTAATCCTATACCCAGGGTTACAGTGAGACAGGCTCACTATTCAGCCAGCTGAGCCTACTTGGTGAGTTCTAGGCCACTGAGAGACCATCTCTCACTAAATAGCATGAACAACACCCAAGAAATGCCACTGCTGACCTTTGACTTATGCACATATACATGCATGCCTGAGCACACTTGCACATACGCATTCATACACCACTGAGGAAAGGGAAGAATGGCTCAATTGGGAAGTGCTCGCCATGGAAACATGAGGAGCTGCATTTCCCAGAATCCACCAGTGTGCTTAAAATCTCAACACTGGGGAGGCAGAGACAGATGGATCCCTGGCACTCACTGCTCTGCCAGTCTAGCCTAATCAGTGAATTCTAGGCCAGTAGGAGAGGCAGTCTCAGCTAACATTTGTCTCCTGAGAGAAGACACTTGAGGTTGACTTCTGGCCTTCGTGAAAATGTGGATGTGTGTACACAGACACACACAGAGAGAGACAGAGAGAGAGAGCAAGGATGTTTGACCTACTCTAAAATCAATACTGTGAAGTATTGTGTTCTACTGAGAGGATAGGTTAAATGTTCTATTTGCTGTATCATCTCAATTCTTCAGCAAAGACTGCAATAAATGGAGACATAATGATCCGAAGTCCATTTTCTTGTTGGTTGCACTAGCTGAGCCTCAGATATAACACTTATGTTCCTGAGTGTCAAAAATATGACAAACCAGTGAAGATATCTTCTAAAAGTTGGATGGATCAAAAAAAAAAAAAAAAGGATGATGAATTCAGTCTCTCACCCTGCCTCACTTAGAGCGGCAGTGACAGAGCTTTCTAGAGTAACTAGACTCTCCTTGAACCACGTACCCTCCTTTCTTCACTCTCTATTTTTCTTTCTTTTTTCCAACCATCTAATTAGAAGTTGCAAATGCCTGATGGGCCCATGGTTTGACAGTGAATAGCAGAGATGTGAGTAAATTACCTGCAATGGTGTTTTTAAATATATTTTCAAAATTTATTGTCTAGTGCAAACCTAGCTTTGTTGCTGGAGTTCTTGCTTGGAGGGGAAGGGAAAATGAAGGTTTTCCAAGCTCATGACTGCAAGGCAGAAAACTCATCCTTCTGATCACAGTGGGGCATGTGTGTATGATACTGGGATGGAGGGAGAGGGAAAGCTCTGCTTGTCTGGTTTGCTTTCTGTGCCATTCTGTAGAGAGCATTGGCTTAAAATTAGACTTGCACACCATTGAGGCTGCTGGTGTGCAAATGGTTGGTTGGCAATCACTTGGCCTCATTATTCATATTATCTACTTAGCAGCTAGAAAACGTAATTCCTCTTGCGATTTTTATCTCTTTTCATTCTTCAGCTTGGCTAATGGCACTGACATTAATCAGTTTGCTAGCTCTCTCTGCCTATGCCATTGGGACAGCTCCGAGCCTTGTTCAGAAATCAATTTTCCATCAGTTTGCACCTGTACCTAAAACAAATACCAGATATGCTTGCTGGCACACTGCCAACATTTAGAGTCATGGAGGTAATGAGACCCTAACATACATTATCTGCATCAATGAAACATGCCATCCAGTCCTGATGCTTGGCTCACACAACAGCAGGTGGGCGTATGACAGAGTTGGGACATGTTTCTGATCACCGAGTGACACTCTTCCAACTATGTGACAAGAAACCAAGGTGATGATGCTTCATAAATTCTCATATGGTGGTAGTAGGTGGGTTTTTGTCTTGCACATGTATGTGGGTGGTTGTTCATGTCTGTACAGGTATTCCTGCATGTAGAGGCCAGAGGTCAACCTCAGATGTGTTTCCTCAGGATCCATCCAAATTTGTCTTTCTCTGTTTTTGAGACAGTTTCCCATGGAACCTGGGATCCAGTGATTTGGCTAGATGGGCTAGCCAGCAAGTCCCAGGGGTCTTGCTGTCCCTGCCTCCCCAGCACCCAAATTGCAAGCACATATGGTGTGCCTTGCCTTTTACGTGAGTTCTAGGATTGAAATAAAGTGCTCATGTTCACGTGGCAAACACTTCACCTACCAAGGTATTTTCTTAGACCAGTTGGGTTTGCTTTTGAGTTGGAACAAGTGAGTTGTAATCCTAAAAGTTGATGTTATCTCTTTCTTCTTTCCCATCATCCCACGAAGAGAGCAACTGTTTAGTCTTGGGGGACAATGGTCCTGACCTTGAAGGCTCTGCTGGGAGAGGAGATGCCTTCTCTGGCTCAGTCATCAGTATTCAGTCGCATGCTGGGTCATTGTGGAGGTGGTGCGACTCTGTTTGAATTTTATACAGAGGCACGGAGAACATACCGTTCCTTCATTAAAGGCTTATTAACTGCACTTTGTGAAATGGGGTGAAAACAAATATGCTCCCAAATGGCTTGTGTGTTTATTACCCTCCTGCCTGATACATAAACTCAGGGCCTAGGGGAATGTTGCAGAATCAAGGACTTAAAAAGAAATATGCAGTCATGTAGCCTGTGCCCGAGAGAGGTGAGAGAGCTCAGAAGCTTCTAATTTACATGGTACTTCTTTCTTAGTCCTTTGAGTAGAGGGCCAAGAAAAGGGGAAATTGAAATAAGGCAAGAGGGAACGGTGAACAGTGAGGTTTCACATCAGCTACTGCTCAAATATCTCCAACTGCCAAATCAAAATCTGAAGTCCAGCGAAGGCAGAACTATTCTGAGCACTGACGTGATACACAGGTTACACATTGTTTTTCCAAGAATGGGCTACAGCCAAAATGCAGATGAACTAAAGATGTGTGTACAATTAACCTCAGGCTTGATGTATAAGTATGTAGAAACATAAATAAGTATTGTGTCTAGACTGAGCACCATTCAAGATACATCCTTATGTAAAGGTATATATATATATATATATACATACATATAGTGGAAAGGTAAACACTGTAGAAGGACCTGTTATCTAAAGACATATATTATATAAAAGCATATATTCCAACTATCCCTTTTGGTTCTAAGCAATTGGGGTAAACAAAACTGAAGCTGTATTAAATATAAGGAACAAAATACAGACAAGGAATTTGATGCTAGAGAGATGCCTCCGAGACCAAGAGTGCTTGCTGCCTTTGCAGAGTACCCGAGTTTGGTCCCCAGAACACATGTCAGGGCCTTCACAACCACCTGTAAATACAGGCACAAGGCATCTGACTCCATTCTGGTCTCCAAAGGCACTGTACACACACACACACACACACACACACACACACACACAACCAAATACGAAACAAAAATAAGTCTTTACACCAACATTCCATGTCACCTGTTATGACAAAACTATTGAAAATTAAGTACAAGAAGAAACACAGATGCCTCAGATTTTGACTAAGATTCAAACATCTAGTGCCTATGAGTAAGAGAGAAAGGGCATGGGCCACTTAGCCTGGTTCAGGGGAAAATAGTCTTCAAATTGGTAATGCTTGGAAGCCAAGAACTCAGATGCACTGATCTCTACACACATACAGTTAACATTTCCCAGCTCCACAGCTCCTAGGCAAGGCTGCCTGCTAGTTGTAATTGAAGGATCTAGTTGATTCTTTACCACCTGTCTGTGTTCTAAAATGCAAAATAGCTCCACTTTTTCTTCCTGCTGAGAGGTTTTCCTTTTAGGATGTAAATGGCCAAGGCTTTAGATTGAATCTCCATCCTTTTTTTTTTCTGGTCCCCAAGTACTAGCTCATTAATCTTTGTCCATTCTGCAGTCTCCACAGCAAAGAAGAGGACACAGAGCCTGCTGGGCGGCATGAAGGGAGGGGGCTGATTCAGACAGACTTCATGCTTTTTTTTTCTGTTCCTCCTTTGCACTGTCCTTGCTCTGTAGACATCAGATCCTACCAAGAAGCCTCTTATCCACATAAACGGCCCACTAACCCAGCATGTTATCTGGCAATAAATCACCAGTTTCATTAACAAAGCAACTGTGTCTTCTTTTCTAAAAGTGGGCTAGCACACAGTCAGCATACTGTTATTTATCTCATGCCAAGCTAATATTTTTAGAGTCAACATCGAGACAGGTGAGTACCCTGCATCAAAATATTAATTATGCACCATCTTGGCACTGATAACAAATACTCCTTTGCGGCCTCCTTTTCCAGGGGGAAGGCTGAAATGGGTTGCAAAGCAAAAGTCTAAATAATTCAAAAGAGCTTTAGTCACAGTGGGCTGTCTCCACCAACATCAAAGTCATGGCCATCCACTTTTAATCCCCACCTTTGGTTTTGTCTCTTCTGCAAACAGCTTTGAATGTCAGGGCCCCTTGTGTCTTCAATGTATCATTAAAGACTTGTTCCCAGCTAGGGACAAATGCACTGTCAATAGCTTGGGAAAAGTTCAGAGATCTTGACTCAGATTTGTGAGAAACTGTCACATTGCAACCTTGGTTTAAAGCCAGCACTGGCTCCTGCAGCTGGTTGCCTTGAGTGAGTTCCTTCAAGTTTTAGAGACTCCTTTTCTTCTGTAATATTAGAAGACATTGTTACTTAGCTTGGAAGATTGTTATAGGGGTTATAAATAATTTTATACTGCATATAACATGTAAAATCCATGTAGGAATATTGGAGTCCATCAAAATGAAGACAAGTTGGTAATGATCTTTATTTGTTAACTTGTGGACCAGTGAGACAGCTCAGCATGAACAGGCACTTTCTGTCTCAAGCCTGATGATATGAGTTCAAATCCTAGGACCCACATATTGGAAGAAAACCTGTTAATGAGAGTTATCATCTGACATCTACACACACACACACACACACACACACTCACACACATACATCATGTATGTTTAAATATATATACATACAAGCACACAGACATACAAGAAATGTACAAAGTATAATTAATTGTTAAATTGCCACAACCTAGAATCAGAGTCTCAGTTGAGAAACTGTTGATCAGGTTGGCTGTGGGCGTGTCTGAGAGTGATTATTTTGGTGATAGTTATAGGGCTAGGATGACTCAGTACATTGTGGAAAGAACCACTGCTCAGCAGGGATGCCTGAACTATGTAAGTCAGGAGAAAACTAAGTGAGAATTGCATTTGTTTCTCCCTGTTTATAACTGCTGTTATTGAATGACTAGTTGCTTTGAATTCCTACCTTGATTTTCCCTCAGTGATGGACTGTAACTTGAAATTAAAAGCTGAATAATGGTTTCTTTCCTAAGATGATTTTGTGTGGGATACTTTATCATACAACAGGAAAAAAAATGTGAAATAGAAAGCCTGATGGTGGCACGTGCTTCCTGTAATTCTAGCTCTCAGAAGGTTGAGGCAGAAGGATCACAAGCTGGAGGCCAACCTGAGCTCAAAAGGCAATAAAATGATAGTAATAGTTCACATAGCATGGATTTAGGATTCTGTGGTTCTGAGAAATTCTCACCATCTACTTAATAACCAATATGATTGCTAATAGCTATTCCAGTCCTTGCTTCTCCGGAGGCCTGTGTGAGACTGAACATGTAGAGATTATGTTGTAACTCTCATTAGATTCCTTTCACTTAACCACTGGGGATAGAGAAGTAACTGAATCTCTCTAAAGAGGACTAGTGCTTCCTCATGGTTACCTGAATGGCAGAGATTTCCTTTAGGGCCATATGACTTAAGTGACAGGGATCCTCAGATGCCTCCTAGCCAGGTCATTAAGCACGGGTGATCAGATTTAGAGGGACTCAATGACACGTAGAAATAATGCTTACTTCTCTGTATCCCACCTCTGCAACTCAAGGTCTATGAGAAGTTTCTTGTCTTCCTTACCCATGACAATATATTTCTAGAATAGGGGTTATAAATAATTTTATACTGCATATAACATGTAAAATCCATGTAGGAATATTGGAGTCCATCAAAATGAAGACAAGTTGGTAATGATCTTTATTTGTTAACTTGTGGACCAGTGAGACAGCTCAGCATGAACAGGCACTTTCTGTCTCAAGCCTGATGATATGAGTTCAAATCCTAGGACCCACATATTGGAAGAAAACCTGTTAATGAGAGTTATCATCTGACATCTACACACACACACACACACACACACACACACACACACTCACACACATACATCATGTATGTTTAAATATATATACATACAAGCACACAGACATACAAGAAATGTACAAAGTATAATATATACTTTGTACAAAGTACAAAATATATTTCTAGGCCTAGAAGCCTAGAAAGTACTTGGGACAGAGTTGAGTTGAAGGGCATATCTGGAGGACTTAATAAATATTAAACAAATTGCAGGCTGGGGAGAAAGAGCTGCCATGAAGACCAGAGTTTGGAAATCCTCTACCCATGTAAATGCTGACTGGGTTTGATGTCCTGCCTGTAATCCCAGCATGGGAAGACAAAAACAAAGGATCCCTGGAGCAAGCTAGCTAGTTTAGTTAGCCGAATCAGTGAGCTCTGGGTACAAATAAGCTATCTTGCATCAATATATAAGGTAGAAAGTGGTTAAAAAAGACAGTCAATGTCAAATCTGTCCTTCACACACATGTGCTCACACACACGCACACACCATTGCATAAAGGTGAGTCTATTATACACATGCAAATATGCACCCATGCCACAGACATGAACATGCAAGAGTATCTAAGAACACTAAATAAATTGGAGAGTTAAGCCCAGTAGTTTCAAGCTCAATACTGACAGAGAGCTTGACATTTTGAGTTGGCCTAGGTATAAAATGAAGAGAGGATGAGGGGAAAGTAAGGAACGTACATTTACCCAGGGCTTTCCAAGTTGCTTGATGGTCATCAGCAACAGGCACAGACAAAACAAAACAAAACAAAACCCCCCAAACCAAAAAATATACACACAGGAAGATTCAGATTCAGAAAATTAACTCTATGAAACTAAATCTCAAACTGGAGTAGAGGGTAATGGGAACAAAATGACTAATCAGCAATTGAAATGGCCAGCAGTAGAGCCACCAAAAATAGCTGTGGTGTTGCTTGCTCTGTCTCCTCCATCTGCTCAGCCTTGAAATTCTGCCGGTTGTATTTTCAGTTGAAAACAAACATGCTTACAGTTCTATCTTATGATGAAATGGGGTTATGTGAGATTCATCAGTTAGTCAATGGGATGTGTACTGCAGACTCACTGAGTGTCTAATATTGTGGCTTAGGGCTACAAGAACAAATGCTCGAGAATTTAGAGTTGTCTGGGGTCATTCAGCTCCATTCTCAAAGGTCCTGTCCTGATACACTGTACTTAGAAAGAAACACTGGATGAATGACTAAATGTATAATTGGAAAAGGGTACATGAAAATCTTGCAGGATGATGGCTCAAAGCCTATGTGTATATAAATAAGCATGCATACATGCACACACATATGTGAGTCCATAATGTTCCACATGTATTGCACATATTATAAAATGGCAGACACTTATGGTTGGTATTAATTATCAACTTAGTGCAACCTGGGAAAAATTGCTATTGAAGGATTCCTCAGATTAGGTTGACCACAGGCATGTGGTGGTTGTAGGTGATTGTCTAGATTGTGAATTGACGTAGGAAGACTTAACCCATCGTATGTACCACTATTCTCTGGTTTTGGACCCTGAATTATGCAAGCAGAAAAGGCCTAGCTGAGTGTTAAGACAACAGGTAGCATGGGTATAATCGTTTTTTTTTTTCCTGTTCTAGATTATGGATGTTGTATCGCTAGTTCCTGCATGACAGACTTTAACCTGGACTTGTAAGCCAGATAAATGTCTCCTTTCCTCCTTAAAGATGTTTATTTTTTTGTTAAGGCGTTTTGTCACAGTGACAGAAATGACACTAGAACATAGAACGTTCTCTACCTCTTGCCACCCATTTGTCTAAAATTAAAGCTATTTCCTTAAATGTAGAGAAACTCTGAAAGCACCTAGTTCTTGCTGCTGAATTAAAAATGTGGGTTTAAGACCAGCTTTCGATAGCACCCTCCACATGCTTTCCTTTTCTAGAAATTTCTAGGCTTTGGTTTCTAGCTGAAGAAAGATTATTGACATTAAAAATTGGTGAATTTCACATATTCCAATCTTTTCTGTGTGTGAAAAAGCATGGATGGTATTGACAACACTGTCAGGCAGCTCACATATTTCCCATTGCTGTTTGGTGTCCCTCAGTTGTGTGGGAGGCCAGATAGTATTAACATGCTGTAATTCAGCCTAATGTAATTCCTCAAAAACTTAAAATCTTACATGCACTTTTCTAAAAATGTTTATCAGATACAGGAGTCTTTAGGTCTCATGTAAGTAAAGACACTTTAACTCCACCCTTTTCTATTTGTGTCTCTTTCATTTCCTTATTTTGTCTTACTGCTCTAGATAAGACCTCAAGTACTATAAGTTAGAGTTGAGAAAGTGGACACACCTATCTTGTTCTTGATATTAGTGGAAATGTTGAGTTTTTACATTTGCGCCTAAGTTGATATGTTCCATCTATCCCAGCGTGTTTAAGACTTTATTGCCGAGGGATTCTAGATTTGGTCAAAACTGTCTCTGCATGCACTGAGATGGTCATATGATCTCTCACCATGAGTCCATTTGTGTGATATATTACATTAGTGATTTATGTATACAGAAACTTGTTTGCATCTCTAGAATGAAGCCACCTTGATCATGGTGAATAATTTTAGGGGTGTATTATCAAACTTCTTTTGTTAGTATTTTCCCAGGAATTTTTACACGCTGTATTCATCAGAAAGATTGGCCTATAGTTTTGTTTTTGTTTTTTGTATGTGTGTTTCATTGTTTGGTTTTGGTATCATGGTAATATAGGTTTTACAAAAAGAATTTCATAACATTCCCTCTATTTCTAATTCATGGAGTTGTTTGAGAAGCATTAGTTTTACTTCTTTAAAGATCTGGTAGAATTCATCAGCAAGTCCATCTAATCTTAATCTCTTGGCTGCTCACCAGAACTTGATGATAAAACACCATTGTTGAAGACAGCACACAGGTTGGTCACCAAATAAAAAAAAAACAAAAAAAACAAAAAAAAAAAACAAGTTGGTACTAACTAGGAAGTTTCCTCCCTGGCTAGCTTTAATATATTGGAATATAATATGCAGGTTTCTGGGAGGGTGTAAAATAATCAAAAGTCTTATACAGTTTCTGAACCCCATAAACTGAAGTAATGGCCAGTGTGGTAAAATAGGCAACAATGGTATGAATGTTATGGGGTAACTAATGATTTTCTGTTTGGATTTAAGGCCTACTTCACAGGACGAAGCATATGTATAGTACTGTAAATCTGGTCAAGAATTTGGGAACTCACAGGGCTGAGGGGCAAATCTATGACTATTAATTTGCTAAGTGGACATAGTGTCAAACTGCCCTTTAAATCCATATCTCTCTATCTACAGATTAGTAAAGTCTTAGACCTCTTCAGAGATACTTTTTTGTTGTTGTTGTTGTTTTGTTTTGTTTTGTTTTTTGTGCAGTGGATGGTGGTTAACACAGAAACTCACTACTGGTTAGAGTGCAGAGAATAAGTGACTGTCCTCTGCTCAGTCACAGACTGGGAATCTATAGCTCACCCTTCCTTGTAGGCTAAGAAAACATTGCAAAAGAGATATAAGGAGGTTGCCGGGGGCAGAGAGAATACTACAGTAAAAGGGTGTCTTCTTGACACAGTACACAGCACTGATACACTTGCCTGCACAAGACCCACCCAAGGTCAAGACAGTCAATGTTTTTGCATGGGAAGAAGAGCTCATAAGACCCAACTCCTTACTAAGGAGGTATGGAGAGTTGATGGCTTCTGGGAAAGGAGTAGTCAGTTTTCTTAAGGGTACGCCTTCTAGTAAGTATTCCATACTTCAGTGGATGACATCACTCACAGTAAGTGTATGGACAACACAAACTGGAGTCCATTGGTTATTAAGGTTTTTTTTTTTAATGTGATATGATGTTGGGGAGTTATGGAGGTGGGGGTGGATCCAAGGTGATTTAAGAGGAGTTAGGATGAAGGTAATAAAAATTCATTGCATGAAATTCTCAAAGAATTAGTAAAACTAAATTTTTAAAAAAATATAGAGAAGGAATTCAAAAATCTATGCAGCAAGAAATAAAATAGCTTAGTAAATGGAGAAATGAAATGAGCAAAGTACCCTCAAGAGAGGAAATACAAATGGGCAATCAACATAAAATTCTTTGAACCTCAGTAGTCATAAGAAATGCAAATCAAAACTACATAAGATTCCATCTTACCCCACTTAGAGTGCCAGTCATTAAAACAAATAATGGCAAATAATGGCAAGGGCATGGGCTGAAAGGGACCTTTTTATACTTCAATGTAATTCAGTCTGTCATTATGAACTTGTCATGGCGATTGCCAAGCAACACAAAAGCACGTCTTCTATAGGGCTCAGCTGTGCCACTCTTGGGAGCTTACCACAGAGACTCTGGAATGACATAGAGATACTTGCTTGTCAGTGTTCACTGCATTTGTAAAGTTCTAGAAGCCATACAGATGTCCATCCAGAGAGAACTGGGTAAACTAGATTTGGTATATGTACACTAGGGAATTTCTCAACCATAAAAAACAAGGGCATGATGTCATTTGCAGGAAAATGGATGTAACTGGGGATAACCATAACAGTGAATCAAGTTAGACTAAAAGAGACAAACACATGTTTTCTTTCATGTGTGGCGCTTAGATTTTATGTGAATCAATAAAGCCATGTAGCCATATATAATATGAAATAAGAAGCAAATTGTCTACAGGAGCAATGGGGGTGTGGACTAACAGAGTAGGAGGAAGCTGGAAGTCTAACCAAAGTATATTATATTCTTGTATAAACAAGCCTTTATGTAACCCAGTACTGTGTACAACGAATATACACCAATAAAATAAAAATAAATCAACCATAAAAACTCATCTCCATGTTGTAGAAATTTACAGTCAAAATGTTCGTGGTCAACGATGCTCATCTGGATGGTGGCGAATGTGATAGCAGTGTGGCTCAAACTGTACTGAGCTGATGAGTAACCCCAGAGACTCGTTCCAGTGTGAGTCCCTATTAGGCAGATCTGGATTAGAGCTGGGCTACTCTATTCTTAATGGACACTCATAACTGGGAGTGCCCAGCAATGGAACATATTTTAAACAGTTAGAGTTGTGTGTGTGTGTGTGTGTGTGTGTGTGTGTGTACAGATAGACATGTGTCACTTTTCAGGCATTGTCCACTGTGCTTTTCTTCACAGGATCTCTCACTAGTTTAGGTACTCTCTAGCTAGGCTAGGCTGCCTGGTCAGGGTGCCCCAGGAACCTCTTTGTCCAGTGCTGGAATTACAACTGAGCATTAACACTTAATTTTTTTTAATAAAACAAACAAAGAAACACACAAAGCCAAACAAAAGCATAGTTTGGAGGAGTTAGACTCAGGTCTTCACACTTAAAAGGTAATTGCTTTGCTGAGCGAGCTCTCACAGCTCGGAGCACTGTGCCTCCACCTGACCACCACACACCACACACTTTTATTACAGAAACCTCCCTTCATTACAGCTTACACAAACATGCCTTGTTACAGAATGGTGCTGCACACATTTAGGTGGATCTTCCCACCTCCATTTCCGCCTAGAAAAATCCCTTCCTGGCTCGCCCAGCCTTTATCTCCGAGGTGAATCTAGGTCCTGTCAATCTACAGTGAGTACCGACCTCCACACAAGTCTTGTGCTTACAAGCAGAGGGTGGCCCTAGTGTTTCTTCCTGCCTCTAAGCTTGGGGGTCAGTGCAGAGTGATGTAGTTGGATTGGAGTCCCAAAAGATTCAGCACCCCTGGATCCCTAAGCAATTCCTAGACATTGCCTTTCAAGGCAAAGCTTTTTTGAGTTACTCCCAGGGGGAACAGAACTTATCGCTGTATCCTAGTAGAGTAAGATAAATAAGCTATGACTATGCGTGGCTACAGACTCTGAACAGAAGGAGCTTTAATCCTGTGGGTATTTTTTTTTCCCAACTTTACACTTGATTTGTGCTTGAGTTACAGAATAACTTTAGGAGTGTTATTTGTCAAATCAGAAGGAGATGTGCAGGTGTGTATAGTAATGGGGATCATCTTCCTTCCAAATGACACCATTGAACAATCTCTGAACAATGCCATCTTTTCTTTGCGGATGTCACAGAAGTATTGTTCCATTGATTTGTTGGGAAGGGTAGATATAGATTGCCGGAACAAGTTGGCCTTCTCTCTGTGATTGGTGCTTCAAAGAATAAAACCCTACTGATGCACCTTGTGTATAATCAATAGGGGATGAGGAAGTCAGTCATTGACTGGGATGCTGGCAGGTGCCCTCATCATCAGCCCCATTTTAATCACAGTGGTCATAGGACGAAAGACATTCATACGCAGTCTGATGCTTCACTTATTAAACTGTGGCTGGTTGTTCACTGAAAGAAGCTGGGGTCGGTCTCTTGGGTCCTTTTTGTTGAACGTGTTTTTCTCTTCACTTGTCCAGCCTCTGTCTAATCCATAAGCAAGACTCATTTTGACTTACAACATAGCTAGCTCCGCAGTACCAAATGTATTAAGAATTATAAAATGGAAAAGTAAAGACAGATGCATCATGGAGAGAAAATGCTTTCCCAGGCAATTTGAAAGGATAAAATAATGCAACATCTTTTGAAAGCAGTGTGGGGTTGAGGCCGTCTGTGAAAGAGAGCAAACTGAATGACTGCTATGAAAGTCAGCTCACAATCAGAGAATAACAATTTCACAAAGCAGTGTAGGAAGAGATGGGGGAATTGGGAGATCTGACACCTTTGATGGCTGAGGATGGTATATAGCAGGCAAACGAGGAGAATGCAGAGAAGGGCCAGACAAGAGGTAGAAGGATTGGAAGCGGGAACCAGCGCTTTTAAGCAAAGTGATGGGGAGAGGATGAGAGCTGCAGGACGCTGTGGCTGCAGCATTTCAGACAAGGGGAGGGATGTGACTTCCAAGCCTTGTATTTAGAAGCTGCTTTTCCTCAGTTCTACTATTTTGCCCAAAAGTGATAATTAGTCACATGGGTAATAAGAGCCGCCGAGGGCTGTTCGAAGCCAAAGCATGGATTAAATCTGGAAAGAAATGGAAGGACAATGCAGTAAATGCTCTTCATATGGCTAATAGGAATTCAGCACTCGTTACTATACATCAGGGGCTCTGTAAATACGGCCATGTTGGTGCTGACACTGGTTTGGTTGAATAGAATGTTTAACTACAGAAAAAGCATACTTATACTTCAGAGTATATGGACACTATGTTTTCTAGTTGAGGGCCATGCATTGTCTTGATAAGATTAAACTGGAGGAGGAAGTAGGTCTGTGGGGAGCAATTGTTTTGCCACATTTCTTCCCTCATTTACTTTCATTATTTCTTCCTTAAAATGTACCAAAATTTGTGCACTTCACATTAGTTTTTGTGTGTATGTATGAGGTGTGCTTAGGCATGAGTTCAGATTGTGTCATTGAAAATAAAAAATTTTTCAATGTGACTGTCATTGGTGAGTCCCGCTTTGTCTTTTGACTTGACTAGAAGAAATGTAGTTAATAAACTAGGGCTGGGGAGATGGCTCCACTGGTAAGGTGCACGCTCCGTGAGCCTGAGAACCTGAGTGTGATTCCTGTAAGTTGCTGTTAAGGAGCTGGGTGTGAGGTGCACAGTTGCAATCTCAGCATGGGGTACGTGGAGGCTCCCTGGGGCTTTCCAGCTAGGCAGCCTAGTAGAATCTGCAAGGTGGAGGCCAGTGAGATGCCTTGCCTCAAAACACCCGCCGTGGATTGATTCTGGGAATGATACCCAAGGCTGACTTCTGACCTCCACAGTGCACCCACGTACACACGCATGCACACACAAAGCAAGGAAGAAGGAAGGGAGAGGTGGGCAAGAATGCAAGAAGGAAAAAGAGAGAACTTGGATCTTGGCGGGGGGGCGGGGAAGCACATATCTCAGCAGCGTGGTAGAAATATGACTTTTCATTGGAAGAAACAGTTCCATGGAGGTTTTAAGTAGAAAAAAAAAAAAAGAAAAGAAAAGAAATAATTACATGTGACTTTTTCCCTGGTGAGATGTATCCCTGAGAGCTTACCCAGAAATTAAACTTCATCAGTAATCCACTGTCAATGAGGCATTCCAGAGCTGCAGCCAGCTTATTAATATCCGTGTTTGTCTTGGCCCCAGTTCTGTGTTGTCTTCCTGAGCTTTACTTGATGTCTACAGGAAAATAACTAGTAATTTGTTTTTCAGCACAGAAAGTTCCTGTACTCCCACTGAGTTTTGCCCCTGCAGATGAACCATTTTATTTGTCCTTTTTGCACATTGTTTAAAAGTAAAACTCTGTGTTTCTGGGGACTCTATGTGTCCCTGCTACTCCAGTTTCAGATTTGGGTATAAAAAGAGCTGCCTGGAATAAATAGTTCAATGAGCCCCGGCCTGGGACTGAATCCCTGAACACCTCAGTCCTCTGCTTCTTAGAAAATGCACTTCAAAGCCTTGCATGCACAGTGCAGATCTGACATGTTTTGATCTGATGCTAGCCTGTTTCAACCTGGACTTCCACCATATGGTGACATACCATAGGTCTGTGTGTTCTTGCCTCTGGGCTCCCGCAGTCTCTCCTCTCTGCTGATGGTACCCCACCCCACCCTGAATTTGGGGAAATATATACCCCACTTTCTCTCCAAATCCTGTCTTCCCTTCACCATCAATTCAAATAATTAGTGCTGATATTTAAATACATCTACACTGTGATTTAAATTAAGGGTAGAAAACCCTTGATTTTCCTGAACCCCAACATATAGATGCATATGTATAGTATTATCCTATGAATGGAGGAAGTGTCACCTAAAGTGGGTGAGTGACTTATACTTAATCACAGAGCTAGGGTTCAAGAGATGTGAGTATGAGGCCAGGCACTTTAATGTCAGTGTCTTCAGCTGCCCCTGCCAACACTCGCTCCCCTGCAGCTGTCCCTTCTATTCTTTATTACACTTGTTATTTTAGTCTATTATCAGCTGTTATGTAGGGCTATTTTCATGCCTGTGCATAATGTATTTTGAGTGGTCCCTAAACCTGGGTACTATATTCCTCTTTCTTTCTTTCTTTCTTTCTTTCTTTCTTTCTTTCTTTCTTTCTTTCTTTCTTTCTTCCCCTTCTTGTAGATCCTTGTTTTTCATCTAGTTTCACGTCATCTATACATTCAAGAGTTTGTGTATCTAAAAAGACTGGGACCCATGCTTGAGAGAAATGCTACTGTTGTCTTTCTGAGACTGAGTTAACACCTTTAATATGATCATTTTCACCTACATTCATTTTCCTACTCAAAATTCAGCATATACATAAACTGTTTTTTCTTTGCCCATTCCCCTGTTGTTAGACACCTAGGTTGGTTCCGTATCTTAGCCATTGCAGGCAGTGTTGCAGTAAACATGGGTGGGCCTCTCTCTCTGTGATTTGTTCACTTGGAGTCTTCTGGTATGAACATCAGCTTCAGCATGTAAGACAGGCAGCTGCTCTTGATCTGTTCAACAAGACTGAAACAGCCCCTCCCTTTCCACCTTTCCCATCACTCTGGTTCTCTGCTTATTATTTTCTGCTTTGCACCTGTGTTGTAAATTTATTCATTAAATACACATTGTCTGGCTGCATTGCTGGCTCATTTCCTAAGCAAAGGTGGAAAATATCCTCCCTTCAGGAAGGTCGTCTGGGTTTTCATAGAGGCAAGCGATCCATATCTGTGGATGACACACTAGGAGGTGGCTGGCCATGGCTCACCTTCAGTACACTGTATTCGTGTATTAAGGAGGCAGGTGAATACAAGACCACGGACACCTGGGGAAATATGCTAGTCAAGGAATGGGGAGGTGGTTCAGTGGGTGAGAGCAGCTGCTGTGCAAGGACCTGAATTCATATCCTCAGTACCCATGTTAAAAACAAACAAACAATCTAGGTGTGGCTGTGTGATAGGGGAGACGGGAGCATCACTGGACTTGCTGTCTGCCAGCCTAGCTCTAGGTTCAAGGAGAGACTCTGCTTCAAAGGAGTAAGGTGCAGAGTGACAAGCAGGACCCTTCAAGTTCTCTTTTGTGCTCTAGAAGCATGTGTGTGGACATGTGCACATGCACACTCAGATGGGCATCCAGCACACACTTGTGCTTAAAGACACACCCACACATGCATATATACACATACAAATAACTTTTAAAAAAGATGCCAGTCGAGTCCATGTCGGCTTGGAGCACACACTCAGGTAAAGTCTTAGATCATGTCTGTGATTTTACTGTGTGGACACCAGGAACACATGTCATTCACAGGACATAGGAAGAATAAAGCCCCATGCTCCCAAGGAGAGGTACACCATCACACACTTAGGTGACGTATCATCTGCACAGTGGTTCTGGGTACCAGGCCCTGATCACTGGGAGTCAGTTTGCCTGTTTTCAGATGCAACACCTGAGTGTTTGCTGATGTATTGCAGGCAGTGGGGAGAGTCTGAAGCTTGCATGTCCAGCCACCACCATCCAAGCGGTGGTTTTCAAGGCCTGTAGTGTATGAGGAGATTTCTTTCTTCTTTGGGAATATTTCTACAGTTACAATCAGTCAAAAATGAATACATTACTGCCCCAGCACAGACTTCCGCCAGAGCTTAAATGTCATTACCTTTCTGAGGCCCATGTTCTTGCATGACTTCTATAGCATAATGATTCCTAGGAGGTGAAAGGAAAGTGTTGTATGGATATTTACTCTAAGAGTAAAGGAAAATTGATTTAGTGAATAAAATCCAGACTGCCTTTGTCTCACTCTCTGTTTACTTACTTGTTTATTTATGCATATGTAGTGATGAGGCTCAAACCTAAGCCTGCGCACCTGTCATCCAAGCATGCTGTCATTGAGATATTCCACAGTCCTTGCACTATTTGAGACAATGTCTGTTATGTGACACCTTCTGGGAGGACATGAACACATATTTATTCAATCTAGATAGACTAATGGATGGAAATACCAAAGTCCTGTTTGGTGAACCAAGGTGTTTTGAGGAGCTTCTTACAAGAGTAAAAGGTGAGAGATTATTTACAGGAGACTCTATCAGAAAGCCCACCCCAGCATTGTTGATAACTCTTAAAAGCTAAAATCCTGAAACTCTTTGCAGGATGTACAGGCAGCTCAGCAGACAGAAGAGTTTTCTCTCTTCAGCAGCCCCGACTGCTTATATAAGCTTAGGGAGGGAGGGCATTTTGTGTCTGATATGTTTCAGGGACTTCCTGAGTCTTAAGGAGCACCCCACCCACCCAGGATGGGATGGTCTAATACTGAGGATGTAGTTATGAAACAGCATCTTTCTAGGTGGTCCACAATGAGCTGGAACTGGAGTGCTGCCTATAGCCCTAAGAGCTGCATGACAGGTGAGAATTGTCATGCATAGCTTAGTATTTTAACCTGACATTCAGCAATGTAAATACAATGGTTAACACAAAAGAAGTAGCTGAGTACTAGGGAGCATCTCTAATCTTCAAAATGGTCTGTGCGGAGGCACGGCCCCGCTGTGTTCAAAGATTGTATCTTGTCAAGAGCATCCAGAATGGCAGTGTTTAAGGCTGAGTTTTACATGTTGCTATAAGTCCTGAAAATCTTAGTGTTCCATGCAGTCTAAGCAAATTGGTCATTCAAATGTGCTCACTTCCTGCTACTGTTTAATTTAGACCAAACAGCCTTATCCTAGAGTTTCTGAAAGACAGTCAGAGACAAGTGTGGCTGCATGTAGAGCACCTGTTTACTTATCACACACACTGAGCACCTGCTCTGCGCAAATTCTAAATGAGATTCTAAAGTTGCACACCAGAGTCAGGAGGTAGAGTCCCTCTGGTTCTGGCTCACCTCTCCCTTGCTTCACCTTTCATTCCTCTCTCCTTCTCCCTTCTCCCTTGCTTCCTTCTTTCTTGCCTCTCTAGCTCTTTGAAGCCCCTCCCCTCTCCCTTTTCTTCTGTATCTAGCCATCTTTATATTCCCCTTTCTGTCTATCCCCTGTCCCCCTTCCCTCTCTCTACTCTCTCTGGATCCATCTTTCCTCTTCTCCTTTTCCTCTTTTTCTTCCCTTCTGCTCTCTTCTCCATCTCCTGTAATTTTTTTCTCTCTCTGTATTTCTCCCTCCCCTCCCTTCCCCTCCCTTCACCCCCTCACTTCTCCTTGTGGCTGAAGCCTTTAAATGAGTCTTTTCACCCGGGGTTTGTGTGCTTAGGCTGGCTCTGCACACAGCTCTGGGCGCTATTCCTGGGTTCTGTCCTCTGCGGATAAAGGTTGCCATTGGGCTTGAATACTAAGTTTCAAACTCTAATACACTGGTGGGAGATTTGCAGCAACAAGAAGGTCCCCTCTGCATCCCCAGCTCATCCAGGCACAGTATTTGTTGATAAGCATCCTCATTTGGCCCGGTGAAGCAGCTGATGTGCAGGTGAGGTGGGAGGTGACATTACCTACAGCTGGGCTCCTTCTCACAGGCAGAGGTGGGCAGGGCTGGCTGTCCACACATGTGAAGCTTACTCCAGAGAGCTTAGGGATCATTTTGTCAGTTTTGTTTGCAGAGATACAGAGAGAAGGATTATGATTCTCAGTGCTGATAAGTTCCCCTGGGCCAAACGCTAATCCAGCAGGACGCGGATGTATCACAGCCGTTTCCTCTAACAGTTTTGTGCACTTCTCATGGAGGGCAGGGGTGCAATGAAAAGGCAGAGGTGATCAGCATCAAGACGCCCCCTCTCCTAAGGAGGAGTCAGAGCCCAGGGTCTTCACTCAGTCAGAAGTAAATGATCTCATTATATTTGCCATGAAGCTGCATTCAGCAACTTGTATTTGTGCTTATGTCCTTGATGCCAGATAATTCCCATCCATGAGGCCGGGAAAGTACCTCAGCCAGAAAGGTGCTTGTTTTGACTGCCTGGAACCAAAGGGTCAATTCCTCACATTGAATAAGTCGAGGTTGGTGGTACAGACCTCTAATCCCAGCCCTGGGGGGATGGAACAGTTCAAGGTCATCTTTGGCTGCTGGAGTTTTGAGGCCACCCTGGGGTACATGAGACCCTGTCTCAACAAAACAGCCCAACACAAACCAAAACAAAGCCAAGAAACCCCATCTTTGGGTGTAGCCTTGCCCACCTTGTCCCTCTCCTAACAGGGGCTGCTGTCCTTGGTTCTGATGTCCATGTTGTGTGTTTGCAGAGGGATGAAGACTATCACTATGGGTGGAAGGCAATACCCTGGCTTTATCCCTGGAAACGTAGAGGACTTCTTATTGTGGTTCCTTGATTTATATATCTGGAAAATGGGTATTAAAGTAGTTCCTACATAACATGTACTGTCTTAACTTCAGAGTCAATTTCAAGGATGTGTGGCAGACCGCTCAGAACTCCATCTTGGTGACTAAAGCTGGTGATGTCTAAAGAGAGGGATCGGGCGTGTGCGACCATGCAGAGCACAGGTAGAATCTGGCAGATCTGCTGCCATGTAGTGGCTCGAATCGCCAGCCTTCAGCTTAGCAAGTCTGTGCCCTCTGGTGGTGTCTCAGTGCACTCTGAACCTGCTCTATCTGTGGAATGACAGTCACAACAGTATTTATTGACCCTGTTCTTTTCATTTTAAAGTTTTCATTGGTGTTTATTTTGTGTACAGAGTGGTGGGTCTCATAATGACATTTTCATTCAAGTGAACTGTGTTCTCTGACCACATTTGCCTCCATTATTCTTTACTTCCTTTCTCTCTCCAGCCTTTGTTTCCTCTGCCCTAATAGTCTTTCTTCTAGTTTCAGGCTATAAATGAGTGTGTGTGTGTGTGTGTGTGTGTGTGTGTGTGTGTCTGTGTGTCTGTGTGTCTGTGTGCGCAAAATCTTAGTTTCATGAGAGATAAAACAAAATATGTAGCATATTTTGAAATATAACATCACTGTACTGTGTCCATCACTTTACCTGTAGATGACATGTAGATGACATGTAGATGACATGTAAATGACATGCTTGCTTTTCTTTTTACGGAAGTACAGTACTCCACTGCTTCTACAAAGTCAGTTTTCCTTATCAGTTCACTTGTTAAGGAATGCCAAGGCTGATTCAGTACTGTAGTTGTTGAGAAGCGGTCAGCATAACCTGTGTCTCCAGTGAATGCTGACTTCGATTCTTTGTTTATATTCTGAGGAGTGGGGGGACCAGCCCACATGGTGCTTCGAACTTTAGTTCCCTAGGGAATCCGAGCACTGATTCCCACAGTGCTTGCACAAGGTTACCACAACATCAGCCACCTGTGAGGGTCCCTGACCCACACTCTCCACAGCGTTTCTTGTTATTTGTCTGTTTGTCTATAGCCCTTCTGACTGGGGCAAGATGGAATTCAGGTCACTTCTGCCTAACACTGTCTGAACCATGACTGGAATCGCTCACACAGCTTTACATCACTCCTTGTGGCTTTAGGAATCTCATGGATCTTCAGGGCCCTTTCTGACATTATGCAACACAGGTACACAGCAAATTTCTGAACTCTGTTCATTTATTAGACAAATTACTGTTTTGCTTAAGTGTTCAGAAAAACCAGAGTGTAAGAGCTGGGAGAGGCATGGACATTTCTTTGAAACTCCAAGCAACACAGTTACAAAGCCCTCCAGCTTTGCTGTTAGCTGGGCTGATGAACATGCTTTGTTTATCACTGGACACCAGTGATCCCCCCCAAGACCTATTTTCTACCTTGGCAGCAGTAGTTATTGCAAAGCCGAAAGAACTGTACCATTAATTTGCCAGAGAGTGTTCAGGAATGACCAATTGTCAAGAGAAGGTGTTGTAGGGTTATTTTTGGAAACAAAACAAATCCCAGAGAATCTGTACATTAGCTGGGTACAGAAATCAATGTAATTGAGCATCTGAGCATGCCATTTCCCTGAAGGATGTGGCTGAAAGATGGGTGCTGCAGTCTTCATTTGGGTTCATGAGTACCCCAGGATTTTCCATGTAGGCATATAGAGATTCAGAAACCAAGAGTGGTACCCCAGGGTGTGAATGTACCCCATGCTGGGTCTGTCCTCAGTGATCCTCTGGGTGCCCTTGTGCAGCACTTTCACCACAGCAGCCCATGGTGCAAGGTAGGTTGCCCTAAGGAGCAATGCATGCAGACAACTATGAAGACAAGGAAAACACAGGTTCCGGAGGCCTGACTGAGGGTCCCAGGACTCTGCTGAATGACTAGCCTAGCCTTCTGCTGGCCTCTTAGCCTATTCACCACAGGAGATGATAAAATGCTCAACATCATTGCGGAGTGACTATAATTCACTAGTCCAATCTAATCCTTTAGATATAGTTCTTGGCAGAACTTTGAGCCAGCGATGCCACTCAGATTCCCACATAACAACTATCATAACTGGGCTCAGAGTGGCCCAGAAACTTGCCCAAAGCCTCTAAGCTAGTGGAGAAAGACAGACAAATAAGCAAGCAAGAGGCTGGCTGCATTTGATCGTGCCTTTCCTGGCTCTGATTCTACTGCTGCCCTCTGGCCATTCTCTGCTCCCAAGCCAGATTCCCCCCTAATATTCAGGTCAGAACAGGTTGCTCCTCTGCTCAGCCCTCCTTAATGCACCCTTAATGGCTGCCTGACCAAGCTGAAACTCACTTACTTGGAGAGGCTGAAAGCATGATTTGGGAGTGTGGGTAATGATGTCAGTTAAGGTCACTGCTCACATGTCTTCAGGGAGCCAGTCTCTCTGAGCTCAGTTTTCTTCATAGAAAAAAAAATGGCATCAGAGTATGAGAGATGTAAGCGAATTGGTAGTGCACAAAGGCCTGGGTTTTAGCCCTCACAGTACAGAAAGCAAACATGGAGGTCGGTATCACCCCAGCACTTGGTGAGACAGAGGTAGGAAGGGCAGGAGTTCAAGGCCATTGCCAACTAGATGATGAGTTCAAAGCCAGCCTGGAATACATAAGTTCCTCTCTCAAAATAAAATAAATGGCTTTAAGCACATTATACACTTGGAATTCCAGCACTTGGTATACCTGAAGCAGAGGATTCTGAGTTTGAGCCAACCCTGGGCTACATATTGAGATTTTCTGGCTGGAGCCCAACTGGTTTACCACGGACAGACACACATCCCTCCTCCACACACAAAGTGGACACAATGCACTATTACTTAGCCTGAAACAGAAGGAGATCCTGCCATTTGAAGCAACATGGATAAAGCCAGAGGACTTTATTGAGTGAAGTAAATTGGAGGATGACACCAATGTGGTTTCACTAGTGGAAAAATCTACAAAGATTGTTCTCTGGGAGAATGAGTCATGGGTTGGGGTTGAGGTTAAGATTTGGAGGAATATTGATCAATAGATACAAAGTATCAGGCAGAAGGAACGGGTCCATAACCATCTACTGTGGTGTTGGTGGCTATAGTTAATAGTGTCTCTTGTACTTGAAAAACTCTGAGAAGAGTAAGAATAGATTGCAAGTGTCCACCCTGAGATTGGTATGTAAGGCTTTGCAGATCAGCTTGATTTATCATCCCAACGTATATGATAAAGGCACAAGTTATGCCACAGATAGACGCTATCCTCCTTCCGGTGTATGTGTGTGTGTGTGCTATGAGTGTGGTTAGTAGGCATGCATGTGTTGTACAGAAGATGAGACCAAAGCACAAGAGGAGGCCAAGTCCTCTGGCACTGTTGTCAGCCTTATCCCTCTAAGACACTCAACAGGAAGCTCTCCACTTCAGCTAGACCATTTCATGATTTTATTCTGCTTTTCCTTTCTTTGGATCCCAGAATGTTTGAATCACACCGAGCCAGCTCCTGCTGTATTTCCTCCATTTCATCGTCTGTTTTTCTGAAATGTACCAAGTGGCTTGGTTCTTTTTTTGCTGGACATGAAGGATTGTCTACCAGGAATTTTATTTTATCTTCCAAAATCCATTTTTTGTTTTCATACTCCCATTAAAAAATATTCTCTTCTGATCAAGGGAGATTTTTGCTCTTCAGATTACTTTGGGGAGGGGTGGCAGGGATGGGGAATTCATTCAGAGAACACTTTTTTTCTTCTTTCTGTGTATTGATTTTTGCCTGAAATTGACACATTGCTGGTCTCTTTGCTCTATTCTTACTGTGCATTCCTCTTAGAAACATCCATATTTTCCAGATAATTTGTAAAGGTGAAAAAAATAATAATTTTCATTGTTTTTTGCTTTTTCTGCTTGTTTGTTTGAGACAGAGTCTAACACTATTGTTCAGGGTGGCTGGAAGTTGTTGTGTGGCTCTGGCTGGCCTGAAATGCATGACAAGGTCTTAAATTCCCATGTGTTAGGAATTACAGATGTGATCCTCAACTTCCACCTAAGAAAAATAATTTTTAATGTAAGAAGTTCCAGGTTCTTTTGTCCATTCCTTCAATTGTGTGTGTTTGTGTCTGTCTGTCCTGGATGTGCATGTGCATATGAGCGCTGTTACCTATGGAGGCCCAAAGAGGGTGTCAGATCTCCTGGAATTAGCTTCAGTGCATGGAGCCAAACTCCAGTTCTTTGGGAAAGCAGTGAACATGATTAACTGCTGAGCCCTCTTCAGACTCCCCACAACTTATTTCTTATGAAAAAATAAAAGAAGGAAATGGAGGCTCAGAGAAATTCAAATTCAAAGCAGTGAAGACGAAGCAAGTAGCTTATATCAGGAAAAGGATAAAAGCTCCTGTCTCTTTGAGTGATTAACTTGGAAAAAATTTGAAGCCTTCTAGTTTTCTGAGCAACAGAGTTAGGGAAAATGTTTTAGGTGTTAAAAGAAGAAAAATGAAGTAACATGTCTTTAAAAAATACCCTTGGGGACTCAGAAAAAAAAATGACAATCAGGGATAGCATTCAGGAATGCTCATGTGGAGGTGGAGTGTCTCCTACCCAAGGGAACAGACACAGCCATACTGATGCCATCAAGATATGGTGCTTTTCACTGTTCCCATAAAGATAACTGCACTGAGCTTGCTCAATAGTTACAATTTCCTTGAGATTGCATTCTTGCGATGATGAGGCTCGCTTGAATTTTCAAGCACAGTTGGGAGATCCTTCCCCAACTCAGAATGAATTCTGATAAACTGATTCTCTTTCTGGAGAAAAAATGATGTCCACATATTACAGCTTAGAACGCATCATTCAGGGACATTTTTATTCTGAGCCATCTTCCCAAGTCTGAATGTAATAGGGTAATAAGGCTCTCTGGAGTATAACACATATTAAATAGACTTTTTTTTTTCTAAAAAACTATTGAGACCAACAGCATGGAGGATGGGCTTTCGTCATGCACATCTTCTCTCCTCTGTCGACACAAGTGGCTGTTAGTTTCTTTTCTTTCCTGGAGCAATGAGTTATGAAGCTCAAAAATAAAGTGTTCTCAGTGGTGTAAATAAAGCTGTAATCTGAGCAAATACATCACGCTATATACCCAGGCTTTTCTTTTTGCCTTTAAAAAAAACCTCTTGTCTTTTTCTCAACTCCCAATAGTCTGGTTTATGCAACTGCGTATTGTTGACACATTCATCTTGATAATAGAAAAAGAAAGCTACTTTTCATTGAGAAACAGATTCGAAGTAAAAGATGATTAATGAACCAAGGTGCCTTGCATTCCCGTGATGTGTTTTGTTCCCCAGCTCTATAAATCTGTCTGCAACTTGCCCTCTTGTGAGATTTCTGATTACTCTATCAATTCTCCATCTTACCTTGCTGGGTAGATGGTAGCTCAGCCCCCAACTTGTCCAAAGTTGTGAATGGAAGAGGGTGATGGTGAACATTTCAGGGAGACTGCTTTCCATGGAGCCAGTGCTCCATGAGGGTATCATGGGGGAGCTTCATGGGGGAGCTGGGGTGGTGCATAATGCTTGTCTTTATGTCACTATTGTCACCATACCTGCAGAATCAACTTGAGTGTGGCTAGGTGAGAGATTTATTTGACTCAGTTACAGAGAGTTTCGGTGATCATGGTGTGATCGGTACAGCTAGGCAGCACATTCATGATAACCAGAGCATTATGCTGAGGCTACTCACACATTTGTAGATTAGGAAGCAAAGAAGGGGACACAAAACAGAGGCTGATGTAGTCTAATCTTCAAAAGCCCACTTCCGTCTCCTCTACCCAACCTATGTCCTGAAGTTACAAATGGTGCTTCTCCAGGAGCACCATTGCAGGGGAGCAAGCATTGGTAATGGGACCAGGAAGGAGGCCATTTCAAGCCATAATAAGAGCAACTCGTAATTATCGTCTTTTAAACCTTCTAAATGCACCCTAATGGTCTCTGTCTCTCTCTAACAATGGGTTCAGAGAATGAATGGGATGATGGGGAATCACGAGAGACTGGCTAGAAACAAGTGATTTTCTATGTGGCAACTCCCATTGTGGTAAGAGCTCACAGTGCCCCAGTTCATATTAACCCCACCCACATTCAGACATGCTCAAGTTTCTCTTAGGTTGTCCCAGGTTCTTCCCAGGAGAGCCAAGGGATATCCACTTGCAATGAAAATTTTCTGTCCTTAAATCAGTCCAGCCTGATGGCCACTGAGATAGTGGATAAGTTCTAGCCAAAGTGGGATCTTCCCCAGTTCTTAGCCTATGTGAGCATCACACTTCATTAGAAACTCTTAGGTGATACCTATAGCACAGAGCTAGAGCAAGAATACAGCCATGGGCTGGCCTTGTCTCTCTCTTTATTTTTCTTTTTCTCATTTTTGTTCATGCTTCATATAAAGTCACATGTTCATTTCAGCCCTGAGTAAATATTTACTGAACTCTTTTAAGTCACAGGATTTTCAGTCATTTTAACTTGCTTTAAAAAAGTGTGTGTGTGTCTCTCTGTGTGTGTGTGTGTGCGTGTGTGTGTGTTTATAAAATGTTCATTCTATAGTGCATTTGTGGACATCAGAGAAAAACTTACAAAGAGTTGGTTCGCTCCTCCCACACTGTGAATCCTAGGTGTTAAACTCAGGCCATATCATGTGTGGCAGGAGGAATCTTTACCCACTGAGCCATCCAGCTGGCCTTTTATTGTTTGTTAAGAACAATTTAATGTAGGGAGGAGGACTTAGATACAACTTGGATAGATAAGGCTTTAGCAATTCTGCTGCCATATTTGGTAGCCATGTATATTATATCATCTAAGCATTATAGGAATGCTGTGAGGGTCATCTTCTTTGTTTGTGTATGTGATCACTGAGTCACAGATACTTATGTCCCCTGAAACCCCATAGTTAGGAGGTGTTCGAATGGAGACGTTCACTAATCTTTAAAGGTCATGATTCCTGTTTTCACTGACCTCTGAGGGCTGCACATAGGGCAGCAGGAGAAATCTGGCTTAAAGGAGGAGCTGGTAGAGAAGAACAAACAGTGGAGAGCTGTGGGGGGATGCAGGGGACAACATGGGTTGTCCTGGAGCTGTTCACTCATTCATTGTTTGTGGGGCCATTGTGTGGTGAGCACTCTGCCAATTCCATTGTTTGTGGGGCCATTGTGTGGTGAGCTCTGTTTAGGGCAGTGCATTTTGGAGGGAAAGAGATCCCTCCAGTTCTTGCCATAGCAATGTGAATGGTGATGACATGGGACCTTGCCCCTAGACTTGCACTGGGAATGGATGAGAGCAAGCTCTTACAGGGTGTAAGAGCTGAGTGGCGAGGGGTGGATGGGAGCCACGGCACACTCCCTTTCCTTTCCCTTCAGGTCCTCTCTGGGAGATCACTGGGTAGCTAGGGTCTCTAAGTCTGTTCATTATCTCTCATGCATTTGAAGAAACTCTTCACACCGCGTGTTTTCAGAGGTTGGTATTTCTCTTCCAGTGACAATTTTTGGTTATTTCTTTACAAGTGAGATGTGCTGGTTCTCTCAGGTGCAAGGAGCACCAGCAGCAGACACTGCTGAATTGTCATGGATGCCACATGATATTATGAACATTTTCTTGGGAGTCTCGTATTTTTCACTGGAGATATGGCAGCCCTTCTTGTGGTCCAGGGTAGGCATGTTTTCATCTCCTAATGATTATGTGTAAAGCCCACAGCCAGCCAAGAGTGGTCATATAGTCTTTTATTGTTCAACTGAAGGCTGTCCGAAAGAATTTACAAATCTCTTTCTTTGGTTTGCCCTGCCCTGGCTCCTTCCTCTAAGGAATCAAAGTCCTTTCTAAGACTCCCCGTTAGAGGGAGGAATGGGGAGATTGTATTCAGAGTGAGACTGGGGTAGGACATTGCAAGGGCACTGATTTGTGAAGTTAGTGATGTGAGAAATAAGCCCTGGGGCCACACCACAGAGCCACTTTGGACAGCAGAGCTGGTTTTTGAAAGAGAGGCAGACTAAATATTGGTTAAAGGCATAAACTTGAGAGCCACTTGCAACTGCGTTTTGATCACCGCTGTGTTGGATCCAAGTTGTAAGACCTGGGGCAAGTTTCGTTTTTTTTCAGATCCTGAAAGGCCAAGTTCAACATCGTTGTTATGTTTTGAAGATGAAATGTCTTCCACGGGCACTGTTTTGGAAGCTTGTGGCACCTCTTTGGCTTGAGTCTAGCTTTCAGGCATAGGACTTCAGATGTGATCTCACCTTCTTTATCCATCTTGAGGTAACAGGGCTTGCCACAGGACTCAAACCATGGACAGAGCCCTAGTGACCTTGCCTCCTTCATCATGAAACTGGGAAACCCTTCATTCCTTGGGTTCCTTTCTGCCACAAATTTGATAGCAAGGACCAGGAAAGTCACCAATGTGGCCTTTAAAGGGGGCTTACTGAGGGTGGTTATCTTTGGGCACACTTCTCCATCTAAAGTGCCAAGTGGCTGGCTGCTACTGATTTATCATTGCCCAGTGTTTACTGGGTTATGAGTAATTTGTATTACATATATCTTAATAATAGAGCTATGATAACCCAATACTAACGAGACTATGATTAGAATTAAATTTATAATTTAAAGGTCTAAGTAATAGTGATTATTGTAATAGTGTGTTATTGAACAAGGATGAGTTTACAATGTATCAGTTTTATTCATAATATAAATTAGTAATAATCTGAGTGAGCACATAAAAATGAAATAACATTCCATATCTTTCAGATTTTAAAATCATTGTATCTATCTTTTGAGAATCTCCTATGTGTATACAGTGCATTCTGATTATAACCTGCCACTTCCCCTAGCTTCTCTAAGGCCTCCCCTGAGCCCCCTCCTATTTCCATCATCCATGTTGTTCTGGAACTCACTCTGAAGCCAAGATTGACCTTAAATTCATGGCAATGCTCCAGCCTCAGTCTCTGATTGATAAGATTACATAGGTGAGGCACTTTTAGACCAGTTTTAGACTTATAACTAGCTAATGTAATTGGCATTATAACTACCCCAGATATGTCCAACCCTTGGACCCCAGGTCTAATGTTGCTGAGATTAAACATGGATGGGGCCTAACACAAAACTGTAATACATACTTAAGATATTATGAGAAATTTTAGAGTTTCACTTTTAAACACTTCATTGTCTGCTTCCTGAACATGAGTTTGTAGATGACAGTCTGGTGTAGCAGTTTCAAAAGTTTGGACATGCTCGGTAGATTCTTGGGAACCTGTGCATGAATCTAATCTCAATACCTGAATTCGGCAGATACTGTTTATAAAGTTGTTGAGCATATGGACTACAGAGTATATGATGCTATAGCAGGGAAATTGCCATAATGAATGCAGAGGCCCAGGTTCTAATAAAACTTTATTGACAAACCGATGAGCTAAATGTTGGGTGGATGCAACCCACAGTCCTCGTGTTCTGACCTGACCTGTATTGACACTCAGTGGGTATATTTGTAGGGACTGAGACAGCTTTTCTGCCTGGCTCTGAATTCTTCTTCCCTCGATGACTTCTTCCACAGATGTCATTAGTCACAGAAGCCCATGAGTCCTGGGTCAGTTAGAAGAGCGGCTTCTTGGGTGGGTGCTGTTGAGTTGCTTTGGAGCCTAAAAGCAGGATGTTTAGGCAGCCATCTGTAGTGTAGGATAAAAATACTACTCTCAGACAAGCAGGTATGTGCAGGACTGGGGTGCTAGCTCAGGCAGTAAAGTGCTCTGTGTAGAATATGAGGAACTGAGGTTAAGCCTTAGCACCACATAAAAGCCAGAGAGGTAGTGTGTGTCTGTAACTCCAGGGCTGAAAATCGCAGGCAGGAGCATCCCTGGGGCTCATTAGCCAAATCAGCGAGCTTAAGATTCAGTGATGGTTCCTGTCAAGAGAAAACAAAAAAACAAAACAAAACACAAAACAACAACAAACAGATGAAAAGCAATTGAGGAAGGCATCTGATGTCATTCTTTGTCCCTTCCCCTGCCCTGCATGTTCACACATATTTGCAAAGGCACTCCTACACATATGTGTATACACACAGATGAAGATATACTCGCGTACACAAAATAAGCAAATGAAGAACAGGTCTGAGGTCCAGAGGCACCCTGAAGGCTCTGTCATCTCTACCCCTGAATCACCTCTGCTCCAAAGCCTTCTCCCAGCAGCATGCTCAGACTCTGAGCACTTCCACGAGTTGTTTCCAGCCCTGAGCCATGGTTCCTCTCTGATTAAAAGAGAGAACCTACACTTTACTTCCTAATCTAAGACGTGTTCCTCTCCCTTCTCCCATCCCCAGAAAGTTTTAATTTTATAGAGACTAGAATAATCAGACCTCGCGTGTATATTTCCTTTCAAAGTGTTTTTGGTAGCTTCCTTTGAATTCAGTGTTCTGTCTTACATGCTTGATAGAAAATAATATCAAGATGCCTTGAAATTTCCCTGGAGTTCAGCTCCCTTTTCATAATGGGACTTGCTTAAGTTTGGAGCTGACTAAAAAGGGCCCAGCTGCCTTCTCTGAGCCCTGTCATCTCTGGTGGGTTCAAATGTAGTCTCTTGGAGGTGGCTTTCATATCTTAGTTCTTTCTGGCCTTGAATCCAGGCTGAGGAAGTCTTTGGAGTGTGCACACAACCACGTCCTTTTGACAGACAGTGCAAATTAAAAGATCTGGCATGGCCCAAAAGCCGGGGACCCAAGCTCACCCCTTGGGTTTTCATTTACAGTTAGGCACTGCAGACTCTCATTGCTGACAGGGAAGCCGAGGTTGGCGGCATAGACTGTGTGACAGGAATCTCATGCCAAGCTGTAATTGGGAGGATTCTTTTTAATCAGGACGTACCCTACAGCCCAAACACTGGAGATCTCCTGTAAGGCCAAGACAGGAAATTAAACACACAAACATGAAGCTCAGAGTGGGGTGCAGGTGGGGTGTAATATTGCCAGGCTCTGGGAGTCCCTGGAGCTTTGGGTGAAAGTTTGCTTCCTTGGAGAGTAAAGTGGGGGCAAAATTTCTACTGAGCAGCTAAAGATAGTACTATGCTCCCATCTATGAGTGAGTGAGTACCACTGTATTAAATGCAGCAGACAGACTAATTGACACTTATTGCATTTAAACAGAATGACACGTCAAGTTCACCTTGAGCTAGCAAGGTATTACATCAAGAAGAAAGGTTTCCCATAGGTGCTCTGTTTTCAGAAAGCTTTAATGAATACCTGGTACACACCAGGTGTTACCCTGACTCCCCAACACAGGCTTGTCGCATTACAGATTGTTTGCTGGTTCTTGCCATGCAAGCATTAAGGACTGAGCTGGATCCTCTGAAACTCACACAAGAAATTCAGGGGTGGTGTTGCACATTTATAATTTGATACTGGGGAGCCAAGAGAAGAAGAGGACCCCTGGGGTTCACTGGCTAGATGAATCTGTGAGCCCCAGGTCAGAGAGAGACTCAAAAAGCAAGATGGATGACACCAGAGAAAGACAAAGTTCACTTCTGCCTCCACATGCATACAAGCACACACCCCTGTCATGTATGAACTTGTGCATGCACACACACACACACACACACACACACACACACACACACACACACACCTTGTTTACTGGAAGGACTTGACAGAGAGGGTGTAACTCCTGACCGTATTCACATGTGAACTTGATGAGCATACAATGGGCAGCATCCACAGGTAATCATGTAGAATGCTTGTGCTGACCTCACATGAGGAGAGTAAGGCTCAGAGGCACCATGCAGCCTGCCCAAGGATCAGGGCATGGGGCAATTTTGAAACCAAGTCTATGTCCAATACCTTGCAATGATGTCACTCATGACTATGATAACACAACCTTGGCATGTGTCTGTGCAATCACATGTATGCTCAATTATGTAAAAGTGTGTGAATGCATGTGGAGGCCTGAGGTCAACTGTGGTTTCTGTGCTTAGGTGTCCCCCTTCCTTGTTATTTTGATTCAGGGTTTTTCACTTTTCGCATGTGTGGAATGCACATGTGAACATGTGTGTGCCTGACAGAGGTCAGCATTGGTATTGTTCCTCAGTAGTCATGCAGGCTTTTTGGGTGGCTTTTGAGATGGAGTCTGTGGCCTGGGACTCATCATGTAGACAAGGCTGCTGGCTAGGGAGTCCCTGTGGTCTCTCTGTCTCTCTAGTGCTGGGATTACAAGTGAGCTCCACTATATCTAGCTTTACATGGGTTCTACAGTCTACCTTGGACTTCCACATTACCATCTGAGTCAGCTCTTCAGCCACACCCTTGGGCTAGGAGGTGTTTCTGATCCATAAGCAGACAGATACAGAGATGGGTATCTGTGAGGGACAGAGTGTTGAGATGCTTGCTGACCACTGAGTGAGAAGAATGGTGCTTGGGGTCACCAAGAGCTCCCTGAAGATGCAGAATTCAACTTCATATCAACCAGACAGAGAAAGGCAGGGCAGGGTCACTGCTAAGAGACCTTGAAGTCATAGTGACATGAGATGAGTCAGTATGGGCATTCTGACCTTGTTTAGAACAGTTGGCTCTTGGGTTTTCTTCTTAGTCTAAGCAAAAAACATCAGAGGAGAACAGGTCTTTGGGGTCACACTTAGTGCAGAAACCAAGCATCTATGTGGGTTGTGGGAAAACCATAAGGATTGATTGATGGAAGTCAATTCCTACAGCCCAATGGTATCTTAATGCTGTCCTGCTTCTGTGTAATGCTTGGCTGCAGTGGTAGGAGGGGCCACTTTTGTCCATGGCTCCTTTTACAAAATAATCAGTAGACATGCAGAAAAATGATGCTTTGGTTCTGAGTTGAAAGTTCAGGGTGCTCTGACCCTGGAGAGAATCCAAACCACATTTGATCTGATGCACGGCTGGCAGCAGCAGGTCAGATAGTGACAGTATGTTGGTGTCCCTGGAAAGCAGCTTCTTGTTATGTGTCTGGAAGTCATCAATTTTCCTTGTCTCAGCTCCATTCTAAGCAAACGTGGGTCTCATTCTAAGGATGCCTGGTTACCATTCGGTATCCTTCTTCCACTCAAGATCTAACCAGTGCTGATCTCACTGGAATTCAGGCTGTACCATCGCCAGGCTAGGTGGGAATACTGCCTGCAGCTTCTGGTGCATTCTAAGCCACTCGCTTGTACACACCAGAGTGTAAGCAGGAGCTATTGTGAAGCACAGAGAGGGAGTATCCAGCACTCATTGTTGTGTCCAAGATCCATTAGCCTACCCGAATGCTGAGTAGATAAAGAAGCTGGTGTAATTTCTGGCTGTCCTCAAACATTTGGTCAAATACGTAATGCCGTTGTGTTTCTATAGCAGTGGGGGAAGTGTCAGCAATGAGGGTGGGAGGTGGCTCTCATCCCTGAGAATGGGGATGTCGAAAGCCCTTGTGATGGGGCAGTAAAGCAGTCCTGCTCCCATGGTCCTCACTCTCCTATTTTTCCTTCTGCTCATGGCTCTGGATCCAAAACCAAATTCTTATTTTTCTTTTTGCACAAATGACAGAAAGCAGTGACCTCCATGGTTTTTTGAGTTATTTGTTAGAGAAGTTGAACAAATTTTAAAATACTTTCCAAACACCTGGAAAAAAAAATAAGCCTTGATTTGGCCAGATTCTAGCCCTGCTTGCCTCATTCCTGAGTAATAGAGTCAGGACTTCAACATCATTTACAATCTTGAGACTAAGGCAGACAGTGTGACATATCATCACCACAGACTGAGCTTCTCGGCATGTCTTCTCCACCAAGCTAGAATGAGGCCCTCGGAAACAATGAGCCAAAATAAATTGTTTTTCCTTTGAGTTGTTTCTTTCAAGTATTTTGGTCACAGTGACACAAAAGTAATGAATGGAGTCACTGTGACCAAAGCCTAATCAAATCAACAGAATGGAGGGATTACTTATTTAGACTGTGGGCCCACTGTGAGGTGCGGCATGAGGGTGGTGGTAGTGTGTGGTAGGGGAACTTTACCCTTAAAGATAAGAAGTAAAGGAGAGAGGCATACAGGATGAGGCCAGGGCAAGCTGTGGCAACCAGAACAGCCTCCAGTTATCTTCCTCACAACTGGATCCCATCTCCTACCTTTCCACACCTACCACTTATGCTACCAGATTCCAAATCTATGGAGGATTAATCCATTCATTAGGTCAGAGCCTTAGTCATGTCCTTATCACATGTGTCACAGGCATGGGCTGAAGTTCTGTGTGTTTTCCTAATACAATCAAGTTGATAATTAAGATGAACAGTCTCAGGGCTGAGGAGACCACTCCTTTAGCAAGCCTTTTGCCCTGCAAGCACAGAGACCTAAGTTTGCTCCCCAGAACCTATGTAAAAGAGCAGCTGTAATTACTCACTTGTAATAAAGGCAGATCCTGGGTTGCACTGGTTTGCCAGCCTGGTTGGACTGCTATGTTTCAGAGCAGTAAGACAACCTGACTGAACAAATAGTAGACAATGTTCTGAGGGACAGCATTTGAAATTGACCTCTGGTCTGTACATGCACCTTCATACACATTGTATGCACACATGCGCACACACACAGACACACAGGTACACATGTACATACTCATACAAACAGATTGACTGACTCAGGTGACTGAGCCCATCCTTACCTCTTCCCTTTCTCTTTCCACTTTTATTCCTGGGGTGAATGCTGGCAAATGCCCCTCATGTCTATGACATTCTCATCAGAGCAAGAGCTGAGATTGTGTACAGAACTCATGCTGCCCTTGCCATTCTTCAGCTTGCATGGTGGTGGAAAGACATGCGTTTAAGATTAAACATAAAATGAAAGCTTGCAATGTACTCTGGAGGAAAGATAATGAGCTCTTGAGGCCGCTGTGCCTCAAGATGTTTCCATAAGGAGAAATCGAGGTGTGGGAGCTGATTTGGTATGACTAGCACTCCAGGTCAAAGTTCAGGCGTGTGTGACCTCTCTGTGGCAGGTGAAGTCTCTTTAGAAATTAATGAATACACAAAATTTGGAGCAAGTCCTCAGAGATAAATAAGTAAGGTTTGAGGTCCAGGGGTCCATTCTGCAAGTTGTCAACCCATATCATGAAATAACATGGAATAAAGCAGGAAGCGATGGATGAAGGATCCAAATGGTCCAGTAATGTCTTTGGGTTTTGTGAAGATTTCCAGGCTTCCCTGCACAGAACTTGTAGTGCAAGCCTGAAGACAGCAGAAGATGCCACTGCAGAACCTCTGCATCCAAGAGTCAGTGGATGGTACCGTCTATGAAAGCATAAAGTGTTGAAGTAACCAGTCTTGATTAGACATTAAGATACCTACTAGAAGCCCAAGGGTCACCAACTCCAGTGTCTTGGGAGTAATCGTCCTTCTGCTTTGCCTTCCCATTTGGATAGAGTGCAGAGGGGGAGTGGCTAGTGCATGAGTGTGCATTCATTCCATTGTGCCTGGTGAGCATATGCAGGTCCCTCACAATAGCTTTTCATTCCTGGTGCAGTCTCGATAGGATGAAAATCCAGCCAGTTCTGCTGAGGCGTAAGGTTCTCGCTTAATGTCCTTTGCTCTTTAGAGAGTTAGTTAAAATCATTAGTTAAGGAAACGGGGCTATGGAAATAGCTGAATGAGGAAAGTGTGTTGTGTAAGCATGTGGACTTGAGCTCAGTCTCCATAAACCACATGAAAAGCTTGCTGTGGTGGCACACGTTTACAATCTCAGCACAGGTGAGGTGGAAACAGGTGACTCCCCAGGCTCCCTGGTCAGACTGCCTAGCCAAATTGGTGAGCTCCAGGCCAATGAAGAGAACCTGCTCAAAAAACTAACTGGAGAGCAGCTGAGGAATGATATCTGAGGTTGACCTCTGGCTTTTATATGCATGCAATGCACACATACTTGTGTCTGCATATATATGTGCACACACACAAATAATCTGTATCTTTTCACTGGAACTCTTGAGAGCATTTTGTTTCTTTGTGCTGTCTGTGCCTTTGCTAATGACCATTTCTAGTCTCACCTTGTAACAACAGCCTTAGCCCTTGTATAAAGTAGCCTACCTAGAGTATTTGACACATTCTTATTAGTGAAAAGGGGGAAATGTAAGATTAATTTCAGCTTCACGTTGAGCTAAAAACAGATGGTGAGGAGTGGGCATCAGGCATATGTAGACATAAAATTAATTGCTGTTACCTGGGTACCACACATCCAGAGCGTAAGAGGAGGCCATGATGCTCAGAGAAAACCTTTCCCTGAAATGGAGGTCACTTTCCTTCCTCGGTGCTTGTAACGCTCTGGGTCAGTGAGGAATTACTTCTTAGACTATACAATGTGGTGAGCAGCTGGTAAGTGCCTGGGCATGGGCCAGATGACGAATCTGTGGTGTGCAATTATACCTTGCCTCAGTTCTCTAGCTATGAGTAGTTCAAGTCCATAAAGGGTTAGAGACATTACTCAGTCATGTTCCGGTAAAGGAATGTGTTAGTGACCACAACTACCTGCCAAAGATTTGGCAGAGAGCAGTAAAACCTCTTGGGTGGTCATCAAAGAATGAGTTCACATCGGATCAGATGAAGGCTGCGCTAAGAGAGAAAAGGACATGATCAAAGGGCCTGAAGAGAAATGAAGCCTTAGGTCTTGTTGGTGGTAGTTTGCTATAGCTGGGTCCTAGGGTGAACAAGTACACTACAGAACAAAGGAAATGACAGGAAGGTGGGAACATATGCTAAATTCGAGACTGACTATAGTAGACAGGATTGTTTTTAATAAGCAGGAGGAGGCATACACATTTGCATACAGAGCTGGGAGTTAAAGGATTCATGGAAGTTCTACTTTTCCTAGAAATCAGACTGTCTTCCTATGTAGTTCAAAGAATCCTGTAAGTTGGCTATTCATTCCTGAATGTTCTCAACTCTTCTCCCAGGCTCATGTTCATCTAGTTACCTTTTATCTTCCAGATCTCAGCTCCCTGACAAGTTACTTTATTCTAATTTTTAGATTTAGTTATTTTCTTTTTTTGTGTTTGAGTCCAAGTCTGCTAGTAAATCCTAATTGTTCTAACTTGGGAATGACCCCCTTTTCAACTCTGAATCCTATGAATTTTGTTTTACTTTATTTTTCCACTTGTGGTGTTGGAGCTAATGCAGGACCTCATGCACATTTCGCAAGTGATCTACCGCTGTGCCACACTCCTAGCCAAAGACGTAACTGACAAGTGTACTCATTTCACACGGAAGGTCATCACTCCTAAACTTCCCACCACCATGCTGTTGGTCCGCATATAGTACTAGAGGTTTCAGAGTTGAAAGGAAACTAAAATGCATTTCTTTGAGCCTAGCTTCCTCCATTCATGAAATCCATAATATTAACCCTGAAATATCAACTACTCATATTTCCCTATGACCTTCTGAGACCCAGAAATCACAGCATGAGCAGCAGAGCAGAGAATGCCTCTGGATTAGCTCACCACACTCCAGTCTTTGTGCAATGTGCTCTCTTACACTCTGAGCCCAGTGGCCTCTTCTGAAATAGAAGAGTTGTACCTTAAGTGCTGGAGGGGGAAAGAGTTAATAGACACACTGAAGAACTTAGTGTTTGTTTTCTTATTGTCTTCACCACAGTAAATTTATAATGCAGTCAGGATCTGTTTTAGGAGCACCTAGTGTTACCATAACTGAAGCTGCATACATAGGAAAACAGAAATGGTGTGCATGCACCAGGCATGTCAGTGTATGGATCCTCCTTCTTATGTCCTCTCCTCTTTTCTTCTTTAGGAAACTGCTCAAAGACCTCATGAAAGTGGGACTCACGGCTTCCTTGATCGGGCTCAGCATTCAGTAAGTGCAACCTTTTGCAGCATTCCTGTGTAAATGCATCTATTTCTCGGATCTTCTCTCTAGCAGACTCTCTTCTGCATGCCTCGTACTTCCCACCGAAACTTGATGGGTGCCTGATCTGTGTTTGGCATTGACCTGTTGGATTCAGAGTTAAGAAGGGACCTTGCTATGTAGAGCCTCCTACCAGCTCTGCCTACCACCCTCCAGTGAACTTGGAGCAAGGTGTGCATGTCAGTGGGTTAGCCCACTGGTGGGAACTGAAGATTCACGTAAAGTGCTCCTAGCTTTCTTCTGTTTCTTGTGTTCTGCTCATGAGGGGAGAATGTGTGGCTTTTCTCTGGTCAAATGACCATGCAGGGTAGAAAGAAAACTCAGCACACAGATCTGCTAACGACTATGTAACTCCAGAGAGTTACATACAAAAACAGTTCAAAAACAACTGTTCTTTTCAAGCCAAAACATTGGACTGTGATACCCAGAACAACTGTAGGAGAAAAATCTCTGAGACACAGGGGAGTGTTTGAGAAATTTCGTTTACTTTTACATGGCAATTATTTCCTGCTGCCCATTGCCTATAAGAACTTAGTTTTGGTGAAACTACCAGTATTTTTTTTCCATCCCTGTTTTTTAAAATATTCTCTAACATCAGAGGCTAGGACCCCATGAAGTCTGACTTGGGTTCTTCTCTGCAATATTTCTGCAGGAGGAAACATGTTTTAGGAATAAAAATGTTATCATTTAAGAAAAACATCAAAGTTTCAGAAGGGTGACTTAAGAAATTATTTCTTTTTCTAGATATGGCCTCCCTCACAGGCTTTGCACTTACATAGCATATCCTGCTTCTGAGAGCAGCAGGGGCTCGTGTGGTCAGTGGAACATCACTCCATGTCAAAGGGAGCAGGTGGGATAGGTTGTCAGGAAACTCTATACCAACGAAGAGCTAGGTGATTGTGGGGACACTTTTTCCTGGGTGATTTTGCCTGGCTGCTCTTTTTGCTGTGGAATTTGCATATGTAAGTGGAGAGGAGGGGGAGAGGGAGGAGGAAGAGGAGGCGAAGAAGGAAGAAGCAAACCACTGACAGTGTTAGCCCTGTACCCACTCTATCAGAATGTCTGTGTCACCCTGATCAGCTAAAACGTGTATCACGCAGGGGATTAGACCAGGCTTTTGTTTCTAATCATAGAGAAACTTCCATCTTTATTCCCTAGCTGCCACGTCTATCTTGTCACGCCTTTGAAGTCTGCCTTTCAGTATTTCCTAAAAACTGTGAGAGGTTTTATAAGTAAAAACAGGTGGGAGCTATTTGGTATTTAGTCTGTTCAAAGCTATGGAGTATAATGTTAAACATGTCCGTTACTTTATCTTCTTTTCCAAGTAGTGTTTTTCTCCTGTTCCCTTCAGTGTGGTTGGGACAGCAACTAAGAGATAAGGAAACGAAAGGTACAGGATGGATTTTTAGAAGAAACATGACCATTCCTGCTTCTGCCTACAGAACATGATGAAAATTGCTGCCACTCAGCCATTTCATGTTCAGGCCTTGTGCTGTGGCTACAGGTCTAGGGAAGGCTGAGGTCCCTGAGATAATGAGTGCAGAAGTGTATTGGGGCTTACATTAATACATCTGTGGAGATGGTATTTTTTTATCTACAGATGCAGTCTGATGAGGGAAATGGAGTATTAACTTGCTCTTCCATACCAAATACTAGCAAGTAGATATAATAATTTTCAAAAATTGAAAAAGGATAAGACAGAAAACTATCTCATTGTGGACAGACTCTGAGGACTGGCACCTCATTGCTGGTCTTATAGGTTGCTTTCCTTGAGACTAGAGCATCCGTTGCAATAGAAACTTCCATCCACTTCCAAGGCCAGGAAATCACTTGATTAAAAAGGAGAGTTGAGTGCTGGGTGGTTGTTTAGTTGGGAAAGAAGATCTTGCTTTGGTTCACAGCCAAATGTTTCAGAGCATCATGGCAAGAATGGCACAATGGCCAGAGAGTAAAGTAGCTCCGTGTCTTGAATCCACAGTCAGGAAGCAGAGAATTAATAAATGTCCAGTGCTCCACTTTCTGTTTCTATACAGTTGGGATCCTGCCCCATGGAATGGTGTCACCCACATTTAGGGTGGCTTTTCACACATCAATCAATCCGATCTAGAAACTTTCTCACACACAGGATCACAGAGTTTTATCTCCACAGTGATTCTAGGTCCTCTTGAGTTTGAAGTTAGTATTGGCCATCATACCTTGGAAGCAGGTACACTGGCATTCAGAGTAGTTCATGTTCCTGCATCCTTGGGAGCTCTTGTGGTTTTCTCTGCTAACATGGGATCCAGAGCTGGCTAGGAAACTGCCCAGGTAACTTCTGGAATCTTGCCAGAAACAGTCTTAATGGCTTGGATCTGTAAGCCTGACAAGCATACACACGTTGACATGAATCCCAGACGTGATGCTGCCATTGGCTTCAGAAATCATTTCTGTTTCTTTCTTCCATCATGTGGCCATCCATTGCCACTTAACTTTTCTCAGGACTCCCTTGGCATTTGAGCCCTTTGAAATTGACTGGCCAATGTGCATGGCTTACAGTCCTTGTTCCTATGAGCCAATGTTTATTTCATGGCTTTTCACATCCCTGGGTGACGTGTTTGCTAAACAAAATGTCACAGGAAATGCATGTTAGCAGGCTCATTGGTTGAACTTAGGCCTCAAAGCAATTTCCTACAACTTGTAAATTTAATGTCTAACAGAAGGCATCCTTGACCTCTCCCACCTGTCAGATAACACTTTTCATGCATGCTGTGTCACAGTTATTAATCCATGAATTAATTAACAAGGAAAATATATTTTAATATTTTCTTCTTTTGATTGTCAACTTGATTGGTTGGAGAAGAATACGGGCTTCTAATGCATGCTTCTGGGTGTGTCCTTGAGGGTTCTTCCTGAGATTAACTAAGGGAGGAGACCCACCTCAATGCAGGTGGCACCCTCCTCAGGCTTGGATCCAGACAGAATAGAACAGAAAAAAGAAAAGTCTATTAGCTTTCTCCTTCCTCCCTTCTTTTACTCTTCTCTCTCTCTCTCTCTCTCTCTCTCTCTCTCTCTTTGTGTCTCTGTGTCTCTCTCTCTCCTTCTATCATGAAAGCTGTTCTGCTCCACCATATCTACTGCACCATAATGGACTGAGACATTTGAAATAGTTAGCAAAACTATTTCCTCCCTCTTTGTTGTTTTTCTCTAGATTCTGTCACAGCAACAAGAGAGTGACTAACACATTCAGTCTGTCATTTCTGGCTCCAAGTAATAGTTGAAGCCAAATCAAACTATATTCATTCACCCAAGATCTTCTTCCCTTTCTTCCCAGGTACTTTGCTCTCGTGCTTCAGTAATGAACATTGTCTCATTCTTAGTCCTGAATCCAGGAAATGAGAGAACCTTTGCTCAGAGATCCTTATGAGCTTCCTTTGAAAGCTTTATATTGTCATATTGCTTAAGCAGTCTAAGTCACCTGTCTGAGAAGGCTTCCTGGGTATTTTCTGAGCCTATAGTCACTTTTTTCTGGATCCCATTAAACAGACTGTAACACCCTTTTAAAGAATTTATTCTTCAGTTGAGGAGCATCTGGGCTTCTGGCTATTACAAATAAAGATGCTACAAACATGGTTGAGCAACTGTCCTTATTGTGTACTTGAGCCTCTTTTGGATATATGCCTAGGAGTGGTATGGCTGGGTCTTGAGGAAAAACTATTCCTAGTTGTCTGAGAAAGCACCAGATTGATTTCCAGAGTGGTTATGAATGGATGCAGAAATTGTGGTACATCTACACAATGGAATATATTACTCAGCAATGAAAAATAAGGAAATCATGAAATTCGCAGGTAAATGGTGGGACCTGGAAAGGATCATCCTGAGTGAGCTGTCCCAGAAGCAGAAAGACACACATGGTATATACTCACTCATATAGACATGTAATATAGGATGAACCTACTGAAATCTATACATCTAAAGAAACTAATCAAGAGAGAGGGCCCTGACTAAAATGCTCAATCCCCATCCCAAAAGGCAAAGTGGAAGGACATCAGAGGAGGAAGAAAACAGGAAACAGGCTGGGAACCTGCCACAGAGGGTCTCTAAAAGGCTCTGCCCTGCAAACTATCAAAGCAGACGCTGAGACTCATGGCCAACTGTTGGGCAGTGTGCATAGAATCTTATATAAGAAGTTGGAAATAGTAAGATCTGGAGAGGGCAGGAACTCCACAAGGAGAGAAACAAAACCAGAAATTTGAACACAGGGGTCTTCCCAGAGACTCATACTCCGACCAAGGACCATTCATGGAGATAACCTAGAACCCCTGCACAGATGTAGCCCATGGCAGTTCAGTATCCAAGTGTGTTACATAGTAATGGGAAGAGGGACTGCCTCTGACATAATCTGATTGGCCTGCTCTTTGATCACCTCCCCCTGAGGGGGGAGAAGCCTTACCAGGCCACAGGAGAGGACAATGCAGCCACTTTTGATGAGAACTGATAGACTAAGATCAGAAAGGAGAGGAGAACCTCCCCTATCAGTGGACTTGGGGAGGGGCATGCATGCAGAAAGGGGAGGGAGGGTGGGGTCGGGAGGGGAGGAAGGAGAGGCTTTTGGGGGAATACAAAATGAATAAAGTGTAATTAATAAAAAATTAAAAAAAAAGAATTATGATGAACTGGATAGCAATAGCACAGTATGAGGGTAGATAGGTTGAGAAACAGCACTGAATTCCATCCAGGAAGTTGAAAACTGAATAGGTTGGCTGGACAATGGAAGAAGTCAGAAGCCTTCAATTGTTATTTGGGAAGAGAAAAATAATAATGGCAGGATAAAGGGAGGGAAGAGGAAGGAAGAGATGAAGAGAGGGAGGGAAAGAAGGAGAAAGGGAAATGTGAGTAGAAAGGGAAAAAGAATACAACATAAGAAAGACATTCCTGTAACTGATGGCTGGACAGAGGACAGGATTGATTTCAACTACAGTGGTCCCATGGTTTCTGGAATAACACACAGAACAATGCCCTCATTTTGATCACCTCCATGTTTTGACACTGACCTTCTGCCTACTAGTCTCCTCTTGTGCAGTTACCCGTGGGCCTCTTTTCTTTCCCTCAAACTTCTGCATAGGTAGATTTCTCTTAGGTTCTTTCCTTAGCTACCTATCTTCTGTTGTGTGTCAGAGAAGCACTTGGAGTCCATTTTGACTGGATGTGCATGTGGGAATAGGAGGTAAGAGGGAAGATAGGGAGTTAGAAAGAAAAGCAACCATTTTGCATAAATTTCATGAGGAAAGGGGACAATATGAAGAAGTGAAGGTAACAAAAAGGCGTCATGTTTAAGATGTAAGTATCACAGACAGGCTTGAATGTTTTAACACTTAGTCCCCATCTGGGATGCTGCTTTGGGTGTGTGGACCTTTGGAATGTGGAGGTTGAGTCATAGGAACTGGGTTGATTTGAGGTAATCTTTGGCGGACAAAAGCAAGCCTGGTTCTAGCTTATTTCTCTGCCTTAGCTTCCTGGTTTACTGAGATGTGAGCAAACTGCTGTATGTTCCCACTGCCATGGAGCGCCCACCACCATACCTTCTCCATCATCGTGTTTCTTAAGTCCTACTGTTCACTCTGAGTCAACATCTGGCTTTTCTTACACAGAAGTGCTTTAAACCATTGTACTCTAGTTCATTATAAAGTGTGATCCTGGGGTCATAAAAACCAATTTAGTATTTCCTTCAGTTAACCTGTAGAGTACATCATGAGGAGGACTTAACAGACATTTTTACAGAAGCATGGACTAAAAGAATAGACGAGTGCATCTCTTTAACGAATCAGCCAGAATGAATTCTTTCTCTTTTAATCACATCCAGGAGGATATTTGCTAACACTGAGGTGAAAAGTAGCTTATATAGTAGGCTTATAGCAGAGCAGGTTTTAAGACTAGTGTTAGGGAGGAGCAAAACCTCAACTGGCACCTCCTGATCTGTTTAATTAACTTTCCATCATTTTGTCCCTAACAACGCTGCCTTGTTACTCATGTTTCATTTTATGTGCATGCATGTGCCATCTGTGTGTGCACTTGCGTGTGTGTGTGTGTGTGTGTGTGTGTGTGTGTGTGTGGTTATAGGATATGCTTGTGTGTGTAGAAAATAGAGGTCAACAGTTTCTTTCTCTATTCCTCTCCTTATTTAATGATATAGAGCCTCTCATTGAAACCAGAGTAGCCAATGTGACACAAATGATTGGCCAGAAAGCTGCAGGGATCTGCATAATTTTGATCACATTCACCCAACCACTGGTGTTTGTTATCATGTCTGGCTTCTTATTCAGGCACCAAGGTTTTCCAAACCAGACCCTCATGCTTGCATGGTATGTCCTTAACCAACAGAGCCATCTTCCTAGTGCTACTAACAACTCGTAGGTCTTCAGCTTAATAATTCAAAGAAGGGACAAGACATCAATGATCTCTAAGACACATCTAACTTAGACTTCAGAAAATAAACAAGAAATAGAAAGTGGGCCACAGCAAAGGTTGAAGGGGAACATCATTATCCCAGTGAGACAGAGATGGATGAGTGACTATCAGCTGTCCCTCCTGGTCCTGCCTGGCTACAGAAATGAGCCCTTTGTCTCCTGGACATGAAGATGTACTGGATAGCTCTATAACCCATCCAACACAGGTATTCTGCCTGCTCTGTGCTATTTAATAAACCAACATTTATGTGTTTTGTTCCTACTCACTGCATTAGAGAATTATAATAATAGAAGCCAGTACTTCATCCTCGACCATGGAGGATAAGTGCAACCTTTCTGTTTATCTTCACCATTTATCAGTTCCTGATCAGAGGACCCAGGGAAAATGTCAGCTCAATATTTTTGCTAAATCCCTTCACTTAATCTAGAGATAAGGTCACTTGCTGCTTCCACTCAACATGGCACTGTGAGCTGTTTATTTAAAACACTAGTAAACCTGTAGGAATCTGTGGACATTGCAAAGGACAAAACCAGAACTTAGTGTTAAGCTGGTTAATAAATCATGGCAACAAGGACTATTTTTTAGGAAAAAAAAAAAAAGACTGGTGGAAGGTTACAGAACTTTTGAAATTTTGAGAATCTCCAAGGGGGGTGGTGTCCTGTGTGGTTTTGATGGCTTGTTTTGAAACATGTAGCTAGTTTATATCTTGTAGACAATTGCGTGTATGCCCTTACCTCTGAAAATGCTAAAATCTCAACTCATGTGGCAGTCTTCAAGAAGCAAGTTCGGAATTTGAGAAAAAACGTATTGGGAATCAAGTATTGTATTGGTTTCCATTTACTGTGACTAAGATATTTCTGTGTGTGTGTGTGTGTGTGTGTGTGTGTGTGTATGTGTGTGTGTGTGTGTGTGTGTTGGTGGGAGAGGTAGTTTAGACAGAGTGTCATTAGTCTATGCTAGACTTGAACTTGCTGTTTAGCCAAGAATAACAAAAGTTGTTGCTACTGCTAGTTGGAACCCACTGAGAAGCAGACCCCTCACCTGCCAAGTGATATATGTATACATGTTTGTGTGTGTGTGTGTGTGCATAGGTGATTGTACATGAACTTATCAATTTGGTTACCTCTTTGTATATGTGTTGCATGTATGTGCACATGTATCTATGTGTACATGTGTGCATATATTTGTGCAGAAGCCAGATGCTGTGTCTTCCTGCACCACTTGCCACTTCATTTTGTTGAGATACGGTATTTCATTGAACCTGAATCATGCTGATTTGGCTAACCTGGATGGCCAGCAAGCTCCAGAAATCTGCCTGACTCTGCCTCTGCCTCTTCCACCAGAGGCAGGGTACCCATGTGCTCAGACATACCTGAGTTTCAAGTGGGTTCTGAGGAGTTAAACTCGGATCCCCATGCTTGCACAAAAAGTGCTTTCCCAGTTAGCCAGGGTGGTTAACTCCTATTAGATCTCAGTCTTTCCATGTTAAAGCAAATAAATTAACTTGAAAAAGTTAGCAAACTATATTGTGATGTATGCCAGCTTGCTAAGACTCTGAGATGTGTGCTGACAGTCATATTCTGGTAATGTTTCCATCCACCTCTTCCTTTCTCCCTTCTAAACTAGCTAAGGAGATTTTAGTGTTGGATCCTTTCTGAATGCTGAGGATTTTATAAGGAGTGGACATGAGGTAGAAGGATTTCACCCATAATAAAACTGAAGGTAAAATTTTGAAGCAAATCAAATAATCCAGGCTTTCTTATGTGTAGGGTCTTTCCAGTCACATTTGTTGACATCCTATGAGCTCTACAGTTTTGATTTGACATGTCAGTGTCCTGTTGAAGACTTGGTTCTCAATGGAGCAAAGCTCAAAGGTGAGGCTTTGAGAGCATTTTGGGTCACAAAGACTTTGATATCTTTAGTGGATTGAGCAATTGATAGGTTTATAATGGGGGTGTCTCCTAGGACACTATGAAAACTTAGGAGATGGAAGCATTGATGAGCCTAGGGGACTGCATCTTGTCCCTGTCCCCTCCTCTCTTCACTTTGGGGATGCTATTAAGTGAGAATTTTTTCTTCTTCATGTCCTCACCATGACATTCTACCTTGATACAAGCTTATCACAATGGGTTCAAGTGACCATGGCCAAGCTCCCAGGAATTGTGATATCAGATGCACCTCTCTCTCTTTAAGTTGTATTTCTTGTGTGTTTTTCACAGTTGTGTGAAGCCAATGAGCTTGACAAATGTGCAGCTTGATCTCAGACTGAGGAGATGACTACAGCGATTTCTTAACACATGCATATCTTTCTCTCTCCTCATTGGGTTCTGGTTTTCCATTTTTGGAGCTGACTGACCTTCCCCCTGGGCCTCCCTCATACTTCTTAAAGGACAGGCCCACTCAGAGCTACCTCCTCCCTCAACAATGACCATTTGTACTTCACAGGGCAGATTCTCCCCTCCTCTCCATAAACCTGCAGGCCCTGCAGAATCAATGCCCACTTACAGCTGCTAACGCATTAATAACAGAAACGTCCCCGGCCGTGACCTACCTGAGTCATTACCCACCGATCATAGGAGGCAATTTCAAGCAGATTGACTAGCGATCAGTGTCCTCCCTGGCATCCATGCAGGAGAACACATGGCTGCCTTCACAACCCCTGAGCAGATGGCCAGTGCACGTAATTGCTCTCCTCAGCCGGTGCGGGTCTGGCTCCCGGCTGGGGAACCTCCATGTCCTGCATGCAAAGCTGAGCTCTCTTACCCTGGGGCTCTGCTCCAAGTGCACTAGCCTTCCATCTCAGGACAGAATCTGAGCTCTCACTGACCTTCTTTTTGCTGGTTTTGAACTTAATGCACAAGCAACTCTCTGAAGTTGTTGAGGAAGTGAGGCATCAGTGTACTTCCGTGTACAGCAGCCACTTGTAAACACTATCCAAATCCAGGGTCCAAAGCTGAGGTCACTGTTGGCTTCTACCATTAAGATTTGTCTCAGTGCATATTTGTGTCACCTACAATCATGATTGTGGGCTGGGGAAATGGCCCAGAAAGTAAATGCTCGCTGCAGAAGCATGGGGACCTGAGCCAGATCCCCAGCACCCACACAAAATCCTGTACCTGTGGCCTCATTGCTGGGGATTAGAGATAGGCAGATGTCAGTATCTAGTTGACCAGCTAGTGAGGCCAAAATGTCAAGCTTCAGGTGCAGTGACAGACCCAGTTTCAAAAAATAGATTGGGGAGATGTCTCAGTGAGTAAGGGACTTGCTGCCAAACTTGAGGAACCAAGCCACACTTCCAAGACCTATGTGGTCATGACCTATGTGGCAGAATCCAACTCCCGGAAGGTGGTTGTCCTCTGACCTCCACATGCACATCTTGACAGGAGCACACACGCATGCTCGCAAACACACACACACACACACACACACACACACACACACATGCATGGAAGCACACACACATGAATACACACTTTAAAAAGTCATAGTTAAAAAGGTTGCATGGTGTATTATAATAATGCCCTAGCTCTTTGCCACTTGGGATGTGCCCTTGATGCCAGCTTAGAGTTTGTTATGTGAAGCCTGTAAATTTTTTTTCCCTTGGAGTAAATTCCTGATCATAAATACACGAGAAGAAGTATTGAAGTGTGTTAATCTGACTATTACTTATTATGACACAATGCCCAAAAGAAACAATTTTAGGATTTGTTTTGCTCCGTGCTTTCAGAGGGTCCAGTCCACCAAGGTGGTGTTGGTGGGGGCATGGTAGAACAGAACAACTTCATCAAACTCTGTGATAAACAGCAAATAAGGACATGGGAAGGGGAGGAAAAAAGAGACGGGAGAAAGTAAGTGACTATGACGATGAAGTGAACAATGGAGCCAGAATGAGTGAATATAGGCCCCTACGCCTGGTCCAAACAGCTTTCCCTTTTTCATCCTCCCATGGTAGCCTTTAATCTATTCCATAATGCCACCCACATGCATGACACACCTCTCCAGCACACACTTACTTGTTCTTGCATAGAATCAGCTCCACAGACACAGCCAGGTATACGATTTACTGATTTTGGCACTGACCCTTCCCATCCAGTTGGTAGTCAGAATTAACTGCCTGCTAAAGGATGTAAATATTTGTGAACAGGGCTATCCATTGCTAGCCGGTCTTTAAGTGGATGATGCCAGTGCATAATCAGTTGGTTGTAATCGGGGCTTCCAACATTTTTGACTCTTATTCATTTCATAAGAAAATGGAGGCAGGCTTTCTTTTGGGAATTTGCCCTCAAGAAACTCAGAAAAGAGAGAGAAACCATACCAAAAGAACACCCACTACTCTGATGGATTGGTGTCCAAACAGAGAGGTGCTTCAAAAAAATCCTGCCTCTGCTTCCCACCCACTGAGATTTCTAGCACTGGTACCAAGCCTACCCTTTGACATGAATGCTGGGAATTGAACACATGCTTTTACAGCTGTCTGAGCTATCTCTCCAGCCCTTTCAGGCATCATTTTAAAGATAGGTGTCTTGTCTGCTCTGAATCTGTGGTGGATACCCTCTTATTCCTTGGCAATTGCAAGGAAATTCTGGAACTCAGAGACCTGCTGGTGCCCCGTGCAGTTCAGGTCAGTGCTCTAGCCACGGACTCTCATCTGGGAAGGCTGTTCTATGCTCCATGTTCTCAGCACAGCTTCACAGAGCATGCACTTTCATAATGGCTTTGGAAAATTCTGTCAGGGGTATTTTCAGAGCTGGGCACTGCAAGGTCAAACAAGCTGTGAGCTGGGATTATTTTGGCTGCATAGACCAACAGGGCCTATCTAAGAGTTCATTTGGATTCTAAAAAGGGAGGCAGCCATCTTCAAGGGTCAGGTGCTGAGTTTGAGACAAACACATGGAAACTCAAGTATTGGCTTTATGTTTACCATGTCTGAGTTTATGTGTGTGTGTGTGCGTGTGCGTGTGCGTGTGTATTTGTGTGAAGATGTGGAGTTGAGACTAGTGTCATTGAACAAAGCTGGCCTTGAATCTGCTATGCAGGCAAAGAGAGCCTTCATTTTCTGCTCCTGCTGCCTCTGTCTCCCAAATGCTAGGGTTTTAAGTGTGCCCTATAACACCTAATTTGTGTACAGATAGAAACTGAACCCAGGAATTTTTCATACTAGATATTCTATCATCTCAGACCTGTTTCTTAACCTAGTACCAGTTTCTTCTTTTGTCTCAATGCCAACAGTAACCTCTTGTGTAGCAGTTCTTAACCTGTGGGTCACAACCTCAAAGGATTGAGGTACGAAAAACTCTTTCACAGGGGTTGCATATCAGACACCCTGAATATCAGATATTTACATCACAATTCATAACAGTAGCAAAATTACAGTTATGAAGTAGCAACTAAAATAATTTTGTGGTTGGTGGTCACCACAACATGAGGAATTGTATAGAAGGGTCGTAGCATTAGAAAGGTTGAGAACCACTGCTCGTGTGTGTGTGTGTGTGTGTGTGTCTAGATGAAATTTTTTTTGGCTGCACAAGAAGGATGTTTGCTAAGAAAAGCTTTGGGGAAGAGTTGGACTCCAGGAATAGCACTTTGGCAGTGGTCAGTTCAATACGAGAGGATGCTACAGACTTCTGCTTCAGTTAGAAAAGCTCTTGCTGCTTCTGACAGGCAGGAAGAGGACCCAGTCAGCCAGCAGGTATTATACACGTGACCTTGGGAGGCGGAGATAATGACACAGATGACAGTGGAGATGAATTTGAACTCCTAATGTCTACACTCTAGAGATTTCTTTTCTAAGCACTTGTCTTAACACTGAGACAAAGTGCTGTTGGCTACGAGTCTCATAATATGATGGATTTGGGCTTCTGCAGGTTATGGAGTTGAAGGTTTTGTTGTCTAAGACCTTTGTTAATTCTGGGTCATATTTAAAACTCTGCTTCTCAAAAAGGGAAATGAAGTAGATGACTAATATTATTTTAAAAAATAGACTTCTGCTATGTATTTTTCTGTCCAAGCAATAAAAGAACAAGGAGTTTGAGGTATACTGCACTATAATATAGATGTATCTCTATGTATGTTTATGTGTATATAATATACATGTAAATATATACACATACATACATGTAAATTAGTATTATATTTAAAAATAGTGCAAAATTATGAAGGTGGGGAAAAAGGGTTAAAGCATTTCATTCAAAAATTTTAAAAACATGTTTTGATTAAAAGCACTCTCCATGGAAACACAGTAGAAGCATGTTTCCTGGACTCCTGGGGCACATTCACTCCAGAATAAACAGACATTAAGCAAATAATCATATGCAGATGTTTGGTTGTGAATTTGGTTGTGAATTTGGCTGTGAGTTCACACAAAGAATGCTGTAAGTATGGTAGTTTAATGTGGGCATTAGGGTAGTAATTCTTGAGTGTACTCTTTCTAAGAAATAGACTTTGAGTAGAGGTAAGGCATTTGATACTTTTAAAGAAACCAGAGAAGGTGAGCTTGAAACAGAAGTCTGAGAGGGAGTCATGGGGCAGAGCTGAAGAGTAGTTACAGGAAAAAAAAATCCACCAGGGTATAGATTTCTCACTGGACCCTATTACAGGAAATAATCAAGAAATATGAAAAAGCAAAGGAAATGATCATACTTATATTTCAACAATATTACTGTTGCTAAAGTGGTGAAAAAGGCTTGGAGGGAAGTAATATTCTTAGTTAGGAGAATAGTTAAGACATTGTTGAGACAGACAGTATTGGAGGGAAGGATAACAATGGTTGGAAATAAAGTTGTACCTATAGGTATGGAATGAAATTAATGGAATATACCTGTGTATTCATCTACCTTATGATCCACCTATTTATATGTACTTATCATTGAATTACTCACGTTTACCTCTCTCTACTGTATCATTTATCTATTTCTATCATTACCATCTATCATTTATTATCTATCAACTCTCCATTATCTATATGTCTATTGTCTCTCAACTATCTCTTGATTTTCATCTACCATCACTATAAATCAATCAGACTACCTCTCTATATGTACTTACTATATATCTGACATCTTCCTATCTATCATTTAATTAATATGTCCAAAATCCAACTGTTAACTCAATACACTGTAAAACATTGAGTGTTACCAGACTATTCATAGTCTTAGACAAGTCATAACATTTTGTTTTATTTATTTATTTATAAAAATAAATATGTTTATTTATTTTACTTTTTGGTTCTTTTGGGTACCCTGGGATAGGATAGAGGGTTCCTTCCACTCCCCTTCCCAATAGCTTGAAGGTAGTCCACTAGGTTTCTCCTGTGCTTGCAGTCATCCATGTTACCTTGAATGACACCATTTGTTTTACCCAAGTTTCTCACACTTTGAAGGCTGACATTCTTAATAGTTCTGTCACCGTGTCAAACAGGCTACTGAAAAGATACAAGTGATGCCTGCAGGAGATTGGGGCCATCTCAGCAGTTTGTGTAACACCAACAGGGTGTGAGGGAACAAGAAAATAATTAGTTTAGCTGGATGTAAATGGAAGATTGAGGAAGAATCTGTGAATGTGTGGCTGCCTGCAAGGAGAGGTGGCCCTGCTTAGTTGAAGGTTTGAGGATGAAAAATTGACTCAGCAGCTATGCAAATTAAAGCACGGTGAAGAGACTCGTGATGGCAGGAAAAGCAGCGTGACCTGAATCCAGTCCACCGGCAGTCACGGGCAGTTCTACATGCCTGTCACCATGTGATGCTTTGAGAGCAACTGAGGGGAAAGGAAGACACCAGAAAGGCCACAGACTAAAGGTGAAGGACAATGTTTCAGAGTGTCTGGGTTCTTCAAGCAGATATTACAAAGGCTGAGCAGCAATTATTAGCCACATTAGTAGGCAAAAGTGCTAGATATATCAGGAATCGGGCCGAATATGAATATGGGGATTTAGCAAGCTCTGTGACTGTAGTTAATTTTCTTCCCCTCTGGATACCACTTCTCTTGTGTATAAAACATTTCTTTTACAGTAGGGATTGTCTCTGTGCACACATGTGCACTGCACACATGCGTATATCCACATGCACATATCTGCCAATCTCAAGGTCATCTTAGTGGTGCTGGTGGCAGGAGTGGACAAGCAAATACCCTCCGCTACTCACTTGTGTGATTTCTAAAAATACAACCATTTAGTGAATGTTTACTACAGGCCAGGTCAGCATAACCCGGGGCCTCGTTTAGAAAAGTTCACGTGTATCCAGTCCTATGCTGAGCCTGGGGAGGTGGTGCAAGTGGCAAAGTACTTGTTGCACAACCGTGGGATATGTGTGTCATCCCCAGGACCTGTATGGTGGCACATGTACAAACACAGCTCTGGATAGGTAGCTAGCTAAGCAAACCTGCTGAATTCCAGGTACAGGTGAGAGAGCCTGTCCCAAAAATAAATGTAAAAATGTGCCGGGGAGCGACGGAGGTTCGCTTCCGGCCTCCACAAGCACGAATAGACACAAATGTACACACTTGCACCAATGCATCCACCAAAGGCCATTTGCTGACTATGGCCCTCCATTTCCAAGGTGCAGCAGGCACGTGGTGAGTGCGTCAGTCATGCTTCGCTGAGGATGCGCCATCTTCATAGTTCATCACCGTCATGTTAAACCTTACTGAGATCTGGGGAGATAGCTTGGTGGGCAAAAGCACTCGCTGCACAAGCATGAGGATCTCAGTTGAGGTTCCAGCACCCACGGGAAGGCCTGGCAGCATTCACCGGTAGCCCAGCCTTGCAGAGGGGCGGAGACCAGAGGCTCACCGAAGTTGCCGCTTCAGTGGTAGCCGATCTCACGGGAATGTGGTGAGAGCAGTAGAACCGGACATACAACATACTTCTGTAGCCGACTTACTCACACTTGTGGGCATGGACAACCCCACGCGCACACCCCAGCCACACCCACCAAATAAGCTCTTCCTGAAACCATCCCTTAGTGACCCAGTCATTAACACTCCTGCTGTTGCCTTTGCTGGCACTCTTGGATGGCTTAAGGCTACTTTCTTTTCACATCTGATACTTTCACTGTTGTGCTCATAACATTTGCTTTTTATTTTGCTTTGTTTCTTTTTATTTTTATTTTTAATGCCTTGGTCATTCCCCATCCAATTGTACATATCTGAAGGCTCTTGTAACATTTTATATTAAGAATGCAAAACTCAGAGATGGGAACATATTTGGTTTTCTGTATTGCATTTAGTTTAAAGACCAGTGACTCTGGTGAATATGTGTAATCTTGGCACTTGTGAGGCAGAAGCATCTCAGGTTCGAACTGAGCCTAGTCTACACAGTAAGATCTTGCCTTACAAACAAAATAAGACAATTTAACCATGATGGTGCATATGTGTAATCCAAGCACTCAAAAAGCTGGGGTAGGAAGATCCAGAATTCAAGGTCATCCTTGGCTACACGGGGGTTGGAGGGCAGCCTGGGCTACATGAAACCTCATCTGAACAAAACAACAACAACAAAATCAATGTGTGTTTAAATTCATATACTGTGGCTGTTATAACTTGGCATTAAAAATACTTCATATAGTGGGCTAGTGGTGGCATTCACCTTTAATCCCAGCACTTGGGAGGCAGAGACAGGTGAATATCTGTGAGTTCAAGGCCATGTATATGGTTATACAGAGGTTTTACTGAAAGCTGCTCCAGGCCACTGATGAGATGTGCTGATCATTTAGTAGAACAGTGATTTTTCATAGCTCTAGCTTGTCTTCCAGCTACTCAAATTGAACACACGTGAAGACATACACACCCCACACCCATCCCCATGTTGCCACTGAGAAAGCCTTCCTTCCTCATACTCTGAAGGGTAAAGGGCACAGTGAAGTCAGGCTAAGTTTTGAAAACTGGGGTGGGAAACAAAGGGGTTAGACTCTGAATGAGGTCACCAAGACAGATTTAAACCAATTTGCCTTGATTAAAGAAAGACAGAAGACCTTAGGGATGAGGTAAGTATTGCTTTAGGGTCATTGAAAAATACTAGTGAGCTTCATCAGTGAGGATGAGGACAACTCACCGGCCTCTCCAGAGAAATATTTCATTAAAAGTCAACTAAATATTCCAGAATGGTCCTTGTGTGTGGTAAAAGCAGAGCCTGCCTCTCCTAGTCTCAGGCACTGTCCGATCTGGGTATCTGGCCTGGGCCAGGGAATCTTGTACCTGGCTTTGGTAAAATCAGGTTTCAGGCTTTAGGTAGGCAAGCGGATTTTCTCTGTCTGCCAAGGCTGCTTAGTAAAGGCTCCCTGAGGTTCTTTTGAGAGGAATTCATCTGTGCTCAGCAGGAATGGTGCTGTGATTGATTGGAAATGTCTTACAGGAACACAGAGGGTGGAGTGAGGTCTTCCATTCTACTATAGACTGGAAGGCATTTTCCCGTGTGATCATGGAGGGGGAGCCATTTTCTTCTGGAGACTATATGTAATTGTCTTGGTGAATAAACATTTCTATGAATTAGGTTCATGTTATTGTCAAACAAGAGAGAAAAATGCATCTCAGAGTCTCAGAAGAAATGTTACCATTCAGATGCCATTACTTACCAGATTTCAAAACAACTCTTCTTTCACTGTGATGGTTTAATTGTAGGAAGTTTTTCTTGTGAATTTATTTAGGGAATTGTGTTTTTATGAGGTTCAATCCATTTATGCTATTCGATTCCACAGCAGATTTCTCTGTTAAACATGAGAAAAAGGCAGGGAGGCTTGACTCCATCCAGTTCAGAACTAGCTAGTTAGAAAGGCTCTCCACAGGTTTGAATCTTGGGGTCACAAGTGGGAGGTCTTTGTGTTGTGTGCCTCTGCATCACTCTTGAATACTTCTAAATAGAAGTTACATTAGAGAAAAAAGAAAAGAGAAAGGTGCAGAAATACACTCTCAATAAATATGCTCAGGGAAACCAACATTCCCTAATAATAATGATAATAATAATAATAATAATAATAATAATAATAATAGATGTAGTAAAATGTGATTAAATAAAGATTAAATAAAATTTCATGATTTCTTTGTTTTTAATGGCTGAGTAGTATTCCATTGTATAAATGTACCACAGTTTCTTTATCCATTCTTCGGTTGAGGGACATCTAAATTGTTTCCACTTTCTGTCTATAATAAATAAAGCTGCTATGAACATGGTTGAGTAAATGCCCTTGTTGTATTGTGGAACATCCTTTGGGTATATGCCCAGAAGTGGTATAGCTGGGTCTTGAGGTATGGCTATTCCTAATTTTCTGAGAAAGCACCAGATTGATTTCCAAAATAGTTGTGCAAGTTTGCACTCCCACCAGCAATGGAGGAGGGTTCCCCTTTTCTCACATCCTCTCTAGCATGTGTTGTCACTTGAGTTTTTTATCTTAGTTATTCTGACAGGTGTGAGATGGAATCTCAGAGTCATTTTGATGTGCATTGCCTGATGACTAAGAACTTTGAGCATTTCTTTAACTGTGCCTCCACCATTCAAGATTCCTTTGTTGAGAATTCTGTACCCCATTTTTAATTGGATTATTTGGCTTGTTGGCATGAAATTTACAGGCAAACAGATGGAACTAGAAAATATCATCCTGAGTCAAGTAACAAATACCCGGAAAGACACATCATATGTAATCACTTATAAATTGGTTTTAGTTGTATCATACAGGGTAAACATACTACAATGTGTAGACCCCATGAAGATTAGTAACAAGGAGAACCCTAGGGAGGACCCATAAATATCAATCAGAAGAGAAAATAGAATAAACAGAGATAATGGGGGAAGAGTGGGGACAAGGACTACCTGAGCCAATCAACCAGGACTCAGAGTGGCCTGTGGAGTCGGAAGCACCAACCAGCGACAATGCACTATCTGGACCTAGGTTCTCTACTTATAAATACCTGATAGGCATCTTAAGCTTCATGTGGGCCTCCTAGTCAAGGGAGTGTGTCTGACATGGACTATGTTACCTGCTTTTTGATCACTTTTCCCTGATGGGACTATCCTACCAGGCCACAGGGGAGAAAGACAAACTCAATCCTCAGGTGAATAGATGAGCTGGGATGTCTGGATAGGGAGGCTCCCCTATTCTGAGAATATAGAAGGAGGGAGATTGGGAGTGGGAGGAGAGGTGGAAGGGACCTATGACTGAGATGTAAATTGAATTCATTAATAAAAATGATTATTAAAAAATTAAATAAAAATGATAGACATATAAGAATAGCTTAGCTGCCTTGTGATAGTTTATATTTTATGGCACTTTTACTGTTTTTTTTTTTTTCATTTATTTTCTTTGTTTTGGGCATTATATGTTTTCATGAACTTGCACTGAATGTTAAGTAGAGAGATAGAGAGAGTCTGTGTTAGAGGAAATGATATAGGGATGTCAGAATCAAACCATCATTTTTGAGGCAAGCCTCATACAGATGGAAATTTCTTGACCACTCTGAGCCCTCATCCCTTCACCTGCCAGTGGATGCACAAGCAGTCTTGGCTATGTTAGAAGGCACAGATGCCATGGCTCAGAGAAGCAAAAACCCATGTGTAGTGAAGTATGAGGCAAGCTGGAGCTTTGCCTCCTCCCTAAAGAGCCAACGGAGCTAGTACTCTCCTGGGGATTAGGCTTGTTTGTGGTCCCCAGAGGACTGGATTTAGTGTCTCAAACTAACCTCCAGCACTTTGTCTCCTACCACTTTCCCTCTGAATCAGCCTCTTCATGCTGAGGTATCTCCAAAGAACTGGAATGCTGGCTGATGACCAGGCAGATGTAGAAATAAGTTCTGCAGTAGGGAAGGACTCTGATTGTAGAGTACTGTGGTATGCTTGGCTGAGCGCATAGACAGTGAAAAAGGACACAGGAAGTCCATGTGTGATGATAGTCTCTCTCCTATGAATGGTGACAAAGCTGCTGTGAGCCTAGCCAAAGCTACATCATGCTCAGTTTCACTCACTGAGCATCTACTGTGGGAGCCTTGCATGCATGAAGACCTGGGTTCAATCCCAAGTGTCTGCCTCATGACTGCAAGCTAATCACAGTTCTGCCTTTTCACTGTGACTGAGGGTAATTTACAACAGGTTCTCTTAACATTCTATTGAGAAAAGCAGTTTTCAGTATGACCCATTTGTTTGAGTCGGGTTTGGGCATCCCGACTACCCACCACTTTCTAGCCACAGAGAGGTCTACAACTGCATTTTGCTTATCCACATTGTGAGCTCACGTGTTTTTCAAGGATTACACACACTGTGTATTATTCCTCCCATTTCTTATCCCTAAAGTCCCAAAGAAGGAATCAGTGAAAACAAACAAAAAATCAAATAATACTGTGTACTTATTTGCAAAGTGATGGGTTTCACAATGGACATTTTTTACCATAGTCACTCACTCTCCCTTCAGCCTGTTCAGTCCCTCTCTCCCTACTACTACCTATTCTTGTTTGAAAAAAATCCTAGTATCATGTTGTGATGTGTGTGTGACATGTGTGTATGTGTGAAGCATTATACATGCTGTCTAGGTTCCACATATGAGAGGAAGCATGACATTTGTATTTTTAGCTGCGGCTTTTGGGGCAAGACTCTGCCCTCTGCTTTCCGTCTTTGCTTGCATTTGTTTCCCTGCCCCGACTTGTGCCACATGTTGTGATGCAGCACCATGACCTCACAAACCCAGCAGGTGCTTCATGGTGCTCTTGAATTTCTGCCCCTCTCCCAGACTTTAAGCTTTTTATTTTTTATTTATTTTTTACAATTTATTCATTATATATCCCGATTGAAGCCCCTCCCTCAACTCCTCCCATTCTCATCCTCCCTCCCTCTTTCTCCCTATCCACCTTCTCTAGTCCACTGAAAGGGGGAACCCCATCTGCCCATAGCTTGTTAAGTCTCACAAGGACTGTCTGGATCCTCTTCCTCTGTGGCCTGGTAAGATCTGTGGCCTCTGTGATCACCAGGGGCGAGTGATCAAAGAGCAAGCAATGGAGTCCCTGACAGATGCAGCCCTTTGTTCCTCTTACTCGGAAACCTACATGGAGACCAAGCTGCCAATCGACGACATCTGAGCAGGGGGTCTAGGTCTTTTCCATGCATTGTCAGCCTCTACTTTTGTTGGTCTCCTCTTGGGGCTCCTGTCCCCTCTCTGTCATTCTATCTCCCACTTCTACAAGACTTCCGGCTTCTGTCCAAAGTTTGGCTGTGTGTCTCAGCATCTGCTTCGAGCCCCTGTTGGGTGAATCCTTTCAGAGGTCCCTCTATAGTAGGCTCCCATCCTGTTTCCTCTCTTCCACCACTTCTGGTGTCTATCCTGTTTGTCATTGTGAATGAGATTTAAGCCTCCTCCCTAGAGTCCTCCTCGTTTAGCTTCTTTAGGTCTTTTAATATGGCTATCCTATATCATATGGCTAATATCCACTTAAAAGTGAGTGTATAACATGTGTGTCTTTTGGTTTGTGCGTTTTCTCAGGATGATCTTTTCAGGATGATCTCAGGAGGATTTTTTCTAGTTCCATCCATTTGCCTACAAATTTCATGATTTCTTTGTTTTTAACAGCTGAGTAGTATTCCATTGTGTAAATGTGCCACAATGTCTGTATCCATTTCTCTGTTAAGGGACATTTAGGTTGTTTCCAGACTCTAGGTGTTTATAAACTTCTTTATGAATAACTCAGTAGCAGAAAATGCCCTAAGACAAGGCAGAACAAAGCTATGAATAGATTGTAGGTACTGAAGTGGGCAGGAGGGCAGAGGAGCTGGCATATCTGTCTGAGTGACAAGTCATTCATAAGTCTGAGCAGAGAGACTGTATCTTACATGCTTCCTGTGCGAGGTGGATCTATGCTAAAAGGACACCTACTGAAGAAAACCATGTGCTTTTTCTTTCTAACAGATGGCTTAGGAAGGACTAAGTAATACTTTTATACCATGCTTCTGTATAAGACTCTATCTAGAAAACAAACAAACAAAAACATGTTGTGATAATGATGCCAGTAGCACTGACCACCACATAAAAGTGGTCCTACATTAAAATGAATCCTCTATTTTTTCAAGCATCCTTCTAAGAAACTATTTGTGTTTCTGTGGGACAGCATTCCTTGGGTACCAACTGCACATAATCGGGAAGGAAGCATGCATGCCCTTCCTCCAGCCCACATTCATGCCAAGTCTCTAAGTGGATAGCAAATTCATAAAGCCACAAAGCAAGAAATTGATCCTCTAGGTAGTGCTTTTGTGTTACACAGACAATAATTTAGGCAATCTAAGTAATTCAGATAATGTTGGTCTGTGGTATGTGGAATGTAATATTCTACTATCAGACATCTATGATTAACATTATCTGATGATGTCAATAGGATTGCTTCCTGCTATAGCACAGATATTATTTGATGGATATCTTACTTCTTCTGCATATCTCTTGAATGTCTTCCCATTCTAACACACAAACATACACATGTTCTCTTCGATCCATTATTATAAGCTTGGCATGATCTTATTCTTTTGATAAACTTGTCATATTTTAAAGTTTATCAGCATCCTCTCCATGGAAATACCTGAAATTACTATTCATGTTTCACTCAGGATCTGATTTATGTGCAGCATTAGCTAGAACGACATTCAGTATCTGTGCAGAGATGGAGTGTAGATCTAGGCACCCCTCCTTCACATATACTTCAGAAAAAAAAGGAAAGGGTGGTGGAAGGCCCAGGGGTGTTCCTGTATGGGAATTTGAACTTCTTATAGGCATATTGCTTGACTTATATTAATATTTATGTTTGAAAGCTGCAGCTTAATACAGTTAAAGCAAAGAATAATCCTTACACCCATGAAACACTTGAACTGAACACAGCCCTTCTTTCTTTTAAAGAGTACTTTAAAGGCTGCAAATCCCCCAGTGTGGCTACCCGACTGTGTAATTCCATATTCATTGCTTTTCTAAATCTTACAATTGCACCCAAGAGACCTGAGAATGTCTGTTCTTCTCCAAGGAGTGCATGTCTGTCCAATGTCTCAGAATTGTGATCATTAATACTGTTTGTGCTTGCTTTGGAGAGCAAAGGACAATTTGAATCCTGTAGGCATTTATCAAACCTGCTTCCAATTTCCTGCTATGTTAACATGTGTGAGCAAGGATTTCTTTGCTGAATGCTTGAGCAAGGAACACATAACTATTATAACCCAGGAGAAGGAAAGAGGGTCCAATGAAGGGTGGTGAGTGAAAACACTATAGTCATAGAATTGGTAAACTCCCAGAGAGCAATAGCCAGGGGCAAACTTAGATAATTAAGTGGAAGAGTCAGAGATAAAAGGAATTTGGATAGAATTGTGATTGCATGGAAGAGATAATGGAAACTAAACTCCATTAGTTTATTATCTTATTGAGAACCTACTATATGTTAAGCACTGCTTCTGATGAAGATAGAATTGATAGGGAAAACAGACATTCCAACTTTCTTGGAACTGAGGATCTTCATAATAAAAGAGGGTAGTTCTAGCCATCAAAAGTCAGTTATTCTGCATTTAAAGTCCAGCTCACAGTGTGTTGAATATGCAAGGTGTGTGATGGCCTGCCAGTCTTGAGAACTGCAAAGCCTCTATTTGTATTTGTGAGGATGTTTCCAGAAGCAGTGAGATCTTGGTGTTCTGCCCTGAGGAATGGTTCAATCAGTTGATGGATTTCAAACTTGAACAGATTATTGGCCAGTGGTAGAACTGTGGAAGGTAAGAGCTGGTTGGAGAAAGCAGGTCATTGGAACCTACCTTTGAAGGGTGTGTCTTTCATTGTCGCTCCCTTCCCAGCCACATGAAATAAGCAGCTTCAGCCTGCCCTGTGTTACCTTTTGATTTTCTCCCTACCCACAGCTCAGAAATGCTAGAGTAATAACCATGAACCCAAACTTTGGAAATTGAGAAAATCTTTGAGTTGATCTCCTTCTTCTTCTTCTTCTTTTTCTTCTTCTTCTTCTTCTTCTTCTTCTTCTTCTTCTTCTTCTTCTTCTTCTTCTTCTTCTTCTTCTTCTTCTTCTTCTTCTTCTTCTTCTTCTCCTTCTTCTTCTTCTTCTTCTTCTTCTTCTTCTTCTTCTTCTTCTTCTTCTTCTTCTTCTCCTTCTTCTTCTTCCTCACAGCAGCATAAACTTGACTAATCCAGTTCCTGAGTCAAGAGAACCTAATTCCCTTTATTGTGAGGAAGAAAGGTGAGTGCGATGGCGCAGCTAGGCACAGTTCACTGAAACCTGAAGTAGACCAAGTGCGAAGAGACATGAAGGGTGGAGTGTGACAGTAGATCTGGAGAAACTCTTTGGTAGCACCTACGACTGATGAACCAAAACCAACATGGCAGTAAGTAAACAGGAAATGGACAATGGTGCTCTGGAGGAGCTGCACCAAGTCTCTCAGGCTTCTGAGACTTGATTTAGCTTCCTATCTGTGTTAGAACTCTTATCAACAGATGACTTTTTAAAACAGAGTTACTTTCTCAGCATTTTGGAAGTAAGAAGTCTAAAGTCAGTCTCAACAAGCAAAAATTAGAATGTTCACAGGGCTATGTTACTCCTGAATCCTTTGTGAAGAAAGGACCATTTTCTTGTTTTTCCCTGCTTCTGGAAGCCATCTTCTTGCCTCGCCTAGTGGCCAATTTTTTTCTTCAGAATTTGTTGAGTTCTTTGCATATCAAATAACAACACTGGATGTTTTTCCATCTCTCTCTGTCACTTTCAGGAACCTAAGCTGTCATTGTGATGCTCCCCCACCAACTCACAGAAGTCTCCTTCTTGTGGGATGAGCCAATCATCACCCTTTATGGCCCATTTTCACTTTTATGTAAATTATTAGATTCTGGGAGTAGAAAATGAATGCCTCTTGGGGGCATTTTTCTGTCTACCATGAGCATAGTAAAGATTTCATGCTAGACTTAAAGAATAATTGAAAATTACCCAGTTCCCTTTGCAGTGTGACCATACTGGTCTGTTTGTAGTTTAGAAAGCTCTTCAGTACAACATGGTTTGAGAGGTATCTTAGTTTCTGCTTTTTCAGAATCACTAAGAATGAACAAATTATAAAGAATACACATATCTGTGCAAGCTGAGAAGACTAAGAGTATTGCACGGGTGTCTGCTTGTAAGAGACCTCTTTCTGTGTCACTCAAAGACAAAGTATATCATAGGCTAAGCTGCCAAGATAACACGAGGGAAACTCTTTCCTTGACAAACTATTAATGCAGGGATGATTTGATCTTGTCAAGCAGACATAACCCTATGACTCAATAATGTCCCAAAAGTCTCACTTCTAGATGCCATTCATAGTTGAAGCTGAGAATTACAATTCCAACACTGAGTTATATGAGGCAAACATTCTGCCTGCAAGTACTTATAAGGTTGATACAATGAAGATGGATACATGTAAATAAATTCTGGCTCAATCTCTACACCTGATGCTAGCCTTGGTAATCATCCCATGCTCCTGGCCTCTCTAATATACTGGGGTCTGTGCTGCAACTTCACCAATAGCCTTCCCTGGGCTTTTTGACAAGACTCAACTTCATTCCATGGCCTCCTTCATTCCTAAGGTTTCTACTTCAACTGAGGTTTCACCTCACCAATGAACAGCCTCTCCTGGCCTCTCACCAAATCAAGCCTCATCTGCTATCTGTGACCACTTTAAATCCTTCAGTTCTTATGCCACCAAAATCAGTAACACATAGGAGACTCTTACACATTAGCAAGTTTGGCTGTCAGTTTTGTTCCCCTCTGGACTGCAGCATCTGTGTGCTGACCCTGAGGAAACACTTGAAGAAGATTCTACCCCAGTGGTGCTGGGGTAGAATAAATCATGGGTGATTTATCAGCCTCAGTTAACCATCATTGATTGTCCCAGTAAAACCAAGTTTCGCTTTAGTGATGCTGGTCTCTTGTTAATCACAGCCTATTCTTCTGCTCCAGTGGACCAAACCCCACAGATCCTTGATTCAAAATACCATCCAAATGGTCTCTGGAGAGCTCTCAATTTTGAAAGTTCTCAATCCAGGCCTCTGTTGTCTGTGTTGATCTCAATATTGTTTTTCAAGCACCCACAGAACAGCCCATTAAACTCTAAACACCCAGTGGCTTTCCCAGCTTAAAGTTCCAAATTCCTTTCATAAGTCTCTCAATAGTAACCTGGTCAAGTATGTCACAAGCAATACTTTTGGTGCCAACCAGTGTTTTCTATTACTGTGATTAAGATCATGACCAAAAGCAATGTCTTTTGGATTACAGTCTATCACTTAGGAAGGTCAGCACAGGAACTGAAGGGTTACCTGGAGGTAAGAACTGATGCAAAAGCTGTAGAGAACTGATTCCAATTGGCTTGCTCTTCTTGACTAGCTCAGCCTGCTATCTTACACTGTTCATGCTCTGTCCTCCAACATCAATCATTACTTAAGAATATGTTCTCACAGCCTAATCGGATAGAACATTTTTCTCAGTTGTGGCTCCTTCTTCCAAGGAGACACTTGTTTGTGTCAGGTTGACAAAAATACTAACCAGCAAGTGACCTTAGAAGATCTGACAGATTAATATCTAAGCTCTGCTTCTGTATCTAGTATATGTTACTATATGGTGGTCTAAAGAAGTCCTAATTACCGTAGGGGACTGGATGGCTCTTCAGAGGGATTTCTCCTTCCCCAGGGTGCCGCCTTGCCATCATAGACAATTTCTCTCATCTTTGGGGGTGGGCAAGCCTGTGAGATCTGACCACTGTTTTGGAACATTAGCTTATCTCTGTGTGTCTTCTTCGTTGAAAGAGGATAAGATGCAGTGGACACCACCTAGTGATTAACATGCCCAGGAAGAGTAAAACAAAGGTCTAGCCCCAAAATTTAGGAGATAGCACAAAATAAAGGTAAAGCACAGATTGTGTTTTATTCTGCTTTTAGTTTGCTTTCGGGCAGTCACTACTTTGAGCAAACAGAGTTCCTAAATGCCTCATAATTCTATAAAGGGCAGTTTTAAGACATTGGAGTGAGAAAACAGTAGGCAGAACCTGCCTTTCTCCAGTGGCCTCCCAGCAGAAGCCCAGGAGCGTGACAGGTACATGTGCTAAGAGGTCAGACTACACACCCCACTCATTTCCTCCAGGTACAATGTTTGGCCCTCCCAGCACATTTAGAAGACGTGTTTGGTGTTTGATAAATCTCCCCTGTGCATATCTTCTAATTCAGAGATAGGAGCCTTATCAAGGTTGCTTCTGTTATGTGCCACTCGTGGGCCAGTCTATGCTAATCACTTTGACATTTCCTATTCACTCAGCGTGAGAGGAATGCTTTAGCCTGCATTGATGGGGGCATGTGTTTCTAATGAGAAATCTGATGAAGCCAGGTGTCTTGAATACCGAGTACCTGTGAACCTGCTGCAGCTTTATCATCCCTTGAAGCCACTCTCTTCCTTTTTGGACACTGTGGTTTAGATGTGGAATGGCTTCTCATAGTGATTTGTAGCTGATAAAGATTTTACTTTTAAATCCATCAAAAGAGGAAGAGAAGTGACATTTTGAAGTGAGCAGATGAGGGGAAAAAAGAGATGAGTCTCTTGGTCTGCCTCCAGGTCTCCCAACTCTCTTCCACTCAGTGCTTTGGACAAAAGATCATCTCATAAGAAATTCAGGGCAAAAAATGTCTTTTCATTCTTATTCCCATTTTCTGACATTCTTACTCTTAAAGTTATTATTAGTGGTGCAAACTCTAGCTATTAGGGAATGCTAGTCTTGCCCTGTTCTGGTGTATTCCATTATCATTTAAATATACCACCTGATGCTCCTCTGAGACCTTCTCAATAGAGGGCTCTTAGCAGACATTTCCCCCTAAATCAGGTTCAGTGGCTGTCAGAGCAGGACGGTGTGGGGAGGGGGTCCCCACTGAAGCAAAGTGGGGACTTGCAATAATTATTTGAATATTTCAGCATTCCTTTATCACTCCAAAATTGAACTGTATTTCCAGTTCTCTATTTCTTCTGTCTTTTTTCATCCACCATGAGTTACCTTTGCGAGCTTTCTCCTCCTCCAAAAAGGCACTATATTCTTGCTGACCACAGAGGGCAGTGAGTTCTAAAAGGACTTTATTGAAATGCGAGTTACTTCTAAAATGAACAGCAACACATGGAAAAGGACAGGCTTGGCCTTGAAAGCAGGATTCATAGAATGCTTTGGACCGGGATAGACGCTATTCTTAGGCACTTCAAGTCACTGATTCTCTGTTTTCCAGGCATAAGGTTTCTTTTCAGTGAGGATGAGCCTGAACTAGGGCTTTGTCCTCATGAGTCAGAATCACAGTCCCTCAAGAGACAAAATCAGTTCTTTTCATGTGAAAGGTTAGAAGCTATGGCCACATCCCTGGTTGTCACAAATGTCATCCCATCACATTTTTATTCCAGGAGCGGGAACACTGCTGAATCCTCTATGTCTACCACAACAGATAATTTGCTGTGTGTTCACATATATTCCTCTGCTTGTAGGGTCAAGGATAACTTTGGGTGCCATTCTGAAGGCACCATGGGTCCCAGGAAAATACCTGTTTCTACCTCCCCAACCCTGGAATTACAAGCATGTGCTACCACACTTGACATTTTTATGTGGTCTCTAGGTCCTGAACTCAAGTCCTCATACTTGGAAGGAAACCACTTTACCAACTGAGCTTTCCCCTTGTTGTTAGCCAGGGCTGTGCCATTTGTAAAGCTCCCCTATTTACCTATATTTTGCTAGAATCTTGCTCTTCCCACCCTTATACATGATTTTGCATACAGGCCCAGAGCCAAGAGACCTCATGTTGCTCAAGAATCAGAGACAGCATGGCTGTGAGCATTCATCATGGACTACCTGTCAGTGATGCGCTGTGGACTCTACCCTTCCTCTAAAATCATGATGCAAGAAGAAATTCTCACTCTGTACTAATTTCTCCTCAGAGTTCCTACCATACTGCATCTGTCTTTTGGTCTATGGCATTAATGAACTCCAGTAAACTTCTTGTCCCCCAAAGACAGTCTTCATCAGTACCCCCCTTGAATCTTAAATCCCTATACTTTTCACTCACACCTGGTAATCTGTTATTTCTCATGACTTTCTCTCCCATTGCAGTGAGTAGTGATGTGAACATGGGGACTGAATGGGAGGTTCTCTTCTAGGGTACATCTCACATCCATACCTAGATACGTAGACACTATACATGTGTTTGAAGAAAGGTATTTATTGATGTAAGCGTATTACAAGGTGGGTCTTTCCACATGAAAGCATGGCTGGTTTGTATTTAGATCATTGTATGTCCTAGTCTGGGGCTGGTGAACAGAGTGAGGCAAGGAAGATAGAAGGAGGAATTTGAAACATTCGGGGGCATGTGGATTCCAGACACTGACGTCCCAAGTGTGGCTGGCACCTTGGCATGCTGAGAGGATGGTAGCCAGTGGAAGAATCAGGATCTATCTGACTTGAGCTCTCTTTAAGCTATCCACCTTTCCTTCTCCTGTAGAGCACAAGGAGTGGTGTTTCTCCCTAGTCAACCCACCTACCAAAATGTTGGTTTCATTAATACTTGTGTCCAACCTTTTGACCTTGTGACATGACATTATCATCTATCTAGGCCATGCTCAAGAATCATGAAATTGAGTTACCAACACCTCAAAAAAAATCACATAATGCTTGAATACATTTATAATTTTTTTGTATAGGGAGAAATTGGCCACAGGTTACACATGCTTGCAAGATTAAGTTGTAGGAAATGAGTCTGTAATTGTCACTGCAGCTAAAGCCCATTTGTCCATTCTCAAGCCTCCTTGCTATTCCCCTAAAGTGCTCTCTTTCCAGTAAAGAGAACATACAAGCTTTCAGGGCCTTCAGGTACTCTTTCTCCTTCCCAGGCCGTTGTCACGATACAGTCAAGAGCCTTTTCTCCTGCCAATCTGTCCATTGTCAGATATTTCAGCAGAGAAAATTAGGAAACCTTTCTAGGCAGAAGGGAGGTTCCTTCTGGTTTTACAGGTGAGAGCTGCCATTGAATACATTCTTTCCAGGAGATCAGGGATCTTTGGCGGAAGGCCATGAGCTGAGAAGTCAAGACATTTGGATGTGGAAGTATCTGGACAGCTAGTTCCTTGAAGAGTGCACTTCTCTGTTGGCAACTGTACTGGAGTCATAGACTCAAGAGTTATTCTGACAGCAAGAGAGGCTTCTGGTTCTTAGATGTCACTGTCTGCCTTGTCACTGTTATCTAGAATGGGAGTTGAGGGCTTATGTGTGCTGAAGAGTGTCATGAATTCTTCAAGTAGAGCAGTTGGGAAGAACCAGCTTGCTCCTTTCTCCTCATCTAGGTGGTGGTGTGCACTGAGAATATGACTCTAAACCAATAGGGCAGGAAGACATTAATGGCTTAGAAATGGTGAAGGAATCTTTCTCCTTGCTGTGACCTTGTGGTGTAAGTCTACATTTGGTCTAGAGGTTTTCCAGAAGGAAACTTTCTTGTGGGGGCCAAGGAAATGGTTCAGGGGGTAAGTGTTTGCCACAGGAGCCTGATGTCCAGAATTTCCCTCCCCAGAACCCATGCAAAAGCTGGACACTAATCACACATCTGTAGTCCCATGGCTCCTGTGAGAAGATGGGATATGGACATGGGGACACCCTTGGAAGTTCTCTAGCCAGCTAACCTGCAGTATGCAACAGTCAACAATAAAAAGCACTGTCACAAACAAAGTAGAAGGCAAAAACTGGCACATTTGTTGTCTGACCTCCAGATATGCACCATGGCATGAGCAATCCCCAAACACACATAAAACAAATAGGTTTGCTTTAAAAAGATATTTTTAAAAGCTTCTTACATATATATAATTACTAGCTGGGTACTAGAGGCCAGGATAGGGCTAAGTGAAGGTGACTGTAATAAATCATAAGAGCAAGGAGACAGAAAATGTCCCTGTATATGAATAAATATTAGACCCCTATGTTCACACACAAATTGACACAAGTAATAACCTAAGATATATTCACAGTCCACAGTGTCAGTGTTCAGAACCATCAAAATTGACAGAGTCTACCCGCGCTGGCTTGGCCATTCCTCTAACTAAACAGCCATTGTTTGTTGAAGGAATGAGTGACTGTTGAAATAATTGGTACTGCTTAGCTCCTCAGTGACCTCCAGTGCCTCATTTGCTTATGCAAAGCATGCAGAAGCTAGACAGAGGGCAAGATTGCCTTCCAACTTAGTCCACTTCAAAAATGCAAGGAAGCAGGTAAAACGTGCCTTTGGGTAAGACCTGGCCATGCCAGAAGCACAGGTAGAGATGACCCAGAGTGCTGCTATTGGCAGCACAATTTCAGTGATTCTAATTTGGGAGCAAGGAAAGGGGAAAGAGCTGAAAGTGCTCAGAGAGAGAGAGAGAGAGAGAGAGAGAGAGAGAGAGAGAGAGAGAGTACATCTTTAAGATCTAGGTCTGTGTGCTTGAAAGTATTTGCTCTTTTCTCTGAGCACTATCAAAGATAAGGTGGCCTTGTGTGGAAATATAGGACATGCAATGGGTGGGGGAGTGAGGGTCTCATTGTCTGGCTTCAAATTCTTATTCCATCCTTCAAAGTCTGTGTAGACTTGGCCCAGTATTTAACTCCTTCTTGACTGGATGCTGTCATCAACACTGGGTCTTTCTTGGAGTAGAAAATGGGGTACTTCAGTGAGAAACACGTAGTACCAAGTCTATGGTATAGTCAGTGTTTTATATGATAGGTAGAACTCTTTTGTCAAGTATAGGTCCCTGCCCTGTGGCACTTACTCATGCCTTGAGTGCACGTGACCAAGAAAAAAGCGATTCATTCATCAGGGAGATGAACTGTTGGGTATCTGTTTCCTCTAGATTGACGGCTTTCCTCCCAGAGAGAAAAAGAGGTGCATACACTCAAGTGCAATAGCTAAAATATTCACACCACCTCTCCCAGAGGTTACATAAGTCATCAGCCATTTCTGGGGTAGAAAAGGCAACCTGAGAGCTGTCCAGGCAGCGTTGGGATGCAGATTTCCTGAGCCATCATTCATGCTATAGTGGGTTTTTGATGATGCAGCTTTTCTTGATATGCTTATGGTTCCGTAAGGAATCATTTACCTACACTACAGTAAACAACCCCAATAAACTTAGTGGCTCACTAGCTACACCTCAGTAGAGTCATCTCCTTGGTCTGCCATTCGTGCCCTCTCTGGAAAACAGAAGCCACACAACATGGGAAGACTTGGATTTTCTTGTTGCTGTAAATAAAACACTTGAAAAGAGTCTGTTCTGTTAAGATTTGATCCCTGATTTTATCCCACTCCTGGAGGAGGTTTCTTCGTGACTATAGTAAGAGTGTTTGGCATGAATAGCTGTGGGTTGTTGCTATCTCCCTCAAACTTGTATCTGAAGCAACCTCTGTCTCTCTGAGGCTGAACCAAGCATGTCCTTACTTGGATTTGAATCTTAGACCGGCTTAACGCAGCCAGAATAAAATCCCCCAAAAATACCCTTCAGAAATCAAAGCAGATAAAACTTTTGTTATCCTTGCCTTGCCAAAGATGTGAATGTTGATTTCACTTGACTGATAAGAATGCTGATGCAGTATTTATTCTTGAAAGTTTTGTCAGATTAGAGTCACACAAAGCTGTGTTTACTGCAGCAACTTATGCATTCCAAGTGAAGTAACAGGGATGCAGAAAGACAGCCCTTCAGGTTCTCTCTCGTAAGCGTGATTTAGAATGCTGGATGTGTGCGCTTGAACTAGAGTACCCATATAAATCAGAAAACTGGAAAGGGGGGATTTTGAGGAAAAGAGAGTGGAACACATGTGATTTGAAGAAATAAAGCAAAACAAATGTAACAGGAAACGCTAAATGGGGCAGAGACTAAATGGGGGAGGGCAGGTAGAGCCAGGAGTATAGGGGAAGTTAGCTAATCCTACAGTTTTTTGAGAAAACCATATGGAACCCCACTACTTTAGAAGCTTTCTAAAATGCATGCATATACATGCATATATATAAAAGGAATTTAAATGGAGATACCCTATAGTGGGGCCAGAAGAAACAATGCCTCTCCGAGACACCATAAAGTTTCAAATAAAAAGCCAAGCGCCAAGCATGGGTTACTTGTTTTTGAGTTCTTATCTAGTGGGGTCCTATAGACTCCGGCAAACATTACATGGTATTTACATTGCTTTTGGTTATCCTTGAGTTTGATGGTAATATAATATTGCTGAAGACACCACATACCTGAATTGTTTAGCACAGAGAGGATACTATTCAAGAATCTGACCCAGATATGAACCCTGCCAGACGCTACAATAAAGAATGGACTGGCAAGATATGACTACTGGTGAAACAGTGCCATGAATGCTATGGGAGCAAGCAATCACTGATTGGCTTTAAAGCCCAGCCTACAAGACAGATCACACGCCTATTATATTAACTGACAAAAATCCTGTGATTAGCTAGGGCATGGACTAGTGGGGGACTTAATATTATTACTTTTGTTAGGACATATTTTAAAAATGTCAGACCGTCAACAAATCCGGTAAGAAGATATTTATTTGAGGGAAGGAAAAGGGAGAGGAGTTAGGGCCTGAGTGGGTCATGAGGGTAGTGAGAGAAAGAGACAGAGATAGACAGAGAGACAGAGAGACAGTTGGAGAGCATAGGAGAAGGTGAGGGGGATGGTAGGAGGCCCCAGGAGAGAAACCAAAGCAGAGAGAGAGAGAGGAGAAAGAGAGAAGACATGGCAGGTTGGTTCTTTCATATGTGGTGTGCAACTGAAATGTGTCTGCTTCACACCTGGCAGTGTCTGGGATGTCTCTATTACACTCCTTCCCTTTAAGGCTCAGGGATCATTGAAGAAGATAGTGTAGAAAGATTGTAAGGTCCAGAATTAGTATCTGCCTCCAATGAACTATTATTTGCTAGGCATGATAAGGCTATTCATGCATGAGCTCACAGTGGCTGGGAGCACACACACACACACACACACACAACCAAGTCAGGTAAATTCCAAACATGAATAGGGGAGGGTCTTATGAAAATCCATCCCTAGTTGAGGGACTATTGGTAATCGATGGTTGCTGGGAGAATGAAGAGAACCATTTCCTGAGGGTTTTGGATCTGTAAGGTTCCCAGTGGTTTCAAAAGATTCTCACTCTTAAACATAAGGAATGCTAAGTGGGTGCTTGTGTGTGCTTCACTGTTGAAGGGTGTGGAGAGAGAGAGAGAGAGGGGGGGGGGTTGGACGTGATGCAGAGGAATAGGGAAGGAAAGGGAAATGTGGAGATGAGTTGGACTCTAACAACCACACTGTATGCATGTGTGAAACTTTCAACACAAAGAAAACAAAATTCTTCTGATAGTGGATTGAAAAGAATCCTTACAGTTATAAAATTTCTAGTGAAATAGTGTTCTTTGAAGGCTTAATGAGTGCAAATGATGAAGTTGGTAAAAATGACCCCATAGAATTAAAATAATGAACATGAATTAAAGGCTTACCCTGCTCAAAATCCTTTAAAAGAAACTGTTGGAGATATCCTCTCCTCTTGGAATATACTGATTGATAGACGCACAGCACGCTTTGCTCTGGGAATGACGGTTCCTCGTCCTGAAAGTCTGCAGAGAATGTGACTTGGGTTCTGTGGGGAGCATACCTTCATCCCAAGAAAGTACCTTGGCATGGACAAGGACGCTTGAGGAGAAAAGCACAGTTTCCCATGGAAGAAAGAGTTACCCCTGCTGTGGAGCAGTAATTATGCATGCCCTTAGACAAGGCCACTGTTTCTGTTCTTTAAATGCTTATATTTGTGTGTCTCTGTGTGTACATGTGTGCACATATGTTTATGTATATATGTGTGTGTGTTTACAGGCATGCTTAGTTGCCCACCAGAAGAGACTGTCAGATCCCCACATAACAGGTCCTCAGAGGGAAAGGCATAAGACAAAGACCACACACAGTTTGTCCTAGGCTAACAGGAAGCAGCCAGAGGAGGGTTTCTATACATCCATTTACCTGGCACTTTTTCCCTTATCTTATAGCCAAGGCGTTTGTCACACATCTGTTTCATGACACAGTAGAAAGCTATCACTGAATCCCCATACACCACACCAAAACCAAGTAACTGTACATAGAAATATTTCATCTTTACAGGAGAAAGAATATTTTATGTGTTGTAATATATATATATGACTATACATACATGACTAAATATATACATAATCATACATGACTGTGTATACGTAGTCATGTATGTCATTATGGACATGCTCACATGTATGTATTATATTCTTTTCTTTTTGATAATTTCATACATGTATGCAATTCATTATGATCATGTTCCCCTCCCGTTATCTTATTCTCCTTACAGTTCTTTTGACCCCCTTCTTCCTAACTAGTCTCATTCATACTTCACATTTTGAGTTTATGTATGTGAGTGGGTATGTGTCTGTGTCTATATGTGAGTCACTCAATTTCAGTATGGTTGTCTGCATGAATGTAGATGTGAGGTTTTGTATTGGAGTATCAACAACTTAACAGTTGTCCACATCTCCCAAGAAATTACTCCCTGCCCCCTCAGCAAACATTAACTGCCAATTGCTTCTCAGGGGCAGACATTCCTATTCATCCATAATTGCAAAGGCCATGCCAGACGCAGAAGACAGTGTTGTGGAGGACTACTTTCTGGTTCTCCTCCAACTCCTATAATGTTCCCTGGTACTGTATAGGTAATCAGTGAGAGGGAAGATAAGTATATTAACTTTTATCAAAATGTACAAAATGATGTGTGTGTGTTGCAAAGCTAAGCTTGTCTATTTTACAGCATACCTATAAGGCATTTATGATGGGTAGGATAAAGTGAATTTGGTAAGTTCTTCAATTAACATAGTTAATATGAAGCAAGACCAGCCTTTGAAACCATTGCTCTATTGACTCTCAAATGGCTGTTTCCCTTTATTTATTTTTTTTAACATATAAAGGTGACCTTAGGACATTTTTTTTTCTGGCCCTGAAGGACTAGGAGATGTGGGTCCTTAATCAGTCAGACAAGGAGAGATGTTGAATGAAGCAGAAATATTGCAGGTAGATGAGGTGGGGCTGATGGTATGTGATTTCCCCCCCTTCAATAGCTAAGTTATAGAAACAACCTAGATGGCTGGCAACTAAGAATGCATAACAAAATATGGTGTGTGTGTGTGTGTGTGTGTGTGTGTGTGTGTGTGTGTGTGTGTATGTGTGTGTGTTTTGTTTTTTAGCCAGAAAGAAAAGTGAAGCTGTGTTATTTGCAAGGGAATGGATGGAACTGGAGAGCATTACGCCAAATGAATCAAGTTGGTCTCACAGAGACAACTATCAGACATTTTCTCTAGGTTTTGTATTGATTCATATATTCTTGCATGTGAAGATGACCTACATATGTAATAAAAGAGGCTAGGGAAGCAAAGGGGGATAATGGGAGGGGTAGATGCACAGAGGAGATAGTAGAGCATGGGAGACTCTTCTCAACACACATTATGTACTTACACGAAACCTCATTAGAAAGTAGAACCCAGGTATCTCCAAGCCTAACTCCTCATCTTTTCTCCTGTCTAAACTTATTAATTCTAATCTGTTTCTTCCCATGAGGACATTAGAGCTCTTTGGAAGGGAGCTAACACCATCACTGTACCACCAATGCATTGTCGTGGGTGTTGTTTGGACAGAGTCCTTTCTCCTTCAGCACTGGGTCCCTGGTGCCAGGTACACACTAGGCATAAACTACAGGCTGTATACATATATTCACTGAAACAAGGATCTTATCAATGATCAGAAGAATTTATGAAAAATAATCACCATCCACATGTCAAATGGTCATGAGTGTATAAGTATGAATGCTGATCACGATGAAACTGTAATTGGAAAAATTTCCAAAGACTTTAGTGTCATCGACAGGGAACAACAAAGGAGGCTGTGAGCTGTGAGTGGAGGGAGTGCTCACCAACAAGATAAATAGCAATCTCTTTATCCCATCCTTGCTTTGGGTTACAGTGTGAAGCCGTCCGTCACTTTTAGGAAATGATTCATGCTTGCTCAAAGGATATTCTATGTGTTTGGAACCTAGATGGGGGGGGTGCATTTATCATCTCTCGAGCTGCAGAAGTTTCCAGTCCCCTTCAGAACTGCATTTTGCTCGCTGCCTCACCCCTCTATTTAGTATTGCCAGACAATCACGGTACAGTACAAAGCAATTTGTTTTCATATCATTTCCTTCATGCTTGCAAACACAACATGCATCACGGGGAAAGCCAATCATGAGCTAAAGAGGAAAGGGGATGATTTAATGCAGGAGACTGGTTCATTTGCTTTGGGGGATGAGAAACAATTATTCCAATAGGCCAGAGCGTCTGTGGAAAGCCGGGTGAATCAGAATGTGTGGTGGCCCACTGCTTTGCCTAAGTGAGTGGTGAATGCTAAGGTGATGAAGCCTCTATTTGCCCACCTAAGCCTGAGAGCTGTATTTCAACTTTTCCCATTTCTCCAAAGACCCTGTACTCTAGTTTGTAATAATAAGAATGATAGAACTTTCTTTTTTTAAATTTATTTTAATTTTTTATTATTAGTTACATTTTATTAACTCTGTATATCAGTTGTATCCCACTCCCTCATTCCCTCCCAATCCCACCCTCCCTCCCTCATCTTCTCCCTGCCCCTTTCCAAGTCCACTGATTGGGGAGGACCTCCTCCCCTTCCATCTGACCCTGTTTTATCAGGGTATCTTCAGGACTGGCTGCAAAGTCCTCCTCTGTGGGCTAGCAGGAAGAATGGTGTAGACCTTTCTTTCACATAGCTTGTTTTGGGGAGAAACCAGCTTGTCTGTCTGTCTTGATACACATTTTCCCAAACCCTTTGTGTTTTTATGACAACTATACCTCTGGACTTATTCAGTCTCTAATAAGCTGTGAGGAGATAATGATGGTTTTGCAGGATTGGGCCCTTAATTGGGATTTGCATCTGGGAAGCAGCTTAACATATGAAAGTGACCTTAGGAGATTTTTTTCTGGCCCTGAAGGACTAGGAGAGGTGGGTCCTTAATCAGTCACGGCAGGGGTGGGTTCCAAGATGACTCTACAATCTTTTGGAAGCTAAAGTGTTGGCACCTTATGGCCTCCTGTATCCTGAGCACTTGGCTTTCTGTAGTGTCTCTGCGGAGGCTGAATCTCAAACTCACTCTTACAGCAGTTTGATAAATAAGTGGCCAGCTTCATGGGTATTAGTAAAGATCTTGATAGCTCCTAGAAGGCCATGTCTTACTAGTCCTGTTGCTGTAACACTCCTTATCTTCAGTCATCCCCCCTTTTTTTGCTGAAGAGCTGTTTGTACGTGTTCTTCCACCTCCCTTTGAATCCATAGGAGACCATTTTCTGTAGCTCTAACAAAATACCCAAGTTTTAGTGTGAATAAGGGAAAGGAGTTGATTTAGCTCAGTGTTTTGCAGACTAGAAGTCCAAGATCTGATGGCTGAATGTGCTTGGCCTTTAGTGAGGGCTTCATTAGTGGTGTTGTAGCCTGACAAGGGTGTAGAAAAGGAAGAGACTATATGCAGAAGAGGCTCAATGCCTTTTTTGGTGATAGCATACTCTTTTAAAATATATTTATTTAGAGTTTTGTACATGTAACCAATGAAATATGATCCTATCTACCCTCAAACATCCCCATTTCAACTCTTACTGAATCTCCTGGACATGTAACTCTTTCAACATCATGTTTCCTGTCATTCTGTCTCCCCAAAATAGTTACACTGTGGAGCAAGCTCCAACACGTGGCCCTTTTGGCCAGACAGCCAAACCAAATCTTTCTCTCGTAGATGGCTCATCATGAGCATTCAAAAATCCTTCAAAACTCATCTCAAAGGAATTTAGACTCATCCAGTCTCTCTCCATCATCCTCTTCAGGGAGACCAGCTTTTCCCTTCACCCCACCTCTCACCTGCATTTCTTCCTCCACTGTCTGTCCTATAATCTGTTTGCTCAGATCTGTTCACATTGAATAAAAACAATTCTCCAAAATGCAGAGTTGATCAGGTTAGTGTCATAGATAAATAGCCTGTTATGTCCGGGATAAAATTGCCCTTAAAGATCCAGGACGAAATTCTTCCTCCATGTGATTTCGTCCCCTTCCTGGCTCTCCTAACTGAGCCTGCTCCTTTCTCCTCTTTGCTCTGTATTCCTGACATGCACATCTGCCTTCTTTCCCCTGAAAGCTTTCTGTTTCCTTTCTTCTCTGTCCTTTTCAGAGGTTGTTCATATGTCTAAAACATCCTCCTTCCTCTGTCACAGCTGCAAACTGTGTCTCTACAACCTGGCATTCAGTGTTCAGCATAGTTCCTGATATGCAGGAAGCATCCATTAACTTCATGAGTAATTGAAGAGTTCTGTAGTAGCCATCCTCTTGACATGTGCTGCTCATACATAGCTGTCTACCTGCTCAGCAGAGTACAGTTCAGTATACAAATAGGAAAAGAGAGCATTCTCATGGAGGAAGAGCCTGATAAACACATCATTAACAAGAAACTGGGCACCATACCAGCAGATATAAAGTCATGCGAAAAGCGTGTATTTTTGATGGGATGGAAGAAAATGTTACTTTACCTGTCTGGTCTGCCTCTCATGCCTATTACCTCCTCATGAAAAAAGGATCAGATGATTCCAAATCAAAGGGCATTATGGGAAAGGCCAGAGCACTGTCTTTCAAGCCTCTAAAATCTTCAAAATGGGAAAAATTCAAGAAGGTGTTACACATATCCAGTATCAGCTTAAAGAACAGTAGCAACTGGAGATGCTATTCGCATGGCACCTCAAATGAAATCCTGTATCAGTTAAGAGATACAAGGTGAGGACCAAGGGCATCATTTTGAGTGCAGACTCAATTAACCACAGTATGACAATATATCTTCATTAAGCTGACAAATGTGTCCTGAAAACACAGATGTTTGTTAATAATAAGGAAATGAGGGGGCTGAGGAGATGGCCTAGTGGATAAAGTGCTTACTGAGCAAACCTGAACACCACAGTTTGATCCCCAGAATCCACATAAAGATTGGTACAGAAGTAGGTCTATAACCTCTTATTCCTACAATTAAATGGGGCAGAAGAATCTCCAGTAGCGTGTGAGCCATTGTGCCTGGAGTGGCAAATAAAATCTGTGCCTCAAAAAAGTAGAATATGAGAACCAACACCTGAGGTTGTCCTGTGAATTCCACATAAGCAGGCATGCATGCACACACACACACACACACACACACACACACACACACAAATGGTTAACCATATATAAATGGCATGAAAATCTGTTCTCTGTTTGCAGTTTTCTGTGTATATATTAGTACCCTTAAAAAAAAAACCAAAAACACGCAAGTGTGTGAGAGGAAACTAAAAGCCATGAGCAATCACTTTTCTCCCTGCCCAGTTATGGGTCTTCTTTTCCCAGTGCCCTCAGCCAAGACTAAGCTGTGCTTCTGCCCTTCCACCCCAGGGACCTCTGCTTGGAGCAGTATTCTGTGGCTAGTGGAAGCACTCACACCACAGTCCATTCCCTCATGTCTTACAAGAAGATTTTATTTCCTTTACTTCCAGAGGCACTCAAGCTGCCACCAGGGGCGACTAGCTGCATGCCTCTCAAGCTATTGTTCCACACACTGGGAGAAAATTAGCCTTCTTGCCAGAGTCTGGGTCCCTGAGCAAATAAACAGAGATGAAAAATGGTGTGTGTGTGTTGGGGGAGGATCAGGGAAGGGACGGGGAGACATATGATTGAAAAAGCTGTGGTTCTCTTTCAGCTCAGACTTTGAGTAGAAATCCTACTCCTCCTGTCCCTGCTTGCTGTCTTCTTTTCGTCTGCTCATAGCCACCCAGCTCAGGGGGAAGGGGATAGAACCACCATAGACCCTGATGCTTCTGTTACACCCTGAGGCTTCCATTCCTAGTGCAGACAAATTGGAAAGAGCTCTCAAGGGTCAGCCTTCCATGGGCTTAGATGGCCTGTGCGAGGCTCTCTGTATGAACTACTTTTTCCTTGGCTGTGATCTGATAACCTGACCAAAAGCAGCTTCAGGAAAGAAGGGTTATTTTGGCCCACAGTTGGATGGCACAGTCACTCAGTGTAGGGAAGGCAGGCTGACAGGAACTTGTAGCAGCTGGTCATATTGCCTCCCCAACCAGGGAACAGAGTGATGGTGCAGTGTTCAGCTCCCTTTCTCCCTTAGAAAATTATTGCATTATAATTTCGCATATACTGTGTAACTGTGGGGATGAGCACGTGAGTACAGAGGCCTCTGTGGGATCTCCTGGGGCCAAAACTAGAGGAGGCTGGGAACTGCCCCCATCCATTGTGAGTGCTAGGACCTCTACTAGGATCCTCTGCAGCCTCACTTCCTCCTCTTTTCTCAGTACTCAAGCCCATGCAATACACTGCAGACATTCAAGGGGGCCCTTCTTAGTCCAGTCACTCTAATCTAGAATTTCCTTAGTGGGATGCCCAGAAGCTGGGCTTTTCACTCTGTCTGGATCTTGTCACACGCACTGCTAGCTGCCACTCCCCCTTTGCTGGTCTTCTCCGTCCTTTGTCTGGATGATGCCCACACTTCTGAGCTCAAATCAATGAAGCCCAAAGACCTTTTCAGGTCACATCAGTGATCTGACAGAAATCTGGGGTTTCCTCTTTGGAGATTTCTCAGACTACTTTAAAGAGTGAAAGGATGAGGCAAAGGCTCTAGGGTAGCTAAGATTCATCCCTAGCCAGGTAGCCTAGAAGACCCCATTTATCATCTATGAACCCCATCTTTTTTAGACACACAATGAAGAAACCTCAGTGCCTGCTTCTTAAGCCTGTGTGGGTATGAGGGATTTCAGCCTGTGCATGGGCCTTTTGACAGAACCAAGCATCTTGTAATTTTCCTATAAATGTGAGCACTTCAAAATCAATTGTGTGTCCTTTAAAATGTTAAGCACTAACATTTCCCATTTCATCTTACTTGGGTGGATGTGAGGAGGTGGAGAGCTGCTGACAGGCCTTGTCTTATCTTAGAAAAAGATTAGAAATTGCCTGTCTTGATATGATTTCCATGGAGGGTACTTAAATTTTGTTTGGATTAATAATTCACTAATCAATCTCATAGGTTGAGATCAAATGAAGGAGTCTTACCTCCCCCACTGTTAATAATTCAAATAGATTGCATTTATTGAGCAATTGCTGTATGCCTTACTAAGTGCAAAATGCACTGAAGTGCACTGGCTTGTTCTCTCTAATGTTCCTGACATAGGAGGTGATCCTGTAATTCATGCACTTTAATATCTAGGAAGTTAAGGAATTATTCTGCTTTCATTCTGCTGCTCTGTTTTAACAAACCCAACCAAAGGCAACATTGGCAGGGTATTGGGGGCAAGGGTAGGGGAAGTATTTTAGCTCACAAATGCATAGTATGGATCCATCATTTAAGAGAAGTCAAGGTAGGAACTCAAACAACTAGTCACATGACATCTATAGTCATGAGTAGAGACACAAACACAGCCATGCTACCTGTCATTTTTTTTTCTTTCTTTCTTTTTTTTTTTTTTTTTTTACTCTTACATACTGCAGGGTCCAGCCCAAGGAATGGTGCTGCCTACAAACTAAGTCAATTAAAAAACAAAGCCATCCTACATATATACTCCCACAGACCAACATGAATTAGATAATTCCTACTCTAAGACTCTCTTCCCAGGTGATTCTAGGTTGTAGGAAGTTGGCATTTAAAACTCCCCAGCACGTGAATATTGTAATCTCTCAGGATTAATAAAGTGGGTAGTTGAGACTCAGAACAGTGTTTGCAGGTTTCAAAGATGCTCTGATGGCTCCAAGATTATTGATTTTGATGGTTCAAGAGCCAATAGTCGATTGCTTCAAAATATCTCCAGTCTCCCTGTGTTAATGAGGAGAGGAAAGACAGTGCAGCCATAAAAAGTTCTCCTGGAGTCTGTTTTCTCTCCATTTATCTCAGTACTCTTCCAGGGTCTGTAGAGGGCAGAAATTGGCTCTCAGGGGTTGTTTGTGAAGAGTAAATGCCCAGCAAGTTCCTGAGAAGGGTCTTTGGGATGTTCCTAGCCTTCATGACAATGTGGAGGTGGAGAGTGACAGCCACATGATGGGGATGTGCAGCAAAGTGTTACAGAACCAAGACAGTACTTTTCAGAATGAAATACAAAAAAAAAAAAAAAGTGAAAAATGAAGAAAAAAACAAGATATGTTTGAGTCTTTTGTTATCTACAATCTGGTATTAAGTGCTAACTCTTACTTTGCCTGTAGATTCAATGAACATCGGTGCAGAATTATATCCCATCTTGCTGTCTTTTGTTTGTTTTTAAACGTTTTGGTATTGTGCTTACATAAAGCACTGTGATTACAGTCCTCCCTATTAAACCCCCTTACCTCCTACTCCTGATAATGACCCCCGTTCTTTCTCCAAACATATCCTTCTTTTCTTCCCTTCCCCATTCCTCCTCTCCTCACCCCTTGCACTTTCCCCTTCCTTTCCATTTCTTTCTTTGGACTTTATTCAGGCAGTCACACCTACTGTGAATTCACGAGAGCAAAGATCACACCAGAAGACAGTGACCCTCTACACTCCCCCTTCCCTCAGCTCCCACAGTCCATCCACCACTTCTTCTTTGTTTCTGGAATATTGGAGTGGATGACAGTGATGTTTCATTTGGGACTGGGCACTCAGTGATCACTTATTCTCAGCTCTTTGACCAGATATGGGCTCCTCTTTGACCATTGCCTACTGCTGAAAGAAACTTCTCTGTCCAAAGCCAAGAGCTGCACAAGTATATATAGGGATAAACATATATGTTTTGAAGGCAAATTAACTATGTGTCAATCTGCCCAAACATCAGTAGTAGATTTTATTTGTTTTATTGGTTGTTTCTGCTTTTAATTAATGGCTACCCTTTGTGTTTTCATCCCTTTCAGCCCAAAGCATTGAGATATGTAACAAGCCAGCCAACATTTAAGAACCTACTACACAACACCAACTGAGCTACACAACGGATCATAGATACTCAGAAAATACAACTGAAACCATTTGATAACGTTTGCATTCATTACAAAGCCTTATCCAGTGCTTGGAAGTAACAATGTGATATAAGATCATTGAATGAATCAGATGTGATCTATGTTATCCAGGACTTCTAAGACACCAGAATTCCTTTGCTGGTTAGAGGATGTTCTGATGACTGGAGCAAAGGAATTACATCACTCAGGTCCAGTGTGTTGCATGCGGTTTTGTGGGTTCTAAACCCCAAGCAGTTTTCAATTTAGTTCACATTCATGTCCTTGTGAACAACTACCAAATCTGTACCTGTTTTCAATTTTCAAAATGATAGATTTTAGCCTATACCTTGTAAAGAAAACATGGAAAAGCTTTCCTTGACTTTTACATAATTGTGTAGTATTTCTTGATGGACTTTCTCCCCATGTAAACCCACCCCAAGATTTGTCTGGGAGAGATTGTGATGTGCCAAAATTCTGGCAAAGGAAATTTGGACTGTAATTGGTCAAATATTTAATGTCATCATGCATGTACTGCTGGGACCAAAAGTTCTCATCAAATTTATTGAGATTATTTTAACAGTTTGGAACAGATTGCCCATACTATATTTGGAAAAGGAGAAATCTAAGTGATAGATGGATCTGTGTACAGCCTACCCCTCGTTTTTTATTATAGTTGACATTTAGACAACTCTGAAACTCTTACTATTCAGTTGTGTAAAAAGGCAATGCAACTCTATTCTACACTGTGTTATTATCCTGCTGTACAGTCTGGGGAAGGGTGGACAAGCCATTCCTTGATAAAACCCTAGGAAAGCACATTATGCCTTGTCGGTATTTGAAATAATCGCGGCAGCATTTCTATTGGAAAATGGAAAGTGCTCAGCTTCATCTTATCTGAAAACTTGTTTTCACACTGTGGTCTTCAGTTCTGTAACAAAACAAGTGCAGAGCAAGCCAGTGACATCTTACCGTCAGCTGTGGTTAATGGTGTGTTAATGGTGGGCTGTGCAAGCAGGTACACCACTATTGAGAAGACGTTTGTTTGTTCCTTTCCTGTGGCTAGGAGAGGGCCATTGTGCTGCTGTCTTTTACATAGACAGTAATGTGGCCCTGCAGCTATCTAGCAGAATATTTGCAGTACTGGGGAGTGGGGAGTTCTGTGTTTCTCTAAGGGCTTTAACTTGGAGCCCAACACTTTCACTATAATGAAATCCTTCACATTTTTAGGTGGTCTGAGCCTTTAAGGTGGCAAAGAAAATAACCAGTCCTTGCCACTGTTCTTATTCCTCAAGCTTCTAAGTGTAGTGATTTTCATGCTTATAAATGCAACATACAGTACACACAGCAAAGGCATACATGGCAGCCATATTAGCAGGTAAGGCTTCAGTCATTTAAGCAGGCTAATATGGAATGGGCCCACTGTTGAAGAGGAGAAAATGAGAAAACACTATCAGGCAGGAACAGGGGAGATGGCTCAGTCAATAAAGTATGGTCAATATCATCTGGTCTCCATGTACATGTACAGACGTACTTGCATTTGTACTTGCACAAACATACATGCACATATTTAAAAAATAGAGTCTCAGGCAGAAGTCATGGCTCAGGAGTACACAGTTGACAAACAGATTTAAACAAGAGCCTAACACAGAGGAATGTGATTGTGGATGGTGCTGGAAAAGAAACTTCAGTGGGATTCTGCCAGCTGACTCACCAGTACCACGTGGGAGGCTCCACCAACACCAGCCCCTGTAACACTAGCCTTTCCCACCAGATCAAGAAAACCCTCATAGAGACACAGGCATCAGTGTATTTAAGTTTGCCTTGGGAGTCTTGAAAACATATACACACAAGTACCATCATAGGAACTGAACAGGTTGTATTTATGAATTTAGGAATCTCTCTCTGTCTCTGTCTCTCTCTCTCTTTCTCTCTGTGTATGTATGCTAATAATTAATACAAAAATAAGACATAAATTTTAAAGAGTGTAAGGTGGAGCTGTGTGACAATGGTTTGGAGAAACAAAGGAAGAGGGAAAGTATGTAATTATATTACAATCACAAAACATTAGAAAAGAGCAAAGGATCTGGCTGGTAGTACATGCCTTTAATCCTAGCACTTAGGAGGCAGAGGCAGGCAGATCTCTGAGTTCAAGGCCAGCCTGGTCCTGGACATCCAGGGCTACACAGAGAAACCCTGTCTCAAAAACCCAAAACAAAAAACAAAACAACAACAGCAAAAAGAGTAAAGTAAGCCAAAATATTAAAAATAGTAAAAGTGTTCCTGGGTGTTTAGTATGCAGAGGCAGAATGAAAGGCCGCTGAGGTAGAGGAGTACCAGTAGAAGAGAATGAGTCCAGAAGCAGAAGGACCCACCCACTCTTTCACTGGTCTACAACTTGCTTATTTAGTCCTTCAATGAGCACTTAGGCCTGCCTGTGTGTTACATAGAGAACTAAGAATTGAGGAGACAAATGAGGACAGATTAGCATCACAAGAGCAGACACAGTCTTTCATGGAAGTTATTATAATTCTTACATCATACACATAAAAAGTTCTACCAAAAAATTGAGCTACCAAAGTGTTTCTTAATAGGGTACATCTCTCATCTGTGAAGATCTACCTTCTGCTTCTGATGCCTCCTGGGCCCCCAGGGCTCCTTTTCTTCTTTTGCCTGATTTTCTGGGATGAAACTGGCAACAAGAAAAAAAAAAAGAATCTTGTCATTACTAGGATGTTTGGCTCTGCTTCCTAAGTGCTCCTGGGAATTCCCATAAAACAGAACATGCTTCAGCAATCTGCAGTCAGGGCCTTCTTGACTTAGGAAAGGTGCTAAATTTGTCCAATATGAGGCCACCTGCTCGTATTCATCTGTTGGCATCAGCCCATGCATTCCAGTGCCGGGCTGTATAAAATGATAAAATGAAGTTGACCTGATGCTCTGTGACAGTGGATTTCTGTTACAAAGGGGAAATCACGTTAGGTTAAGGTGGAGAGCAGGATAGGTGGATGAACTGAGAAATGGATGCTTGGGATACAGATAACTTTACAGAAGGAGGTAAGTGGTTGTGGTCCCGCTAGGTCACTAGTAATGGCCAGTTCTTGTTATTGTTGTCTGTATAGTAGTAGCAATTAGGGGGAACATCTGTCTTATTATGTATGTGCCTGTGAGAGAGAGAGAGAGAGAGAGAGAGAGAGAGAGAGGGAGGTGTTGCACATGTCAATATGTGTATGCATGTAGAAGGGCCTGAGGTCAATCTTGGTGTTATTCCTTTGACACCATTCATCTTGGTTTTAAAGACACAGTCTCTTCACTGAACTCAGAGCTCACCATAGGCTAGACTGACCAGCTCCAGGAGTCCTTCTGTATCTACATCTCTAGCCCTGCAATTACCACCTCAGAAGACTTACTTTGGTTGTGAGCTTACGGTCCTCATGCTTTTGTGACAAGCACTTTAGCAACTGAGCCACCCTCCTACCCACCCATCCAGTGGGGGCTTATATTTTGTAATTGGGTTTTGCGGACTAGCCAAGCATCACATTGCTTGTACTTCACTGGACTTTAGTCTAGACCAGAGTAAGCAGGTCAAGGCAGGTACAGGCAAGAAACACTCAATAAGTCAATGCCTGGAGTTTGGAACATGTGATCCATAAGGCAATGTGCCATCTAGTCTGTCTCTCTGGAAGCCTACCACAGACTAACTTTGATATAGCCATTAGGGTGTCTCAAAACAGTCCACAGTTCTTTTCTCAGTACATGGTGATCTCTTCTTAAGTAGAAACTCCACCAAATGAATAATGTTTTAAGATCAAGCCTTCTGAAGTTACCTCTGGCTCATTAAATAGTTCAATTGCCTTTGGAGCCATTTCTTGATTCTCTTCAAAATGAGAAAACGCTCAGTTTCCTCTAAAGTGTGAAGAGTTTCTCTTCATAATGTGGTATTCAGTTCTGCAATAAACTTTAACAGGACATACTTGGTAAAGCTCATCTCAGTGACATCCTTAGCTGTGGTTTAGTGACATAAATAGAAGATCAGATAAAAGCTAAATCAGCTTTTTAAACGAGCAGAAACCTAGTCCTTGCATTATAAAGTTGGCTAATGAAGTATACAACTGGACAGATCCGTCTGTCCAGTTGTTGGTGTGTGATTTGGAGATTTTTTTCTGGCAACCACCTGATGGCTTTATTTATTTGTTTAAGTCACTGTGTCCTTGAGAATAGCTGGAATTTTCCACCTCCTGTAAGTCTAGGCTGTTTGGCGCAAGAAACACTGTTACATTTTTCTTGAAAAGATTTATTTTAAATCTATCCCTCTCTCTTCCTTCTTTCTGTGTGTGTGTGTGTGTGTGTGTATACACCATTTACATGCAAGTGTCCATGGAAGTCAGAAGAGGGAGTCAGATCCCCTAGACCTGGTTCCAAGTGGTTGTGGGCCACTCACCATGGGTGCTGGCAACCAAACCAGTGTCCTCTGAGCAAAAAGCTCTCTTATCCTTTGAGCCATCTATCCACCTCCTACATTTGTTTTCTCAAAGGACGGCAACAATCACAACAAAACAGAACTATTCAGAGACTGAATTCCAGTTTTCAAAGTTTCCCGAGATGAAATAGAAAACCAGTTTGGAACTAAAAGGCTAAAGGGAGAGACAAATTCCACATAAAAATCAATCGCTCTGTTCGCTGACACCCACTGACAGAACTAATAATTGTGTCCATGTAAAATCAGACCCTCTTGTTACTTTTTAATGAAGTCCGTCTGATTCTGTGATATTTTTGGCCTAGGAAATGAGAGAGATGTTTTATTAAATGAAACTGGGTCTACATAGGTATCATATTTGAATGTAAGTATGTAATCCCATCATACAATAAAAAGAAAATATAACAAAAAAAAAAAAATCCGAGGCGTGGTTGCAGCATAAATGAGCTTAATTTCCTAGAGAGTGTTACTGTTGTTCCCATGGACAAGGAGCCCTGCACTTGGTGCTTTGTGTGGGAATAATCATAGGCATGATTGGAAGGAAAGGGAAGGTTTTGCCTGCCCCTTCTTGGCCCTTCTGCCACAGCGTCTGTCCCTGCTGGTGTGAAAAGTCCAACTCTGCCACCAGCCAAGAAAAACTGAGATTGTATTCCAATGGTGTGTGCCTAAGTCTTTGGCGGAATTCGCAAGTGTTTTCCCAGAGCCTTTGCCTGCCTACCTTTGGTTATCCAGCTTGCCAAGCTGAAAAGCTTTTCTGTGTTCTCCAGGTTCTTCCCATTTTCTCTTCTTACTTCCTCCCAGTGCATCTCTTAGTCTCCTCTTTCACTCTCTCACTCCAATACTAAAGATGATCTATGAAATTTCAGTATTGTGCAGAACTCTTTCTTTCCCAGCGTGTGATAATGCCAAGGAAGTATACTTTTGAAGGTGAACATATCTATGCTCTTTCAGGATATGGTGGTGCCCTTCACCTGGCTGAGTTTTGCCCGGTGTGGGTGTGAATGGAGGCATATGTGCACTTGAAGGTGTGCACATGTGCTTGTGGATACATTTGTGAGCATAAATGTGGATTTGTGTGTACATGCCTGTGTGTTTACACAAATGTGCATAAGTGTACACATTGGTTTAGACTTGGGTTTCACACAGTGTCATGTAGCTAGAAACGTGTAGCCATATAGAGGGTCTGTGGTGTCCATTGGGTTCTTTGCTCTCTTACCTGACATGTTTGGTCTTATGACTCAAAGGTGAACATCTTTCTATCCTATGGATACTACAAAGCAGGGAAGAAATCCTCTGGGCTATAGAAGTTTATCCTTCTGTTTTGTCTCTGCCTTGTGACTTGAGACACGGAGTGAAGGGGAAAGAACAGTTCAAGAAACTGCAGCCTTTCCTTGGAGGGCAGGTGGCATCAGCAGTAGTTTCCAGTTTTTGTCTGAAACGATTGTAGTGGTTGAATTCAAGATTGAGAAGGTAAGTTCCTCAGATTGCAGCACTCATGGGAGAGGGCACGGCAAAAGTATCATCATGAGCCCCAAATGGGATTTATCTTATTTTATGGTTTTGACAATATTAGCTTTCTTCTGAAAAGTATGGGACTGCAATCAGGATGGGAGCAATAAGTCTGTCTAGAGGGTTTGCCTCTCCTTAAAATAGAAGAGAGTGGATAGATGGGTGGATGGATGGATGGGTGGATAAGTGAGTGAATGGATGGATGGATGAATGGGTAGATGGACGGATGGATGGATGAGTGGATAGGTGGATGAATAAGAAGCTATAAGTAACACGGATGGATTAATCCATACATGTTCTACGTATATGTTCTTTTTGGTGTGTATCTTACTCTGTTTCCAGGGTGGTATACTATGGGGTGTTATGCTCTGTGGTAATACCAAAAGAATAAGATTGCTTGACCACCAGATTTTTTTTTAGAGAGCATGATGTAGTGAAAAGAGCATAGACATTGAGACACTGAAAGCTGCATGTTGTTTTTGCAGTTTTGGAGTGAAAATTTTAGTCAAGGTGATTGATCTCTAAGGTGTCATGTCTAGAAAATAGAAAAATACTTCCTAACATGCCAAGTCTGTTCAGCATTAAAAGTTACCAACCTATGCACTTTTTGTCTATTTTCCTGCCTATTACTGTCTTCTAGATGGTTTGACCTTATTTATGTGCATGTGTGTTTTCTTGCATGTCTTTATGTGCACAATGTGTGCACAAGGTCACCTGAAGGCCAGAAGAGGGCATTAGAGTAATAGGTGACTATGAACTGCCATGTAGGGGCTGGAAACCAAACCTAGGTTCTCTACAAAAGCAGTGAACCTTTTTAACTGCTCAACTATCTCTCCATGCCCCCATCTTCTAGATACTTATATCCATCTCTCAGAATTATTATTTTTTTCTCCCTTTTATTGACTACTTTTTCACCCTCATCACATTCTTTGGTAACAAACTACAGAAATGGTTTTCCTTTAATATTCAAGTTAGAATTATGGTTATGTAAGTAAAAATAACCTCAAGTTTTTCAATGCTATGTACATTGTGTGTGATTCTACCTTCATGGTGGAGAAATAGAGTTCAAATCCCTTGATGACTTAGAATTTAAGGATTTGACTTAGTGTGGGAATTGAGGCCATGCTAGGTTGCCCTTCTCTTCTCTGTGTCACCCTTGCAGAAGATTATAAGCTGTGAGGATCACTGATGCCTATATTAGACCACTCACAAGTCATAACACAGAACACTCCAGGTTCTCTATAAGCAAGTGCAAGTATATTTAGTATCCTTTTATCTGCAATAGAAGCATGGCCTTGCTTTTTAACTTGTGGTGCTGACATTTTTCAAAGAGCTATTTTATAGATGTACTTTAATTTGGGTTGGTGTCAAAGTTGTGTTTTAGTCAGAGATCCCCTGCAGGTGTATTCCAGTATAGCACATTAAAAAAAATACTTTGGGGCCTAAGAGATGGCTCAGCAGTTAAAGGCATTTGCTGCCAACCTAGGTGACTTGGGTTTAATTTCTAGGACCACATGATGGAAGGAGAGGATTACCAACTTCCACAAGTTGTCTTCTGACTACCACGTGTACACTGTGACATGGTCTCCCTCCCTCCCTCCCTCTTTCTCTCTCTTTCCCTCATTCCCTCCCTCCCTCTATATCACACACGCACACACACATACACCCATACACACACACACACTCACACATACACACACACAGTGAATGAACGTAACAACTAATTTAATAAAAATGTTTGTTTTTGTCCCATTACTTGGGACTGATGCTTTTCCAGAAATAATTGCACTAAAAACGCCCCAAAATCCTAAAGTAATTAATGAGCAGTTTGTGGGGTAGGAGAGTGATTTTAGACTTTGTAAATTCTTTACTAACATCAAACCCACGTCCACTAATTTTTCCACTAATTTATTGTTGGTTCTTACTATCATGAATACTGAATGACTAACTGAAATACTGAATTTTCTGACTCCATTTCACTAACATGTTTCAGCTGATGTTTTATTTCTTTACTTACATGTGTCAGGTAACACTTGGCATTTTATGTGTGGAAGCATGAGCGTATGTTTTATTTAGTGGGCTGTAACCACTTACCACTTTCACTTTTCACTGTGTGTCCATGCGTGTATGTGTGTACCCTTCTTTTTCTTTGCCGCTGCATAGCCCAGGCACTGTGTGCTTTCAGGAATTCCTGTCTCTGTGTCTGATCTTGCTACAGAAGCTGTGAGTTCACAGACACACACTACAGAGTTATCTTTCACATGCATTGTAGTGATTCAAACTCAGGTCCTTATGCTTGCATGACAGTGATTTTAATGCCATTTTAATGCATGCCATCAAGGCATCTCCCCAGCCTAACATTCACTTATTTTTATCTTGACCTTTCTTTAAAGTGAGTTGCTCCTTTAAGCTGGCTACTTGTGTTTTGGACAGAACCCCACAATGCTTTGATAGCATACTTACTTATTGGTAACATACAAGATTCCAGTCATTGTCATGAACTTTTCTGGCTTCAGCCTTAGAATTCATCTTGGTTCCAAGAATCTTTTATTCCTGCTATTGGAGAATGATATTTAGAAGTAAAGGACTGAATGGACTTGGTTTTTAAGACCTATAATGGACAAAATAGTTAAGATTAAGGAAAAATATAAATGGTTAGCATCATTAAATGTTGTGACAAAATATTCAAGGAAAGCACATTATTTGGGTTGGTAATTTCAGTCAGCGGTCATCTGGCTCCACTGCTTTCAGGCCAGTCGTGAGGCAGACATGTCATGGAGGAGGGTCAGAGAAAAGCCACTCACCATGTGGTACTCAGGAAACAGACGATTTTTCAAAGTCATCAAAACTCTGGCCCCAGTCATCTACTTCTTCCAAGGAGGCCTTGACTCCCAATAGCTCACTGAATTATGAGCTCACCAATGAATTAACTCAGCATGTCTTCATGATCCATTCATCTTTTAGCAGTGCCACTAGCTAGGAAACTAGACTTTAACACATAAGCATTTTGTGTAACACTTCCTATCCATACCATTAAAAGTGTCTGCATGTTATATTTATCAGTATATGCTATTTTGGTTATACATATATGCTCACTGAATCCATCAGTTTTCTTTCATTTAGTCTTACAGATAATACATGTTTATACCCTGTCTATTGACTGCCTGAGTATGACTGTCAGGACCAAAATTGGATAGTCATGATCCACTTTTATGTAGCCACCACCATGTTTAGGATAAACCGGAACTTCCCTTCTTGCTTGTCAAGACATCAGTTACTCAGAAAGCAATAAGAAAGTATGATCTCTGCTTAATTTTAAAGGAAAATGAAAGCTGAATTTTGTTGGGTTTCATATTGTAGTTGGTTGGTTTTGTTTTTTTGTTTGTTTGTTTTGTGTGTGTGAGGGTTTCATTTAGCCCAGGGTAGCCTTGAACTCACTGTGAATCCCGAGGTGAATTTGAACTCTTGAGGCTTCTGCCTCCTCCCCCACCTCCTGAGTGTTAGGTACACTACTGTGACTTGATTTAATTATTGTTCAATCTGAAATACAAACCTGGTTCATTCTCTCTGCACACGCATTTTTCCTGACACTATGTTAGGGTGTTTAAACTTGCAAGGAATGTTGGGAATGGCTGGATGTTTGCTGACGTTAGAATGAGTCATGTGTTTAGAAGTACATTTATGTTTATGCTCCTGCCGAACATCACAGGATATGGAACCACTAGAAGCTCAGGAAAGCGTGTTAACTATAGAGACTTTTCTAGGAGTTGGTAGAAGCTGACGTGGTTTCCAGTACAACCTTGTCTGCAAATAACATTTTGGTCAACAATGAACCTCATAGGAAATGATCACTTAATACTATAATGGAATTGAAATTTTTCTCTTGTCATGGCGAAAGCCAACACATTGCTCTTACAATTGCTCTCAACAAATTGACTGCACTGTCAATCACACCACCTACTGTTGGGTACTGCACATGACGCTTGAGGATGATAACAGGGGACTAATCCCTGCCTTCTGTAGTTAGCACTTTTGTGTATTTTACTGCTGTTTTAGAATGTTCTGCTTATAAAACCAATCACACACCAGGACAGGCGTGACATTTGACAGTGTTTTTCAGGGCATTTCTCCATTGTCCACCCCAGCAGGTACAAACCTCTATTCCTAAAGACTGAGGAGACTGAGATAGGAGCATGCCAATTTCAAGGTCTCCCTAGGTTACAAAGTGAATCCAAGGCTAGCCTGTGTGATTTTGTGAGACCCTGTCTCAAATATTATGTAAAACAGAATAAGACAAACAAAAAAAAAGAAAGAAAGAAAGAAGAAAGAAGGAAAAACAAAAGAAAGAAAGAAAGAAAGAAAGAAAGAAAGAAAGGAAGAAAGAAAGGAAGAAGGAAGGAAGGAAAGAAAGATACCTCTAGGCTAGAGTGAGAGTCCACTCAGTAAAATGATCTCTTGAATGCAGTGCCCTGAATCCACATAAAAAACCTAGACATGGTGGGACATGATTATAATCCCAGTGCTGGGGAGATATAGACAGATGGATTCCTGGTGCTGGCCATCCAGCGTTGCTTAGTCCAGCCTAACGGGAGACCTTGTCTGAAAAATCAACTTAGATAGCACCTGAGAATCTAAACATACCTGAGGGTGAGCCCTGGCCTCCACATACTTGCTCATTCACATGTGCCTGCACACACTCAGAGGTATACAGGACGAGGCCCATTTTTCCTATTCTCATTTTCTTGGGCTGATGCAGAGCGGATTTTTTTCTCCATCATATTTTGAAAAGAAAGAAGAGCTGATTTTTTTTTTTTCTGGATCTGCTGTAGATCCCAGCATCTGCGGAGAAACATGCAGAGTTGAGTCTTGAGAGAAAAGACGAATGCTGTTACATGCCTGTAACCCTAGAAGTGGCACTGCTCTGTCCAGCTTTGTGTATCTGCTTTTCCAGATCATTTAGGTCCTGACCAAGTGTTTTCCTGTAACGCAACCATGCCGCACTCTCCCACCGACATCTGAGGTGGATAACCGGCCCCCACTGGCTGTGACTGAGTGAACAATCTTACCTAGGCGGGGTAGGACAGAGACAGTCTGAATAATAAAACGCCTTCCTTTGAAGTCAAATCAATTTTTATTCTTAATCTGCGAACAGGAGATGGGAACAAATAACTTCTGAGTGAAATAAAGATTTCTTAGCCTGTCAACATTTATCTTCTCAGGCTGCAGAGGTGGGATCCCTGTTAGCAGCTGGCAGTTTTTAAAATAATCCATTCGCCCCGAGGAAGTGTGAAAATTGTAGAGCACAGAAGCTCAGAGGCAGTGTACTGGCGAGGTCGACTCTGCCTTCTTTCTACACTCCCCTCTTGGGACTTGGCTGGTCTGACTCTAAAATATCACAAGCCAGTGAAGACGTGTACCCAGAGAGCATCAGCCATCTCCTTCGGGGAAAAGCTGTGGTGTGGTGCAAAGCCCCAAAGGCAGTATAGTGTTTTCTACAGACTTGCCAGGCAGGAACTCCTCTTCATTCTCTGATGCTTTCATGTATCATTGTATTTCTGTGGGAGTAAATTCCCCTTCCCTGGGTTAATTTACCTTTTCATAAACACAGCCCAGATAAACAGTCCCAGGCACAACAGTAATAACTTTTTATTCATTTTCCATCCTCCAGAAAAACCAAAGGCAGAGAACCCATGGCATTTCTCTGGCATTTTGGGGCGGATGTTATCTTTTAGACATGCAGAGAGATGCTAAATTGTATGAGAGTCCACTTTGGTCTCTATGAAAACACTCCCCGGGCACCTACTATTTTCTCTGACATTCTTATGAGATAAGGAGAATCGGGTGATCTCTAGACTTACTCTTGAACATCAGTCCCAGGCTTATTTTAGATCCCAGATGGAAACCTGGAAGGTCAGCTTGCAGAAGAGCTGGCTCTGGTGTGTACTGGAGCCAGAAGTGGTACCCAGAGGTGTGAAAAATCTCAACACAAAGGGTGTTCATGAAGGAGGAAACCCTCTCTGTCTTTCTTCCTACAATCCGGTCATACAGTGAGAACATGGCCCCTTACTGGCCACAGTCTGAGAGGGCATTTTTCTGCTGATAGCTTCTGGAGTATGGGGATCAGCTCATGTTTCTATGGTGGTCACAGACTTGGATTATGCCTTCGACTGCCCTCTCGCTTGCATGTGCCACTTTCTCTTTAGTTACTTTGGTTGACTCCATGTGTGTGTGTATGTGTGTGTGTGAGAGAGAGAGAGTTCTTATTCCATGGAGATAGAGTTGCCTGACACGCATGAAGCTTGAGGTTCTATATTCATAAACCTGGTATGCTAGTACATATCTATAATCCAGAACTTGGAGACAGGAGAATTAGAAATTCAGAGTCATCATCCGTGGCTAAATAGTAAATTTGAGACATACAACTCACCTCAAAAAAAAAAGTAGCAATAATGTGGGCTGAGGATGAGGAGTGGTTCCTTCCTACACGGTTTTGTGCCTATAATTCCAGCCTCCAAAAACAGATGTTTGCCTGGAGCTGATAGGGCTAGCAGAACTAGCCATGCTGGTTAGTCCTGGCTTTGATTGGCGGACCTTTCCTCAGTAAATAAAATCAAACATCAATTAATTGAGGCAGACTCTCAACATCAGCCTTGGGCTTCCTCATGCTTGCTCACATACGTCCACATGTGCATACATACCAGTGCCCATTTGTGTGTGAGCATGTGTATGCACAAACTCACCATGCATATCTACACAAAAAATAAAGTTAAAGAGCTGTGCTGATTACTTTTTATCAACGTGGCCCTGTGACCCTAAGTCCACTGTGACCTTATTTCAAAATGAGTCATCTCTAATAGCTGATGTCCTGTAGGGAGCCCAGGAAGGCAGTGAAGACCAGTTGAATAAACAGTGAGTGAATGGACAGACAAAAGAATGAATGACACAACTGTGGGCTCTGTCTTAGCGGAGAATTCCATAGTGTTTTCTGAGTCCTATCTGTCCTGTATACTTCAGCCAGTACAAGGAGGGTCAGTATGCTGACAGAAACCCAGAGAGGGCCTTGTCTCCCTCAGAAGATGCCACAGGATCGCTACCATATTGCCGCCCTTCCCTACATGGAGTGTTTTTAATATGTCTATTTAAATGCAAATTTTGACTTTCTGTCTGTAATCATATAAAATGTTTGGCACTAAAATTTTAATCAGGAATGTAATTTTATATAGAGGCAGTGATGGAGTGCCACGCCATGTATAATGGAATGAAACTTTCGCTGGTGTGAATTCTCGGGTACACACAAGCTTTGGCCTCCAGGGTTTGGCTTGGGGTATAGACCTGGAGAGACTTTGCTGGCACTGCATCAAATGCCTCTTGCTCAGAGATGAGGCCTGTGTTTTGCTTCTTGTTTTGGTACTTCATGGTCCTTTGACCAATGAAGAGGGTGACTAGGTTTTTTGAACTGAATTAAACCTTAGTACTTCGTAAGAGCAGTGAGTGCTTTTAACTGCAGCGCCATCCCCAGCCACCTATTTTGTTTGTGTGGGTTTGTGTCATATTTCTGTCCTTCCCCATTTGGCTGAGAATGTTTTTACCCACCATCCAGCAAAGATGCTAGCTTTTCATTAAGATGGGTTAAGGCTTACCTACTGTGCCATAGTATGGCTTCCCATAACACATGTCTGTCCTCTTAGCTCCTGTCAGCCTTTGGTCACCATCTCCCAGAACTCAAGAGCCAGCACTCTCTCTCCTTCTCCCCATTTCATCTCTGCTTGAGGCCAGATGTCTACACTTCAGGGCCCTTGAGGGAGATGGCTACCCACACCCCACAGCCCTGGTACCTCAAGCCTTCCTTAAAATTCCATGGAGTCTTTAACCTTTGCCTATTCTCTTGGCTAAGCTGCTCTTGTAGAGGCCATGGTGAGAAGCTCTGGTTGCTTCTAATCATTGTCTATATCTTTGCACCTCTTGCTCATCATGTTGAAACCATCAGAGTACACACTGTCCTCATCCAAATGTGGATTTAGCCATGTATGACTGTAATGTAAGCACTGGCTCCTGTTTCTAACTGAGCCATGCACCAGCCTGGACTCTGTGGTTCATTCCTGCTCCTGGATCACTCTTTCACAGTAGTCTGCTCAGAACTGAGCCCACAAGACACCCCCAGAGAGAGGCCACCTAGCTTATGTGTATGGCTTCATCTCACCCAGGGTTTAACATCCACTGAACTAGTCTCTGTCCTATTATCTTGTGTGTTTGCTATTTGTTTTTGAGGAGGTGTTAAGTGGAGGATCATGGATCTGGGAGCACAGAGTAATGTCCTAGCACTGTCCACACATGCACCATTTCACTCTGTTCTGCAGAAATATGGCCCACCCCAGAAGCAACCCATAGACAGAAGCAATCTGGAATTGCACCCCAGAAGTAGCCCATAGATAGAGGCAATCTGGAATTGTACCCCAGAAGCAGCCCATAAATACATCATGATGAGGAATCAAGGTGACAGGAGCATGAGTTAGGCTGGTCACATTGTTTACACATTCAGGAAGCAGAAAACAATGAATTATGGTCCCTTCCACCTTGAGGCTGGGTCTTCCCACAAGAGGAAATCTGTTTTAGAGACTCTTCCATTGACATGACCACAGGTCTGTTGCTTGTGTGAGTTTAGATTCCATCTAACTGATAAGCAGTAATAACCATCATAACACTACAGCCCGGGATACCTGATAAACCTGCTCATTGCGCTGTTGCAGCCTGGTTTCTTTGTGTGTGTGTGTGTGCGCACACATGTTTCCAGGTACAAACACACATACATATGCATTTGGAGGTCAGAGGTCAACCTTGGTTGTCTCCAGGAGCAATCCACAGAGGCGTGAAGATATTGAGAGCACCCCCTCTCTCACAAGGACTTGGAGTTCTCCCATTGTGCTAGACTGGCAGGCTAGTGAGCTCCAGCATCTTCCTGTCTTTGCCTTGCCAGGACTGGGATATACCGTTCTTTGTTTTTCTGCATGTGTACTGGGGATCAAACTCAGGTCCTAATGTCTGCACAGCTTTGTCACTTTGCTAATGGAGCCATCTTCCCAGTCCCTCTCCTTTCCCTGTTATATGTTTCAATTTATACAATAAAGGCTATAGTCATCCTACCCAGAAGGAAGGATCTGAAAAAGGGAGAGGATGGGGGAAGACAGGAAAGAAGTCACTAAAAGTCTTGAGCGTGAGCAGACAGGGTGGCAGATCAGATGACTGGTGGATGGTGGATGAAAAGGAGGAAGATGTGAAAGAGGAGGATCATTTGTGTTGAGTGTTCATTAGAGGAAGAAATGTCCATCGCAGGCAGCTTCACAGCAAAGGACTCAATGATACTGTTACTACATGGTGGAGGAGGCCACAGATGGTGGGCTTGAGGATTCCATGGGAGAAAGGAAATAGACGCAGTCCTATGAAGCTTGATGTGAATTCAGGAACAGATCCTGAGTGGGACGGCTAATGGAAAAGGGGTAAAGGAAGGTTCCCTGGGAGGGGGTATTTGCATAGGCCTAGTGGATGGGGTGGAAGCATCTTCCAGCAGTGGATGGTACGACTATGGTCTACCTGGCAACTCAGCACAGCTGATGAGGAAACAGATGTGAAAGCAGACACCTTCCTCCATAACAGAAGGAATACGAGAAAGCTTGATCCTTGAGAAGTCTGTGGGTTGTGGCAGGGATTACAGCACATTCCCCTGTTTTGACATTTCTGTCTCTCCTGAGGTAAGAGACATCTGAAAAATGAGAGGACAGTCAATGCTGCTTTAAATAGTCATATGAAAGTGGGAGAACTCTCTCTCTCTCTCTCTCTCTCTCTCTCTCTCTCTCTCTCTTTCTGTGTGTGTGTGTCTCATACTCTGTGTGTATATGTGTGAACATGTTCATGTTTATGTGGGTGCATGTATGTGTGGGTATGTACGTACACATGTGAATGAGTGCATTTGAAGCCAGAGAAAACCTTTTGGAGTCTTTACTCAAGTACCATGTTTCTTTATTTGTGTTGGATAGAATCTGTCCATGGCTTAAGACTTACCAAGTAGGCAATTATGATTAGCCAGTAGCCCACAGGAATCCACCTGCCTCCACTTTCTGAGTGCTGGGCTTACAAATGCATACCATCACGCCTGCCTTTCTCATATGGGTTCTGCCGTCACAACTGCCTTTTCCATATGGGTTCTACCATCATGCCTGCCTTTTCCATACCAGTTCTGGGGGTCAAATCAGGTTCTCATGCTTACAAAGAAAACACTGTGTTGACTGAGCCATTTTCCCCGCCCAACATTCAGACTTTTCTTGGGTAATTTTTGTGCTTCAGAAACCAAGGGGTTAATAGTCAAATGAGAGGTTTGTTGTCCTTGGCAAAGAAGCACTGTTGAGAATGAGGAGTTGTAGAACATATGGGACTATCTATACACTTCCCACCACCTCTGTCCACTTGCACTGAGTGGATTATGGCTTTCTGCACTAAGTAGTAGCTGATTTTCTTTACTGAAAGTTAGAAACCCAGAGTGCTGAACAGTGGAAATGAACCAATGATAGTAAAAAATGAAGCACAGAGGGCTATTTGGTTGAAACTCCTGGGGAAAAGTGATGACAGTCACTCTGAACTACCAAATGAAATCTGGATGTGGAAGCAACAGTACCCTTAGCCTGTTTATTTCTTGTTTTTCCTGTCTTCCATCTAATAGGCAATGCTAGACTGAATGATCTTGAGCAAGTCTCTATTGAAGCGCATTCACTTATTTTCCTAAAATAGATTCCCAGAAGATACCAAAGGAAGAGATGTAGTTGATCTTGATGAGTGTTGCCATGCCATTGGCTATAGGTGCCTTGCTAGCTACCATGTTGTGTGACACTCTTGTGGGGGAGACAAGAACACATATCTACTTGCCACAGATTGGTAACCTCAAAAGACCAAAGGGTACCAGCAAAGTCTAACTAGCTTAGTCAATGTGGTTTTGTTGTTGTTGTTTGTTTCTATTTTGTTTTATTTTTGTTCACTAATAGGAGTATGGGTGACTGAGATACTTAGAGGAGTAGAGGTGACTAGACTACAGCTACAACATGGAAATCCCACCCCAGTATGACAGATAGCTTACAAAACCTGGGAACCTGGACATCACTATACAACCTATAGGCAAACTGAGAGAATGCTATGTGTCTCTTCCAGTCACCTCAGGTGGGCTGAGCCTCTTCTAGGCTGCATGACTTTATGTCTTACAGGAAGCTTAGCTAGTCTCTGTATCATTAGCAGTCATTAGTATTTATATAAGCTTGTGACGGAAGAGGCCTAGTGCATATGGTCAGTTTCAGGGACTTCCTGGGGCTGATAAGTTGGTTACAACTTAAATATTGAGGAGCCTCTCCTGAGAATTTCTCAGGCCTTTAGAACTGCATGAGTCTTACAGGGCTTTGCTAAAAAGTGCTATTATCACTGCCCTATCACCAGCACTTTCCAAAAGGACTCCTTTTCTTTCTTATTACTGACTGCAGAGGATATTAGCAATGTAGGACATATGATAAGGAAACAAAAGTCCTCTCATCTTTATGCATGTTTCCCTGATGGCTTTTCATAGCGAGTACCACCTTTAATCCTTCTGGAGACTGATGACATTCAGTGGTGACTATAGGATTCTAACAGAGGACAATTCAGAGACAGGGGTCCTGCAAGGTTGGGAAGTGAGGTGGTTGGAAAGTGATGGAGGAAAGGGGATGGGATCCTGAAAGTTTGACTGAGAACTGAGAAGGAATGGACCCTCCATGATAATGGCAGGTATGATGAGGTCAACTGGTCCTGTATTGCTGTAGGTTGGGTAGGAAAAATGCTGGACTATAAACCAGGAGAGCTTATACAGGGTGGTGCAGGGTTGGCCACATATTTAGGTTTTGTATGTCAAATGCATTCTGGGTCATCAAGCCTGACTCTGCACCTTTGGCTTATGGGACAGACAGGGCTGTAGCTGGCATGCCTTTGTATGTGGGATGCAGCAATCCCAGCCTGGCATTGGACTCTTGTGCTCTATAACCTTTACTGCTGCACCTGCTGCTGCTGAACTGGGTCTTTTCCTTTATCTCTGCAGTTCCAGCAAGGTTGGAGCTCATCACACCACCAAGCACATATTAGGTTACTTCCTACTTTAGCTGTTCCCCAGACAGAGGTTTAATTTTTGTCTCTACAGTTTTGTCAAAAACTAAAAGAATACAAAGGCCATGGGACTTGACCCTTGTGACCTCCCAGAGCAGGAGAGCTGGGAACTCTTTTTATAAGAAGCATGAGTCCAGGCTTGTGGGCCACAAGGTCTATATCATAGTTGATCTCATCTTTGGAGCCTGAAAATAGCTGATTAACACAGACAAGCAAACAGACATGGCTGGGTTCCAATAAAACTTTATTTGGAGTGCTGAGATTTGAACCTACTGTGAGTCTCATGCAACCCAGAGCATCACTCTCCTTGTGATGCTTCATTTTCTCCCCCAAATCACTCAAAGTTGCAAGAGCTGTTCTTCTCCATTGGGCTGTACAAAAGCAGCTCCTGAAGACACAGTTTACAATGCTTACCCCATAGCACAGTACAGGGCTCAGGCTGGATAGCCACAGCCAAAGGCCATTTGTTGGTCTTGAAGGAAAAGTAATACCCAGACCTTGTGATACAGAACTGTCACCCTAAATGTGGTGTGGGGGCTGTGGCAGGAAGGTGGTAAACTCGAGCACATCCCAGGCTACAGAGTGCATTTGAGGACAGCCTAGGCAACTGTAGGATTCTGCTCAGTGGTAGAGTGCTTTCCTAGCAACAGTGCAGCCCCAAGTTTAATCCCGTGTCAAGAAAGGAAGGAGAAGAGGGGAGGGAAAAGAAGAAAGGAATACAGAGGAAGGGAAAGGCAGGAGCAAAGCAGAGGGGAAGGAGAGGAGGGAAGGGGGAAAGGAGGAGGAGGAGGGACAGATTGGGAAATGCTGGCTTTGCTCACCCACAGAGCAGAAAGGAGAGGAACGGAGGAACTGTGAAATAAACAGTGGATTCCTGTTCTGTAGATCTTTCTTCTTCTCAAGCTTAAGGTCACCTTGAGCTGGTTCCTCCAGCTCTCTGGGCTGTGGCTGTCCTATCCTCATGGAGGGTACAATTTTTGCTTCATGAAAGAAAGTAAAATATTTTGTTTCTCCCAAGTCTACTTATCATCGCCACATTACTCCCTGAGGATTGGAGAGCACAACAGATAGCAAAGTCTACATCCTATGAAGCTAGTGAGCCATGGACTGCTCTGGGCAGAGACAGCAAAATTCTAAGAGTGAGTAGAAGACATGACCCCAAGGGTCCAAGAAGTTGTCAGAGGCCTCAGAGCCTGACTCAGAGACCTACAGTTGGATTCTTCCATATTCCCTAAGGAAAAGACATGGGATTTCTCCTCCCCAACCCTGGGTAATGTTCCAGTAGGTCTGGGTCTGTTACTTTTAAGATTTCTCAGCTGTGAACCTGGAACTTTCTGAAACTCTCACAGACATGACTCTGAACCTTGTTTGCAGTGAAAGCACCTTGAACTTCTTCGTGACTCAGGATGCTGAGTAAGGATCTCTTTGATTCTTGCCACTAAGCCTATGGTGTTCCTCAGAAACCACTCTGTGATCTCATTTACAAAACCTTATACTAGAAACCCTTAAAATAATGCAACTACTGAAGACACCATCCAGAATGACACTTGGTCTGGGGGACATAGAACTGTAACCATAGTTTTTATGACCTGTGCTTTCCTTACCAGTGAAGTTTTTGTTTTGAATCTTAGTTCTTAATTTATCTATTTGGGGTGAGAACAACTTGTTGAAAATAGTGTCCAAATAAGCAGTAGATGGCAAGCATGGTCACTAACCACCCAGTTTGTGTGTGTGTGTGTGTGTGTGTGTGTGTGTGTGTGTGTGCATGCACACACACATGTGTGTCCATATGTAAGGAGATCAGAGGTCACTGTTGGGTGTCTTTCATAATTCCTTTCCCTCTGCCTTGTTTTGTGAGACAAGGTCTCTCACTGAATCTTGGTGATTCAGCTAGGCTAGCTGAAGATCTGGAGGGATCTTTCTGTCTTCGCCTTCCAAAACTTGGAGTTATGGACATACGCCACCATGCCCAGCTCTTTGTGGGGGTCTGAAATTAGGTCCTCAACGCTTATTAGACTAGCAGTTCATTCACTGAGTTATCCTGTGCCCCATAACCTTCTAAATTTTAAACTAATTGTTAATCGGTTATTTATTAGGAGGTAGATTCTGTGTATACCTTTTAAATGTATAATAGATCTTTCACAATGTGGGAATTTAAAAGAATATTACATTCTAGTCATTTATTGGGTGTGTGTAAAGGGGGGTGACATATGCCAAGATATGTGTAGGTGTGTGTGTGTGTAGGTGTGTGTGTGTAAGTGTGTGTCTGTAGGTGTGTGTGTGTGTGTGTGTGTGTGTGTGTGTGTGTGTGTGTGTGTAGGTTATAAGACAACTTGAAGGAGTTGGTTCTCTCCTTCCATTGTTGGGAACTGAGAATGGAGTTTAGATCAGCAGGCTTGGCAGCATGAGCTTTTTCTTGCTAAGCCATCTTGCTGTCCTAGTTTGCTTTCTGTTGCTGTGATAAAATGTTAACCAGAACCAGCCTAGGGTAAGAACGGCTTTATTTGGCTTACCCTTCTACATCTTAGCCCATCGGTGAGGAAAGTCAGGGCAGGAGCTCCAGGTAGGAAGCTGGAGGCAGGAGCTGAAGCACAGACTGTGTGGAAGTGCGGCTTACTGGCTCACTCTCCTTGGCTTGCTCAGCTTGCTTTCCTATACAACCTGGGCCACCAGCCCAGAGGCAGCACCACCCGCAGTGAACTGGACCCTCTCCCATCAGTCATTAATCAAGAAAATGCTCTCACACACTTGCCTACAGGCCAATCTGATGGAGAAAATTCCTCAAGGGAGGTTCTCTCTTCCTGAGTGGTTCTAGTTTATTTCACATGGACTGAAACTAACCAGTGCACCCCAATGCTGGGATTTTAAAGACTAATCTTCCCCTCTCTCAATCCCTCTCTCCCTCCCTCCTGTCCTGGATCCCTTCCTCCCTACCCCCACCTCTCTCTACTGAATGTTTTTACTTGCTTATTATTCTTATTCTGCCCCCTCCCCCCGAAATGGTCTTCTTATAGTGCCGTTCATCTCCTCTGATTGGTCCTGCCTTTTTTCTGGGATGTTGCTCAATTTTCTTGTAAAGTTTGTTTATTCTCCAGCTCCTGGTTTGGAAGGTGCTGGGTCATTAATCTGACTATTCAAGGTTAACCATACTTTATGCTGAAATTGCCTTTTATGGAACAGATTTCAAGGTTCTGCCAGGGTTGAATGCTACCTCGTTTTTTGACATTTCAGCAATGAATCCTGTTTGAAATGTGATTTGAATCCAATCATCATCTTATTTGTGGAGGAAGATAAAAATAATACACAAATATTGCAGGAAAATTACATTGCTTCCTCCCCTCCCCCACTTATGAGTTTTCATTCCGCTGAGGTTGGCCAGGTACTAAGCAATGTCATTCCCACTTTCATCTGGTCTCCCATTTTTCTCCCTATATAGATTTCTGTCCCCGAAGGCTTAAGCGTGTTTCCTTTATGTCTAACATAAGTCACCCAGCGTTTCTAAGGACAGACACTGATGGAGCTCACATAATGAGAACCCCACCTCAGTGCAGAAAGTCAGGGTCAAAGGCTTCAGAGGCCATCTTCCTCATCTAGTTATGAAGCCACATGCCTACTCTTTTGAAGGAACAAATAAAGAATTTCTTCCTCCAGGCTGCTTCGTGAATGTGTGGACAAGTTTATAAGTGCCTCCTCTCAGAGTGTTTAGCTGTGGCACTTTGATTGAAGACCAAGGTAGCAAGCTTTGCTGTTTCCCGTGATCTGGTACAGCCCAGGAGCACCACACTGCAGCGTGCAGTATTTAACCAGTCCCTGTTCTTTTCTCATCTATCTATCTTCTATCTATGTATCTATGTATCTGTCTAGCTGTCTGTCTGTCTGTCTGTCTGCCTGTCTATCTATCCATTTTGATAGGAAGTTTTGTTATGTATCCCAGGATGGCCAGAGATTCTGGATTTCTCTGCCACTGTCACCTGAATGATAGAATTATGGTGTACACCACCACACTGGCTTGGAGTGATATTTTCTAACCTAAGGACATCTTTCTCTTAAAATGCCCTGTACCAGCTCATCCCAGTCTGTGTCTTATAATAAATTTACACTTGAGACTGTGCCATTTCTGTATTGATTAAAGTTGTGTCTGAAGGTGTCTCCTGCCGTCCATTTCAGCAGCACTTCGTTCCTCTGTGCTGTCTGCAGAATCTCTCCCTCTCTCTAAAAGCTCAGACTTCAGAAAAAGGGATTTCAACCCCACATTCACTGTACAGAAATATAATTGGTGATGTGAAACCTCTTTATGGCATCACCATTACCCCAGCAGGACCAGATCAAGCGTCTAGAGTGGGCTGAGCCCTGGTTTTCTGCAGCTGTATAACAGAGATTGGAATTGTTTAGTAGATGTTGCAAGCAGTTGCTATCTTGGTCTCTTTTCAGTTGCTAAAGGTATGTGCTATTTGCTCCAGGTTGGACCCTGCTATGATCACTTTGAGTCAGAACAGCTGTTACCTTCTGTAAGAGACCCAGACTGTTGACATTCTGTCCTGGAAGGTGGGAGGAAGCTTATAAGGCTCATGGAGCCCATGGCACTCTAGAAGCTCAAGAGCCTTCATGAGATCCTCATGAGTGTCCTCCCTTCTCTAAGGTCAAATAGGAAGATTGACTGAAGTTGAGACTGTGAGTAGCAAAGCTACCCAGAAGCTACTGAGAAGCCTCTCCAGTGGTACAGCTTTTCATGGGTCATCCATGCTGTGGGTGAGACTCATCAGTGATGAAGCTGGCTAAGGTATTAGCCACTAGTGTAGCTGCCCTCGAGTCACCCTGCTCCTGGAACCAACCTCAATAAACTCTCTGGTTCATCACATTGAAACTGGATAAAATTTTTTTTTTTTTTTTTAGTCTGTCAGTGCTCACTCATTCTGGGATGAATACTTAAGTCTTCTCAGAAAACAGTCCTATGAGTTAGTAAATGGGCAATCTGTAAGGGAGGTGATTTTATTTGTAATTCTATACACTGGGATGTTAAAGAACATGGAACCAGTGTCTGATGATGGGATTGAGGGTGGGGAGCATGGCTCTGCTGCATCACTGTGTGTACAAAAGACGTGAATAAGAAAGAACAAAGATGGAGGGGCTGAGTTATAACAAAACCACTCTGTCTCTAACTTACTCATTCCTGGAACAGTAGCAGCCTAGTCTCTGAAAATTCCTACCTCCTAGAATTCTTACAATAACTGCTTAGCTTTGGAAGCAGCATCCCAGGTCATGGTAGGGTGGTACCTAGGCCTGGGTTCAAATCTTGGAGTTATAGACCATAATGTTCTTTAACCTCTTTTACCACAGTTTCCTCATCTTTCAAATGGGACATTCATTTGCTTGCTTCTTACCATTGTTGGAGAACTTTGCAAGGCAGGGCTTATAAAGAGCTTAGATCAGTAACTTGTTCATTACCATTTAGCTGCAGAATCTGGGCACTCAGCTGACGCCCCCTCTGTGAAATGTCAGACACCAGCACGGTGGCTGGAGTGAGACTCTGGAAAAGGAAGCTTACAGAGTCTTTATAGAGAACCACCTCCCAGAAACACTCACTGAGCAACACATTGCTCCTCACTTCCTATGGGAAGTGCTTCGCTCACTGAGCTGTCTTCCCAGCCCACAGTGCACCTCTGAGCTCCACTCTGCTCTCTTCTCATGCCATAGCAGCTTAATAGGGGAAGAACATTTTGACTGGCCAAACCTATAGCAGAACAGATAACTGCCAGAGTTTCCTGTGGCTCATTTTTAGCCATAAAGATCATTCTTTCCTCTTCTTTCTCATCCACTTGTTCATTGCTCTGAGAGACTCCATGTCCTTCACCAATCAATGTTAAGTTACTAAGCATCTCCTTGGAATGAGAACATTCTCAATGTGATCCCTGCAGCTAGGGATTGTTATTCTGGTGTTTGGGGCAGTAATGCAAAGAGTAAATGAGAGTAAATCACAATCGCATTGTGAGATGTCTGTCAAACAGCTTGGAAATCACGAAGAAAAAGACCAGAAGCTCTTCAAGTGCTTCCTTTGTATGCGTGTTCAGTAATGACTTTCTGCACACACACAGTTGAGATGGGTAGATGGAAAGGGAGAAATGTCCTTAAAGCTTCTCCAAGGAGCTGGTATTGAACATGAGTTCCAAGAGCAATTTCCAAGAGGATGGAGGGGTCCTATGAGAATTGAGCAAGAGTGGTATTTACATGACTGGGGTTGGCAGGCTCATGGTTTGCCAGTTAGGGAAGGTCCACCCTAGATTAGAAATGAGTTGGTTGGGGAGAAAAACAAAACAAAACAAAAAAGCCTTTCAAGAGAGACATGTGAAAAATAAAGGCTTTGGCATCAACTTTAACTCCAGATATTTGGGTGATAAATTTGCTCACAGGCTCATGAAAGAGCCACCAGCTCAAGGTTATATGAAACAAAGAAAATCACCAGCATAGCTCCACTGCTCCTGGCTGCCTGGTTATTGTATTTTTAACTTCACTGCATTGGAATTCTGTTCTTTACAGTTTAGATATGTTTACCATCAGGGTGTTCAGCAGGCAGCTGCCAGCTCTGCAGCCCCCTTTCCATCCTTTAGCATCTGTGTTGATACCCAATGTTCTTGCAGTGAGGACTTCTCACTTCTTCCCACTCTTGGGACTTGATTGAAAGTCCCCTGAGCTCAGTATCGTGGCCAAACTTAGGAACTTATTGAGACTCCATCTTGAAAAGGGGGCCAGTGCGATGCCCCTCTACTGTAAAGGGTCTTTCCATCATGTTTGGCCATCGCTGTCAATCCCAGGAACCCACGTGGTAGGAAAGAACTGACTTCAGCAAGTTTTCTTCTGATGGTCAAATGAGCATCCTGACATGCACACACATAGCCAAGCACTTTATTGATGGACCTATTTCTCCAGCTCCTCATTGGTAATTTTCAGTTGTGTGTCTGTTTGTGTGTGTGTGTGTGTGTGTGTGTGTGTGTGTGTGTGTGTGTGTTGGGTGTGGGTGTGGGACTCTTGGAATATGCTGCTACCAAGATCTAGAAAGAGGGTTGCTTTCCTCTTCTCTTTAGGTCATTTTGAATGTCTCTAGCAGAAAGAATAAAGAAATACGTCCTGTGCAATTCTGACTGATAGAAATGATACCTGTGTTATCAAAACAGCCAGCTCATCCCTGGTGCTTTCTGCCCTCTGTTGTTCCAAATATGTGTGAATCATTAGTCCTCATTGTCTGACACATAGTACTGAAGAAAATTAGATTTTTTTTTGTTTTGTTTTAAAGACTGCCATCATGAAAAACAATGGCCAGCTTTTGACACACTGGATCCTGTACTCTTAGCCACTCCTTTGTAATGGTTCCATAACTCTAAAATAAGGCTATCCTTGAGTCATCACTCTTCTGAGAATTGGGATTTGCTCATGTTGGCGTCCTCTGAGTACCGCAGGAGGGAGAGGGGAGTGTGAGCTGGCTTCTGAAGTGGTATGGCCAAAGCATGCAGGAAGCAGGTTGCTCTCAGTGCTGGTCATTGACTACCTTCCTGTTAAAAATTCCACTCGTGTGTTCCACAGGGGAAATGAGCCAATGAGTGTGGGCAGAAAGGCTCCGGGACTGGAGACCCAGGATGTACCCAGGAGAAATCAAGCTGTAGGCTACTAAGGCTTGGGATAAAATTGATGCTGCTTTGCCAGCTCAGGGACCATGGGACTGTTCTTTTCTGGCTGCTTGTATGGAGTGAAATCTCATCCTTGCTGGTATAGACTGCTTCAAGACCAGCGACTCCTCCAGCAGTCCACTTGGAAGGTCAAGCAAAGCACCTGGGGCCTGGATTGCTGGAGGTGCAGACCTCATCTTCTCCTGACCATGAAGTGACTGAGTGAGGAGGCCCAGGGCCTGGGTCCCTGGAGAGCTGTCTCTATGCTGTTGTTTTCTAAGTGGATGCTAATCCATTAATTAGGAGGTTTGCGTGCATACATTATCATTTCTATTTATGCATGGATGTATTTACATATCCATAAGCCCCTGTCTTTCCTTTCAGCTCTTAGAGATGATGCTGTAATTATTTTCTGGCTTAGGGGTGGAAAGTCAAAAGCAGCACCCCCCTCATCCTGTGCCCAATTTAAAAATAATAATTTTTTTAAAAACACCTTAAATTTCATCTTACTGCCTCCACTCTCCAGGTGATCGAATCACAAACATGAACCACCTCTCCTGGTTTATGTGCTGCTAGAGATGGAAGCCAGGGCTCCATAGGTGCCAAAAAAGCACTCCACCAACTCAGATCTATCCCCAGCCTTCAGCTTCCGCATCCTAGTACAGTGGGCTGATATTTCTGTGAATCTATGAATCCATTAAAAATACACTGGATAATTTAAATGAGCATAGGTACTGTGCTAGGATTTGGAATAAAACAATGGCACCAAAAGCACCTGTTCCCTAATGGGTCTTAAAATTTAGAGACGGGAAAGAAATATGCAAATAGGTATGTAAAAATGAGTATCAGAGGATTAACTAAATTATTTCAGTTAAATAAACTTGTGTTTTCTGTGTTGTGATAGAATCATCTGTATAAATAATGTAAAACAAGGAAGAATTTAACTTGGCTTGCAGTCTCAAAGGGCTCAGTCTTTGATCACATGGCATTGTAAGGGTCTGAGAATTGCTAAAGGAAGACCCTAGACTCAAATAGCATGTAATAGCATGTAAAAGCAAAGAGTATTTATTCTGCAGAGACCACCAGCATGCAGGGATCTACCATTCATACAAAATGGTGACTCTGAAAGGAGCCAGAAGACTCCTTTTAAAGCCAGCTAGGGGATTTCCAGTTAGAGTTATGTAGTCCTTTCCAGGATTGGTTGGGTTCATGGTAAAGGACACTTGCACATTCCTGATTGATTCTGACCTTAGGAAAAGAACAGTCACCTCATAGAGCCCCAGCTTAGAAGTCAGGGCAGTTGCTGATTTGCTGCCCATCTTCTATGGTTTGTTTGTTTGTTTGTTTTGTTTTGTTTTGTTTTGATTTTTAGGAACTCTTCAAGTAGGAAAGAGGGAAGGGTAGCTAGAACTTTGGCCTGGCTTTGGGCACAGTCTCAAAATGGAGTCAGTCAGGTCCTCTCATCCCCCCCCCCCTTGAGTTTGGTTACATCTTAAATTCATGAAAGGGGTCTAGGGGCTGGTACTGAGACTTTAACACCATTAGTTGGACAGTGGAGACCTGGTCCTTAAGAAATCTTTTCCCAATGCTAGGCATAATCATGTAAGGGGCACAAAGCATGACAAGGAAAAACAGAACTAAGGGCCTATTTTCTGGTAGTCATTTGTCCCTTATGCCAGACTTTCTTTTGACTTAGCATTTCAGCCTGTTAGGCTGGACAATGGACGAAGCATACTCTTCTGTGATTTCTTCCATTTGACATTATGATGCTGCTATTGGCACCCAGGAAGGCTAGTCAAAGGCTAGGCAAAGGGGCACTTAGTAGAAGCATCTGATTATCAGTCCAGCTGAAGAGACAGGGAGCAATTACATTGGCTGGACTGATTTGTATCTGCTTTCAGCAACTCCAGATCTCAGCAGCTTGCAATCCACAGGTGAACCCTGGATGGAATCTTTCAGCCAGGCGAAAATCTGCTAAGACAAAGACTAGTAACAGAAGTTAAAATTTGTCTAGTATTTGGAGAAAGTGAGGAATCTCATGACCAAGGGGAAAATCTCATTTTCAAGAACAGGTAGGTGTACTCCTTTGGGGTCCATTTGAGTTGGGCAAGCAGATCCAGGTCTTATGACTTTTTTATTTCCTAGAGCTCCTATGAATTTTACTTTACAAAAGGAAGTATATTAGTCCATATTTTAGAATAAGCAGTAAGTAGGTGTATGTAAGACAGCCGAGTAGACCCATGCTTTTGAGACCTAATGAGAAACACAAATGTATATCAAGAAGACAACCAAAGGGAAATTAAAATCTTGAGCTGGTAACTGAACAATAAGCAGTCAATGATCCATCAGCTTATCAGAACTCTATTGATCAATGTTAAAATTCTGAACTTTTGAAATCTTATAAAAATAAAACAATAGCATAGAAGGAGGAAGGCTATCTGAAACATTTTTCAGTTTTAGGTGCCGTAAATGACCTTTTATAGCTCTACAACTTTCATTTATATATCTTAAAACGTCTTCTTATACCCTACTACCTTCATATCTTGCATTTACCAACTTTCAAACATCTTCTTAGACCCTCAAACACTTTCTAAGAAGCTTTTTCTCCTAACTTGCATTAGCCAACCTTAAGGCACCTTTTTAGAGCCTCATCACTTAAACTTCCCTATTCTTAGACCTTACACAAACTTTACATTTTTCTATCCAGTTATTCACCATGAAACACAGGCAGTTGATGACTAGGAGCACTAGCAGTAGATCTAATTGTCTTCTCTCTAGCTGTAAAGTCACCATTACCTTAGCAATCAATGCGATTAGACACCTGAGAAGGATAAATTGTAACCTAGAGGAATCTATGCATTGGTTAAAATGACAGAGGTGACTAGCCAGTCTACCACCCAACCAGCAGTTCCCCGGCTTCATGGTATCATGGACAGCAGCAGTATCATGGACATCAGGCATAGAAGATGAGAGAAGAACACAAGAGAGACTCACCTCACTTCAGCAATGTGAGACATTAACTCTCTGGGTGTCCTGGTTTGTCCACAGTTCAGGCTGGGCCCTATCAGTGGATGAGATGTTGGGGGATTCTAGCCCAGTTAGAGGACCACAATCCAGGGTTGAAGTCACCTATCATGTCCAAATTTTCTCAGAGATCTTGGGGAGCCACTGTTAGGATTTAGGAAGTCTCTGTCATAATATGCTTACACATGTTAAATTCCATGTTCAGCAGATTTCTGACAAGCTTGAGGGCCAGCATATCTGAGTTAATCTTTGTCTGACTTTAGTTTTTTGCTCTAAACTACATCTTGTCAACATGAAACAGAATGTTATAATCTGTAATTGTGGCATATTTTGTAGCTAAGTGGGGACTACATCTATCTCAAGTAGAGCTAAATAAGCAAACTTTGTAGTTACCTGTAGGCTTATCCTTGAAAACGTAAAACAAAGAAATCTCAATCTTGTAATCAACTGCATCAGTTATTAGCATAACTTTAAATATATTCCTGAATCAGTATTAAAACAAAACTTTCAATCATAGATATAGTTCACAGAAGGGCTGGTAATCTTGCTGATCCTACATTGTATTATTAAGACTGAACAGCAAAACCTTAAAGGACAGAAGTTTCACTTGGCACAAAGAAGGTCACTGAATGCAGTTGGCAGCCCTCGACAAAGATGGAGGTGAGTCATGATTCTCTCACAACCCAGATGGCTACCAGAAATGTGGCTGTTCTTAGTTAAAATGGCAGTGAGGCCATGGCTCCATGCTTTTGTCCCAGAATCAACAAGGCAGCTAGTCACGTGTTGTTAGAGGCTGTGGCAGGCAATTTAAAAACATAGCCAGTAGGTGTTGCTGCTGGTGTTGCTGTCTTTTATGGTATAGTACTATGGAGCATTACCAGTTTCCCATAACCAAGTTCTAATATTAGAAACAATTGAATGTCTCTAAAATTAATAGATCCCAACTTAAAAGTATCTTTAGAATCACCCATTTCCAGAGTCAGCAATACAGTAGCTTGCTAATCTAAATCAACCTTGATAACCTTAAGATTTTACCATGATATGAAGAATATTTTGAATCAGGATTGAATCCTGAAAGCAGTATGTTGTAAGAATATAACTTTGGACTGGGGGTGGGGCATAGAAGAAGAGGGAGGAAGGGTGAGATTGGGAAAGGGGTGGGGGAGAAGGCTATAGCTGGGATACAAAGTGAATAAACTGTAATTAATAAAAATAAAAATAAATTAAAAAAGAATATAACTGAAAAAATGTATATACCAGTTTAAAATGAGACTTGGTGCTTTCTCAGTCTAGAAGGAGAGAGGATAATAAACAGAGAATTCATTAGGACTAAGAGGTTCTGTAATTGTTGGCCTATACTATGTGGCTATCTCAAGATGGTGGAGTCCTATTACATGTTAGGTTGCAGAGCATGTGATCCACATGGTTATTTTAAAACATCTATGTTTTCATAGATGTTACAAACACACACATATACATACATACATACATATATATATATGTATATGTTTTAAACAAGAGTTTGAACTTAAATTTTAAACTCATCTTTTATAAGTCTGTTTTTTAACACAGGGCAGGAATTACAGGAAAATCCTATTCCAATTTAAAGTATCATTAGAGACCTGTTCTCTTGGTTCTCTCATGCCATGTGTTGCTGCCCAGAATGGCTCCTATCCTGACTTACCCTGACTTTTTGTTACAGATATTACAGATTTTTAATCAATATCTAATATCCAATAATCTATACCCAAGACATACAAAGCATATTAAACATACATTTAAGACCAGTCAGAAATAAACATGTAGTGGCCATATATATTTATATATTTAAAACAGATAAACAAAACTTTCTTTACTTTCTCCAGCTGTAATTTCGAGGGAGGAGCATCTTCCTATCTGTTGAATACAACTGATCCAGGCAGGAGCTGGGGTTTTCCAGCGGTGTTGCTCAGCTGCAGCAGACGCAGGGGTATTCTGGCAGTGGAGAGGGGCCACTGCAGCTGCCTTTTGGCAGGCCTCACCTCTGCCTCGAGCCTAGGAGCTCAGCAAAGTGGGTGGCCCAGGGCCAGCCAGCAGGCTTCCAGGAGGCGGTGGCATAGGGAGGGGCCAAGCACAATTGTGGCTGGTGGCTGCTGGGGCAGGTGGGCGTGAAAGCAGGTGGGCGTGGTGTTGGCTGCCCCGCCCCCCGGTGTGGAGATGATGGGGTAGAGACTTGGACACCCGATGCAGGGTACAAGGGAACTGGTGGAGCCTCAGGAGCCACAGGGTGGCCTGCCGGGGTCTTTAGGGAGGCCCTGCGTGTGCATCCCTGGCAGGGCCTGGGCTGTAGGAGCACAGAGCAGCAGGGCCTTGTGGAGCTTAGAGCACGCCATCTGACCCATGATGACTTTCAAAGAGTGAGCTCAAAGACAATACGAAAGCAAATAGAGCACAGACACGCACAGACAAAACCAGACTCCCTGCGGACCAAAAAAGAAACGGAAAGACTGCTGATGGTGGTCTGTCCCGAGAGCAGGCTCTGCCTGACGGGCACAACTCGTCCTCTGCCACGGGAATCTGGAGAACCAGAGGGGAACCTCTCAGCAATACCAGACAGGGATCTGGAGCATCCTTGGCATTCCTGGGCCAGGAGAAAGTTAGGAGAAAGTTGGTGCGTCCACCCGATGTCTGTAGGCCTCCAGATTGTGCCCGGATACCAGAAAAAGATAGACAGAAATAAGACAAAGGTGTGCCCACACTCACTGATTGGGAAGGAGGTGAAACATGTAACCCAAAAACACTCTGCTCTCAAGTTGGAAGTCCCCAGCGACCCCAGATGAGCCCCCAAATGTAAGGGTCCAAGGACTGGAAAAGGAAGTCCCAAGACTCAAATACTATATAAAAGCAAAGAATGTTCATTCTGCAGTGACAATGAGCATGCAGGGGTTGACCATTCATACAAAATGGCAACCCTGAGAGGAGCCAGAAGGCCCCTTTTAAAGCCACTAGGGGATTTCCACTCACAGTTAGGTAATCCTTACTAGGACTGGTTGGGTTCATGGTAAGGACACTTGTATGTTCTTGATTGGTTCTGACCTTAGGGAAGGAACTGTCACCTCATATAGCCCCAGGCCAGATATCAGGGCAGTTGCTGATTTGCTGTCCATACCTCCACCCCCCTCTGTCTCTCGTGTGTGTGTGTGTGTGTGTGTGTGTGTGTGTGTGTGTGCCTGCCTTCCAGAACCTCCTCAGTTTTGGGCCCAGTCTCAAAATGGAGTTAGTCAGGTCTTCTCAGCAGCATGTTCCTAGGTGCACTGTGAGGCAGAGCATCATGACGATTCCATCATGTGGCAGAGGCCGCTCACATCATGAGGGACAAGGAGACAAAACAGAGTAAAGAGCAGAGCCAGGGCAAGATGTAACCCTTCTTCCCTTCAGGCCCAGCTGCCTACCTTTCACAGTATTCCAGTAATGCCATCATGTTGGGAAAGACCAGGACCTTTGCATGGTCAGAGCCCTTATGATCCAACTGTTCCTGAAAATAACCTCACGGACACACCCAGGAGTGTGCCTCTCAAATCTCCTAGCTGTCTTTCAATCCAATCAAATTGGCCACCACAATCAACCATCACAACTATGACATAAAATTAGTTGACCCAACAGTAGGAACCTGGGCAGGTCTTCTTGCCTCAAAGCTAAAGGTGCTCTGAGTTGGGATTCTCTTAAGCCGAGACATGTATTTCAAGGGCAGTAACAGTGTCAGATAAAAACATCAGGGGGAGGGTCAAGCAGAAGGCCCAGTTGGCACAAAATTCCCAAGGTAGACACTGGCTGGGAGTGGTCCAGGAGCTAAGAAGAAGCCCCTGTGTTGTTTGCTTGTTTGTTGGTTGGTATAGGAGAATGGTGTTAGATAATCTAGAGAGACAGAGAGAGAGAGAGAGACAGTGAGAGAGAGAGAGAGAGAGAGAGAGAGAGAGAGAGAGAGAGAGATCTCACCTAGCAATACCTCAGACCTGTGGGGCTGGATCACACTTTGGGACTGGCTATATCATATAATATAGGATCCTATCAGCATCCTTCATCCCAGTACCTAGATGATAGCTCACCCTCACTTACACAATTCTGACAACAAAAATATTTTTTTAGACATTGTCCATTGAACTTGCAGTGTTTTGCTCTGCAAAATATCTGTGGGTTGGGAGCCACTGGAATTGGACTTGCAAACCTGCACGAAGTTTGGTTTTATTTTAGGGCCCATGGAAGCTAGTGGATATTTTAGGCATGGGAGTATAGGAATTTGATTTACATTATATATTTATATTCAAATTATATATGTAGGGGTGTATGGTTGTATATATGTGTGTGGCATATGTGTGTATGTGTTGTATGAAGTATGTGTTTGCTATTTGCGTGTGTGTGTGTCAATATTCACTGTCTTCCAAGTAGTATTCCTTTTCACTGTTTGAGGGGTAGCCTCTCTTTGAATCCCGACCTCACCGTTTGAGCTTGGCTGTCCAGCCAATGCGCTTCCAGGTGCCCCTGTTCCCTTACCCCAGTAGCTCTGAAGTTAAATGCTGCAGCAAAACACCTGGCTTTTTTTTTTTTTTTGGTAGATCCTTGGGTCCAAACTCAGCTGTTTATACTTGTTTGAAGAAACATTTTACCCACTGAGCTATCATCTCCCTAGCCCTTGATTTGTATGCTGTGGACTCATGGATTGTAGGAAGCCCAAAGAATGCAAGTTCCTGGCCTCAGGAAGATGGTGTGCCACTGGCTGCAGTGAAAGCAACAGCCATGAGGATCAAGTCCAGTGGGCAAAGGACTTTGATTGAGGTTATCAGAATTGACCCATAGACCAGATAAAAGGGAAGTATTAGGTGGTGTAGGTGGGACACCTTAGATTTTACAGTGGCAAGTAGGATGTTCCTTACCCTGGAGGAGTTCCCGCTGAAAGGAGAGAAAAGCACCACGTGTATTTCACTCATTACCATACATTGTAATCACTGCAGCAAGCGATGTTTGGCAGCACATAGTAAGAAAGTAAATAACTGAGGAAAAAGCCAGCGAAGGCTTCTCAGGAGCTGTGCGAGCTTTTGAGAGCTACCTAGGATTCTTCCAAGTGAAGATGGAGTCTGGGATCCTGGTCAGCTCAGAGGAAGAGGTTCTCTGAGCTGGGAATTCTTCCTCAGCATTGTACACTGCTGTTAAGGAAATTCCTGTTCAGAGTGATACTGTCCTTGGCCCCAGGTAGGATGCTATGGTGAGTGGCAAAGCTGTCTTTGAAAAGGTCTCTTTTCACTGGGAGGCAGTTGCACATGACTTTAATCTACCAGCACTCAAGGAGCAGAGGTAGGTGGATCTCTGAGTTTGAGGCCAGCCTGGTCTACAGAATGATTTCCAGTTAGCCAAGGTTCATGGGGAAACACTGTCTCGAAAAAACCAAACAAGAAAAAGAAAAACAAAAAATTGTTTTTCAAATATTTATAGCAATGCAGTCTCTTCCTCATTCTCTTGATATATGTAGGGTACTTAACAAGGATCTTCACTTGAAGACCCCGAAACTTATTTTTGTTTTATTCCAAAGACACATGAATAGTCAGAAAGACATTTTCACAGTGCATGTGAGTAACTGACTTGTGGTCCAAAGAGCATCTTAAGCACATCGAATTCCATAGTTCAGTAATAGTAATGCATCTAGATTTTGCAGTAGTTGGTGTTGAACCTAGGGCCATAGGCATATCCTACCACTGAGCTTCTACCTCAGCCCTTGTTGAAATTTTTTATTTGGAAATCATGGTCTTGCCAAGTTGCTTAGGCTGCTCTTGAACTTACTCTTCAGCCCAGGCTGGCTGTGGGCATGCAGTTCACATGTGCCTCAGCCTCCCATGTATCTGGGATAACAGGCCTGGTCTACTCATGCAATTACACAAAGACATCTAAATGCGGTGAATCCTAGACTACCTATTTTTACAGGTATTGTAAAAAGACCATCATTTTTATTTGTATGAAAGAGAAATATACAGCCAAAGTCAGATGCTTTCTTATTTTATGCTCTCTGAAAGCATAAACTCTATAATCCCACAGGAATATGGTAATATAACCTTGCTCCATTCCTAACACTGAGTAGCATACCACTACACCATTTAGAACTAATAGCCAGTGTGGAAATGGACTCAGGGTAGATGGTGTTCCATAAATATTTAGAGGGTGCTCCAGAGTGGGACCTTGAGAATGAGATGGTATGCTAACTCCCCCTTTCCTTTGCAGGGTTTAAAAACATCTCTCAAACTGACAAGAAAATTGAATAATAAATTAATTGCTTATTGTCAGTAAATATATGCACAATTAAAGTTCCATGTCACGGGACATATTGTGTGTGTGTGTGTGTGTGTGTGTGTGTGAGAGAGAGAGAGAGAGAGAGAGAGAGAGAGAGAGAGAGAGAAAGAGAGAGAGAGAGAGATGAATTACCAAAGGATCAACCATTTGACCCACCCTCTCATGCAGAAGAACAGTGGGCTGAAAAGTCTTCCACAGCTGCTGCCTGCAAGGGGATCACTAAATCAGGCAGGCAGTCCCATCTTTCGTCTTTTGTCCTTGAGGAATGGTGGGCAGTAAACCCATGACACAACCAAGCAGGACCCCTCCTCTGCCACCTGCTTTTCTTTGGATTTGGTTTGCAAAAACTTTTTTTTTTAATTTTTAATTACACTTTATTTACTTTGTATCCCCCCTCTAGTTTCCCTCTCTCCTCCCCTCCCAATCCCTCCTTTCCTCCCCCTTCCCCAAGTCCACTGGTAGAGTAGGGTTTTTTTTTTTTTCTTCCTTCTGATCCTAGTCTGTTAGGTCTCATCAGGAGTGGCTGCATTGTCTTCCTCTGTGGCCTGGTAAGGCTGCTCCCCCCCTCAGGGGGAGGTGATCAAAGAGCAGGCCAATCAGTTCATGTCAGAAGGTTTGCAGAGACTTTAAAGATGTATGTTTTACAGCTAAATAAAGTTTGCTGTTCATTTAGTGTCATCAATAGTTTTAGCCTTCTCTCTGTAGATATAGAGATGTTGCATTTTTCCATCTGCCTCTGTGTGTATGTACCTGTGTGTGTGCCTGTGTGTGTGCTTGCCTGTGTGTGTGTATGCTTGTGTGTGTGTGTGTGTGTGTGTGTGTGTGTGTACGCATGCTTGCATGTCTGTGTGTGTGTTGGATATGTGCTTTCTTCCTAGGACCTGGAGTCTACTGATTGGCTAAACTGACTGACCAGTGAGTCCAGAGATGTGCTTGTCTGCCCCACACCTGAAGACTAGGGCTACAGAAATGCATCACCACATCTGGCTTTTTACATGGTTTCTGGCATCAAATTCTGATTCTTAGATTTGTGAAAATGAGTGCTTTATCTTCTAAGCCACCTCCCATTACTGCCACCACCATCAAATGGCTCTGCACACAACCTGCCTCTTGGACTTGATCTCAACCGTGAAGATGGCTGAAGGAGGGGAGCTGTTGTCTTTCTCCCACATGCTATTCAGACAGTATTTGGGGCTCATGGATACTGGGAGTAGAGATAGAGTCACTACTCTTCAGATTATTCTGGAAATCCCATCTATGCTTGTTTTTCCTGTCTGTCAGATCTGTTTGGAAAGGGGACTTTGCAACACTATAAGGCTCACTACTCACAGGTTTTATGCCTTTAAACCATGGCTGTATAAACCCCAATGACTTCCTAGCTGTCTTTCATTTCTGAGGTTATCCGAGTCTCCAGTGTTCAGTGCTCCAGGACTGGATTTCCATCCACACTCCCCTGGCTGCTTATCATCTTATCTGGTCTCCACACACTGTCTTTGGCAAGCACAGTTCTGTTCCATTTCCTAGGCTTTGGTGAAGGAATGGTATCTTGTAGTTATCTCTGGTGTTGTACTGGTTAGTCTATATTCGACCAGTTAATCATTTTAGCTAGAACTCTGGAGAGTCATATCGACTCATCTTAGCAGGAAACTGGCATAATGTGAATTATCCCATGCAAATTGGCAATCACACTCTCTGTGCTGTCTTTAAGTGTCTGTGACAAGACACCAGAGATAAACTCTGGAGGAAATACTTTCCTGCCTGGGAGTTTCAGTGGCTTTAGTCCTTTGTGCCTTGGCCGTACTAATGGGTACGGACTGACACAGAATATTGTGGTGGAGAAGGTGAATGGGTGTGGTGGAGCAGAGCTGTTCATTTCATGGCCGGCTGGAAGGAGTGAGGGACAGGGCTTCTCCTTCTGTGGCAGGCTAGCAGTGACTTACTTCTACAAGCCAGATGCCATTTCCTAGTGTTTCTCTCAGCAGATATCTATCCCTGGTTAAAACACTTGGAGGGAGGTAGTGCCTGTAGGACATGATCCAGTCAGCTGCACACAGCATGGCTAACTGAGAATAAGTGTTCAACACACAAGCCTCTTCAAGAGACAATTTGTACTCAGTTATTATCACCCTGTGCCACGAAATAGAGAAAACCATTGGCAAAGTAATTTGTGATGTTTCCATCCTGAGTCTTGGGAGGCTAGTTCATCATGGAAACAGTTGGGAGACCTATAAATTCTTGTACCCTGTGACCAGCACACATACATGCAGCCTTGAACTTGGTGATGGGGATTTTGAGTTCAAATCAGGCTCAGCAGCAGCCTTGTTGTTTGACCTTGAGTGATCTGCTTAATTTCATAGCATTTGTTTGCTCATCTGAAAACAAAAGGGGGAATGCTGATCCCGGCATATTGTGGAGATTAATTAGTTTCTGAAGTGCTGAGATCAACAGATGAAAGGCTGTGAGTGGAAATTATTTTGTTTTTAAAAGAATAATCGATGAGTGTGAATAAAAGAGAACTCACTGAACTAAATTACAGGCAGTTGGCTGCTGGTGGGAGTCCGGGGAAGATAGAATATTGCTTTTTGCAAAGAACCCTACATTCACCCCAAAAATAGCAGTGGGAAAATTGCTTTTTTTTTCTATGATTCTGAAAGGATAAGAAATTATGCAAAGGAAAATAGCAAGAATAACAGGAGAATGTGTGCAGTTAAGATACACTTCAAAGTAACTTTCTTGAGCAAACGACTAGGTATCTTAAAAAAAAATGTCTTACTCAGTTCCCCATAATTAGGTCGTTAGCTAAATGTTTCTAAACCAAAATGGCTCAGCCAACATCCCCACAGAGGCCCCGTGGCCAATGTGACTTGGTTAGAAAGATCAAGTTGAGCATGAGAAGCTATGCATTTTACCAGGGCAAGAGAGAGAGCACTTACAGCTTTGTTACTATTTAAAACCAGTCCTATTCTTGCTACATTGTTCTTTCCCCCCCCTCAAATAAATATATTTGCCTTTGGTATACTGATAGGAAAAATGAAAATCAAGGAAGTTAAGTGGCCAGCCAATGGCCATTTGCTTAGATGAGCAGGCCCTGTTCTGACCTCCAGATGCTGACCTTAAACAGTCTAATCATTCCTCGAAGAGTCCAGCAGTGTCCAGAAAGCTTATGGAAATTAATGGATGCCTAAGGATCACAGAGGAATGGAGTGAACACAAGATTAATCTGAGTCTACCTGACAAGAATATATTGCTAGAAATGGCTTTTAAAAGCATAAACAGGTTTGAGAATACCAACAAAGTAGAATTTGAAAATTTATTCAGTCCCATAATGCACACAATGACTGCTTGAGCTATGTTACATTTTCTCTCAGTCTTTACTGACTGCCTTTCTGTAATAAGGTGAGGGACATTCAATAAAAAAATGTTTTAAATGCAAGTTTTAGTGGCTTCATAACCTTCCATGATAGGCCCATGGCATGGTCACAGGAATATGGCAGAGAGTGATGGAGAAGGACACCCAATGTGTCTATCGCCATGTGTGTGTACGTGTGTGTGTGTGTGTGTGTGTACGTGTGTGTGTGTGCGCGCACGCGCACGCGCAAGCGTGTGCGCACATTGCTGTGTGTCTCTGCTTGTATGTCTGTGTGGGAGTGGTATGGGTACCCTTGTATAAAGGGACATGTGTGCCCATGTGCACATGGAAGACAAGGGTCATTGGATGTATTGCTCTGCAACTCTCTGCCTTATTCTTTTGAACAGGGCCATGTCACTGAATGCAGAGCTAGGCTGGAATACAGCAAGTCCCAGTGATGCGTCTTCTTTTCCTCTTGAGGTGCTGGGGTTACAAGTGCACATGCAGCCACACCCAGCCTGTTAACATGGGTGCTGGGGAGTCAAATTCTGCCATGCTTGTGTATTAACTGTTTTTGCTGAGTCATCTCCCCTGCTCCTAGTAGCTTCGTTCTTATGGCTATATTGGAGTGGTTTACTTTGTATTAATCCACCTTTTCATGCTTGGTACTTAAGAGCACCTATAGGTAGACAGGAACTGAAAGGGAACGTGGCTGACCCTTGAGAGAGAAGATGGGTAAAATGTCTCTCAGATGCCTTTCACCTCTCAGCTACACCCCAGCCACAAAGAAGAAGAAAACAGGCAGCGTTTGAGAAACATACAGCCCCCACGGAGCTTAGGATGTCCAGAGTTGGTAAAAAGTGATGTGGATGCTGAGGCAGAACAGGGAAGGAATCCAGATCTGCCCAGAGTCTCAGTGACTCCCCAGTTAAATATAAAATACCCACAAGCCCTATGTACACTTGGCATAGCAGAAAGGGGCTGTTTCAGGAGGTTGTGTATACTTAGGAGACAGAATTTAGCTGGAGGATGTAAGTCCTGGAGAGGAGTTCTTACTTGTACTTTGTTTATTTCTCTTTCCTGTCTTTCTAGTTGCCGTGAAGTTAATACATCTCTTTCACATTCATCACCATGATGTTCTGCCTCAGTTTATTAACAGAACCCTCCAAAACTATGCACCCAAACAAACTTTTCCTCCCTCGGGTTGCTTCTGCCAGGTGTTTGGTGTGACTAAAGCAGATTGTGCCACAGGGAGCCTCAAAGGGAGCATCCTCTAACATGGGAGAAAATGCAGTGAGAGGATGAAATGGATATTTCATTCCATTATTCTTCAAATGAAATAAAACTAGACAAAAGGATTTCCTTGCATTTCATATTCTTTCTTCCTTATGTTTTAATGTACTTTCATTAGTATTCAATCCATACATACTAAAGAGAACCTGAAAAAATAAAATCTTTTTTCTCTAAATAGGGCCCAAATAAGTGCAAAAGATTGCTTTTAGTTTGAGTTCTCAGTTTGTCTTTAACCTTTCTATTTTCTGCCTTTTCTACCCATATCCATACAGTGACCATATAAACACACACACACACATACACACACATACACACGAGAGAGAGAGAGAGAGAGAGAAAGAGAGAGAGAGAGAGAGGTGGGGGAAGGGAAGGAGAGGAAGGGAGAGAGGGGAATAATGAGAATTTGAACCATTTAAAGAATCCATGACAGACTACTTTCATTTCCAATGTGGATCTCCTGAAAAATAATACCTCATCCTAAATCTTAATTGAGCAGCACTGTGAAAGGAAGAATCCTGGCTAAGTTGAGGAGGAGTCAGCATTGGTAGAGGGAACTCCAAGCAGCCATTTCCTCCATCCCAAGTGGTCCTTCATAAGTTCAAGGTAATTTTAAAAAGGGCCCTAAGTCCAGGAATAAAGTAACTGAGAATATGTAGGCCCACATTCCATCATGATTGGGAGGCTCTGTGAAGCTGCTTCTTCCATGTTTTAACATAAAGCTCACTGTAAACTCCACAGTCTACTGTCTTACACAGCCTAGTGTGTCTGTCACACTATCAAAGAGAAGATGGCATAATTTTCTTTTTATTATTAGTTACATTTTATTAACTCTGCATCCCAACTGTATCCTGCTCCCTTATTCCCTCCCAATCCCATCCTCCCTCCCTCATCTCCTCCCTGCCCCTTTCCAAGTCCAGTGATTGGGGAGGATCTCCTCCCCTTTCATCTGACCCTGTTTTATCAGGCATCTTCAGGACTGGCTGCAAAGTCCTCCTCTGTGGCCTAGCAGGACTGTTCCTCCCTTGGGTTTGGGGGCGGGGAGGTCAAAGAGCCTGCCATTGAGTTCAAGTCAGAAATAGTACCTGTTCCCCTTATGAGGGGAAACCAATTGGTTACTGAGCTACCACAGGCTACATCTGAGCAGAGGTTCTAGGTTATATCTATACATATAACCTATGTCCTAGGTCCTTGGTGGAGTATCATTCTCAGAAAAGACCCCTGTGCCAAGATATAGCGTGTTTTGAGAATAGGCAACACATGGTTTGGAGATTTCAATCTGAAGCCTAGATTAGGCATGTTAAGGGAAGTGGGGTTACACTAACAAATGACCCCCAGCTCTCAACTGCAAAGGCAAAGCTTTTGGTGTGGGCTCTGCCCCAAGGGGGTGATTCAGGGATTCATGCTGAGGAGACTCTGCCATCTTTGAAGAGCATGGTATAGAACACACAGCTTCCTTTGGAATCATGACTGGGAAGTCATGGAAGGATTATGACCTGCAAGCTCTATGACTGAACTCATCATGTGACCCACCTAACAGAGTGCTAGTTTGCTGAAGCCAGAAAGGGAAGGGGAAAATCAAAACGAAAGTAAATATTAATGATACCTCACATCATGATTGAAGAAGTGAACCCTGCAGAAAGGAAGAGTGTGGTGCCCAAAAGACTAGTTATGACTTGGGAGCTGTGTTACCATGAAATTTTCTTGTGGTAAGGACTCATTCCAAAGATTTATTTATTTATTTAATAATTATTAATAAAAATCACAGGAAGTATTAAGCCAAAGGCTAGAGAAATGGCTCAGTCCGTAATGTGCACACCATATAAACACAAGCACCTGAGTCTGGTTGTCAGCACCCCAGTAAAAATGTCTTGTGTGGTAGTGCATATGTGCCATGTCAGTGCTGGGGAGGTGCAGGCAGGTGCATTTCTGGAGTTCACTGGCCAGCCAGTCTAGCCTACTTGTTCAGCTCCAGAACCCAGGGAGAGATTCTGCCTCAAAGAATAGAACAAATACAATAAAAGAAGGTGGAATGCACCTGTAAAAGGCCACCTGACTTTGGCCTGAAGCTTTGTCACATGCACACGTGCCTGTGCTTCTACACAGTGAATGTGAACACACATGTAGGTGTGCACGTGTGCACCTATGTGCATGGGCGCACACACACACACTCTCAAGGAGGTCGGCTGCTTTTATTACTGAGTAAAATGGAACAAACTTTCTGTCAGCTCAAGCTGAGCAGGCATGAAGATGCTGTGTGATGTCCTTAAGTGCACACATTCTTTGTCCAACCTTGTACTCGTTAGTTTTTTTGTCAACTTGACACAAGCTAGAGTCGTTTGGGAAGAGGGACCATCCATAGAGAAAATGTGTCAACCCGAATGATGTGTGGGCAAGACTATGCGGGTATGTTCTAGATTGATCGACATGGGAGCGCCCAGCTTACTGTGGAGGGGGCCATGCCTGTGTAGCTGATTCTGAGTGGTATGAGAAACCAGTCCAGTGTGAGCAAGCTATGAAGAACAAGCCAATAAGCAGCGTTCCTCCATGAGCCCCGCTTCAGTTCCTGCCTCTGAGCTCCCGCCTTGACTTCTTTCTCTGACTTCCTCAGCAATATACTGTACCCTGAGAATTGTATGATAAAATAAACCCTTTCCTCCCCAAGTTGCTTTTGGTCCTGGTGTTTATTCCAACAACAGAACCACTAATAATAATAATACCTCATCCTAAATCAAACATGGAAGGCATGTATCTTCCTCTCTTTGATGACTATGTTTCTCCTATGTCCTGATGAAAGATTCAGGGATGTGCAGAAAGTACCCATCTCAGCTTTTCAAAAATGAGACTAACATCTATGGATTTTTCAAGATGGTTTCCGAGTATTCCATCATTGTGTGTGTGTGTGTGTGTGTGTGTGTGTGTGTGTATGTGTAAGAAGATTCTTAGTTCCTGCAGTGTTCCTCTGAAGATTTAAGATTCCCTTTACTTAGATTTTGTGGCTTGATTGTGAAATGTCTGCAATAGGCTCATGTGTTTGAACTTGTCTTCAGCTGGTGATGCTATTGAGGAAGGCTGTGGTACCTTTAGGTCCACGACTATCTTGGTCTTTGCTACACTTTCTCCTTTATGTGGCAAAGCTCTAGCATCTCCACAAAGACTGTAAGCATGGTCAGCCCTCTTGTATTCAGTGCACCCAGGAGAGCATAGTGCGCAAACAAACATGGAAGCTGTTAACCATGAGGAGTTGTTGACTAGTAAAATTGAGAAAAAAATAATAATTTTCTCCAGTGAGGAAGAATCACACAATTCGTTTAGGGTTCTTTGGTTATCTGCAGGTGACTTCCTTCTTTATTTTCCATCTGTGGGACTAGATTTCGGAATTGGGTTTCCCTTTCTGTTTCTGAAGTATATTATCGAAATTCAGCCCCTCTGTGATAAGAAGAGCTCGTCCTGCTCCTATCCTAAGCCAAGTTGTGCATGAGTCTGAAGTGATGCTGAGGACTGATGATCACAGGACTCCCATCGCTCTATGAGTCCAGTGTAGGGAATGAAGCTGAGAAGGCCCTGTGGAGTCTCTGCAAGGGCAGGTGCTACTTACAGCTGACAAGCTTGAACAGACTAAATGCTGTCAGACAGTGGCTACAGAAGCGTAGCTGGGAGGGAACAGCTGTGCGTCTAGATGATGGCTGATCCACCTGCTAGCTGGGTAGCTGGGCAGAACAGAGTCAGGCCTTTTGGCCTTGAGAATCGGCATGATAATGTCTGCCTGGCTTGCTTAGCTCATGGGGTTGCTGAAGCCTAAACAAAAGAAGCCATTTTGACAGAGGTTTGGAAAACGATGAGTTTGCCACAAAAGCTTGGTATTGTGATCAGACATCAGTGACAGAGAATGACTAAGATGAATCTGTGAGTGCTGTGGCCAGTTACTCATTTGCTCAGTAATATCAGCAGCTGTTTATCTGTCTTTTATCTATTTATCTGTCTGTCTGTCTATCTATCTATCATCTATTTATCATCTATCATCTCTTCATCATCCATCTACCAATCATCTATCTATTGGCTACCAATTGATCATATATCTATCATCTATCATCTTGCTAACATCGGTCATCTATTATCTGTCACATATCTTTCTATTATCTATTGACCTATCATCTATCTATATGTTATCTATTTCTGTATATTTTATTATGTTTTCTCTCCACCTTTCTATCTTTATCAGTCTCTATACTCTATCTTCTATCATGTCTCTATCATCAACTTATATATCGTCCTATCTATAGTTTCTCTTTGCCTATGTATAAACCCTTATCACTTTATGTTTGTACCCATCTTTTCTGTGTTTGTATCTATACCTACAGTATAAACACATTTTATCTGTATTGTTTGTACATAGTCTGTTTCTATGTCATTATCTATACTTCTGTTCATACCTACATCTATGTATTTGTCAGTTTTTCACATCTGTGTCTATGCCTGTATCTCTATACATACTCACAGAAGAATATGACGAGCAGAAACGCAGATGAAGAGATCCTGCCCCCACCATAGGGATTTGGCTGACTGCCGCCTTTGGTGTATCAGGGCTTTGATGTATACCTCCATTCCCTGGCTGGGGAAGGACGGGGGAACATAATTCAATGAGAGTATAACCAACAAATCACCATCAAGGTAGGTTCCATGATGGAAAACTACCACACCCAAATAGGACTCTCCTACCCCAGATGGAGCTAGTGGAGCACAACAGAATGAAGCTCTGGCATGCCACTATGGCTCGCAGAGGCAGATACAGTGCTGCAAGTAAATACAAGCTCCGTTTTGAATGCTCATGATCCCCCAAATTATTAAGTTGAAAACCAATCTCCAGTACAATAGTATGAATTGATGGGACCTTTCTAAGGACATTAGGTGGCAAGGTGGGGCTCATGCTAAAGGCGTTAGTGCTCTTATCAATAAGGCCACAGGAAACTTGGCTTTGATCCCTCCTCTGTGAAGACTTCTGAAGGGCTCATCTATAGGGACCACACCTTCAATCAACACTGAATCTGCCAGTGAACTTTAAGTTCACTGTGAACTCTAAGTCTCTGGAGTGGTGAGCACTGATTTCTGTGGTTTAGCCACACAGGGCTGACCACATAGTATTGTAGCATCACGAGCAAACTTACACCATCTCCAAGAGAAAAACAAATCATTCTTGGAAGAGTTACTGCTTAGGTTTAATGAAAAAGTAAGTGAGGCCTTTCACAGATGTTTGTCTTTGGGAATGGAGAAGGCATATGGTGAGCTGAGTCTAATTTACCACTTTGTCCAATTCCTTGTGCTCAACTGTTAGAAGAAGCATGCACTCGTGTGTGTGTGTGTGTGTTTGAGTGTGTGTGTACATGTTCGTGTGTGTGTTAAGGTGTACATATCTGTGTAATGTACATGCAGAAGCTAGAGGTCAAACTTGACTGTCTTTCCTTCCTCAGGTGCTACCCACCTTGGTTTTTGAGACACAGTCTCTTTCTCCTTGGTTTGTGACTTGCAAAGTAGTCTAGGCTAGCTAGGACTCCAGGGATCCTCCTGTCTCCAGTTTTCCCACTATAGGATTACACATGAGCTTCATCCTCCCTGGCTTTCATATATATATAATTAGCTCTGGGGCTTAATCTTGGGACCTTGTTTCCAAAGGAAGCACTTTATGAAATAAATAACTTCCCTCGCCTCCCTGAGTATGATTTAATGTGGTGAGATTTTCATCAAGGTAAGCTCTGTCCCTTTATTCAACAGGCATTTGGACTCAATGGTGCCTGATTAAGCTCATTCCTCTCCCATACCTAGATGGGAGACCAACACCTGGACTCTTTTTGAGCTTCAGTTGATGGAGTTAGTGCAGCTTGAGTCAGCTCAGTGGGGTCTCTGTGCCTAGTCCTCCCTCCTTCTGAGACCTTGCTTTGTGAAGCATCTAGAACACCTGCAGTAAGGGCTTTATTGAGTTCTACTGGCAAAGGACATAGTGCTGGAGAAACTGGATTCACAGGTAAAATTCAATCTGATGGGGCTGTGTGTTTGCATTTTAATTTGATCCACTCCCAAACATCACCCCTCTGTGGCCATGCTCTGCTACAGCCTTTCTGTATATCTCCTTCTCTGCTTCTACCAACTGTCTGTGCATCCCTGCATTGCTGTTTCCCTTGGGTACCACTCAGCCCCAGCCCCTGAAAGTTCCCTGAAGGTGGGGAAGCCGTTCTGTTCCATTCGTCTTACACACTTTCAGGCTGGTACGTGCCTCACACTCCATTAGTGCTGGTGGCTTGAATAAATAAACAAACTCACAGCTGTCTGCAATGCTTCGAACAGTAACGTCTTCTAACAACTACGACTTTAGAAATCACTTTGTTTTTTAGAAAAAAACTTTGACACCACTGAACATGAAACAGGTTTCTTGTTGAAACTAGAAGATACATTGGAGGGCTCCTTCAATCCTGTTCTCCCCTTCACTTTTTCATGACACACCTCGATAAAGAGCTGTGATTCTTCTTTTATTTATTTTTAGACTTAAGTGCATAACTTAAAATATCCTGTGAAACTTTTTTAAAGCAAGGAATGAAAAGAAATATGATCCTCAAAATGATTGTTATAAAGGAGGAAAAAAAAATCAGCTAAACTGTATCTAGCCACAAACGAGTTCTCCAGCTAGCAAGGACGGATTTTTTTTTGGAAGCCCTGGGGCAGCCCAAATCCACAAGTGGTTTTCCCTTCCTGGAGCTGTTCTGTGAATCACTCCAAGTCTGGAGATCTGAGATAATCATTTTGTCCTTGAGAGTCTCTTCCTTGTGCTCTTGGAGGGTTTAGGTTTAAAATCTTAGGATTTGATGATCCTGTACCAAAAAAAAAAAAAAAAAAAAAAAATTGCTTACCTGCAGAGCATCTCAAATGAGACCCTGCCAGAGGCAGTGGCTTCACCTGTCTCTCCATCCTGATTTGTCCTCTGCAAGGTGAGGGGAGAACACGAGCTCGCTGTTATGAAAGCACTCCACATTTCTTTTGTTTGTTTTGGGTTCATGAAATTGGCAACTCTCACTTTTCTCGAGTGCAGTTTTGAGTTTTAAGCACCCTGAAGCTGTGTGTGCCTGTGCATATGAATGTGCTTTTACGGGGATGAAAACACAAATAACCCAATCCACTTGTCCCTTGGGGAAGCCTGGCGAAATTTGAACTCAAGGTTTTATCTATTTGAGGTCCTTTTGGAAGGACAACCATTAAGACCCTATCAAGTGGGTGTTCGCACAGCCGCCTGCCCCTAGGGATACATGCTGGATGAAGGTTGTCGGCTTAGCAGGAATTTGTATTCACTTCCAGTGTGTTCTGTTAGAGGATGCTGGGAAGACCAGAGGAATGATAGAAGAGTGTTGGGGAGAAGCTGTGGATAAGCTGCCACTGTTCTTTGTCTTTGTCACTGTCTCCAATAGCTTTTTGCATATTACAAATAGGAAGGACAAGGATTCATTCACATATTGTCTGAGTTGACTGGGGACAAGCCTGTCAGAGTGGCCATCCCCACAGTAATCCCAGGATATGGTTACTGCTGCCATCAGCATCAGCATCTCATTCTGACAGAGGGGGAAATTGTTTCTCACGCTGGTCCTTGAACATCGTGTGTGATCTTCTGCCCTGAAGCTGAGCCTATGACACCAACCAGGTGGCCTGCCATTCCATTCTACTCTCACAGAGCCTACCAGATAAGAAGGACCCACTTCAGAAGCCACCCTCAGGTGTCCAGTATCCCTAAGCCACCCCCACTTTTTCCCTTGTTGGCCACATATATGGGATTTCCCATGACCTCCCTTGCTTTCCATCCTGGTCTACAGAACTCAGGAAAGTGTCTTGCTTGTGATCACCAGGGTATTATGAAGTATTTCAACAAGGTTGGGAAGATAGCTAAGCCGCCAATATAGTGTCATGCAAGCATAAGGTGCCCAGAATCCACCTAAAAATCTGAATATGTGCTGTGTACTTGTAATGCCAGTGCTGAGGAGGTAGGGGAAGGAGAACCTCTGGCTGGATAACCTCCTTGGTGAGCTCCAGGTCAGCGAGAGTCCGCCCCGCCCCCCAATCAACAATAATAAAATAAAATAAAAATAAAAATAACATGAGAGATAGCTCTTAAAGAACACCAGCAGAGACTGGCCTAATTTCCATATGCATATACCCATCTACACCAAAATGTTAAAGAAAGCTTTACAATAAATAAGAACACCAGCGCTCACCAGATGAATACCAGATGAATAGTGCACAAGGCAGTCTGTGAGGGCCTGGTGCCCAACTGGCATCCGGAGTTAGGACGCCTGTTTCCATGGCACCCTACTAAGCCTCCTGCCCCAGGCGCCAAAGAGCTCCTCATTAAATCCTTGCCTGTGAGCCTGGCCTCCTTCTCTGCCAGTCTTCCCTTTCCCGATGTTGTACTGTCTTGAACTTCCAGCCATTGCTCACACGGTGGGGCTTTCTGATCTTGAAACCTTGAATCTACCCTGTCCTCAGACTGCCCGGCAGCAAGTCCGACCCGACACCCCACGGTAGGCCTGATGTTTTCTGCCCAGAGGTGCTTTGTTCTCTACACAGCATGTGGCAGTAAGAGGATTTACGTCCCCTGGAGACTCCTAAACTCACAACAGAGAAGGAAAGTGATTTGCGCAGAGTTCACACAGGGAATAGATGGGGGCATGCCGATCTGAACCAAGAGGATCAAAATTCGTGGCTGGATCTACAGAGCAATCAAAAACGTTCCTACAGTAAATCAGACATGTTGCAAGGATGAAAGGGGGCAGCGGGGGGCACTGGTCCCCAGCCTATGTGCAAACTGCGCTTTGTTACCTCTGAAAAGTTTTACAGTCAACAATGAAGGACTCTGGGATAGTATTTCGTTTAGGATTCCATACATCTGGAAATCACTCTGAAAGAGCCAACTACAGGGGCAAGGTCAGTACTCTTGTATTCATAGCTTCTATTCTCTGTTCCCTGGGAACACAAAACTTTGTTATTAGTTGATCATCTAACATTCAATATAATTTAAGTGTCATGGGAATTTCTGAATTTCTCTATTTATAGAAAATTGAATTTTATAAATACTAATATGACCTATTATTTGCATTCAGGCCTCTCCATGGTCAGAGAAATTATGCAATTATTACTGGAAATATTAATTAAATTTGAAAATTTATAAATAATGACTAAGGTTGCTAATTGTGAGTTTAAGAAAAGAAAAATGAAAATCATCTCCCCTTCTGTTGCCTCTGAAGAGGCTGGCTGGTTTCCTGCACTCAGCAATTATTATTTAAGGGTTCTTGTTACTTTGTAAAAAATAAACAACCAATTCTTAGGAAGAGAGCTGTGAATATTGACCTGGTTTCAGGTAGTCTGACTAAAATTTCTTCGTTAACAAAATCATAAAATGACCCCATCAGAGGGAGAAAATGAGAGAACAAGAGAGAAAAATAAGAGAGAGAGAGAGACAGAGAGAGGCAGACAGACAGACAGAGAGAAGAGAGAGGCAAAGAGGAGAGAGAGAGGAAGAGAGAGGCACATACATATATGTGTGCACACACAAACAGACATAGAGCCAGACTGAGAGAGAGAGAGAGAGAGAGAGTACACATCACTAAAGTTTTGCTTTTTTATTTTCTTTACGGTAAGATGCCCTGGTATGTGTTTTCTGGCCAATGTGAACTTCTTTCTTTGTGTCTATCACTTTAAAGGCTGCTTTGTGTGGTGGGATTGTAGTGCAGAGATAGAATGATTGCCCAGCATGTGCACAAAGCACTAAGTTTGAGCCTTAATACTGCATATACACAGACACCCACTCCCACTCAGAAAGCAAAATAAAAGAAAATGCCCTTGCCTGAGACTATTAACATGCATCTGGGGAAGGCACAGACCCTAGGGGGAAACTTATACTGTTGTTTAACTGAATTGACATAGCATCAAACTGCTCTCTAAACATCTATATTCATACCATAGACAAACACTGTTTTCAGCCTTAATCAGAGAAGCCTTTCTTTTCAGTGAGGAGTGGTGAATGCAGAGGTGCCAAGAATAAGTGGCAGTTGAGTGTTCAGCCCCAAATAAGCTATTGAAACCATGCCCTTTGTAGCTCATGGAACATCCCTGAAGAAGGGTTGCAAATAGTATAAGAGCCAGAAGGCAGAGAAGTGATGTGAAATGCTGTCTTCTCGCATGATGGCCATTGAACCTCAAACTCACAGTGGCTTAGATTACCTTGCACTGGGTTTGCATGAGCCTTACCCTGTCAACAATCAATCATGGATGAGAGAGAGGCTTACTTAGCTATCCTTGCTAAACAATTGGCTGTTGATAGATTCTAGGAAAGGAGGAGCCTTTATGTTCAGTTTCACACCCACTGGTGAAACCACCAATCTCCATCGGACAATATCATATGCTTCATCAGGCAGCCCAGCTCAAACTCAGTGGATTACTGTACAAAGACATGAATGTGCAGAAGGGGTTTTCAGGGAGGCAAGGGTGACAGAGTGTGAGGGAGAGAAGAAGGGGTAAGAAGGAATGCACTATATACATGTACAAAATCGTCAAAGCACAAATGTAACAAAACCCAGCAGAATATTAAAAGATATTTTTATTACTATTATATTATAAAGACTATAATTAAGCGCCCAGGTGAGGGGAACACATATTGACGTGATTCACATTTGCCCAGTTCATGGGACTTGTGGACCCCACTGTATCTTTGTTTTAAAATTTGACATTTATCTATCTGTTTATTTATAGGGGTGATAATAAGCCAAGGAACTAGTGTAGAGGTCAGAAAACAACTAGTAGGAGTCAATTTCTCCTCAACGTGTACTTTCTGAAGATTGAACCATGGCGAGCTTCTTTAACCCACTGAGCCATCTCACTTCCCTTCAAGTCTCTCAATCATCCTACATGATTAATCTTTTCCTTATGTGCCCCAGACCTGATCGCAGATAGAAATACTCACTAATGGCCTCTGAAACCCTTTGGTTTTCCTAGCTCCTATCAAAGGAAGTAGATTTTCCCTGGGCATCTAACCCTCCCCTACTGTAACAAAACACATACTTCCCACGGAATTTGATGTGTCCTGTCTGATTTGTTTTCAGGAGAATGGCTAGCTTGCAGCTAACAGTACAGGTTCCATGATCAGATAAGTATGGGTCCACAGAACCACCCATTGATGGAATTCACTGAGCAAGGGCCTGCAGTGTGATCCCAGAACATAGGGACTGTTGCCTCTCTCTAGCTGCTGAATTACAGGAGATAAGACCAGCTTTGTTTCTATTCTGTTTGACTAGGTTACATACTTCCATCACAAATGGTCATCAAGAGAATGTTCTAGCCTCAGATACTTCCATTTAAAATTACTGAGAAAACACAAGAAACCATATTATTAATAATTCATCTTCACTTAGAAATTATTACTTAAGTTTTTTTTATGTTAGTCATGGTGAGTATAAAATGGAATCTCAGAGTCATTTTGATTTGCATTTCCCTGATGACTAAGGATACTAAGCATTTTTAAAAATGTTTCTCTGCTATTAGATATTCCTCTTCTGTGAATTCTCAGTTTAGTTCTATACCCCAATTTCAATTGTATTATTTGGTTTGTTGAATTTTAATTTCTTAAGTTCTTTGTATATTTTGGATATTAATCCTCTGTCAGGGTTGGTGAAGATCTTTTCCCAGTCTGTAGGCTGTCATTTTGTTCTATTGACAGTGTCCTTTACTTTACAGAAGCTTTTCAGTTTCATGAGGTCCTATTATTAATTATTGATCTTAGAGCCTGAGCTGCTGGTGTTCTGTTCAGAATGTTGTCTCCTGTGACAATGAGTTCAAGGCTCTTTCCTCAAAAACTCAAGTGACAGCACATGCTGGCAAAGATGTGGAGAAAAGGGAACAATCTTCTATTGCTGATGGGAGTGCCAACTTGTACAACCACTTTGGAAATCAGTCTGGCACTTTTTCAGACAATTGGGAATAGTGCTATTCCCAATACCTTATGACCCAGCTATACTATACCTGAAAGATGCTCCATCATACAGCAAGGAAATTTGTTCAACTGTGTTCACAGCAGCTTTATTCATAATAGCAAGAATCTGGAAATAACATAGATGTCCCTCAACTGAAGAATGGATAAAGAAATTGTGGTATATTTACACATTGGAATACTACTCAGCTATTAAAAGCAAAGAAATCATGAAATCTGCAGGCAAGTGGATGGAACTAGAAAAGATCTTCCTGAGTGAAGTAACCCAGAACCAGAAAGACACACATGGTATATACTCACTTACAAGAAGATATTAGCCATTTAATACGTTGTAACCATACTACAATACACAGACCTAAGAAAGCTAAATGACAAGGAGGACCCTAGGGAAGATGCTTAATTCTCATTTAGAAGGGCAAATCAATAGACTCCATAAGCAGTTGAAGAGTTGGGAATAGGATGGTAGCCTACCACAGATGTTTTCTGAAAGACTCCACCCCAGGAGCAAATGCTAAGATTCACAGACAAACTTGGGGCAGAGCGCAGGAAGTCTTAGGAAAGATTGGGGGAATAGAAGGACCCAGAAGGGACAGGATCTCTATAAGAAGATCAACAGAATCAACACATCTTAGCCCAGGGAGGCCTGCAGAGATAGATGCACTGACCAAGGACCATGCATGGAGAGTCCCTAGACCCCCTGCTCAGATGTAGCCTATAGGGAGCTCAGTCACCATGTAGGTTCCCTAGTAAAGAGAACAGGGGCTGTCACTGACATGGACTCTGTTGCCCTCTCTTTGATCACTTCCTCTTGGTGGTGCTGGTGGGGCTTGCCAGATCACAGAGGACGAGGCAGTCCTAATGAGACTTGATAGGCTGGGGTCAAATCAGAGGGGAAGAGGGCTCCCCCTTTCTGAGGAATAGGTGAGGAGGATAGCCTGGAAGAGGGAGGGAGGGTGGACTGGGAGGAGACAAAAGAGGGGGCTACAATTGGGATGTAAAGTGAATAAATTATAAAAAATAAATTTTAATTATTTTTAAAAAGAAATTAATACTTTATTACTCTGTAGAAAAAACTCTGAATATGTAGTCAGTGGGTAAGAAGAGTATGGCATATCCTTGCTCAAACTTATTAGCTGAGATAGTAGCATCTAAGTTTCAAAGTTCTATCTATGCATTGCCAATGACTGAATTTTACTAATGAATTGCTTAAGACACAGTTCTCAGCTGGGTCTCACTGCAAGTGAAATCAATTATGATGAGGGTTTTTGACAAAGCAAAATCAGAGAGATGACAAGGAAGAAGGAAGGAAAAAAAATGAAGGAGGGAAGGGGGAAAGAAAGGTGGAAGGGGAAGAGGGAGAGGGGAAATGTAAGAGGGAGAGAGGAAAAAAGAAAAAAGGGAGAAAGGAAGAAAGGAAAGAAAAAAGAGACAGAGAGAGGAAAGGGAGAAAGAAGGAAGAAGGGAGGAAGGAGGATGGAGAGAAGGAAAGAAGGAATGAAGGAAAGAAGGAGGGGAAGAAGGAAAGGAAAGAAGGAGGTTATTGCACAAAACTGTTAGCAAATGTTGAGTGAGAGCAACTTTGCTGGGATAAAGCCTAGGATCTTTTGATGTTGCTACTTTCTGCCCAGAACCCACAGGATGGATGATTCATCTTTGAGTCATGAATTCATTACAAGTCAAGTAATTCTCATTTCATCTTCAAGTCATTCCTATACATCCATGGTAGCCATCGATGAATATCTAGTCACAGAGTCAGAACTAACAGCAAACAAATAAAGGGGGCATAACAAGAAGGAATGAGTCATTTCTTGTAAACAGGGGTGGGGAACCTTTACTTAATCGAGCATCTGTCCTGAATAGGAGGACAGAAAGGGAAGGGAACTCCAAGCTAAGGAAATACTGAGGAGACAGGGGGTGAGGCTGTGCGTACCTAGACTGCATTAGGAGGTTGCCGAGAAGCGCCTATGCAAGGCTGAACATTGGGTATTGGCAGTAAGAAAATACTCATGATTAGAAGCAGCAAAAAGGGTTCCATTTCCATTGTACAATACCTCTGCTGACAAAAAGCTAAGGGCTGGACTGGCCAGCTTTCCATCACTGCAAGGAACACCTGACATAAACTATATGGAGCAAAGGTTCACATGTGCATGGTTTGACATTTTATGAGCATAATTTGTGGGTTCTGTTGTGTTGGGCTTGTGACCAGGTGGCACCTGGTGGCCATTGGCATATGACCAAGCAAACTACTTGATACATAACAAAGAAGCAAGAGAGGAAAATTAGGGTTCCATAGTCTTCTTCAAGGGCATACTGTTAGTGTTTCATGGAGGAAGGAAGGGGACCTTAGCAGGTTGGAGCCAAGGAATTCCATGAAGTCACACCATGCAACAGGCCTCACAGGAGAAGTTTACTGGGGTCAGGGGGTTATACAGAGGCTGCCTCTGAGTGAGGGTCGGGGAGAAAAAGAGTGGGCTGTGAGGGCACTGGCTTTTTACATACGGCTTTATATAGTGCATGCACATATGGAGAACTTATGATTTGTGGTGACAGCAGAAATGTGTGGCATTTTGCTGGCTGGGAATGGCATGGCCACTGTCGCTGGGTTACTGAATGTGAGCCTGGGAGGAGGGGTTTTCTAACATTCCTCAGCATGGCTGATTAGGCAGGAATGGGGAAAATGTGCTCTTTAGTCTGTTTCCTGATGTCTGGGGATGCCTACATCTTTGAGGCGCTTTTGCTCCTCACTGTCAGAACATATTCAGTAGTCAAGAATCTCAGCTCTGTGGATAGTGGTTGATAGTCTTGTAACAATAACTGATTAGTTGTCTTATTACAATTTTTAAAAAAAAATTTTTGGAGAAATGTAGAAAAGAAATTGATAAAGCAAGGCATGATTAGTAAAAACAGGGAAGCAGAAGTGGGGGTCAAGTAGGAAGTATCCACTTCCATACAGGGTCCAAAGGCCCAGGGGCTGAAGGCATTGAGTGTTTCCTTAAATTTTTAGAGGTCTGTTTGAAATTACGGATTTTGTTTTTACTATGCCTGACTGAGATACAAGCAGCATTCTCTTGGAGGAAGGAGCAAAGTCTGCTTTTTTCAGCTGTAAAGAAATACTGCAAAAGAAGGTCTTATGGATGGTCACTAGCAATGAGGTGAGGCGTCTAGGGTTAAAGCTCAGGACAGTTGGTGAATGGCTATATAAGGTTATTTAACAGGGTCCTGGAGGAAGCTGTAAGCAGTAGTTGTGAGCTAGTCCTAGGAGGAGCACTCACCCAGCAATCTCTAAGGCCATCAGGTGGGGTGACATTAAGGTACCAATAGGTTGAGGTCAGAGTCTGAAGCAGGAGACAAAATGACAGGTTTGTATTATTTGGGAGAGGGGGTGTTAGGGAGTTTATGACCTTGGAGAGATGTTGAGTCGCCTCCTCAGCCTACTCTATCTCAGGATATATTGTCTTTGAATTTTAAGCATGCCACTGGGGACTGAGGAAATGATAGAGCTTACTGATCTACCTGGGATCCCATGGGTCAAAGATGTAGAGGTAAAGGTCTCCATTTTATTCATAGAGAATGGAACCAGAGTGAGGAGACACATGTGGCCATGGTATTGGCAAGACCAGTATGGGCAGCCTCCACATCTGTCTGGTCACTTTTTGCAATATTCTCGGTATGGTCAGAGAGGGCACAGGCTAAGCTGCCCATTGGCTGCATTTGAGTAGGGAGACTAGGCCCAGTCTATGCATGATCCTTGGTGCTTCAGTCTCCACAAACCCCTCTGGGCTCTGGTTAGTTGGCTCTGTTGGGCTTCTTGTGGCACTCCTGTCACCTCCAGGTCCTCCACAGAAGAAGAAAAACCATGGTCAGGGGCATCACTGTGACAAACTGGAGACCTAAAACAGGGTAGGCTCCTGGGAGAATACTGTAGTGACAGAAGGTTTTTAAAGAAGCAGTTACTTTGTTCTATTTTCCCTAAGGACTAGGGGTGGTATGGGATATGGAAATGCTAAGGGATATTGAGGGCTTTGGACTGGGTTTGGGAAATCTGGGAAGTGAATTTAGGATCATTGTCTGACTGGAGGAAGATGGGGATTCCAAATCAGGAAATGATCTTCTGGAGAAGGAGGTCAGAGACTGTCTGAGCCCTTTTATTGGTGATGGAAAATGCCTCCACTTATACTGAGAAGGTTTCACCAAGATTACAAGGTACCTAACTCATTTGACTATGGACATATGGGTAAAGTCAAATTGCCAGTCTATTCTGGGGAGAGAGCCTCTAGCCTGATTAGTAGGAAAAGGCGGGTGGCATTACTGGAGTTGGGATCTAACACCTGACAGATTTTACAAGAAGGAGTAATAGCCCTTAAGAAATTCAAATTCTCAAGGATGGGCTGCAGGTGAGCCTTGATCAGGTGAGGCAAGGCTTGGAATTTAGAATGAAAGAGTTGTTGTAGATAGGACAGATTTTGTCAAGTAGCAGGGTGATAGTGAGAATGTGAGTTGTAATGTAAGGGTGTCCTGCAGTGGGTGAGGTGGGTCTGGGCCTCCAATGGCTACAGCAACAGCCACCTCATTGGCTCAGTTATTTCCCTTAGAAGTGATGGAATTGTTGGTTTGGTGAGGCCAGAAGTGGACAATTTCCATAGCTATAAGGAGATGGGAGGCTTTTAGCATGGCTGTAATTTGATCTGAGTTTGTTATTGATCCTCCTTTTGTTGTAAGTAGCCCGTGCTCTTTCCAAGTAGCAGCATGGAATGGGAGGATGTGAAAGGCATATTTGGAGTCTGTGTAGACCTTTAGGGATTGTCCTTGTGCCAAGTGGAAGCAGTGGCTTCCAGTAGTGGCGAGAGCTATTAGTTCAGCCTGTTGATTAGTGGTGTGGGCAGGGAGGACCTTTGCCTCAACCTTGGTATCTGACGCTATGGAATAGCCTTGCTTTACGGCCCCTTGTGTAAAAAGGAGTTGCTGTTTGTGTAGCAGGTATAAATAGCTTGAGGCGATGTGCCCTCCTATGTGTGTGAGGGATGGGGCAGTAGTTCCTCTAAGGTTTCAATGCAAGAATGAGATGGGAGATGAGTTTGTGTTTGGTTGTGGAAGATTTAAGGCGTTAAAATGTGGATATGACTGGAAAGTGTGCTGTCTTCTACTAGTGCCACCTGGAGAGGCTGAACCTGGGAAGCAGGTAGAGTTTGTAAGCCTTTATATGTTTAGAGGTGAGGCAGGATGTGGGAGGAGAAGATAGTAGTAGGTGACCCCAAAATTAGTTTTTTGGATTCATGAATGAGGAACTCGGTAGCTACCATTGTGTATGCACAGAGTGGTGCCCATCCCTAGGTGGTAGGTTCTAATTTTCTTGACAGGTATGCCACAGGTGCAAAAGAAGTTCCCAAATAGTGGCTTAGGGTGGCGAGGGCACATCCCTCTTTTTTCTGTTACATAGAGGAAGAAGGGTTAGATCTGGAGGTGTAGGGCTGGGGCTTGAAGAAGGACCTGTTGAAGAAGGACCTAGCACTTCTGAAGTGCTAGGTAATGGGTATGAGAAGTGGTTAATGTAAGGGTCCAAGGTCTGCCTCATATAGTAGGTGGGCAAGGAAGGAAAAGGAGGGGATTCAGGAGTCAACTCTTCCAAAAAATGATAAAATCACCTCTTTGGCAGAGGAGACCCCAGAGAACTGGATTAGCTATATTCTATTCAAGGTAATGGCTTTGTGGGTTGAAGTAATGGTTAATCTCAAGTGAGGGGTAGATAGTTGGACAGTCACACCCCCCATCAGTGGCCTAAAGATTTCCCTTCATACACTTCTTGTAGCACCAGCTTTGGGAACAAAGGATTTTAACACGTGTATTTGGGGGAATATTTATGATATAAACTATAACAAGGAGTGTTTTAAACATGTTTCTAAATCAGGAGTCACCTGAGACGGTTGTAGGAGTAGGCACATGTACTGTGCATCCCCACTCGGTGTCTTGGAACTGTGAGCAAGGAACATATGACATCTGCTCTCACAAATATCATGTGAGCATGTTTCTCCAGTCTGTCCCATGTGTAAAGTCATGAACGGGTCCAATAACTTCCAGTCTTAGCTATCTTCCAGTTTCATCCTATGTCTGTGACCATGACCAAAAGCAACTTTAAGGGAAGAAAGGGCTTATTTCAGCTTTGTAGTCACAGTCTGCCATAGAGGGACACCTGGTAAGGAATTCAAGCAGGAACTTGAAGGGAGGCCTGGTTACTATCTCATGGGAAGGTACTCCCTGTCAAAGAAATATAGCAGGAAGTATGGAAAACGATGCTCTCTAGCTAGCTCCCAGATAATGTACACCCAATTAGATTTCTTATCTACCTCAGGTCCACCTGCCCAGGAAATGGTGATGACCACCATTTAGAGGTAGGCCCTCCTATAACCAGTTATGATCAAGACATCCTCCATAGGCATGTACACAGGCCAATCTGATCTGGGCAATCCCACAGCTGAAACTCCTTTCTCAGGATAGTATATGCTGTGTCAGTCAACAGTCAAAGCTAGCAAAGAGAAGGCCCATTAGGAGAGAGCCAGATATTAACAAGCACCTACCTACATAAACAAGGGTGTCTCAGAGAGTAACAAGTACAGTGGGTAAAATCAGGTACCCTGAAAGTTTCCTAGGTGACAGGGCTCTCATTTTGTCCATTTTACTGTACTTAGATGCCTAATCTACTCTCCTGACAGTGAAGGCACTAAGTACAGACCTGGTAGAGAGTTCAGAACAGCATTTTACTTAGACTATAACTACAGTGAATTCTCCCTCTACAACCATTCAAAGCAGGCTTCCTTAACTAGTTTCAAGTTGCTTGGGGCGAGATGGGAGTCATTTAGCAAAAGTAAATTTCAGTCATTTTAGTGATCATAACAGAAGGGGCTAGGGTTGCTGTAGGAAGAGAGTCAGATACCCTACAACCAGCGTGTGTAGGCTGTGCCCCACAACCAAGAATAAACATACCCAGATGTCAGCATGGCCCTGCAGAGAAGTGCCAACTATTGATGTTGCTACTCTATACACACAAAAGAAGACTCGGTAGCTTTAGTGATGAAGGCAACCTGTCCATCAGGGATGAGAGAGGACAGAAATGTGAAACCAAAAGGGTTGACCACAGAGGTCAAACCTTTAATTCCAACCGTCACAAAGTACTTATGAAAAACTGAATGAAAACCATGGAAGGTCTACTTTGAGAGCTGCCCTATGGATGCCTCTGTGCTTTGTGACATGGGAAGATGGATGCCGTGTGGTGGTGGTTGCTGTGGAGAACCTCAGTTGCATGGGGAACTTGAAATTTGTTGCTTCCTTGGGTTTGTCACAATATCCCATTGTTAACACCTGCCAGCCTTGTCATCCTAAGCTGCCACGCTGTTTCTGAGATGAGCCACAACAGGTGTGCCAAATATCGGGTCATTAGTGAGCGGTAATTCACAGGCATGAATATTTATCATCTTGTAAAGAGGCAACAAAAGCCGTGCGTCTACCATTGAAAACATTGTGCAGCAATGTCCTCTAACCCAAATTGTTTGAGTTTCTCATTTATGCAAGGGAAGAATGGTGGCTCCTCTGTAATTTTCCATTAAGTCAATTTATTTTCTCAGCCGTTTCCCCATAATAAGACAAGACTGAAAACTCTTGATTTTATTGAGCCAGTAAGGTCCCCTCCTCATAGTGTATAGAGCTGAGTGCACTGGCTATGCAAATATCCACTCTCATACTGCCAGTGAAATCAGTCTCAGCTCCACAGGGAAACTTCCAAGGAGATGGACTGGACATTCTTTTGACTTCTTTGTCTTCATTTTCTTCTCCAGTTTCCTTTCTCATTATTCTGTTTTGCTCCTTTCCTTCCTCCAGTTCTTTGTTCAAAAACAAAACAAAACAAAACAAAACAAAACAAAACAAAAAAATGAACCAAAAAAAAAAAATGAAGAAAAAGTACACAGATAGAGATGAAGAAATTGTACACAGGCGTCTTTTCAGGTAGTAGCTGTAAATTCAGTGTGCTAGTTGTATGTTCCAAAGAGTGTTGCTTTTGCCTTTTATTTCTTTTCTTTTTGGCATTGGAGTATGAACCCAGAGCCTAGCAGATGCTGAACAAGTGCTCTGCTACTGAAATACATACCCATCCTTGGGTTTAAGTTTTTTGAGGCAGTGTCCCTGTGCAGTAGGCTGGTCTTGACCTTATTAACTAGCCAAATTGACCTTGAACATTGTCTTCCTGCTTCAGCCTTCTGAGTAGATGCATGCCACCATGCCTTGTGATTGTGTGCTCTCAAAGATCCCTCTGTGTTTTTATCACTATTTGTGATATATATCACTATATACATGTATGTATGTGTGTATGTATATATGTATGTGTATATGTATGTATATGATAGATGATATAGATATAAAGAGAGGTTGAACCATCCGTTTGCCTTCATTACTGCTGTGATAATCCCTCAGCAATGTGACTTGTCCCTTTTGAAGATTTTGCACCTAAACACACTCTTGTTATGACCATATATACTATAAATAAATATATATTCATATGCCATATATGTGAAATTAAGAAGCAATTAATTAACTATTAATTGGCAATGCCAATAATGAGTGATTTCAAAACCAAGCTGATTTCTGCTATTTTTAAGTATTTCCATGCCTGGGGAAGCCATGATGGATTCTTAGCAAGTGTGGTTGGCCCACCATCCCTGACAGCACTGCCTTGCACTCATGCTATGCTGCTCACTTCTCTTGAGTTTCTGCAGACTATTCTTTTCTAGCTCCAAGGTCAAGGATAAATATTCTCTTCTGCATCTGGCCTCTACTGATTTTATCTTTAGACCTGATCAGATATGAATTTCAGTTAGCTAAATATAAATTAATCTTAGTGCTGTGAAGAATGGCACTCCCCCCACTCCTCCACCCCACCCCACACACGCACAGAGTGGCGGCTGAGGGCAGCAGACATGAGGCAGTTTATTTTAGAACCTTACAAAAATATGGTTTTCAGCCCAAAATGTCAAGCGTGTTGATTGAGCAGAGAGCGCAGTTTTCATAACCTTGAACTCAGATCTTTCCTCCTGCTCCCACCTCCATTGGCTGAGTAATCAGGAGGGCTCAATCTTACATGCCATCTGGGCTTTATCTTTTGCTCTGCTACTTACATTTCTCTATTTCTTAACACACACTATATGTGGCGTCATCTCCACATTTTTCATCCTGTTTATTTTGAAGCTTATGAGCCACGTGTCCTTGTGTCTTCAGGCAAGTTTGGCCGCTTGTCATTTTCTACTCCAAAGTTCTAGTTTGATGGTGGGTAAGTTGATACCAGAGTTTGGGTGAAGACTAGCTTTGGTTGTAGTAAATAGCAAGGGTCTGGAACTTTCCTTCATCTGTCATTCAAATTGTACTCTTTTTTTGTTTTGTTTGTTTGTTTTGTTTTGTTTTTGAGTCAGGGTTTCTCTGTATAGCCATGGCTGTCTTGGACTTGCATTGTAGAACAGGCTGGCCTCGAACTCATAGAGATCCTCTTCTCTCTTCCTACCAAGTGCTGGGATTACAGGTATAGGCCACTGTGTCTAGCCCAAAAAGCACTTTAGAAAATGGGACATTAGATAAAACCAACCAACCAACAAACAAAATCCTGGAGACTTGGCTGGGACATAGAATGTTTGCTCAACCCTCTGTAGAGCTGCCCTTACCCCCAAATAAAACAAACAAGATTTCCCTATAGGATCCTAAAACAAGTAGAATTATTGGGGACAGGATAAAAGTAATTTGGGTGGGGAAAGAGGAGGTCTAGAACCTTCTGGGCAGATTTCCACACATTAACTAGTTACTTTGTTGTGACTTTTGTCAGATCAAAGCGACTTTTTTTTTTTAAACTTATAAACTTTCTTCCAAACCTTCAATTTTCTAAAATTTGACCCAAACTTTGACTTCTTTCATAAGACCTAATTATATCACTCTGCTTTTGGAAGCTCTCCACCATCTCCTCACACTCCCCAGGTGTTTCCTCTGTATTCTTTGTCAGGATTCGTCCTGGCTGTGTTGAATGACCTGTGGACAGGTCCATCTCTCTATGGAGGGCTGTGAGCTGTTGCCAGCTGGAGGCTCATTTAAGTTCATACTTGCTTCTTCTTGCCTTGTGGGTAAGAAAGAAAGAGGGAAAGCCTATGGGAGGTGATGAAGAACAGAAAGAAGACACAGTTAAGTCTAAGTACTTTGCTACCAAAATTGTTGGTAGCATATTCCAGAATGAAAGACAGAAGAGAACTCAGGCAGGCAACATGCCAAGTTCATTTCTGAAAACATGCAGGTTGATGCATCTCCTCACGGTTTCGTGGCTACCAGCCCACCTGTACATCTAGGGATAGCTATGGACATCCTTATATTCTTCTTCATGGGTAACATGACACTTTCCGGGCCACGTTACTCTGCTCTGCACACTGCACACAGAAGCAGGCTTGTGCCTTTAAAATTCTTATTATGAAAGGCAAGCTGTGCCCCATCCAGTCATGATCTCAAACTGAGTTAATTGAAAGAAGAGGTCAGTCAGCTTTCCTGGATGTCAATCAGTTAAAAGTTTGCTTGTTTAAAGCAGAAATGATGCGACTGTCCCCTGCACTTCTGGCTGTCAGATGAATGTTAGGTTTCACCGAGCTGTTAAAAGTCTCAATGGATCCCACTGAGCTGTTTCAGGTGGTTTGTGACAATCACTTAATTTTCTTGTTTTGTAGCTAGAAATGATCTTAATCTTCATTCTAGATTAACCACCCCCAGCCGCTCTGCCCTTTTTTCTCCCATCTCAATAGGATCAGTCCTAACTGTGCTAAAAGACTCTTTCAGAACTGAAAAGATAGCTCAATGGGTGAAACACTCACTGTGAACACATTAGGATCTGAATTTTGAGTCCCAGCATGAGTAGATTCCAGCACTGAGGCTGGTGGAGACCTGAGGAGCCCCAGAGCTTGTTTACCGTTCTAATCTATCAGTGAGTCCTGGGCTTAGAGAAACCCTATCTCAGAAAATAAGTGAGAAGCAATAGAGAAAGAGACCCAATTTTGACTTCTTGCACCACATTTATATACTCCTACATTTTATGTAGGTTTATGTACATTTGCACACACACTCTGCATACACTGCACACACAGCCACAACAATCAGCCAAGCAAGCAATATATCCCAAATAAAAATACAGGAGGAATTGTCCTTCCCTGTCAGAGAGGGGAAAAGATGGAAGTCTGGGGCTGGTTGAAAGCCATGCTTGCTACTGTTTTACTTTCACATGTACCACGTTGTGGAAGGAAAGGATGAAGAGGGCAAAACTGCATCCTTCCATTAGAGGCAATCCAAGATAGAACACTCTGTCTTTCTCTTTAGCACTCTGGTGAAAATGGACCCTCAGCAGAATTTCACATATAGTCATTCATTCTCCATACTAGCATGCATGGTTGCAATGGTGGGAAATACAACAAAAATGACAGCCTCTGGAGATTAGGGTACAGAGAGATTCCCCCCCCCCCCATCTGCTTTATGTTCTTTCATACTTTCAACATCTCCTGTGATGAACATGTATTCTTTTAACAACAAGAAGGCAATAAATGCAAGAATTAGTGTTTCCAGATCAAGCACGAACAGAGGGAAGACAGGCATTTGATGAGATGTGAAGCTGGGAAATTTCTCAACATGAAAAAGGTGGGGGAGGCATATCAGGATAAAAGAATGAGAGTAGAAATTATCTTGTGACTTGAAGGATGGCCCTTATTACACACAATGCCACTGACAGGCTCTGGGCATTGCTTCCCTCCCTTAGTGTATAGGAGCTTGCTGAGTGAATGCTCCCACCATGCGATGCTAATTATTTCAGGGATATTCACTTGTAAATTGACAGCCTTTGAACCAATAGCACAGCTCACACTAGAGTAATGATTCAGAGAGGGCAGAGAGGGAGAGCCTCAGAGAGGGAATGGACTGAGAGATAAAGGGGGGAGAAAAGAGAAAGGGGAGGGAAAGGAAAAAGGAGGGCTAGAGACAGAAAAGAGGGGACGAGAAAGGCATGAGGGAAAGCTGGAAAGGAAGAAAGGAAGGGAAACAGGGCGACAGAAAGAAAGGAAGTGAGCTTGAGAAAGACAAACAAAGGGAGGTGGGGATAGATAGAGAGGTGGGGTGAGGCTGGGAAACTGAAGGAATCTTCACGCCACTCCTAATGTGCTTCATATCCACACTGGAGCTGAGCTAGTAAATAAAAGCTGGACCTACACTCAAGGGCACCGGCTTGAACCTGGAAGCCAGAGAGCTTCAGGACCCCATGGTCTAAGGGCTTTAGCTGTGATGGAAAGATGTGTCTTTTCACTGTGAACTTGAGATTCCTTAATAGATAATTGCAGAGCATAAGAAACTGTAATTTATACTCCACTTTGGAAGTCAATCAAAGAAAAGCAAGATGCCAGCACTAAGGCAATGACTAAGCGCTGGGATAAACAGGGTGGGCCAGAGCGTAGGGGTGACTGTCGGCAGGGATGCTCAGGCACACAGGTGTGGAGGCGGAGCTTAGGCTGCTCCTGCTACTGTGGGACTTGAGGGCAGGCAGGCTTCATATATCTTTGCCCCTCTGGTACTGGCCTCTGAGGGCAAGGGAGTCTCAAATCCTTTGTTGGCTGTAGATTTGATTTTTAAGAAGGGGAAATCTGACAAGCGGTGCTGAATGTGAACAGCGCTGTTCGTGAATACCCAAATGTTTTTGCATCCGAGGACCACACGATCTTATTCAAGGAAGTTGGACTTTTAAGATGGTTATGAATTTTGAATCAGAGTTTTGTTGTCAGGGGAATGCTTCTTAGAAGGAAGGAAATGTACTTTCTAACAAGATTTTCAGCAAACGTTGGCACATTCATTATGGCCACAGGCATGGAAGTGGCTCAAATATATTTTTGCATAATGTGGAAATAATATTCGCATTTGTGTTCATTTCGAGTCACGCAGAGCCACCGTGAAAGCCACCAGCACAGAAGAGAACATGGGTGCTTTTGATAACAAAATGTTGGTTGGGGGCAAAAGTGTGAATCTTACCCGATATCACAAAGGGCCTTCTCCATATGTCTTTCAGTGTTTAGGATTATCTAGAATAGGCAAGCCTTTTACCTACCTGGCTATCCCTGGGAGGGCCCCCTAGCTCAGAGTTTTACAGCGTAAGCCAAGTCAGATCTTATCTGTATCTGGCTCTTCTATCAAGCAGCTGACTTTTTCTTCTTTGTGTCTCCCTCCAAATATTCATGTACCTGTTTGTGGTAGATACCCAACCCACACTGAGTATTTTGTGTTGGTGGCTGCAGAAAGTCTGACCACGAATCGTACTTTTCATGTTAAAACTGTGTCTTACAGAACTAGGGTGCCAGGAAAAGGCAAAAGAACAGAATGACAGTGGGCAGGGAAGTGGCCTGGTGAAGAATGGTCTGCCCAGGAATTCCAATATGATGTGAATAGTCATCTAAGACATAACACAATGGGGGTGGGTGGCAAGGTGAGCTAGGAGGCAAAGTGAACAGCCAAAATTAGAACCATGTTTAAGAGAATGAGTTGATGGCTCTCCAGCCGATCCAGCACTCAGGAGGGAGATGTAGGAGGACAGGGGTGTTCAAGTGACCTTCATCTCCAGAGTAAATTTGAGGCCACAAACATGATACCCTGTCTCAAACAGACATAAAGCAGCTATGCTGAAGTATAAATAGCATGAAAATCAAAGGGAACTATCAAGGTATAGTTGGAAAAAGGCAGCTGGGAGGTGAATGAAGAAGACACAGTGATTTATATGCATGAGAATGTCATAATAAAACATGTTATTTTGTCTGCTAACTAAAAAGCATACATACACACATACATATATATACATATACATACATACATACTTATATGTACATACATACATACATGCAATTTGGAAGGGAGGCTGTACACTGATCTTTATATTGTACCCAGGACACCAGACCACAGAGAAAAAGAATGAGCTGGCCCTTGGTGTTAATACTGCCGACACTGAGAAACTGTGACATAGATTTTAAAAGGTATGTGTAAGAGAGAGAGATGTGCAGGAGGGAGGGATAGGAGGCAGGTAGTTTAAATATCAGCCTGCCTCAACATAGCATCACCTAACAAGAGAGTCTCAATTGAGCAGTTTTCTAGATGAGGTTGGCCAGTGGGCATGTCTGTAGGGGATTGCCTTGATTGCTTTAAATGAAGTGCAGTAGAAAGACCCATCTGGAATGTGGGTGATAATTTTGTGGGGTGTCTTCCTAATGGCCTAAGACTGAGGAAAGTTAGTAAACGTAAGAAGCACAAAGGGAGTAAGGGAGCACTTGTTTCTCTCTGCTCTTGTGGTGGGCTGTGAATAGCTGTCTTGAGCTCCTGCGCCTGTCACTTCCCTGCAGTAATGGCCTGTAGCCTGGAATCACAAGCAACATAAATGGCCTCCTCCCCTATGTTCTATCAAAGCAACAGAAATGAAACTATTGCCATTATACGGTACATGGAACCATCGTCAGTATGCTCTAGATTCGTTTTACAACAGTTATGTGTAGCTATTCAAATTTATCTGCATCTTAGACCACATAGAAAATAGAATATGAGAAAAATCATGTTATAATACAGTTATTAGCCAGAAACTCCAAAATCACAGGATAACTAAGCATCTTTCCTATATCTTATTAAATAATATCATGAACTTTGCACAAAGAATACCTATGATTTTTATAATGAGGATAAGTAGCTGTATGATTTTTTTAAATGTATTATGTGGTAAAATGTGAAGCTGGAGTGCAGTTCGCTGAGAAAGGATAGTCTGTGGAGGGATTTAGTTTTGCATGATCAAGTTAGATGCGAATACATTTCCAATGAAAACAGAAAGTACAGTCAGGAAGCAGAAGGCTCAAGAAGATCCCATTTAAATACCCCTGATGGATTAGCATGGCTACAGTTGTTTCTATTTTTTTTAATTCTTTTAGTACTTTGGTGAGAATTTTGTACAATATGTTTTGATCATATTCACCCCCTTTCCCAGTTTCTCCCAGGTCCAACACACTCCCTTCCCCAAACCATCCAACTTTTTGTGCTCTCTCTGTCTCACTCTTCTCTCTCTGTCTCTCTCTCTCTCTCGATGTAAGAATAATTTGTGCTGCCCATAGCCCATATATTCCTGTAAGTATAGCCTTCTACTGGAATGTGGTCAGCTTACAGTGGCTACACTCCTAAAACTGACTCCCTGTCTCCCAGTAGCTATAAATTGCCAGTAGTTCCTCAGCTAGGGGTGGGACTTCCCGCATACCTCTCCTCTCTATGCTGGGATTTTTGTCTCATTTGAGCTTGCACGTGACTTGTTTGTGCAGTAACAACTGTTGTAAGTTCTTATGTGTGTCAGCCCAACTGGAAGACACCGTTCCTTGTAGTGATTTAACTCCTCAAATTCCAACACTTATTTCTTGTTTCCCTGAGCCTTGGGAGAATGGAATGTTGTGTGAATGTTGAATATAGGGCTGAACATTCCATAATCTCTTATTCTTTGCACCCTGACCAGTGTGTTAATCATAATCTAGTATAAATAGAAGTTTTTCTGCTGAAGGTTGAGAGAGGCAACAATCTATAGATATAACAGTAAATCCTTTAGAATTAGTTTAATAACATGTCAATTTAGCAGAATAATAGTAGATTATCATGGTGGGATTTATGGTGTATTTAGATAAATAATCTTGCTTTGATAATGGTGTCAAATATAAGGTTCATCTCATGGAGTGTGGTTTAAATCTAACCAGAAAGAAAGTTGTTGGATTCTCCAATAATATTCATGCCACTATTACACAAATAGTTATAACTTCCCAGGTCTGTCATTACAGTAGATCAGAGGGCTCACAGCTGGAGAAAACTGGTGATTACATTTCTCTTCTGGTGGTGAAAATAGCATTTTTTTTTTTTTTTTTTTTTTTTGCACAATGAAAACTAGCCAGTAGGGAATGAAGTTTCTAGGTTAGTTCCAGCTTGACTTTTTTATACTCTTATGACTCAGGTATACGTGGTCTTTAGCCATAAGATCTCATGGCTAAATTCTGGGGGCAATTGACAGCAAGGTTAATAATCTGAAATGTTTGGGGATCTAGACTCCAAATGGGGTAACACATTCCTAGCACTGGAATTTTAATTTTTTAGCTTTTAATGTCTAGTCAGATTTATTTATTTTATTTATGGTTATATGTTGGTGCATGCATGAGTTTTTTTGAACCCTATGCATTCTAACGTGCCAGGGAGGCCACGAGAAGTTGTTGGAGCCTGTGGAGCTGGAGTTACAGGTGACTGTAATCTGCCTGCTGGTTCAGGGAATTACATTCAGGTCCTCCACAGCATCAGTATGCACTTTGGACCCCTGAACCATTTGTTCAGTCCTGCTGTTGGTAGTTCTAAGTTTATCTTTCACATTCCTGACCCTATACCTCACAGGCAGCAGTGCTGAGGGTAGATATGCCTGGACCAATCGCAAACACCTGAATTGGGATTCAGGGCACCTATCAAGAAGAGTGAAATTTTCATTCAAAGGTTATTTCTTTTCCTCCTCCTCCCTCTCCTCTTCCTCCTCTTATTTCTTATAAGTGAAATGCTATTTGTTTAGAACCCCATTTTAAAATTCTGTACTGATATTGGGTGAATTTTTTGGTTTGGTTTAATCTATAGATCCTGTGTGTGTGTTTGTGTGTGTGTGTGTCATTTAATAGACTTTTTGAGTTTATATCTACTTCAGAAAGGGTTCCAAATTCTGTTTCTACATGGATAAAAGGGTTAATTACCATTATGCTTTTCATTTTTTGTTGAGGTGATATTTTAAGAGAACTAATGCATCATCTTCACTGTGTGAAGTGTTCGGTTACACTGTACTCAGTACTTTCACATTCTTTCAGGAAACCTGTCACCCACTAATCACGCCCTCACAGCTCTCTCTCTCTCTCTCTCTTTCAAAATCATGTACAAAAGCATTTAGACACAAAACAAAAATGGATACATGGATAAAAAGGGGTGAGGGGAGCAATCATAGGGCAAGAGAAGTTGGGGTAGGAGGAGAAAGTGACACCTGAAGGAATGAATGAAGCCAGAAAAAAACTGATGTTGATTTGGAAGTAGAAAAGCCCTCCACTCCAATATTCACCTTCAGTGAGCTGCAAGGGAAGTAAAGAGACCCCTGCGAAATCCTGGAGGCACACAGTCCATTTGCAAGGGCTGTTCTGAAAGTTAAGGTCATCTTAAAGAGATAAACAGGGACACATAGGTTGGGTCTACAGTGATCCCTTAGAAACTTCCTGTCCTGCCCTTCCTGGTTTATCCAGGTTTCTGATTTCTCAGGTGTGGGCTGATGTCATCATCTCAGAAGTCCTTCTGTGGACTTCCTGGCACTCAACCACTCTAGCATTTTGCTTTTCTTGTTTTCTTCTTGAGGAATTGAGTTTCTGTGTCTCCAATGCAGACAGTTGGTAGGTCATATAGTGTCTGTATATTACAGATTCTCTCTGCTGATACTGCAGGCTGGCACAGCACTGATCCACTAAGGAATGACATGGAGGCCTTGTAACAATAGGAGAGAGAAGTTTATATAAATCTTTGCAAGTCTAGTATATTCATGTTGCCTCCCAGGTAGGGAACCTCTGGTGGACCATCTTGGCAAGCATCCTCAGGATCTTCAATATTTACCAATGAGCATTTAATATAAGAGCATCTGCATCTTATATTTACATTATGTTTCTTGTCACAGGGAAATGTGGACTGCAGTGTAAGAAAAAGCTTGATGCACATGTGGGTAGGGGGAACTGTGGCAAGAAGATGATTGTGAGTTCAAGGCCAGCCTGAACTCCATAATAAGTTCTAAGTTAGTCTGGGCTACACGGTGAGATTTGGTCTCAACAGGAAAATTGAACAAAGCATGATTTGATGGTTAGCTTTCTTTGTCAACATGATACAACTTAAAATCACCTGGGAAAGGAATCTCAGTGAGGGATTGTTTTATTGTGTGTGATCAATGGGCGTGTCTGTGGAGGATTGTCCTAATTAAGTTGAAGATCCAACCCCAGTGTTGGTGAAACCATTCCCTGGACACTGATTCCTGAACTGTGTAAGAGAAGATAAATGTACTTGTACTTGAGCATGCACACACACACACACACACACACACACACAAAGCATGCACATCTCACCATGTTCATTACTCTCTGCTTTTGGTGGAAGTGATGAGATTGCCTGTTGCACCTGAATGAGATGGCTCCATGCATAGATGTGCTTTCCTCCTAGCCTGAGTATATCGTTCAGTCCCTAGAAACCACATGTTGGAAAGAGAGAACTGACTCCCACAAGTTGTCTTCTGGCTCCCATATGCATACCGTGGCACAGACATGGGCATGTGCACACACACTGAATTTTTAAAAAGTAAAATATAAAATTTAAAACATTATTTATAGTCTTTGGATTTCTGTCTTGTGAAACTGGACATGTCTAACACTCAGAAGGCCTGTTGTAGTGCTAGGAATGCATGTAAATAAGGTTGTAAGATACTGGACACCAACTCTAGAATGATAATCACTGTCAGTAACACTGTCACCCAGATGTAGTTTATGTCCAGAAATCTAAAACAGGAAGAATATCCATTAAGCAAAATAAATTAAATAAACACTCACACATGTGACTCCCTTGAAAGAATCACTTTTCATTTGGTAGTGTATGGGATGTTCTGGTTTTGTGTCCTATGGACAATCTAAATCTGAATTAATTCAACACACAAATGAGGTTGTGATTGCTTCTTTTATCACCGACACATCAGCTTCATTAAATTATTGTGTAGGAAACAATGGAGTCTTCCCTTAGGTGGGGAGTGACAGAGGCATGCTTTTGTGGATAGGCTACAGGCACAGACTTGCTGGTGCTCACTTGCACCGCACACCTGTTCCTTACAGCTCCCTGCAGTGGGGAACACGGTACCCTTCCCATGTTCTGGCGGTGGGCTGATGTTGAGGGATTAAGGGGCTTATTTAGTTATTAGCTGTGAAATGTCATAGCTGCCTCTGGACTGCCAACTGTGATGGAGGTGGGGCTTTAATTATCATCCAGCAATCTGCACATATTTGAGATGTCTTCAGAGAGAGAGAGCCCAAGTGGAAGATGGGGGAGGAAGGCTGGCAAGGGACAGAATCTTGGGACCCACCTTTCATCCAGGGATGATTCCTTTGCAGGATTCTTGACAGTGGGAGTGAGGCTCTGGGGACCACTAGCAACCATTCTAGGGTAATAACAGCTGTTGGAAGGATATTTCTTTTCTTGATTCAATTATCTGCCTGCAAAACCTGCGTATAGGCCTTGATGTTTTCTTGAAATCAATGCAGCCAAGTCTTCAACCACAGAAGCCATTCCTGTGTGAGTTCCTGCTCAGTGTGAACTTTTGCTGCCTGTTGTGTGCTAGTAGGTAAAATTGTAGGCTCTGTCCTGAGAGCTAAGGCATCAAAAAATGAGACATACTATCTACTCTCCAGGAACCCCAAATCCACTGAAAGTGATAAATTTGAATAGGATACCACAAAAATTGGAAAAAAGTAAAAAATTGAGATTTATATAGAAAGGAAGGAAGGAAAGAAGAATTTATTTTGGCTCATGGTAGTGGGAGTGTAACAAAGTCTGCTTAGGTTATAGTGAGCAGGAAACAGAACCAAGACACAAAAATGCTAGGGCAAGATAGAGCATTTAAAGGCATACTTTAGTGATCTTCTTCCTCCAACCAGTCACTGCCTTCTGTATTCCCTGTTCACTGTCTATTTGAGTGTACAGCCCTTAGCAGAGTACAATGTAGAAGACAGTGCCCTCCTGTGGAATCATTACCTTCACAAGGCTCCCCCAAGAGTGAGGCTCCATGCAACTATTCACCTCTCACTCCATTAAGTTGACAGTGAAGACCAGCCACCCTTGAATTTCGTCTCCATTTCCTGGACCTACCACCACAGACAGTTTTATGGGCAGACAGTGGGTCTTTCAAGTAACAGTCACAATCTGTGCCTTTTCTTTCAAGAGATACCCTGTGGTATTTGTCTTGTCTTGTCTAGCAACACTATTCTTGTCTCCCCCATGATTTTTCTCATTGAGCTACAACCTGTCTGTTCATGGAGCCAGAGGGCCAGCCTGTTGGGGTTGGAGGAGTAATATGCCTTTCTCAGGATGTCCCTTTGCTTCTAAAATAGCTTCAAGTTGCCACTCTAACATTTTGCCACAAACTCAGTGTTTTAAAGGAATATATTTTAATTGTATTGTGGCTCTGAAGGTTAAATGTCTGTAGTTAGAGAGCACAGATGCATTTCATCTAGAAGCTCAAGAAAGAATCCATTTTTATTCCTTTGTATGTTTCTAGAGAGGACAATATTACCTGGTTCTTGACTTCTTCATTGTTAGACTCCTAACCTCGGTTCCATCTCCTGGCTCCCATTACCATGTCTCTGAGTTCTTTTAAGGATGCTTGTGATGACATTAGATCCCTTTAGCTTATCTAAGATGATCTCCTTTTCTCACCATCCTTTACTTAATCTTATTTGCAGAGTTCCTTTGGCTATGGAAGGTTCTGTATTTTCAGGTTCCTGGGGTTGGGTTTGGCTCTTCTGTGAGGATGGGGTAGGATATGATTTCTGGTCTACAATGGCCAAGATTTCTTGTTGTCTTTTTATTCACTCACTCTCTTCTCTTTGGCCTCCCAGGTCCTAAGTCTTCTTTCAAATAGATCCATTCCGTAATTTTGCCTCAGTGGCCATGACTGTCCTTTAGCATTTCACTATAACCTCTGCTGTGGCATCCATGCATTCAGTCAATTAAACTAATTAGCTAAAGTAAGAACTGTGTCTCTTATAGTGCCTAGCACATAGGAAGCAACGTTTAAAATAGAATAGAGTCTATTCTTGCCATCTATAAGTACAGTTTTGAATCATGATTCTGTCACTTTTCTTCTGAGCTAACTCTGAGCTTGCACCATCTGTAAATTTGATAAACATGTCTCTAGGGTCATCCTCTCCATTGTTGATAAAAACAAGTATCCAACCAGACACAGCCTCTGACTTAGGTTTCTAATAGCCAGTTGGCTGCTTGTGTTTTGTGCATTTGAGAGAATGTTCATATGCGTGTGATTCCAATGCATCCTCTTCCCACAATTTGTGACTGACAAACTTTCATGTGCCAAAGACAAAATTCTGCCGTGTTCAAGGCAACCTAGGAGGGTGATTGGTGAGCAGCAAATGTGAGGTTTGCTTCCAGGGAGCCAGCAAATTGAGCCGGAAGATACACACATGCATGGCACAGCTGCTCTGTTTAGTAACACATTTTCTGTACATCGATGAGTCATCTGGAATTCTGAATTTTAGATTGCATGCCTCATCTTTTCACAGGTACCTCAACATCCCAGAACACATCTTCAGCAGCATTTGTCATCCAGCAGCCTGGGGCTTTCAAGAAATAGCAAGGACTTACAGCTCATCGTGTTTCCTCCTGGGCCCGTGCGGCCTACTCTCTTGTAAAGAGGGAGACTCCTTACTGAGACTGCTTTACCACTGGGCAGTCTCTGGTATGGCAGACATCAGGTGTCATGTTGAGCTTTTCATAGTGTGTAACACATGGACCAGGCTCTTTTACAAATATTAGAGCCTTTGCCCATCTTCAAGTATGTTGCCTTTCCCTCTGCTACCTGTAATTGCTTGTCAATCACTTCATCTCATTCGGCAGTTATAATGTCTGCAAGAATTTATAGTACCCAGGACATGATCTAGGAGTAGATTATTAATTTACATCACAGCAGGAGCTGGTTCCTGTGTGCCTGACGGCATTCAACAGCGGATGGGTTCGTCCCAGATGTGCTATTCTCCACATTCTGGTGTCACATGCATTGATGATTTCTGTGTAACACAGACCACCACAATTTTCCCACCATGAAATACATTTCTCTTTTGATTATTTCCATTCTCTGTTTTGCTATTTCCAGGTCATTATTTTGGGAAGGGAGGGAGAACAGTAAGCAGAGAATTAGAGACAGCTAAATTGTGCTCTTCCTCTTTTTCTATAAACTTCAGGAGCAATGCACGGCAGAGAAATTCCCTTTGATTCTTGGAAACACAATGAGAAGAGCAAGAAAATGGGGGAAACGTTTAAAAAGAAAACATTTTTTCTGTCTTGTTAAAAATACAAATTTAGATCAGTAGAATCAGGGGATAGTACACCTGCTTTAAGTATGGCACTGGCTGTGGGAATGCAGGAACTGACTTGATTGGAAGTAGCTATTTGGAGATGGAGATACGGGTCAATTAGAAAAGCATGAACCCTGAAGACCTGAGTTCAAATCCCCAGAACCAGCATAAAACCAGATTGGTGGAGTGTCTACAATCCCTTTGCACCCTTTGAGAAAGGAGGAGGAGACAGGAGAATTTCTTGAAGCTTAAAGGCCAGGTAGCTTCAAGGCAATGAATAACACAGATCCTGCATCAAACATGGTAGAAAGTGAGGAACGACACTGAGGTTGTCCTATGCTCATATGCACATACACACATACCAGACACATACACACACAGGCATGCACATATACACACATGCACACACATACACACTACATATACACTCCAAAAACAAGTACAAACATGTCATATACACAACACATACACAAACACATCACACACACCACATACACTTATTATACACATGCATTCTCCAAACACATATACATACATCACACATATATACATAAATACATACATACATACTGCACATATATATCACTTACATCATGCACTCAATGAAAACACATACATAATACACAGTACAAGCACATCATACATACATATAAATACTTCACATCCATACAGACCGTGCAATACACACACACGGACATCACACACAACACAAACATGTATTTACACCTACGTCACATATACAGACATCACATACACATGTATCTCAGACAACATATACATACATACAAATACATCACACATATCATCATGACTATGTACAAATCTCACATACATATGTATCACACATAAATGCAAACACATCATACACATACATATCACATATAAATACCTCACACATATATCACACCCATAAATGTCTCACACATACACATAATCATACATATGCATCACACATACATATTACACAAACACATTACATGCACATACATTGCATACATTGTACCACACATTCACATCATGTATATACATCATACACACATCACACACACATACACATCATCACACAAACACATACACATGCACAAGTAGCTGTTGTAATGGTAATGAATGGTAATGCTTGTCTTGAATCTCTCGAGACACTGATGTTCTATTTTTATAGCTTTCTCTGATGTGCTGTTTATAACAGAGATACCCAGGAACACAGAGAAACTTACCTGCAAGAGGCAGTCAATCACTATTCCTAAAATCAGAAAAGAGGTATTTAGTTATCTTATACCTGACTAATAATCCACTTTGAATCTTGGTGTTTGAACCTTCTCTTATTTCATGTTGTTTTGCTTCAAGTTTGGGCTTTACCTGTGAAGTTCAAGTTGATATTTCAACAATTTGAATAGCATCTTGTTTGTGGGGAAGGGAGTACCACCCAAAGCCTCATTCTTTCTCTATTTAGAAACAACCAACTAATTAATTTATTCTTGCTAACATACCTATTAGGTTATACATTGCACAAGGATGTCTTAAAGGCCCAGCCCCAGCACAACTTCCTAGCTATATAGCACTCTAGTGTTTTTTAATAAATGGACACAAAACAGTAGGATGCTGGGAACAGATTTGGGTGAAGGAAAAGGCCACATCTGCTTAGGAAGTTCACAGACATGCTGACACTTAAACATGATGACAATATGCTGGGACATTAGGAATATTCTCCCCTGTCAATGGGCATAATATCATACTTCAGTCCTGCAGGCCCAGAATCTGCGATGTCTATTTTTGAATCTCTATATATAGAGAGAAGAAACAGTGCCTTGGCATGGGAAGATACTCAGTATTTTTGGCTCTTTGGCTATTTTCAAGGCTCTTCATCTGGACTTAAAAACCAAGTTAATAGGCGACCGATTCCCTCTGTCTCCTGCACAGCAGCTATTTTAAGAGGAGATCTATCACCCAAGGACGTCTGTGAGCAGCAGGCTGCTTTCTCTCCTGCAGCAGGGGCTGCCCTCGATGGCATCCCCCCTCACCAGCTCCAGACATCCCTACTGACCTGCATTTCCTCTAATACCTCTAATACAGCTTATTAATTAACCTTCGTACTTTGGGCTGTCTCTCTCTTTTTCTCCTTGTGTGTGTATGTATGTATGTGTGTGTGTGGTATATGTATGCGATTATGTGTATACATGAGCACACAGGTGCCTCTGAAGGCCAGAGATCAACATCACTTTTTACCTCCACCACTCTTGACACTATATTTTGATACAAGGTCTCTTACTAAGAATGGAACTCATTGTTTGGACAAAAGGATCTGACCAGTAAACTTCAAGATACCTCTGTCAGTCTCTACAACACTGGGATTATGGGCATGCTCCAATACACTGGGCTTCTTATGTAGATACTGAGGGTCAAACACAGGTCCTCACTTTTGCATGGCAAGGATGTACTGACTGAGCCATCTCGCAGATACTTTATTTCATTAATGATGATGATGATGATGATGATGATGATAATCTGAGCAGTACTCAGCACAAAACCAGTTATGTTTAAGGATATTTGTTTGCAGCTTCAAAGGTCAAGTTGGGTCTTTCTTTGGTTTTGAGACTTCTTTTTTTGTTTGGTTTGAGGCAGGGTCTTATTCTATAATGTAAGTTTGCTGGAAACCTATGATCCTCCTAAGTAGTGGAATTACAGTTCTGTTCCATTATGCCTCGCTCAAAGTTGGGCCTATTTATTTATTTATTCATTTATTTATTTATTTGCAACCCTGACCTGGCCAGTATCTCCAGCATTTAATTTAAAATTAAAAACATCTCACTATCTATCAACATGGCTTCAACTCTGTTCGCTAAGTTCACAGATTGTCAGTCTCTTGTAGCCACATGCCAATCATTACTGGAATAGAATTTGTAAGTGAAGCCAAAAGACAGGAAAGCTCCCTGGCTCCTATCCTAGTCTTGCTACTCACATCCAGAAAGCATGGCTTGGTGGTACCTGGTCTTTGTGTTTCGAGGGAATGCCTGAATTCAGAGGACTTGTGGAAGAAGACACACTATAGTGTTGGCTTTAGTAGACACAAGCTGGAAATAAATAAAATAAAAGACCCCCCAAATCTAATAATTACCCATTATCCAACTGGGGGCATTAGTAGATATAGTCACCTTGCTGTGGGCACTAACTCAAGATGATCCTCCCCAAGGCCCATTTGTTTCCATCCTGAAGATAAAGAATGAGGCTTAGGGGGGTACAATTTCCCTGACAAAGCCACTCTGCTGTGAGGTATGAATGCCCTCTCCTCAGTGCTCCTGCCTGAATGTCATGCCCTATGGCTGAAATGCTGCCTGAAACATTCACTCACAGAGGAACGGACCTCCCCACTGTGTCATATGTACAAGCAGTGTTTCCAACTCTTAAGTTCTACAAGCATTTGGACTTGAGCTTGGCATTGCTTGTTCATGTGGGAGATCAAGAGGCCTCATGTCTATGTATTTCCTAGGATCTGATAAGCAGCTCAAGAGAGGATCTACTGAGCAATGCTAAGAGATTTGACTTAGATATGTACAGTGGTATGTAATGTGAAGATTCTATTGCAGACCTAGGTATCCCAAATATGTCTTTGTGTTTACTTCTGTATCTCATCATCTTGGCATAATGCACAGCATCTGGTGGCTTATTGACTGATTGATTTTTAATTATGTATATATGCATGTGTCTGTGAGTGAACTTCAGGTGCCCCGAAGGCCAAAAAATGGTGATGGATCCCTTAGAAATGGAGTTCGAGCAAGCTGAAAGCTTTATGACATGGGTGCTGGAAACCAAACTATGGTCCTCTGGAAGAACAGTATACACTCTTAATTACTAGTCCATTTCTTTAGTCCTAGCAATTGGTAGTTTATGTGTAAATATTTGCCAAATGTTTGCAGCTGTTTGTGTGGCCTATAGTTCTGCATGATTAGAATACACTGAGCTTTAAAGGCTTTGAGAAGCGTCCTGGAACCTGGTACCACATGAAAATGAACTCATATCATTTTTTTTTCTGATAAGACAATTGTCTTGTGAAAATGCACACACTCAAGGACAGCAGGTCCTACTCAAGCCTACTGCTGCTTCCTTGCAGACAGAAAAATTTGATACCCTACTCCAGGACAACTGCAGACTGGCAATGTGGATTCAGCTACCCAAGAGCCAGGGCAAATAAGCATCCCTCAGGTCTTACTGCAAGATGCTAATAAACCGCTGTCTGGAAAGTACAATCAAACACCATCCACCCACGTTAATGCAGATGGTCAGGACGCCAACCTCTTCTTCCCTGGGAGCCTGAGAGGTGTGATTAACATACAGTGAGATTGGCAGAAATCACTGTTTCTTACCTAGGGATGTGCCTCTCCTCAGGGCCAGATGAGATGTCTGAATCCTTGATGGGATAGCAAAGGATGGAAGCTGTCCACTGCTCCCTTCTAGCTCTGCACTCATGCCTCTGGAGCTGGCAGATCATCTAACCTGTGCTTTGGCGAGAGGGAAGGTATTGCCTAGAGTTCAAGGCAATATACTCTCTCTGATTCCTTGACAAATTGTTTTACCAAGCCACTATTCTCTCCTGTGTGTGGCTCAGAACTACTTTTAGTTGCTAAGCAACCCACAAGTAGCTCTAGACCACAGCATCTCTCAGAGGGGTAGATGTATTATGTGGGGTACTTTCATAGCCTTGTTTTACTCTGGCAGATCCCCTTCCTGAGCTCTAGATTTCCATAATGGAAAAAACACCAGCATGGACTAAGACGAAGGACCTGAACCAAGGGTAGCTTAAGCCTTGTATAGATGGCTGGACCCATCAAATTTCCTCTGAACAATTTCAAGGAAAAGTCAAAGCAGGGAGCTGGGGAGATGGCTCCCTGTGTAAAGTACTTGCTACATAAGCTTACAAACCAGCCATCACGTCCCCAGCACCTATGTAAATGTTGGGTGGGTGTGGCAGCCTGTCTATAATCCTACACTTGGGAGGCAGAGGCAAAGGATCCCTAAAGCAAGCTGAATAGCTAGACTAGCCAAATCAAGGAACTCTGGGTTCCAGTTAGAGAACCTGTCTCAATACATAAGTGATTAGAATCTTTTCTATACGCCGTATATTAATTACACCGTATATTAATTTCTGGCCTCCACATGCACACGTACACATGTATGTACATGCACATCACACACACATACATACAAACGTGAGCACACACACACAGATATTATAAACAAAAGCCTGTGCGTGGAACATACAGAAAGGAGGAAAGGGTCTAAAAGATACTCAGAAGGTCTTCAGCTCAAACAACTTAGACCTAGAGCTTGTGAAGTCTTTTCTTCTGCATGCCTATTGATGACTGGGAAGACAAATGTCCCTGTATTACTAGGAGGCTGGGTTTGAGAGGCAGCAAATAGGAAGACTAGAGAAAGAAAAAGTAGAGGGGTAGTATAAATTGTACCTCTGCAAGATTGCTGGATTTAACCAGGTTGGGATTTCTCATCCAGTCTATAGCTTGAGGGAGTAGGAGGAGGAAAGAGCATCCTTTAGAGAGGGTTTGTTTTCAGCCAGGTGATGAGAAGGCTCTCCATGGTAGGCTAGATTTCAAAAAGTGTTCTGTGGGATGACGATTCTTTTATAGCTGTCCTTTTCTAAAATGGCCATTTGAAAGTAGTTTCTGTCCTGGCCTCTGTATCCAGGCTGAGAAATTGGGAGAGAGAAGTAGGGAGTGAGAGTTGGTAGGATCAGGAGTCTGGTGGAGCCACTGAGACTGCTCATGAGCTGAGGAATTGCATGGGTAGAAGGTGAGGGTCCTTCTGAGGTGTCTGAGAGTTCAGGGCAGATGCACAGGATCTTCTTGATCCACAGACTCTAAGGGGAGGGGGCGCGGTGGTGTTGAACTTGGAAGTAATCATTGGGAGATAGGAGAAACCAAAATATTGGCACATCATCCTAGAATGAAAACAACAGTCAGGGTGGACGGGAAAGCTACAGTCTGGTGTCAGTAAATGGATTGGGGATGTGTGCAGGTGGAACCCACAGGCAGATGTATAGATTAGTGAAATCTAATTCTATTGCTATGATACTGTGATGGCTCTTTTGGCTGCCAACTTGACTACGTCTGCATTTAACTAAAACCCAAGCATCTGGGTACACCTGTGAGGGATCTTTCTTTGTTTAAATCATTTGGAGTAGGATGACCCACTTTTAATTCAAATCTTTTGAGGTGGAAGTTCCACCTTTAGTTTGGGCCACACCTGATGGCAGCAGCCTATGTAAAGGACATGGAAGAAGGGAGCTTTCACTCTTTGTTTGCTTCATCTCTCTGGCAAGCCACTGACATTAGAGCCTATTTCTTCCGAATTCTGAGGTTTACTAAAGACCTGCTGAGGTATCCAGCTTTGTGACCTGAACAAACTGCTAGATGCCTGGACCTTGTGTTGATAGACAGCCATTGCTTAACTAGTTAGACCACAGCCTGCAAGCCACCTAAATAAATCCCCCTTAGATATATATATATATATGTGTGTGTGTGTGTGTGTATAACATTATTATATATAATAATTCTGTAAGTACTATTTCTCTAGAGAACCCTAGTACTACAGATATCTAGAAAAAAGCAGGGAAAGAGAGATGGAGCAGGCACTGGGGCATAAAAGGATTCATAGCTCCTATGGGGCCTGGGGTCTGCTTGTCCCTTGTGTATTCTGTGTCTTTGAGATCCTAAGTCTCTCCTTAGCATTTCTTATTTCTGCTGTTTTCTTCGCAAAGCAGAAACAAAGCCTACCTTTACATTTCATAGCATTAGACCTTGGAAAGAGATGAGGAGAGACAGGTTGGCTTGGAGCCTCTCTCTGAACCCCAGGTCCAGGAAAGGGAATCTTAGTTCTCCTGAATTGCTTCCTTCAGGTGACCTCATCACTGGTGGTGGCTGCAGGAGTGGTGGTCTCATATCCATCCTACCTACTCTATTGATAGGATAAATTCCTACAAAAATCTTAGGTATGACAGCTCCGTGTGTCTATCAGGGAGAGAGTAGGTAGGTAGTAAGGGAGTAGGTAGGGAAGGAGGGAGAGGAAGAGTGAGACAGAGAGACACAGAGAGAGGTGGGGCCCAGAGGTTTGGTTGGTTTTGACAGGCTTTCCCATTGAACCTGGATTTTAATAATTCTTCTAGACAGGCAGGCTATTAAGCCCTAGGAATACCCCTATCTCTCACCAACACTGAGATGAGAGATGCTTGTCGCTAGCCCCAGCTCTTTTTGTACTAGGTTCTGAGAGAACTAAGCATAGTCATCATGTTTGCATAGCAAGCCCTTTAATAACCAAGCCATTTCCCAAGCCAGGAAGAAAATTTCTAAGTATTTACAAGGAAATCACAGACTTGGTCGCTAAGCCATTGGGATCCAGGCTCATATAGAACAAGCTTCCCTTCTAGGATACCAACTGATAGAAATGGGTACCAGTGTCCATCCTGAGCTATCTAGTGGGAACTGTAGGGAGACAGAACCTGATTTAGAAGTCCCCTTTAAAAACTTACAGTCAGTCCTTTAGTATTTAAAGGAGAAAGCATTCAGGGAGGCATACCTGAGTTACTGCTTAAACAGAAACATTTTTTTCTCTTGGAAAAAACGCCCTCTCTCCTTTAGGATGTTGGCTGCTCACTCTTCTATTTATTATTTCAAAGAGTTGGTTTATTTTCACAATGTGCTGTCAGACTTTGTTTTTCCCTCCCATATATACCAGCCAATTCCATATGTTGATATGCCATGAGGAAGAGGGCTCAGATCTATCTTTTCATAGGGATTCTCAAACTTCAGTATCTCATTTAAAAATAGAGATTCCTGTGTTAGCAAGATGGCTCATTGGGTAAGGGCACTTGTCCCCAAGCACAAGAACTTAGCAGAATAAGGTCTACAAAGTAATCCTCAGACTCACACAGGTGTGAGATAGCTCACATCTCCCCTCTCTGCCCCTGCTACACACGTAATATATACACAATAGTAACTGACAGTTTTTAGAAAAAATGTTTATTCTTAAATTCTCCCAAGAGATTCTGATTATAACATGAGCTCCAGGAATCTGAGTTGGGGTTGGGGGAAGGTTGAAAATTTTTCAAGGTACACTCTAGAAAAAAAAATGTGTTTGTGTTTCATGAGAATAGACTGCATCAATCAGTTCTAGGTCCTTGATTTTTTTTTTTCATTAGAACTTCCTTGTTGGATTTCATACAGCTCTGAGTGGGGCAGTAACCTTGCCATCCTTGGAAGGAATCAGATGCAAATTCCTGTGATGTGCTGACCAAATAGAACACGAACAATTTCCCTTTCCTCCTTTTCTTCCTTCAAACTCAGCCATCTTACTTTCCACCTTTCTCTCTCCTCCTGACCACCATAAGCCATGCAAAACAGAAATGGACTAAAAATGCATTTTCTTTTACAAACAACTTTTTTTTTCTACTGCTGCTCTTCCAGCCCCATACCAGCCAAATCTTGCTGGGGAGTGATTGCATTGTTTGGATTTTCCCTTGTGAAGCATTTATCCCCAGCCACACTCTAGTACACAAGGACCTTGCTGAGCATCTCTCAAGGATGTGAGCGGGAGCCTTAACAATGCTCAAACACACCCAGTGTGCTCTGTAACTTCTCTCCCACTGGCGAAGGATGTCCTTACCAGCTCGTAGCTGAGAGCCACTGAAATGTGCTTGTTATCAAGGACACAGCAGTTTTAATCAGTGATTTGTAAAACTGAAAGGACAGGGGTAACATTTTTTCATTACAAGTCATAGGTGAGTATATTTATCTACCCATCCACCCAACCACTTGCCCATCCGCACGCCCACAGACCCATCCTGTATTAACCCTTACATCTATCCATGTACTGTCTATTCACCCATTTACCATGCGCTTATGCATTCATCCACCTGACTGTGCATCTGTCCATCCATCCATTCATTCATCTTTCCATCTATCAATCTACCCATTAATCTATCCACCAAGTAACAGTTAGTGTATGTCTCTTTATGTTGCAGATTAAACGAATATGTCTATATTAAACATCACTGCTCTCTAGGAAGATCCTCATGGAGTGGTGTGAGGGTGTATATAAACAAGCATTGTGTACTGAAGTGGCTGAGCAGAGCACCAGAGAAATCTATACTGAATCAAATGAAATAGGAAAGTCATTCCCATTACCTGAATCTTCTATAACAGTGTAGACCTCACTTAAAACTAAGTTCATTTTGAGTCTGAGTTACCTCACTCAGAATGTTTTTTTCTCACTCTATCCATTTGCCTACAAATTTAATAATTTCGTTTGTCTTTACAGCCAAGTAATATTTCATTGGCTATCCTGTACCATATTTTCATTGTCCATTTATCTGTTGATGGACATCTACACCCTTTTCCATTTTCTGACTATTGTGAATATAGTGTCAGTGGATATGGATATACAAGAATTGCTGTAGTAGGATCTAGAGTCCTTAGGAAATGTGCCCCAAAGTGGTATAGCTGAATCATAAGATACATTTATTTCTAGCTTTTAGAGGAACCTCCACACTGATTTCCACAGTGGCTGAATAAGGTTTCACTTCCACTAACAGTGACCAAGTGTTTTCCTTTCTCCATATCCATGTCAGAATTTTTTTCTTAAAAAAAAAATCATAGCAATTCTGAGTGGTATAAGATGAAATCTCTAACTTAAATTTACATTTTCATGTGGGCTAAGGATGTTGGACATTAAAATATATATATATTTCTCAGCCACTTCTATTTTATTTTTAGAATTATGCTTAATTCCCTGTCCCATTTTTTTTTAAACTGAATTGTTTGTTTTCTTGGTGTTTGGTTTCTCAGTTCTTTGTGTATTGTATATAGTAACCTCCTGTCCATGTAGAGTTGGCAAAGATCAGTTCTCATTGTGTAGGTTGCATCTTCACTGGAAATATGTCATCTATATCTCTGAGCTTCCCCCAAGGCTCAGAGATCATTTCAGGGGAGGAGGCAGAACGATTATAAGAACTAGAGGGGGCATATATCTGCAGTGAAGCAGGAGTTTTTGAACATGCTAGAGCCATTGTACACATGAACTCATAGCCACTGTGAAAGCATGAAGAAGACCTGCCTATGATCAAGTGAACCAGGATCCTAGAATGGACACTGGAGGATCTAATGATGCCACATCGCTAACTTAGATGCAGTTGACAATTAATGGCTTCTTATGGAAGGGAGCATAAGTTTTCTTCAGGATGAACTTCTGAAAAGCTATCCATGTTCCCACAGGTGGTCTGATAGCCAATGTATATACAAGCAGCACTAAGTGAAATCAGTGGGTTTAACAAAAAGGGCAAAATAGATACTATGAAGCTGAAAGGGATAAATGATGAGTGTGACAAAGGAAGAATTGGAGGACAGGAAACTGGAGAAGATTTGATTGAAGCACATTACATGCATATATGAAAGAAATTCTCAATAAACATAAAGAAAACCAGGTTCCTGTTCCTTGCCTACGTCAGTTCCGTTCAACAATTTGTCAACTACCCAAGGGCAGCTTTCTTCCTGCTCTCTAGACCCAGCCCTGAGCCTGGCACATTACAGTCACTGAGGGCTCTTACAATCACTGTTCCAGGCAGAAGACACAATAGAAAGCTACAGAGGTAGACTGTGATGCAGGGGCTGAAAGGAAGTTGCAGGGAAGGCAAATTAAATGTAGGTTAATACAAGTGTCTTATTAAAAGTGATGGTTCTCATATGACTTGAAGAGTCAAGCCTCTCACAACAGTCTCACTCTGCTAAGGCAGAACCTTCTAGGTCATGTGTGGGATCACTCATGGTGCAGAGAAAAGGAAAAGAATACTGAATGACCTCCTAGCTAGAGTGACAGAAGCTGGGAGGCACATTTCAAGGAAATGAGAATAAGAGAGTGGAAGGCAGAGATAAAGAGTCCTGGATTGTGTTCTGTCTTCTTTCAGCGGTTTGCAGGGTGCCAGGGAGAGGCTGTCAGCTGTTGTGTTTATGTAGAAAAGTTTCTCACACACCTGTGTGAAGCTGTGGCTTTGATACCAAGAGTGTGGTCCACGGCTTCACCATCATGATGCTCAATACCAACTGAAACTGTAAAACTAGAGAAGCAAGGACTAGGGACAAAGTACAGTCATAGTGTGCCTCCATCCCTAATGCCAAAATGAACAAAACAAAATTAGCATGTGAAAAGTTTAGCTTATGAAAGGAGAGACCAGGGACGACCATGGCATTAACAGGATTCCAGCCTCTTTTTGCATTTCGTCAACATAGCGTTTAGTTCACATCCTCCTTTGACATAAACTTCATGTGGTAGAGTACCCTGACCTCTAACAGAGAATCTTAGACAGGGTGAGTGCTCTTAAAATGTGCATAGTTTCTTCACTGCTTGTCAAGACTTTAAAGTTTGGGAAATTTGGTGCGGGAGAGATGTCTCAGATTCTAAGAGCACAGCACTCTGACAGTGGGCCCAAGTATGGTTTCCAGTAGCCACATCAGACAGCTCAAGATCAGCTGTGGCTCAAGCTTCAGGGGCTCCAACACCCTTTTATAGGCTCTGCCAGAACCCACATATACATGCTAATGCACACACACACACACACACACACACACACACACACACACAGAGATTGATTATAAATGAATATTTTATGCAATTTGGTTTCAATCATTATTTGTTTTTTTTTTTTAATGATATGTTCTAAAGTTAAAAAAAAATCTTGTGCATGAGACACCTCAAATGACACTGAAGGGACGAGGGTTTTGGGATACTGTTTTCAAGAACTCTGAGCCTCTGCCTTCCCTTTACCATGAAGAAGGAACAGAGCCATGTGAGACTGTGGCTAACTGCTTAAGCTTGTGGGGCCTCAGTTTCTCTGTTTGTAAAGTGGGTGAAAACATGCAATTTATTGACATAACTACTGTAGTCAGTTATGTGCACTAGGCAGTGGAATGGATTTCTATTACCATCTATTGTATGGACAGCCAGGTATAGTCATCAAGGGTGCCACTCTAAATCATTCTGCATTCTAAAATGCTGAACTACAATAAGGGGCAAAGATAAACCAAAGGGGCAGTAAGCTTGTGAGTGTAGAAGTTTGTCCTCGTTAGTGACACAGAGCATTCAGCCTAACTGTGGGTAAAAGTGTTTGTATTTCCCCAACCATTGCCAAGACAGGGAGGAGTCCAGAGCACCTCCAACACACAGGCCTCTAAGTAAAGTTTGGTATTTTCCTCTCCTAATGCACCCCCCCAAGTCCTGTGTGCCCCAGCCTCTTCACTTGACAATGTATCACTGCCCATTGTCATTTTGATTAAATCAAGTCCCAAAAATCAGAAAATGCAAGCCACATTCTTTTCATCCAGGAGAAAAACTTTGAAAACCGCTTGGTGCACCAGATTGCAGACTGTTAAAACCCATTCATTAAAAGTTCATGGTCGGTTGGACTCCCTTTCCTTCTAGCATCATGTTACGTTACGTTTCCCTGTCTGTGTTTATGTGACAGATTGTCTAACAGATTTCTAGTACAGTATGGTTGCGTGGTCTGCCAGGAAGGCCTTGTTTGGAGCCCATGGCCGTGAGGGAAGTGGATTTAGAAATGTCAGCTTGCTATCTACTGGATAATTTAGTAATAATGGCCTAACAGATCCCTCAAGACGAACAATTAGATACCTGTTTCAAGTTAATTGGACTGTGTAGAAATGGGAGCTCTATGGATGATATGTTATGAAAATTTGGTAGGTGTTGAATGGACTGACAGAGCATTCGGGAAGCTAGTAATGACATTCAATCATTTTAACGGGTTAGCTCTTGCTGCCAGGATGGTTGGCCGTGCTTGTCTCCCTGTGCTCAAGTGCCCATTTTAGACCTTGTGCTAATTCTGTGTACAGCTATATGAATAGGCGTGCATATTGTATATCTCTGTGTGCATGAAGGAGTCACATATTTATTTATACTAAAAGTTTGCTGATAATGAGCGTTTAAAAAAGAGAGCGAATTCATAATCCAGATTTTGAAATCAGCCTCTCTGCTCCCATCAATGCTGCTGAAAGAGTTATGGGAAGGCTTTTATTTTTAGCACTCAGTAAATTAAACCTTGTATTCATCATCCTGAAAGACGACGGCAAAGGAGGAACATCCGTTCTTTTTAATTTAAGGCAGGGGAAAGGCAGCCATCCAGTCAGCATCAACCTGGGTGTGGAGACCGGCATAGGCAAGTGCAGCACAGGGCTGCTGCCAGCCAGGGCTAGCTGACTCTGTGTCAGAACTAACAGAAGCAGTCTCGGAAGAACAGGCACTCTCCCCTACCCTCCTTCCCCTCCCTTTTCCCTTCCTTATTTCTGATAAATTTTAACAAGTTTCAATATTATTTTGTTCTCCTCTCTCTGTCTCTATCTCTGTCATCTCTCTGTGTGTACACGCATGAACTCACATATGTACATGTGAACTAGTCTGTACAGAAAGGCTTGCCCATAGAGGCCTGTGGGGCCAGTTTTTTACATTAAGTAATTTCCTTAATTTCTTCCGATCTGTAGAGTCCATAAGCTAACTTCAGGAATCCATCTTTAGGTGCCATTCATCTTTTAAAAAAATAATTAATTAACTTTGATTTTATTTTATTATTTTGTTTTCTGAGGCAGGGTTTCTCACTGGCCCAGAGTTTCCCAAGTAGTCTAGGCTGGTTGGCCAGGAGCCCGAGGGATATGTCTGACTCCACAGCCCAGAACTAAATTACAAGTTTGTATCATCACATCTAGCTTTTGCGTGTGGATTCTGGGCATCAGACTCAGGGACTCGGGTCTTCATGCTTATAAGGCAAGTGTTCTACTGACTTAGCTACCCCTGTTCCCCCCTCCAGCAACCAAGCGCTGGTTTGTTGTTGTTGCTCTTCTTCAAAGCTGACTTGGACTTCAGCATCTTCAGTGGCAGAGAGCCGGTGGCATGGACTCAAAGCTGCCCTACAGGTCCTCAGCCACAGAACAACAGACATACCCAAAGCACAAGCTTATGCTGTGTAAATTCTGAAGATTGTTTTTTTTTTCTCTCTACCACTGTACCTTATTAAATATTTCCCGAATGAGAAGTACATTTGTAGCCTCTATTTTCATCCTAGTTCTATAGAACATATTTCATTATTGAGTTGAGAGAAAGCAGCCATTTGCAGGCATTTTAAATTTGATCACAAGTTAATGAGAAAAGGAGAGAAAAAGACATTTTCATAAACTAATTTCAGCAGATATGTAGATGATTTTATAAGAAGCTTCGCCAATAAAATATAGGGAGTGAGATTGGGGCAGAGAGAGGCACATCCCTGTATTTTCTGAACTGTCAGTAGACAGATTACACAGGTTTGAATCTAGAATGCAGAGAGCCTTTGGAACCCTTTACTAATAACTTAGAAAGAAAGGAAGGGGTTCATGCTAGTACAGATCAAATGCGGCTCCTAAACTAAAAGTGTATGGGGCTGGGGAGATGATTATGTTTAACAAACAGGAAGAACAGAGTTTGAATCTGCAGAGCCCACATAACTGCTGGTGAGGAATGTCGGCTCACCTGTAATCCCAGAATACAGGGAGTAGAGATGGGATCCCTGGAGTAGGTGCTTAGCCAGGCTATTATCTTCTGTGAGCTCTGAGTTCTAGTGAGGGTCATACTATACTCTATAAGGAAGAAAGCAAATGAGAAGGAAGACAATGTCAACCTCTGTTTTCCACAGGCACATACACTCACAAACATACACACATACATGTACACCATACCACCATACAGGCACATGCACTTACACACCTACACACAAATACTTAATCTTTAAAAGTCCCTCTGATTCTCTAGATATTTCCTCTGTATGATAACCCCATAATTAAATCATACCATCACCTTCCGCTTTGGAGGGAAACTGCACCCATCACCTGTGTCTATACTTCTTGCCTTCTGTGGGATCTCTGGATGCTGCAGAGTCATGAAAGAAGTGGATTCTGAGGGAACTGCTGTGGTCTTGTTTCAGAGTAGAACATTCTGGGTTGTAGATTTCTTTGGAAGGCAGGCATCTGACAAGGAGTTGCCAGAGATGCTGCAAAAATGTTTGTTTTCTGTTGATGGCAGCTCCGGGCTGACTGGTTTTATTTTCCTATAAACAGCTGCTTTCTTTCGGTGAGCTGAGCTGGAGGATTTAATTCCGGCTTGTCATGGCACACAGTATTCAGCGGCACATGGAGCTGGTGGTGTGGGAAGGAAAAGGCTTGCTGTCTTCTGCTGCCCAGTGTCAATGCTGGGTTCAATAGCTAGTGTAGAACTCCAGCATGCACTTCAAGAGGGATTTTACATTTTTTAAACTCAGCATGGTGGCAAGAATATGAACACGGTTGTAGTATTTCATTAATAACAAGTAAAGACCACTATCAGGTTCTGCTAACGAAGGTGGCTTGTCCTGGATGCCCTTGAATCAGTAAGACTTTAGCCTGGAATGTAGAATACAAGGGGACTTTGAGGAAGATATGTTTCCATTATTACCTTGAAATAGTCTAGATCTCAAGACTAGATGCCGATACCTGGCCATCAGAGAGCCAAGTGCAAGGAGCCATCACTTCCCTTCTGATTCTATTAGATTGTAGTTTGTACCACCAAGAGTCACAACAACTTTAGTCCTTGTGAAAGGGTAAGATGGGCAGCGTAGCCTTTCAGGATGGCAAGCACAGCAACTATAAGCACAAACTTCACTGTCTTAGCAATTCCTGGGTCCTTGTACCAGCTCCACTCCTCTGCTATGGGAGTTCTTCCTGACTGCCAGACAATATGATTTCTTGCCTGTCACATAAGAGGAGAGACAGTGCCCCCCACAAGCTTAGGAACCAAAACACATAACACTGTAGCTTCATACCTGGATGGCATCATCCAGCAAGAGCACTTGCCCTGCTTGCTAACAAGGAAAGGCCATCTTTTGTTTCACTTTCAAGAAATAACTGGCTTCGACCCCTTGGTTAGTAATACATGTATTGTCTAGATAGCTTTAACTGTCAACTTGACACAGCCTAGACTCATCTGAGAAGACTCAGTTGAGTAATTACCTAGATCAGAATGATCTGTGGAAATTTCCTGTGTGGATTGTCTTGGTTATTGATACAAAAGAGCCTAGCTTGCTGTGAGTGGCACCATCACTAAGCAAGTCCTGGGCTGTATAAGAAAGCCTGCTGAGAGTGAGCTAGAGTGTGAGACAGTAAGCAAGCAGTTTTCTTCCATGGTTAATGCTTCAGGTTCTTGCCTTGAGTTCCTGCCTTGATTTCCTTCAGTGATAAACTATAACCTGGAAGCATATGCCAGATCAATCCTCCCCTTTCCTAAGGAGTTTCATGTCAATATTTTAGCATAGCAAGAGAATGGAAACTAGTGCAATGTGTCTGGATGATGTTCCTTCAATCCCTATGGTCAAGAAGTCCAGGATGAAATTCCCATTGTGGCATATCAAACTTTGGAGACTTTGTAACTAGAAGTTTTGAGCTGTGCATTTTTGGATTCAGCCTGTTCCCATTCCCATTGCTACTGTTTTAATTTTATTTTACTTTTGTCATCTATTAAGATAAATAAATCTATTTTATTGTACTGTACTGTATCTGTCAATATGAACCAATTTAATCCTTTCTGAATATATACATATATATCCAGAATATACATATAAATATATATACATACATATAAATATGCACATATATATATTGTCTTACTGGAATATTGATTTGTCTTACTCTTTATATTCTTTCACAGCAAGGGCCACAAACTCAAGTATCCAAGGGGCTAATATTAAAAAGAAAAACATGGGTTCTTTGAAGATAGTGTGGAATTGTGGGAAAGACTTCACGCAGCATGTTTGTCATTCTGCTCTCTTCTTCCCACAGTTCTCCACTCTCTTGCTCACTCCTCATTCCTCATGCTCAAATTCAGCCGAGGAGTACCTGCTTGCAACCTTGCAAACATCCTATCTATTCTTATTCATTTCCATTATGGCTCAAGTTGGACTAATAAAGGAGCACTCCATACCAACTGGGTTCTTTTAGACAACTATAGACAGCTGAAGGTTGCAGAGTAAGGAGAGGCCAGATTCCTCAGTGGTGTAGACACTATTACATTGCCACATTCAAGCAAACCCCCCTATCCATGTTTATGTATGCAATCCTAATGAAATACAGAGGCAGGCACACACACACACACACACACACACATATAAAGACATGAGAGCAGGAGGAGTACTTGGGAAGAAAGGAAGCTCATATGACAGAAAAAATGAATGAGAGAATAATTTGGGTACTAGATAAAATATTATATATTTATTTATGAAATCAGAAATGAATAAATAAATAACATTTAACACCAATAGTATGTTCTGAAATAGCCTAAACTGATGTTTCATAGAAATCATCTATGAGCATAGATAATAATTAGCAAGCAGTAATGGTCACTGACATTTATGGAACACCAGTAATGCTCTGCTTAATAATTTTGCTTGTTTGATGTGATTTTTCTTACTTTAAACCCCAGGCATTGGGTCTCATTTTATTGCCATTTAGCCCATGAGAATGGGGACAGTCAGGGAGATGAGTCCCTTGAATACTTGTAGACCTCAACTCTCTGGGCCTCACCTGACTGCAAAAGAGCCTGAGGTCACTTTTTGGTAGGTGTGCCCAGCTTCCCTTAGAATGACTCTAGGGTCCTTCAGCCTTCATGCTTCCTGTTCAGTTTTCAAGATTCAGCTTAGGAGTATCACATGCTGATACTTTTTAAGCTTTCCTGAACGCGTGTGACTGGGTTAGGAGCCCCTTGCATAAATCTTGGCTCCTCACACCACAGAAGACACATATGTAGTGCTAGACTCAGTCTTAGGGCTGTGAGCTCTCCTTACATCCTTCCTTGACTCCAGAGTACTCTCTCTCTCCCCCTGCCTCTGTCTCTGTCTCTCTGTCTCTGTCTCTGTCTCTGTCTCTCTCTCTCTCTCTCTCTCTCTGTGTGTGTGTGTGTGTGTGTGTGTGTGCTTCTGAGAGTGTATGCAAGGTCACATTCCAAGGTTGCAGGACAACCTTGGGTGTCATTGTCCACCTTCTACTTTGTTGGATATGGGGTATCTCATCCTCTGCTATGTTCCGCAAGCTAAGCCACCCTGTGTCTCTGCTTCCCATTAAGAGTGGTAGGATTACAAACACGTGCTATCACATTTTCTGTATCCATTCTTCAGTTGAGAGACATCTAGGTTGTTTCCAGTTTCTGACTCTTATAAATAAAGTTGCTATGAACATAGTTGAACAAATGTCCTTGTGGTATGGTGGAGCATCTTTTGAGTATATGCCCAGGAGTAGTATAGGTGGGTCTTGAGATAAATCTATTCCCAATTTTTTAAGAAACCTCTAAATTGTGGAATACTACTCAGCTTTTAAAAACGAAGAAACCATGCAACTTTCAGGCAAATGGATGGAACTAGGAAAAATCATCCTGAGTGAGGTAATACAGACCTAGAGAGACATGCATGGTATGTACTTATTTATAAGTGGATATTAACCATAAAGTACAGGATAACCATGCTACAATCTATAGACCCAAAGAGGCCAAGGAGGACCCAAGGGAAGATGCTGAATCTCTCTCAGACCAGGAAATAAAATAGCCATCTGAAGTAGATGGGGAGAGGGAACTGGATGGGAGAGTGAATGAAGAGGGTAATAGGGGTGTGGATAAGGTATGAAGAGAGTGGGGATGGGGATCCTCTCTGGAACTGGAGGAGGCTCTAGTGAGTATTTGGTGTGATCCTAACTGACACTTCTAGAGCTGGGGGTTAAGGAGTCTGAAGTGGCCACCTCCTGTAGCCAGGTAGGACTTCTAGTGGAGGGAGGGGGACTCCATTCATAAAAAGTTAGACCTAAAATGTGTCTTGCCTATGTGTAGGGGTAAAGGTGGAGCAGAGATTGAAGAAATGGCAAACCAATGACTGGCCCAACTTGAGATCCACTTTATGGGAGAGAGCCAACCCCTGTCACTATTAATGATACTCTGCTTTGATTGCAGACAGGACCCTAGCATAAATGTCTTCTCAGAGGCTTCATCCAGCCGCTGATGGAAGCAGATCAGATACAGTCAAACAATAGGCCAAGTTCAGTGAGTTCTGTGGAAGAATGGGAGAAAGGAGAGAGGGATCTGGAAAGGTCAAGGACACCAAAAGAAGACCTACAGAATCAACTGACTTGAGTCCATGAGGCTCACAGAGATAGAACCACCAACTAAAGAGCATGCATGGACTGGACCTAGATACCCTATACATATGTAGCAGTAGTGCACAGTAGTCAGCATGTGGGTCCCCAAACAATGGAAGTAGGAGTTATCTCTGACTCTGTTGCCTGCTCCTTCCTTATCAGCCCCAGTGGGAGAGGATGCACTTAGTCATACTGTGACTTGATGTGGCTGGGTGTACTGATACCCTTTGGAAGCCTTCTCTGAGAAAAAGGAGGGAGAATGGGGGAGGGAACGCGAGGACTGGAGTTGGAGGAGAGGAGAAACAAACAAACAAAATGTGCTCCCAAGTCTGGCTCTACCAAGGTTTCAGAGATCCAATGCAAGGTCTTCTTGCTTTTGCAGCAAGTGCCTTGCCCATTCAGCATCCCCCCAGCCTCTGTTTTTATAAGAAATAACTTCTGGGATAAATAAAAGTCTGTCTAGCAAGCATATTTCAGGCACCTAAAGAGGGAAGCAAAACTGAAGGCAAGTCTTAACTGCAGGTGGCTCAAAGCTTAGCCTCCCCAGTCAGATTGCTGCAGCGTGGTTTTTTATTCTCTCCCTTCTCAGCTGTGTGATTTGGGGCAATAAAAAGCCCCTCAGGAAATGTTGGGGATAGAACCGTGAACCTTGTACATGCTGGGTCTTGCTCTACCACTGAGCTATACTCCTTGGCCCCTAACTCTCCATGCCTTGCTGCTATTTGAGAGATGGGGAGGATCATTATGCCCCGAAGGTTACTGAGAAAACGTGAGATAATCAGAAAGCTCTGTGCCTGGACCCGCAGGTGACAATCCCTCCCGTGCTTGTTTTCATTCTCCATGACTGCCATAACTTGCAATGTGTAGTAGTTGCTTTTCTCGTTGTTATGATGAAATGCCCAACAAAAATGGTTAATAGAGGGCAGATACATTTTGGCTAATAGTTTAGGATGACAGCAGTAATATGAGGCAGGTGTCACATTGTAGTCACAGTGAGGAAGCAGGGAGAGGGAGAGATGACGATGCTCCTAGCTTTCTCCTTTTCATCCAGCTCAGGGCTCCGGCCCATGGAATGGTGCTGCCCACATTGACCATGTGTCTTCCCATGTCAGGTAAGCTACCCTAAAAGCTCCAACATACAGATACACTGAGGTGTGTCTTCGAGATGATTCTAGATCCTATCAAGTTAACAGTCAGCATATTGCTTTTTAGGAAACTAACCACAGACAATTGTAATGCTTCCCTGAGTCCTTATTTCTCCACTCTTTCTGTGGATACTTATTGTACACACACCTGGTTTAAATGGGGCACAGAGAATTAACCAAATCCTGATTAATCCACCTCACTAAATTATGGCAGCCTTATGTGTCTGGTCACATTTATTTAAGAGGTGCGTGCCTTGGCTGGATCTCTCAAGTGGCATCATCTTAAAAGTGGCAGGAGCCTGCCATATTGGTTAGAAGATGGAAATGAGTTTCTTTGGGCTGCCTTAGCCCAGTGTGATTATTGGAAAATTCTTGTTACAGAGACCAGGAGGCTGGAACTCTAAGGTCATGGAGTTGTCAGAGTTGGGCTAGTTTCTTCTGAGGCCTCTGTCTTGGCTCACAGATGGCCTCCTTTGTGTGCATTTACCTGCTTGTAGATCTGTGCATCTTTTTGTGTTGTGTATTTATGGTGTGTTTGTGTGTGTGTGTGTGTGTGTGTGTGAGAGAGAGAGAGAGAGAGAGAGAGTGAAAGATGGATAGACAGAGAGAGAGAGAATACTCAAAAGACTAAGAATGTCATGGTGTATATGTAGAGGTCAGGGGACACCATTGGGTGTGCTGGCTAGTTTTGTGTCAACTTTACAGTCTTTCGAGAAGAGGAAATCTCAGTTGAGAAAATGCTCCCACTAGACTGACCACAGAATTTCATGTAGCCCAAGCTGGCCTCAAACTTGCTATGTAGCAGAGTATGATACCTGATCCTCCTTTCTCTATGATAAAAGTGCTGAGATTGCAGGTGTGGTTTGGCATATCCCAGTTTATGAAGTACTGGGGATCAAACCTAGGCTCAGTGCATTCAAGGCAAGTGCCCTACCAGCCAATGCACATACCCAATCCCCCTTTGCTTTCCATCTTCCATTCTACTCTTTGCCCCCATTTCTTCTCTTTCAAAGCTACCTTCCAATTCCCAGCCCATGAACTCTTCTAGATGGTATTTTGAAAGAGAAAGAAGAGAGTTATCCCATGAGGAATCTTCATTCTCACAGGAGCTTGGAAGCCTCAGACTATTCCTACACCTTCAGAGATGGAAGGAGAGAGAAAAAAAGTATAGCCTGTGGGAGGTGGTTATGGACGGTGACTGAGGTGTGGCCTTTGCTCTGTCCCTTCACCTCTGCAAGTGACAAGCAAGTGTGGAAGCAGCACCTGTCTCTCCAGGGCAGTGGTTGTGTGAATGTGATGATTAATCATACCAAAGCTGCTGTCATGTTTGTTGCAACAAACTGTTTTGCTCTCAATCTCCTCCAGCAATATTCCTGAAAGACAGTTCTCTAGCAGGCTCCTCACGTGAACAGGGAATGCAGCATCATGATGTATGAGGACTTTTTCATCAAACATTAGTTCTCCCATCATATCACATTCCAGGGCTCTGGTGGGGTGAAAGCCTGGAGATGAACACTGTCTTTTTCTCTTGGTGCCCTCCCTGATGCCACTCCTACTTCTCAGGAAGATCTGAGTTGGCTTACAATAAAATTCTCTATCCTACAAGCAACTTGATGATGAACAAAGGAGAAACTGTGAGCTTTTGTAGGAAAAAAGAGGATAGTTGATAAAAACAATATGAAGAAATGTAAAAATTTTTATGTGTTCAGACCCTGGGTAAAAGTAGCCACTGGGTTTGAGCAGAAATATTATATGTAAGATTTTTCTACATATAACGGAGAGATGACTCAGTAGTTGATAGATATTGCTGCTATTTTAGAGACCCAGGGTCAGTTCCTGCCACCCATGTCAGGAGGCTCACCACACGTGAAACTCCAGTCCTAGGGGGCTCAGATTTTGTTTTCTGGTCTGCATAGAACCTGTACATGTGCCCACCCACCTCCAGTCACTCATGTATACATGTAAGTAAAAACCAATATTAAAAATAAATTCTGATAGAGGGAAAACAAGGGAAAAGAATAGGAAGGAAAGAAAGAAGGGTGGAAAGAGGAAGAGGAGGAAGGAAGAGAGGGATGGAGCCCAATGGAGGAAGGATAGAAGGAGGGAAGGAAGGAAGACAGAGGGAGGGAAGGAGGAAAAGAAGGGAAAATAAAAGTAAGGAAGAAAAGGAAGAAGGAAAGGAGAAGAGGGAGAAGAGTACAAAGGAAAGAAGGAAGAGAAGGCAGGAGGCATGCATTTGTCTTCAGCTGTGCCCTGTATTCCTTCAGAGAGTATTTATTAGCACCTGCTCTGTTTGGGATGCTGATAGATGCTGAGTGGATGAATGGGCATCAACTGTCAAGATATGAGGAGGCCCAGGCCCTTCATGAAGAGGAAACAGCTTGTGCAAAGGCCTGGAGTTGAACAGGAAGTGGGCCCTTTCTGAGGAGCAGCTGAATAAGGGTGTGTGAGCACATATCCACCTATTTGAGCATATCAAAGATGATCGAAGAAAGCCGTGGCCAATGAACCTGGGAAGACAGAGCTTCTCATAACTTAGTGCTCTGTAAAGGCAAGTTAAGGAGTTTAGCTGTCACTTTAGGGACGATTGGGGACTATTGAAGTGGATCCAATTTTCTATTTAGAAAGATAACTCTGTCTGCAGTGTGGAGAATTGATTGCAGGGGACAGAGCTGGGGAAAGTGACGTCATCTCAAGGGCTGACCCAGGGGAAAGATGGTGGGAGTGAGGAGTGTGTGATGGCTATGGTAGGGTAAGGAACAGAGAGGGCTATATTATGTGTGAAGTGGGAGGACCAAGTCGTTCCGAATAATTCTGAAAGAGAATGAAAGAGGATACAAAGTAGATTCTTGTTTCATTCTGGAAATTTCTCATGAGATACACACACCTTTTAATAAGATGGTAAGAACTGGGAAAGAATAGCATTGAGTCTTAGGGGACAGATGGCAAATCAGGCGCCAAGTATGATATCAGAGATTTTTGGAAGGCAGGAGACCATGTGTAGATATTAGGCAGGAGTGACTGAAACTGACATTCAAAGGGGAGCTGGAGTCAGTGACCAAGTTAAATTCTCTGGCCTGTAGGTGAGTTTTAATATGTGGGAATTACTGTGGATCTTTAGATGGAGTCTGAAGAGGGATAAGGACAGAGAACCCCAGGACTCTTTGGATCCCAACACTGAGATGTGTCTCTCCTCAATAAAATCACAAAAGTCTTAGAGGAGGCAGGCAGAGATATCAGAACAACAGTCCACATGGCATGTTGGTGGAAGAAACTGCTCTCCAGAAGGGGTGTGGGGCTACAGGGCTCTTGGCAGTGGAAGCCATGACAGTCCTCTCTAGAAGCACTCGTAGTAAAAGAAGACAAGAGCCAGTACACATCTCTAGGGTCTTCCATGATTTTCAAGATTCCTTATCTTTCTGGAAGTCTGCCTGAATTCCTTTGGTTTGATGTAGCATTGCACTCCCCCCCCACACACACACACATTTCTTCTCCAGGCCCATTACTCTAACTGTAATATCTGCGCTCCAGTTTCAGCACAGTTCTGCAGTGCCCTAGGATTCACGATACTGCCTAGGTTATTTGTAGCCTTCCCAATTAAGGTTCTAGGTTCTGTGCATAGTTGGGGTCTTAGAAAAGATTACCTCCCTGAGCAGAGGAGAGGCTGGTGTCCGCTCTGACAAACAATGCTGTCAACACCAATGGTTTGCTAACCTTCATTGTTGATTTTGCTTTAATGAACAGAAAGAAATTAATCCATTGCTGTGTGCAACTTAGAGTTGCAAGTGAAACTGTAAACCCTGTGCCTTAAGAAAGGGAAAATGAGTCTGAGTTTCTCCCTGGCAGTTCAGTTCGGACTGCTGTATTCCCAGGATGACTTCACTTGCTTGCTGCCTCTGCCTCTCTTATCTACTCTCTAAAAGGAAGGTGCTGAAGTTCTGGTTGATGCAGGAGGAGCAAGCAAGGCTTATTCCTACCAGTCCTATCCATGCATGGCCCCAAGATGTGAGCTAAGTAGGTTAGCAATTATTTTTTCATCTTCATCATGTGAACCTCTTTGTCCAGGAGGATAGAGAGACACCGGACACTGGCCACTGCTATTTCAGAAATGGACTGGGGAGAAGGTTCAGTGAATAAAGAATCATCCGTGCAAGCTTTGGGATCAGAGTTAGGTCCCTAGAACCCACGTAAAAGATAGATGTGGTAATATGCACTTATAGTGACAGGGGTACAGAAGTGGACATGGGAGGAAAGGCCTTAGGGTTCACTAGCCACCCATTAACACAAATCAGGACATTATGGGTAAAAGTAAGAGATGTCTCAAAACACCACCACCAACAACAAAAAAAGATGGTAGCCTTAGGAATGACACCTAAGGTTGACAATTGGCTTGCATATGCACGAGAACACATTTACACACTTGCACACATACCAAAACATTCACACAGTTGGATGTGTGGCATTTTCTTCTAAGCCCCCATGAGCGATGTGTACTAAAGAAAACCTAAGGACACTTTCTGGGGAACTCACTTGACCTGAGAATAAAGAGCTTAAAATGCATAAGCAGTATTTAATGTGAAAGCCGTCAGATAGGCTATGGCTTGCATCTCAGACATGTGGCTCTCTGAGATGTATCCATCATGCCATAGGGGTTTTGTCCTTGCAGGCTGCTTCTAGCTAACCCCCCCCCCAACCCTGCTGCTGAGTTACCAGAGGGTAAAGCCATTTTCCTCCGTGTACGGTTGTTTTCCTCCCTGAGATGGGTGATTAGAGGGCTCCAATCACTGATCACGTTCGTAGCATTTCCCAGACAAGAAATGATAAGTACGTCTTGTGCTCTATTGAAGATCTCACTAGACATTCCGTGCCTTTGAAATCGGAGTTTTGAAATCAGCATTTTTTTTTTCCTCACCCAGGCTGCTCACTCAGCTGAGGATGCCACCCGTTCAAAAGAGTTTTAATTTTTTTCTTTTTCCTCTTACCTCCTCAAGATTTTAGCAAGCTTTAAAATTCTAAGTGTTTAGAATGGAAGCCTCCATTGAAAGCAAATTGCTGGGTGACTAATAAGTGACTTATCTCCAAAGCTCCGTATCCCAATGAGTCTTGTTTAACAAAACTGCTCTTGAATACTTACTCTAATATTAAAGATGGCTACTGAGCTATGCATCTAAACATGTTGTGAGTGACACTTGGCCTTTCTCCTTGTATTCAGTGAGGACGTTGCTTTGAATCATAGTTTGGTGGCTTTGGATGTTCATTGTCTGGGATCTCTGAAGGGTCAGGATTAAGGCCTCAGAAGCTGTGTACTCTGCACCTTCCTTCCTGCATGAGGGTGGTCATGTTCTCCTGGTCTGTTTCTGTGCATGCCAACGCCCATGTCTCAGTCAGCATTGCCTGGAGTAACCCCTTGGCTGGGTTTTGAACCCAGCCTCTCTGTAAATTCCCTTTAAACAATCCTATCTGCAAGTCAAGTCACACCCTTCTGAACTCAGGGTGAGAATTCAGCCTGAGAATCTGCAGGACACGACCCAGTCTAAAACAGAGATGTGTATAAGTTTGATTTTCAATTTTGCTTCTGTATGTGTGTAGTAGGTATGTGTGTGAATGTTTGTTTGTGTGTGTGTGTGTATTCACATGTGTCTGGGTGTTACCTCTATACTGGTGGTTGTGTACCTATGTGTTGGTGCCTGTGGTGTACCCAGATTGATTGAGAGTCGTCCCAATTCTCTCTTCCAAATTATTCACTGAAATGGTATCTCTAACTGAAACCCAGACAAACTTCCAAACTCCAGTCCTCCCAGCCATGGTGTTTGTCCCTTTTAAACCATCCTTGTTGGAAATGTTTCACACTCTTTTGACTCTTTCACTCTCCATCACCTCATATCTCTCTCTCTCTCTCTCTTTCTCTCTCTCTCTCTCTCTCTCTGTGTGTGTGTATGTGTTAACATATTAAAAAGTCTTCTTATTTGTTTACTCCAGGCTTTGAACTCACAATCCTGACTCAGCCTCCCATCTTCTAGAATTACAGGCATGCAGCACCATGTCTCACAAAGACAGTTTCTCTTTTTCTCAACACAAAACACCCTTCAACACATCACCATTCTGTGACGCTCACCTCATTAGATTTAACAGAAATGTTTCATTGTATTTCGGAATTTCATTTTTCTCCCTTTTTCCCTCCAAGTAAGAAATGGCTGTGTCTCCACACAGGGCTTTAATAACTTGATTCTGTTTTCACGGAAATCTTTAGGAGATTATTTCTCTCCCAGTGGCAATCTGCAGATTCTCTGGATAATTTCAGTTGAACCGTAGCACTGGGAGAGTCATTCTGTTGAAGCTATCGTTTTGTTTGTGTAGGGACAATAATATCATCCAATAAAAGGATGTATGCAATTAGATCAGCTTTGTGGTAATTATATGGATATTTTAGTTGTTCTGTGCATTTAATTATGCTGTGTTAAACAGCCCATATCAGCTTTCAGTGGGGCAAGCTCTGGCTGGGTGAATGCCAAGAGACGTGAACACCGAATGGTCTACATGATGGGTTTTCTGAAGACAGAGGACAGATGAAAACCTTTTAGCACAAAGGTCATCATTACTTTTTCTTTCTGTTTCTTTCTATTAAAAATTAGCTTTAATTGAAACATTTGGGATTGTTCTGTAAAAAAAAAAAAATGCTTAAGTTACCTGGTTTTTTTTTTAAAGGAATGCATAGTTTTTAAAGTAATGCATAGTTTTTGGAACTACACAACACAGAGTATCTAAGAGAAATGAATAGTGCTTCCACTCAGTTTACTGGTCAGTCTTCTGGCCTCATCCTGGGAGAGGCAAGTGTCCATTGTGTTTTTGGTGTTTGTCATCCTTTCTCCTTCCTAAGCTCCTTTGCTGATACAAATACACATGTGTGTATAGAAATGTGCACATGCAAACATTCATTTGCACACATGAGTACAAATGTGCATGTGCAAGTATACACGTGTTCAAATAGACATGCAAATTCTCATGCACATTCAAATGAGGTATATGCAAATAAAAATTCATATTCGTGCTCTTTAAGGAAACAACAGAGCTTTCCTCTACATTTTGTCCAGTTGCTTTCTTTTATCACAAGGCATAGTTTCTCTCTGTATCATCATTCTCAGAGCCTATCAATTCCTTTTTAATAGCTACAAAGTTACTTGTGTTATTTGCTCAGCCATTTTCTCACAGATATGCTTAAGGTTTTATCTACCCAAGATTTGTCTCTTGTCTTCTACTGAAATGCGTGCTCCTACGATAAGTAAGCTGTCTGTGTTTCTTTAGTTTCTGTACTGAGATAAAACTTTTTGAAATAAAACAATGAGTGAAAGTTGAGCTAAGCTTTGATGTCAACAGATATTAGTATGGTTTTAACACAAAATTACTGAAGCAATTTGCAGTGTTCCAACTTTACCTGGCCAACCCCGGGTATCAACCATCTTTGTAAGTTTGGATTTGACACATGGCATATTGTGGCCTTGATTTGCATATCTTGAATATTCATGGTTTGCAGTATTTTCTTCTTGTATGAATTATTTATGCAAAATACTCGTCCACTTGCTTATCTATATTTTTGTTCATGTGTGGAAATTCTTGTTTTTTAAAAGCTGCTTACCTGAGCCAGCTATGCATTTGTTGAGTGCCTGCTTCCACTTGCCCTTTGATTTTACCTGCACAGTCTTTTCCATATGAAAGATTTTCTCTTTTATGAGCAACATAAGGGAGCTACCTGTCCCATATTCAAATTTTAGAAAAAGAGCCTCTTTCACTTTCTTATAATTCTTCATAGCTCAGTAGCTTATACTGAAATTTATAACCACTTTGGAAATCAATCAGGCACTTTCTCAGACAATTAGGAATAGCGCTTTCTCAAGATCCAGCTATACCACTCCTAGGCATATATCCAAAAGACGCTCAAGTATACAACAAGGACATCTGCTCAGCCATGTTTGTAGCAGCTTTATTTATAATAGCCAGAAGCTGGAAACAGCCCAGATGCCCCTCAGTTGAGGAATGGATACAGAAATTGTGGTATTGTGGTACATCTACATAATGGAATACTACTCAGCAATAAAAAAACAAAAAACAAAAAAACAACAACAACAACAAAAAAAAAACAAATCATGAAATTTGCAGGTAAATGGTAGAAACTGAAAAAGATCATCCTGAGTGAGGTATCCCAGAAGCAGAAAGACACACGGGGTATATACTCACTCATAAGTGGATGTTAGACAGATAATATAGGATAAACATACTAAAATCTGTACATCTAAGGAAGCTAATCAGGAAGGAGGACTCTGGCTAAAATGTCAAACCCCATTCAGAAAGGCAAAGAGGATGGACATCAGAGGAGGGGAAAAAACAGGGAACAGGACAGGAGCTTACCAAGAGAGCCTCTGAAAGGCTCTACCCTGCAGGGTATTGAGGCAGATGCTGAGACTCATAGCCAAAATTTGGGCAGAGTGCAGGAAATCTTATGAAAAAGTGGGAGATAGTAAGATCTGGAGAGGATTAAAGCTCCACAAGGACAGCAAGAGATCCAAAATGTCTGGGCACAGGGGTCTTTTCTGAAACTGATACTCCAGTCAAGGACCACTCATAGAGATGGCTGAAACCCCTGCACAGAGGTAACCTATGGCAGTTCAGTATCCAAGAGAGCTCCATAGTAATGGGAACAGGAACTGTCTCTGACAGGAATTGATTGGCCTACTCTTTAATCACCTCCTCCTGAGGGAGGAGCAGCCTTGCCAGGCCACAGAAGAAGACAATGCACCACTCCTGATGAGACCTGATAGACTAAGATCAGAGGGAATGAGAGGAGGACCTTCCTTATCAGTTGCCTGGGAGAGGGACACAGGTGGGGAAGAGGGAGGGTGGGACTGGGAGGGGAGGAGAGAGGGAGGTACAGAGGGGATACAAAGTGAATAAACTGTAATTAATAAATATAAAAAATTTGCCATTTATTTTTAAAGTGTCACATATGCAGATTTCAAACAAGATATTTCGCTGTCCTGACAATGACATTGATTTAATATCCTACCCCTCACGTTAAGTCCTGTGTGAGAACACACACACCCACATGCCCCACACATACATACATACACATACATGCACACACATATGCTTTCTTTCTCTATTCTTTTTTGCCTTTCCCAATGATTCTTTCGCTTTTGCATATTAGAGGGTTTTGTTCAAGTCACAGGACACTATATTATGACCTGGGAATGGAAGGTCACACATGGAAGACTAGCTAGTATTTCTGACTATCAGTAGTAGGATCTATACCCAAGCTGGGAATGGTTACTTTCTGATCTGGAAAACTCTCATGCTCTCCTAGACTGGGATGCATAAGGTCCCATGTTGTCACCAGAACTGGTTCTGTCCATGCCATTTGCTTCCTAGTTTTGCTATTGTCAAGATTGACTCCACCACTATGAAGTATATAATGCTTGTAACCATCCAAGGTTCATCTCATTCTCTGAACAGTGGAAGCAGGAAACCTTGAATCACGTGACCATCTCTAGATCTTTTCCTTTAGTCAGAGGTTATATTAGTTACTTTTCCTAGTGATATTATAAAATATCCTTAAAACAAGGCATGCATTATATCCCAGCAGTCAGGGAGTTAGAGGCAGGTGAATTGCTGTGAGTTCAAAGCCACTTTGGTCTACAAAGTGAGTCCAGGATAGCCAAGGCTACACAGAGAAACGCTGTCTGAAAAAACAACAACAAACAAACAAAAAAGCCTTGGAAAGCACCTGTTAGGAGTATTTGTTCTCACGGTTCAAGTGTACAATCCATCATGCATGATGAGAAAGACTTGACATCAGGACCTTCTGGAAGATGGTGACATTGCACCCATAGCCCATAAAGCTGAGACACATGAATGTGCAGGCCCAGCTCAGTTTCTCCTTTTTATACAATCTAGAATCCCACCTCAGTGAACGGTGTCACTTACGGTAGACATGTGTTCTCACCTCTGCTAACTCAATCAAGACAATCCCTGCAAGCATGCCCAGAAACCTGTCTCCCAAATGATTCGAGATCTCATTGAGTTGCTCCCCCACCACAGAGACCACAGAGATAAATGACCCAGTCATTTGCTCCAGTCATTCACCCAGGACACTGCCACGATGGGTAGGTAGAATGTCCTCTCCAGCAACTATCCCCACTCGATACTATCTCAGGGATAGTAAAGTCGGTAGTGATAAATTTAAATGGTACCAGAGAGAGGGGTTGACCTTCGGTTGCTAAAACAGTTGATTTTTTTTATAACACTTGATTTAATAAGAATCAAGTATCCATATTAGTTCTTAAAATGCACTCAACCTTTCAAGTGTCATTATTACTGCAAGGTATATTGTAATTGTCAGGAGACACTGGTTTCAGGTTTCAGCCAGTGGGCAACTCTTCCATCTTAATTGGTTCACCTACTTGTGCTAAGAATCGGTGAGATACTACAATCCCATCTAAAGCTTAAAAAGACCAACAAGATCAGAAGTAGTCAACTGTGTGATAATAAAAGCCCCATAAACTGATGGCAGGAGTAGGTATCTCCCTGGGATCATTAAAAAATAAGGGTACATAGTCTTACTTGAGAAGCCTCCGTGCCCTCCTCTACTGCTCTCCATGCTCTTCCTTGAGTCACAGTCCCTTCGTGAACCAGGATCTTGTGTTTCCTCAGCTAGGTTGGAAGCAGGGAAACCTCAGCAACCCTTCTGTCTCCCCCTTCCTGAATGTAATTCCAGGCTCATGGCCTGTTCTAAGTGCTGGGACCCAAACTCCCATCTTCATGATTGCATGGCAAGTTCTCTTAACTGCCTAGAACACCTCTCCAGCCCCTCAAGTGCTCATCTTTTGAAAGTGTCCTCCCAAATACACACATATACACCTTAGAAAGCATTTGAGGTCCTGTTATTGATAATATCAAAGTCATACCCCATTCTAATGAATTTGAGGCACAAACTGATTATAGAATGGCTGTCTAACCATGCATTTGCCTGACATTTAAATAGAGGGCAATTATACATTTTTAACATCAAAAAACATTTTTAATGTAAAGAAAACAGCCCCTTAATGAAGATTTAGTACTAAAATCGTCACCCTCGTTAGTATTTTGCAGCAGTTCACCCTAGAGTGGTTGGGTCACCCTGCTCGTGCTTTGATTACACCTTCCGTATGGATTACAGCTCATATTCAAAACATTTAATTACTCAGCAAGAGCATTAATCACTTGGCTGAATATATTTCACCTTTTCTCCTTCCTGCACAATTTGTTTAAGCCAAGTTGACCGGATAGAAGTGTATTAAACACTGGTCCTGCTGAGTGGCAAAAGAAGAACTAAGCCCCTGGCAGGGAGGTCCTGGGGTCAGTTCTTGAGCTATCGTTTCTTAGCTCAGGGCAAGCCACTTGCCAGCTCCAGTGAGTTTGTATCTTCTTTTGTAAGAAGGACATAATCGTCTCTATCTCTTATCTCTTGTCTCATTATCATGAAGAGTAGATAGAGTGTGCTCAGTGAGACGAACTTGAGCCTCAGAGTCCTGGATGCGCATGGACACATTGCTCTGTGGTATTGCATTTTATCACTATTAGACTTTCCTTCTCACAAGGGCATGGTGTTACTCCACTGAAGTGGTTGCCTAGGTCTGTATATCTGCAGGGTGAGGTGGAGCAGATGACTTGGAAAAAGCAGCAGTGGGACTGAGGTTCATTACGTTACTGTTCATTTACTTTGTTTAAAGGGGGGAGGACACTGTTACTATCCCTTCTGCTCATAAACCCACCATTCGCTCTATATGTCTGTGTGTGTGTGTGTGTGTGTGTGTGTGTGTGTGTTTATGCCTTTGTGTGCTTTAGATCAAAGTAAAACCTCAGGCATCCTTCCTCAGGAGCTTCCATCCAGTCCCCCCCCCTTCTCTCTGTCTCTCCTTCCACCTTTCTTTCTCCTCCCCCTTATCTCTCTCTCTCTATCCATTGGTTTTAATAGCTGGTTCAGAATTTGTGCAATGTATTTTAACAATATTCACCTCTCCCCCATTTCTCCCAAATTCACCCCCACTTTCCTTCCATTCATGACTTTGTCTCCTTTGTAAAATATATATATATATATATATATATATATATATATATATATATATACTCCTCCTGCAGAGTTGATGATACCCATATATTCTTAGATATGTGAGCTTCCATTGATGTGAGATCAAAACACTACTGGATACACCCTTAAAGAAAGTTGACTCTTCCTCTACCAGTATCCATCTGTTTCCAATAGCTCCTTTGCTATGGATAGGATTTCATGTCCACCGTCCTTCTCCATGGTTGAATTTTGTCTGGCTTGAGATTGCAAGGTCTTGTGCATGATGTTTCAATCATTATAAATTCTTATGTGCAACTCTCCCGCTATGTCCAGAAAACACCACTTTCTTGTAGTCTCCTTTTCTTCCCCTCTTCCTAGCTCCTCTCCTACAATGGTCCACGGGTCTTTGAAGGAGAAATTGTGATATAGATGTCCCAGTCAAAGGCTGAACAGTCTGAAGTTCTAATTGTTTGCACCTTGACCAGGTCTCTGTCTTAATCACCATCCGATGCAGAAGAAGCTTTTCTGAGGAGGGCTGAGAGAGCACTAATGTGTTAGTATAACTGAGTTCCTAGAAGTCAATTTTAAAATGTGTTTATTTGGCAGCATAATAGTAGTATTTCCTCCCCTAAACCTTATCACCTGTGTAGCTTCAAGTTTGGTGCTTTGATATCATTACCAGATATGGGTTCGACTTGTGGAGCAGGCCTTTAATTAGAAAGTGGTTGGTTCCTTCCACGGTATTTATGCCACCGCTGCACCAATAGGCCTGTCTCGTCAGGTGGGCCCTTTGAATAGCTTGTAGGGTTCACAGCTAGATTAGACTAACATTAGTTTTTCCTCTAGTAGTGTGCCTAGCACCTTCCAGTATGGTGAAAGGCAGCCAGAGGGGTGAGGCTTCCAGGTATGTACCGACTGGATTTATCCCTGTCCTATGTATTCAGTGCATTTTAAATATTTGGAAATAAAAGGCCCAGTGCCAGAAAATGGGTTATCTTTTCTGGGTTCCTTAGCCAGGGAGGGCCCACTGGTCCAGCAACTGTAAACATTACAGGCTGTTGCTAATGTTCTTGGTTACCCTCCAGAGAACACTGCTAAAACTCTGTTGCTGAAGGCACCACCACATGAAATGTTGAGTGTACAGAATTGAGACTTCCCGATGCGTTTGGTTCCATGCTCACCAGTTGGCTTTCATTTTCATTTCTATCCTAGAAAAGTTCAGCAGTTGGACTACACCCTTACGGTGCTTGGGTGCAAATTCTAAATACACATAAAGAGTGGAACAACAGTCCATAGCTGCCCCATGGAGAGGTGTCCATGGCACCTATCCTCCATGCTCTGGATACATGACTGCATATATCTGTGTGCACATGTTCTGCTATTGCTTCTGCACTAAGGCTAGATTGACTAGCTATTGTGAGAACATGTGGCCAGCAACGCTGAAAACATTTACTGTCTGCCCTTCACAGAGAAATAAAAGTTTGCTGACTCTTCATAGAGGCCAAATAGGTTGGAGTCATCATTACATAATGGAGAGATTTAGAAACTATATACTCTTGTGGGAGACACTATCTTTTAAACTTTCCTAAGCCTAACCCAAAAAAGGGTGAAAACTTCAGAAACAGCATTGGGTACTGTCTTCTCAAGTACACTGTGGAATCATTGGCCGTTTTTCTGAACATTTCCAAATGTCTGCTGTACCCCAAATGACATATGTTACTTAGCTCCGTAATCCTCTCAGCCACTTCTGAACTAGTCGGTACTAAGCCCCTTCTAGAGGGGAGGAAGCAGATGTTCAGGAGGATTTATATAACTCACAGAAGTTCTTGGAACTTTCCAGAGTCAGAATTCAAACTTCGACCGTCTAAGTGTGAGCTGGTGGTGGCCCAGTCTTTGACTGAACATGCTCTTTCTCCTCTTCTTTTCTAATTCCTGAAAGAACCATGGCTCACAAAGAATGGAGAAGAAGAATGTGCAGAACTTTTAGATATAGATTTTGAGCAGGGTCTTATTGTCCCTTACACATTAATTCTTAGATGTAGTAACCAGACTACAGAATAAGTGAAGAAAAAAATGAAATTGACTTAGATTTCCATGTACAAAAATATAAAGAAACACAAGGTCCTTATCCAGGAATTATTATTCCTGTGGTGTATTCACCTCACTATGGTTAAATAAAGTTTATTTTAATTATTAATATAAATTATATTTAATATAATAAAACTCAGCACAGTTAAATTGGATTAATGCATTAATTAATTATGCTAATATAAGTAAATTAAATTAATATGGATTCAACGAAGTAATGCATAGACACTGTGGTAACATCAGCAAGAAAACAGACCGCTTTCATCTAACACCTATTCTACGTGCATTAAAGGCATCATATTTTTAAAATTTCTTCTTTTGTTGTTGTTGTGGAGAATTTCAGGCACAAATACTGCATTTAGATCACTGTCACTGCTGCTTCTCCCCTCTCCAGCTCCTCTCCTGCCCCCTATTTTTTCCCTAATTCAAGACTTTTCTTTTTTATTTATTATTGTACATAAATATACGTATATATACACCCTACTGAGCTCATTTATTGTTGCTCATATGTGCACGTTCTTAGGGCTGACTAGTTGGGATTGGATAAACTATCAGGTGGCTCATTCCTGGAGAAACTGTTTTTCCCTCTGAATGCTAAGCAAGGTCACAGGTAGATATGTCTGTCTTGGCAAGATTGGTTTAAAGGAGCTGTGCTTTGCTATGTGTGTGTCTTTAGCAGACCTTGGTGCTGAGACAAGAGTCCTTAACTACAGGAAGAGAAAACTTGTTTCCTGAAGCACAAGTCTGGGAGAGAAGGTATTCTGCTTTATATCAACAGGTAATAAGAGCTGAGGATTTAACTTAACAGCACAGTGAGTGCTTAGGATGAAAGAAAGAAAGAAAGAAAGAAAGAAAGAAAGAAAGAAAGAAAGAAAGAAAGAAAGCAAGCTCACACAATGCCCCACCTCTTTCCCCCAACACACACATACACACACACACAGACACACACACATGCAGTGGAAGTAAAGTTAACAAACACAGGTCACTAAAAGCAGATATACAGAAAGATTGAAAAGAGAACCCAAGAGACACATCCAACCTAGCTTCCCTACTGTTACATTCTTCTGTTTATGCTGCAGAACCTCTCCAGGTAATATTTGGCTATCATCTTCTGTGATTAGTAATTAAGTATAGAATATGGCAAACAGTAAATCAGAATGCCGCTCAAGTAAACTTTGTATTTTTCTCCTTTATAAAGTTCTCAAGTTGGACCATGAAGCCTGTCTCTCTTTTGAGACTGACATTATGTTACAGTCTGCAAATATGTTGGGCCACATTCACAGCTATCTCATGATGCAGTTGGCCCACAAATTGTAGGTTAGACATGCCTCAATAAAACATGTTATCAAAAGGAAAAATAAAAATCTTAGGGACTGGAGAAGTGGCTCAGTGGTTAAGAGCTGTGTTCTTATAGAGGACCTTAGTTTAGTCTCAACCCACAACTGCCTGTAACTCCAGCTCCTGGAGATCCAATGCCCTCTACTGGCCTCCATGAGCAAACTGCACACGTGCACAGGCACTCCTGAGATGCACATGCATATAAACAATTAAAACAAAACAAAACAAAAACAAAAACAACTTAGAGTCAGGTTTCTTTGTCACATTTCTCCTGTTCATCTTCTGACAAGAGCATCTTTTACAGCTGAGAAAGACCAGAAAGTATTGCAGAAGTTTAAGGACGCCCATCCCTTCCCCAGGGACGCAGAGGATTTGATGGAACGATGTTGAATGGATGGCATCTTTAGGCCCCCTACTTGGAAGAGCAGTTAGAGCTTGTGAATCCTAGAGGTCCATTTGTTCTGAGTGTCTTGGTGAGAGAACCCCTGTACTTGAGGTTATTTTAAAAATAATAATTGGTGAAATAATTTCTTCATTTTCATTCAAACCATTTTTGAGGAAATAGATGATTAGATTCTGAAATTATTTATTTAATACACTGTAAGTTAAAAAATGATTTGTTGATTACTGGGATGGAAGAAAGGAAGATAAAACTATGCTCCTTTATCACCAAGGTTAATCACCACAGAGACTGTGCTGAAGTCAGGAGGATAAAAGATTTATGCACTTAAAATAAGACACCAGGGCTGGCTAGAAAGCCCACCTGGTAGGGCTCTTGTCAAGCAATCATGAGGACCTGCATTCAAACCCCAGAACCCATACAAACAGGCAAGGCATGGCAGTGCATGCTTGTAATCCCAGCACAAGGGAAGCTAAGATAAGAGGGTCCCTGGGCTCCTCAGCTAGCCAGCTTGCTCTGTCATCAGCTGATGCAGCCACACTTCTGTCCCTTCTAACAAACTGTTTCCCATCCTTAGAATGTCTTTCCACTTTAGCCATGCCGGAGAATGTTGGACAAATGCCTACGTACGCTTTAAAATCTGGCACACACTTTACCTCCCTTTGAATTCTCTAAAAATTTGCTCTGACTATTCCAGAGAGCACAGCAAGTCAACTGTTCCCTGCCACTTATTGCAGTAATTACAATACTAGTTTATGCTATAATCATCTCTGTTATTTTCTTGCCACGATCAGCTTTGGAATCCCAAGCCTAAGGAGGGTTCTGAGTTTACAGCATGTCTTCACATACACGATGTCAAAAAATGCATCAATAATTTGTATGATATCCTCTTGATGGGAGACATCTCTATGCTTTCAGCTGAAATGAATGAATGAATGAATGAATGAATGAATGAATGCCATGGGGCTAAAAACTTGTATATTTCTAGTGCTGAGTATTTGAGGTCCATCTCTTCCAGGCTGGTTCCCCAGTCCTGAAAGACTGTGACCCCTGAGCTGAGGAGATGGCTCTTTGCACGCAAGTGTGAGGACTAGAGCTTGGATCCCCAGAAACCACATAAATGCCAGTGGGCACAATGGCGTCCCTGCAGTTGCTGCCTCCACTGGTGGAGACAGGGCATCTCCAGAGCATGCCAGCTAGCAAGACACACTGGATCAGTGAACTCTGGGCTTGACTCAGGAACGATGTGGATAAGCCTAACATTAACTTGGAGTTCCACATGCACACATACAGGCACATGCGCACATGCGTGGAGTTCCACATGCACACACACACGCACATGCGCACATGCGTGGCAACACGCTCACACAGGCTCATGCACAAGCAGGGAAAGAAAAGCAAAAGATTGTGAGGCACAGGGGTTTGGCTCATTCATCCCAACATGAGGCTATTTTGTTTGCCTGCAAGGCAAAGGACCTGAGACAATTTTGTAGGCTATAGGTTGGCCGTGATCTAGCTGTCGCCCTTGCGTGTGGTGGCTGTAGCAGGTGTGTGGCATGTGACTGGGGCACCTCAGGAGAGTGACTTGGCTCAGAATCATGTAAGTCTGGGGAAAGAGCCTAGGACTAAGGAGGGCTGTGTACAGTTCCCTTCTGCACCGTTGTGAGCAAACAGTTGATGTAAAGCAATATACAGAAGGGAGCCTTGCTTGGGTTTACCAGCTTACGAAAGGATATAGTCAGTCGTGATGAGAAAAGCAGCGTGGCAGAGCTGGAGGCAATAGATGCAGCCAGGAAGCAAAAAGGGGAGAAAAAGTGGGATGGCATGAAAACTCCAGGCTGGGCTCCTGGGGGCTCACCTGAAGTGACACCCCACCTTCTAAACAGCACTGACTACAGGGGACCAAGAGTTGAAATATGTGAGCCTGTGGGAATGTTTCATATTCAAACCACAAGAGTCCAGTCAAGAAAATAACATCCGAACCTGTCTGTCTCTGGGGCCAATGGAATCTTCATTTATTTGCCTTCCTCTGTCCCCATGTCTCCTTTCCTTTCCTTTCCAGACACCTCTTTCTCCCTGTCTCTAGGCAGCTTTAATATTTATTTATTTTAGCTTGTGCCTATATGTGTGTGTGTGTGTGTGTGTGTGTGTGTTTGAGAGAGAGAGAGAGAGAGAGCAGGCACATGTGCTTGTAGGCACGAGGTGAACCTCATTGTGTCATTCTCAGTCTGTCTTACCCTTGGGACTTGAATCTCCAATTTGTCTGGGCTCGCTGGCCAGGGTACCTCGAAGACTCACCTGTCTCCACCTCCCCATCACTGGGACTGTAAATGCACCACAATGCCCAGGTTTCACAACATGGGTTCTGAGGACCAAACTCAGGTATGCATGCTTGGGGAGCAAATATTTTACCTAAAATACCAACTGCACCTTCTCCCCAGCCTGCAGATGACATTATGGAATCCCTTGAATCTTCTGTCTGGCTGTTCACACTCAACATGCTGTCTCTCTCCAAATCCCACATCTTGGGGAGAGGCTCCAGTTGAACCATATATGTGATTGCTCGGCATGGCCTGACTGAGGGAAGGATGTGAGGAGAACAGCCTTCCTAAGAAACCTGCAGAAGAAAATGAAGCAATTGACATTTCTGCCATAGACCTGGCTGAGATGAGGTGATTTCCTTCAGAGCCTTCATGCATGGCAATTGTTCCATTTTGTAACCCTCAGTAAAGGACACTCTGAAACATTTGACATGCCTACTCCTATTCTGTGCACGGTTCAGATCCAACCAAGTCATTGGAACCAGGAGTCAGATGGCATCTCTTTATATCTTTCACATGATATCATGCTCCTGACAGAGGGCACTGGGGTAAAAGGTGATTTGCCATGTAATCTCCTGTTTAGGGAATTGCTTATTAACTGTAATAGGAAGGAAGCAGGAGCTGATGGGGAAATCTCCACGTGACCGTCCCCAGCTTCGCTCTGTTCTGGTGTAATCTATAAAAAAAAAAAAAAAAAAAAAAAAAAAAAAAAAACACCACAAAGTGAGTTTCAGCACAGATGTTCCTCTCCCCATGACCCCTATGATACCTGGGAGAATATTTCTCCTCTCCCAACCTCAACTCTCACAGGCCTTCACTCACACCGCATTTCTTTCTCCCTATGTGTCTACTTTGTGATATGCTTATTCTTGACCATGACTCTTTCTTGGTGTTCTTGATTAGCAGAGCATAGTCCTGCTCTTTTTTGGGCCATGATGTGGGAAAGATGACATGTGTTCAGTTCCATTGGAACAGAAGCAAGAAGAGATCTATGTAATAACAAGCACTGACAACCTGTTGATGTGAAAACAGTTCTCACATGGAAGGGAAATGAGAGCTATTTTATTACAGGACCAAGTGTGTGAGGTGACCAAGGCCTGAGTATGCTGATTCCCGGGGCATCTAATATCAATGGTCCAACACGGTTGTGGCTTTATGAAGTTCTTATAGTTAAGGCACAAAACAACATCATAAATTGGGGAAAATTGTAAATACATAGTGGAAATATCAAACAGGCAAATTAGAGCAAAACGTGGAGCTCTGTGCTGTGGTTTAGCGTTGGGGTTAGTGGGAACTGGAAGTCCGTCTATACAGTATCTGATAGTTTCAAGGACTGACTGTCAGTCACAGTTGACTGATTAAGAGGTTGGCAACCAATGGTTGTTAAGGATGGACTAAAATCATTTGGCCCTGAACCTGCAACATTCCAGTCCTCAGCAATCAGAGGATTTCTAATCATCCCATCAGCCTTGTCTCTGACACAGGTGCTGCTCCCACCACCACCAAGAAAATCCAGAATTGTCTCTTAGGTTTGTGTCCCCATTTTTTTTCTCCATCTTATCATTATTTACTTTCCCCACAACAGCTACAAAAATCTATAATGCCTCTCTTATTTTTTTGTCGCTAGTTCTATTTCAGTCATGGTTTGTCCAACTTGTTTAGTTAAGACAGAACCAAATATAAGTAATAACTCTGGGAATAAAGACAAATGAACTAAATGTGGACATGGAATGCTGCTTGACTCAGAGCTTTCTGTGGCAGAGGAGCCAGAAAGTACTGCTTATATTTTGGCAGAGACACAAAAACAGGCAGAGTAGTGGAGGTCCTTCATGGTAGAAAAAAATGGAAAGCTTCAGAGGCTTCAGGAAGGTGAAGGCTGCTGGCCTCTGTCCCTTCCTGAAGTGAAGGTCTACTTCTCTCCTAATGGGAGGCCACTGACATTCATCCCTGTCCTGACTGGAGGCTGCTCATGGCTGGATGAGTGGGTGTGCACCCAGCAGAATGTTGTGATTTCTGTTCCCTTACAAGTTGGAAATAGCAATGAACATTAGAGGTGCTGTCACTTGTTCATGCATCCTGACTGGGGTCAGGCAAGGCTTCCAGAGATGTGTGTTGCCTGCTGCCTTTTTTAGGCGAGGTTAGACCAGGAGAAAGTGGCCTGACTTCTCTCCACTCTAACTTGTTGACATCATGCTGGATGCCTGAAATGGTTTGGGGGGGCGGGGCGACTTTCTGAGATGAATGCGCAAACTATAGATCAGCGGTCAATTCAGAGTTTATTAAAATAATCAGTCCCTTTCTTTCTCTCTTTCTCTCTTTCTTTCTCTCTTTCTTTCTTTCTTTCTTTCTTTCTTTCTTTCTTTCTTTCTTTCTTTCTCTCTCTCTCTCTCTCTCTTTCTCTCTTTCTCTCTTCTCTCTCTCTCTCTCTCTTCTCTCTCTCTTCTCTCTTTCTCTCTTTCTCTCTTTCTTTCTTTCTTCCTTTCTTCCTTCCTTCCTTCCTTCCTTCTTTTTTTTGAGGTACAACATAAAGACTTATTTTCATTATTAGCCATGCATACTTCCAGACTTTAAAATCTCTTTAAACTTTTTTTATTTTTTAATTTATTCACTTTGTATCCCAGCTGTAGCACCATCCCCTCCCAATCCTGCCCTTCCTCCCTCATCTCCTCCCATGCCCCTCCCCAAGTCCCCTGATAAGGGAGGTCCTCCTCCCCCTCTGTCTGACCCTAGCCTATCAGGTCTCAGCAGGTCTGGCTGCATTGTCCTCCTCTGTGGCCTGGTAAGGCTGCCCCCATCAGGGGGAGGTGATCAAAGAGCCAGCCACTGAGTTCATGTCTGAGGAGGAAGGGAGGAATAGAGGGAGGGAGGAGGGGACAAGAGGAGAGCATGTTGATTTGAATCAGAAATGTTTCCCATAGCCCCACATATTTAAACACTAGGTCCCCGGTTGATGCTTGCCTGGGGAGATTGTAGAACTTACGAAGGTGGGACCTTGCTAGAGGACCTGCACCATGGGAGGTGTGCTTGGAGAGTATGTAGCCTCACCTTACTTCCAGTTTGCTCCCTGCGCCTATGGTTGGAGATGAGATCTCTCTGCTTCTAGCTATGGCCACCTGCTACCATGCCTACCACCCCAGGATAGACTCTCTCTCTAGAACTGTTATCTAAAAATGAACTCCTCTTATTTTTCATAAGTTGCTTTGGCCATGATGTTTTTTCACAGCACAAAAAGCAATGAATACAGAGGGTGAGAGAAGAAGTAAAGAAGTGAAGAGGAAGGAAGGAAGATAAGGAAGAAGAAAGGAAAGAGAGAAGAAGGAAGGGAGGAAAAAGCTAGAAGAAATAAAAGACTCAAGGAAATGTTTGGGTATAACAGTACTATTGTCCACTTCCCATACTCAGATTACCCTTTGAGCACTGAATCTGTCTCCGTGTCAAGGGACCGTTCATCCTAGGGCTGGCAGTCTGTTCATGGAACCTTTCAGTCACACACCCTGGTTCAAAGGCCTTGCTCTACAAGGCTTAGATGCCCTTCCTGTCACTTGGACAGACAGGTTCCAAGGGCCTTTGAGGAGGCAGTTAAAGGACTTTCCTTGTGTGGTTGTGCAGGGTGTGTTGTTCAGGTAATTTAACATTGATTTTAGTTTAAAAGGCAATTAAAATAAAATGGGCAGCCACTAGCCACTTAGGTTAAATAAGCTTAGATTTAAATCGCTTCCCATTACCACTTTTGTTTTCCAAAGTGTTTGAGCTCCTCTATGCTAATTTAGTCTGCTGTAGTTCAGAGGCAAGCAGGGCAGGTGTGAGCTCAGACTGTGTGCTCCTTCAAGCTACACCAGTCTAGAAACTTGTTTCTTTTCAGGCTGTACCTTGCCCTAAGGGACTCCATCTTACAAAAGGTTTGTGAATCCATTTGGAGGTAAGGAGATGATTGAAGGCCCTGGGTGGACCCAGATACTGCACCATCTGTCAGGTACCACCATCCAGCACAGACTGATAATTCAATTGTTTCTGGTAATCTTATTATTTATTATTTATTGAGGGGAATCGAGACTGTGGAAGGACACGGGCATGTTTAAATCATATCAAGAAACCTGGCCCAAGAAATTATCAGACACCACAGACCAAGAAAAGGGTGAAACTCCCTCGCCTGGTCCCTATACCTCGATGTACAGTTAACACAGAGGGGGCGTGGCTCCGCCCCAAGCTATCATCTGATTCTCTGTGTTAGGGCTGGACAAGCAGAAGACTTTCCAACTGTGGCTTGGTCTCCTGATGTTAGGTGGTCCAATGAGGCTGCCCACCCACCTACTTACCCAAATGGACCTGGCCCTGAACCTCTGTTTTCTGTTCTTGGACCCCAAGTCAAGCATTCATCTCACAGATGAACTCTGCAGCTTTGCTCTCAAATCCCGAATCCATCTGCCCCACCAGCAGCTCCTTTCCGTCACTGGTCTAGTTTGTTATCTTGTTAATACATACTCTCCCTCCAGCTAATTCTGAAACCTTTTGAACTCCACTGCAGCCTCTTTAATGTATTAAAATTAGTAACTAAGATTGAAATAAAATAATCTGTACTCCCCTCACCAGATTACCAGGGTAGGCAGGATTATCTGGTAAATTGCCGCCATTAATACCTGCTAAAACTTGTGATTTTATTTTTATTCAATAAATTTTAAATTTGTGGGAAAGCATAAACATGTTCCCCTATGGGTCTGGCTCATCTCACATATAGACCCAGCCAAGACATAGCTATAAAGGGGGAAGGTTTGCAGTTAGTAACACTCATGGTGAGATGGGTTTTCTTTTAGTCACTTCCAGGAGTTTGGAGGAGTGTGAGCTTCTCCCATATGAGGCACACACCCCTTGTTTGCTACCCCACAGAATATGCTAAGCTAGCTAGCCTGCAACCTTCTACAGATTCTCCATTCTCCCCTCTCACGCCTGTCAACAAGTGATGGCTGTACTACATGAGATTTTACTTGAGTCCTGGGGATTTGAACTCAGCTCCTCACACCCACACAGAATATGCTTTACTCACTGAGCCATCTCCCCAGCTCAGGATTTGAGTTCTTTACATGTGAAATCCTAAAAGCAGAGCCTGTCTTGTATCAGTCTCAGATGCTGCTGTTTCTTCTGCAAACAGAGACAAGCTCTGGACACCAGAGAGAGAGAGAGAGAGAGAGAGAGAGAGAGAGAGAGAGAGAGAGAGAGGCTCATTGTGGCATTATTTAATGCAGAGTGAAAAGAAATGGCTTCTTGGTAAAGTAGGATAACAACACAGATGGTGCGACTTGTTAATTTCTGACATAGCCACAAACATCCATGGTACATTACTGCAAAGCACTTGTGTGTTGATGGCATTTCCGTTTTTTAAGCCATAGGAAAGATAACCAAGTGGATGGATTTGGTGTAAACCATACATGTTGTCTCTGGCGTGCATGGCTTTCTCTTTTTGCACGATACTCAGACCTCATGCTTCTACACTTTGCACTTTAAGTATTGAGCCATCTCACCACGAATGGCCTCATTCTCATTAAGAACACATGAGAACAATGCTTGCTTGTGATAGTACCTAGAAGAACATCCCCTGAAGTGATGCCATTGGGCCACACAGATACAAGAATGAGGCTCTGTTTGCATGTGCTATGCTGAAGAGGTAGGCAGGGTTCTGTAAGACTTCTGTTTCTTGCTTGAGAGAAGCCTGCACTGGTTTTCTAAGATGGGCCCCTCACCTTGTTCTTATTCATAGCTTTAAGGCAAATCATTCTGTAGAGAAATTTTAAGTGCAAAGCTGTATGGCTGGAGAGATGCCTCAGCAGTTTTGAGTCTTTGACCTTCGTCAGAGGAACTGAGCTCTATCCCTAGCACCTGGCTTGAGCAGCTCACAACCTCTCAAGTCTGGCTTTCAGGACCCAAGATTCTGGCCTCCCTAGGCACCTGCACACACATGGCAAAGACTTACACATCGAAGAAAACTTGAAAAATATACACAAGTGATTCACACATGTCTCTTAGTAACCGTGTTCATTTGCCACTGACCAATGAGGAGTAACAGTTCCCAGGTGGGAGGAAAGGGTTAAGCCCCACCACCAATGCATGTTCTTCCATTGCTATCTCTTCATGAAGCTCAGCCTACTCAGTCTGAGGACATCATGAGGTACTTGAACAAGGAGTAGCACTAGGCCCTGCTGTTCTCATCTTGTGAAGCTACTGCCTGGTTCCTACATAACTTTAGTGTTTGGTGTTTTAATTTTTTTCCCAGATGTGGGCTATTTTGTGCTTCTGTGTGGTAAGTATTTTCAGACTACTAAAGGAGCAGTATTTCCACAGGTGAGGCCCATCTCTGTGGGTCACTACCATAGCTTTCATGAGGGAAGATAATCTTTGTCACCTCTGCTTAGAGGATAAGATTGATTTTAATAAAAATATTTTGTGCATTGAGGCTTAGCAGTATAATTTTTTCCAAAGACAAAGTAATTAGATGCTGAAAATTTCAAAATTTTCTTCTCTTCCTTCCTTCCTTCCTTCCTTCCTTCCTTCCTTCCTTCCTTCCTTCCTTCCTTCTTTCTTTCTTTCTTCCTTTCTTTCTTTCCTTCTTTCTTCTTTTCTCTTTCTTTTTTTCTTTCTTCTTTCTTTCTTTCTTTCTTTCTTTCTCTCTCTCTCTCTTTTTCTTTTACTTCATTTTTTCTTTCATTCCTTCCTCCCTTCTTCCATGTGCAGGTGTACAAGCACATAAGTATTCATGCATGTAAATGCTAGACCAACCTTAGGTACCTTCAGTTACTATCCACTGTTGGTTCTTGTGGAATGTATACAACTTACCCTTGTTCATTCAAATGCTGATTTCTCTACCCCACTATCTACTTTCAATCCTGACATTGCATTGTGATGCTTATTCTGAACATCACCTCTCTCAAATTTGTGTAAACATGCTACCATTTGTTCTCTGTGCTGCCAATAAAAACAACCAGCCAATGCTGAGCAATGGAGAGAATAGGGTGGGGCATCCTTGTCCAGAAGGAAAGAGAAAGAAATGAGTGGGAAGAGAGATCTGAGAGGAGAGGACCAGGAAACACCAGGAGAGATGACCTAAGATAAGACTAAAATGCAAGTATAATGTGGGAAATCTGAATGGGAGGAAGCTATCCAGACTTGAAGGTTTAAGGTAGGGTAGCAATTGCCCAGCATTGTGTTATAGGTTAATTAAGTAAATCCTAGTTTCTGTGTGGTATTTTGAGTATACAGCTGGTTTAGGAATAACCGCAGTTTAATTAAAAGATAAATCATGATTAAATATTAATAACATTTAATATTATTAATAGAATAATAATAATTATATTAATCATTCAACAAACCACCTTCTTTTTTATTTGTAGACATTTTCTCACAGGGCCTGGGGCTCTCATATTATACTATGGTTGGTTCCTGTATCCACATCCCCTGACCTGGGATTATAAGTGTGCACCCTGCCTGGACTTTCACCTGAGTGTTAGAGACAGAACTCAGATCCTCATGCTTGCATGATAAGATCTTTGCAGACTGAACATCTCTTCACCCTCAAAATGCAAAATGTTTGTTTTGAAAGATTTTCTTAATATTAGGGTAGAAAAGTCACTTTCTGGGTGAACAGCACATTGGTAGTGATAGTCATCAGCATACATGTGTCTGGATGTCCTCATACTTATCTTTACTTCTTTTTAAAAACTTGAGACATTCAGGGGGAAACAAAAAGCAAACAGTAAATGCCCCTGTGTCCAACTCAAGAATCTGCTCCTGAGTGATATCTACCTATCATGACCACATGCTTCTTTTACTTATTTTTAGATATTGGTACATACGTCAGGCTAGCCTTGAACCCACAAAGGTTGGATCATGGTGTGTGCCACCATGCTCAGATACACTGGTACTCTGTAAAGATGTATACTCACACACCATTTACACCAAAAATGGGGCATAAAAACTAATGTCTTCATTCTTATACTTTAAAACATGATGAATATATACATGGATACTTATTTTAGTAATGTGTGTATGTGTATTAAGTCAATATAAAATCCACCATCCCCCTAGCTCAGAACTGCAGGATTGAACTTACGCCCTCACTCTACAGGCAAATGCTCTACCATTGAGTCACAGTCTTGTGTTTTGATTTAATTTGATCTCGGTTCCCCTCCCTGTCATATAGATAATATGTGAGGGAGGAAGGAAGGGAGAGAGGGAGAGAGAGAGCGTGTTGGGAGGTGGACACACACACAGACACTCATTGTAGCACAGGTTGCTCTAAAGTTCCCCTTACCACCTTGTGCCTGAGGATGACCTTGCAATTCTACTTCCCCAGAGCCTCAGCCCCTGGCTCTGGCCATGCTGGAGATCAAAGCCAGGCCCTGTGCCCCTGTGCCAGACAAACACTCTACCAGCCTAGTCACATCTCCAGTCCCACACGTTCTTGTCATGAGACAAAGAGGGCTCTCCACCTCCAGCACCCACATTTCTACATTCAGAGTCCATGGTTGAGAACGTAATGCACATGACTCTAGTCCAGACCCCAGCTAACTTTAGGCTGTGGGCAACACTGGTGTGCCACTTCCCTCTCTACAGCCAAAAAAAAGTATATATGGAAACAGAGTGTCTGTGTGTGCACACAATTCCATGGTACATTTGGGAATGTGAGTTTGCACATATAGATATAGATTATATGTTATATGCACAAATATGTTTTTCTTCTTTGAATTCTTTTGTTTAACTCTTTAAACACCAACTCTATAACACCATTTTACATTGGTGACTGTAGAAAAATAGGCACCGGTTGAATCACACTCTTAGTTGTGTTTGGCCAGCCTGTGCTCTGGGATATTTTATAGACAGCTAGAAGTATAGAAAATATTTTCTCTCCCTGTGTTGGTGGGCATATTTCCCTTTACACATAGTATCATCTTATATGAGTCATTTATAACAACTTTTAGTTATTTGTTTTTTCTAGTATTGCCAAATGAACTTGGGGCCTCAGACATTCTAGGAAACATTCTACTTCGAGCTATATGGCTGGCACCATTTTATTTTTTTCATTTTGAGGCATGTTCTGAACAGCCTTGGTTGGTCTTGAACTCACAGTATAACTCAGATCTTGAACATGCACATATATAGAATAGTGAATAAAGACTTCAGAAACCAGGTCCAGCTCCTAACTTGCAGTATTTTGTTATCATTATTTACTAAAATGTGTGTGTATTAGTGTTTGTCTTAGTTAGGGTTCTATTGCTGTCATGAAACATCACAACCAAAGCCACTTGGGGAGGAAAGGGTTTACTTCACTCACAGTTCTGTATAACAAAAACGGTTAAGGCAGGAACTCAAGCAGGGCAGAAACCTGAAGACGGAGCTGATGCAGAGGCCATGCAAGGTGCTCTGCTTTCACAGAGAACTCAGGATCGCCACCCAGGGATGGCACCATCCACAGGGGCTGTGCCTTCCCCCATAAATCACTAATTAAGAAAATTTTCCACAGCAGGATCTTACGATGGCATTTTCTAACCTGAGATTCCCTCCTTTCAGATAACTCTAGCTTGTGTCAAGTTAGCATAAAACCAGCCAGGACAGTTTTATTTAGTCCTTTTATCTCTCTCTGTAGCAAAGCACATGTAGAAGTGATGTATTTGTGTCTTGTTTTTACTGCTCTATATCATTCCAGGTTATTATGCCATTTTTAAAACTCCAAATGGGTATTTAGCTTGTAGTGTTTCCTCCTGTCATGAACGGTAGAAAATTAGCCTGGAGAATACGGAGAATACACCTTTTGAATATGTTTCAGGACACATGTTAAATGTGAATCTCCTCGCTGCTTGTTGAGTGTGCATGCTTTCCCAGTAATGATCCTGAGCATGTGGGGTGCATCTGGGTGGCTCTACTTTCATTGGGGAGGGGGATCTGTTCCCTTCCTCCTTTCTTTGTGGAGTAGAAAGAAGGAAACAACCTTGTCCCCGCATCACCTGTCTTGTAGCTCCAGATGCTTGTGGAGACCCCTGTGTCCCTGTGGATGAATGTGGACACTGTTTTAACTCTTTGCTAGGCCATAGCCACAAGAGAATAGCAATTTATATCAATAACCAGGTCTGGCAACATCTGCCAAGATTGTCACACTCAGTGATTAAATGGCCATATGTGCCCGAGAACACAGGGACAATGAGGCTGTAATTAGGATTCGCTGTCTCCCCACCGGCCACCAGTTCCACGTTTCACTTCGGATAACCTTGCTTTTGTGAACTGATTTGTGAATCAAATTATCCCATGGAGAATGAAGTTTGTGCTGTGATGATAATACTTTACAGCCATGGATCTTAATAATTGCACAGGGCACCAACAAGCTGAAGTCTGAACACTTCTCTCCTGGTTCTGATGAGGAAGGCATCCATGATGTGATACAGGTTAGAAAGTTAACTTTGGGTCTGCTGGTGTGGCTCAGTTGATAAGGTACTTGGCTAACATATGAAGCCTTGGGTTTGAGTCTCAGAACAACATAAACCCAGCATGCTCACAATCCCAACAACGAGTAGGTGGCAGTTGAAGGATCAGAAGTTCAATTCCATCCTCAGCCACATCATGAGCTCCAGGCCAGCTGAGGAAACAGAAACCATGTGAAATGAATTGGGGAGTGCAGTCTGTTGTGTACCTAGTCATCCTTGGGAACCAAGTTTTACCTAGTTTTCTTCTTTGGTCTCTTTTAAATGTCAGTGTTCCCAGGAAAGGCAAGCACAGGAAATTCACAGAACTCTTATTGACACCACAAACTAACAGAAAACACTATTTTAATACCATATCAAAACACACTTCAAGGGGAAAGAGAAAAATCCCTTGTCATTTACTCCCTGACGTGACAGAGACAGGTGATGCTTATGTAAGAAGTTGGCACATTCCAGAGAAACCCTGGAAATACGGCCTCAGCATGGAGATGCAGTCAATGTGAAAATCAACACTAGAGAGATTTATCGAGTTTTAAGTTCGCTTACCAATATAGAAAACCAGCATTCACTGTGTGATGGGTCTCCAACCACTAAACACGGCTTTGGCAAGGCAGTGAGCGGTTCACTCTTTACCAGACGTAAAACAACAACAAAAGTGAACTCATTCATACAGGTAAAGACACACGTGTGCTCAGGTTGTATGTAGAATTATAACCTGCAACTCAAACACACGTGAGGAAGCCAGGGCATTTCGGTGCGTGTGGCAGGCATAGCTATGTCGTGTAGTAGCACATTCAAAACTCCTGCTTTCGTAACCTCTTTGTCAGCTGGGGGAAATTAGAAATACGTGCCACTCGTGTGCAATTGGTACCTAACTGATGTGTCTCTCTCTCGCACGAGAAGGAGAGAGACAGAGACACAAAGGCACAGAGACAGTGTAGGGTAGGGATCTGGGAGGACTTAGGAGAGGAAATAGGACAATCGCCTGGCTGCTGATGTTACTGGAGGCAAATCCATTTCAAGCTGATTTTTGAACTTCCACCAAACGTATTCAGCCCTTCAAAGCAAGAGCAAAGTTCAGTGCTTTCTCATTTAGCACAAGAGCTGCGAGATTTGAGATGCCAAGGAGTCAACTCCCTAAATGGAGTACAGCTGCCTCTTGGGGGATGTGGAGGCAGGCCATCAGCTGTGGTGGCCGTGGGGCTAGGGGGTCTCCCAGCCTCCCGGAATTCCTCCATGAAGTCGGGGATTGGAAGTCATAAATACTGGCCATGGACATTGTGAATAATGCAGGGTGTAGCGTAAGTAATTGCCAGCGCTGATATCCTGCCTTGGACATCTCATTGCTCCTGAGTTAAAATTGGTTGTCAAGTGAGGGCTCTGGGGACTGTGCAAGGTGCCCTATTCTGTCATGTGGTACATATTTAATGCTTGAAAGAACAAGGGAAGAGACACGTGCTGGAGAAGGGGGTGGTGGAGAGACTGTGCCATCAGTTTCTACACTTTCCAAGTGCTTGGGAAAGGGCGGGCGGGGGGTGGCATGCAGTTCTCTCAGTTGGTAGACTTTGTAAAAATTAAAATAAAAACCAGGCGTCCACTTCGGCTATCATTTGTGCGGGCGGCGAGCTTGTCTTTGTGTGCTCCTGGAGCTTTGATTACCTCTCTGCTTTGAGCGCTCGCTCCTGCGGCCCCGCGCGTACCTACTGGATCTCTGGCCCTCTCCCTGGTTGGGGCCTTGAACACCTGCTGGTGGCTGGAGCAAAACAACCTAGGCAGGCGAAGGCACGGCCAGCCCAGCAGAGAGAGCTGGAATCATTGACATTGCTAGCACGTGGGTACCATTCGCTGCTGCTGCCCCGGCACTTCTCCCGCCTCGCGTTTCTCCCAAAGCGAGCTAGCAAGAGAGGGAGCAGGAGGCGCTTTTGCAGCGGGCGATGAAATCCTGGCAGCTAATTGCAGTCGTGGGAGATGCCCTTCAGGTAAGGCGAGCGAGGGAGGCTCGGAGACACTGTGGGAGGGGGAGCCAGAGACTGGATGGGAGGGAGGGGAGGCAGCGCTGGCACCAGCATCGGAGCATCTGAGCATCCCAGAGCCCGCTGGACGGTTGCTCGGGAGGAGGGCGCGCAGGGACGGGGGCGGGCAGCAGGGGGAGGAGTGTGCGAATTGACATTCGGGGCCGCCTGTGGCAGGCGAGCCGCCGCCAGCCGCTGTCCAACGTTAGTGCAGAGAAGGTGGCGGGCGGGCGTGTGCACCTCTGGGGCCGCTGATCAGAATCCGGACCTGGCGGTGGTTGGAGTCCAGGGAGCCCTGAGAGGCAATGGCAGGACGCAGATGTGTGTGCCGCGAGTGAATTACACAGGATAGGTAAGTTCAGCTCCGGAGTCCTGCGGGATGCAATCCGATCCGGGATTCGCCCTGGGCTCCCCTATGGTCCCCTGAATACCTGGGGAGCTTAGACTGGCTTGGGGGACCAAAACGTAAATTGATTTGCTTTTACCAACTGGAAGTTCGCGGGGAACTTCCCTGGTAATAGCCATTGGCTCTGTTGAACTTTATTCCTAGAGATGAATAAGCGTTTATTAAGGACTGGTGTTAGAAGACCCGAAGGCTAGGGCTGGATTTTTTTTTGGAAAGCGATACATTGTGCTTTGCAAAGAAGATAGAGATTTGGGGGTGGAGGAGGGGATGAATGGGCAGATGGGCCGCGCGTTCGGAAAGTTGGCACGCGCCTGTGCGTGCGTGTGCAGAGGCATTGCATGTCGCTGGAGACAGGTCGACCCTGCCCATCACGCTGGCCTCGGGCTCTTACACCCACCATTCCTGATTTCTAGATGCCGGAGGAAGGGGCATTCCATGAACAATATCGAAAGCACGCTTTCTCTTGGGAAAACAAGCCCTGAGCCGTGCTATCTCATGGAAGAGCTGTCTTTCCTGGCAGAGCCAATGAGGGAACGTGCACACAGTGTTGTACACATCATTCATCAGAACAGAAACAGCACCTGCGAAGACGCCAGCCCGTCCCTCCACCCATTACCTGTAGATGACAGGTGAATTAAGGGTTCTGTTTTTGGACAAGAGAGCTGTGTTCCTGCTTCCCACTTCAGGGAGATTTGATGGGGATTCTGGAGCCAAAGTTTTGGGTCCAGCAGCACCCCATTAGTAAAAATGATTATATCATCTGTGGAGGGTGCCTTCTGGTGTCATGAGATGGCTCAGCATTTGCTCAGTTTTTACAAGATTTTTATTTTAGCCTTGCAGGTATGAGTGTAGCATGTTCTGGAGAAGTAAAACAAATAACTGTGTGATCATCCTATGTCGCTACCTAGTAAGTGGTTTGGCTCCAAGGCTTCCAAGCCTTTCTCAAATGCACTGTAGTTTTGACCCACATGGGTGTTAGCTCAAAGGGCGAGAGTATCTGTAGAGTTGAGTGAGTTGAGGCGGTTGGCAGTGATTAAGTTTATGGAGGGTTGTGTTCAGGCCTGTCATCTCCATCTGCTACAGCTGTTCACCACTGGTCTATGGCTAGATACCAGCACTCGCGATTTCCGGTAAGGAGCTGATCATGCAGTTCTCTGCCCACTCCATCCCCGTGATCTGAACTGGAATATGCCAAATACTCAGAAGAAGGAATTGCTTTAGTCAAGGCCTAGGAGATGGGAGAGTCCCCTTCGAGGCCTCCTTTCCTCCTCTTTACTTGTCCATCCTTATGTTTCTTTGTACTTATCTGTCTTTATTTACTTCTCTCCCCCCACCAGAAGTCTTTCAGGTTGCTCCTGCTGTACATTGTCAGAACAAATGTTTAGCACCCACGGGGACTCTGAATCTGACTTGCTTTTTGCCCCTGGAACACTTTGCTCACATACAGCAGTTATTGAGCATCAGAAAATCCCCACTGTACCTTGACCCTAAGGAAAGTGAACATGCAAACTTTATTCTTCATTTCTCCCGGCCCTGACTCTGGGTACATGTCCTAGCCCCAAAGAACGACCCGCTGGCTGGCTGGCTGGCAAGCATTCATTGCCTCTTATGACTTTACTGAGATAAGTGTAGTTTTGCAGCTGTAACTCTGTATTCAAACTTTTATTTCTCTGTTCCCTGTCTGCATTTTACTGCAGGAACCATTTTAATCCATCTTCCCCTGGACCTGGTAGATGTAACTGTTGGCATCAACATAAGGGCAGGTTTAACTACAACAGCAATGGTGCACGGCAGAAGTTGACTGCGTTTCTCTAGGCTCTTCTAGAAGGCCAACTCATTCTTCCTCATCCAACTTGAGATCTAGAGCCTTGTTTATATCTCCAGGAGAAGCATGCCACAAGGTTAAAGGGGATGGAAGAGAAAGGGTATATTTTAACAGTTGCCTACCTCTAAACTACCATCGCAGGATGGTCGTGGTTTATGGGATATATGGCATTCATTACCATGTTTCAGAAATCCTCCATCCATTTATTGTCTTTGCTTGAAAGTAGAGACTATGATTAGAAAAATTCGTTCGTCTTCCTTTTATTCATCTACGTATGTGAAAGTGTTTATCATATTAAGCTGCATTCATTCGGGGTTTCTATATAGGGTGTTTGAGCTAAGAAGTGAAAAGTGGACTACTGAGTAAGAAAATGTGCGATCCAACAAATATAAGGTTTATTACTGGGTGGGTGAGGTATCACATTGCATAAAGAGGTTTGCTACCAACTCTCAGGACCTGAGTTCAATTCCTGGGACACACCTTTGGGGAAGAAGAGAACTGATTCCTGAAAGCGGTCCTCTGACCTCCACATGTTTGCTCTCTCTGTCTCTCTGTCTCTTTCTCTGTCTGTGTCACACACACTAATAATGGCAATGATAAAATAAGAATACAATAAAATATCTATTATTATTTACTTCATTTTTAGCTCTTGTATTTTGATTTTTATATACTTAATATTAGAGTCATCACAAAAGGCTTTAGAGGAAATGCTCTGAAAGTAAAAGAACATGAGTTTGGGTGGGCATGGATGAGAGGTGGGGAGGATTTGTGAGGAGTTTGAGGAGGAGAAAGACTATGACAGAATTGTATTTTATGGGAAGTATGTAAATACATTTTTTTAAGTGAAATAATTCTAATGGAATTAAGTATTCCCTTTAATACCTTAATTTCCCATCTTGTGCTGATTTTCTGATAATTGGAAAAGTGAACACAGAGAAGGTGGGGACCCTTCAAGGTGGATATCTGGCTGTTGTTTTGTTTAGACTTATTTTTGATGCTTCATAGCAACTTGAGAGTGTGAGTACTCTCTGGGGCTTACTGTGTGTTAATAGGTATCTGTAGTTCTCCTTTTTCTTCTCATCATCTGTGCTCCACAGAACATTCTTGTGTATCATGAACAGTAGCAAACAGGAGAAAATAAGATGAAGGAGAATTTTACCATCATGAATTTAAATTAAGTCACACCAAACCAACTAGAATCCTGGTCCTTGGAGATGGGGACTCACGTCTCACCCCACAGCTTTCACAACACCAGGTCAAAGGAATCTTTAAAAGTCGGCATTCCCATGTAGAACATGCACTGGAAACTCTTGAAAATTAAACCATTCAATAACTCTGATGTCTCAAACAATTTTAGGAGATGACTTAAAAAAAATTGATCTGAGTTTATGTGAGAAGTTGTGGGGCTTACCTGTTTGCCCGTGTGCCCAGAAGGTCTAAATAGCAACCTCAGTAGCAGCAACTTGCTTTTGATTCACTAGAACTAGGTTATGAATTCAAGTAATTAAACATGACAAAAAGCCCAATTTCACTGCTTAGATTAGCATGCTTCCAATTTTTCCTGCTCCATAAAAATTTCAAAGTGTTCTTTCTGGTTAGGTGCTTGCATAACCAATAGGTGAGGAAGGGCCCCCGTTTTCTCCTTGCTTATGATGTCCGGATGCTTTGATGTCACAGATGCGAACAGGGTGCACGGGGTGTGAGAGACAGTCAAGGAGTTTCCATGCAATGATTCTGGGTTAAGTTTAAAGCCAGACTGGGGAATGAATAGTAGTCACCTCACTCGCGTTTATCAGCAGTGAGTCATCTTATGGCCAGGTCTAATGGATGCCAGAGACGCTTCAAACAGCAATGCAAATATAAAAGCATATCCATTTTCTAGAGGCGTTATGAAATGTATAGATAGGTAGTGGATAGATAGATAAATATGTAGAGTTATATATTTATGTATATGTGGCTATATATTTATTTATACACGTGAATATATCTTATGCAATGTTACCCTTTTCTTGATTTTGCTCATGTTTCTCTCTCTTTTTTTTTTTTTTTAGCAGAAGTAAAGTATAGCATTTTGGATTCATGTTTGTCTTCCTTACCACAGCTTATTGCTCTTTAAAATGGACACGCTTCTAGAATAGCGCTTAATCTAATCTGTTCCCACTGAATTGCCTGCAGTTTTTGGCCAGTGAGCTTAACTTCCCAGCCTGGTTTATGCCATCACACAAATACTGTTTGTACCCACACATGCTGAGGAGGCCCCCTCCAGCACCATCTAGCTCACACTTCTAATTCACTTCAGTACTTCTCAAGTCAAGCAGCTCTTTCTGTGGCTGCTGGTTGTGCCTTAAGGATGAACCTCTGTAGCCCCTCCCCCCAGCTCTTTGCAACCGTTCTGCATCATTTGCTGTTGATGTGTGTGCTTGTCCTCGAATTGAAATCTCTGCTTGTCAGAAAATCTTGCTGCTGATGTAGGGGTCTCCCCATAGCTGTTGTAGCTGTTGGGATACGCAGATATAGGCCCTGTGTTTTTATTAGAACATGAAGACAGAAAGGGGACTTGTCGGGCAACAGTGACCATCAGAACAATTCAGTGCTTCATACTGCTCAGCCTGTCCCATATTTACTTCCTCTGGGTGCTGGGCAGTGGACTAAGAACTTAAGGCCGTCTTCTCTGGTCCTCAATGTAATTGTGCCCTGTGGATACTGCTCTTCCCATTTCACAGATAGGGCACTGATTTTCCAGACTCAAATGACTCAAATAAATATATATATCCAACATACCAAGATACCACTAAAATATATTGATCTGCAGGCAGAAAAGAGCTGCACAGACAGGTGCTTAGTAGATGTCCTGGGCTAACAGGAGTTTAACGCCCCCCAACCCCACCCCTGGAAAGTTCAGTAACACTGTGTAGAATGGCTGTGGTTGTCATGCTTGGGCACAGGCTGCTGCTGGCATTCAGTGGGTAAAAGTCTCCTCTCCCATGAAATCAGGAAGGGCTTCTCCATTCCTTTTTTAAAATTTTTATTTTTTTATATTAATTACAGTTTATTTACTTTGTATCCCAGCTGTAGCTCCCTCCCTCATTCCCTCCGAACCCACCCTCCTTCCCTCATCTCCTCCATGCCCCTTTCTATGTCCACTGATAGGGGAGGTCCTCCTCCCCTTTCACCTGACCCTAGTTTATCAGGTCCTCCTCTGTGGCCTAGCAAGGCTGCTCCTTACTCCAGGGGGTGAGGGGTGGGGGAGGGTGGCTGAAAGAGCCCACTACTGAGTTCATGTCGGAGACAGTCCCTGTTCCCCTTACTAGGATAACCCCCTTGGATCGAAGCTGCCATGGGCTATGTCTGTGCAGGGGTTCTAGGTTATATCCATGAATGGTCCTTGGTTGGAGAATCACTCTCAGAAAAGACCCCTGTGCCCAGATATATTTGGTCCTTGTTACACTCCTGTCCTCTCCATGTCTTACTAACTCCCTCTTCTTTCATGATTCCCTGCACTCTGCCCAAGGTTTGGTTATGAGTCTCAGCATCTGCTTTGAAACACTGCTGGGTAGAGTCTCCATTCTTGCTTGAAGTTCTGGTTGAGTAATGGTGCCCTGGGCAACTTCAGGATGAGAGTGGTTAATAGATTCAAGACAGCATGAATGCAGAGAATCCCAGGAATTAAAGTTTTAAAATCTCCTCTGCATTCTGTGAATAAAGTCCCAAGACAGTACATGAAGGCTCCCATTTTCTTACAGGCTGCCATTGTTTTGAATGTTTTTTTCCCCCCTTAGAAATGAGATGTGGCTCATTTCTGTTTTGATCCCCCCCTCCCGATTTACTCAGTATTAAGTCTGGCAAGTACTGGTCAATGAGGTGCCTCCCCAAGCCCCACCCCTGCCGTGCACTGCTGCTATTCACCAGAAGAGAAGTGTGAGGTGGCAAAATGAGTGATTCTCAGAGTACCGTGTGCCTTGTTTCCCCTCCACCAGCATTCAAATGCCATCATTGTCTCCTTATCTTTCAACCTCTGAACCTAGCTTGGTTTATTTATTTAAACACATATTGTTTCAGACTTGCCCACTGCTGTAAATATTTTCAAATTTAATTCAGCATTCAAGAGTCAGAGGTTAGAATTGCGAGGCTCTTCTTTCTCTTTGCAGTAGCAACGGATGTCCAGAGAAGTAAGTTGCCCGAGGTCACCAAGCTTCTAAGTGGCTGAGGTAGGATTTCAACTGTAAAGTGTGTGCTCTTGGGTCCTTGGCCAGGATGATTAAATATTTGGAACATCTTTATCCATATAAAGAAGTGTTTAGACACTGTGTTTGGGGATGGTTGACTAAGACAATTGACTTAACCGTATTTGACAGAGCATGAATCCTGACATCTACAACTTTGTTTCTCAGTTAAGTATGCACAGCCAGGTATCGTGGTACATCATAGTAATCCCAGCACTCATGGGGTGGAAGGCAAGAAGATCAGGAGTTCAAGGTTATCCTTCACAATTAGCTGGTGTGGAACACATGAGATATTTCTCAAACAAATGCAAAACAACAAAAAGACAAAACAAAATTCAGGTAGGAGAGGTGGCTCAGCAATTAAAAGTACACACCACACTGCTCTTGCAGTTCAATTGGACCCCAGTTCAATTCCCAGCATCTATGTAACTCCAGCTTGAAGACATCTGATACCCTTTTCTGGCCTCCACAAGCACTGCTCTCTCTCTCTTTCTCTCTCTGTCTCTCTCTCTCTGTCACAGAGCATCCTAGAAATCATTGATGGTCACTGGGTAAAAATTACAGTAGAAGGCTAGGAGATGGCTCAGCAAGTGAAGTGCACACTTTGGAAGTGTGAGGATCTGAAATGACCTCCAGAATGACTTCTATGTGGCAGTGCATGTCTGCCGTCCAGATTCCTATAACAAGATGTGGAGGAAGGAAAATTCTGAGAAGCCATCCAGTCAGCTTGGCATACACAACAGAGAACATGAAGAGATCTTGTCTCAAGGTAGAAGGCAAGGAACACAACCAAGGTTGTCATCTGACTTCTATAGGCACACACATGTGCCAGCACTCACACACACAACCATGCACACAAAGATAAAATATTACATTAGAAGCAATCTCTTTCTGTATCTTTATTGACTGGTTGTTGGGACAGCAGAAATCATTTACCTAGACTTAGCTCTCCAGAGTCCATTAGGATACTGGTCTCTATGTTGTCCTGGTGCTTTTAGAAATTTTCAGTGAGCCTGGGTGGTCCAAGGCAAGTGTGTTGGGGTGGACATGGGGCTGATGATTCTGGGCTCCTTCTGCTCACACCAGTTTGTTTATATCATTTCCTTCAGGCCATGGGAGGAACCATGCCTATCTTTTTTCTTCTGTTGAATTTTTAGCATGTAGAAAATGCTATGAAAAGAAAAACAATTTGAGTTGATTTTTAAATAGAAGTGCCAATTTGACACATTTTATTCTGCTTTAGAAGAAAAAATGAAGAAGAGATATCTTGTGAGGCTGCAATTAAACACAGATACTCAGAGTGTGCAGAAAACGAGAGTGGGACCCCAGTGAACCTCACCTGGATGAATGAAAGCAGCTCTTGAATGGATAGAAGATTTTGTAGTTTCCAAAATGTCTGCCCAGGAGTATGTGAGGGGTTACGCATTGAATACCCTGTATGTATATAATGGGTACCATAGATCTGAGAAAGGCCAGTTCGAGACCAGGTGTCTTCCTGATCCAGACTTGTTCACTGCTTAAGCCTTGGTCCACCAATGTCAGCACCTACTGCCCTGCAAAACGCTCAGAAGTACTTGATCACAGCTTACAATTGTAGGTTTTTGTTTTTAAACAGGGGGCAACTTGTAGATTTTTACATAAGAAAAGAGAAAGCCATGCCTGCCCAGCTTGAATCCACCCAGCCTAAAACCAGTGAAATGGACCATTGAGTTTGCTCCCACCCAGCTCCTGAGGCCGTGTAGAATCTGGGCTCAAGTGGAAACCATTACTGTTGTGTGAGTTTCAGGCCCAGTGAACTCACAATTGAACAAAGAAAGCTAAGAGCAAATCCTATTTTGGAACTGTCAAAAGGCTCATGTTGGATCCATTATCGTCAAATGTCCTTTTTTAATACAGTTCATTGAATTGACTTTTGTGGGATACCTATTCTGTGTGTTGGTTCAGGAAATGGTTTAAAATGGGGCCAGGATTGGTTGCTCAAAGGTAAAGTAGGTGTCATTAAACACACAGCAGGACTACCTAGTTATATTCTGTAGATGTTGTAGGTCTGTAGTATTACAGTGAAAATTATATACAAATGTATGTATATTCCACTAAGTTACACATAACATGTACAGACACTATGTGTGGATTTGCACAGGCAAAGAAAGGAAAAATAGATAAATTGCCTCTTGAAGACATTCTCATTTTATGTGTATGACTGTGTAACTGCATGTATGTATATGCACCTTATGCATGCAGTATCCCCATAGACCAGAAGACAGCAATTAGCCTGCCTCCGTGGAGCTGAATATGTATGTGACTGAAAATCACCTAGTGTGGGTTCTGGGAACTGAATTCAGTCCTCTGGAGAAGCAGTGAGTGAGTGCTCCTCAATGCTGACCTATCTCTCTAGCCTCAGAAATTGTACTTTAAAGAACCATCTTAATTTTGTCCATTGACATAGATTTCTAATCTATTGCCCTAACTTAATGTGAGCCTGCTGTTAGAATTAATGGTGGTGTCCTACTTGCTTTTCTGTTACCATGATAAAGTACTCCCATGAAAGCAGCATAAAGAAGAGGTAGTTTATTTTGGCTCACAGTTCAGAGGGTTACTTTCCATTATATACAAGAAGGCATGGCAGCTGGAACAAGAGGAAACAGAGTTAACTGAAAGTGGGACCTAGGTGCTCCAATTGTGGTCCTCTTTCTCCAGTGAGTCTCCACTTCCTTCCCAAGGAGCCTACCTCCTGGGAAACCATGTGAGCTTGTGCGGGGCATTTCCTATTCAAACTACAAGTGATGGCCACTGACCAACATGGTATCCATGACAGTGGTAGAGCCCAACACAAGGAAATGGATGTCTCTGGAATGACTGAAGAACTTCCTCAAGAAGCTATCAGTTAGCAGGTTCAGGCTTCAGATTCTGCCAACAGAAGAGGAAAGCAGGCTTTATTGTGATTCATTAACTCCTTGATCAGTATACAGAATCCAAAGTTGTCACCTCCTCACTGGCATGGTTGGCTGATTTTCATTGAGTACTTATCAGCTGGCTGAGTTGAATCCTCCAGAGGTTTTCTGAAGCAGATGTTCTTGTAATACCCATTTTTTCATGAGGGAAGAGTGAGTCTTGGTTACAAAAAGCTAGTGCTTGCAAAGCATTGGTCATCAATTTTGAAACTTGACTTCAAAATACAGTTCTTTTTAATGACCAGATGATTTGATTAACCCTAGAAAGTACCTGTGACCCTTGTATCAGGACTGTTCTCTAATTATGGCACAAGACATAGAGCGATAGATGTGTGACTGAGTAGACAGATGAATAGAGAATAAGTGGGTAAGAGCAAGTGTCTAGCAGGATGAAAGAGTAGATGGATAGGTATGTGGATAGAGCATGGATGGATGATGGATAGGTAGAGAGAGTGCTGAAATGGTAGGTATATAAATTTATGAATGATCCAGGAGAAAAATTGATAAAGAATAGAATATATAGCTTTCAGAGAAGTATAATAACTGAGAAGTAAATGAAATTCTTTATATTTATGCACATATTTATATGCATGCATATATGCATACATATACAGATCTAGTCTATATATGTGAAAAATACATATAGCACATTAGAAAACAACATATTTAAAAGCATTGCATGTATTGTTGAAGTGAGGACTGGAAACTTCTTTTTTAGGGAAAAGTGTTAGTTTTCTTATCATTCGTATGTGCAGTATATGAGCATGTGCTCATGTATGTGTGTGTGCATGTACTTGTGTATGTGTGCTCATGTGTATGTATACTCGTGTGTGTGTGTGTGTGTGTGTGTGTGAATGCACACATCAATATGTTGGGTTTCCAGATCTATCACTCTTTGAAATGTTCTCTCGAAATAAGATCTCTCAAAAAATGTAGAGCTAGAATGGACACCAGCAAGTCCAAGCAGTCTTCTCGTCTCCACCCTCCAATGCTGTGGCGACAGGCATGTATGTGTACACTTGGCTTCTTGCATGATGCTTTGAATTCAAACTCAAAACCTTGAGATTTTGCAGTGAGTGTTTTTACCCACTGAACCACCTCCCCAGGGAGAGTTGAAATTTCTCTGTAATTTTTATGCATCTATCACTGTTCTCGAAGCATTACTGCTGTGAGGGTATATCTATGCCAGCATGGTCATGGCTATAAGGGGCCAATGTGTGGAGGTCAGAGGTCAATCTCAGGAGCCATCTACAATGGTGGGTTTGTTAAACTTTTACTATTTTAATCATTTTTAAAAACATTTCTTTGTTATATGTGCATGCTTATGGGATTCCCTCAGTGTACATGCAGAAGTAGCAGGACAACACAAGGGAAATGGTTCTCTCCTTTCACTGTGATGGACTCAGCTGTGAGACTTGATGGCAAGCGCCTTTCTCTGTGAGCCACCTCACCAACCCCTACCATGTTTTGTTTGTTTGTTGTTTGTTTTGAGACAAGTGTCTCGCTGGGATCTGAGTTCTCCACCTAGGACAGTCTGGATGCCAGTGTGGCCCCAGCAGTGAGGCCATCTCTAGCGCCACGCTGTTGGGGTTATGAGCACACCCTGCTATGCTTGGGTTCTGCTGTGGGTTCTGGGGCTCCAACTTGGTTTTCCAAGTGTGTATAGCAGGCACTTTAAGACAGAGCTGTCGTTCCAGCACAGACACAAACACCTTTCAGAGTGAAAATCCCTTGTAAAATGCCAGCTCTTTTTATTTGGAAACAGCCTCTAAGAGTTGATGAAGATCACCATAGATATCACCCTAGATTTCCAGGCTACCCATTGCTCTGAAATCAGATGGGGGCATCAGAGGAAATAAAAAGAAGGAAACAAAGAAACAAACAAAAGAACCAGAAACCTAAACCAGTAAGACTTGATTTGGAGTTACAATTCCATTCAGGCATGCTCCTCTAGGTGAAGTGGCAGAGTTTTTTTGTTTTGTTTTTTCTTTTCTTCTCTTTTTTTTCAATTTCCGGAAATATGAAATCTAAGTGTTAACTGGAATAGTATGGCCATGGAGCGAAAGCAAATTTCCCTTACGCTGTAGCCACTTGTCATTCATCGGTAGTACCATGAAATCATGATCCTTATCCTCGGAGCTGCGTGTGTCTGTCAGGGGCTGCAGGCTGCTAAAAGTTGTATACTATTATTTTTTTATTCATCTCCGGGTCATTTCATCTTCCCGTGCAAGGCACATGAATGGCTGTGCATGGAAATTGTATTCTGTGCTGTGTTTCCCACTGTGAATGATGTTTACTATATATTTATGAAAACATAGCAATAACAAAACCCTTTATATAGCCTTTCAATTTGCTGTAAGGGCAGATAAAATATTTTTATCTTGAGCTGAACTTCATACCTTGGGAGATGCAGCCCGCCCGACTTGGAATAATAAAACACTTCAGAGAGAAGCAGGTACTGTTGAGCCTGCTTCAGAAGCCTGGGCACTTCACCAACCACGGTGCCACTCTCTGCAGTTTGCCACCTGAATACACAAAAGGCAGGAGTGATCGTACAGCACACACAACATCCAACAGAAGGAAAAAGAATGCTTTTTCTGTCTGTATGTGAATGGTGTTGTGCAGGAATATGTGCCCATGCACAGATGAAGGCCAGAGGAAGGCATCATTTGCTCTGATCCAGGAATCTCTATGTTGTACCCTTGAGATGGGGTCTCTTACTGAAATGAGAACTAGGCTGGCTACCAGTGCCCTTTCTAACCCAACTGCGTGGGCGTTACACAAGTATATGGCCATGCCTGGCTTGTTACATGAGTGCTGAGGGTTGAAGGTCAGTCCTCATGCTTGTGCAGCAAATTCTCCTACCTGCTGAGCTGACTTTTCAGGCCCAGGCATCACCAAGTTTTAAAGCTAGATTTGTGGCAAGTCTGCACTAGGCTCAGGTTGATGGCCACACACCTTGTTCTCCTTTATAACAACAAAGAAAAATTCCAGGAGGAAACTGGTCATCCCAAAGTGGAGTGAGAGCTTTCTTCTCCACTTTGTTTAGTTTGGGTAATGTTCTCACCGACTGAGATATTTTTGTGTGTATGCATGTGTACATGTTCCTGATTTTGCACACACATGTGTCCAGGTGCCCACAGCTATGTGCATGCATGATTTAGAGACCAGAAGCCAATGTTGAGGGCTCTCTACATTACATGGCTCCTTATATTTTGAGATGAGTGTTTCAGCAGACCTAGAGCTTAGTGATTTGGCAAGACTGGGTCGTCAGTGAGCACCAGGGACCCTCCTGTTTCTGCCTGCCCATGCCAGGTGCTAGGATTATAGACACACACTCCACAATGCCTAGCCTTTTCATGCAGATGCTGGGAAATAAAATCTCTGGTTTTTGTGTGGCAAGCACCTCCCAAGGTGAGCCAGCTCTCATTGAGGTTTTTAACAGGGACAACTATGTGCCACACAGAAGTTCCACAGGGATGAAAACGCTTTCTTGGAGTTTCTTCCTGTGGTAATATTATCCTCACTGACCTGTTTCTGTAACTCTGTATTGTCGTATCATCTCCAAACTACTGGCATTGCTGTGATCCACTGACCTTCTTCAAATGCCCCCATGTTTGCCCAAGCTTGACTCTGAGTCTGCTTAATTCTACACTATGTTCTGGTTCATGTTTCTCCCTCCTCAGGTACCTCCCACGAATTCCTTTTATAACCATATACCTCTTTCTTTCTTCCCTCTTTTATTTAGGCTCTGAATGTTCTCTAAACCTCTAAACCTTTATCATTTTATCATTTCACAAATATTACATTGGCTGGAGTCACAGTCTTTAACAGTCTTTTAAAATGTTTTAAACTTTATGTGCCTGAGTGTAGTGTGAGTATGCATTTGGGCACATATTCAAGTGGGTGGGTACCATGTGTATGTCAGAGGGACAGGGGTTGGTATCCAGTAGCTTTCTTTATTGCTTTTCATATTTTTTGAAGACAGAGTCTCTCACTGAGCCTAGAATTCACTGATTGGCTAGATGGCTGGCCAGAAAACTCCAGGGACTCATCTGTTTTGGGCCTGCAGCACTGGCTGACCAATGTACTCCCCTATGCCCAGCCTTTTCATGAGTACTGAGGACTGGAATGTTAAGTCTTTATGTTTGCCTCTCTGGCACTTTATGTATTGAGCTATCTCTCCACCACTCAGTATTTAGCCTTTTTATTGGTTTATTTGCTCAGCATCCCACCGTATAGTTTGCCTAGGGCTGGTGCTCACCATTGTTGACTACTGCCTGCTAATGGGCACGGGGTGAACATGCTTTCACACACCAAGCTGCTGTGAACATTGTGTATTTTTATGACCATGAGTCTCACTTCTCTGGGACCCAGGCCTGTGAATGAGTTTTGACTATTTTTAATTCTTGCACAGTACCAAAAACCTGAGTGTGTTGTGCCTATGAACTACATACAAACTGATATGGGGATGAAAACGAAATCTTGCCCCCTTCCTAGCATTTATTTCTACGTAAACCTTGTGCTAAATATAGAGAGATGCCAGCATTTCTGTTGTATCCAGCAAAAGCCAGTCTGGATCCTAGGGCTGTTTTATGCAGAAACCCCTTTATCCTCACAATAGCCTTATGAGCACGGCTGCTGTTGTCCCCCCTCACTTATGGGTGAAGAATGGGGAGCAAGATGCTTCAGTGACTCTCCAGAGATGAAATCATCTGTGATCTTCAGAGTCAGGCACTGCTGTGAGGATGTTTCAGTTTTAAAAATTAATCATTAATTTAAAATTTGTGTGTTTCTGTGTGTGTGTATTACCACTTTAGTGTAGCTGCCTGTGGAAGTCAGAAGAGGATGTTGGATTACCTTAAGCTGGTGTGATAGGTAGTTGTGAACTGCCTGACCTGGGTACTGAAACTGAACTGGGGTCCTCTGTAAGAGCAGTAAGGAGTCTTAGCCACTGAGCCATCCTCCAGCCTCAGGACTTCACATTTTAATCTTTCCCACAGCTGTCAGTTAGAAGCCTCTGGGCTCTCTGTGGTGACTCATACCTTGTGGTTGCATTAACATCTGTAAAGGTAGCAAAAGCCTCAGTAGGCTTGGATACATACAACAGCCATGGAGCTGACTTTATGGTCCTGGAGCTCACCACTTTGCCTCTAAATTTCTTCTATTTGACCTTCTGTTCTCAGGGTTGAGACATAGGCATTCCTACTCCCCTCCTTCTAAGGTTTCAATGACAAGCTGAGTTCAGTTCCACTGAAGCTCCCCCTGGGGTTTGGAGCTACTTAAGAGCATGGGTGAAGGATGACTGCAAAGCTGTGCCCAGCATGAATAGCCACATAGAGGCAGTCCCTCCCAAGTAGCCTCTGCAAGCTTGTGTACTCTAAGACCTGCCAAGACTCTGAGGCCAAGTGCAATTACTGAAGAACGGCCTACAGTAGCCAAGGAGGAGGCACTGGGTTCTAATGTGAGGTCCCATGAAGCTAGTCACGCTCTTTCTATGAAGGAATGTAAACATGCCCAGCTGTGATGATCTTTTGCAAGCAGGCACATCTGGTCCCATGAAGATGATGGCTGTTTGGCTCCAGGGACTGTGCTGAATAACACCTTCTGAGACATATGGATGCTGCTTCTGGCTTTTTGGAGCTCTAAGAAATGGGTTTCACAGCCCTCTCTTGCTTGCATGCTGTAATCTTTCACAGTTCTCCATGCCTGTAGGCTGTGCCTTTTGAAATGGCCCAGGTCAATCTTCTGGCAGTTTGGGCCGTTTCCCCTTTGTCTTGTATTCCCCAAAGACATGGAGTTGATGGTTGGCCAGATCTACTCACCATCCCATGCTCAACGCAGCTGTTTCTAACAGAATCCCCAGAGTCAATTAATCAGAGTCATGGAGAACCCGTCCATCTGAAAACATTTTCTATTTTTCCCTGGCTTATAATGTATTTAATATTTTTCATATGCCTTAGTGTAAAGCCATCTGTTGCAGTGACAGGACAAAATGTTGACAACAAGAACAAGCGTATGCTTATGGAGCAATTCCATGAGATGTTAACAAGAAAGCTATGTACTACTGGAGATGTTATGGAGAGAGGAGCCAGGGAGACCTTGGAGGCCCTCTGAAACACTAGCTCTTCTGGTGCTTACAGAAGGCACAACTGTGTTAACTTCTGCCCTGTTAATGTGGACTGGGTGATCATGTGTGCTGACAGAAACTTTTCTGAGAGGAAACAGTGGCCTTACCTAATATTTAGAACTTATATCACCTGCTCTCATTCATTCATTCATTCATTCATTCATTCATTCATTCGTTCATTCATTCATTCATTCAGTTGTCATCTCTCCCTTTGCTAGGGCAGGCAGAGTGAAAACTTGCTTGGCCCTGGGTACAGATACGGCAGCCGTCACTGAGCTGTTTCTATACACTCAGAACTGTTTCTCATGCTTTTCTCTTTAATAGCTGCATTGCAGCCTTGCTAATAGAGAGGCAATCAGCAGGGAATCAATTTTGGCTGCCCACTTGAATGTATCCGCTTAGGCGCGGCGAACATTCGGAATTGCTGCTGTCCCGCATTGCCCCTTGCTGAGCTGGGCTGGGATAATCAAAGCACGGTCCTCCATGCTCAGGAACCGGTGCTCTCGGCGAGCGAAACAAAACAGCCGGTGCTGTGCAAGGTGCCATGTGCTGCCTGGCTTGTCTGTCTGGGCCTCCCAGACAGCTCTTGTGGCAAGGTGGGGGTCCTTCTCATTTCATAGATGAGGGTGTGGTACTTCATACAAAAATGGCCAAGACCACACAGTTGCTGTTAAGGATGCTGGGGTTTGACAACAGCCAGACACAGTCACCACCAGCATGCTTACCTTCTTGGCATAGCAGAGGTGAGAAGAGGTGGCACCATGCCTCACCGATTATTGGAGGGGCAGAGATGGAGAAGGGGAGGGGCTGCAGGGAGCCTGGGTTCTCCTTCAGTTCTTGCCCAGTTCAGTGCTCCGTGACTGAGGTAAATAGTTGGTGGCTTCATAAACTGCACAGGTAGAACGATGAAGGAAAATAAAAAGAATGATTCTTTCATTTTGAATGTGACTTACTTATCGTGTTTGTGTGTGCTTGGGGTATATGTGCCGTGGTCAGAGAACAACTTCTAAGGGTTGGTTCTCTTCTTCCATCATCTGTGTCCTGGGGATAGAACTTAGGCCATAAGACTTGGTGGCAAGCCTCTTTGCCTGCTGTGCCAACCAACCCCCATTTTTTTTAAAGGACTGCTAAAGAGAAAATATGTGATGGTTAACGTCAAAGTTCTCTTTCCTAGTCAGTAAATGCATGGATAACATGGAAAGAAAGTATGACTGATTGCCCTGTCCAAGGGTAAGAGTTGCGGTTATCAGGTCCCTGGCTGAAAACCTGAGAATGTAGTAGAATGTTGGAAAGATTCATAAACAATGATGTACATTGCCCCAAAGGAGCAGGAGGTCCACTGGTCAGGTTAGCCCTGGGAGCAAGATTAGGATACCCAAGAGGAAATGACTCATGTTCTCATGTTCTCAACCATTCAGTTATTGTTTTGGACCTCCTCAGAAGGATGTGGACATTTGCTCTATGAACAGAACTCCTCCGATGTCTAGATTCCGCCTGCAGGCATTCATCTCAATGACTAGAATATGAGAAGCCACGGCACTAATGAGACAGAGGACAAGTAAACAAAGTAAATTAGTTTCCTTGCATGAGAGTTTTCCAAGAATGTGCAATGCTCATGGATTATACCTGGCTAGTGACAACCTCATAAGTCGTGATAAATCTGATTAATTGTTATATCTGTGATAATTGAATGCTATTGTCAGAGTCCTACTGAGGAAAGACTAGCTATTTCTAACTGCTAAAAGGCAACTTAATTTGCAATTCTGGTGTGTGTGTGTGTGTGTGTGTGTGTGTGTGTGTGTGTGTGCGTGTGTGCAGTACATGTATGCACATATATATGTACAGGAGTACTTACTCCTGGGAATATGTGTCAAGGCCAGAGGTCTACGTGGGATGAATTTAATTGTGTCGCCACTCTGTCTTTTAAGACAGGGTCTCTCACTGAACCCAGAGCTTGTCTGTTTGGATAGACTGGCTGCCACTGGTGCTTCTCTGCCACCCTTTCTACCCAGTTCTGGGATTACACATGAGTATTGCTTTGCTAAGGGTTTCCATGGGTACTAGGGATCCAAGCTCAGGTCCTCAGGCTTCACCCATTAAGCCATCTCTCCAGGTTCACAGTTTACTTTTGAATGGCATCCAGGTCAATATAGCAAAAGCTGTGTTGCAGTTTATGTCTGACCTGTATTCTAAATATTGACATAACTGTGCACAAGGTATATTGTAAGCAGCAATGTGGTACAGCCTGTCTCCATCAATACACCCCATTTTGGGGAGGGGTGGAGGAACTTATGGTTAATGCAACAAGGAAAATAAATTATTACCATTCTATGCTTGTGTGACAGGTTAGTAATTAACTTATGTCACCATTTGGTCTTTCACAACTGTGTTTATTCAGCTCCATGGAGCACTTTGCAGGTAAAGAGGAATGATCAGCCTGGCATTCTTTGTTGACTGTAGATGCTGGCGTTGGTGGGCTGCGTCTTCTGCTATTGACTGGGAAATAAGTTGGTTGTTAGGACATGATTTTCCATTCTTCAAAATGATACGGTGATACAAAGAACTTGAAAGCCACTCTAGAATTAGAAAAGCATAAAGAAATTGCCTTTTATGCACTAATTGAGCCATTCTGCCCATTTTCTTTGCAGGGTTACTTTTTATACTGTCGAGGCATAGCAAAGAGCCGAGTATAAAAAAGGTAGGAAAAATGTTTTAATTAAAAGAAAAAAAAATGGTTGCATGTTTCTTTTCTCCTTTCCATTGTAGGTTAAGTACCCATCACCCAGCCCAGGGACAATGGTATTAGATTTGTAATAAGAAGAAGTGAAGCTTTTCGTTTTGATTGCATCTGGTGTATTTTTTCATCAGCGTCTCCCGCGTGAGCCATGATTCCAGGACAGACTCTTGTAATCTTCTGCAGTGGGAATGATTCAGCCTGAAAATCAATAGGGCATGAGGTATTTCAAGTTCTCATTATTGTAATGTGTCAACATCTCTTCAGTGACCCCAGAGTCCTGTGTTGGCTGGTTTTTCCCCTGATTTATTGTGCAATCTCATAGGGCAAACTATAATTTCACTTGGAATCAGAAAGTCTCCATTTATGGTTTGTGTCTCAGTCTCTAGTCATTAGGGCATTTGTGGGGGAATCGATACCTCCTCTTGTTGCCAACAGTTCAATGAAGTTGTCACCTGCACGGATTACAAAGGAGAATGGGCCAATGGATTCAGGAAGGGTGAACACATTGGGCAAGCTGTGTTTGGAGAAAGGCTTTCTCTGATGTTCTTCTGCTGCCAGATGAAAGGATGGCCACATGAATCATGACCTCTGTTCTAGAAACTCTAGGCACTGAGTTACCACCATGCTTCATTTCTTCTTTTGTCTATTATTTGTAGATAATGTCATTTTTCTTAAGGAGGGAGCCATCCTTAAAGTCTGCCTTTTTGGTGCATTTGCTGGAACCTGTTGAGTAATGTGAGTGCTTCCTAAATACCTAATCATGATGCTGAGGCTGTAATGACAGCATCTTCCTAATTGGCAGAACATCTGGGAACTGAATGAAACATCCAGCCAGAAGATCAGCATCTGTCTTCAACCCACTATCCATCAGTATATATACCTTCCACACACAAATGTGCACAGAAAACCCAAAGTGCATGTCCAGTGACTATCAGTTAGACATGAGTCAGAATGTCCATTCTGGACAATCCTCCCTAAAGCATGAATAAGTTTCCCAGTGTTGTAAATACAGTGCAGATCCCTCCCTCAAGGAGATGAATGTGGGTTGAATGAAAGAATCAAGCCAAGGAACAATAGAAGTTTGACGACTAAGCGTAGAGGCTGTTTTGAGGAGATAGTGAACCTAGGCGGTCTTAGATGTCACTTGCATATCCAGAAGCTACCATTCTCCTTTCTGTCTTCCCTCCACCTACTGGACATGCTTCAGAAAGAGCTGATGTGGTAAACTGTAATCCTGTCCAACTGAGTCTTTAAAAAAGGCACCCAATAGTGGCATTCACTCTCTTCCCATTCTTGAGTTTGACTCCTTTACTCCTGCCTACCAGAGTTGCGATGTGACAGTTAAACAATCTAAAAAAAGAGACTCTTTATTACATTTCATGGTACATTTCTAGGACCTTCATTTCTTTGACAGGTACTTCCTGAACTCTGTGACGGGAGTCAGGCACCTCACTCAAATATTCTCCTCTAAGCTGCCAAAGGGTCACTCTTCCTGGAGGTACTTTGTTAATGCTTCATAGCCCTCTTGGCACCCCTTTTTTGTTCTGGATCTATTCACTTGTTGCTGTATTAAATCCTTGCAGAGCTCCTAAGGGTGCTGGGCAACGGTGGTGAAGACACCAAGCTTCTTCTTTGGTCATGTTTGTATTCTAGCTGAAACAGAGTGAGAACATGGCTTTGAGTGCCTACTCCAGAACTTTTGTGATGAAAGCACATTCCTTACTTTCCTGGGAATCAGTGGGGTCATTTCTTCCTTTACCAAAATGGAACACTTATCTCAGTTGTTCTTTGGTCATTGGACATCCTGAGTGGGAAGATGTATGCAGAGAAAGCCTGTTGTTCTAGCCCAAGTTTCTAAGTCAGGAGAAGTGCTGTAGATCACACTAACCAGGAAGAGTTTGACTGCATGAGAGTCGACATCAAAACCTTTGCGTAACTGGTCACTTCTTTACCCAAGACTGTTGCCTTCTCTTCTTGAAGGACTGTATCAAAACCCCAAGAGAAGCCCCTGCCCCTACTGTAGCTAACAATTCATTTAGGAGCTCCAGCCCACTCCATCATGAAAGGTCCCCAGCTAGGGAAAGAGGCATGGCTTGTAAGTATGAGGACCTGAGGTGTGATCATGAGAACTCACATAAAGCCAGAAGCAGTAGAACACGTTTGTGCTCCAGCACTTCTACTGAAAGATTGGAGGTGGAGACAAGAGATGCCCCAGAAGTTCCTGAAATAGTTAGCCTGGAGTATGCATTGTGAAATAAAAACAGTAGAGGGCAAAGTCAGACCCCTGAGGTTATCCTACTAGTCTACATTAGCTTGCTTGAATTCAGAACACACACACACCAGACAAAGATTGAGAGACAGAGACAAGGACAGACAAAGATAGAGACACAGACACAGAGACACACAGAGTGAGGAGAGAGAGAGAGAGAGGAGAGAGAGAGTCTTGAAAAAGTTACTTTGAGACAGTCACTCAGAAGGTGCTAACAAGAACTGACTCTTCGCCTGGGCCTATAGATCCAAGATAAGAGCCTGGCACACCTACCTTCAGTTTATGTCTGTCTTCTATGCCTGTGTGATGAGCAGTTTTGCTTCAGGGCTCAGGGAGGGTGGTGGTGGGTAATTGTTCTCATCTGAAAGGTACTCTGTCCTGTGAAGCTCTGCTGTTCCTGGAAACCCAAGATGATTTTCAGTTTAGGACAATGACTTATCTTTATGCTTTCAGCCTTAAGAGGCTGAGACAGGTTAGACAGACAATCCTTAAGTGATTAACGCATCAAACTGCAGAAATAAGCAAGTGTCTCAAAGTAAAGGGATAGACAGTCCCACTTTTAGTCTGCTTTCCACCACCTGTATATTGTAGCCCGTTCTAAGAAAACCTATAGCCAAGGCAAATTAACCTCAGGTAAGGGCCTATGACTTTCCTTACTATAAGAATGTTTTAATCCCAATTATCATCACAGTGACCCTAGATCTCATGGTAAAATTTGGCGTATATAGTTGCCTTGATTCCAGGTCCACAGTATTCCAGAGGTCCACAGCAGCCTCAGCTTCATCGATGTCAGATTCACAGAAGTCTTACATAGTCCTTAATAGATGCAAGGTGCTTACTCATAAGTAGTTATCACAAGAGCAAACAGGGTATGGGAGAGAGAGCACACTACTCTTACATAAATAATGTTGCTAAGTCTGTGAATATAGATCTAGGACAGATTCATCCTTTGACCTCTTCTGGATTTTGTTACCTGATGACTATCATACAAGGCTGTCCTCCTCTAAGGTGACAGGTACCCCTGGTGGATTGTTTGTATCAGCTCCTCTTTCTGGTCTGGACTAAAATACCCTCTGTCTAAATCTTTTATTTTGTTCTTACTGGTTCAAGGTTGAATGAAAATACTAGCCAGGGTTGTCAGTTTGCTATTTTATAGAAAATTTATGTTACAACAGCCTCATTATATGGTCCCTTAAGTTATTACTGGAAGACAGTATCAACTCATCTGAAATACCATGTGTGTATAGACAAGGGAAAACATAGGAAAAACAACCAATGTGGTTGTCCTCCTTTACATTAACTGTCAACTTGACGTCACCTACAGTCACCTGAGGAGGGCAATTGCCCAGAACTAATTGGCTTAATGGCTTTTGTCTGTGGGGACTGTCCTGATTGCTTACTGACACAGGGGAGGTCACTGCTGAAGGCACCATTCCCTGTTCAAAATGTTCGGGGCTGTATAAGAAAGCTGGCTAAGTATGAGCCTGAGCAAGCCACTGAAGCTTCCTCCTTCATGGTTTCTACTTCAGATTTCTGCCTAGGCTTCTTTTCAGAGATGCACTGTTCCCTGGAAATGTAATGCAAATAAACCCTTTCCTTCCTGGAGTTGCTTTTGTCACAGTGCTTTATCACAGCTGCAGCAAGGAAGCTAGGACAGCAAGTCACTTTTGTAATCCCAGCATTCAGGAGGTAGAGACAAGATCATTGTTGGTGATATAGCAATTCCAGGCCAGTTTGGGCCACCCTAGAATTTTTTTTTTAGGTTCTCTGTAAAAATTGGGAAGGTATAGAGTAATGTATATACTTTAAAAATGTGTGTTAAATGTGAAAATGGGTATGCATAGATAAGCAGATTTTGTGAAACACCAACTATGAACATAGTCTTTAGAAAAGGTGCTGAGTGCTCATGGTTAATGAGCACACACTATTTTTTTTTTTTTTACAAACTCCTTAGCATTCACTCTGTTCCTTGTCATAGTCATTCATCACTTTCTCAAATATGAGTTTTTAGCATGCCCCCTTAAATCTGTAGAGTTTCCTATTAATAATCTCTCATAGTCTCTCTTCTTCTCTAGGCTAAATGCCATGAAGGTAATTACAAAAACTCAGGGTTTCATATCATTTTGCCATTGTAATAGTTAGCTTTTTTCATGTACCAAACAGTCTAAGTAGCATCTGTCAGCTATTTAGATTGACAACATGTGCTGGGCTTCCTTTCCTTTCCTTTCCTTTCCTTTCCTTTCCTTTCCTTTCCTTTCCTTTCCTTTCCTTTCCTTTCCTTTTCTTTTCTTTTCTTTTCTTTTTTGATTTTTTGCTGAACCTACCGGAGCTAACTCATGGCAATTAAAATGGATGCTCTGAAAAACTTTACTCAAGTCACCAGTGAGGGGCTGTAGTGCTTTGTTCTTCCCTGTGTGTCATCCTTTGGTCATTCTCAGTCTGGCTTTAGCTCCCTCCACAGGTAAGCTGGGGCCTCCCAGCTCCAGTGCAGCAATAGGTAGTCTCTAACTCATGATCACTTTGAGATGTGTCTGTAAGTGTCTTGTTGACAGCCTGGCTCAGTATCAGTACCAAAGACAGAACAAGAGCTAACAAAACAAAAAACAAAACAAAACAAACACAAACAAAAGATTTGGAAGAAGTGTTTATGCTCACAGGAAAGAGGGATATTGTCACCCACCCCACCCTCTCTGAAGCAAAATGTGTAGTGCTGGCCATGATACCCCAGCTCAGTGCTTTGAGCTCATCCTCAAGTCTGTCTGTCATTTCTTCCTTCCTAAGAACAGCCTTCTTTTCCTTCCCACCCACCATCCTCTTTATCTCTTCGCGTTTAAGCACTGATGCTAATAAGCTTGCCTCTCGTCTTTTCTTCAGGAGAGTGGCAGCCCAGAGGTAAGGTAGTCATTGCCTCAAGTGACACAGTGGATCCCCACGATAAGACTCCACATGTCTCCAGAGGCCTCCCCAGGCCTGTGTAATAGAGCACACACCCACAGTGTTCTGACAAGTGTGTCTGATTTGCAGCATCCTCGCAACCCCCTGCTGGAATCTATTTGCTTTGGATCAGGGGCAGTAGTGCGTCCAGCTTCCACTTTGCATTTTCATGCCTGCAGGAGCAGCCTGTTTATTTCAGAGATCATTTGGAATCTAATGCATTTGCTTTTGTGATCTGCTGCCCTGGTTCATGCTTCTCTTGATATGCAGATGGAAGTAGATCGCAGGGGCCGTGGTGAGGTGAGGGCCCCTAGATGGTACCTCTAGAATGAGAAACTAAATGACACTCAATTAAAAGTGAAGAGGGCTCAGAGCAGCATGACAGGTAGGACCATTTCTCAAGTGCCCAGGGTCTTATTTGACACACTAGATCATCAGGTAGATTGACAGTGAGGATGGACTGGATATAAACTCTCTCAGCGCCCTGCTAATTTGGGAAATGTACATATAGGTGCAGTTCATTACATATGTGCATGGTTTATAATCGACAAGAGGAGGAGACTGGGGAGACAGCACTGCCAGCAAGTGCCTACCTTTCAAGCCTGAATAACTGAGTTCAGTCCCCAGAAAGCATGTTAAGAAAAACAAAGCCAGGCATGGTGAATAGTACTTGTAGTGTGTGTGCTGGTGAGGTCAAGACAGGTAGATCTTTGGGGTATACTGGCCAGTCAACATCACCAAGTTCCAGAGCAGCAAGAGACAAATCAAGATTGACAGCATCTGGGGAATGATAGGCAAGTTCATCCTGTGTGTACATGTGCACTTGTACTGATGCACATAAACACATAAACATGTGTGTGCACATGTGTATGCACACACAGGCAGGAGAAGGTATGTAAAATGAGTAATTCCATTTTAAAAACAACATCTTTAATTTTTAACCAGATTTGGGGATTCTGTCCTAGTTTTGTAGTGTCTGGTGCCTTAAGTATTTCTTTAAGCTGTTGGCTGCCAATCACTTTTACATGGCTGTCAGTTTCAGTGAGTCACCATCAGGAGCAGAAATGTAAAGCTCACAGACGTGGAATCTCACTGTGCCATTCTTAACTGAGCTTTGTTTATAAAAAGGAATCTAAAAATGCACATATTTGTGATTAGAAAAAAATTGGCCCTGGGGAAGGACCTCTTATTTAATAAGCAGGAACATAGTATTTGCAAACAAACAGTTTCTGTTACATTCAGAGGGAAAACTAATCTTCAAATCCCAGGTTGACTTGGGACAGGCAGACGTAGTCTACATTATAGGGTGTGGTTTTTGGACATGTGTTTCTTCCATATATTCTTAGCCAGAGACTGTGGAATACTGGAGCATTTGAAGTGAGTCAGTGCCAAGCCTCTCAGACATTCGCTCAAGCTTCACGAACTAACTCCATGGGAGTGCAGCGAGAACATATCTCTACAAATACGTTTGAAAGTTGATTTTTTTAATTAGGCGGGCATGTGTGCTCATGAGCCACAGTGCACATGGCAGTATGGAAAGATGACCTGCAGGACTCACTTCTGTCCTTCTACCATGTGGGGTTGAACTCAGGATGTCAGGCTTGGCAACAAGCACCTTTGCTGGCTGAGATGTCTTACTAGCCCTATACAAACCTTCCAACAACAACAACAATGTGACATCCTACGGTACAACAACAACAATAATAATAATAATAGGAAGAAATGCATTGGGAATTTGTGAAGGGAAGTCATGTTTATAAGAATGACACCCATATTCTGGGGATGTGTTGATCCTGGAAACTCATTCATTTCTTTCAAACATTTGAAGATCAAGCTCATTTCTGTATAATATATTGAAACAGTTAAAAAGGACTAAGAACCTTGTTCCTTGGAGAAAACTCTTGAGTGTTATGGCAGGATGAAAAGGAACACATGACTATACTAGCAAAGCAGATAGCTGTCCTTTGATATTCTCACAGGATTGACTCTAGGACACCCGGATGCTCTGGTCCCTCACATGAACTATGTGTATCTTTTCTGTGGCCTTTAAGTCACTCCAGCTAACTTTTTATATCAGTGCTGCATAAGGAAGGCTCATCTTTTGTTGCTGTGATAACAGACTGAGGCTTAAAGCAACTTTGGGAAAGAAAATTGCTTCAGAGAAGTCAAGGCAGGAGTTCAAGCAACTAGTCACATTGCCTCCACACTCAAGAGCAAAGGGAACAAATTCTTGCTTTCTGCTTAGGTAGACTTCATTACACTCTACAGCCCAGTGTCTAGGCAATGCCACTCACATATGAGGCCTGTCTTCCCACACCGAGCAAGACAACTCCTCACAGGCATGCCCACAGGCCACCTTGATCTAGATGATTCTTCATTAACACTCTCTTCTCAGGTGATTCTAGGTTGTATCAACTTGACAGTTAAAATTCTCCAGCACAAAGGTAAATGCCAGGCAGAGAGTTGTCACGTGGTTTAGGGAAAAGATACATGAGAACATCTATACAGCTCAGCATCAAAGCAAAACTTTCCTTCCTCAGTATTTTCTGTCTTTGGTTATGAGGTCCACAGTCATCATCTGAGAGGAGGCTCCTACGGAAACTTTTGGCTCCAGGACAGTTGTTAGCAGAGGAAAGGGTTTGAGCTCAGGTGGAACAAGATGCTTCTTGATGCACCATTCACAATAGGCAAGAAATAAAGTCAGCACATCTGCAAACAGCTGGGTGAGGAACACGCAGTACATGCCACTCTGTGATCTTAGTCAGCTGTAAGGAAGAATAAGATGGTGATGTTTACAGGAAAATGGATGGAAAACCAGACAGCATGATGTTAAAGGAAACAAGTCAGACTCAGGAAACTAAATAGTACATGCTTTCACACGCACAGTCTAGACTCAAGTGTGTGTGCATGTATGCCTGTAAGGGTGTGTGTGTGTGTGTGTGTGTGTGTGTGTGTGCATATGCATGTGTGTGAGAACTGGAAGTAGAACAGGATGTAGGGCAGGAGAGCAAGAAGTCTACTGGGAGAAAAGCAGAGAATAAGAAAAATAAATGGCTGGACTGGACAGAGGTCTCGGTGGTTAAGAATACTTACTGCTCTTGTAGAGGAGCAGAGAAGTTCCCAGAACTGGAATCCACCTGGAATGCCAGCACCAGGGCATCTGATGTCCTCTCCAGGCATTACACCCATATACCTCCATACACATACCCCAACACACAAATATGTAACTAAAAATAAAACTTAGGAAAGAAAGAGGCTGGGATGATGGGTCAGTGGTTAAGAGCACTGGCTGATTTTTCAGAGGACCTGAGTTCAAGCCCCAGTTACCCACATGGTAGCTCAACTATCTGTTACTCCAGTCTCAGGTGAGCTGATGTCCTTTTAGGACCTTTGAGGGTATTGTACACATGTAGCACACATGCACATATGCAGGCAAAAGACTCATACATACAAAATAAAATATTTTTTAAAATTTAGAAAATAAAAATGTAACAAAATGTATGTGCCCTGAAACTATAAGCAAATCAGCAAGAGAAGGATGCAGGTCATGGCAAGGCAAATTAAACAAAATACAATGATTGTATTTAAGTGAAAATGCTTCAGCAAAACTCATTGCTATTAAAAGTAACACATTGCACACATTTAGACTGTTGAAAGAGTGACCCTGAGCCTGAGGGGATAGAGAGCACGGTAGTATACTACCTGTTACCATTACTGTGACATGATGGTGGCAGGGAAGTGTCCGATGTCCTGGATTCCTTGGGAGGATATCTGGAGAAGAGCTGAGGCTGGAAGGGGCAGAGTTATATAAAACCCAGATGTAAGGGGATGGTCTGGAAAGGCGAGTCTAATCTTTCACGCAGCTACAGAAAAGCCTAGGTGAACAGATAGCAAATCAGCTAGCAAATCAGGAAGGTTTGGAGAACCAGTGAAATTTCCATTGCCAAAGTTATCTGAGAAGGATGGTGGGCTTAGCCATGATTTCAGCAATATTAATCGAGACGTGTCAGGGAATAAGGCTGGATTTAAAGTTGGGATGTCTTTAGACCTGTCATATAGTCAATTCACTTCTCTTGTTGCATTTTTCATTGTTAATGACAATGAAGGTTTAGGTAGTGATGATAATGGCTGCTTACCTACACTGAGAGTTAACAAAAGGCCAGGCTCTAAGTCCTTTGTCCTAAAGCTATCCTGGTCTCTGCTGCTTTTCCAGGGTTAGAATATCTTAAAGACCCTGTCCTCAGAGCACAGGCTGGGTCTTACCTACTCAATAATCCCATGGCTACACCCTCATCTGAATTATTTCCTCATAGCTCTGTTATCTTAGCATCTCTCTGACCTCCCCAGGTCCACCTTTGTCTTCTTTTAAACCATTACCCGCATAACAGGCAGATGTAAATCAGAAACCACCACACATCCATCTTCAGATCGTGGTTTAAATGAGCATTCACACAGAGGAGCAACCCAGGTGATGCAGGTGATCAAAGTTGCCTCTCCAAGAAACAGCACATTATTCTGTCTTTGAAAGAAAGGAGGTTTAGCACACATACACTACACATGAAGTTGGAGGTCAGCAACAACATGGTCACAAACAAGATGGCTGTGATCCCATGTCACTTGGAACAAACATCCAAGATAGCCATAGAGAAAATAGAATGAGGATCACAGGACATTAAGGGAGATGTAATGGGGAACATGTGGGGGTTTTGTGTGTGTGGGTTGCTTACATGTATATGTGTCATATTTATGCACATGTGTATGAAGAGCAAAGTTCAATATCAGGTGTCTTCCTCAGTCTGTCATCGCTTACCTTCTCAGGCAAGTGCTCCCACTATGACTGGGGCTGGGGACACCACTGACTCGGGACACCACTGCACTCCCAGGATGCCTCTGTCTTCACATGCCCAGTGCCGGGCTCATAGGCCTGCGCTTTTATACCTGTTTTTTTTTTTTCTTTTTTTAACTTCAGTGTTGGTATCAAACTTAATGCTCATGCTTTCAAAGCAAGCATTTTTTTACTGACTAAGCCATGTCGCAAGTCCAGAAGTTACATTTTAATGGGTATAGAGTTTCAGATTTGCAAGGTTACAGTGTTCTAGTCTTCTAATACACAACATTTTGTATGTATTTAATACTACTGAAGGGTGCCTAGATGGGTGATAGGATAAATGTTATACTATTTTTTTTTTAACCACAAGGGGACAAAAGCTGATAATATCATACTTATAACAATCCAATAATGTTCTATTATACTTAGAAAACAAGAAGAGAAAAAAGTAACTTCCATCTTACAGGCCTACAACATCTGGCCTCTTCCTGCCTCAGAGAGCTCGCCTCCTGTGCTTTGTTTGGTCTTGATGGTGTGTGTGCCTTCTCTTTTGCCTGCTCATCTTAAAACCTGCCAAGGTCATTGCAGTCCTCTGCATCTGCCCTTCCTCTGCCCCAGAATGCTCTATTCCTAGATTTATAGGCGGAGTCATTTTATGGTGTTGAAGGCTGTAGATTAAGTTCGGAGAAGGCACTTGCCATTTATCATGAAAAGACGACAGAAGCCAATGTGAGCCATACTTACAGAGTTATCACAATTAACGTCATCAGGTCTGTTTGCTTCAGGTATCAAACCTGCTGTCTTATGAATAAATGGATTTGTTACTCCATAAGCTTTCATTTTAATTGGGCTTAAGGCCATCTTTTAGAATGACACCATCTTTTTTTGATGCAGTTTTAAAATCTACCACTGAATTTGAGGAACGGCTCTTCAAAGCAACAGGAGACGCTTGTATTTCACTTTGTGTTTACCAGGAGTTTTATGCAGAAAGGATCTCTCCAGTAACATTGCAGCATTCAGCAAGGCAGTTTGTTTACTTGTTTGTTTTAAAGGAATATTGACTAAACAACAGACTTAAATTTAGGGTTTAGCAGCTTTGAGTAAATATAGACTAAGTCATGTTTCTCCTCCCTCCAGCTATATCTGTATTAGCTATAATGTCCTGTCCAGTCTGCAGAATGATCTACAAATGTTGTACTTTAGTTTCTGAGTGAGTTCACTAAACATATAGCAAGTAAGAGCTAAAAAAAAATAGCAAGCAGTAGACAGATAGAAGCAGCAGCTACCACAACATCACCAATCAGCTGTGGATGCCATCCAGCACAGAGGACTGGAGCAGCCAGATTGAGAGAACAAACAATGGTGACATCATCTGGTTGGCGACTCACAACCCAGAACAAATTGACTGGGGAAGTTGAGGCAGTTAGCTAGCCTTGCTGATTGTGCTTTCTCTCCATGGAGGAGCTTCTGATTCTTTTCCCAGGTCAGGTGTTTCTGTACCATGGGATGAACAAAGAGAACCCCTGTTGGAAATTACTTAGCCCTTAGCTCTTTTCAAAGGTGTAACTCTTTAATAACCCAGCTTGGTTTGTTTCCTTTCCCCTTGTTACAGGACCAGGGGACCAGCCTGACCCAGATAGGGGGCCTTCCAGGACATTTTATCAGGGATGCTTAGGTCTGAAACAAGGGATCCATTCTGCTTCCAGGGGCCAGCTTCACAGTGAGCTTGGGGAGCACCGGACAGTCTAACTGTGTACTGTGTGTTACAATGTACATTTCCTCAAACTCTGATCTGAACTTGGCTGCCCCAGATACTTGGCCACATAGGACTCAGGATCTGGCTGCATTAGTCCTGAGGGACAGAGATGCGTAGTTCGTTTTATAGCTTTCCTATGGTTGTTCAGTTACTGATGTGTTCAGACTCTGGCTTTCTGTTTCCCGAGCTCTTTGCTTAGGAGTCACTGCAGAAGTAGCACAAAGGGAAACATATGTGATGTTTGTTCTTTCTCATTAGAAAGATTTTTTTTTTATAAGCCCCTTTGTCTCATGTGGCAGAACCTCAACAGGATTCTACTGGTGTCTCTGAAAGCTTGCTTTTCAGTAACCTCGGGTTGAAGCATTTTGGAGGCTCGACTGCCTTTGTGCACAGAAGGTCACATGCAAAGCAGACTCCCAGGTTCCCCTCCAGCGCCCCTCTTCTTTCTAATAACACGCTGAGTCTCTGACCTGACTCTGCTCCCTTGCTAAGAAACGCATGCTTTTGGTCACAGAGGGCACCAGCAGAGGGACAGCATGCACACACAACAGCACATTATTGTCACTCGTTTGTTCGCAGAGTCCCTGAGAAATTGGTGGCTGTTGGATTCCATGGGATGGAGAAGTCGGATAGGATGAAAGCCCCAGTGTTCCTCTGGAGACTTCTTACCAAATGAATTTTAATGGCCTCCCTCCCTCCTGCAAACACAGTTGGATACTCTGCTGGGCAATAACGTTTAGAGGCTGGAGGCACTCCAAATCCGAGCATAGAGAAATCTCTGCTTCATTGTCTCGGACTATTAAAAACAGACAACTATCCATCCTCAGTACCTGGCAGGGCTATGAAGGCTTCTATCATTCCTTAAGCAGCACTGTACCCTTGAAAAGCTTTATGAATGCAGACAAAACAAAACAACAACAAAAACCCAGTAAGCTCTGGCCTCCGTGAAGCTCACTGGGGAAGACTAATGATAATTTCCACTGCAAGGTTTAGGGAGTGAGTTGCAGCTGAAGTACATTCTTCCCTTCTCCCTGACTGTACCTGTGAGTGCTCATAAGTGATGAAGACAGAGAGATGTTGAAAAGCACCATTTTGGTGAAAGGTGTATGGGATCCTTAAAGTAGAGTGAGTCAGAATAGCTTTCCACCTGTGGATGTATGGTGGAGAAAAGTCCACTTCTGTTAGGGCACATGCCTCCTAAAGTCTACAGAAGAGCCAGAAAGAGAAATACGAAGCTGCTAATTAGATGTTTTGGTGCCAAGCATGGTGGGCTATGTAAAAAAGAAAATATCAGAGATGTGTACACACACACACACACACACACACACACACACACGCACACAGTCCAGGTGACTGGTCACATGTCTTCTTAGTAGTTGCCCTCTTCATTGCTGCCCTTTTTCACCACCCACTTTGTATCTGAAATGTGTCTTTCTTGGTAGATGGGAAACATTCTAAAGCAAAAAGAAAACCTGGGAGTTTCTCTGTTGTTCTTTCTGGGTGCTGGGTTGATATAAGGGCATTTTCAAACATGCTCTCTTAGAATCAAAATCAGTTTTTATATCTGCAGAGACAAGGAACTCATAGAAACTACTAACTGGCAGGATGCAGAATAATTATTGTCAAATCGAAGCTATTGTGAATAGTCCTCATACATAATTGCCTTGGTTAGACTGAGCTCCAAAGAGGGAGTTTTAACTCACTGCTAAGAATCTGTAACAGAGGCTGGGATATGGCTGTGGCAGAGAGTGCTTTCCATACATATGTGAGGCTCCAGCTTCCATCTCAGGTACCACAGACTAAACAGGTCTTGTCAAATATTTGTTGAGCTATTTTGGGATATAGTGAAAAATCTCATTTTTCCCATTTCCATTGTGGATAAGCTAATTCAGAAGAACATGCACATATGAGTCTCCACTTCATCATCAGGAAACTGTGTAGCAGCAGATGCTGGCAAAGACGGAGGGTGGGCAGATGCTGGGTTATACAAGGATATTCTGTTTGGTGAAGAAGCCTCAGTCTTGGCGCAGAAGGTTCCTGGAGGAGAAATGGTTTTCTGTTTTTCTAAAAGTGTGTCCTGGAGTAAGAGGTAGAGTACCATTCTGTCTGTAAAGTCCTGAGCATCATCTCCTACCACTACAGGGAAGGCATTGTGAGATGGGCAAGGAAGCGAAGGCCGGAAGCTGCCCCAGCCTGTGCCTCAGGAGAGCAGACGCTCCGTGGACCAGTTGCCATGAAGAAACCTCCCAGCACCGGCTGGTTCTAATTTAAGTCCTTGGCTGGCTTCTGACAAGCCACTTTATGGGAAGGCGTGATGATATATAGCCTGCCCGGCTTCCACGGCTAGCGTGTCGACATCACCCCCATTCTGCATATTCACTTTGCTCCGGTCCAGAAATAACTGCTCCCCCTTCACCTTTCCCATTCAAGGTTGTGTCCTGATCCCAATACATCTGTGTTTAGGGCAAAACTGGAGGGTCGTCAATTCATCTTATGCATGACAGTTAATTACTCCCCTAAGCCTCCTCTCCTTCCCAGCTGGCTGGGATAGTATAGAGGCTTCTTTTGGATGCCAGCATCCTCTGTCTCCCCAAGGAAGGGCTGGATTCTGTCAGCATTTGCTCTCCCACTTAAACTGCTATAGCAGGAGGGGATTGTGTTATATTCAAGGAGAATAGCTAAACATTCTGTGTCAAGGCTGCTTTACTTAAGGATTTCAGACATGCGGCCCTTAAACCCCCACCTGGCTATTGGTTAAATAAAATGGTGATTTTTCTCCCCCATTCTTGATTACAAAGCCCCTTTCACCTGTATCATTTCTATCATGGACTCAACATTTAGATAGCCCTCTCTCATAGTCTAGTGTATTCTCTCATGCTTGAGGCTTGTCCAAGTAGCAAAGATTTGACTTTCCTTCTTTAGCTATACTATAACTTCATTTTTCAGTTCTGAGAGTTATACGAACACAGGTCTTATGAGAGCTGCAGCAGCTGTCGTACGTTGGGCCCTAGTTCAGGTAATATAGAGTGTGTTGTATTGTCATGATTATATATATTTATATGTATAAGAATGTCTCTAGTTCTGAGGAAAAGTACCTCAAGTAAAAAGAATATTCAGGTTTATTATGGTGCATGTCTATAATCCTACCAGTCAGGAGGTAGGTGGTGGTGATCATGACGATGGTGATGATCATGTTGATGACAAAGGCAGTGATGATGACAGTGGTGTAGATGATGGTGGTAGTAGCAATGATGGTGATGATGGTAGTGGTGATAGTAATGATGGTAATGGTAATGGCGGTGATGGTGGTAGTGATGGTGCTAGAGGGGTGGCAGCGATTTTGATGATGGTGGTGATGACATGGCTGCTGGCTGATGACAAAGATGGTAGTAGCTTGATGGTGATGATGGTAATGGTGATGTTCATGTTGGTAATAATAATGATGGTGGTACAGAGAGTGATGATGACAGCTACATTCATGACTGTGATACTGACCTTGGTCATGATGATGACATTCACTTGGAGGGAATGAGATCTTAGTGGTGTGCCAGAGGCGTCCATAAGTTCATATTTGTGTTGGTTGAAATAATTGACATTATAGATCTTGTGTATAGTGAGTGTTCTTGCTCCTTAGTTGAAGAAAATTGAAGACTTGTTTGGTAAATCATCTGACAGATGAAGCTGGAAGTCTTCTGGTGATGGTGCTTGAGGAATTGTGTGGATTTGGGGGAATGTTCACAGGTCCAAGTGATGTGTGCCATTTAAGAAGGATATGGAAGTTCTGTAAGGCTTTTGTGTAGCTCATAAAAAAGAGAGTCATTGCAGAATGGGAAAGGCAGAAACCAAATGACCTGAGCACTGTGCAGAGGCCAGGCTATGAGCAAATACCATGTATGGGTGCTGCACAAGAAGAAAACAAATCATATGGCTAAACAATTGATCTATTTTATTTAAGTTGATGTCTTCCATGTTACAGGTGGGCACATGGAAAGGAGTAGCTTAAATATGTTTTTCTCAGGGTCCTCCAGACATGATGAGAATTCTTGTTCATGCTTTCCAAAGCAAGAAAATAGGCTGGATTGCTTGTTTCCACCATCCCTGGCTCCTGAGTCGGCAGAAACCCTTAGCCCTCAGTGCTCGCCATAAGATCTCCCAGAGTTTTCACCACTGCACTTTCATGTGTCTGTCTATACATCTAGATATGTGTTCCGTGCATTCCTGTAAAGATACATGTCCCTTGTTCCCTGGAGCTAGTAGCATTGGGCGTTGCACTTGACTGAGCTTAATCACACACATAGTTTGTCCCTGGCTTACCACCTAGAGGGGCAGGAAAATGGAAGAGAAAATACATTCCCAGTGGGCTGATGAGAACAGCTAGAAGGTGAATGCTTTAGTGTGACCACATTCTGCCTTCTCCATAAGAAGCCGACCTGCCCTGAGAGGCGTGTATAAGGTGGAAAACAGGCTTTGCCAACGTGATCACAAGCCCCACAATTAGGGTGGGCAGAAGTCAGCCACTGTAATTTGTCTCTACAATGTGATTGGTGATACCTGTCCTGCCAAACACACTGGGATAACCAAAGAGCAAATGAAAGCCAACTATTGGGGTCCTCACTACAGTAGAAATGGCCACGTGAGAACATTCAGGAGGTTTGGTTGTCTAACATCACTGTGCTTATGGTGCACCTTCTTTGGGGAACGGGACTTTGCCATTGCCCAGGTTTCCATATGATGCCCTTCACCTAAGCAAAACACAGAGCATTCCTTCTGATGAAAGCCCCGTGAGAAGCCACGGTTGCTACTGTCCCTTTTGTGTCTGGCTCTACATTAGCAACTGCAGCACACATTTACTTCTTTAATCACCACTGGGTTCTGCCATCTCCATTTTACAAGACTGAGGATTGGAAAGATTAGAGGATTTAGCTAACCAGAACTGGAGCTGGAGACATGGACCCCAGTGTGGCAGCGACTGAGTGCCTACCTCAGTTTAGCTCAGGAAGGAGATGAGCTAGTAGCTGTGCCTACCTCAGTTTAGCTCAGGAAGGAGATGAGCTAGTAGCTTGCTTGTTCTTGAGAGGGAAATAAAAGTAAGAAGCTGCTAGTATGCATCTGCCATTCCCAGGGTGTCAGTGTCCACAAACCAGGCACTCCCAGTCTCTGCCTTCACCTACTCACACTTATAGCTTGTTTGTGACTGCGTAGTGGAGCCTGGGCTATCTGCACAGCTTTTCTTCTCTAAGCAAACAGCTTCTGAAGTTACGGACATGTGCTCCTGTTACTATGACACATCTATTTGTAAAGTGTCAATTTCAGGGTTTTGATTTTTTGTTCTGTAGGTTAGTAAGTTAGTAAGTTGTGTGGCTTTAGGTAAACTTTTGTTTTTTAAACTAATGGATCTTTGTGGCTGATGCCCATGCATCTACCTTCCTCAGAGGGGAGACTATGTTTTTAAAATTGCTTGGTAGGAGCTGGGCAGATGCTCAATAGTTAAGAACACTTGCTTTTCTTACTTAGGACCTGGGTTTTAATTCTTCCTCTTCACGTGATGGCTTCTATAACTCTAGTTTTAGGGTATCTCATGCCCTCTTCTGTCCTCTACTGGTACTGCATGCATATGGCACATATACATACATGAAGGCAACCCATTCATACAAATAAACTGAAAAGCAGCATATCTTTAAAATGTTGCTTGATAGGGCATAATATCCTATTATTAAAAAATTGGGTTCACTGTGTCAAAGGCCTCATTTGAGCCTAGTCACATATAAATCTATAAAATCTCTTGATAAAATTGCTAATCTTGGATGGTGTGTCTTCAGGCTTATTTGGTTGCAAACAAGAAAAACTCTGCAAGGGCCGTGAGTACAAGGAGATTTATTAAAATATTATTGGGTGGATGCAGTTCAGTTGGTAGAGTGCTGTGCTAGTATGCATGAAGCCCTTGCAGAACACAAACTGAGCATAGCGGCATATATCTGAAGTCATAGAACCCAGGAGGCAGAGACAGAATTCTCAATTACATGGGGGTTCAACGTAAGCTTGGGAATGCATGAAACATTTCCCAAAGGAATAAGCCAAGGGGTGCCTGAAAACTGAAGGTGTCAGCTGTAAACGAAAGCTTGGGTTGGGAGAGCTAGAGGCGTCTCAGTAAAAGATCCTCAGCTGGGCTCTGTCCCAACGCCATCAGTAAGAAAGACCCCAGATCATGCATGGTTGGCTTGATGCTTCTACAAAAATATATCAGATGGGAAGCTTAGTCTGCATGTGGGTCTTGAAATAAGGGAAGTAGGGACTATATTGGACACAGACTCACTTGTGAGCTTTTTGACCACTTCCCCCTGACGGGACTGCCTTCCCAGGCCACAGAGGAAGAGGACATGTTCAGTCCCAATGCAACTTGATGAGCTGGGGTGAATAGGAAAGGGAACTCCCCTTTATTGAGGGAGAGGTGAGGGGGAAAAGGGAGGGAGTGTGGAAAAACTGAGTAGCAGAGGGATGGGGCTACAGCCAGGATGTAAAGTGAATATATATATATACATATATATATATATTTCATTCATATATATATGAATGAAAAAAATATATATGAATGACACCAATTTTTGACCTCCTGTAGGCTAATTAGAGCTATGTAACTTCATTAGGGAAAATGAACTCAATGGACAAATAATCCCATCAAATGGAATACGATAGGTCAGGGTAAGTTCCCCTTACCTATCATATTATTATTATCGTATTATCATAATATTCCAGGCAACTGGAATACTATACATAGAAAATATGACTGTGCATACCACACAGCTGGAATCAAGGTATGGAGCTAACACATAATTCCAAGCTGCTAGAGAGACACAAATTGGCATAAATTTTCGGGAGAGTAATTTGTCAACTTGTATCCAAACCTTTTTACAATGTTTAGATCTTTTAATCAAGGCTCCACTTCCTAGAATAGAGACAGGCTGTAATCAGGCAGGTGGGAAAGCATCATGCTGGGAGCTCACAGGTCACTGTGCGTCAGTGGGCAGGAGACATATCAGACAGTGGGTGCTGGTTTCATGACAGCAGTCAGAAATTGGAGAAGGGAAACTTAGAGGCCATGAAATTTCTGCTCCTGGTAGAGGCAGTGAAAGTCAGCAATGTTTAAAGATGGGTTCTCAGTATGTAGTCCTGGCTGACCTCAGCCTTAGCCTTGGCAGTTCTCCTGCCTTGGCCTCCTGAACACTGGGGTTACAGATGGGCTTCCACAGCCAGTCAGTATTCTACTCATATGCAAATCTTATCTAATCATTTAATTATTTTCTTCCTCCCCTCCTCCTCCTCCTTATCCCACTGTTCCTCCTGTTTTTCTCTTTCTTTGTCATTTTTCTTCCCTTCCCTCCTTTCTCACATATCTCTTTTCCTTTATTCCTTCTCTATTTCCTTTCTCCCCAGTCCTTATTTCTATTTCCCTCCTCTCTTTTCTTCTCTTCTCCTTTCCTCTCCTATCTTCCCTCCTGTCCTCTTCCCTCTCCTCTCCTCTCCCCTCCCTCTCCTCCCCTCTCCCTTCCTCTTCTCCCCTCTCCCCTCCCCTCCCCTCCCCTCCCCTCTCCTCTCCTCTCCTCTCCTCTCTTCTTCTCTTCTCCCCTCCCCTCTTCTCCCCTCTCCTCCCCTCTGTTCTCCTCTCCCCCTCCCTTCCCCTCTCCTCTCCTCTCCTACCCTCCTCTCCTCTTTTCTTCTCTTCCTCTCTTCCCTTCCTCTTCCATCCCCTTTTCTCCCTCTCTCATCTCTCTTTGCTTCCTTCTCTTACCCCTTTCTGCCTTTCCTTTCTCTCCAGCCTTTTCCCGCTTTACCCTTTCCCTTCCCTCTCCACTCTTCCCTCCCTTTCCCTTCTCTTTCTTTCCCCTTTCCCTTGTTTTCCTCATCTTTTCTTCCTGTTTCCTCTTCTTCATTTTTCTTCCTTTTCTCTTTCCTCTTCATCCTTTTATCCTCCATCTTCATCTTTATTATGCCCTCCTTCTCTCCTTCCATTTCTTTCCTACACTCCCCCTATTCACTAGTAGTTAAGCCTGCTAAGGTCATACTTTATTTCTAAGACATGTTTTTGGGATAGCCTGGGGATAGCCAAAATGATTATAATTTTTTTCTGAGCCATAAACTTAGATATGATATCAAAAGTGATGTGTAGTTTTCTTTAAGCTACATTTCTTACAGATGGGATATGAGAAATTCTCATGTTTGAAGAATGGAAGTCTTGGGGTTAAGACTGAGCGCTGAAACCCAGTGGAGTTCTGTTGAGTTTCTGTTAATAGAACCAAAATTGTCCTTGGGGCAACTAACCTCTGGAAAGCTAAGCCCCAGAATTAAAAGTTCTCTTCTCACTTCTCCCACCAGGTTACTGACCAGCTTCTACAAAGCCAAATGTTTGTTTTCTAATGAAAGCGTTCAGATACTTGCCAGAGTAAAAGTATCCTTACAGCTATAAAACCTGGCATCTCTTTTTCTTTGAATCGGTTTCCAGAGATTCCATGCTACATATCAACAGTGCACTCGGGACTCATGATATGGGTGCCTGTGTGTCTGAAAGATGAGGATACGCACACTGTGTAGCTTCCAAGTTGATAAATCCCCACTTCACTTCACCCCCAACAAAGAGTCCGTAAATCAAAACCTTGTTAGCCTGGAAGCAATGGGAACTTATGCCTATGTTCCAGAGAAGACGTGCATTGGAACATCAAAGGCTTACTATCTTCTCATTGATTAATTTTAACCCACGTTGGCTGTTCATCAAAGGATGCTGATTTCCATTGTACTTGGAGAATTGTTTAAAGAGGTATGATTCTTAAGACATCACCTCACGTGAAGTTAGACAGATCAAAGACTGCAAAATTCCCTTCTGCTTGGTGCAAGGAAAGCAATACTGGGAGGAGCCACTTCTATTAAATTCACTAATAGGAAGGTGGGGTAGCCCCTCAGGAACTGTAACATGGGTTTTGATACTAAGTAACAGCTGGTATCAAGATATAACTGAGGTTGATTACCCCAACTGTTTCTAAAGAACCTGCTGGAAGATGAACCTTGTCAAGGGGTCCTTTAAGATGGCATATGTTAGGTCATGCATCCCCTAATTACTCCATGGACATGGAACAGCCTGTTCTGCTTTGAGAGAGCAACCCAACCCTTACCTTACTTAGCTTGTAGCTTTTTCAGGGCCACTAAGGGCCTGTGTACTGTTCTACCTTAGCCATGTGGCCTTCTCTGCTGAGCTCACAGGGCTCTTTCTAGAATCAGGGTCTTTCTGTTTTTAAAGGTCCATCATTTATGTGTGTATGGGGGGGTGTAAGTGAGTGTGAGCCACATGTATGTGGGTTCCTCTGGAGGTCAGAAGATGGTGTCAGGTATCCTGAAGCTGGAATTACAGGTAGTTGGTAGCCACCCACCAACACCAATTCAGGGAAATACACTCAGGTCCTCTGTGAAGGCAGAAAGTGCTTTTAGCTGCTGAACCATCACTTTAGCTCCAGGTCTTTTTCTAGTCCATGACTTCTGTAATGATTTTTCTTAGTGAAAAAAAAAAACAAAAAAAAACCCAAAAAACAAAACAACAACAACAACAGCAAAAACACCCTGGTTTCATGTTCTAGGCATCAGAAGGCATTTCTGGAAAGTCACTGTCCTTCACAATGTTTATCACTCTTTGCTGTCATCTCGAGTACTTATTTAGCTGTTAGGCAGTCTGTGCCTATCAATCAGTATGTACATACAGTGAGACCAGTGCCCTTGACCTTCTAACTCACTCTGTTTTCCCAGCATGCGCTGCATTGTATGGTAAAGTAAATGCATTTAGTAGACGTTTGAAGAGGAAGGTGCAACAAAGTAGTATGGAAGAGGGGTGGAGGGAGGGAAAAAGTAAGAAGAACGGGAAGGAAGAAGCTAGAAGGAAGGGTAAGAGAAAAGGATGGAGCAAAGAAAAGAAGTGAAGAAGGAAGGCATGAAGGGGAGAGAAGAAGGAAGAGAAGAGGAGGGAGGGAAGAAGGGAGGCGATGTGAAAAGAAAAGGAAAGAAAGACACCCACGGGAATGGTCACTGGTTATTTGGGTGCGCAGTCTTGGAACATGCTACGTAGAGTTGGGGGTTGTGAGAAATAGTGCATTTGATTGTGTATATGAGTAGATAGTTGGTGTGTGATACTGTAAAAGATACCATGGCCTGGGTAACTGTAAACTACAGAGAGTTAGGGGGTTCTTTTTACCTCTATTCTATCCGAGCTTTGGCAAGTTTTACATCTGGAACTCATGATCTCTGTCTTTAAAATGCTGCCTTATGGCCACAACTTCAAGAGAGAAAGAACATTGTGTCTCCACATCATACAAGGAATGGGTAGACAAAAATAGATAGCTCTTCCAACACTCCATAAGGTCACTAATTCCTCTCTAGAGGGATACATTCTCATGCCTTAACCACATCCTAGAAGCCCCTGTAAGGATGAACATTTAGTTTCAAGACACGTGTTGCAGAAGCCGCATACACATTCAAATCGTGGCACTAAGCTCTCATGAGTGAGAGACAGAACAAACTGGAAGTGATGCCTGAATGCAAGGATGGTTAGGGTGAAGGGGAGTTTACCACGACTGGCTTTGCGGGTCCTCATCACTAACCTGAGCAGATGCCCAGCCCATGGGCGAGTGAGCGTTACAGTGTTCCCCTGAAGGGCCGCAGGAACCCACCTGGCTCACTCTTTCTATTGGGGTGACTCTGTGCTTAACTCTTCTATCTCCCTTCGCAAGCCAATGTTACCCGGTATTTTGCTTTTGGAGTGGACATCAAGCTTCTTTATATCTTGCAACAGCTCTGAAATTTCCTCCAAAGGGCTGCTCAGATGTCTCCTCAAAGAAACAGCATTCTGTAGCAGTTTGAAAAAGTAGATAAGCTAGAAAAGTGTTTGTCTCCAGAACCCGTGCTGAAGAGCAGGGTGTGGCTGCATGTGCTTTATTTCTGAAGTGGGGAGACAAAGATAGAAAACCCCACAAGTTCCACTGGCCAGCCAGCTTGACTTATATAGTGAGTTCCAGGCTAGTGAGAGACCCTGATCTGAAAACCAAGTACCTGAGGTTTACCGCTGACCTCCATTTGTGTGTGTACACACACCCACACAAAAACATGCACACACGTGTAAACACAGAGAAGGCCTCAGGGAAATTCTCCCTTCATTCTTAGTTTCATTCTCACATTATGAAAAGAGGAAGGGGTCCCCAGATGCAGCAGCCACTGAGGTGTGGTTGAGTATAATGGATCTTATGGGGCTGCTTTGGTTGGTCTTGTGAGCCATCTACTTCTGCCACAAACCCTATCCACACATGTTGTGAAAGGTCTTGTTATATCAGAATCGAATCATCAGTCACAAGGTTCTGCCAGTATGTTCCCTGGTCATGCTTGGTGTTGCAATGTGGTAGCCTGGGCCACAGGGACGCTTGTGTGCTGACCATGGGGCTTGTGTTCACATTAAAAACAAACAAACAACTCAGAATCGGGGATTAAATTTATCTATGTTCACTTTGTCCAGAGGAAAAATATTCACACCTCAGAAGCAGACTGAAATTTATGCTTTTGAACATTGTTACACACGTATGCATCTTTTCTTAATGTAGAAGGCGCTTGTATTTTGAGTGAATGTATTTATTATCAAATAAGATCTTATAACCACTATATAAAAATATGTACATATAAATATCTCTCTCTCTCTCTCCTTCTCTCTCTCTCTCTCATCTCTGTACCTAGAATATAGAGACTGGAGGATCACTGGAGCTCATGGGCCTGCCTGGCTAGACAAATCAGAGAGCTTCAGGTTTGATGAGACACCCTGTCTTAAAAAAAAAAAAAAACAGGTGTGGAGTGACTAAGAGAGATACCTAACATTAATCACAGGCCTACACGACACACAAACACACATGTGAGTACAGAATATTAACACACACCCCCACACACAAATGTTTGTTAGAAGAGCCTGCCTTCTCCGTGTTCCTCTGCCGTTCTCATCGTGTAACTCAACTGTCATTTCCTTTCCGTAGCTCATGCTCCACTTAGTCTGTACTCTGGCCCATATGGATGGCTGTACCTTGAATCTCTTTCCACTTGACTGTACATCCTTTCCGCCCTCAAAGACTGCCAAAATCCTGCCACCTTCACAAATATTTCCCCAACTCACTCAGCCAGAAGCCATCCCTTCCTTTTTCCTGGGCTCCAGTTCCTGTGGCATTGTATCCTGTCTCTCCAGCCCGTTACCTCCAGCTGCCACTGCCCTTCACAGGGTAAGAGCTTAGTCAATGCTGAGAAAAGAATTGCCTGGAGAACCCCGAGCCATGTGCTGCATGCCCTTCAGCTGTCTGAGACAACCAGACGCCTACTTTCCAAACTTAGGATGTCTCACTCATTAGGAAGTTGACAAGCTGCCTAACTGTTTGAACAGCTTCCAACACATTATAAATGTTTGGATAAAGCCACTATCAATGCATAGTCATTGCAGAGCCAATAAAAACTGACCTTGGCTTCTTCCTCTCTATTTGCATGTTTCTTTTTGCATCTTTTCCAAAGGCAACAGGAGAAACTGGTGAACAGCTGGGGAAGGGAGATATTCTTATAGGCATTATATTTGGAACCGATAAAAACAGGGATTGGTAGAACCCGGAAATGACAGAAAGCATGATTGTAATTATATGTCAGTTTAACAGGGTGGAAGTCATGTTGATATTATCTCATAGGTAGGAAGTTCCTGAAGATATATGTGCTGAAAACTTGGTGTCCAAAGCAGTAGTGTTCAGAGGATCCTGATCTCATCATATGTATATGATGGTTCATAGCTTCCTGGATTATTAGCATATAGTAGAATGTTGTTGAGGGAACTGGATTCTTGGATGCCTGCCCTTACAATATGTCCTTTACTCCTTTCTCTCCCATGTTTACAAGAGTGGGTCTCAACTGTCATTTCCTTTCCGTAGCTGGACATATATTCCTAGAGTAAATATCTTGTCTCTGGATTCATGTCCCTGGAGTCTATATCTTGCATCTACTCCTTTCTCAGGAACACAGAATAAAGAATGTAAGCATGCTCGGTCTCAGCTTGCTTTTTCTACTCAAATTGCTTTCCTAGGGAATGGTGCCACCCACAATGGGCTGGGTCTTTACAACCTCAATTAGTTAGGCCACCTTGGCCCTAGATAACCCTCAGACTTTGTAATATGGATGGATTGGAAAGCCTATCTGGAACTCAAACACACATATAGTTGCACTAATAATTGGGCATTTGGGTCATGTGTCTCATTGATATTTCTATGTTTAACAGTTCCCCTTATTGAAGTAAGGCATCTCCATTGAGAAAGTGACCATGACTGAGTGAAGATGCTAGTGGATCATAAACACAAGATGGCTTTCTTTTCTTTACTTACTGCTCCCAGTGGACACATAGCCTCTTTCCTCACATTCTTAAATAATATCCTGAGCACATTTTATAACTTTCTGTTAATTTTGGTTATACACATACAGCCTCAATTGGTATTTAAGCCTTTGTTATTTCCTTGTTTTACACCTAAATTTATTTTAATGATACTCTAAACCTCAAATGGGGGGACAATGGGGACTCTGGATTTAGCAGCTGTAAAAGAACACACAAGGAAGGTGACTGCAAGAAGGCAGTCATTGCAGGCAGGGTTCTGCAACGATAGTATTGTATTAAAATCTCTAGAACAGATAGGATGAATATGTATAAGAAGGAAAAGGATTTGGTTGAAGTACTCAGTATGGTCTGGGTAGTCCAAAGCAACGTCCCACTGGGGAGGCTGACAACCTGCTAACTGCTTGGTCCACGAGGCTGGGTGCCTCAGCAATCCCTAGATGACACTGAAAGCATGGAGTGTGCCTGCGGAGCCTCTGTCTTCAGTCCACATTAGAATCTTGGTGAAGCCGAGGTCGAATGTCAGCAGAGGAATGTAGCACAGTCAGCAAGAGACTGAAGAACTAACTCACCACGAGATGTGAGGACAAGAGACAATGGAGGAGTCTTTCCTTCCTTTCCTCTGGCTCCACCCCTTCTGAGCAGGTCTTCCTACTTAAATTGTCTGCTGAGGAAAACCCATTGCAGATGTGCCTAATAGTGGTTTAATCTGTTAGCTCATTCCAGATCCAGTCAAGCTCATGGCCAAGTTCATCCATCAGAAGCATCTGTGTTATAATTCCTTAGAAGTTTTTCACTTTCTCTGATAGCCACACTTGGCAGAAAGCACTATTCTATTGGCCTTCCCCACTTGCACTTTGCCCTAAGTCCTTCCTCAGTTTGTCCCTTGGTGGAACACAGCTGTTTTCAAATATCCTCCACATTACCTCCTCAGCAGACATTTATCTAGGAAAGAGCTCCCAGCCTCCTCTTCCTGTCACTTCTGTTAGCATTCCAGGTAAGACCACTCCTACATGTGGGATCTGTTTGCTTAAACTTATTGTCAGACAATGGAGGAGAAGGCTTGGTGGGTAAAAGAAGTGTATGAATGGCAAGCTGATGACCCGAGTTCAGATGACCTCCAAGCATGTGCATACCTCATGCAAAATATAAGCAAACATCTATAAAAACTAATATACAAATTTTAAGAAACTATTGCTAGATTTCTATTATTTAAAATCACTATTTTAAATAATGCATCATTTAAAATCAAATATTTAAAATAGCTCTGTGTGTGTGTGTAAAATCAATTATATCAGATCTTGGAGACAATAGCTCAGTTGTCAAATGACTTGTCATGTAACCAAGAAGACATGAGTTCCATCACTGGAACTTATATAAAAGCCAGGTATGATGGTTCCCCATTTGTGGCTTCAGCATTAGGGATACTGAGATGGAAGGAGTCTTGGGGCTCAGTGGCCAGCCTCACCTGTTTTGTGACATTCAGGTAATTGAAAGAGCCTGTCTCAAAAGGCAAGGTGATTTCATACTGAAGAATTATACTCAAGTTATCTTCTGGTCAATACAGGTATGTGCATCTGCATGCCCATGAACAAATACACAACACACAAATGCACACACACACACACACACACACAAACACAGTCTCTCTCTCACTCACTCGCACACATACACACACACAAATGAATATTCAGAGAAATCTTCTTGAATGGAGAGTTGTAATTTTAATTCCACTGGCTTTTGGGAAGTCTCTGCATTTGGATCCGGAGAGGTCAGCACTGTGTCTGTAATTTCCCCCAGGTCGGTGTAATAACTGACCCATTTTCAAAGCAGATGTGCTCTAACACTCCCCTCTTTTCCTGTCTAAGAAGCAGAACTAGCTTCTCATGGTCCCAAACAGGGCTTCTTAACAGAGATTTATAACATCAAAAGGGATTACATGAGAACAGAGTAATTATCCTCCATGTATGACTATCAGCCCAATTTGCAAAGGAGTGAAATTAAACTGCAGTTAATTACAGGGACAGTTTCAACTTTGTGAGCCAATTAGGGTTCATTGGTTGTAAGCAACACATAACACACACACACACACACACACCCGCCCCCACTGCATGCTCCACTTAAAAAAAAAAAGATGTATTAGCAGTGATCAGGGAACTTATGGGATTGAGAGCCACCACAAGTTTGGGCGGGAAAAATATATACTGTGATATGTTCAGTCTTTGTGTTAGTATGCTTCAGTATTGCTCTCAGGAGAACCACCGCCATTGACCAAGCCCAGGACAGAGACCTCAGTCTCCAATCCATCCCAGGAGACTAGGATCCTCTTCAACTCTCACAGAGGCTAGGAGAAGCATTCACTGGGAGTCCTTATCAAGACTGCATGTGATGGGGGAGCTGTCGCTCTCTCTCGTAGGAATTGCCACCTTAGGAAAGGGAAACAGTTGACAGGTGGCCCATCAGTCTTCTCCATTCATTTTGCCTGCACAAGGCTCCCTTCCCTTGTGTGAATTGTTTCAGGATGGCCTCAAGCTTCATCCCAGGGAGCCTCATTTGTTTTTCTATGTGACCACAGCATCCAAGTCATCTCTTACCTGTGTTTCTATTGCCAGGGATGAAGCTAACATGGATCTGGTAGTTATTCTCTGTTTCTTCCCTTTTCTTACTCTAGTCAATACTTTGAACACTTACACATCAGATGACCTTTCTGCTACTCATAGGTCTCTTTTTGAAAACCATGATATAGGTTTTCTTCAATGTTAACTTATTATTCTGGTGTGCATGTATGTGTGTTCATGATGTGTATGGAGGAACATATTATGATGAGTGTGTGAAGACCAAAGAACACCTTTCTGGAGTCAGTCCTTGCCATCTCCATTTGCGATTTGCCCGAGTTCTGGGGAAGGAGCGCAGGTTGCCAGGCTTCCCTACACATGCTTTTACCTCCCAACCACCACCCTTAGCCATCTTGAAGGCTCATTAAAGATTTTCTCTATCATTCTAGGCTCTCACGAGGCTCAAAGGGAACACCCCAGACTTTCTGCATCACTGGGCCTGCTCCTAGTCAGTGCTTCAGTGTTTACTAGACAATGAGTCTGATATGTAATGCAAGACTCTAATCTATCTTTTGTGCTAATGTATCAAAATAAACTTCCAACTATAAAAAACATGCTGCCTAGGAGCTCCTGGCAAGTGTGTGCTGTAGTCTTTGCAAACTTCTGTTGTCTCCAGAGAATATTGAAGAAAGAAAAAATAATTGGTATCACTTTGCGATTTCTGATTTTATCAGCATGTAACTGAGTGCATTCAATGCATTGTGAATGTTTCTCACATTTTCATCCCTGTTCCCATCATCCTCCCTGTTGACTTCAGGTTACTGCCTCGTGTGAAGTAAGATGCACCTTATAAATTCTTCATCAGCAGAGTAATGTGGCTTCAATGGTGTACCACATTTAAAATGAGCTTTGTTGCAAAAGGATGGTGGGTGGGGAGGGAGAGGGCAGAAGCCTGTTGCTGTTGATGGTGTGAGTGGTTTTTAAATCCTGTTCTTGAGGTGTGGTGCCTAATTGTAGTTAGCAGCAAGCAGCAGCATTTCCTCCACCAGAACAAGCTCGCAAGTTCCCTGGCTCTCTGTGAGATCTCTAGGTTCCCATACCAGGTGTCATGGCTGAGATAGCACCTATAAAGAGAGCTCTGAAGATTAAAGAGGAGTCAGCATTGCAGGAGAGATTGGAATGTGCCTGAGCCGTGGTCAAGTTCGGTAATACATTCTTGTGGCTTATTCTACTCAAGGGAGTTAAATCAGGATAACATGCCGAATCTCAGATTAACTTGGAGAACAGCAGAATGGCAAATCTCAGCTGTTTGTAGGAAAGATTTATTTTTTTTGTCTCTCCTAATCATCTGTCAGTCTGAGCCAAGTCATCTCTATGTGCTGTCTTCCTGAGGGAAGAAAGCATATTCCATCTACTGTAGTTCAGTGCGTACCACTGTCACTTGCACCTGAGGGGATAAGAGAGAGTTTATTCTGGATCCAAATAGGAGTGATCATAGCCCTGACCCAGGGATACTGATCTATATTATCCTAAATTCCATATGTACTTACAGCTTGATGGAGTCATGAATTAGGGCACTGTTCAAATACAGTGGTGGAAACATCAGGTAGGCAAAGTTAAAGCAGAGTAAAATCTCAGCTCCAGTCCTCAGACTCTATCTGATAGTGCTCTCAGCCTTTTAGATGGTAGGAGTAATTTGTTTGTATGTTCCAAAGGATGTACCTAACAGTCATCTCAAAGATGCAAGCCCACAAACAGAGGGATGCAATACAAAGTCTACTAAGAGGGATAAAGACGGCCCAAGAAAATTTAGCTCTAGAATGTAACATTTCAGCCTCTCTACAGTCACTAGGTTCTAATCAGCTAATTAGCCTTGCAGAAAGTTAGTATAAGGTGTGATCTTCTTCCTTCACACTGCTTGCTGTCCTGCAATAGAAAACATGCTCTGATGAATACAGTGCCCGTATATGATACTAGTACATGCAAACTGTAGTGAGAACAGAATAGTCTAGTAATGCTCTTATGACGCATATTCTATTTATTAGATTTGGGGTGGATCTGAGTCTCTTCTCACAAGATCTCAAGTGATGTTACTGCTAGGCGGAGCACGTTATGATTAGCAGCAGGGGAGTTAACTAGGAGAAATGCATTTAGTATGCGGGTGCTTATGGACTAGAACTGTATCTAGAGGAGAAACAAACCAGCTCATAATTTTGCGTGGGTTGGGTAAACATTGACGTGTAAGAGTTAATATTATTTGAGTGGTGACTGTAATCTACTACTCACTGTGATGAAAGCAGACCACACATTCTGGACCACAACATTTGTACAGTTGAGGGGCTGTAAGCTTAGAGATGTAAGGCCAGAGAGATGGCTCTGTAAGTAAAATGAGGCCTTAAACTCCACCCTCAGGACCCATGTGAACAGTTGGGTAAGGTTGAAGCCCTGAGCCTTCTCCCATTAAATGTTTTCCCTCATAGAGATACTGTCTCTGGATACAAGTCATCAGTCTCTGCCCCACATTGATATTTTGTGAACTGAGGATGCAGGCTTCCCTTCCTCTGTTCTTGGAGAGGCCAGGCTTATCCAACAAACCTGACGATTTCTGTGTGGCTTGGGTCCCCACACCATGACACAACAGGGGCAGTGTGTTTTTATGTTAATACATACTTCACTAGTGAGTTCTCTTGAAAGATGTGGAGAAGTGTGTATCCAATGTTATTTAGCCACAGATAGCCACTAAAGATGCAGACTAGTCATAGGAAATTCAGCGTCTGACTTGTATATACTGTTTAAGACATGTTCAGGCTTCGCAACACATTATGTTTCACTAAAAGAAACCCTCCAGGCTATGAAGAGATGGATCAGCAATTGGGAGAACTTGCTGCTCTTGCAGGGACTCTGGTCTCACAACCATCTAATTCAAGTTCCAGGGGGCCTGACAGCTTCTTCTAGCCTCCACGGGTGCTGCACGTACATGACACAACATAACATATCTGAGCAAAAAACACCCATACACCTAAAAGAAAAATAAATAAACCTAAAAAAAAGAAACACTCCACTGAATGGGGGAGTTCTCCTCCTTTCCCAGAAGGGGACAGGGGTGGTGGGGAAGAGAGAGGGAAGGTGGGACTGGGAGGAGTTCAGGGAGGGGGCTTCAATTAAGATATACAATGAATAAATTGTGAAAAAAAGAAAAATTAAAATTAAAAAACAAAACAAATATTCAGTTTTTCTTATAGTTGTAGCTTTTAATTTCTAGAGAGACAAATGGAAGTTATTTAATTGGTTTCCAATTGCCTTTATCATTGTTCAGCACCATCAATCCCTTAATATGTCTGTTTTATTCATAAACTTTAGTTCTTTGGTTATCCAATCGGAAAGGTAATCCTGGACCACCCCTCCTCTCCTAAGTATTCCACATCATATAGCAGGAGGTGAATAAAGCACTTCCAGGGAGACCCTTGTTCTCTGCATAGAGACCCGCCTTCGGTGCACTAGGAGGGGGTGCAGTGATGGTTCCTCATTCTCCTGCTTTGAGGTCAAGAGAGTAGCTGACTGTAGATTTTCCTGGAACAGTCTTCAAGGGAACTTGTGATGAGAGTATTAGACAGTAACCAGCTAAGCAGGGCTGGCTTTCAAGGCAGCAGTTCTGAGAATAAGCTCTTGGAGGGACCAGCAATGCCAGAGAACACTCTGGCTTCTCTTTCTCTATTGTGTCCTAACTAACACCTGACTATCTGACTATCTGACAAAAACCAATAGGAGCCATCTGGACACCTGGTTGGGCCAAATGACTGACCAGCTCATTCTCCTCCTCAATCCTCCCACTGGTCTTTGTTATAAGTCCTTTAAAAACCTCCAGACTAGCTAGCAGCATAATGTTATCATCAAGAACCCTTTGTGCTTGTCTTCCCTTTCTCTCCTTATAAGCTCCTAGCTATGAACCTACAGTAAAAATCTCTCCCAAACTCACTCTTTTTGTCCATTGCTTTCATTCTTCAAATTTGTGAGACAAGTACTGAAAAGCCATTGGATCAGGGCTACTTTGTGACCACTGAATTTACAGGACCCTAGTTTCCCGATATAGACTCTCATTCTCAAAGATACTCCAGTATTCTGGAATCAACTGGGATCTGTGTCAATGCTTCCTTTGTATAGATGGAAAGCTTTGGCTTGCTCATTCAACTAAGATGTGTCACTGAGAACATTACTGGTGCTGGCCATGGATCCATAGAGATGGAGGCTGCACAGTGACTGAGCCTGGAAACATCCCTGTTGGCAGAGAGCTTAGCCCCTGCAGGAATCAGACATTGCTTGTCTTTCCTTTTCTTTTCCCTCCCCTTCCTATCCCCCTTGTTCCACTTCACCACTTTCTTTTGAAATAGTATTTCTCTCTGTGTCCCAGGAAGGCCTGGAATTCACGTTTTCCTGCCTTATCTTCTCTATTCTAGGGATTACAGGCATGAGCCACTATGCCTACTCACTAGGAATCAGTCATTAAACAGACAAGTCATTGTTCTGCTAAGAAAGTGCCAGTATGACAGTAATATAGTGTCCTGTAGTGCTGTCAGAGGTATCCTAGCAAAGACAGGCACTAGTCAGCCTCTGGTTAGATATTTCTTTTTCTAGATACAATGAAAGATAGAACAGAATTTTAAGTTGGGGAGAAATTTGAGTCTATGCACACATACACACACACACACACTCTCACCACACACACACACACTCTCACCACACACACACACACACACACACACACACACACACACACACACACACGACACACATGTATCTGAGGCCAGGCAGTGGAGTACTATCAAGTAGCTAGTGCTACTCTTGGAGACTACAGGTGATGGTAGCCATTCTATTGTGGTAGGGTACAGGGGCAGAAGTAGACAGAAAGTGTATTTGGGGCATCAAAATGGGGGCTCCCTTCAGACACAGAATTAAGTGCAGAAAATCACCTTCCTTTTATTTACAAACGTCAGCACTGATCAACACTTCCAGTGAATAGGTCATGTTGATACTACTGACATCTTTTTTTTTTTCCTGGAGTACCTTTTTCATGGACCAGGTGGTAGGTAGATAATGGAGTCCATCCAGGGGTGCTTGAAAATACTCTATGAAGACTCACCCTGCTAGTTGCTTTCTATTGAGTCCAGTGACATCAAACGTAAGAGCTACCTCTTGTGTTCCAAAGCACAGTCACATTCCTGTATAGGAGGCACAATACTTTCCTTACTGGAGACTGTGAACTTCATTAGCCTACTTTTGACTTCCTCTTGATCTATCAACAGGGAGCCCACAGTGTTGCATCCCAGTTGGGAAGGATGCTTGTCTTCACAGCGTGATATCTGTTTGCTCTCCATGACACCTGCTGTTTGGTTTCCCTCTTCTCTCCCTTCCCTGGGCCATCATGTCCTTTGGCAATTATCACAAACTTATGCCCATTTGATCAGTAGACTTTCCCTCCTTTTCCAATGTAAATAAGCTAATGAGCTAAGTGTTTATCCCAGGATGGGAGTGGTAATAAAGACAACAGCATATTTCAATCCATCCCTTTGGTCAAATGTGTTAATATTCTTTAGGTGGAAGAAAAAATTACCCTGTCTTAATCTTTAAAATCACTGAGCTAACATCTCTCACATATGGCCCACAGCAATCAATTTGGGAACACCACCAAAGAAACAAATGCGTTTTATGAAGAGGTATGAATGACTATGACTTGAAAAGATGGAAGGGCAGAGAAGCTTCATGTCTGGGGGATGGGAAAAAGGCTTGTTCAAAGCAATGTTTCCTTTCTAACTCTGACTCCAGGCTCCACGGGGCTTCTTCCATTCTTTGGGCCTCTCTCTGCACATCTTGGATTTTGTATGTTTTATATCTCACATGTCTCACAGATGCTAGTTGCCTTTTTCACTACTTAGATACCCTTCTAGCCTAGATGATTTCTGCCTCACTGGAAAGATGCACCCCAATAAAATGGAGGAGTGTGATTTGGGGCCATGTAGAGGGCAGAAGTTGACATCAAGATGTACTCCTACATCACTTCTCCATCTCTTTATTGTTCTTGTTTGTTTGTTTGTTTAGAGCAAGTTCTCTTGCTGGAGCTGGACCCTACTGTTCTGAATTAGCTGGTCAGAAAGCCATGGGGATCTTCCTGTTTCCCTATTTCCAGAGCTAGGGTTACAGTTGAAAACTGACACATCCAAATTTTATATGAGTGCTCAGGTCTTCATGTTTGCAAAGCAAATACTTTACCCACCAAGCCAAATCCCTAACCTCAGGCTCTCTTTCTAAAGACTACAGTGAGTTGTCACTAATGCTGCAGTGGAGTTTCCCTGGGAAAAGAAGTTGCATGACATGGAACCCTCTCAGGGGAGAGATGGCTCAGTCAACTCCAACACTTGCATGAGGACCTGAGTTCTGATCCCCAGTTCTGATCCACATAAATATGAGAATGCAGCAAAACATGTCTATACTCCTAGTACTGGGAAACAGAGATAAGAGGCTGCCAAGGGCTCGCCAGCTAGCCAGTCTAGCAATATGAGTGAACTCTATGTTGGTGCCAGTCCTCTTGTGTCAAAACAAAACAAAAACATAATGGGGAGAGTGATTAAGGATATCATGTCTGATCTTCATATGCACTGCAATCTGCATGCACAGGCATACAGAGGTGCACACACACATGAAAATTCACACACATAAGCTCTATGCATAAGGAGGGGATATACAAGGACAGCTCAAGATTAAGAAGGGTCATGTTGGCATTTCAGGACCAAAAGCCCAGGACACTTGCTTTACAAGCTTTAAAGTTTACATAGAGGCAAAACATTCAATGTCTGGATTGTTTGCTCCTATTGTTTCTTCCTTGGGTCACCATGAAATTTGAGCTCTTCAGAGCTACACCACAAATGTCTTGTCTCTTTCTGTGGTCCCAGCACCAGGGAAATGTGTGACACCTGAGCCCCTGGAGGCTGCTCTGCTATCCATTCGCCAGGCAGTGGACCACTGTTAAAGGGGACCCTCACTTTGTAAACAGACAGGGAGCTACACCTGGGTCCCTGTGTAAAGGAATACTAGAAATTCCCTGATGATTTTGGACAGACTGGAGAATGTCTAGGTATATGCAAAGAGCAGCTGAAGAAGACTCCACTTCCCATGTGGAAATACTTACATCTGGATGATTTCTTAGTACCTGACATTTTAGCAAGGTTCTGTGGGCACTGTAATTTAGTGCATCCTTGGAAGCACTGCATGTAATTTCACCATAGTGTTATGAATGATCATCAAATTGAAACACTGGTGTAGGGAGTATTTAACTTCCAATATTGTTGCTTCATTTGCCCAGATTATTTTCCCTTCTTCCTTTTCCCTCCTGTCCCCTTCCCTTTCCATTCCTCCCCTTCCCTCTTGACAGATTCACAGATACCTACATCCTAGTCCTATGATCTACTATGTAGCTCACACTGACCTTAAACTTTTGATTCTCCTGATTTTATCCCCCAAGCCCAAGCACGTGGATTATAGGCATTCACCAACATACCTGTTTTTGTTGCTTGTTTGTTTTTTCGCAGTGCTAGGAACTGAATTCAGGATTTGATGCAAGTTAGGCAAGCATTCTACTAATTTATCCATACCCTCAGCCTCTGCATATGTCTTTTTCATTGACTTCATATGTCCCAAGAAAGAATGGATGCTTAGAAAATTTCTACAATTTAATCTGCTGCACTTGAGACCTGTTCTAACTCACTATGGGACTTTCTTTAGCCTTGCAAAACTCACTTTTCCTGTTTGTATAACAGAGAAGACAGAGCCCATTGCTTGGTGTTAGTGTGAAAACTGCACAACTTTGGACAGGACCGCCCAACCCCCCATTGGCACCAAATGGTCCCTGATGCTGCTATAGCTCTTCAACTTCACCTACCTTGAATTCTGTTAAGTTGACCAACAATGATGGCACATGGCTGCTTTGCTGGTTATTAGTTAAGAGTTTATGTTTGTAGAGGATGCTGGGCAGGGGTAATTAAGTACAGTTATTTAGTTTAAACTAATGATTTTTTTAATAGCCTGCCCATCTGTCAGAGAAGTGACAGGAGGCATTCCAACATGACTGAGTTGAATTAAATTAGGAGATAAAAGTAATAATAGTGGCTTCCCTCCAAATGAGATGGCAGAATCTGCCTATGCCCCTCTGGCTCCACTGCTGATACTTTATCCTGAGATGCTCACATCTGGGCCAATAACTTCCTGTGAGGTCTCTAATCTGCCATCACCTTTAAAACCAATACTTGTATAATGGCCGAGAGATGCTTTTAGTATTCAAATTATGGGCCAGGCAAAATGGCTGCTCTTGACTCTGAGGATCTGAGTTCCATCCCAGGAACTATATGATGGAAAGGAAAACAAAAAACAACTCCATTCTCATATTGTCACACACACACACACACACACACACACACACACACACACACACCAATGGATTTTTTTGTGAAAATAGTTTTTTATACTTTACTCTATCTTTTCCCCATTTCCAGTATTGAGTGAAACCTCAGAAGCACAATAATGGTGGACACATGGTCCTATAGTTTCATACAACTAGTTACTTTTCTCTGACTCCATCCTACCCTGAATCCTTTGCATCCTGGGTTCCTACTAGTCCATTTTTCACACTGTTTCTACTCTATCCTTGAAAACATATGTTCTAGCTCCAGCTACAGATACTTTAGCCTCCATTACCTGCCAATACCCACTCCAGGGACTTTTCACTTTACTCTCTAGGGAGAGACACTTCTTGACCATAAATTAACTGTTCCTACCCCTTTCAGTCTCTCCAAGTCAAGAACATCTGTATTCCTATGCATTTTGTTAAATTGCTCAGTGCCTTTTAGTGACATTGTTCATGGTAAGGTACTATCAACTATAAAAGACTTTAGGTATTTAATATCTCAGTTTTGGCTGATAGCACCTTTGTTAGGAAGACACAACCTAGATGATCTCAAAGGCTTAGAGTAGTTCTCAATGTGTGGGTCATGACTGAGCCCCTGGAGGATACCTAAGACCATCAAAAAAACACAGATATTTATTTATATTATGATTCATAATAATTACAAAATTAAAGTTATGAAGTAGCAACAAAAATAATTTTATGGTTGGGGGGGTGTCACCACAACATGGGGAACTGTTTCAAAGGGTCACAGTATTAGAAAGGTTGAGAGCCACTGGTATAGATGAAGAGTCTAGAGCTCACCACAGTGACCTTAAATGGAAAAACTATCTGTGCTGGTAAATTTTAATTAGCACTTTGACACAGTCTAGAATCAGCTGGGAAGAGAATCTTAATGTGGGTTATCCAGATCAGATCAGCTTGTCTTGTGGGCATGTCTTGGTGGGGTTGTCTTGATTGTTAACTGATATAGGAAGACACAGCCCACTGTTGGCAGCACCATTCCCTAGGCAGGGGCTCCTGAACTGTAGGCTGTATGAGAGGAAAAAGCTAGATGAGTACAAGCAAGCAGGCAAGGATCCATGTACTTATTCTCTCTTTGCTCTTGATGCTGGATGTGATATTTTAAGTTCCTGCCTGGACTCCCCTTGAATGGTGGACTGTACCATGGAATTGCAAGTCAAATAAATCATTTCCTCCATCAAGAGCTGCTTTTTTTCAGAACATTTTATAATAGTATCAGTAATGAAACTAGAAGTTAGTAAGAATCTTATATTTCTATATCAATCCCGGGACTCTTTTGGCTTAAAAACTGCACTTTGAAGGCTATCTATATCAAGGTCTGCAAACTTTTTGTGTGTCTGGAAGTAATCATCATTCACGAAGTACTTGAACACATTTTCACTGCATGCATGTTGTCTGCTGTACTTTGTCCTGGAACATTCCAAGTCCATTCTTACCTACATGAGGAGTCCATTACTTTCTTGAGTCTGCCATGGGAAGTGACACCAACTGAGTTGGTAACAGTTATTAAAATACATTGCCTCATAGTTCCGATACAAAAAGCCTCATCTATCAAGGTGTCGGGCAGGGACAAGCTTCTCTGAAACCTACAGAAAGGTCTTGATTGGTTCTTCCTGGCCTCTGATAATTTGTTAACAGTAATATTCACTGTCTGGATGCTGTGTAAAGTCTCTCTCCACCCTCATGGTGATCTAGCACTCTGTTCATGTCTTCACAGCCTCCTCCTTCTCTCTTTATAAGCTTCTCCAGGAATAGTCATTATATAAGATTGGAACACATTCTGATAACTATCTAAACTTGATAATTTTTGCAAAGAGCCTCTGTGTGAAATTTTAGAATGAAGGAGTTGTTGCATCTCATAGAAAGGCTCCCTTCAGAGGAGCATCTTTGATGTAGGCAACTAGGAAGGGAGGGACCCTGAAGAGGGGGAGAACTAACAGAAATTGTCACCACAGACAGCATGATGGCAAGGGTTCTGAAGGGAGAGTACCTTACATTTCCTTCAGCTGCCAGCGTATTGGTTATTAGAACTCCACATCACAAACAACACGATAGACCTTGGAGGAAAAAAAAAAAAAACAAAAAACAAAACAGACTGTTGAGCTGGCAGCTCCCTCCAGATTGTAGGAACAAAGCTGAGCTTCTCACTTTCACAGATTTCCAGGAGAAGGGGTTGAAAGTTTCACACCACATGACCTACTCTATCCTAGTCCAGAGGCACTGATGAAAGAGTTAAGTCATAATTCAGTGTTATTTGGGGTCTAGGCAGTGGCAGGTAGAGAGAAGCTGCAAGGAAGCTGGAAAGAACTCAGGTTTGTGAGAGCTGTCAGGTCATGGTGCTCTCTGTAGCTGGCTTTGGGGGAGACTGCAGGGTGTCAGAGTGTGGCCTGGTTTAGGAAAGAGAAAGTCGCTAGACCAGTGGTTCTTAACCTTCCTAATGCTTCAACCCTTTAATACATTTTCTCATGTTGTGGTGACTCTTAAGCATTAAGTTATTTGTTGCCACTTTATACCTGTAATTTGCTACTGTCATGAATTGTAATGTAAATATCTGATATGCAAGATATCTGATATGTGATCTTCAAAGGGGTTGTGATCCAGAGGTTAAGGATTGCTGAGCTAGAGGATTCTCTAATACACAGTAGGTCAAATTCCTAGGCACCAGAGACTAGTTGTTGACCACAGCTTTTAGAAGGAATGTAATTCAAACTTCAGCATTCCATTTTTTGCAAAGGGTGTCTTATACTCCCTAAAATTCTAATAGTTGATTAGCTTGTACTTGGCTAAGCTAGTTTAAACATAAATCACAGCTTTCAAGTCTATACTTGGCTTGTAAATGAGACAAGCGGTTGTCACATTGAAGTTAAAGGTTAGTCACTAGCTGGTTCCACTAATCTTCACTTAAGGAGGCCAGATCACAGCCTGGATCCTTAATGAATATGGCCCCACATTTAGGCAGGGCCAAATTCCTCCATGCCTCTCTCCAGCAAGTTGAGAAGAAAGTTCTTTATGTGATTTCAAAGTGAAGAGAAGCCATTTTTCATTTTAAATCGTGGGGGAAAATTCATTATGAAGGGCTCTTCCCTCAGAATAGTTGCCTGAAGTTGGATCTGGGGTCTGTATTTCCCCTCATCCCCTTCTCAGGGGTCCTTAGCAGATGTGCTGGGTGATTTACAGTCTTATCTCCAGTGTGATCCTCTTGTTAATGACTACTTCTGCTCTATACAAATGATTTTTGCTCTCTTTTCTAAAGACAATTAACTATGAAACTGGTCGTAAAATGCTGATAATGATCACTTTGTCAGAGAGGACTGTTGGATGGTACCATCCTCCATGGTAATTAGATAAAATGTCTAATTGGTGGTAACAACGGACAAATTGTGGGTATTTTCCTCTTTTTTTTTGTTAGATACTTACAGATTTTTCTTGAAGTCAAGTAAAATAACATCTTTTCCTCCTCTCTCTTGAGGGAAAGCAAAAGGACGAAACATTCTTCTAGAAATACAACGATGACAGTTTCTGAGGTTTCTAAAGCAGAGATCAGACAAAATCTACCCAGAGACACCTTCCCTCAGGCAGGCAGTGAGGTCCCTCTGGGTCATGTCTGATATCTCCTCTCAGGATCACACACTTCTTTTACATTTACATCTAAATCTTGGCCTTCAAAAGTGATTCCTTTGAACTCAAGAAAGGAAGAACTTTCAGTTCATCCCCCCACCTCCAGTTCTGGGATGCCCATTAAACTCCATGTTGGAAACTTGGCTGCACTAGACCTGTGGGAAAGTAAGACACAAGCAGCTATAGTGCCTGCAGTTTGGAAGATATCCTGAAAGCCCCAGGTGCCGGTGATTTTACTGATAATTTCAATCAGACAATTTATTGAATCACAATTTTCACAGACCTACAATTAGCATGAACTCCACAAAGCATACATGTACTTTACATAATATCCTGACTAGATTTAACTTGGCAACTTGACGCAGCCCGAGTTACTTGAGAAGGGAATTGCAATGGAAGGATTGTCCAGGTCAGATTGGACTGTGTACATGTCCTTGGGGATTATCTTGATAGTTAACTGATGCAGGAGGCTCATCCCACCAAGCACACCACCATTCTGGTCAGAGGTAGGCCTGGAATGTAGAAGAAAGGTAGCCGAGTGTCTGAGCGAGCTAGCAGAGATTTATCTCCATGGTTTCAGCTTCAAGTCCCGCCTGAGTTCCTGCCCCCATTTCCCTCAAAGATGGACCTGGAATTGTGAGTTAGGTAAGCCTTTTCCTCTCATAGACTGCTTTTGGTTGGGGTGTTTTATTATAACAAAGAAGGGAAACCAGGGCACAAAGTGAAGGGCAGTTTGAATGCAATGCTCTTCAAAGAATCACCTCCCTGATGTCTCTGGAACACTATCAGTCCCCCAATCCTCTAACTATTTTTATCAGTAGTTTACTTTTTACATACATCTATTTATTTAGTGTGTGTGGACTGAACTCAGATCACCAGGCTTGGAGGCAAGAGCCTTTACCTGCTGAGCCATCTTGTGGCCTCATACCATCTGGTGATTGTCCGCCAGCCTATGGTGGCTGAAGTTATTTGAAATCATTGTCACAGTTTTGGAAGCCATGTGGTACATACAAGAGCAGTGATGATATTTCCAAAGAGGGGGAAATTAGGTGGTGACTTCAAGTCTGCAAGTGTTCGCAGGGCTCAGGGAGCCACAAGGAGAGCAGAATGAGAACATTGTCTTCAGTTACAGAGGAGTGTCAGGCTCTGTGTTAATCAGGAGTCTTTGGTGCCTTCTGAGAAATGTGCACGTTGGTTAATAAACATGCTCAAGGAAGAAAAATTGGATCATTGGATGGGGAGATTTCAGGGGTGCTGCTAAAGTTGTGATGTCCTTAGAGTTCTAAAGATCATTTTAAAAGTTGTAAGACTAGAAAAGACCATTTGGAAAGAAGAAGGGAATGGGCAGGATTGGGAGGGGACAAAAGAAATTTATGGGATGGGACAAGGATGATTAAAATACAGTGTGTGTGTGTGTGTGTTTGTGTGTGTGTGTATGTATGCAAGAGACTCAGAGAGGGTGTCAGAAAATTCCATGATACATAATTAACATACACCATAAAAGGAATAAAGTACATATAAAAATACCAGGATGAAATTTTATATACCAACTTTTAAAAGCATAATTTTTAAAAGTATTCTTCCTAGTGTACACGTTCTATTTAGAGATGGAATTCTCTTGGAGGTAATGGCAAAATTCTCAGGAAAGAGTAATTGGCTAATTGGTGCCATGTGCCTAGTTTTGAACCAGTCCCTGGACAGAATGTCTGGGTTTTTTCAGACTGGCTGGTCTTGATTCTCATTGTCTATTAATTAAGACATGGGTGGAGATACAGAATTTCATATAAATATTATAGATGAGTGTCTAATCAAAGATCTTCCTCATAGGTCACAGATACATATAGAGCCCAAAGAACCATCATGAGTGTTATTTGTCAGGCCCCCACTCACAAAATTTTAAAGAGAAGGTCTTTAGTAGGCCCAGAGCCCATCAGGTAGGCTAGGATGATTGCCCAGGGAGTTCCAGAGATCCAGCTGTCCCCACTATCCAGCACTGAGATCTGGTGGGGTTCTGAGTACTTAATCCAATTCTTACCCTTACAAAGGTAAACACTTTACCAATTAAACTACATCCCAGCATATAAGAATGCCTATTTTTACCAAATTAAAAGTATATGGAAAGCATACACACATGCATGCAATACAGTCTTATATCGTATATATCATATGTAATATTCTTATAAGTATAACGTAGAGCATATTTATTAACGTGCTTGTGCTTTCTTGCTTGATGCAGATATATAACAAAATACTTGATATAGTATGGATTACATATAATCCCACATTCTTTCTTAGGTTTCTTTTTAATGAGAAATAGCCAATTACATTTTTTTTATACCCAAATTGCACCCAGGCACAGTGCCTCGTGGCTGTTATCTGAGCACTCAGGAAGTGAGGTAAAAGCTTGCAGTGAGTTCTATGCCAGCTTGAACTAAAGAGTGAGACACTGTCTCTAAATAAATAAACAGCATTATCCACTGCAAGGTCCTGTGAGAGTTGGCATTTAATGCTATTTATTTTGACAAATAGGTGGCAATGACTTTCAGTCCCAGGCAGAATCTCTGTGTGCATAACTCCAGAAATGTCCTCAGGTAACAGAATGTGCCCAGGGGTCATGGAAGTCAGTTCTGCTAAATACAGAGGATTTTTAACTGTCTGAATGAATATTTCTGGGGCTTCTCTCACCGGGCGGATTTGAGATGTGAGCAGGCAGGCTCGGTCATCACCATAAATCAATAGTTTTCAAGAAGCTGTAGATTTCAAGCTGACAGCAGTGTTTTGGTTGAAAATGAAGACAGTGAAGTGCAGGCTGGGCTGTGAGTACAGGGTAAGGGTAGGGCTTATGGGAAAACTTGGAAACCATGTCATATGTGGATTAAAGAAATTTTGCTCATTTTGAGAAACATGAAGTAGTGGATAATAGTGAAGAGGGGAAAAGTAGAGGCATTTGATCTGATAGCTTTATTTCACAGTGATAAAATACTCAAGAAAATCAACTGGAAAAAATAAAAGATTTCTTTTGGCTCATGGTCTCAGAGGTCTCAGTCCATGGTGGCTCTATTATTTCTGGCATTTTGATGGGGAAGAACATTGTGATGAATAACTGTGCCATGGAGGAATGAGTTCATGGGAGCCTGGGAGAAGAATGAAAGAGAGTGGGCTGTGGGGGAAAGAAGAGGAGGAGAGTGAGAAAGATAAGAATGGGGGGAAGGAAGACATAGTGAACCCCAAACACCCCTTTCAACCAAATCAATCTCTGTTTTCTATAAGATTTTCAGTCTCAAGTTTCTCTTATAGACGTGCACACCCTGTAGCCCATAGGCTGCTTGTGGCCCAGTAAGGCTAAAAACTCATCCTTTTACAAAAACCACTTATATAAAACATGAACAACTTTTTAACTTGACTGTGAAGACCTAAGTATGGACAGTATGACTCAGAGAAGCTCATTTAGACTTTGGCATCAGTCAATAACAGCCAGCACCTCTCCAAACCCCAGTTCACACTCAGGAGTCTTAGAGTGAAGAATGAAGACCATGGTTCCTCTTTCTTGCTAGCTGGAAAACAGGAAAAGCCTTTGTGACTAAACTGAGTATGGCCAAGGTCTTTCCCCAAAGTAGCCGACCAGATAAACCATTCATCTCAGGGGATAGAGAACTGAGATGTTGGGAGAGACCTTGAAGAAAACAAAGATCACTGAGTCCCTACAGTGTGAGCCATCTCCTTGCAGGTCAGACTCTACTACATGTAGTACTGTTAGGGAGAATAACAGCCTGGGTTTTTGTTTTTAATCAGCATTAGAAAGTAAGTCAGTGGCCATGAAGATAGCTCACTTGGAGAAAACCCTTTCCAAGAAAATATGAAGGCCTGAGTTCAAGTCCAGAACGCATGTAAATCAAGAGGTCAAGGTGGTATACACTTGGAATCCCAGCACTGAGGAAGTTAAAACAGGAGGAGCCTGAATCTGTCAGTTTGAGGTGAAAGTAAGAAAGTCTGACTCCAACGTGATGGTGGATGGTACTTGTGGAACATCAAGTACCATCAATCGCTGAGCCTGGCCTCTGCAATCCAAGTCAGGTCTGTGGAGAATGGACTCCTAAAGGAGAAGGGAGTGGATGAAGATGGCATATCTGTGCATTATACAGGCACTGCTGAATGTGGCACGTTGCTGGCCAAGGACTGCTGCACCCTGGGGCTCTCCTTAAAAATGGTTTTTTAATTCATAGTTGCAGGCTGCTCCACAGCCTTGGAGAGGTTTTACAGACTTGCAGTTTTCTCCGTGTGATGTTGAGAAGGCAAGAATGACTTTTGCCTTCTCCATTTAGCACCATAATTCCTGTTCTGTCTGACATAATTATCCTTATGTGTGCTCATGTGTGTACCTGTTATATGTGTATGCTTTTAAGTGTACATGTGTGCATGTGGTGGCCAGAAGATACCCTCAGCCATTATTACTCAGCCTAGTTACTTAGTTACTTTTTTTTTTTTTTTTTTTTTTTTTAGACAGGGACCCTTACTCACTCAAAACACTCAAATTAGATTAAAATTTTAGGCTATTAAGCTGGCTGGCAGATTCTCAGGGTTTGTCCCTTCTTCGCCACTGCTAGGACAAGCATGTGCTGCCATGCTTATCTACCACTTTTATGTGGGTTCTGAGATTGAACTCAGGCCCCTGTGCTTGTGAGGTAATCACTGACTGAACCATCTTCCAGTCTTGTCATCAATAATTCTTTAAAAATCCCAGAACTCTTACTCTTGCAATGTTCTGCTCATCCCTTATCAGTTAATCACCAAGATCCAAATATATCAACAGCTTCTCTAATCTCCTTTACACCCTCATAGACACTGAGTGTGAGCCATAGTTGAAAGTCTGATGTAGGTAGGCTTGGGATGCATCTTAAGGAAATGTGTCGTTAAGCCCACAGTATACTGTGGTTCTTTGTGTAGCAAAGGCATTACCCACATCTTATTAATGTGTCTGTCTGTGTATATGAAAGAGAGAGGAGTGGGGGTAAAGAAGGGGAGAGAGCTAGTTAGTTAGTTAGTGAGTTAGTGAGTTAATTAGTTACTTACTTACTTAGTTCAGTTAGTTAGCTCACAGGCTCTAGATGCCTGCAGGAGCCTATAGAGGAGAAAAGAGGGCACTGGAGACCCCAGAGTAAAACTGGAGTTACAGACAGTTGTGAGCTGCCACTTTTGGTGCTGGGAACCGAACCTTGGTCCTCTGCAAGAGCAGCAAGTGTTATGAATCTCTGAGCCATGTCTCCAGCTTGCATTTCTCAATTTAAAAGGCACATTTCTAGGACAGTGCCTGGTTATTAAGATTCCTCTTAAATACTGGCTTCACTGGACTTCAGGGTCATAGATATTCAGAATATAGGACTCTATTAATCTAGGCATTACCAGATGAAAGAGGCTCCTTATTAAAGCCAGATTTTTTTTTTTTTTGGCCCTTGGTAATGTTATTCTTACTTTGAGGCAGTAGAGCACATTCCCCATGGTCTTTAGAATTATAATTTAAATCTTTTATCCCTCCAGAACTCAGGACATTTAATTTATCGGGATTCATAAAAGGCCAGTAATAAATCCTGTCTTTACTTAAACATGGGTGGCATTGGCTTGGCGCAGGAGGATCCAGGGTGCCTTATCAAGACCCTCTATCTGCTTCTCCTGGATTCTGCACGTGTCCAAAAAGTCATCTTCGTCAGCCAGGGGGAGGCTTATTAACTAAAGGTTCATTTGCTCTTCAAGTGACACTATCTCTTCGGAGTTACCGGATGTTGTTCCGCTCTGCCTGCTCACCTTTTGTTCTCATGATGGCAAATGTTGGATGTGCTGAATAAATATTGGGCCCTGTCCTCCATCATCTTAAATAAAAATGATAAAATGAAAGCATGTCGCTTCTGAGGTCTCGTTTGTCCCCGGGACGTCCAGAGCACATTGAGACTCGCGAACAATGGAAGGCAAATCTGCCATTCACCGTGTGCTCTGTTATGAAGGCTCTTGTCATTTCTCAGATTCCATTTTAGATTAATATACAGCAGGAGATAAGATGGCATGTCCTGGAGTGATGGCATGGTACCAGGGTTGAATTGTTTTGTTACAATGGCACAATCTAGACAATTAAATACATGGTCTACCTTGGAAATTTGTGTAGAGAATAAAAAGTGGCAGAAAGTAAAACTGAGTTTCTTTAGATACAAAGGGACTTATAAGAAGGTCCACGTCTGGGGAGGGAGAAGTGGCTCAGTGGTCAAGAACTTCAGCTGCTCTTTCAGAAGGTCCAAGTTCTGTTCCCAGAAACCATACTGGGTAGCAAAGAAATCCCTGAAATTCCTGCTTGAGGGGAATTGATGGCCTAGTTTGGCCTCCAGAGAATGGCACACACATGCAATACAGCCACACTCCCACCCCACAGATGCAAAATTAAAATAAATGCTTAAAAAAGAGAACACTGCACATTATGTTTTGACCCTTGTGGTTGCTTAGTATGACTTGTGTATCAGTTACTTCCTTCTTTGCTGTGAAAGAATGCCTATCAAAGAGCCACGTAAGGGAAGACAGATTTATTTTGGCTCCAGTATAAAAGGATAATTCCATCTTGGAAAAAAGGGCCCAGTAGCAGGGAACTCCATGGAGGAATAAGCATGTAGCTGGTATTTCTCATGTCCTCACATCTAAACAAGAGGAAGCAGAGCCTGGTCTTGAAGTGGATCTGGCCCTCCAGTGACCTACTTCCTTCTGCAAGGCTCAACCTCCTAAAGGTACCACAACCTTGCCAATTAGTGTCACTGGTGGGTGACCATGTGTTCGATATATGAGCCCGAGAGGGACATTTCAGACTCAATCATAACAGTTTCTGACACTATTCTCTGACAGAGGAGGAGGGATTCACTTCAGTGGATCATTCACAGAGCTGAAATTTCTGTCTTCCATTGTTGAACCATGCATTAAATATTTATAATAGAAAAGAAGTAAGGAAGAGCAATCTGTCAAAACAGACGTTGTAGAATCACCATGCCCTTCTTTTGTGGTGATGTGTGACACACGTGAATTAAGATTAAAAGGAGAGATAAAGCTGATTCGTACTTTCACAGTAGGGGGAAGGCACTTATGAAAGCTTTACTAATGATTGCTAATAATTACATCCAAATCATATCACATTAAGAAATTGAGATGTGATCTAGGCTGGGGTGGTTAGATTTCAAAGCCACAACCACCACTTCTCTATTTTAGTACATTGCCATCCATCTTGTGAGCTCTAGTCCTCTCTCACAGTCTCCAGTAAGTAGAATTATTAAAAGTTGGTGGCTGTCTGCTGTTCAGAAACGTGGAAAGAAATGAAGTGTGTCTGTGGGTGTTGGCAGAGTCTGTCTCAAAGGGCAGCTGAGTACAGCTGATTAATTCCCATTCTCTCTTGCTGGGACAAGATGGAGAGGGGAGAGCATCTTTTCTTCCATGGAGTAAACTCACTGCAAACTGCAGCCTCGGCATTGGCTAAGGATTCCCCTTCTTCACTGTCAATTGATTTGTAGTGAATCACCACAGACAGTTCCATTTCAGGGCCTTGTTTTATTTGATGGGACAGGACAAACGTAGAGCTAACTAGATTGGTAGGCTAACATATTGTCTGTTTTAATGGTGTGCATTCTTGGCATTAGTATGGTCAGGACTTTACAATATTCCCTGGGCTGTGTGTTGCTCACTGCATGCCTGAATCAGCTTAATTAAATCCCTTCCTGCAGCAACTTCATTTGGCTTACTAGATATGTTCCTGTCACTGCAAAACATCCTAGGATAAATTGTGATGTGTGTATATGTGTGCACACACATATGTGTGTATGCATATATATAATGTATGTATGTGTATATATGTACATTATATACACATATGTGAATAATAGGTATTATATGTAATGTATAGTATGTAATATGTAATACATGGGGCCCTTTTTACTCTCTTTTTAAGGCTCAAATCTGAGTCATTTAAATGAACATTTAGTTATTATGTACTCCTAGCCAGTGCTTTACAAGGTTTTCACAGTAAAATGTCTTCTGCCTGAAGGTCTGGCAAAGACAAAGATAGATGTAGAAGAATGTGCAGATGTGTTATGGCAGGGATGGGTGAAACGGTTTAAGGTGGCTCTGCCCCTTGTTGTCCCATGCTACCAGAGAAAGCCTTGAATAAATGGACAGTCAGGAGAGGGCCTCACAGAGCCTCCTACTGTAGCTAATATCCCACTGAGATAATCCCAACATCATCTCCCTCTGTAGAAAGAGAGAGGAATGTACTTGTACTGTGTGGTTTTTAAGGAAATACAGTTCCTGCCGAGGAAATGGAGGAAGGCTTGCATTCTTCAACCTGAGTCACCTGCCTCCTTGGAAAGATGTGGGAAATCAGCTGTCTCATCTGAACGTTGTCTGACCTTCAGAAGTTTTGCTTGCAACTCTCCATGTGTGGCTGTGGCTTTTGTCCTGGGGATGTGGCAGCTGTCATGTCAATGTCCAGATGAATTGTGCTTCATAACCCAAAGTGGCTAATTAAACAAAACACCCAAATAAAGTCATGCTCATTCTCTGCTCTACCCTCTCTCTCTATCAGATGAAGAACACATTTCAATTAAGACAACGTGAATTTGCTCTTTGGTGTTGTCTTCAAGCTCAGGAACTCTAGCCAGTTATGTACTGTGGCTATTTTATTTAAAACCTTTTAAACCTGTCCATCTCCTGGAGTGGAGCATTATACACAATCTACTCTTCTGCCTATGACACTGACTGCTTCTGACAAAGCAGAACCCTTTCTAGATCAGAATCCCTCCCTGAAAGGCTTCTTCTTCACCCCATCACAGCACAGAAATACTCAGGAAATCCTTTTATTGAATTTCTATCCTCCTGCTTCCCAGATTCCTAGGATGGACAAGAATCTATTAGTGGGTAGTTTTATGGCTACTTAGACCTTTCACTGTCATGGACCTTTGTGTGTATGTGTGTGCATGTGTTTGTTCATGTGTGCACATGTACATGCATATCTGTATTAATGCCTGTGTGCCTGTCTCTATTCATCTATCTGTTATTTGTCTGTCACCTGCTTTGTTCAAGGCATTCTTCTTGAATCCATTAGAGGAAAATAAATAAACATACAAACAAACAATTACAAAGCAGGAGAAGCCCTCATGGAATTTAATGCCTTGCAGGAGAAAAGACAGAAAAGCTTGATGTATCAGCCAGTCTCGCTGGGATACGAGCGACTGTGGATCAACTGAAAAAGGAGAAGACAGGAAGTCGAGGTGGAAAAGTCTGCTGCAGTCCGCTTTGAATGGGCTTTGGGGAAGTTCTCTTCGTAATGCTGCTATTCAGCATAGTCTAGGAGGAGATGGAGGTGTGAGCTGTGTGGCTCTGTATGGAGAAGTCTTCCAAATAGAAGAAATAGTCCACACAAAGGATAGAAGGCTTGGGGAATACCCTGTATTCAAGGTACTCTACAAGATGGCCAGGAAAGCTAGTGTGCATAAGAATGAACGTTAGTGCGTAAGAAGTTCCCTAGTGGGACCAGGGAACGTGAGTTGAGGAGCAGACAGTGCAGGACTCAAAGGTGATTGTGGTTAAGGATTTGTTTCTGAATCAAACAGGGACTCCATGTGCATCTTGAACTGATGGCTGGGCTTCATCGAGACCAGGGCTCAAGGACACTCTTAGCTACAAATTTGAGCAATGGATGGTCTGAATCTGTCTTGTCTGCTCACCATTGGCTGTGAAAGATCTAGAGAATACTTTTCCCACTCTTTGCTGACACCCCAGGATCCAGCCTGGTATTTTCCTGTCACTGATGCCTAAATAGTGAAAGTTTACATACAAGGAACAAATGAACCCTGGGTGCATCAAGGCGATACACACTCGCATCCCTCCAGGCATGTACCGCACACAGCCAGTGTGGTGCATTGCAGGCTCACAACCTTCCAGCTTGGTAAAGAGGCTGTCATCAAATACCTGGACTAAATGTCCATGAGAAGCTATTAATACAGTTGTTCTGAGCTATTGTTTCAAATCAGTCCTATTTTTAATGTGTGATCCGTGATCTTTTGGTATTTCCAATAAATAAAAAATGATTGCTAATTTATAAGCATTAAGTTTTCATTTTATTTTGATTTATGTGTGTGCACATATATGCAGGTACCTTCAAAGGGGTAGAAGAGGACATCAAATGTCCTGGAACTTGAATTACAAGGGGTTGCAAGCCCTGATGTGGGTGCTGGGAACTGAAGTTGGGTCTTTTGCAAGAGCAGCAAGTACTCTTAACCACTGGGTCATCTCTCGAATATAATTTACTCCTTAAAAACAAACATGGTTTATGTCCAAGAAATTGTCTTGCTAAGATTCATGAGGAGGCAGGTCCAATCCGTGGGAAAACAGGCTCTGCTTAGTAAATGACCCGTGTGAACAGAATTAGTATGCTTCCTTCCAGATACGTATTTACCTGGTGGTTCTGCAAGCATTTGGCAAAACTGTTACAGTCTAATAAATAAATAACATGTTTTTCAAAATTAGGATGTGTACCAAGTGTATGTCTACCCAGTAGGCTGTAACAGCTCAGAGACTTGTTTCCTGCTCTTCCCTCTGTCAAACAGACTTAGGGGATGTGTTTTAATATTGTTTTCAGTGTAAGCATAATGTTAATAAAAAGATTTGTGGTTTTTAGACAGGAATGGAGTTGTCATGTAAAACAGAACAATTTTAAAAGGGGCAATTCAGTACAGTGGTGGGAGGAGCTGTTGTTTGTCTTTGCTTTCTCTCTTGCTTTTCTTTCTTCCTCCTCTTTCTCCTGTTGCTCCCCTTTCTCCATTTCCTTTCCTCCTCCCTTCATTCCTCCCTCTACTCCTTCCTCCCCTGCTTTTTTGCATGTTCAGGAAGTTTCCAATGATACCTGGGTGCTTTTAAAAGTAATGAAATATAGCTTTGTAATGTGCATCCGTTTCCGAATATGTAATGGGGCCAGTTTTCTGCTTACTGCTCTCACAGCCCTGAGGAGTCCAGATGTTGGATTCTGATGGATGATTTAATCACAGTATCAGCAGCACTTCAGTTAATTGAGTATGCATTACTTCAGCCTAGGTACCTCACACAGAAAATAAGCATATTTTCATCAGCTATCTCAGGATGTCATATAAGGATGAACTTTGCAGAAATGACTGTGAGGTCATCTTCAGGCTGTTGGGCATGGTGTTTTCTTTATTTTCATAAGTGATGTTGAGCTGTCACTCAGCTCTTGTTGGTCTCTGGAATAAAGAGCTGGATGGATGGGAAACAGTCATCAAGCTCTTGTAATCCTGTAATGAAATGACTCTCGCATGGCTTTGTCCTTAAGTTAACTGTCTTAATACTTGATTGACATGGGCTGGAGAGATGGCTTAGTTAGTAAAACACTTGTCATGCAAACACAAAGACATGAGTTTTATTCCCAGAACTCACACATGAAATCTGGGCATGGTGGGGTATGCTTGTGATTCCATTGCTGGAAAGGCAGAGATTGCTAAGCTTAATCCGTAAGCCCTCAATCACAGTAAGTGAGCCTGTATCAAAAGCAACATGAACAGTACCTGAGGGACATAATCCAAAGTTGACATCTGGCATCCACATACCTTGGAAAACAGGAGTGCATGTACATAAGCATGTGTACAGAAGTACATACATACACATTTATGTGAGTGCACCCGTGCACACATACACATGCATCTCAGTTGCCTTATCTGTAAAATAGAAGTAGTATTAGTTCCCGCTTGATAACATTCTCTTGAGTGATATGCTGCCCATACGTCATTCGCTAATCTTCAGCGCTCATATTGAATATTTAAATGAACGTAATCAGCTATTGTCTATGATAATGAAAGCTCCAGAATTCTAGCTATACTGACATAGTAGAAGTAGCAAGGTTAAGATAATCCAGGCTTCTGGGTTAATTATTTAAAAGTGGGTGGAGAAAGCACTAGAGAGGTGGTCCAGCCGGTGGAGTGCTCAGCGTGCAGGCCTGAGGCCCAGAGATTAAATCCAAACTCCACCTAAACAGAGCCTGGTGGCACATGCCTATAATCTCAGCACTCAGAAGGAGGAGGCAGGAGGTCTAGGAGTTCAACGTCATTCTAGAACATACAGCAAGTTCAAGGTCAGGCTGGGATGCACAAACCTCTGTCTAAACAAGTACATGAAAAGGGCAGGCTGCAAACATGTGTGCTGGGAGGTTCCTGTAGTGTAGCTGTAGTTGTGAAAGTTTCTGACCACCAGGCATGCTCTGATCAGTGCCTTTAAGTGGGCTTCTGAAGGCAGCTTTGAATGTGGACCCACTTCCTCTGAGCCACATAAGGGCCCAGTTTGTGAAACTCTTAAACCTCCTCGGAGTTCCTATTCTTCACAAGTTGCTTTCTTTTTCTTCCTAGTTGAGCGAGTTGCTACATGTGTAGCCATTATAAATAACTGTGGGTCTCATCCCTCTCCTTGCACAATTTTGATTTTTCCTATCAGCTGAGAGCCATGGAGGGAGACCCCTTCACTTCACCTGAGAATGATGTACCTTCAATGAGCTTCAACAGTTCCTGTGTGTGTGTGTGTGTGTGTGTGTGTGTGTGTGCGCGCAGACTTGTGTACATGTTCATGAATGTGTACATGTGACTTCTAGCAGTTGGGGCTTGAAACAAGAGGATCAGAAGTTTAAGACTACCCTTGGCATCACAGTGAATTTGAAGCCAATCTAGGATATAAGAGACACTGACGCAAGACACTTGCTAAGAGGTGTTAGATGCATTTAAGAGCTATGTGTTGCTCTATTTTGTATGTGTGTGTGTTGCTTTAACTATGTGTCTACTGTCTCATTGTGCTAAAGCTGCATCATGGAAATTGCTATAAATAGACTGTCTTAAAGAGTGAACTATGATGGAATGGTGGAATGCTGACTATGCATATGATGATGAATGCATAGACCGCATTGTTACTCTTACGTTGGACATGTTCCTATATGCCAACATGGCCAGCTCCTATATATGTAAGGGCTGGTGTGTATATAAGAGTTCTCAAAGGGAATAACCAATGGGGTGTCAGCAAAAGGTGAAATTTTAGTTATTTCTTTTGTCATAAAGGATCTATGAGCAATAAGCAATGATGTGCATAAGTAATAATGTCACTATGTTTCTGTTACTTCCTATGCTGTGTAATAGAATAAGTCACACTTCTCTAATCGTGTCTCCAAAGCTGATTCATAGTCATCTTAGCATGACTCTATGTCCAGCATGCCATAGATGAGTTTAGATATTCATCTAAATGTCCCAGTCTTTAGCTACAGTATCCTGGTGCCAGTCTCCACCTTCTGCCCTCCATCTGTTTCTCTCTAATACCCTATAAATGCAGCAAAAATGTTCTTCAAGAAAGATACTCAAGCCTGACAACCTGACAACCTGAGTTTGATTCCCAGGACATATGTGGTAGAAGGACAGAAACAACCCACAAGTTGTTCTCTGACCTTTATGTACCATAACATGCATGCCCCTACACATATACATACAAACAAATAAAAGTAATAAAGAAACTTGTGTTATCTCATGGTAGTAGCATTATATTGGCATCCAGATAATGTCCAGCATATTGTATCTGGTTTCAAATTCATCTTCCATCCCCCGATCAACCTTCTTCCTAGTTCATTTCTCGCCTTTATTTCAGCACCTCTTTTCTATGTTTGTAGAACATAGAAATGTTCAGTGCCAGGCTCTCTCTTACCTCCAGTCATTTACATGGCCTGCATGAAGCAGACTCATCTCCCCTTTTACTTCCTCTCATTTATTTCTACTTTTCCCAGCAATGCTGTCTCTAGTTACCACTTTGTCCCCACCAATAACAAACTTAGTCTCCTTTGTGGTTTCATGCCATCCATTGCCCACCAGGGTAGCCTTTCACATGGTCTTTCATCCTCAAAAGACTGCAGGTTTGGCGAGAGTGAAAACCATGGATACCTTCCTTATCTTTCCTTGGGGTGAGGGGGAACTGAAACACTGCCAAGACTCCAGAATGATTTTGCAAAGTATCATGCCTGTATATGTTGAGTATATTATGTTTCATGTAGATGAGGTGGAACTCATCATAGGGAATTCAGCAGAACCTGTGTGTCCACAAAAGAGTATGCTATTTGTCACAATGTGGGTAAACATGGAGCATATTGTGGTAAGAGACTAAGCCAAGCTCAGCAAGTCAGAAACTGGAAGATTGGCTTCCTGAATGCGTAGAATCTGAAGTTGTAATCAAGGCTGTAGATAACTTCAGTTTGAGGAGTAAGTACTTCTCATGCAAGTATGAGGATCCAAGTTTGATTTCTAGAGGCCACTTAGAAATTGGGCAAGGTGGAATGTGCTTACAGGCATTTCACAAGGGAGGTAGACATGGATGGATCCATCATGCTTACTGGCAGGCCAGCCTCAATGGCAAATAAATCTCTGGTCTCTGTTAAAGACAGTATCACCAAATAAAAAGCAGGATTGTGCCTGAGGAACAGCCCTGGATTTTGACCTCTGGTCTCCATACATATTCATATACTTGTATACCTACACATATGACCACACACACACACACACACACACATACACACACACACACACACACTAAAATTAAAATGTTGAACTCATAGGCACAGGTGAAAATAGTGGTTGCCAGCCATTAGAGTAGTTAGAAACGAAGAGATGATGGTAAGGTCAGTGAGAATAGTCAAACTCTTGGTAATAAAATGAATGACTTCCAAGAGTCTCTTACACAAGATGGTGCTGACAGATGTCTGATTCCCTTGGAGGGGATCCTGGCACAGAGATCACAACCTTGTGTATCTTGAATATACTCGATCTTTATTCGTGAATTGAAATATTTTAAATTAATTTTAGAAATTATTTTCTACATATAACAACAATAATGGAACATTTCTGACTGCTTAAAACACACAATGCAGATAATGTCAAGGGTCCCCAAATAAAACAGCTCCCTAACATTCATCTCTATGCTCTTTCTTATGGAAATTAGAAGGGTAAGAGCCCAGTAAACAACTGGTTAGCATAAGGCATGTTATGCTATACTAAAAAGTAATTCCAGACTTCCAGAGCTTAATGCCTTTTTTTTTCTTTCCTCTAAATTCTTTCTGTCTATTGTGAGCTGCCTTAGAGTGCTACTCTATTCCTTCCTCATTCAGGATTCCTGGCTCTAATTCCAAGATTGTACAATTACTGGGACAGAGAAAGAACAAAGGCCCTTTCAAGCCTCTATGTCAAAGTGACACATGTCACTTCTGTTTACATTATGTTTGCTAAAGCAAGACTCTCAGCTGTGGCTGAAGTCCAACAGGCTGTGAGGCGCAGCCTTGCTGTGTGCTCTGGGGGGAAAAACTGAAGATTTGGTAACATCATGTCATTTTGACCACCAGCACGAAAAAGGGCACAGACTTGGCCAAAGCCACCAGAAAACAGTCACATCCAACCCTGTCCAATGGTTAATATACTTTTAAAAGCACTTGCTGTTCATGCCAAGGACCCAGGTACAATTCCCAGCACCCACAAGGCAGCTCACAACCATTCCTACCTCTAATTCCAAAAGGGTTAATGTCCTCTTCTTGTCTTCACTGAGACAAGAAGAGGACTTTATATATATATGTGTGTGTGTGTGTGTGTGTGTGTGTGTGTGTGTGTGCGCGCGCGCGCATATATACATGAAGGCAACCATACTCAGAATTCAAATAACAAAGTCTTCAAAAACTAAACCAAACCATACCAAAAAAACAATACCTGTATGCTATAAGGCCAAAGGAATGGGCCAGTCAGTGAAATTCTTGCATTTCAAGTGCAAGGAGGATATGAGTACTATCCTCAGACTCCTTGTCAAAATGCCAGGCATAGTCATGAGGCCTGTAATCCCAGCATTTGCGAGGCAGAAATGAGAGGGCTTCTAAGTCTCATAAGCCAGACATCCCAGCCTAATTGCTAAGACAAAAGCCAATGTGAAATCCTGTCTTGACGGAAGTAGGTAGGCAGCTTTCTAGAGGTTGACCAATGGACTTTGCACACAAACAAACAAGCATACTCATACAAATAAAAGAATACTTTTAAGATGGATACTTAAAGCATTTTCATTCCAAACTATGTTACCGTCAGGATTTTTGTGGTGAGACATATTTACAGGTAGATACGCTGACAGCCACTGTATTTGACTTTTCCCTTAAATTCTGTTTTTATTAATCTTTCAGTGGAAATATTAAACTGCTCCTTCAGCAGTTACTTTATTGTTGTGTATGCGATGACATTTATTGTTTTCTTTTAATCCCAGGCTTTAAAAAATGTGTGCATGCATGCCTGCATATAACATGAGCAACATGTACGTCTGGTGTCTGCGGAGGTCGGAAGCAGCATTGAATCCTCTGGAGCTGGAGTTTCAAGCAGTTGTGAGCCATGATGTGGCTCCTGGGGACTGATCTCATATCTTCTGTAAGAGCAGCCAGTGCTCATAACTGCTGAGCCATCTCTCCAGTCCCAGCCCCAGATTGGTTTAAGCATTCATTTGCCAAGTCACTATTTTATGTTTTTGTTACCATTATCTTTGGTGAGTTCCGTATATTCATTTAACTGGTTGCCCAGTCTTTTCCTGCCTGTCACCAGCATCAGTATCCCTTCCTGTCTTTTGTCGTTCCATTCTTGGCACTCTCATTTGTATGGAAGATGAGATCTGTGTATGACAAGCATCCTTTCCCTTTGCTTACTGTTTTAATAAAGTCTTCTATCACCATTTTTATCTGCAGTAACAACCCAGGCAGTATTTGATATTGAGATACTGAATTCCATGGACTTTGAAATATTCACCCCATATCTTTTTTGGCAAGTCTTTGAATAGAGACTACAAAAAAATTTTGACATGTTGGAGATGAATTTTCAGACTCTGAGTTAAATAATGACTACCTGTCCCAGTTTAAATTGTGTTCCAGGATTGAAACATTATATTACACAGTCAAATCATTGAAATTAATGGTCAGACGCTCTGTAACTGAGTTAGTTTCCCCCCGAGACTGATACTCTATTAAGTCTGGAGGCTGTACAAATATCCCTGCTGTTGCCTTGAAGGTGGGGATAATGATGCCCCAGGCTCAGTAGCTTCAAAACCATAACAAAGAAGTCCTGCTTGTCTATTGATTACTGTTGTTATTATTCGTTGCTTTTCCTTGGTCAGGAGTTTGCTGTTTGGCCCATTCTGGCTTCCAACTTGCGACCCCTTGCCTTCATCTCCCAAATGCAGGGATCACAGGCAGATGTTGTCACACCCTCCAGCGGATCTGTCATGTTAAGTGTAGGATGCCAAGTAGCTAGCTGCTTCTGTGCTTACAAATGTCATTCATGTTTAGCCTCATTTTCTTTTCTGTATTGTAGTATAAATTACCACTGCTCCAAATTTAGAGATGAAGAAACTGAGGCTTCTGTAGCTTAAGTTTGATTTGTCTTATCTGGCCCAGACCTTGTGGTACCTAGCCACCCTGGCCATTCTAGACTCTTCTTAAATGTTCATCCTTAGGGTGGACTTTGGTGCATGGTGTAGACAAAGACTTGCTTGTCCTTTGTCTCTGTCTTCTGTTTCTTTTATAGCCATTACTATTTATTCTTTTCTTTATGTGTCTTCCTATTTCACGTCAGCCTACATCCCTGAAAACACAAAGAAGGAGAGGACTTGTTTTCAGTGTTCCATGCCAGCATCATCACCATGCCTAGTACCCAGAGACGTTTAAGCATAGTCCATGTTTGATACAGTTTGTGTCTTGCACTGTCAGCCTCAGGAGGGAGTTTAAGTAGGGCATCCTACTGGCTTGTCTAAAGTAGTAGATTAAGCATCTGAGGCTTGATAAACGAACCCTATTTACTAACAACCATGTCCTACCAGCATCCTGTGACCGTCGCACAGCCTGAGATAATGGTGAATGCAGCCAACACAGAATCATAAGTTTACTTGAATTAATATGATGTATGATTTTTTTCCCTTAGTTGTAACTTGATTGCCCAGTTCTTGCACATAAACTGTGTAGATGACAGTGACATGTTACAATCTCAATAAATTGGACATGCCTAGCAAGTTTTTAATAGATCATCCCTGTAATAAGTAACCTACCTAGTGCTGTGTAACAAACTATCCTATAAGTTAGCATCTTAAAATGACACATATGTAGAATCTCATGGAGTTCTGAAGGTTCTGGGTAGCTCTACCTAGGACTCTTATGAAGTAGTGGTTATTTAGCTGTCAACTGAGGTATTAGGAAATGAAAAACCCAGTAGAGCTCTCTTCAGAGCTCTCTCACTCATGTAGCTGTTGGCAGGCCTTGGTTATTCACCACAGGAGCCTCTCTGCAGGCTAGTCGAGTGTCCTGGAAATGAAGCAGATGGCTTTCCCCAAAATGAGCTATAAGAGGAAGGAAAGGGAGGAGATGGATGGAAAGGGAGAAGGGGGAAGAAATGAGAGGATGAAGGAAAGAGGGAAAGACAGAGTGTATAAGATAGTTCCAGAGATGGAAGTCAGTGATTTTTAGTCTATATGTAATCAGTTACTCATAAATCTTTTATTAATCATACTTATATTTAACCTACATATATCACTGATCTCATATACCTCAGCCACATAGACGAACTATGGAACACAGTGGAAGAATCAGCCAACAGCAAATGGGTACCGGGACATAACTCACGTGGCTGTATTGGGAGCTGGCTGCCACATATTTTGTTCAGGTTTTCATGGATGGAAGCATGTACGATAATACCCTAGCTATTTTCTGACCCCCTCTTCTATTCTCTGATCCAGTTGTGGGGAAATTTGGGTCACTTATAAGATTAAAACTTGCAGATACACTAATACTTCAGAACATTCTTGGTTCAATCGCCCAGGTGTGTGTGTGTGTGTGTGTGTGTGTGTGTGTGTGTGTGCTTGCATACACATTATGTGGGCAGAGACCACCAGAGGATGACTTCATGTGCCATTCATTAGCCACCTTGATGTTTGAGACATAGTCTCTCATTAGCCTGGATCTGTCCATGTAGGGTAGGCTGGGCATCCAGCAAGGCCCAGTGATCACCTGCCTCTACCTCCTCACAGGTGGGATCAAGCCTGTGTACTACTACTTCTGGCTTTCCTTGCATGGGCTCAGGAGACCCCCCATGCTAACAGACAGACAAGCCATGAAACCAGAAAAACGGAATGTTGGACATGGTGGTTTCATGGGTGGTCTGTCTGTGAGAACTGTGCAGTCCAGGAGTACCCACTCACTTCTACAGTACATCCTCACAGTAGCACTACCAAGATGCAGTCTTTTCACGTTAGCATGTGTCTTCTGTGAGTACTCATTTCACAGCCATAGTACCATTATCAGGTAACACTACTGCGATGCAGTCTTTCCATATTGCTCTCTAGAGACAACCAGGAAGAGCCTTTTGGAAGCAACTGGCCAATGGCTGAATTCCACCGCTGTTTTGATAAGTTCACTTTGAGCAGATTTTTCATGTCTTCCCTATTTATATCTTTTCAAATCCAATCTCCTTCAATCAATTTTAATCCTCTAATGTGTTTGCTATAAGTACTGTACAATTCACTTGTCCTCAATAATAAAATTCATTTTGGTGCGGCCAGCCAGTAATTTGTTTGAGAAGGAGTTGTTAGGAAGCCCTTGCGTTCTCTTCTGATTTAGAGGGCGACCTTCAGGATGGAGAGATTTTTGTTGTCATGTGCTTGAAGTATTCTGTCATGCCTGACAGTGCTGTTTAAATAATGGACGGCCAAGCCTTGTGCCCAAATGAAATCTGACTACACTAATTCTGTTATATATTAGGGAACTTCAAGAGTTCTGCAAGGACACGATTTCATTGACAGTGCATTTATTTTTTCAGTTTGTGCAAATTATCCCCACGGTGCCTCATATCTCCTCTACCAAAAAATACACTTTCCTGCTATTGCGTATTGTTATTGCTTTAGCTCTCAGGGAACTCTGAGCCAACAAGAGTTGCACCGAAAGCCTTCCCTGGAACAGGCTAAAAATAAACGGAATGTTGAGAATATTTCGGATATATGCCTAGGAGTGGTATAGCTGGATCTTGAGGTAGCACTATTCCTAATTTTCTGAAAAAAGCGCCAGATTGATTTCCAGAGTGGTTGTACAAGTTGACGTTACCACCAGCAGTGGAGAAGGATTCCCCTTTCTCCACATCCTCTCCAGCATGTGTTGTCATTTGAGCTTTGATCTTAGCAATTCTGATGGGTGTAAGGAGAAATTTCAGGGTCATTTTGATTTGCATTTCCCTGAAGACTGAGGATGTTGAGCATTTCCTTAAGTGTTTCTCTGCCATTCAGTATTCTAGAGTTGAGAATTCTCTGTTTAGCTCTGTAACCATTTTTTTTTAAATTTGGATTACTTGGTTTTTTGGTGTTTAACTTCTTGGGCTCTTTATATATTCTAGATATTAGCCCTCTGTTGGATATAGGATTGGTGAAGATCCTTTCCTAGTCTGTGGGCTGTCTTTTTGTTCTGTTTACAGTGTGCTTTGCTTTACAGTAACTTTTCAGTTTCATGAGGTCCCATTTTATTGATTGTTGCTCTTAGAGCCTGTGCTGTTGGTATTCTGTTCAGGAAGTTGTCTCCTGTGCCAATGAGTTCAAGGCTCTTCCCCACTTTTTCATCTAACAGGTTTAGTGAGTCTGGTTTTATGTTAAAGTCTTGTATCCACTTGAACTTTAGTTTTGTGCAGGATGATAAGTATGGATCTATTTGCATTTTTGTACATGTAGATATCCAGTTAGACCAGAACCATGGTACGTTTTTTTCCATTTTATGGTTTTAGTTTTTTTTTTTTTTTTTGTCAAGAATCAAATATCCAGAGTTGTGTGGGTTTATTTATGGTTCTTCTATTTGATTCCATTGATTTACCAGTCTGTTTCTATGCCAGTACCATGTTGTTTTTATTGCTATTGCTCTATTTGTTCAACTATGTTCATAGCAGATTTATTCATAATAGCCATAATCTGGAAACAACCTAGATCCCTCAACTGAGGAATAATTACAGAAATTGTGGTATAATTACACAACAGAATACTACTCAGCAATTAAAAAGAAGGAACTCATGAAATTGCAGGCAGAGGGATGGAGCTAGAAAAGATCATCTTGAATTAGGTAACCCAGAAACAGAAAGATACACATGGTACATACTCATGTGTAAGTGGATTTTAGACATACATTTAAGATAAACATACTAAAATTTATAGTCCTAAATAAACTAAACAACAAGAAAAAGCCTAGGAAAGATGCTTATTCCTCATTCAGAAGTACAAACAGGATAAACATCGGAAGTAAGAGAAGACAGGGAACAGGTCAGGAACCTACCATAGGGGATTCTGAAAGACTCTACCTAGCAGGGTACCAAAGCAGATACTGAGACTCATAGCTAAACTTTGAGCAGAGTGCAGGGAATATTATGGAAGAAGTGGGGAGATAGAAAGACCCAGAGGGGACAGAAGCTCCACAAGGAGACCAACAGAGCCAAAAAAATCTGGGTTCAGGGAGGCCTGCAGAGACTGATACTCCAACCAAGGACAATGCATGGAAAGGACCCAGATCCCCTGCTCAGATCTTGCCCATAGCAGCTTAGTCTCCTAGTGGGTTCCCTGGTAAGTAGAACAGAAACTGTCTCTGACATGAACTCAGTGGCTGACTCTTTGATCAGCTCCCATTGAGGGGTGCAGCTTGCCTGGACACAGAGGAAGATGATGCAGCCAGCATTGATGAGACCTGACAGGCTAGGTCCAATAGTAGGAGAGAAGGACCTCCCTTATCAGTGGACTATGAGAAGGGCGTAAGGGAGAGATGGAGAGAGGGTGATACTGAGAGGAGATGAGGGAGGGGGCTAAAGCCGAGATACAAAGTGAATAAATTGTAATAAATAATAAATAAATAATTCAAAAACTGAATGAAGTATAAGTAAGATGGTAAGTAAAAGTAAGAGTGCTTGCTGTCAGGCCCAATGACCTGAGGAGAATTCACTCTCACAAGTGATCTGTGACCTCTTCACATGCTGGCACACTTTCCCCCAGCCCTAAATCAACATATAAATGTAAACAAAAAGTGCACTGAATGAAGGGTTACCATATACAGTCCAGACACAGCTGGCATGGGTGGGTAGATTTGTAATCTCAGCCTTCACGAAGTGCAAGCAGGGTGATCATGAGTTCAAAAGTAGCTTTCTCTACCCAGTGAGATCCTTTTTCCAACAAACAAACAAACAAACAAACAAACAAAATGAATGAATAAATTTAATTAAGTTTAAAAAGAAAGAAAAAGGAGAAAAATAAAGCATGGTAGACTCAACTTGTGCTCACATTTGCTTCATAAGCATAAGGAATTTATTTAGGATGACATAATATATATGATATAGAATACAAAGTAGTGTGTATTATGTATAATCTTATGCACGTGCTGATGAACCAGTTTTGTGTGTATTTAATGGAAAAAGTAAACAGTGAGCTGACGTTTGATTGTTTACTTTATATCTCTGGCTTTTTAAAATGATGCCTGAAGACAAAGCATTGTTTTATTTTGACTTGGCTGGAAATTATCCGTCATATGTAGATGATTATACAATATTTGCCAGCTTCCTACTTGGGGAAAGTCATAGCAGATGGTGCAATTTATGTGCCATGTGCCATTTGTTTAAGCATGGAATTCACTAATATTTTTCCTCAATTATTATAACTATTTTACTTCTATAGACTGGATTAACTTTGAAATACGGTCCTTCATGATTGGGTCTGGGAGGGAGGGAATGAGGAGAAGGAAGTATTATACATGGTTTTGACTCCCTGCTCCAGAGCCCTCAACGGAGATCCGCTCTAGTTCATTAATCAGGGACCCAGAGCATCCTGCTTTCTAAATGGTGTTATTGTATTCCAAATATAGAATCCTCCCTGATCACTGAGGAGCAAGCCCTATTCAGATCAGCACACATTTCAGATTGGCCTTTATAAGACAAAGGTTTAGAATTCACATTTGCGACTTTGCAGGTCCCCAGGGAAGACATCTTGGAGTCAACATCCTTCCAGGCATGTAGCGCGTAATTTGTTTTGATAACTACAAACAAAAGGGGTCTATTCCCCAAAGGCTTCTTTGGAAATTGTCGGAGCCTCTTTCACTTAATGATATGAGCTGTTCTTCCAAGGGGAACCAGAGCACTCAAGAGAAGGATGGGTGCAACGATAGGAAATGCCACACCAGAGAGTGGGGGCAACTCAGAGCCATGGCTTTCAAAAACCTCAGTGAGGTGACCTTGGTCTGTACATGCCCAACACAGGGGTTTCTATACTGAGCATGTTGTCAATGTGTTTTCTTTCCTGTGTTGAGCCTTTCCACTTAGATATACAAGAAGGCATTGACAGATTGCTGGAATGGTGCCCTTGTTAGCTTTAACTGTCAACTTGACACCATCCAGAGTCACCAGAGAAGGGAGTTTCAATTGAGGGATTGTCCAAATTGGATTGTCCTGTAGGCATGTCTGGGGGTGCTATCTAGATGGATAATTGGTGTTGCACAGAACAGCACCATTTCCTGGGCAGGCAGTCCAAGGATGTATAAGAGATTTAGCGAAGCAAACTGTGAGCCTGAGTGTGAGACAGCAAACTGTCCTCCATGGTCCCTCACGATGTACTGCAACCTGGAAGTGTGAACCAAATGAACCCTTCCCTCCTCTAACTTGCTTTTGGTAGGGCAGGGTGTTTATCACAGGAACTGAAATAAAACTAGAACACTGAATTGGGAAAGTGGACATGATAAACATTGAGTTGTTCATTCTTCTTCTCTGGGAATCCTCATCCTTAACTTACCCAATAAGGAGAATAACAAGGTTGTCCAGAGACTTCTCCTGGTACACTTCTTGACATTGACTGAATAGGAGAAAGTGACTGGTGAAGAAATATTTATTACACAGAAGGAAAAAGACTAAGTGGATTGCCAGAGTATTGGTACCACTGAGGACATTCAGTTACTCTTCTTTTAATGACTTGTTGACAAAAATAATGTTTAAAGCAAGGTAGGTGGTCATACTGATGGTGGCTTTCCTTTTCTCCATCTTTCTCACTCTCCACGGTGTATGATTAATTCTGCCACAATTATTATTATGGCTACTCAATATCACCATTATTTGCAGCCATTATTATTAGATGGATAGCTTGGTGAAAGCTTTGCATATTGTTTATAACATCCATTCTATGTACAAGAACAAAGCTGTATTTAAATATGAAGAAAACAATACAGAGTGTGTCCTTCACACTTGGAAAGCTTCCAGGCATTTTTGTTAGTGTTTGAAGTTCTATCTTACATTAAATTATTTTATTTTATATTTTTTGGTTATGTAACTATGTCTGTATGCATGGATGTGCATATGTGTGTAGTGCCTGAAGAGACCAAAAGAGGGCACTGGATCTTCTAGAACTGGAGTTATAGGTAGGTATGCACAACCTGACATAGGTGCTAGAAACTGAACTCAGGTCCTCAGAAAGAGCTTCAAACACACTTTCACCACTGAGCCACTGCTCCAGCCCCAAGGTCTCTCTTATATCTTAAAATGTTGTGTCACCACATGGTATACACTCACTTATAAGGTGGATATTAACCCTATAATATAGGATAACCATATTGCAATCTACAGCCCTAAACAACAAGGAGCTAAACAGGTTGCTTAATTCTCATTCAGAATAGGAAACAGGATAGACACCAGAAGCAGTAGAAGAGAGGGAACAGGATGGGAGCCTACCATAGATGTCCTTGGAAAGGCTCTATCCAACAGGGAATCAAAGTAGATGCTGAGACTCATAGGCAAAGCTTAGGCAGAGTGCAGGGAGTCTTATGGAAGAAAAGGGTGCAGATAAAGGACCCAGAGGGGACAAGAGCTCTACAAGGAGACCAACAAAGCCAAAGAATCTGGGCCCAGGTGTTCTTATAGAGACTGCTGCACCAACCAAGGACCATGCATGGAGAGGACATAGAACCACTGCTGAAATGTAGCTGATTGGCAGCTCAGTCTCTGTGTGGGTTCCCAAGTAAGGAGAGCTAGAGCAGTCTCTTGACATGAACTCAGTTGTTTGCTCTTTGTTCACTTCCCCCTGGCTATGTGGCCTTGCCAGCCAACAGAGGAAAGGGATCCAGGCAGTCCTGATGAGACTTGATAGGCTAGGGTGAGATGTCAAGGGAGGAAAACTCCCCCTTTTAGTGGACTAAGGGAGGGGTTTGGGGGGGAAATGGGCAGGAGGAAGGGACTGGGAGGAGATGAGGAAGGGGGCTACAGGTGGGATAAAAAACAAATGAATTTTAAAAAATAATTTTTTTTAAAAATTAAAAATTAAAAAAAATGTTGTGTCAGTGTCCACAGTGATGGCATATGAGTATTCATTGTACTTTTGATGCCAGGTGTGATGGCACTTGCCTGTGATCATGGCCCCTTCAGTTGCTGAAGCAGATGGAAGGGAGTTGAAAGCCTAGCCTGGGCTACAGAATGAGTTCAAGGCCAGTCAAGGCAACTTAGTTGTTGTCTAAAAAGAGTTTGGTTCTTATCCCTACCCAAAAGATATTGTGTATGTGTATTATATATGTATAGGTGTGTTTATGTGTGTATGAGAAGTGTTTAATTTACATGGATATGTAATTTTATATATGTGGCATTTATGTATGAATGTATATTTCCTATGTAAGAAATATGTGTATATCATGTATGTAAATGCTTGCTTTCATGGTGCATATTTAATCAATCTGTTTCAAGCTCTATGGGAGACACAGAAAAGCCAATGGAGCCCTACAAGTCAGCCAAGATCTTATGAATTTCGCACCTATTCTTTAATGGGTACATGACATTTTAAAAATGGCAACAATCGAAAGCAGTTTCCTTTTCTTTTTTAAAAGTGAGCTTACAAGAAAATACATTTCATTATGGCATTTTCACACACACATACACACAAAGTGGATTTTGGTGTGCCATAGGATCAAAACTGCACACACAACTATAAGACTGCTGCCTAGCTGTCCTCTAGCTTTTCTGTGGTCATTCATAACTTCCTACCAGTATGATTTATGCTTTTTGTGTTCTCTGAACTTCTTCTGCACAGTAAATAAGTTTCATGTATGACCTTGAACTCCCATCTAACAGGGCAGAGCAGGTAAGCCCTATAATCTTGCTAGACACAGATGGGCAAGTTTTTCAGTGTCTCGTTATAAGTCCCTTTATTCAGAGCTCAGACCCTGGAGAGACCCCTACCCAAGGCTGTCCCCTATACCTCTCTGTGCATGTTACTGGGAGGAACTACTTTCTACTTTTGGGAAGTAGGAGCCAGGGAAGCTCTCTGCTGCAGCACAGTATGTCTGTATGTCAAGTTTAAGGAGTTTCTTTGAGGCTCTCCTGCTACCCTGGCTTGTTTGCCATTCACTGTGATGACTTGGAAAAGCATTAGCATTCCTCTTAGTCACTGTATGAGTCCAGATTCCCACACTTCTCATTCATCTCAGCTTTCTAGGGACACTGCTGATGGAGATGTTTGAGAGAACAGGGCAGTCAGCTGCTCTTTGAGACACCAGCATGAGAAGCCTCAGAAAGGGCCACTTGGTGCAGAAGGCTCCAGGCTTATAGCTCTGTGCTGGAGAGAGAAGGGTTGTCTGAGGCAGCTGCCTGCTGCAGGTTCCCTTGGAGTACCTTGGGGAGGCAGTGACACCCACTGGCCTCTCAGAGACACACCAGCAACTGCTTTTTCCTCGGGCCTTTTTTTCTGGTGTGGATGTAATGGGTGCATTCGGGGACACAGTGGCATACACTTTCCTCTTCATCTGGTGAGTGCACCACATTCCCCAGCTTAGCTTTCATCTAAAAGACACTTTCCTTCTCTCTTCACAGTCTGATTCTTTGACTCTGTAACACACTTTCCCCCTTGAGAGAATTCTATTTCTTTGGCAGATGTGCCCAGCCTGGTGGAGATTGGAGCTATAGCCCAGAAGACATGCAGTCTTCCATTTCTGGTGGCTCTCTAGTCCATGCTATTTGTAGGACTATGGGTATGTCATTTATTCAAGCCTCTGTTTCCCCATCTGGGCAGTGCGGTTGTTTCTAGTCCTTGCAGAAGGCTGAGAGTCCACTTGTCATTAACATTCAAATGGCTCACGCCAGCTGTTAAGCACTCCAGCCCCTGCTCATGTGACCTGTTCTTACCAAGGCTACTTCACCTTGAGACTTCAGACTGGAAGCATGGGTTTCAGGAGGTGTTCTGGAGGTGTCCATCTTCTGGACAGGCTGGGCTGAGGTGGTTGAGTAGAGTGAGATTTTTCTGTCAGAATCTTTGAAGAGCTGACACCTAGGAATGCCAGCATATGGTCACTTTGACACATGTGCTGGGAAGATTGTGTTTCCTCCCAAGGTGACCAGTCAGATTCCAACACAGTCTTTTAGAAAGGTAAAGGCTAAGCTTCTGTCTCTGAGTCACTTTCTGTGCGTCATATCATAGCTCTGATAAACATAATCACAGCCTGGTGTCTAAAGGCAATTACGTGCTTCATGAAGCATGCGTGTGGTCTTTGGCATGCTCTATTTCTATTAACTTAAATGTGTTCACAGTTATACATTTCCATAGGGCCTTGGACACTCGATGATTTTGGGATGAGGTAGTTCTTGACCCTGTATTATGACTCTTATAGAAAGTGATTTTGATGACATGTATGCATTAACATATTCATATATTTGTGTATATGTGTGTGGATATTCATATGCTCTGCACATGTGTGAGGCCAGGGGCAGCTTGTAGAAGTCAGTTTTTCCTTCCACCATGTGGGTTGTGGAGATGAGAGTCAGGATATCATGCCTGGACACAGATGTCTTTACCCACTGAGCCATCTTGCCCCTACCCTGCCAAGTTTTTGATTCGATTTTTGGCATTCTATTAAGATTGAACCCAGAAAGAAATAACAACTGGTGCGGGATTTTTTCCTACTTTTGTGGAAAGGGGAAGAGAGGAAGTAGCTGAATTCAACTCATAGAAAAGAGAACCTTTTCAGTGCAAAAGAGACCATTGTTTTTGTTATTTATATTGCAAATTTAGGTATTTGAGATAGATTAAATAGAACTTTCTAGATGTCAGGGAAGGCAGCACTGAACAGAATCATCTCACAGATGTTGGGAAGTTCTTTTCTGAACATAGTAAGAGACACCAGACACCGGGCAAAGTAGCTTGCTATCAGCTAATGGTTGTGTTCCGCCCCAGCAGAGGAGAGTGCCCAGTAAGTAAGAACATGGAGGCATAACTACAGACTCACTTCCTGCCCACCTCTTATTTACAGTCATGTGTGACTGTTTCCCCCATAACACATGGAGAAAAGCAGTCACTGTCACTAAGAAGGCTAGCACCTACTGTTCCTCCTAGGGATCCTCTGTCCAGCAGTTCCACCACTGTTTGATGCCTACTTGATCCTCAGAGGTATTTGTAATGCACACGGAGGAGTCTTCATCAGCATGGATCTCTGAGTGGCTGCAGGAATGAGGGTGTTCCCTTCACCTTCCCTGATGTGACTGGGGAATCCCGGATGGAGTCTTGACTGAAAAGAAAGCTTCAAACTTTGTACCGATCATTCGATCATTCTTTTTCTTTTTATTTTATTTTTTTTGGTAACCAGCATTCTTAATATTTGGTCCTGAAAGCTTAGAAAGTGTAAGAACCAAACCTGCTGCTAAGAGTTTTTTATGTGTTGTCTGCTCTTAACTTCTTTTTTCAAAAATTATGTGTACGAGGTTTTGGCTTGAATGTATGTTTGTATGCTCGATGTGTGCCTGGTGCCTACAGAGACCAAAAAGAGGGCATTAGCCAACACCAAGCCCTATTCCTAGTTATGTTTTCCCCCACATATATATACTTATCTTTTACAATTTATTATTTATTTTAATTGTGTATACATTGGTGTGCATGTACTTTCAGAGTCTAGAAGAGGGTATGGATTTCCTGGAGCTGGGCTTAACAGTGGTTGTGAGCTGTCTCACTTGCGGGTGTTGAAAACCAAATTTCAGCCCCCTAGATTAGTATTACCATTATCAGAGTACTGTTTGCCTCTCAACAAACACACAGTAACTATTACTATTTTAGAACCACAATTGGTCACCGGTGCCTGGAATTATAGTAAGTGAAGCATGGTAGAGAGGGGCGTATCATAGTATAAAGGAAGAGGGTAGAACTAGGAGAGCTAAGTCATTTGGCCAAGGAGATACAGCTAGGGAAGGGCTGGGTGTCTCAGAAGTGTGTTTCCCCAAAGGGGATTGCTTCTGCTAAGAACTATTTATTGGAATTCTTTCTGTATCACAAAGCCTGGTAATGGTGGTTATTATCAAGAGTATGGTTCTGAAAATAGACAAAGCAACCAGTTGCCTGCTTTTTAACTCACAGTAGACATCTGATGACATGGTTAGTGTGTGTGTGTGTGTGTGTGAGAGAGAGAGAGTATGTGTACATCTGTGTATGAAAGAGTATGTGTGAGAAAAAGTGTTGTGTGTGAGATAGTATATGTATGTGTGCACACAGGCGCACATGGGGGAGGGGATTCTGGGATAGGGATTGATGGTGCAGACTACTAAGCTTGTAAGATCATTGTGCCTCACCTTCCTGGGTGCAAGGATCACAGGTGTGTACTGCCATGCCCAGGTATAGTTAATCTTTGTGCTGTGAGATAGGACTCTGAGGACTTCTGCAAGTGTGCTCTCTAGGTTATCTCTAGGATGATGAGAGTCCTGGCCTGGAATCGACAGGGTAAAGGAGGTTTTGTAAAGTGCTGTTCCTGGGAGCTCCTGGGAGCAAGGACAGGTGCTGTGACTCATGGTCTTAGAGATGGACCGTGTTCTTTTCCGCTGTCCTTAGCTGAGTAGTTGGTGGCGCATCCTCTGCTTTGGTGGGTGATGAGAAGAAATAAATAAATATTGACAGTGAAAAGGATTGCTGATTTGTATTTTGTTGAGCGCAGGCATCTGGCAGCCCTAAACTCCACAAGGATGTGTGCTGCAGGGTGTTTGAGCAAGAGTTTGTGTGTGTGTGTGTGTGTGTGTGAAGGAGAGAGGAGAATGGGAGGAAGGGAAGCAAGAGATAAAACGAGAGAAATAAAACAAAGGAGAGGAGAAGCAGAGAAAAAAGAGAAGAAGAATATGGATGGAGGGAGATAGAAAGGAAAGTAAGAAAAAAGGAAAAACTAAGGAAGAGAAAAAAAGAGGAGAGGAAAATGGGAAGGGAGAAGGAAGGAGAATGGAAAGGAAGAAGGGCTGGAATAGAAATTTTCCACAACACGTTCGTTCTTCAGAATATTATGATTAGAAAACAGTTAACAAAATTGTATTTATTCAGCATAATTGATTGAGGAACTGTTGTGCCATGTAATACAGGCCTGGCCTGGAGCTCATTCTGAAACTTAGGCTGGGCAATCCTCCCATGTCAACCTTCTAAGTACCCTAGCATGTATTCTAAGATGAATTTCCTGGTTACTAGTAAAAAAGCAAATTTTGCTCAGAGGTGAGACTGCTGCTAAGTGTTGTCCTGACTTCTCTCAGGTTCATATTCTGTTGACTTTGGATGTGAGCATATCTGTCTGTGTACAGGTAGAGCTTGAAGGTTGACCTTGAAAGTCTTGCATGATTCTTCTCTGCCTTTTTTTGTTGAGACAGGTGTCCCAGTGAGCCTGGGGCTGATGTGTAGGCTACACTAGCTGGCCAGCCAGCCCCAAGGATTGACCTTTTCCTGCCTCCCCAGCCCAGAGGTGTTGGGGCACACCACCACTTCTGGATTGTGTGTGGATTCAGGGATGCAAACTCAGGTCCTTATGCTTATGCAGCAGGGGCCCTCCCCATGCAGCCTTCTCCCTGACCCTCTGTGAATGTTCAGCACACGTTCTGCACAAAGGCCGACATGGACCTACTTTTCAGGCAGCCCTGCATTTTGAATTTTTCCATACCTACATTTGATTCACATGAGTTTTTCCATAGTGATTTCCAAGTACATTTGACTCTTAATGCCAGAGTGCCAATTACCTAGAGAGAAACTTTACTTTCTAATTATGTGGCCAGTGAATCATTAGACCAACTGATATGCAAAGCCACACTAATAAACACCGTGGAAGATCAAGAACTCCCTAAGACCCTGAGTCCCTCAGGGGTCTGCTCGTACATACAAATAAAGCGGTGGGCACATGTTTCCTCAGCATTGCAAAACCAGAAATGTCACAGATCATGAATATTAACAACTGAAATGAAGGGCTGCTTTTGCCTGATCCTCCTGGAAGACCTATTTCACGAAGTAAATCACAGCTGGGTGTCACCTCTGTCCCCTCTCCACAGATGAGACTAAGGTGGGCTTAGGTAGGATGAGGATGTTCCAAGGATGTACATGACTGCTGCAATTTTAGTGTTAACAATTAGATACATATATCCAAGGCCAATGTTAAGCTCAGGTCAAGCTTTGATTGATACTGGAATGAATTTGGCTTTCTCTAGCAATTGTCAAAGGTGGACCACCCCAATTTTCCTGAGTCTTTCATAGGGAATGCTTTGCTCCTTTACCCCAAACTGTAACTCCTAGGACAGCTGAAGAAGTTATCCAAACACTAGGTTTTGCTTTAGATGAACCATATCAAAAGTGACCTTGTTTTAGAAAATGCTGCTCATGGGCCTAGAGATGTGATTCAGTTGGCAGAGTGCTTGATTAGCATCGTGATTCCTTGGGTTCAGTCACCAGCACAATATAAGTCAGGCATGATGGTGCACACTTATAATCCCAGATTTTGAGAGATAGAGAATGAAGGTTCAGAAATTCAAGGTTCTTCTAGGCTACTTAGCCTACAAAGACAGCCTGTGTATGTGAAATTCTGCTTCAAAATATAAATGTCATACGTGATCCCTTAACATTATTATTATTATTATTATTATTATTATTATTATTATTTTGCCTTCTCTCCCTGTCTGCCTGCCTTCCAAAGTATGCAGTGGACATACTGGCTCATCTCTGCTGGTGATGGTGAATTTTAACCCTGCACTTAACCGTCTATGAGGTGCTTGGTTTATTACTGAAGCCTACTTCTGGAGGTGTCCATGGAAGTTTCAAGAAAATTCTAGATATCAAGGCTCTACCTTAATCAATATGTAAATGCCTTGATGAACCTGTGATATGATGGTACTGCCAGCTACTGCTGAAAGGTAGATAGGAGGGTCCAGTTGGAAGAAATAGGTCAGTGGGCATGTGAGCTTTAGGTCCCTGGCTTGCCCTGGACTTTCCTTCATGTTTCTCTCTAGTCCTCTCTGTGAATAAAGAGAACACTTTCCCCCAGTCCGGTGTGCTCCTGCCACCTACAAAATCTGGGTAGATAAGGTAGCTTAGAAGGCAGGATGCTTGCTGCCATGCTGATGAGCTATGTTCCTGTTCTACAGTTCACAGGGTTCAAGGACAGAAGCAGCTTCTGCAAGGTGTCTTCCAACCTCTACATGTATGCCATGGAACACTCCTATACAACACACACACTGTGACACATATCTGCACACTCACCTGCCACAACACACATGTATACACACATGCCAGGACACACACCTGTACACACATACAAGCCACAACACATACCTCTACACACGCATGCAATGACACACAACTGTACAACACACTCATGCTGTGACACACGCCTGCGCACACACAGATGCCACGACACACACCTATGTACTCACATGCCATGACAGCTGTACATGTGCATGAAAATAAAATCGAAAGGGTCCTGTCTTGAACTTGTTTTTAGGCATGTTTATCACAGCAAACTGAGGACTGACTAATACATTCTACATGACTTGGCTTCACAGGTTCACAGGCCCCTGCGGGCCTGCGGGGTCCTATGCTGTTTGCAAAACCTTGACGAGGTTTTCATGCCCAGAAAAGCTAGTTCTCTGAAGGCTTGTAAAGTCCCACCACACTCTGAAATTTTGTGACCCAGAACAGGTGCGACCTCCATGCTCTCCTGACACTAGTTATCCCACAGAAGGCCAGCTCCCTTGTCATCTTTTCCTCTAGAGAGGGTGGTCTCTACTCATCACTGCAGACCTTTGTTGGCAGGCTTTTGGCTCTGGAGCTGGCACTGAACACAGTCCTGCTGTGTCCTGCTCTGAGAAGGAGACCACTTCCTCCCCTGCAGGGAGGTTTTCTAGCACCAATGGTCTCTCTGAGATAACAGGAACCAGCCGCAAGTACTGACCAGGGACAATCTCCTCTTGAAGAAGACAGACATTGACCTTTCCACTGTGGTTACAACTTCTCTGGGAACATAGCCCATGATTTTCTCAAGTGTGCAGCCTATCTGCTGGTCTGCTGAGGGCGGCCTCTCTCTTCTGGGTCATGGTTCCCTCATGAGCAAGCTCCTCTCGGCTGTGTTTACTGAGGTTGCCTGGGCCACCAGGTACGTTTCACTAGAGACATACTGTGACAGTTGGAGAAGACTGTATTTGCAGAGAGCTGGATACCTGCAAGGTACGCCCCAACCCCTGCACAAAAGTACAGGCTTTTGTACAAGTCCATTATCCATCAAGGCCCTTTTGCTCCTGAGGGGACGTTTGGCAATGCTTAGATAATTCTATCACCACTGAAAAGGTGCTACTGACATCTAGTGGGAACAAACCAGGGCTTCATGTTCCCTAAGGTACAGAATACATACCTCTGCCCCCAGTGAAGAGCTTTCTAATCCCTGGGTATCAAGTATTAAAGCTAAGCAGGAGGGAGGGGCCTAGAGAGATGGCTCAGCAGTTAAGAACTCATACTGCTTTTGTGGTGGGTTGAGTTTGGTTTTCAATACCCACATCTGGCAGCTCACAACTCCCTACAACTCCAGCTCCGGAAGGATCCCAAACCTCTGGCCCCTGTGGACACCTGAGCTCAAGCATGCCCACCCACCCTTATATTGAATTTTAAATGAAGTAAATCTTTAAAAATTGAAGGGGGCAGGGAGTGCAACAGGAGTGAAAGGTAAGTGTATAAAATGTATTTTATACATGTATAAAAATGTAAAAGAACAATTAGGAAGAAAAGAGAAAAAATTAGATAAACCACATTAAGTTTATGCCAGCTTTAAACTGAAAATAGTTCCAGTAAGTTTCTGAAGAATTTTTACAGCCTTCCGCTGAAGGCAATTAGCACTTAATAACTCATTTAATTTGTGATTAGCTATTATTTCTCAGAAGTCACTGCAGAAACATAGATTTTCCTACCTCACAACTCTTCTTCCAACATAATAAAGTATTTATGACTCCTAAATTTAACAGTCAATGATGCTGACATAATGTTGCATTTTTTGAGAAATGTAATTAAGCAGTTATTAATTTTGATTTTCTTGCCTGAAATATCAGAGTCCATCTCCTTTTGATTCTCTGTCTTCAGACATGAATGAATGCCCTTGAAAATGTGAAGGATCTCACCGACCTGTAGAATCAGGTGAATGAAATAAAATCTAACTCCTGTGTCCTTGACCTACTTGGTTGGAAACTTAAGTGGCTCCACCAGAGGCCAGTATTTGTATGCCATTTGTTATTATGTGTCAATAAGAAGGGCAACAATCATCCCACCCTGGCTACGGTCACACGCTTTTCACAGTGCTTGGAAACCTTCTAATGTTCAGTTGCAGTCATCTCCTTTCCACAGGGCGCTGGAAGCACCGCTGCAATGGCCTAGCCTCATCTCAGGCTATTCCAACCTCATCTGTTCTACATACTCTTTCGAATTTCCTGGATTCACTAACCTAGGGTATTGGCATTGGGCCATTCCATCGAGAATACTCTTGGGACCTGGGGCAACAGACGAGTATGTAAAGTGCCTGTGGAATGAACATGAACCCCAGTGTCTACATAAATTAAAGCCTGGAACAATGGGACTTTCTTATAATCCCACTGACAGGAAGACAGATGCAGGAAGATCCCTGCATCTCATTGGCCAGCCAGTTTAGTGAATCACTGAACTTCGATCTCAGGAAGAGACCCAGTCTCAATAACTAACTAATGAAATAAAGAGAAGGATGATAGAGAAAGAGAGCCAACATCAACCTCCATACTCACATACCCACTCAGACCCACGTGCAAAAGCATACATGAACATGCACATAGACCTACACACACACACTCACACACACACACACACACACACACACAGAGAGAGAGAGAGAGAGAGAGAGAGAGAGAGAGCTTAGAGTGTTGTCACTTAAATCCTTCATTAAAATATGTTCATCCTGAGAAATGCCACTTCCAAGAGGCCTTCTTCAATTTTTCTAGTCCAGCACAGTTAGACCAGCCCTCAGGCTTCAGCAACACATAATGACAGGATGACTTGCATGATTCTGTTATTAATGATTGACTTTAAGTTCAAAGTGACAAAGATTGTGTACATGCCACTTCCTCTTACATCATGTTTGCCAAGGAAAATACTTGCTTTTCACTGGGTGGGCAGGGGGAAGCATCACACATGTTGAAGAATTAATGAAGGAATGAGTGAATGAATGAATAAATGAATGTGGTCTGTGTGATCTTAAGAAAGTCTCTGGTGAGAGGTCTCTTAGACTCATCTGCTCGCATAGGGTTGGCCTGGAACTCAACATCCAAACCTGAGGTATCTTTGGAATTACCCAAGGATATGGCTCTTAACCCAACCCCAGTACAGGAAGTAAGTCAGTTGTTAGGAACATTCCCAGTGAAGTTTCATATAGAGATCCTAGGCTAGGACTTATGGTAGCCAGAGCTGCCATGTCATCTCCACGACTCCATGATAATGCTAATGCAAAGCCTCCCCTGTGTTTTCTATGTTGTAGTTGACAGTGGAAGGAGGGTGCAGAGTCTTTCAAGTGAAACTGTGTGGGGATTGCCCAGTTGTGCTCACCTCTGTCTACTGTCTTTCTGAGGAACTGATGTTTATCTATAGATATGTTAAAAGAAAGCTGGATTTTAAAGGACCAGAGTTGACCTGTCTTATCCAGACATGCTATGGTCCTATATGCCCCATCAACCCAGGGTTCCTTTTTGATCTGGAATGATGCTGAACATGTTCAGTAGAAGGTTTTCATTTGCAGATGGCACAAAGCAACTCAAATGTTTTCAGCTAATAGACACATTGGCTAGGCTTGAAATGATAAAAAAGAAAAATCTTTCAGAGGTAGATCTGGGGTAGTGGCTTAGTCACTATGGTGCTTGCCACATAAGCATGATGACTCAAGTTGATCCTGGAAAATCTCTACACACATCAGCTACAGTGGTGTACATGTATCAATAATCCTAGAGTTGCAGAAGCAGAGACTAGAGGATGCCTGGAGCTGGCTGGTAGCCAGTCTAGACAAACACATGCTCCCTGTTCAGGGAGAGATCCTGTCTCATAGCATAAGGTGGAGAATAAACAGTAATGGTGTTAACCTCTGAACCCCCAACACACATGTACACACAAATTCAGAGGTACAGTTAGAATCAAGACTGATTTTTCCTTCCCATCTCTATTTTTTCCCATCTTTCTCTTTGTTCTGTGCATTATCTATCTCTGCTTTTTGTCACCCTTCTCTCATCTTCTTCCTTGGTTGTATCTTCTCTCTCATTTCTTCTCTTGCCTTCCCTTTCAATTTTTTTTTCTCATTTGTATATCTTAATAAGATCAAGGGTGGACATGTCAAAGCTAGGCTTTTTTTTTTCCTCAGAAACCAGGTGGACAAGAGAAGGCGCCTTTCTTGGTTGCTTCCTCAAAAGCCCCAGTAATCAGGGCCAGGAGAATAGCTCAGTGGTTTAGAGCACTTGCTATGTAAGCATGAGGACCAGAGTTTGGATCCCAAGCCCCCTTAGGAAAGTCAGATATGACTACACTTGCCTAGAACCAGCATTTCAAGGCAGAGTTAGGCAGACTCTGGAAGCTTGTTGGCCTTCCAAGTAGCCTAGCTAAAATGGCTAGCTTCAGTGACAGACACTGTCATAAAAGACAGAGAGTGAAGGAAAAATCACCTGATATCTACCTCTTTCACCCACATGTGCAGACATTTAACACAAGCACACACACACACACAAGAACAAACACAAAGTCCCAGCAATGGCTGTTTAGGATTGGTCTTCACATGCTTCAGTCACTGAAGTCAAGCCATCCTGTGTTCTCATTTGGCCAAACTGGAATAATATGTATTATCAAGATCAGGCATTAATCCCCCACTCCCCAAGCTATGAGGCATGAGCCTGGGAGAGGAGTGGGCTCCTGAACTAGGGATGTGCTGACAGCCAAGGAGGGAAAGAAAGCAGAAAAAGGCCGAATGCCTGCTCCATCCCATTACTGTGTGTTGTGGGGGAGCCTCTCACACTCACCCCCGCATATGAGCAGTGTTCAGTCAATCAAGGAAATAACAGGAGCTTTATTAGATCCCATTTCATTTTGCTGCTTTCCTTCAAGTAATTGTGACTGTGGAGAACATCTTGTTACCTGTCTCCTTTTTAATTGGATTTTCTCCATTCTCTGTAACTCCTAGTTGTTTTTTTTTCCCCACCCTTCTTGGGCTGTTTTGTCAAGGTAACTAGGCATTTTAAATCACAGTGCAATTTCTCCTAGCTCCGAAAACTGAACCAAAGTAGTAACTTTTAATAGGTCAATTACATTATTTTTCGGCAGCCTGCTGCAGTCTAATGAAACTGCAGTTTAATTAGGTTGGTGTGATGCCAAAATAAATTTTCCATTCCCTGCTTGTTTTATTTACTCATTGAAAAGGAGGGGAATCTACAAATAATAGGATTGGAAAATGCGAGGGGCTAATCAGGCTGGCTGAGCTTGGTAGGAAGGTGATTGTATCATGGTCAGTGCAGTTGAGAGGATGAAAAGCTGAAAAACAAATAAGCCAAGTAAATAACAACCTTTAAAAAGTCAGCATTTTGGGGTCCTGCATTTAAAGCATTTTTGGTTTTACAACTGGGTCTCATATAGCCTAGGATGGTCTTGGACTGGGTTCATAGCCACAGATGATCTTGAACTTTTCCTCCTCCTGCCTTCACCTCTCAAGTTTTCTGGGATTATAAGTGTGTGCCACCATGCCTGGTTTATGTGGCATCACAGACTGAACCATGGATTTTGTGTTCCATGCAACCAATCTGCCAACTGAGCCATGTTCACAGATTATCTCCCTCCCTCCCTCCCTCCCTCCCTCCCTCCCTCCCTCCCTCCCTCCCTCCCTCCCTCCTCCTTCCTTCCTTCCTTCCTTTTCTTTTATCATCTGCTTGTGAGTGCCACAGTCCCCTGCAGACAGAGGACTACTTACCCAAGTTGGTTCTTTCCTTCTACTGTGTAGATTTTAGATTAAGCTCAGGTTGTCAGTCTCGGTCGCAAGCACCTTTACCTCTGAGTCATCTAACCGTTCCAAGGCTCTCTTTCTTTAAAGTGACTCCAAATATTAACAGTCTATTCCAAATAAAACAGAATTAAACCAGAGCCCACTGATGTGTGTGAACCTACTGTATGTAGCAGACACTGTAACCTACGTTAGCACATTTACATATCTATTAAGAAGGGGCAATAATCTTGAGACGTTGTTTCAAGACTCAGCAAACATCATGGGGAAAAGAAAATGCACAAGTAATTTTTAGATCTCGAGTAGCCAAGAACATTAGAATAGCTTCTTGAGCTGTTTCCTTTTAAGGCATGACACCCTCAGACCACCCCTAGCTGCTTCCAGGCCTTCTGCCCTATGCCTGGCAAGAATCGTCTCCCACCACAGCCAGGACCATATGGTATGGATCATGAAGGAATAGGAATGAGGCCAGGTAGTTTCCCAGCAGCCTCTAAGTGATCACCTGCTTGAGGGATACAGATTTAACTAACTATAAAGATACAGGACCTCAAAGCATGGACCTTTGTCAAAAACCAAAAAAATACGATTTGTAGTGTGTAAAGGAAATAGTATTAGAATATAGACGATATAAAAGTGAGAAGAGGCATACTCAGGGGAGAAGGCAGAAATGAGGGTCAGGGAAGGAGGGGATGGTGTGGGGGAACCACGAAAAACTAAGTGTGAAAATGTCAATAAGGAAACGTATTACTTAGTATGGTAATTATAAACGTAATTTCCTTAGAAAGATAAGGGGAATCAAGCATGCAGATAAGAAGACAAGGGTCTTGGTTCCATGGCAGAGCACTCTCCTGGTAGGCACAAGGCACAGGGTCCAATCTTCAGCAGGGAAAAATTAATTAATAGCGGCTAATGAGACGGTTCAGTCAGTTCAGTGCTTGCCATGCAATCAGGAGGACCCATCTCCAGCGCCGACTTAAAAAACCAGGCACAGTGGACACTATCCTTCTCCCAGAAGTTAAGGATGAGAAAATTCCTGGGACCTTCTGGCCACCCGACCTAAACATGTCAACGAGCCCTATGTTTAATGAGAGAACCTGTCTCAGAACAAAAAAGGAAAACACACCACGGTCCCCATAAAAACATGGATGTCTCTGAGGTATGACCATAATAACCCTGCCCAGAGTTAACCTTTCACCCCCAAAAATGGGCACATATATGCATACACACCCACACAGACACACGGACATTAAATAGTAAATAAATGAACGAATGCCTAGAATACTGGGAACAAAAGAGCAAGCCAGCCAGGTACCCAGACAAAGACCCTTCTGCCTGATGGAGGAGAAACCAGATTCTCTCAATTTCTATTTCCAGTGGTTAGAAAGTCAATCTCAGCTGTTCTTGTACAAGAAAAGAAAGACTTGCAGGGTAGAATCAAGCACTATGCTGTGTTATACGGCATTTTTCTAAGCTTCTCTCAGGTGTGGCTATCACCTGTCCTGCCTTAGGAAGTCAGAAACTCTGATCATCACATATGTGGAATAACCGGAGACTAAGTCAGCTGCTGTTATGCCTTTTAATTACCCACATGCATGAGCCAAGGAGCTCTCCTCACAGTGATAAAAATTTTCAGCCTGTCTCTTCTCAGTTGGGCTTTTGTTGTGACTGTTTTCCATTCCTTTTGAATAGGACTGTAGGTCCTCTGTGCTCTGCTCAAAAGAGACATTTCATCTTCCATTTTTCATCTTGACATGTCTTGGGAGGCCCTCACCTCTGTGATATAGAGCCCTGTCTAATTCCCTGAGATGCCTCTGTGGGGCTGCACCAGCCCTGCAGAGCCCTGGCTTGAATGCTGCTAAGATCAAAGATGCTGACTTTCTCTGCTCTTGAGAATGACGCCGTAAACAGTGTGATTATTCAGAATGACAAATCCTTGCTGTCTTCATCATGCAGCTTCTTATAGTTCAGAGAGAGTCAAAAGAGGGCTGCCCTGCTGCCCATTGCTACAGACAGGATTTAGATCTTTCCCTTGTTGTTTTCTGTGACGTTCCGGCATGTGGAATGAGAGTCTGCTTGCAAATGGAAAATTCTAGGGAAATTTGTTTCTACGAATATGTAATGGTGTAGCTGGAGCATAAAGCAGACCTGGCGCTCCCATCTTCTCCTAATTAAAATGTTTCCACATAACTTGACACACACAGTTTTATCATGAGAACTATAGGATGTGTTTTCAAACAACTGAAATCATATATAGGAGCTTATGAAACAAATATTGGCTGTATTTTAATAATGAACAATTCTATATACTTGCATAATCATTTGATAAATAATCCATTGTTAAAAGCAGTGTGTGTGATGATTCATTCAGGTGTCTGGAGTCGGGAGGATGTGGCAGCTGTAGGTATGCAGGGACTACACAGCATGTGGGAAATTCCAGCTCGCTCTGGGAGGCAGCAGGGAGGACCTGCTATTCTCTTTGACAGCCCTTTCTTTGTTCTCCAGTGGAGGTCTTATGCATAGATGCAGAAAGCCCTAAACTTCACTTGGGAGGAAGTCAGGAAAGTTATAAGTTCCAGGTCAGCATGAGCTACCTAACATGCTCTAGGCAGACCTGGATGCTTAATGAAATTTAGGCTTAAACGTAAAAAATAACCAACCAAACCCAGAACCAAATTGTTCTAATTCTGAAGATGTCTACAGAGGCTGAGAGATGGATGTGTAGTAGTGCCAGAATAAGGACCTGAAATCAGATCCCTAGAATCCAGACAAACAAACATGCAAGCAAGCAAGCAAACAAACAAACAAACAAAAAAAAAAAAACACCAAATACACACACAAAAAAACAAAAACAAAAAACCAAAAAGCAAGACAATAACAAAACACCATCAAAGAAATGGGCTTAGTGGTATGCAGCTGACACCTTAATGTTGGAGAGTTGAAGACGGGAGGATTGCTGGGGCTCACTGGCCATTCTTACCTGCCATTTAGCTCCAGGTTTAATGAGAGATCAAATCTCAAAAATACAGGAGAGAAGTTTTGTAGAAGATGCCCCAAACTGACGTCTGGCCTCTAAACACATGACTGCACGCGTGCACACACACACACACACACACACACACACACACACACACACACATGCACATGCCCACATATGAGCACACATGACTGTAATTGGCAACCCAAATTAATTCTCCATGGCATTTTTTCATTGTCCTCGTTGCGTATCTCAGACGCTTTGCATTTTGTATTTTTATGGTTTCTCTCCATAAAATATCTCCAGATACTTTTCAGTCACTAGTGCTGTACCTGTACCTTGAGTTAGCTTAAGAAGAATGTATTGACTAATAGGACGGGGAAATACTGATACAAAGCTAATTAGAGCAAGCCCCAAGCAAAGTTCAAATGATGTCACAAGGACAGTCTTCTCCTGCTGCCCACATCCCTCTGTGTTCAAAAGCTATTTCCTCGATGTGGCAAGATGGCTGCTTTCAGGTCCTCTCACTCACAGGGTACATGTTACACATGCAGGTAAAATGGTCATGTATGTCAATTAAAAAATAAATAAATCATTAAATAAGAATCAACTGTCTAATCCAAGGTTGCAAATATTTCCTCTACTTCTAAGAGCTCTCTACTATTAACTCTAACATCTGGGCTGATGAGCTGTCTGTTTGAGGTGTGAGGCAAGGATTTGTCTTCTTACCAGTATCGTATGTTGAAAATGCCGTTCTTACTGCATTTTGTTGGCAATTTGAATCCCTTTTGAAACCAGGTCCCACTTTAGGATGGATCACTTCAATAATTTAAGTGTGTAAGGCATTTTCATTCTCCCACCTGGGAAAAATGGACCTTTACCAAAGGCAGAATACTTCCTTTTTGTTTTCTTTCTCATGTCACTTGGCATCATATTTGACCTGGCTGGATGTGTTGAGTTAATGAGGATGGCGCTTAAGATGAGATTATGCTGGGAACACAATTTGATTTCCAGTATCCTTGTTCTTATGTTGCATACACATGACTAAGGTAGTCATAGGGAATGTACCTGACTGTGCTGAAATCTTTTGACTTGTGTGTCAGTTGTGTGTCTCTTCTTTTGGACATATGAACAGATAGGGCATGGAAAACAGACTGAAGAAACCATCTTACCTATGTCTAGCTTGGCGAACCAGCCAAGGCTGTTGTGGTTACATGAAGGGATGTGGGTGAGGCGTTACTTACAGGAGTATGAATGACTAAAAGGCAGCATTTCTAGCCTCCCTAGCATAGCTATGGCTCAGGTAACTGCACTGCCAGAACTCCTTGAAGGACATGCAGCAGCCTTGCAGGTAGACTGCATCTTCTTTAGCAGTCTCTGTTAATACGTGAATCTTTCAAGTTTCAGAGGCTTCTCAGGCTTATGGTTTTGTTTGTGTTCTGAGCCTTATGAAGCCTCTTTTCAAGAGTGAATACTTCTATTCAGAGCAATAGCTGCCCAAGGATATCTTAGCAGAGCTCTGAGCAAGGCTGTTTTCCTTTTTCTTGCTGTGCATCCTGCCTCTGTATCCGTGTATTTTGTTCCTACAGATGAAACCACTCATGGACTAAAAATAATTTATTAAAAAAATCATTTATACTAATCATGCATAGACTATTTTTCTTGTCATTATCCACCCCTCCTCTCAAAAAAAAAGTACAGGTGCTTTATTTACATTACTTTTAATTATGTCATGCATTATAAGTCATTTAAACATAATTGGAAATCTACAGGAGGTTGCACAGAAGTAACTTAATGGACTTAGGTATCCATAGATTTAATTATCTATAGATGAAATCCTTTGTGGATAGTGAAGGGCATCTAACTACTCACATAAACAGACATACACACACACACACACACTCTTCTCAGGGTGGGAGAATTCACCCCTAGCTGAGAATTAGTGGTGTAAATAAATATGAACATATGGAGACAGATAGATAGATATACACATAAAGATATAATTTTATGAATGAATGATCTCTCAAGAGAATGTCTTAGAAAATACAATTCTAAATTTCAAAAATATGTCATTTTTTTCTTCTTCCTTCCTCTTAGCTGCTGGTTGTCAACAAAACTGCCATTAAGATTGATGTATTATTTTCTTTTTCTTACTTACATAATTTCTGTTAAATGTAACTTAGCAATTTTTACAAATCATTATGGAAAATTTTCTGATCTCCATATAGATGCCAACATACAAGTTTTGCCTAGGAAATAGCTACACAAATTATTCACCCAGACAGTGGCTGTGCAGTGCTGTTAGTTGTGTGGCCATAAAGACATTCTTGCCTTTCCTTTCGCTTTGTCCAAGAAAGCAAGACTCCCACGACTATAGTCTTCTTTGAAACAAGCCAGGCAGTTGTAGCAGGCAAGATATCTGAAAGGAAGGTGAAACTAGGGCGCAGGCTTCTCCCAGTTTAAAATGAATGAGCTAGAGCTGCAGAGAGTGCACATACCAGTGTAAGGACTTGGTTCTGGTCCCAGTAACCTATCAAAACACGATGAGCATTGTGGCATGCACCTGTAATCTTGGTGCTGCATATGTGGAGACAAGATCCCCTGAGCTTGCCCAATAGCTAGCCTAGAAAAATGACTAGTCAGTTCCAGGTTAGTGAGACAGTTCCTGTCTCAATAAAGAAAAATAGAAAGCACTCTTAAAAGAGCCTGCCTTCTCTATATGCCCATGTATACATACAGGTTCCTGCACACCCACACACAGAATACACCTGTACATACATGCATACACACTTATATGCACAAGAACAGGCACACACATACAGCTACAGCAGGAGCCCACTTTTCTTTCATTATTAAATGTTTTTTTTCCTTTATATATTTATTGGCTCCCTTTAAAGTTTGATCCCAGCCCCATTTCTCCTCTCCTGCCAGTCCCACCCTTACCTTCTCAGAGAAGCAGAGGTCCCCAAGGAGTCCCAACTTACCCAGACATTTCAAGTCTGAGCAAGACTAAATATATCCCCTCCCATTGAGACCTGACAAGGCAGCCCAGCTGGGGAAATGGAATCCAAAGGCAGGCAACAGAGTCAGAGACAGCCCATACTCCCGTTGTTAGGGGACCCACATGTTGACCAAGCGTCACATCTGCTACATATGTGTAGGGGGTCTAGATTCAGCCCATGCCTGCTCTTTGGTTGGTGGTTTAGTCTCTGTGAGCACCCATGGGCTCAGGTTAGTTTACTCTGTAGGTCTTCTTAACCATACGATAACCATGCTACAATCCACAGACCTAAAGAAACCAAGGAGGGCCCAAGGGAGGACATTTGAATCTCATCAGAAGACAAAATGAACTAAATGTCTGAAGTAGATGGAGGGAGGGAACTAGGTAGGAGGTGAAGTGGGCAGGGTAATGGGGTTGGGGATCAGGTGTAAGGAGAACAGAGGTGGGGTGGGAGGAAGGACTGGCAGAGAACAGAAATTGGTTGGGGAGAATCTTGGGAACTGGGGAGACTCCTGGGTTTCTATGGGGGTAACCCTAGCTGAGACTCCTAGCAGTAGGAGTTAAGGAGCCTGAATCCACCACCTCCTGTATCCATATGGGATTTCCAGGGAAAGGAGGAGGATATCTCAGCCATAAAACCTTTGACCTAAAATTTGTCTTGCCTACCAGAAATGTAGGGATGAAGATGGAGCCCATGGCAGCTCAGTATATATAAGTGGGTTCCCTAGTAAGGGGAATAGGGACTGTCCCTGACATGAACTCAGTGGCTGGCTCTTTGACCACCCGCCTTCTGTTGGAGGAGCAGCCTTGCCAAGCCACAGAGGAGGATGAGACCTGATAAGCTAGGGTCAGATGGAAGGGGAGGAGGACCTCCCCTATCAGTGGACTTAGAGAAGGGCATGGGAGGAGATGAGGAAGGGATGGTCAGATTGGGAGGGAATGAGGAGGGGCTACAGCTGGGATACAAAGCAAATAAAATGTAATTAATGTAAAAAAATTAATTAAAAAAAAGAAATTGAGGGAATGGCAAGCTAATGACTAGCCCAAATTTGGACCCATTCTGTGGGAGAGAGCCAAACTGCTGTCACAATTAATATTTTGTTATGGTTGCAGACAAGACCCTACCATAACTGTCTTCTGAGAGGCTTTGTCCTGCAGTTGTTAGAAACAGATGCAGAGACCCACAACCAAACAATGGGCTGAGAGTCTTGTAGAAGAGTAGGAGGAAGGATAGAGGAAGTTGGAGGGGTCAAGGACACCACAAAGAACGCACTTTTTATTGTGCTGTACACCATCTTCTTCTTTAGAAGGTGGTATGTAGGAATATCTTAGCTTTCTGGGTCCTGAAGGCAAAAATCCATTGAACTAGCCATGCTCAAAAGTAAACTGGAAGGAACTTGCATCCTTCAGAGCATCATAAGGTCAAGGTACAACCTGAGGCTGCTAGTCCACCTGATGATCATGGGAAAGATAATTTTCTTTATGGTTGTGGTCACTGTAGATCAGGTTCATTTTCAGCCAGACAAAGATGGGGTAGGCCATCCAGAACCTTATCATCATTCAGTCACATATAGAGCTCGTATGTACACACTTACTTATGCAGGTTTTTCACATGTGTTCAGAATCTCCCTGTTTATTGCACACTTTAAAAATTCAGTTACATGTCTGTTAAGACAACTTTGTCAGGACATAAATTTCCAAATAGTATTTCAAATGACTGCATGTTATTTTGTATTATGTACCGACCCAATTTATCTAACCATTATCCTGCTAATAAACACTTAGACTTTAATTGATTGGCTATTACAAGTAATGCTACAGTCTAAATTATAAAACTGTTATTCTTGCCATCTTCCCATAATTAATCCTTAGAAAAGAAAGAGAAAGAACGTAAGAAGGCAACTTGCCCAGGATTATATGCGACAGCCTGAACCAAGGAGCACACTAAAAATCCAATATATAATATTACTGACAACATATATATTATACTATTTTATTAACAAGTATATCTATGAGTTTGTGTATGCATGTATGTACATATATATAGATATATTTAAATAAATCATTATAAGTCATGGTTTTTAAGAATATTGTTTTAAAAATATATTTATATATTACTTGCTAATAATATAGTATTATATAAAATATGGTATTATATATAAATAATATATATAGTATTTGATATATTACTGATAATATACATATAAATGAATACATATATGCATAAATATAGATATATATAGGTAAATCATTACAAGTGTTTAGGAATATTTAGTGATGAAAGAAACATTTGAAAATAAAAGACCTAAGAAAACAAAAGTAGAATGAAACAGCACCTCAACACGGAAGGACTGATTCTCTCTCAGAAAGGACCTGGGTATTTTTCAAATAATCTGACATGAGCTTTTGCTGTTTTCTGTGGACTGAAATTTACTTCCCTCCGCTTAAAACCTCCATTGCACACATCAAATAGATTCCTGAGCCTTACGGGAAACTTGGATATCAATAGCAGCACTATATCGTTGCTCTGCTTAAACTTAAGTAAGTGGACTTCTGTGACCTGAATCCTTTTCATGTTGTAGCCCCAGAATTCTCTCATGTTGGGACTTCTGAAGCTCACCTCGGGGTGGCAGTGGTGTTCTGGTAGAGACTGAATTTGGTATTAATAACTGGGAGCTGGTGAAGGATGATCCCAGTATCATCTGGCCCCAGACTACTTATATCCACGAGTTGAAGTATGCTGAGAACTCACCTTACCCACCTCAACATCCCCTGTGCAGCTCAGAATAACAAGCAACCATCAAATGAGACTTGAGTGTGTCTCAGAAGTGGCAGCTCTCAGTCCAGCAACATGAACACTGCATGCAGCATCCTTACCTATTTGGATTATAATTCTCCTGTGTAAACAGACACACCTGTTCTACATCTCTGGATATAGATCGGTAGTTCTATTTATTGACCATGTGGCAGAGTGATTAAGAGCAAGGTCTGGTGGCGACCAGACTATTTTGGTCCAAATTCCAGATGCCCCTGCCTCTCCCAAGCTGGGAAAGAAAGTTTATTAGGCGTCATGCACTTCTCAGGTCTGTTCTTTGCAAATGAAATTACCAAGGGTGTGCAGCCTCAGGGCTGCCACTGCTGGGCTGTGCTAACACTCGCAAAGCGACAGCACAGTACCTGAGCAGCGTTTTTTCAGGTGACATTCTGAAGTGGTGCTCAGGAATCCTGAACTTGATAATGCAAGAATACTGCTGAAGAGAATCCACATCACATGTATTCACGAGAACTTTCACTGCATCGTTCTCTTCCCCTGAGCACCTGGGGACAGCAGCAAGCATTCACATCCTTGCAGGGTTAATGGAACAGTTTGAGAAGGGGAGTTAGCAATCTGTTCAGTGCTTCTCTGGCATCAGTTAACTTTTCTTACTCAAATATGTCATTTTATTTTATTGATGTGTGTGTCTGTGTATCTATGTATGTCTGTGAGTATGTGCACGTGTATATGTGTGTCTCTGGAGGTCAGGACTCCAATCGTGGTTTTCTTAGTTCTTAAATGGTCCAGCATCTAAGCTCATAGGATATGGTCTCTAATTTTCTTTCTCTCAAATGTTTCCTTAGGATTAATGGTAGTGTGGCTGGGGTGATGACTCAGTCTGTGCAGTGTTGGTTATTGAAATGAAAGGACCTGGATTCCATCACCAGAACCCCTGTTTAAAACAGCAGTGTCTTCTGTGGAGAACTTGAAACCCATGTGTGAGAGGGGGATGCAGGAGGATCCTAGAGCTTCCTGGATAGCTGGCATATGCAAGTTCCAACTAATGAGATCCTTCCTGAAAAGGTGACAGGTACCTGAGGAAAGCATTTGAGATTTGTCTTCTGGCTTTCACACACACACACACACACACACACACACACACACACACACACACAAATGTATGCACACATTTATGTGTGCATATCCACACAAAAGTGTTCAATGGTGCTAATGAACATGACATCTGCCAGACAGAATCGTGGGGGCTTCTGTTTTCCTCCTTGCTACCTGACCCTCCTCCACCACTCCTGCCTGCCTTGCCTGCTGCTTCCTGGCTGCCTGGCAGTCCCAGAGCAGCCCCTCACATGTGCGGTTACAATCACGCCTTATTATAGCTTTCAAAAGACGCCCTCTCATTCTGCACCCTTGTGTTGATAGAGGACTTCTGGCTTTCTGAAAAGAAACAGATAGCACAGGCTCCAAACCCTTTATTTCTTTCAGCTGATAACTGCTCCGGCCAGCGATGAACGGCGCCGTGATTACAAGATGTAATTTACTTCAAAGGACAGCTAATATGACTTCTAAACCTGTCATCACTTCTGGGGGAAGCAGAGCTGAAACAACGAAAGGGATAAATCTGAATCCACCTAAATATCTTGGTCTGGCTGAATTACAAGTTTTCAGACTGAGTGCTTAGTAAACAGCCCTGTTATGAAACATTTGTCCTCTTGGACACACAATGTAAGGAACAAGCAGGATTATATTCTTTTATGTGGATCAAGGACATGGGCAATGTAAGAAAGAGAGAAAAAAAATCTTTAAATGGCACTAAACTGCTGCCCCTGTGAATTATACCTGGGGATATTAACTGGGGAATCAGATCTGTAAAACCCTGCTAATACGACTAAACAAAGTCGCTCAAGGGATGCCCTGAATCTAAAGACTGGGAGGAAAACAGCCCCTTAAATGTGATTACAGCCAGAGCTGTATTTGCTCCCTGCAGAAAGGGCACTGAAGGCAGAGGAATGAAAGAAGAAAACACTTTAAAACTTTTGTGTCAAACCAGAAATCACAGAGTAGCAATGGCTCAGGGATTTAAATAACCCCTTTCACCCAATTCTAATGCTTTTGTGTTTTAAATTGAAGAATAGAAAGGAATTAGATACCCAATTTGGTTTTTTTTTTTTAAATTATGAAATAGAAGAGTCTTTTTTTTTCTTCTTTGCTGAGTGACTAATTGAGCCAATGCATGATTCCAGCTTGGGCTCTAACCTAAGAGATAAGCGTGGAGCTTTAGAGCTATTTAAGGGCTATGGTGTCCAGTGAGCTTTTGCGAGCATTTCCTATTCACTTGGTCATTGTATTCAGTGCAAGTTGCTATGTAGGTACATGTCCAAATTTCATTTCTGTTGCTGTGATGAAAGAAAGAAAGAAAACAAAAGCTGATGAAGAGCAACTTAAGGGAGAAAGGTTATTCTCTTCATGCATTTCCAGAGTAGAGTCCATCCCTGTGGAGATGTGAAGGCAGGGACTTGAAGCAGCCAGTGACTTCAAGGTCAACAGCAGAGAAAAACAAATGAACACATGTGCTCTTAGTTCTCAGCTCTATTCATTTCATTCTTTTTTTTATTTAACTTTTATTAATTACACTTTATTCATTTTGTATCCCCCATAAGCACCTCCTTCCTCCTCTCCCCCCTTTCTGCATGCATGCCCCTCCCCATGTCCACTGATTGGGGAGGTCCTTCTCTCCTTCTTTCTGATCATTTCATTCTTAAAAGGGGCATGTCCCAGCCCATGAAATGGTGCCACATGTTCAGGGTGGGCCTTCCTGCCTTTCTTTCTTCCATAGTTAAGCCAACTTTGAAGAACCCCTCACAGACCAACTTGATTGAGGTAATCTGTCTTTGAGTCTCTCTATGCAGATGATTCTAAGTTCTGTCAAGTTTACAATTAAAACTAACCATGACAATAACATAGCTAGAGGAACCATAAGGCAACCTTTACCTTTGACTCTTCCCATTAGAACCACAACGGCACTTTAAATATAAGGAGAAATACAGGTTAAAGACACAGTCTACTGCCCATTGTCCACACTCGTCAGCTCAAATTAGTCCTTAGAACAAGGTCTGCACCCCAGCTATCCACGAAGATGAGAGCAGGTCAAGTCCATGGGAAAGCCTCCATTGTTACTTATCTTCCAGACAAATATGTGGAAACAAGAATCAGAAAGGGGGAAAGGTAAGGCTGGGTTTGACCTAAACAAAGGAGTCTGTACCCTTCCTACAACATCTGTTCTGTGGCAAGAAGGATGCTGAAGATGGGAAGGGGGGAAGTCTTATATAGCAGTCTTATATAGCAGTAGTCTCCCCATGGTGATGCTGGTAGATCCTTAAGCACTTCACTGAAATAACAACCCTTCTTTCCTTTTGCGCTGGCCAGGGCATGAAGGACTGAAGCAAAATGACCAAGCCTGGCATAAAGAAGGAATAAATTCCATTTCTTTCCTTTCTCTGCATTGTTAATTTCCTAAGGTGCTTTGTGACCATTTGTATATGTTATTTTCCTCCTTTCCCTCCATTACCCCTTCCTCTTCTCTACCCACCTCTTCCTCCTTCTCTCTCCCAGACTCCCAGTCTCTCCCTCCTTCTTCTTTCTACCTTTTTCCTCCACGTTCTCACATTTCTTTGAAGGTTTTCGTATGTATATCCCAGGCTAGCCTCAAAGCCGCTATGTGACTGAGGATGACTTTGAACTTCTAACCATCTTGCCTCCTTTTCCTAACCTGGCATTGCAGGTGTGCATCACTATAGTATTACTGGGGGCTGAGCCTAGAACTCCATGCATATTGGCCAAGAACTGGACTACATGAGCTCAGTCCCCAGTTAATTAATCTATTTTTTGTGTAGAAATGAGTATTTGAATTCTTTGTCTATTTTCAATTGCACTGTTTGTTGTTGGGTTTTAGGAGTTCTTTATATATTCTGGATATCAGTTACTATACTATCAGACACTTGACTTACAAATATATGCCCCTCTTCTGAGGGTAGCTTTTGAATGCATCTTTGGGTGCATGATCTTGTCTATGTCTGATAAGGTCTAATATGTCTGTATTTGACCATTTGTTTCTATGGCTGTGGCAACAAATTGCTTATAAGTACATCGTTAAGCTACATTTGAGCAAAGGATATAGCCCATCCTCAGGACTCTGCTTGGTTCTCTGGCTAGAAGGTGGAGGCAACAGTAATTAAATCCTCTGGTTAGAAGGCAGAGGGATCAACCCCAGTGCTGACCTCAGGGTTTCATTCTGTTCATTCAGAGAGCCCACCTACAGGACAGCATGCTGGCCAGTGGTGGAGCCTGGAGTGTGGGAGTAGACGTTTTCTGTCCACGTCCACCTGACTTCTCTGCAAATGGTCTTAGTATCACTGAGGTGCAGACAGCTCATGTGCTTATGTGTGAACCATAGCTGGACTTGAAATGATCTGTAACTGCAATCCTTCTGCACTAATCAGGACTTTGTTCTTATGTGTGTGAGTGTGTATGCATGTGTAAATATCTGTGTGGTGTGTATATGTACATGTGCTATATGTGTATTTGTGTGTGAGAGGATGTGTGTATGTGTTTGTGTGGTGTTTGAATGTGAGCATGTGTGTGCACGTGTGGTGTGTGTGCATGTGTTTATGTGAAAGTGCTTCTCTGTGTATATGTGTGCATGCTATGTATGTGTGGCTATGTGTGTATGCATGTACATGTGTATGTGTATGCCTGTGTGTACATGTATATGTAAAGTGTATATATGCATATGTGTGCAAGTGTATGTGTATATGTGTGTGAGTGGGTGTGTGTGTGAGAGAGACAGACAGATGTGAGAAAGCATTTGGAGGTGGGACCAGCCTCAGGCATTATTTCTTTAAGTGTCACACATGAGGAGTTTTATGATAGAGTCTGCTGCTGGAATCTGGAGCTCCCCCTTTATGCAAGGCTGGTTGGCTGTGGCCAGTGAGCCCTACGGCTCCTGTCTATGCCCTCAACACTGGGATTACATGTGTGCCCCTCCATGCCCATCTTTTACATGCGTTCTGGGGGTTGACCTCAGATCCTCATGCTTGTGTTACTAGTACTTCATCAGCTGAGCTGCTTCTCCAGGCCTGGCTTCATCCCTTTTGTGGATTCCTGTTGCTTTTGATGAGTCTTTATAAAGGCAAAAGGAGCCCACGTTTCTCAGGAGCAATTAAGACCCCTTCCTGAGGCCCTTTGACCGATGGGCAGCAACACACAAACCGCAAACTAGAAATCATCTACCCTGGGATGGACGGAGAGCTCACCACTGCCTTATATCATCAGCAGAGATCACAAAAAAGAAGAATGATTTCATTAATTCCTGCGAGTGTTCCCTCAACGGCGTCGTATCTTCTGCGTCCTAAAAGCAAAACTACATAAGGAATGTGGTATAGATTTGCACATGGGGAAATCACTGCCACCATGACAAACTTGTTGAATCATTCTTTTCTTGCTCTAAAGGGGGGCCGTGAGCCAGGTCTGGAGCTCGACATTGATTAAGGACAGGATGCACAAAACTTGGACTTAGGGACTAAGAAGTAAGAGCCTGGTGTAACAGAGAGGATTAAAAGGCAGAGCAGCCTCGGGGAACAAAACACGGATTGCAAGAACTTTCCTCCCCCTACCCTTTCAATATAATCTTACGTGATAGCTCTGTTTTGAATGTTGAAATGAATCTGCTGATAAGAAGTCTGGCTGCCGTGTCTTGCATTCATTGTGGGCCTGGGATTTAGGACTCCTGTTCTGGTAGCTAAATCACAAAACCTACATATGTCAGGATCATCCAGATAGCTCTTAGAAATCCCAGTGCTGGGCAGGGGCTAGGGCTCTACGGTAGAACATTTGGGTAGTGTGCTTCAGGCCCTAGGTTCGAGCTCCGATATCAGTCTAAAACAAATAATCCAGATAAACAGTGTTCTAGTCCCCTTCCGGAGAAAATGCACACATCTCTCATGGATGGGTGCTAGGAATCAGGGCAGGTGAAGCTCTGGGTAAGGGCAACATACAGAGGGGGTTCAAGGGCTGTGCCATAGAAGCCCACTCCACCCTTCCTCCCATAGATGAGCCCAGCTGAGGTATGATGCCTGGGTATAAGGACAGATCTACTTTTAGGGTTAACATCTGGAAACTTGGCTGTATTCCTTGCTCCAGGTCCTGCTGTTAGTGTGTTTTATAGATGCTGACAGATGTCCCTTGAATTCTATTTGCAAGGTGTTCCCTTCATAAAGCTTTGAACATAAACTTTGTGATTTCTCACTTCTCTGGAGCAAGTGGGCCCACTGGGGGAGGTGTTTGTGCCTCCACAGCTTTTAAAATTTTATTTTTAAGATTTAGTTCATTGACACCTTCATGCATATATTTAATGCATTCTAGTTACTCTATCTCACCAACATGTCTTATCTTCCTAACCAGCTCTGCCAACTCCCCTTTTTCCTTAGCTGTCCCTTTCCCAGATTCATGGCTTCTATTTTACTGTGTGATCTGTTTGGTTGCACTGGGGCCAATCCACTGAGACTCTCTTAGTTTGCTTTCTATTGTTGTGATAAAACACTACGACTAAAATCAACTTATTTCGATTTACAGTTGTAGTCCATCATGAAGGGAGTTCTGGGAGAAATTCAGGGCAGGAATCCGGAGTTAGACCTGAAAAGGAAGCCATAAAGGAATGGTGCTCACTGGCTTGCTCCCCACGGCTTCTTCAGCCTGCTTTCTTATACAACCCAGGACCTCCAGCCTAGGGATGAAAACACCCACAGTGCATTGGACTTTTCCACATCAGTCACTAATTAAGAAATTATTCCTTAGTTCTGCCTACAAGAAATCTGATGGTGGCATTTTCTCAAATGAAGTTTCTCTCCCCAAATATGACCAGGATTGGATCAAGCTGGTAAAAACAAACCAGCACAGGAACTGTTGTTCATTGGAGCCTTGTGAGGTCACCAGTGAGTGCATAACTAAAGGCTCCACATGTTGCTGAATTATTAGAGAGAAAACAGTTCTGCGAGGAGGGGGTAGGGCTGGCCACATCGCCAGGATCTCCCGGTCGGTTTCCACTTCCAGTGTTGAGATTAGCAATGACCCACCAGGCCTGACTTTTTATTCTAGTTCAAGGGATGGAATTAGAGACCCAGTGCTTGTGCAGCAGGGACTGAAACAACTAAGCCTCCTCCCTTTCCCAGTTTGTCTTCATGGACCCGAGGTTCGACACCTCAAACTCTAGAAGCACGTTCTTTTTTTTTTTTTTTTTTTTTTTAATGTTCGAAGCTCATTATCTCTCAGACTGTTCTCAATAACAATGCCTAGAAGGGAATTCAGGAGTCTGAGTTTTTAACAAGTTCCCAAGAGAATTGGTCATCTGGCTACTGGTGACTAGCAACTAGAGGAAGATGTGAGAATGATTCTGAATTTTGTAAAGACATCTTAATTTATGTTATTGTGGCTTAAAAGGGAAGAAAAATCCTAGCTTGTCTCCTAGAATTAAAAAAAAATGAAGCATTGGAATACGATGTTTTATTTTTGTGAATGTTATAATGAGCAGAATGTTTCTCACTGTGGTTTCAAACTCTTTTTTCATTCTTTCTTCCCTTCCCATCATCTGTCTTTCTCTCTCTCTGACACACACACACACACACACACACACACACACACACACACAGACACACACACTGAGGCATTCCAGGAGCCCTTCTGTTAATAAATCCTAATAGCTCAGCATCAGTTTCCTTATTTATTGAAGTGTTCTTCCCTGTATCTACTCTTCTTCCTCTACCCACCTTTTTGTTTATGCTGCCCCTCTGTGTGCATGATCAACGCTTGGACTAATTATTTCAGGCTTTTTTTTTTAAATTATCATGCTTTTATAGTTTTCCCACAGAGTTAAATGATTCCAGAGTTTGCTGGCAATACCTAAAAGCACAGATAACCATGAGGCAGTGATCCTCCTGCCTCAGCCTTCCAAGTATTGGAATTTCACTCATTCAGCATCTCAGTTCATTCTGAAGATTATTTTCCAGTGTTAGGAGCATAGAAACTTTACCTCCTAGTAGTAAAGGCAGAGCAAAGGTCTCGGGTGAGCTTTTTTCACTTTCCAAAATGCCCCTCATGTTGTTATTTAGCTTTATCTGTTACTGACAAAGCTAAATAAAGCACAAGATGTCTGAAGCATGCACTCCTTATTCTTGGATTGCACATTACCAGGGGTATCATGGCATCTAGAGGTGTCTAATCCATACAGATGAGGCAGGTGAAACTTGAGAAGGAACGGGAACTGGAGAATGGCAGGGTGTAAGTCTAGTGAACAAATCACCAATGTTTTACCTGTGGCCATGTAGTATGTGCCTTCAGCTTACTTTACTTGCATGATGTCTGAAAGCTCCATCCACACTGTAGCGGACATAGTCTTAATAATGGTCTATACTGTGGGTGTATGGACAGCTGTCCTTACTGTTTATCTTACAATAGGTTTCATTGTTCTTTTCTTCTCTAAGACCTAGCATCAGACATTTCTCCTAGGAGAAGCCCCTAATTGTAATGACTATACATGCCCGGGCTTTCTGCTGTCACCAGAAGACAAGTGGCTCAAGAGGTGGATCAGTGGGTAAAGTGCTTGTTGTGCAAGCACCGAGGATCTGAACACAGATGGACAGTGCCCAGGTAAAAAGCCAAGTAGATCCTGGGTGAACTGTGGCTTCAGTGAGGCAGCCTGCCTCAAGAACTATGAGATGAAGGCTATTGAGGACAACACTGTGCTGTCAGCTGCCACATATGTCCACATGAGATGCAAACACGTACGTATGCATACACATAAGTAAACGTATAAAAATGAGAATGCATTTGCTCACTCAATAAGCATTTGAGTCTATCATCTGTAGTTCAGTGTGTTGTTCTCCAGTTACTGGACATTTTTTTAATTAAAATTGTGGGGTTTTTTTTTTTTGTTGTTGTTGTTTTTTACCTAGGATCTTGTATAGGCCATGGTGCCCTTGAACTCACTATATAGGAACAAGAATGACCTTGAACTCTTGATCTTTCTGCCTCCATCTGCCAAGGGCTAGGATTAACAATATAGACCACCAGGCTGAGTCTATGCAGTTAGAGGTAGAACCCAGGATTTGTGCATGGTGGGCAAGCACTTTACATCTGGGCTAACCCCTACCACCCAGATGTGCATATTTAATAGAATAATCTTCTGCTCCCTAAAGCTCTGAGTGTGCACACATAGCATGCATAAGTCTATGCACACAGCATGTATAAGTACACACACATAGCATTTGTAAGCACATGCAAAAAGCATGCATAATACATATAGATGGCATGCTCAAGTTCATGAACACAGAATGCATAGGTACACAAACCTAGCATGCACATATATATGCCAAAACATGCATAAATATGAGAAAATGCAAATCTCTAATTAAATATTGAGCCCTGTGAATCTTAGTCATACATTATCTCACAGCTGAAACTGTGGTGACAGGACAGTTAGACTTTGGTTAGCTCTCAGAAAGGCTGGGGCAGTCAGTTTCCTGGGTGTTTAAGATATTTGTTTGTTCTAGGAGACTCTTTCCTCAAAACTGAAAATCAAGTTTACTGAATTCAATTAGACAAACAAAGCCCCCATTGCAGCATCAGGAGCCAAGTGAGAGGAGGCAGCTGCTGGCCTCAGCATCAGAGTATGCTTTGGAATTCACTTGATGAATACCGGGGCACAGGATCTGTCAGGCCTGATTAATTCTTTGCACTGGCAGTATGAGTGCCTTGATCTATACAAAAGATGCTTGCTGTGTGGGTCTCCACAAGACAGCCAACAGAGGCAGCATCCAAGCAGCTTTCCCACCAAGAGCTTCCCTTCTCTGTCATGTATTCTCCTGTCATCTTGGCTAACAGATTTTCTTATGTGCTAGAATAATCATCTTAGGGAAGATGGAGTGTGAATGATTGGAATGCCTAGAATATGAGAGATGGACTGGAACACACAGGCACACACACACACACACACACATACACACACGTACACACACACATACACACACGTACACACACACACAGCTGGCCAGTTTCTGGGTGCATTTGAGGTGCCCATAGCTTCAGATCACAGCTCTGCTGTAATGGCTCCTACTGCAAAAGCTTAAGCAGCTACAAATAGACAGAAGTACTGTGTTTTCTACACAGTGACAACTACTAAACAATTTTTATGTTTGGTCTACACATCATGACACCTTTAAAGCATGCGTGCAGCCTTGGATGGTTTTCAGCATAATTAGACGTAAACCTAGTTCCACTGTGTGAGGATGCTCATGTTGCATTGAGTGGAATGAACAGGTGAAGAATAATGTATCTCATGTCTGAAATAGGATGAGAAGCAGGTAATGTTTTTAATGGTAACCAGGCAGAGTTAGCATAGTGGCTAAGATGTTTACCTCTAGAATCTATGTAAAACTACTGGATTCCTGTTTGTAATTCCAGTGCACAGAGACAAAAACAAGTAGATCTTATTGACCAGTAAGCCTAACCCAATCCCCGAGTTAAAGGCCACTGAAAGGTTTGGTGTGTAAAACAAAATGGGAAGGAACAATGCCCTGGGTTGGTCTTTGGAACACACACACACACACACACACACACACACACACACACACTAGTAGCTAGAGTTCTCCATTTGGAGGTAAATTTTAAAGGAATTTTACGTAATTAGTCTGTTCATTGTGTGAGGATTCTATAATGTATAAATAATGTTTTGGGGACAGAATCCAAAGATTCCTTTCCTCATGAAAGATACTATTTCTCCAGTAAATATCTTGTCAGAGAGCAGTCTTTCTGGTAATGAAACAAGGCTGGTGAGGAGGCTGAGTGTGTGAAGGTGCTTGCTGACAAGCCTGAGAACTTGAGTTTGATCTCTGGGAACCACAGAGTAACAGGAGAGAGATGATGACTCCTTCCATTGGTAAGAGGACACAGTGGATCTCTCCAGACACATGCTATGGCGTAAGCATGCATAAATACCCACTTACAAAATAAAGACATGTTTTAAAAGGTTAGTGAAATAATTATAATTTCTGATGCATCCAGACTACTCTCCAACAGAAGCACATTTGAAATCTATGCATACAGGCTAAGGTGTCCATAATTCATTGAGTCTGAGTACCGCGTTGATTTGGATTCCTGCCGTTTAATCATCTTAATATCATGAGTCAATAATTGACATCATTGGAAATTCGTCATGAAGAATGTGTGCACATGTATGTCCTAGAAGCTACTGGGGGTCTTTGATGATTGGTTGGTTGGTTGGTTGGTTGGTTGGTTGATTGGTTGGTTGGTTGATTGGTTGGTTTGGGATGGCTCTGTACATGCTGAGGAAGCTTTTTACCTACTGAACTGTATTCTCAACCCTGTTTGGTTATTCTGCTTTTAGACTGTGTCACTGTTCATATCCCTGACTGGTCAGGAACTTATTGTGTAGATCATGCTGGCCTCTAACTTATAACAATCCTCCTACCTTGGTCTTCTAAGTGCTAGGGTTACAGGTATACCCTGCCACATCTTTCTAATTGATTACTAAAGTGAGTGAACACAGAGCTGATTAGCTGGGTCTGGAGCATACTGACGAGGACAAGGTGAGCTGATCACATTAGACACTTTCTTTGTGTCCTGTGGCTACTCCAAGAAAATACCACAAGATAGTTAGTTTAGAAAAACTGATTCATGGCAATGGCAGCTTTTCTTCCAACCATGGCTCTAAATAATGTTTTTGTTTGTTTGTTTGTTTGCTTGTTTGTTTGTTTTCCCCTCAGCCTCTTTCCTATCGTGTGCTGGCTCCACACCACCTTTAATGTTTGTTCACTCTCAGATGCATCCTGAGCTGTCTTCATCTTCCCCTCACATTCTCCCTGTCTCTGTCTTCCCACGGTTATTTTATCATGACTACCCCAGTCAGATGAGGCCCCACCCATCCATTACGACGTTGTCTTAGCTAGTTACATCAGTCCTGGTGTGAGACTTTCTTTAAATCTTTTTCATTTGGAATTGATAGATTGAGTATTAAGTCTTTAGCACATTTGAGGCTTTTCACACCTAAACTATAGATCGTTGGGTCCCAACAACACAATCTAATTATTTGTGATGCTTCCTAGACAGGCTTAGTAAGAGAGATAAGCACTATGATGCTGTGATCCATGGGATCTAGGATTCAAACAAGGGCCATTTAGCTAGCTTTCAATGACAGTTGCCCTTTGGCTTGATGAAAACACATGATAAGAAATACAAATTTTAAAACAGTTGTTTCTCCAGTACCAACTTCTCCCTCTAAAGGTGACACTTCCTGCTTCTAAATCTGAAATACACTCATCCTTGAAGTACTCCTTCCCACTAACATGGCCATTGGAAATGAATTCATTTTTCACCAAAATAAATAAATCCATTCATAGAAAATACCATATGCTTTCTACCAATCTTTCCTTATCATGGGAAAATCAGTATAAGTGCCCAAGTTTCCCTTCTTTCAAAGGTTCTCTTTATAGCTCCCAACCATTGGCATGCAAATGTGCATGAGATGAGATGGAGAGGGATGGAGCCTCGATCGTGCCCTCTCCTCACAGAGGTAGTCAACCCAGCTCCTGGAATTCAGTTACCTTAGTGACTAAGCTGTGTGTGTGCGTGTGTGCGTGTGTGTGTGTGTGTGTGTGTGTGTGTGTGTGTGTGATTACCAGTCTTTTCTTTTTTTAGGGAGAGGAACTATTTGGAAACCATTGTGCAAACACTGTGCCAATCTCTTGACACTGAGCCTTAGCCCTTGGTCCATATGAGGACTCAGGGACAGTACCTAGATTGTCTTTCATAGGGGAGGCCATGAACCTGATCAAGACAGACTACCTCCAGCCCCAAGTCCAGTGCTTTCGTATGCATTGTCAGCTTCCTTTCAGAAACACAATTGTGATTTATTTTGTGTTTCTGGCTCCCTCAATGATCCCCAATTTCTAGTCCTGTGATTTTAAGTGACTCCTCTTTGGGAATTCTTAGCTGTTAGACCTTCTTGACTCTACAACCTCCATCGTCGGTTGCCTCTTGGCTTTCTAGGAATAGGAGAGAATATAAAAAAATAGTAGAAGCTGAGAGAAATCAAGTGTGGTCAAGGTGGCCGAAGAAGTGGTACAAGGGAGAAGATAGTTCATGCAGGAAGAAAGAAGATTGAGTAGGGCTAGAGAAAAGAAGGCAGTTGATGCAGGAAGCTGAGCTGAGCCAAAGAAGATACTGTTACATTCTGGCCATCTCCCGGAACTGTTGTTTCTTTCCTGCACACTATGACCAGCCTGTGCCACTCTGCATAGACGAGAGCACTTCTCTGTATTCTTTATTCTGGCTTTCATCCTCTGTGTAGAGGCACAATGAGCACAACCCTTAACAAAAATGAAGCTGGATGCAAGAGAATAATTTGCAGTACAGCCCTAAGGTCAGAAAGGCTTGGTTCTTTCCTTTGGAGTTGGAGATCCGTGGGCAGTGACAGGAAACAGCCCCAAGAGGGTCTGTTTCATTCCAATTAAAAGGTATTCTAGCACTTAACATGTACACATGGGGTTGATCTAGAAAGCAATGGCTTGGGTGAGATAGCCAGGGAGGGGAAAGAAACTTCAGATGTCTTGTGTCTTTTTCTGTCTGCAGGAGTGAGACACAGGGGCTGACACAGTCGGTGCAAAACTAAAATTCCAGGGTCTACAACAATGAGTCAGTGGCCTCCTCAGATTTGCATGTCCTCATACAAGGAGACATGTTCCGTCTTATTTGGCTAGGTCAATCATTGCTCCTGCTGTTCATTATAGGAACAAAAGGGAAAGTTTGTAAGCATATGCTTTTGTTTGAAGGCAAATTTGTACCCCCAAGTGAAGTTTCTTCTGTGTGTGTGTGTGTGTGTGTGTGTGTGTGTGTGTGTGTGTATGCAGGCATATGCTTACCACAGCTTGCATGTAAAGCTCAGAGGGCAACCTTAGGTGATGGTTTTCAACTTGAAATTAACTTGTTTGGGATCGAGTCTTTTATTCCCTGCTGTGAGTTTCAGACTAGCTGCCCAACAAGCTTCTGGGGGTTCTCCTGTCTCTGTCATCCGTCTTATCTTAGAAGTGGGCTTCAGGATGTGTGTTACTGCCTCTGGTGTGCTTTGAATTCTGAGGGTTAGAACATAGGGCCTCATTTTTGCCAGCCCTTCCAAATGCTTTTTTGAAAGTGCTGCCTTATTTGGAAGGAATCAGTTGGTGAATTGAATTTGGTGAGTTTGGGGACATTTCTTGAGGACACTGAAGTGTCCTAGAGGTGACTGAAGATCCAAGACAGTAGAAGAAATTTGTGTTCTCCTTTTACAACCCTATCTCAAATTCCAGAAGGTAATTCTTTCAGTCCTTTTTTCCCCTATTTAATAGATGTTTAACAAGTATAAACCACACATGGCAGCTACACAAGTCCATAAAGACTCACTTTGTCTTCACAGAAGTTATATTCTAGTGGAGGGGAACAGCCTCTAAGCAGACTTATGTACCATCACACATCTAACTGTGGTTGTATTAAATGAGAAAGTGAGAGCTTTGAGATTCAAAGTCAATTCAGATCAGAGACCTGAAAAAAATACCACTATTTTTCTCAAGACCTCAGGGGTTAAAAACACCTGTCTACAATGGAAGGAAACGTGGCTAGTAGGTAGCTACACTGAAAATGAGGTGTTCTGTTGGTGGATCTCTAGTCAAAATAGGATAGAGATGGTGGTGACTAAGATATAGTAGTTCCCTATGAAACTTGCAGAAAATCCTTTTGCTTTCACTGTCTAGTGCTCACTCATTCTCTCCTACCTTCCTTCCTCCTCCTCTTTCTTCTTTCTTACTTCCTATTTCTCTGTGTATTCTTTTTCATCCTGTTCTTCCTGCTTCTCTTTCCCCTCTTATGCTTTCTATTCCCCCAACGCTGTCTCTTTCATCACTCTTTCCTCCTTTTCTACTTCTTAATTTTTCTTTTCTAATATTTCTAAATTCTCTCTAACTATGATGGAAGCCAGTTTCATCATGATTTTTCAAAACTATATGGTCTTTAATGCCCCCCAAATTTGCAGAACAACCTGCCTTATCAGTATCTCTTTCAATTAATGTAATCTTGTTTCTGTTATTTCCACCATATTATTCAATCTGGCGAGCCTCATTACATTTGCAAGTGCATTAAATTGGAGCCTCTCTGGAAGGAGAATGATGATTATCAGCTAATTTAATTATGTTTCTCCATTTGCGGCATTTAATGATGTCTGCCATTGTTGTTGGGGATTCGAACATTGGCTCTAGGTAGAAATTAACTCTGATCCCATGTAAAGTTTGCGTTATCAGATAATACTTGACAGCTCATTGAGGTGCATGTTCAGTAATTTTTGAGTCTAATCAAAATTGATTTATGTGCAATCAAATTATGGGAATAAAGAAAAAGCTTCAGGAAATTCAGTGCTGATTATAGTGTTTCCTGGCTCTGAAGTTATTCCAACATGCATCTCTTAGTTTCATACCAACATCTCAGTGAGGTCTACACGTGTGTGGGGCTTTTGTTTGGAGGAGTTATTTGTAAATTGCATAGAACTTGAGTGTTCTTGACTTCCTGGTATGAGTTGGAATGAAGTGTTTTGAGTTTTGTGTCCTGTTTGGTAGATGTTTTCTGGGTGTTCTTTAAGTTTGACAAGGCCTGAGCTTCTCCAGAAAGGAGGAGAGGTGACCACAGAGATTAAAGAGAGGGTCTTGCTAACCTGGGTATTTACATTTCATCAGATTGATTCTGTTTTTATGCCTTCTCTTTGGTTTTGTCACTTAATTTGGAACTGTGTGGACAGATTCTAGAACTCACATAATGATTTGGGCATGATGGCACATGTATGCAAGCCCTGCTTAAGCATTAGAGACAGGTGGACCCCTGGAATCCATTGGTCAGTCAGCCTCGCTGAATTGCTAAGCTCCAGGTTCAATGAGGGACCCTGTTTCCAAAAATATTTTTAAAGAGTAGTAAGTTAGTGTTGTTGAGTTGCAAACAGAACTTTCAGCAATGATAGGCAAAAAGTGTAGAGATCAACCACAAAACGGTGGAAATGGCCGATGACGCCCAACGCTGGCCAGGCTTCTATGCACAGGAATCTGCATGCATGTGTACACACAGGAAAGTGTACATTCGCCACACAAATACCCTCATATAAAGATATACTTAGAAAAAGTGGGGCCAGAGAACTCTTTTCCAGTGTGCTTGTTATTTCTAGATCTTGCCTTCCTTTGGTGAAATTGGAAACAAAGAGAGAGAAGAGCAGAGAGAGAACTCACCCCAATAGGAATCATGTTCCTGAAACTCACTTCAGCCTTGTTATAAGGGTTTGGGTCAAGGGGAACTTTTGAACTCCCTACCCCAGTCCTTGGCTGATGATGTAGCTCAGTGGTAGAATGCTTGTCTAGCACAAGCAAAGCCTTAGGTTTGAAATTCAGCATTTCCAAACAAAACAGAAGAAAATAAATGGTCCCCAAGAACTCCCCCAAACAAAACCCTAACATGGTGGAAGGTTGTGGTAAGTTCCTAGGCCCTGGGTGAGGGAAGCATTTGGTGTGGTGAAATGGAGATGACTTTGCTTCGACTGTGCCTGACACCTCTATGATCTATGATGTATGAAGCCCCTCTCTACATACCTAAGGAACATCTTTAAAAAGACAAAGACACAAAGCTGAGCAGAGTTTACAGTCCTGTGGGATGAGAGGGGGAGTCAAGATTCCATGCACAAAGAAGTAAGATGTAACCTTTGAGAGGCATAACGTATGCTTCACAAGGCAGGGATAGGCCTGGGCAAAGATACAGCAGATATGTGTATTAAAGAGAATGCCCTCAAAACACATAGACACCCCGTAATAACCAAGCACCTTAAAAGTAGACACTCTTTGCAGTGGTCATCCGCTGCCACTTCTCGTGAAGAGCTGGCTCTCAACATCACTAAATGTGTTGTGTCAATAGTAATAAGGGCGTGATTGCTATGGCAGTGAGCAGAGTCTCTGAGTGCTCATAAAGGTATCAGCAGGTCAGTGAACATACATGTATCTGAACTTGGCCAACGCATCTTACTGCTTCTACAGGCCACGTGCCCCTACTTCTAAAAAAAGGGCATGTCTTTTTGTTATTTTGTTTTTGTTTTTGAGATTAGTCTTTCCTCCTACTCTAGATGCACAGGTTTATGTGCTCACTTTGTACCACAGAGAACAGAATCTTAGGAATCTGGCCTTTGTCCTAAATGCAGTGCACTTTTCTCCATGTTCAAAATTTTGTAGCCTCTCTACAAGGAGTTGCTGATTTGCAAAGGTTCATTGTAGGGAGTCATTGGTCTGGTTTGAGGCCTCTGGCTTCTACTACACTATCAATACTGGATCCTCGCCAGGATTCCTTTTGGATATCCTGTTGGGCAAAAGGGTGAACTGTGTGATACACCACAGCTTCCACAGAGAGATGATTTTGTGTTGTTTCTTAATTTATTTTTATTTTTTGTTCTTTTTTGGGGAAAGGTTGCAAAGGCAGAGGGCAGAAATGGGGGTGTAGAGAGATGAGTGGGATGGGGGAGCATGATGTGAAATTCACAAAGAATGAATCAAAAGTTTAAAAAGAAAGAGTTTTTGATTAACAGCCATTGATTTTTTTTTCCTGTTACCTGAGCACATTGCAATAACAAAAGTATGGTTTTATTTTTGTTGAGTGTCTTGATTGGTTGGTTGATTGATGCTAGTGTGTGTGTGTGTGTGTGTGTGTGTGTGCACGCATGTTTGTGTGAGTGTGCATGCACACACATATGCTTTGTTTTGAAACAGGAATTTAAATAAACCCAGGCTGGCTTCAGACTCTCCATAGAGCTGAGGCCCTTCTTGACCTCATGTCCTTCTGCCTTCACCTCCCTCGTACAGGAATGGCAGGTGTACACCACCACACCTGTTTATGCAGTGCTGAGAACTGAATGCTTTGCAAGCCTCCTCATCCTGGTTGAGCTACATGCGCAGAAAATACAGTAGTATTTTTATCACATTTTATAACTTGTCCATTAATTTCTTCCTCTAGCAACCTGCTTTATTCCTTTTAAAAACATATTTCACAGAAAATTACGTCAGTGCTCTCCAGCCTTCATACAGATGTGGCTGTTGAATGTGAGTCCACAGCTATCCACAGACTTTTTGTTGTTGGAGGTAAAAATTTATTTATAATGAAACATAAACCTTAGGGGACAACATGATGAGTTTTGCCTCATGTGTACCAAGCAACTTCGGGTAGGAAGAGAATGGTCACTACCCAAGAGTGTAGGCACTCTTTATATGTATAGTAGAAGCTGTGCCAAACTTGTAATTTATGAATTTATCCAGTAAAAGGTGAATTTCTACATATCATATATGTGTGTGGCATTTATGATGGATGCATAAGAGAATAGTGGGCCCACACAGTGCAACACACAGAGCTGTGGTGGAGATACCCTGTGTCTACACGAAGAGGCTCAGGGAAGAGGTAAGTTGATCCTCTTGGCATGGTATTTAAAAAGAACACATGTGTGGACTGCGCAGATGTCATGTCCATGACAAGGGAAGAGAAACACGGTGTTATTCATCTAATTGAGAATGTTTAACGACTTTTTTTTGCCCAGTCTCCCAACAGCTACAGCCTCTCAAAGTCAGCCCTGATTTCGGATTTATTGTTAAAAGACTCATTAATGTCACAAATACTTATGGTGGGATGGACTGTCTTCATTTAAAAGGACAGGTTGTGCTTTCATTTTGACCCTCAAAACATGTAGATTTAAAAAAATTCAGCATTAATTGGCAGGATCAATGAGGGTGGGGAGGGCATGTGTGGTTGAAATGTTCTTAGAAAGAAGATAGAAGGAGATTGCTCACAGCCTCTTAACTGGGAATGACAACTAGATTTTAATTAACAGCGGGTGAGTTGGGTGGTCAGCCATTTGACATTTAGGTGGATCACGGAATATTCTCCCCTCTGAACCACATTTATTTCCAGCTTAATTAGTCCTTCTGAGATGGCCATGCCATTAGCAGCAGCCTCCCCATTTAAGATCCTTTTAAGCAGACCTTTTTATTTTTTTCTAGTTTTGATTCGTCTCATTTTCGTGGTAGCTTAATGTTATAAAAGACCGGGACTAACTCATTTTAATGACCTCGCATGCACAAATGCTAATTTTACATTTGGCCTTATTTCTGTAGTTTTTTCTTATATATATGAATATGAAAAAAATATTTTACCCAAGACCATTTCTTTCAGAAGGACAAAAATGGGAAGATTAAACCTCTTGGTGTCATCTGCCTGAAAAAATCCCGTGGCTTCTCTTGACAGGAAGGTTTTCAAATCCCTCCTTGTTCTAAGCTTCTCTGCTTTGACATCTCATTATTTTACCCAGCTACCTCTGCGTCACCTTCACCCAGTTAATTAAGTAACTCATTGAATGTATTATTCAGTCTTGATTCTCCTCTGTGACAGAGAGGGATGGAGCTGTTCCTTCACTCCACCCTCCTGCTGCTTTCTCTTCCCTCCTTCCCTTCCACCCACACCCAAGGAAAGGGGGAAGGAACACAGCAGCATAGCAAGAGGTTGACTTGTTTATTATCATCATTGTTATTGTTGGTGTTTTATTATTATTATTTCAGTAGTGGACATGGATCCCACAGTCTATTGCACATTAGGCAAGTGCGTTACCACTGAATTATGCTTCCAGCCCTATTTTATTTTCTAATGGAATTATTCCTGAAAGAAAATGGAGCTGACAGTAGGAAGAGGGTGATGAGGGTCACCATGGTGATAACAGCTTTTCTATATGAGAGGTGCTGGCTTATGCATCTCTCTTGCATAATCTTACATGCTACTTTCACAGCTATGTGAGATAAGTACTGTTCTTTTCCCATTCACAGATTGCCAGACTACAGTTCAGTTGAGTACATGAGCTTGAACACACGAGTTGTGTGTAGTTTATGGGCATCAAAAACTTAATTTGAACTCACAATGGGCTGTTTCTTTCTTTTTTTTTTTACATTGGTATGGATTTTATTATTATTATTATTTTAATATTAGTTACAGTTTGTTAACTTTGTATTCCTGCTGTATCTTGCTCCCTCATTCCCTCCCAATCCCACCCTCCCTCCCTCATCTCTTCCCTGCCCCTTTCCAAGTCCACTGATAGGGGAGGTCCTCCTCCCCTTTCATCTGACCCTGGTTTATCAGGTATCTTCAGGACTGGCTGCAAAGTCCTCCTCTGTGGCCTAGCAGAGCTGCTCTTCCCTCGGGGGAGGTGGTGTCAAAGAACCCACCATTGAGTTCATGTCAGAAACAGTACCTGTTCCCCTTATTAGGGTACCCACTTGGATACTGAGCTACCATGGGCTACATCCGAGCAAAGGTTCTAGGTTATATCTATACATGGTCCTTGGCTGGAGAAACAGACTCATAAGAGACCCCTGTGCCCAGATATATTTGGTCCTTGTGGAGCTCCTGTCCTCTCCAGGTCATATTAACTCCCCCTTCTTTCTTATGATTCCTTGCACTCTGCCCAAGGTTTGGTTATGAGTCTAAGTATCTGCTTTGATACACTGCTAGGGCTGTTTCTTCACATGTTCTCAGAAAGCATCTTATATGTTTTTCTATTTGTAGCTAAGTTTGCAGCCACCAAATAGAGCGTGGGTGGTCCTTAGGTTGGCAAAAGCAGAAGGATGATGGGAAGCTCTGACTCACCTTCACCTTCTGCCCTGTCACTGCCAAGCATTGGAAGAGAAAGTTGGTACTCCTCTGGGCAAGTTGCCCTCATCCTCTAAGGATGTGGTCTTCTGGGAATGGTTGGCCACACACCGATGACACACAGCCTGTGTTTTCCTACATGAAACTCAATGAAAGGCATGGAAAATCCTGCTGAGATTGTTTGGATTTGGTCAAGGCTTTAAAGAGGACAAAACATTTGATATGGAAGGACATAGGAGGAGGTATCCAGAGTGCAAATACAAAAAGCAAAATAAAATATTTCCAAAGTCAAAGCCAGCAGATTTACAAGAGAACCATGGAAAGTGTGGGATCTGAGAGAAAACTGGGAGTGTGTGTGTGTGGGGGGGGGAGAAGCAGCAAGCAAAATTAAGGATAAGTAAAAGAGTTAAAGAGAGGAACACCTGTGTGTATGGGGGGTGTGGAAGGAGGAAAGGAAGAGACTCAGATAGGGAAGGAAAGAGGAAGAGAGAGGAGGAACCATAGAAAGGAAGGGACTAGAGACAGAAAAGAAGGGAGGAAAAGTTGCAGTTAATGAAGGCTTCAGAAGAGGAGGGAAGACTCTGACCATGAATGAAGTGGAAGTAATTTTAAGCCCTCCTCTTTTTTAGGTGAAGCATCATTTTAGAAGGGTGAGAGACAGGTGCATAAGGAAATGGTGAAAAATAGGCTCAGTAATCACATTCTTCATATTGTCCTCATCATTATTGAGCAGGTGAGAATTACCAGCCACAGAATTGGAGCTGAGAATGAGCCTAGATATATCTCGAGAATATATCTAGGACCTCCTGGCCCCTGAAGTGGTTAGTATTGACCTTCAGCTTGACAGCATCTAGAATCACAGAAAAGACATCTCTGGGGAGAGGAAGTTTCTAGATTTAGCTAGCTGAGGTAGAAAGACCCACTATTACTGTAGGTGGCTCCATCCCGTAGGCTGTCATCCTGTAACTGTGGGTGGTACCATCCCATAGGCTAACGTCCTGGACTGAGTAAAATGAGAAAGCGGAGTGAGCATCAGCGTTTATCTCTGTGCTCTGTGGCTGAGGGGACAATACAGCCAGGCACCTCACATTCCTGCCTCCATGTCTTTCCCGCCATGATGGACGGGACACTCCAATTGTGAGCAAAAATGCAATACTTCTTTCTTAAGTTGTCATAGCAAGAAGGGGAGTCACTAATAAACCAGTTGCTGTAATTAGAACAAGGGAGGAAAAATGATTGTGACCCAATGGAGAAATAAAAAGACAATATAAACAACATAGAGGTCAGGAGACTGTGTGGAAGCAATAGTGTGTGGAATGATGTCCATACCTTTTTGTGAGTTATTTTCTTATTTTTAATAATGTGTGAATATGTGTGTAAGTTCTTTATGTGCAAGTGAGTGCAGTGCTCATAGAGACCAGAGAAGGGTGTTTAATCCCCTGAAGTTAGAGTTACAGATGGTTGTGGTTGTTCATAATGGAACTGGGGTTCTAGTATCATTGCCTGCCCCTTGACATTATTATTTGAATAATGTTACATTAATGCATAAGTACTTAAAACTGTTATCGTGAAAACAAATTTTTTCAAGGAGACAGATGTAAATGCCTCACCAATGTTAGCAGGTTTCAGTAGAACAGAAAGGACAAGCTGGGATGTCTGGGTGGTCTGGCATGGATGCTGTGCATGAAGGATTCTTGATGGCCTCATTCCATAATTCCCCACGAAAAGCTCCATGTCGGTTATGACAGCTGTGAGGCTGAGCCTGGGACTTACTGAGTGAGTTTAAGTGGCTTTCAGGCCTGCAACCTTGAAGAGTGACTTCAGTTGATCTTAACAGCTGCATCTCTTTTCATTATATCTGCCATTGCTGGAGCTGATCAGCTCCCTTAACATGGGCTAGCCTCAGACAAGGGAGGAGGATCACCTGAGCTTGTATCCAGGGAGATGATAAAGACTAGTAAACCTCCAGAAGAAGGTAAGGGTTTCATGTCTCTCCAGGTCCTGGTGGAAGTTCAGAGAAAGAGAGAGGAAGAGGAGCAGAGAAAAGCCCGGTGCGGTGTCTTCCCTGGCCCTGGGATCCTTTCACTCTGGACATGCTTTCTCTACTCTTGGGGGAAAAGGGCATTGGTTCCATTCCTGGGCAGCCTGTGAATCGCTGTGTTCATGGAGTATAAGTAAAATGTGTAAGATGTCCAAGATTGGAAGCTATAAGAAGGCATGTGCTCAAGAAGCAGTCATTGTCTGTAGGTGGCAGGAAGTTGGCATTTGTTGTAAGGCTGATGACATGTTTATGCTAATTTGTGTTTTCAAGATTTTTTTTTTTTTTAAAGAAAATTTGTGTTGATCTGTTCTCCCAGCATGCTTAGACACATGCATACATTCAAGGTTGTTTGGACTGAGCTAGAATTCACATCTAACTGACCCCCTGCTCCCCTTCCTTGTGTCCATGTGAGGATTCTTTGTATCCAGTTCTGGACAACACTTAAGAATTTAAAACACTGAGCTGGGCATGGTGGTACACACCTGTGATCCCAGTAGTCAGGGAGGCAGTGGCAGTAAGTTCAAGACCAGCCTGGTCTTCAAAGTGAGTCCAGGACAGCTAAGTCTACACAGAGAAACCCTGTCTAGAAAACAAAACAAAACCAAAAACAAAAACAGAACACTGTGATTGATTATGATGACAGTGATCAGCAGGTCTCATGGCTTTATTTCTCGTATATGAGCTTTTATATCAAGAATGTGTTTCCAAGCCTCTGTATCAACAGACTTTTCAGTTCCTACTGCTTTTGTAAAGAAGTATAGAAGGAGACACCCAGGGACTTTTAAAGCTAACAGGTATTGAGTGCAATTGGTCGGCTATATCAGCAACACTGATGTGTGTCCAGGCTCTCTGTTAAACCCTTCATAAGCATTTCTCCTTGAAAAGATGTACATATCAAGTAATTAAAATAAACTCAAAATGTTTTGAACGGGCCAATGAATGACAAACTGCCTACTTTCATGAGCTCATTTACTGAGCCACTTAAAAACAATGTTATGAGAATAGGTATAATGTCAAATACCTTAAACTGTGGAACAAAGGAAGTAAGGGCAGGAAGATTCTGAGTTTGAAGTTATCATGGTCTACATAGTAAGCCCATGTCTCAATAAACAACATGATAATGATGATTGTGGTGATGATGATTATAATAACAGGTTTTCTGTGTGCTGTGTTACTACTCCAAGACAATGAGCACAAGGGCTGCTGAGATGACTAAGTCCATAATGCTTACTGATCAAAGAAGAGCATCTGAGCTCAAATTGCTAGTAAATGAAGAAACAGGCATCAGTGAAGTCGCCTGCTTGCAATCCTACTGCTGAGGAGGTAAAAACAGGAAAGGTCTCTGGGGTCAACTTACTAGCAAGTCTATCCAAATTGGTGAACTCCAGGCTCAATGAGAGACCCTGTCTTGAAAAGTAAGGTGGAGAGCAATCAAAGACACTCCACGTTGGTTTCTGGCCTCTACGTTCTTGTGCACACACGTAATAACAGGTACACACAGTAAGACAAAAAGGAAGAGAAAGAAAAGAGAGGATGGGAATAGCAGGGATGGGAATCGGAGTAGAGGAGCGCTGAGTCTCCTGCTGAAGGCAGAGTGCCTGCCTCCTCCCATAGTGAGTGCTGTGGGAGACCCTGAGTTAGCGCTGTAACACTGCAAAGAACGAAGTCAAGGAAACCTTCAAACAAGCAAACATCAATCAGTCACTGGCTTTTCAGCCAAATAAAACAAGTGCAGGTTGCAGAGCCAGTGTTTGTCAGCACCAGCTCTTTGACCCTAGGTGAGAGATGTCATCTCTATGAATTTGCTTCCTCTAAAGAGGACAGAGCCACATAGCCCCTTTTGGGATTAAGTGTCTTCTATGTCATCATCCTTTCATATCTTTGGATACTACAACCTCAGAATCAAAGTATTTGAAAAAAAAAAGGCATCTGTACTAAACATGTACAGCTTCTTCTCCCTGTCATTTCCTAAACAACATTGCATAGCAACCGTATTGTTACAGAATGTCTTTGTGAGAGGTGTTATAATCTGGAGTGGTGCAGGAGCACAGACCTCTACATTCCCAGTGATTAGCACAGAACTGTGGATGGCAGTTTCTGTGCTGAGTTACATCAGCCTTCATGATGGAACCTGGTCAGCATTTGTTTTCTATGACCTTTTAATCTCATTTTATTTCAGAGTTTAGTTATTTGTGAGTGTGTGTCCTTGTCTGTCTGCATATGCCCCATGTATGCAGGGACCCTCATTCAAGAACAAGATATAGGAGTGTAGTGTTAGGCCATTTCAAGGATTCCTAGAATTCCGTCATTCGTTGACAGCACAAAAATGACTCTGTCCTCAGGGGACAGGCTTGCTAATGTGCAGGAGAAAGTAACCAAAACTTCCAAGAAAAATATCTTGAATTCTCTTCTGGCATCTCAGTGCAAAAGCTCTGTTCTGTAGGTACAGAGTTCAGCCGTGGAAAGGGTGAAAAGGCAGGGAAATGTAATTTCCCAAACTGTTTATTTTAAGGTCCATCTTTCTCCTGCTCAGGTGAGAATGAGATGATTGATTTTGCAGAAGGAGTTGTTGCAGAGACTCGGGGCACTGGGACCAACGCAGGTGCACGTCTGCCTTCCCTGCTTTATTTTCTGGCAAGGGCCCAGTTATTTTCATGGTGGGTTGTTGGAACCCCCTTGGGATCAGAATTTCATAGCCCCTATATTAAAATTTACATGTTTATTGTGATTAAAAAAAAAACCAAAGGAAACACTGATTTATTTCTAGCACATCAGCTTGTATCTCCATATTGTAAAAGTTGGGAAACAGAAGTGAGAAACTGACCAGCTCTTTGGGTTTTGTCTGTATGTTTGCGGCATGGCTAGTGTGTAGGCGTGAGTGGGAAGGGCAGTGTCTCACAGAGGTGTCTTTCTGTGTTGTTCCCTGTCATTTTTCCGTTATAATTTCTTACATTAGAATAGAAGGCATTATTGTGCAGTTTTTAACAAACTGAACTTTAGTAGATTCCCTTTCCCCTTCATCTCTCCATACCCTGAGTTACTGTGGGGCCAGGACTTGGGCTTCAGTGGCCACAAAGTCTACCATGGGACCTGGACTTTGGTTTTACCTGAGTGTTTTAGACAAGGTCTCTCACTGAATCTGGTACTTGCTGTTTGAGCTAGACTGGCTGCCATGGAGCTCTGGGGACCCTGTCTTGATCCTTTCACTCCAGCCCACTGCTAAGCATACTAATGACTTTCCCAATGCCGGGCTTTTTACATACATACTGGTAATCTCAACTCAGGTCCTCATGTCTGAACAGCAAGCAATTTGCCTATGGAGCCATCCTCCAGCCCTGCAATCACTTCTATTATACTAGTTAATTTAATTTTGATCTATCTATTGCCAAAGATTCTGCAAGTGGTGTTGTCCCTTCTAGGGTACAGAATGTGTAGAAAAAGAGATCTTTGCCAGTTTCATGTCTATCCTTATTTACTGTGAGCAGGGAGGGGAGCTGTAATAGTGGCCCCTTCAACCGCAGCAACTGCTTAAGAATGGACCATGAAGGTCACATTCCTGCCTGACAGATTCCTGTGGAAAATGTTGTACTAATTTCCTACCAATAGGTAAAAAAAAAAAAACTAAGCCAAGGGTTCAAGGGATATAAAATATTACTTATGAAGAAATTAGGACTTAAATCTATGGTCTAAGTGTGTGGTCTAAGTACATGGTCTAAGGGATCATCACAGGTATTGATTCACAAGGGCAATGGAGGCACCTACCAGGAGTCAGTTCTTAGAGACCAGTGGCTCAGCTCAGAATACTCAGCAGAAAGTCTGAGCATGCTAATTTCTCCTTTTTAAAAATCCTTTGTACCAGCACAGTTGACCTTCAGCTGTTTGCTTCCTTTTTAATTGGCATAAATCTTACTCTGACAGTTGGGTGTCTCTCTGGCATGTCTAATTCCTAAGAGAAAATTAAATATTGAGTTAAATGGTTTAGCCGAGTCCTTGTAGCTCTGTGCTCTTACCAGGCAGTTGGTTCAGTGGGTATTGAGTTAGACGACCCCACCAGCATCATTTCAGAGGATAATGATGTCATTTTAGAAACTGCATCTGATATTGCCTCCACAGGTCCATTTAAGAGACTCAACGGCCATGACTTAGAAGACTTGGAAGAATTAAAGAAGTCTTATACATCTCATTTAAGTTGAAATATCATGATAAAATCATTTTAGGGAGTGGGGTGGGGAGACAGTTTAGTGGGGGAAAAGGCACTTGCTGTGTAAACATGGAAACTTGGCTTTGAATACCCCGCAACTTCACGAAAGGCTTGCAATGGCTGTTGGAGCCTGAATCTCCAGAGATGTAGAGGAGGCAGGGAAGCAAGGGTGACAAGGGGTCAACACACGAAGGGGAAATGAGATGGTAGGGTCTCTGGGGACTGCTAACTGCCAGTCTAGCTTCAGGTTTCATGAGAGGCCCTGTCTCAAGGGAATAAGGTAGAGCAGAATGCCTGTCCTTCCCCCCTTTTCCCCCCAAGAGTACAAGCGTGGGTGTGTGCACCTGCGCAAACATGTGCGTGAGCTGCAGGCTTGTAAGGTCTTTAATATGCAAATATTTAACGAACACATACTGAAATTAGAAACCGCGACTACGACAGCGAGCATGGTGCACCATACCTGGTACCTTTCGCACGCTTTGTCTCACCGAGATTCATGGCTTCTTTTGGGCTCGGTCTGTCATTCACTGTTTCCGGACTGTGGAAAGCAAAGTTCCACCACGTAAAGTCCGCCCGCCCCTAAACAAGTGGTAAAGGCAGGCGGTAAAGCATGCTGGCCTTGCTCCCGGGGTTTCTCCCTTGAGTATTTGGATTCACATGCAGAGGCGAGATTAAAATGCACCTTCCAGCTATCAGATGGAGTTCTTTCATCACCTCTGCGCTCACAAATGTTTCTTGGCCCAAGTTTCCTCAAGAGGTGTTGTTTGCACCTGCATGTGAGTGCTCCTGTAGCCAGCGTGAGCAGTGAGTACACACATCAAAGCTTTCAGACGTAGGAGACCAGCACATGTGCCTGGGACCCCAGAAAGGATTGAAGACGCTTCCTGCTCCAACTTCTCCTGTGATTGCCCTTGGACTTGGACATCACACCAAGTCAGTACCTTTCCTGTCTAGCCTCCTCTTGAGTTGTCCCAGAGCACAGACCTGACTTCCATGGTAGCAGGAGAGGGAGACACGGCCCCATGCTGCCACCTGCAGCAGCCTACCCAGGCCACAGAAAAGAATTTCTGGATGACTCAGTGTGAGAAGATCTATGGTTTATCAAGGATGGTTTATTAAGCATGTGTGTAATAGAAAGAGACAGGAATAAGGCAGTGGGCACTGGGGTGTGGGTAAAAACTTAGAGTCACAACGTCAAGCAAACTCCTGATGGCCTCATCTAAAATTTTGGTGGCTTTTGAGGTGATGCCTCTCTCAGGGTTTTAAGAAATTACCCTTTTTCCTTTAGCAAATGAGATCATAGGGTGGTTTCTCAGGATTCCCAGACAGGATTGCAAGCTGCAGAGATGAAGATGTGTCAGTAGAGGTCAAAGGAACCTCACCCACATATAACTGAGAATGAAGTCAAGGCCACACCCCTGCATAGCTCAGGGTCATTAGCCTGGAAAAGGAGGTGGGGCTTTTGTAACAGTATGAGAGAACAGAGGACAGCTGGAATGCTGTGCTTTCAGACATGACAGAGTCCTTGCACACACGAGCCTGTAGTGGTTGCAGTTACACAAGATCAAGCCAGTCGACCTGACAGTAGGGATGGCTCATGAAGCTTCACCCCTAGCTGAGGACTGCCTGTACAGGTGTAGGCTGCCCTGGCTCCAATAGGTGGTCTGTACCTATGCACATATGGGCAGCATGAAGTGGACTCAGGGGGTGAGGAGAAGACATGGAGTTGGGAGTGGGTTATGAGAGTGGGTGGTCTGAGAAAAGCTGGGGGTTGGATATGATCAAAATATATTGTGTACATGTGCAGAGTACTCTAAGAACAAATCAAACCTACATTTAAAAAGTCAAGGCATGTTCAGGCTAAGACTCAGGTTGGCAATGTTTGTGAGACTCCCAGAAAGTTCCAGGTTTACAACAGAGACAAGCAACACAGGCTCAGAGACAAGAAACATAACTTCAGTCACCGATCATTGCTCTCTTGGGTTTCTCAACTGGAATTTCCCTCTTTAAAAGATATATCTATGTACACAATCTTTACAGAGTTTTTTTTTTTTTTTTTTAAGATAGGTGTCTCACTATGTAGCCCTCGATGGCCTGGAACTTGCTTTGTAGACCAGGCTGGCCTCAAACCCATAGAAATCACCTACCTCTGACTCCTGAAAACTGGGATTCAAGTCACTCATCATAACCTCCACTACATCAAACTAGTGGTCTGTGTCAATATTCTTAAACACCTAGCCCGGGGAAGATGTCAACCAGATTTCAGAGGGAGGGGCCTCTTTTCCTTCCTATGGCCCTTTAAATTTCCCTGTCTCTCTGTTCCTCTTAACCCAAAGTGGTGAATACACTGTGGTGGCTCAGACAGGGAAACCAGGAAGCTTCCCCCACTCTCACAAAGGGAAAGATGGGCATCTTCACGTGGGGAGGTGGGAGGTGGGCGTCTTCACATGGTTATGGCAGGCATCTTTACATGAGGAGAGGGAGGCATCTTTTCAGAGGGGACCTGCTTTTCTAATGAATCCCTGGCTGGCTCAGGGTAAAGCTACGCTCCCTCTTCTCAATCGTCAGTCTGCTTCTGAGTCAAATGCACTAAACTTCAATTTGGTAATTGCATCTTCAGATCCTTTAATGAAGGTGTTTATCAACATATAAATAATTGCTGGATAATTTTGTATTTGCCGACTGCATCCTGCTGGAAGGGTAGGGGGACCCTCCCCCGCACACACTTGTAGAAGTCTGGAATGTCAAGGGCAACAGCTCAGAGTAGTCTCCGAATCCCAGTTCACCTGCCTCCTTTACTGTGCCTCTCCAGCTGTTCTAACTCACTGTTTGAATCCCGTGACAGTGATGGGTACAGTCCTACAGGAGAACGTGTGGGGTGAAGTTACCCCTCACTGATTCGTTTCCTCCTCTGGATAATGTCCCCCTTGACCCTGCTCACCCTGAGCAGGCACCACGGAGGGTTTCTTTCTGTATTCTGTGCTTTCTTGTATGTGCACACATCCACATGTGTGTGCACTCGTGTGACTGTATATGCCTGTGTGCATGTGCACATGGATATGTGTGCATGAGCGTGACTGTGTGTGTGTGTGCGTGTGAATGTATATGGAGGAGTGTGTGACTTTTTATGGATAGAGGTACAAATCCGGAGAGACATTTCTCTCCATTTACAATTTGAGTCAGCTCAGGTCTCAAGATTTGGCAGCAAGAGTCTTTACCTGTTGGCTCATCTCGCTGCACAGGCTTCGCCTTTGTTGTTTGACAGTGTCTTTCACTGGCCTCACCAACACAGGCTGGGGGAGGGAGGGGCTGGTAAGTGTGCTCCACTGTCTTGGCTTTGCCTCCTCAGCCTTGTGATTACAAGTGTGATCTGAGACACTGAACTCAAATCCTTGCACATGCAAGGCAAGCCCTTCACAGAGAGGGCGATCATTCCACCCCTCCTCCCTATTAGTCTGACTGAGTGTCATGCAATTATTCCCATTCGTAGGGAAGGGCTGGGCATAATCCCACTGGCTAAAATCTAAAACGAAAACCAGAAGCCCTCAGCCTCCACACTGAGAGTGCCCTGTGCCTGGAGTGCCCTTTGGAGCCTGCAGCTTTGGAGAGGGTATGGGTATATACTGGTGCCTGGTTCAGAAGAAAGGAGATGGCTCCGAGCTGGCTTTCCTAGACCCTGCTATTATTTTGTTGCTGTTTGGCACATGGACTCCTGGAGAGAGTTGGCAACTAACAGCCCTTCAAGAAGAATTCTTAAAAGCTGTGCTGAAATCATTCACCTCCTGTAGAAACAAGTGTGATTTACATCTAATATGGGTAATTACTTTTACAGTTAATTAAAAGCACTCTCATTAAGCCCCTGCTGTGGCATCAATGCATAGCTCTTATTTGCTAAAGGACCCTGGGTTTGAGCTCACCTTCATCACAGGGCTCCTGCCCAGGAGCAGCTGTCTCCCAGGATTCAGATCCATTGCGCTAAACCCTCAGCCAGCCCTCAGCTGAGGTCCTCTCCCTCTCCCCACCACCACCCTGGCTCAGTCTTGTGTACACAGCTGGACTCTACAGCACTGAAGCCCTGCTACCAAACCCTTGGGATAAAGCCAGCCAAATGGTTCCTGTGAGATCAGTGTACAGCCCACATGGAGAGGCAGGATCTACATCTCGCTTGCTTTGTTTTCAGAAAAGCTTTGTTTGTGGGAAGCCCTTGCGGTCCTCTGCTTTCTCAGCTTTTCTCTTTCTCCCAAAGGAAGTGTCCTATCCTAAAGAAATGCTCTTTCAATCCTACTAACATTCCTATACCTACTTACAAAGCCAGCATGTGGGCAGTGTAATCCATTTCTGATAGATATTACTAAGTTAATATGCTAACTTCCCAGCCACATGATTTGTAGACTCTAGGCGATCTTCACTTTTAGACCAAAATCCTTCACAATGCCTCTGGCTTGGAGGGGGCCACCCTTAATAAACTAAGCTTTGGTAAGTCCATACTAAAATAATGTGTCTTCAAACCATCTCATTTTTGGAAACTCCATAATGTTTATCAGTTAAAACGTGCAGTTATTGAAGACTACAATTTTGAGGGAACCAAAAGATTGTTATTTCAGGAAGTTTATAGCTTAGAGGGATCTGATCCTTTATGTTGTCTTTGATAATTTTTACAAAGTTCCTTGCTGCCATCTGCTGGCCAGATGTGATATTGCATTGCTAAACAAATTTGACAAGAAACTTGTTAGGAGGTAGGTAGCACACATTTTATGTTCTTCTTCAAGGTCTCAAGTAAGGCACCTGACTTGAGTCTTGACGTTTCAGATGAGCAGACTCAGACTTCAAGGTAAACATCTGAAAGGCACGATTTCATCGCTGCACCTACTCTCCTTCTTGACCATGTAGTGTGTCAGTACCCCTTATCCACAAGGTGATGACACCTTCCAAGGCATGTCCTAAAACCCCTTAGGGTAATAACAAGCCTTAAGGCAATTCTGTTTTCTTACCCTACTAATGAGATACAGTCAGAGGTGACTAATAGTAATAAAATAATTACAACATGCATTTTTTTTCTACTAATCTGTTTTTGCGCTGTCTGGAGTGAACAGAGACCCCACAGTGACAAGGTGATGAGATGGGGAGACGGGACTGGTGGATGTCCCATCAGGCACCTTCTGTCTGTAGGTATTTCATACCTCTGTTGATCTGGGGTAGCTGAGATGCTGGCATGAATCTTCACAGAAGGAGGACTTCAGACCTCACTTTTGTTGTTGTTCTCTGGTTTTGAGACAAAGTCTCCGGTATCAAACTCAGGCTAGCTTTGAAGTCACTGTGGAACTGAAGGTGACCTTGAGTTTCTGGTCCTCCTGCCTTTATCTCCCAAGATTATAGATGGGATCCCCACATCAGGCTTATGCAGTGCTTGGAATGGACTTCCTCTGTTCCAGGCAGGAACTCTACAGACTGAGCACCATCCATAGCCACACTTGATTAGAAAACTGTTTTTCCAAAGGGTGATTGATTTTAGGTCCTCGAATGAAACACTCAAACTCAATGGCATTCTCTGGCATGGGCTGTAAAACACACAGAACACCAGTTGGATTGGCGTGGATTGGATTAGGTCTCTTCCAAATTCTCCCCAAAACTCAGTTTTAACATCTTCAAAATGGGAGAGCTGGGCTATATTTGGCCTCTGTAGATGAAGTTTCTTTCTACAATCTGCTTTATAAATAAAAAACAAATAACAAAAAGGCTGTAGTTGCTTAAAATCCCCAAGAGTTTATCAGTCTCAGCTCCTAAGGTCATATGCATTGACTTATTTCTTCATTTATTTATCTATCTAGTGTGAATGGATATCAGCATGTAGCTAGCCTAGGCTAGCCTTTAACTTGTGATTCGCCTGTCTCTACCTTATAGGAATGATAGATGAGTCCTACCAGGCTACAGGCTCATTATATATACACACATATACACCAATATCTACATATTCTCTATATGTGTACATCTAAGCATACATGTGTATGTATATGTATGTACACACACACACATTTAAGTAGAGAGAAAGAAAAGCTTATGTTTTTGTTTTTTCATGGAGATATGTTCACAGCCCTTCATGGACTCGTTTTTAATTGAGGAATAATTCTTGCTTTCTGGACAGGCCAGCATGTAGACAATCAGAAAGGAAGGTCTGCATATGTAGGCAGAGCTAGCTCTAGCAATGAATCAGGGTAGCATGGCCTCTATGCAGGTCCATGTTGGAATGGAATTTTCCTTAATGCTAGGACAATGCCACATGCCACTCATCTTCAGATCAAGATGGAAGTGATACACACTTGCATTCCTTCCCCAGGAGAAAGGCAGTTGATCTCAGGTGTTATTTGGGACTTTGTCAGATGAACCCTGTGTCTGGCCATGCTCAGTGGGGTTGATGTCAGCCTGCACCCTGTCACCTTGTCTTTCCCATGATTCCCTCCATGGACCATCAGGAGCAGGAGAGTGACGCTGGGCCTGCTATAGATGACCCAAACTTAACTCTCAGGTCAAGTGCGAGCAGCCTGCTCTTGTGTTCCTGTTGCATTTCTAGAATAGATGGCTGACACCACCAGTTCAGCAGTGTCAGATCTGTGCTAGGACAGCACATGGGGCACCAGTATGTTCATCTTCTCTGGCCCTGGGACTCCTGCTCAGAAAGCATATCTTCTCCTTGTGTATGATCTCCCAAGGATACCTTTCTGTAGTGCTCAGCAGCTTGAACTTCTGTTTTACTTTTCCACAGTTACTATGACAAATAACCACAAAAGTGCGTTTAATCAATGCATCTTGTCTCACTTTTGAAGGCTCCAAGTCTGAGATCAAGGTATGGGCAGGGCCGTGCTCCCACTGAAGTCATGTGCCCTTTGGCTTATAGGACACCACTCCAGTGTTTGCCTGTCTTTGAGTGAAGTGGTATTTCTTTCATAAAAATTGTATGAGAATTGGGGCTTTCCAGGTGATAGAGAGAGTTCTCTATCTCATGAGCTCAGTCACACCTGCATACATCCTATCACCAAATTCTCTTATCTTCATAGAATGTCGTGGCCTGGGCATGGGCATATATACCTTTGGTGAGTTATAATTCAAGCATGTGCAGGCCCTTCCCTCTGCATCCTGTGGGGTTTTAATGGCAGCATCCTTTGAACTTATTCTTGGGGACTTTATGTCCTAGCCTTTCAGAGCTGTGAATTATACCTACAGATGACCCAGGATCATGCTGTCCCTGCTCTGTAGCCAGAGATAACTCTTACCTACAGGACACTTTAGGAACAACCAACATGCAGAGCACAGAAGTAAGTAAAGCAATCTTGGGAAGAAGTGAGAGGAAGCAGAGCCCTCTGGAAAACCAATCCCAGTGGGCTGTGGTGTCTAAGAGCTGGAAGAACACAGGGGCTTCAGAAAAGAACACTTTAAAGAATGCTAAGAACCTGGGTCTCAGCTCTCCATACCGAACTGGGATTCATAAAGGTTGTGGGAAGAAGCCATGGATGGGCTGACACATACCAGGAATGCCTTACAGGGAGGCGATCATGCCTGCCAACCAAGGAGGTGACTATTGCCACTATCACATAAGTGGTGTTAGCCTGAGCTCCTCTTTTTGACAAGCTTGTGCTCATGCTTTTGGATGCATGTTCACCTGTAAGTGCAGAGGTCACCATTGGTTGTCTGCCTTAGTTGCTCACCATCTTGTTCTTTTGAGGTGGGACCTCCCATTGAACCCATTAATTGAACCCCTCCCATTGAACCCATTAATTGAACCCCTCCCATTGCACCCATTAATTGAACCCCTCCCATTGAACCCATTGAACTCATTAATTCAGCTAGATGAGCTGGCCTGTGAACACCAGTGGTTCTCCTTTCTCAGCAAACACACAACTGTAGTTAGTTCCTGGGATCAACTTGAGGTCTGCAGGCCAGCATGGTAAGCACTGACTGAGCTGAACCCCAGCTCCCCATCAGTCTGCTTTTGTGGAGGCCCCACTGTGGTATGACTGACTCTAAACACATGGGGGGTGGGGTGGGCACACTCTCATCTGTGGCCAGCAACTTGAGTCCTCGCTGGAGGTAGTCCAGCTGGCTGCTTCAGGAAGCCAATGAGCTGCTCTTGCAGGAAAATTGATTGCTTGGCGATGAGAACAAGCCTTTAGATTCCTACTTAATACTTAAGTCATTGAGTGATTTTCCAAGTGAAGTTATCAAGTAGGGCTGAGTACTTATGCAACGTCTTGGGTTCAGGAAAGGTCACCTCGGAACCCATCCGGAGACACCCGCTCTGTGCAGAGCGATCTGAACAATAATTTGTTCGCGCCCAAAGTGACATTTTTCCAATTTGAGCCCAACATTGTTCAGAAGCGAGCACCGTCCCCTGGGGCGCCTTCAGTGAGGATCTGAGGCGCATGACAAACCAACAATATCATCTAAATAAAAAATCCAGCCCAGGTTTAGTAAATTAATCCTGACAAGAATAAATTGGATAATCTAAGAGAAGCCGCGGGGCTCCCGTCCTGCCAGGTGGCGTTTTCCCTCTTCCTCCCCTCACTCAGGTGAGCTCTCCATAGCATATTAAAAACAGAAACCTTCCTTGGGTCAGCTGATTTCATCAGTTGATTTATCAGCACCTTACCACTTCTTCAAGGGGCAGTAGACGCTGACCTTTCATTTCTAACTGATGTCTTTCTACTGTGGAGAAGGGATTCATCCCTGCTTCACCTGATCAGAGAGACAGGCTAACAGAGAGGGTGTCAGGGCAGCCCACTGTGTCCACTAGGTGATCTTTGTACTTTAATTTGTGGTAGTAGTGTCTAAAGCAACAACAGTAACAGGCCACCTCAGTCCCACACATTGCCAGCAGGCGCTCATCCACAAGTTACATCTTCCTCTTTGATTTGCCTTAATTTTTGAACATGTCTCAATTTCAAACAATTGCCCAAGCTGACCTTGAACTGACTCTGTAGCCCAGGCAAGCCTGGAGTGACTATGGAATCTTCTAACCTCAGCCTTCCCACTGGCTGGGATGTCAGACAAGCAGCACCCAGGCCTACCTCTCCTGGTCCAGCTCTTCATGCAAGTTCTGAGGGTGAAGGCACTCCTTGACTCTTCCCTTCTTCAAAGCTCCGTTCATTTTGAGCTTTTGTTCTGTGACAGGTGAGCTATGGGTAGGAGCTCCGGGCACCAAGGATTTACTATCCCAGCATCAGAGCCTCCAGCTATTAAATCAGGAGTGTGTGTGAGAAAGGGAAGGAGGCACCTGGTGCCAATGTGTCCCACGTCCTGAGATTATTCTTCATACTGCCCCCTTTCTGGTTTGCATCTCCTGAAAGGGATAGCAGAAACATTCTTGAAGCTTTTCTGTTTTGGATTTTTTTTTAAATTCTTTTTGAAACAGGTTTTTATTAGCTTTGCTAACCTCAAACTATCAAACTATTTAGTGGAGAATGGTCTAAAACTCTTGAACCTTCTGTCTCCACCTCTTGCATGCTTGGCTTATAGACATTCATCACGAGGTACAGTTCATGTGATACTGGGGGTTGAAACCATGGCACTGTCCATGCTCGGCAAGTACTCTACCAACTGACCTATATCTCCCACCCCTAACCCTAACTCTAACCCTAACCCTAATCCTAACCCTAACTTTTTGTTGCCAGAATGTGAGCATTGCCAGGGCAACGTCTTTCCTGTGTTTTGTACGTTATTGGACCCTTTGTACCCATAACTTGGCCTGTTATCAGTGGGTACTAAATATACCTCTCTTGCTTTTTTACATTGGTTCATTTATTTCATGTGCACAGTGGAAGGAGCAATTACATGCCATTGAATACCTGTAGAGGTCAAAGAACAGCTCATTGGAGTTGGATCACTCCTACTATGTATGGTGATTGAATGAGACCCTCAGGCTTGGCCACAGGTGTCTTTACCTAATGATTTATCTTCTGAACAGTGAATTTTTTGCATAAATTAATTCTATGGTTTCTTGTGTGAATGTGTCTTCCTTTTTATCTAGCAAGTTCCATAAAGTTGGGAACCACAATTTTCACCTTTGTATTAGAAAAAAACAACAAAAATTGAATAGATGTAGGAATACAATAAATATAGTTGACTAGCTGACATCTGGGTAAAGGATAGATAGGTAAATGAATATATGGGTAAGAAGATAGATGAATGGATGGATAAATGGATGGATGGGTGGATGGATGGGGTAGTAGATGAATGAATAGAAGAATGAATGAATGGATGGATAGATAGATGGATGAATAGATAGGCACATGAATGAGCAGATGGAAAGGGAGACACACTGACAGATAGATATGTGGATGGATAAATATGTAGATGGGAAGAGAGATTGACTGATGGTTACATGGATGGAAGGATGGATGGGCGGGCAGATAGACTAGGGGATGGATGATATAGGCAGACTGATGGCTGGACGAGTAAGTGTATGGGTGGTTGGCTGACTGGGAGGTGAATGCATTAATGTTTGGGAGGATGAGCACATAGATGGGTGGACAGGTGGATAAGAAAAAAGATGGCTGAAGTAGCAGGAAAAAAACTATATGGCGATGGCTTGTGTAGAAGCCAGACATAATTGCATATGACAAGTGTAGAAGAGTACATTAAATCTACTTAAAATGTTCCTTCTAGGAATAAGGTACTAGGGGAAGGGGGAGATAATTTTAATGTCCCTCGATTTCTCTTTGCTGGTTTCTGACCTGTAGCATTCAGGTTCACGCCTCATCTGCATATAATAATCAAGCTTCCTTACAATTCTCATATGCCTCCAATGCAAACACCACCATGTACACCTCCAGAAACCACCATAAAGTGCAATGACTCGAGAAAGAACTGCCGGGAGTGTGATTCTTTATTAATATAAAGGACACCTCAACAGCAACACAGAATGTCCTCCAAGCGCAAGCCTGACTCTTGCTCTTTCTCCCTCTCTCTCTCCTCCTCCAGGATATCAAAGCCGACTGCAATAACTGCGTGGAAACAGAGGACAGAAAGGTAAGTCTATATATTTTTGTCTTTCTGTTTTCAAACACAGTAGGAAAGATGTAATTGCAGCCCAGGAGTTTCAGGCACACCTCACCAGACCATGCTCTGGAGATGACTTGTGCATTGACATTTGGAAACACTGCTTAAAATGTCTGTCATTTTATCGGCCACAGTCTGCATTGTTTCTGATCGCTGCAGTGAGAAGTGGGCAATATGATTAGATTTTACAAAACTGTGGTTCTGGGGTTTTATTTCACTATTCTTTTCAGAAAGAAATAACTTTTTGATGCTTCCTGTCACAATTTAAATCAATGTGGCTGGTGTTTGATGCATGCATCATATGTATCATAATGCCATTGTATAACATTACACGTATAACGTTATAGACTAGATGGATGATGTCTGGCCTTTCTGGGTATATTTCTGTGTATCTGATTCATGTGCATTTACTTGAAAGACAGCTTACCTTCATTTCCTCCAGGACCCATCCACATGAGCCGTGACTTCCTGTTTGAGATGGGATACCTTTGGCATAGATGAGTTTCCTGCCCATTTATTTTGTTTGTTAGTTTTGGTATGGATCCCCTCAGGAGCAGCAACTATCAGATCATTGTTCTTCGATATTCCCAGCCTCTCTTTGTTAGCAAAAGTCCATAGATATTTCTGTGGCAAAGCACAACTGAACACACAGACTTTCCCTATTAATAAGGCAGATTCAAAGAAGTTACACATGCAAGAACATGAGGCATGGGCTGCTTGGCTCCTCCTGGTGCTCTGTGTGGGTTTAGGAAGGTGCCTCTCTTTGCAGTGCTATCATGTGGCTCCATTGGGTCATTATCTCAAGGCAGGGTTCTGAGCAAAGGTTTCATGACAGCCAGGGCATCTGCTGATTAATGTGCCAAGTGACTCCACAGAACAGGACTTGCTGCAGAGCTTTGTTGGAGTGTTGATCACAACAGCTCCTGTTTACACTCCAGTTCTGTTTAAGCTGAGTTCTGTCCCCTAGTGTGTGCTGGAATGTCACTTGTGCAGTAGGAGAGCATTCTAATAAGCACACATGGATATCCGTAGCTGGGACATGAGAAGTCACCACTTATATAACACTCATAGACTTGCCCTACCAGCTTGTCTTGATCCAGCTCAAATCAGAGCGCTCAGAAAGCTGGCTCCTTTGGTTACTTCCCAAATTCCAAATGCTTTGCCTTTCCTTGAAACTTTCCTGATGTCCACAAGTATATATAGGTCCAACATATTTTTTAAGAAATAACTTTATGATAGAGTTTGAAACCTACCAGGGCAGTAGGTGCTGAAGGAATAACTCCAGCTCTATCATTAACAAAACAGATGAGCTGGATCATGCTCTGGCATTTTCAAGCTCCTTGGGCTCTGTTTTACCTGCCCTTACTCTCTGTGCCCTGCCTGTCCATCATCAACACCAGGTCATATGGCTTATCTGTGATGCTTACTGGGGGAAGAACTTGTTCTTATATAGCTTACATTCTTCTGGAGAAAGAGGAACACATACACACACACACACACACACACACATGCACACACACAAAGCCTTTTCTTTTCACATATCCTTGACTTATGTTGGGCATCTTAAATAAAACATTTCCAAAAGGTTTGTCCCTTGTTCCCCGAGGTTGAGCTGACATGACTGATTCACAAATGAGCCCAACAGCCACAGCAGGCAATGATGAGCTGTCCTGATGTACACAGAGAGAAGAGCCTGCTCAGACTGTTTCCTTGGCTAAGAATGGCATAGCTCCTGGAGTTCTTTCCCTCCATTGAAAAGTGCCAATCAAAATTTAAGTATCCCAGAGGGGAGGTGCCTCCAGCCTCATCAAAAGAATACATGTCCTGTCCTGTGGCCCTGTGCTGGAGATGCAGCTTGAGGCCACACAGGAAGGTGGCTGTTGTAGCCCCTGGAGTGGCCATCATTTCTGCCCATGAATGCACCCCGGGTCTTCTGTGACTATGGTATATAATTTGTAACCACGATTTATACATTTGAAGAGATGGACCTTCTTCGGGTGTGTGCATGTTCCCCTGTGTCCCTTTCTGTGCAACCTAAATGCTTCAGGAAAGATTGGTAATGTGATAAAGGGTAACTAATCAAGACTAATCTCTCTGACAAGAGATGACAGAGGTACCACAATCATAAGTAAGCCTGTCTCGGAAGCAATGGCCCCTTGGCCCCGTGTGTATTTTTACAACTGCTGACTGCTCTGGGGGGAGACATTGCAGGATTTCCTCTAAAGCTAGACTGTTGTTAGTGGAGAAAGCTGAACAGTGGCTCCACTCCCTACTTCCAGGATCTGGCAGCATCCAAGAATAACTTGGGTTTTCTTTTCATTCTTACGTGTTTTAAAAACAACATTCCTTTGCTTTTTCTCTTTCCACATGTTCTGCCGAGTAGAAACAGTTCTGCCCCTCCAACTTCACCTTGAGTTGTATACCTACTGCATATTTCACTGACAGAAGTTTTTGTTTGTTTGTTTTTGTTTTGTTTTATATTTGAATACTAGTACTTCAGTAATGTTCCTTCTTGGCTGCCCTCTTCCCTCTGTCCCATTTTCTTTCTTGAGAATCTTATGTTGGCCTCATACTCACTGTGTAGCTTGGGATAACCTTGAACTTTTGATTTTTTTTTTTTTTTTTTTTTTTTTTTTTTGCCTCTGGTGTGCTCCAATTACAGACTTATGCTACCATGGCCATAGTAGTACTGGGGATGTAGTACTGGGGATCCAACTTAGGACTTTGTGCACACCACATAACACCATATCAAATGAGCCATCTACTCTTCCAAATTTCATGCCTTACTTTGTTTTACTTTGCTAGATAGTGATGCTCATTTGGAAATGAATCCTTGCCCTGGTGTATCTAGGATGGTTGGAAGAACCATAACAGTCCACACTCAGTCAAAGTTCCCTGAGAGATGTCTTATTTTTAAATTTTATTTTTATTTTTAATATTTCATTTAAATTTTATTATATATGCATATGTATTTATACATATATAAGTAAATATATATATACATACATGTATATATATATCACACATGGCAGTCAGAGCACAACTTTTAGAAGTTGGTTCTCTACTTTCACCACTGCAGGGACCTAGGTTATCAGATAGGCTTGGTGGCACCTGGAGGAGATTCAGCAGAGTAAGATGGCTTTCTTTTCTGTCCCATTTGCCTGTATCTTGGCTGCCTGGCTTCCTTGGGGCCAACAGAAAGCTCACTGCCATTTGGAAAATCTCACCTGTTTGTTGATGGAAAATTTCATAATAGATGCCTAGATATGGTCATATTTTGTTCCTCTGACTTCTGATCCTGCAAATTAGCTAGGCTCCTGAGACTGTACTCACATCAGAATGGGGTCCTTCCATCTCCTTTGATATCCTGGAAGACCCCACCGGAAAACATCCTGGGCACATGGAGTGTGGTACCCTGCTTCTTGATACTGGACTGTGGATAATGGCTTCCCACGGGTGAATGCCACAGAGCTAATATGGATTCAGCAGAGGTGATGGGAGGTAATCCTCCCTGCCTGGCCGTGTACGGCAGCACAGGCGTGACATTACAGCACCCGTGTTTCCTCTCAGGGAACGGAGACATTTGAATTCATTTTTATTTATAGTATAAAATCTATCTGAATTTCAAACTATGATGAGGACGGTGATTCTGGTGATGAGCACAGAGGCTGGAGCATCAGTCAGGGAGAGTCTGTCAGGAGAAGACAAGAGCCCATTTGTCAAAGGCTGTAAACACAGGCAGGGTTTCCACTTCTCACTTATCACCTGGCCTGGGGCAGCTAAACAACTTCAGATCTCCCAGGAAATTGTACAGAAGACTCTGAGTGGCTCTGAAAGTTAGAGCTCACATTTCCTTTGTGTGGGCTTGAAGGTGCAATGGTTGGAAAGCCTGATCAACAGATGGGTCCCCTAACAAAGGTAGTAGGAGCTGTCTCTGACTTTGTTGCCTGCCTCTGGATCCCTTTCCCCAAGCTGGGCAACTTTGTCAGGCCTCAGTGTGGGAAAAGATGTACTTAGTCCTGCTGTGACTTGAGGTGCCAGGGTAGGCCTCCTGTACTCTAAGAAGAAAGAGATGTGGAATGGGAGGAGGGGCATGAGGGTGGGACTCAGAGAAAAGGGGGGGAGGAGCTGGGATCAGGCTCTAAGGTGATGAAGGAAAGAAAGAAAGAAAGAGAGAGAGAGAGAGAGAAGAGAGAGAGAGAGAGAGAGAGAGAGAGAGAGAGAAAGAAAGAAAGAAAGAAAGAAAGAAAGAAAGAAAGAAAGAAAGAGTTGTCCTGCTCTGCTTAGCATTGACCACTCAAAACACATCTTTAGCGAGCGTTTGCTCTGGGTGAGAGACAAGTAGTCCCTCAACAACTGTCTCAGCAGGTATGGAGGGTCCATTTTCCATTCCTGTCCTGTAGTAGAAATAGATCAGAGCTCCAGGATGAAGCTGTCTTGAATCTTACCTCATGCTGGGGGTGGCATTTTTGTTGCTGCAGTGGTCTGCCAGTCATTCATGCCCCTCTAAGTAACTCCTTCATTAATTCTCCATAAATAAGCCTGATAAGCCTGTTGTTTCACCATGTTGGATTTCAGTCAAATTGTTTATTTGGTCCCTCATTGTGTTCTACCTAGGTCGAGTAGATGTTTGTCCACATCTTCCCACAAAAAGGCACACAACAGGTACCCCAGGCTGGGTACAATGGGATGGTGAGCAAAATGGCAAATGAATGGCAGTCCTAAGAGCTGAGGCTCAGGAGACAGTGGGAAACAGGGCTTGTGCCTAAAGATGAGATGGAAAATAGGCCAGGTCAAGGAAACTCAATAAGCAGAAAGAGCACCGTGATCAATTGCATAGAACACAGTCCACGGTACATGGAATCTAGTAGGGTCTTGAAGCGGGATCAGAGGATTAAGCACATTCTTGTGGCCATGGGATGTCTACACATTCGCTGCTTCTGCTTGTTCAGGACTCTTGTCTGCTCATTCACGGTCTTGCCATCTATGCCCAGGGAGGTGCCCTCTTAGCCTCCGTGTTCCCTGGTTTTTCTGATAGTTCACATTTTGTATCAAGGCTGTGACCTGTCCTCAGGCACCATTGCTGTCACATGCAGCCCATTGTGAATGGCTGCAGCCTGCTCTTTGTCTCGGTTTTGAGACAAATCATTGACATAGCATCTCATGGATCCCAGGCTGGCTTTCAACTCCCAATCAAGCAAACACAGTCCTGAATTCCTGACCCTCCTGTGTCTCTCTCTTCAATGCTAGAATCGAAGACATGGGCCATCATATCTGGTTTACATAGTATTAGATATCTAACCCAGGACTTCAACTGTGCTAGGCATATCCACATGCCTATCCACCTGCTGATCCTCATCCCCAGCACCTTAAATGATATTTCTTTTTTTAAATGTATTTTTATTTGTAAATTAATTTATTTATTCACTTTACATCCTGGTCATAGCCCTCTCCCTCCTCCCCTCCCAGTCACATCCTTCCTCCCATCCTCCTCCTCTATTCCTCAGAAAAGGGGAGCCCTAATACCCACCCAACCACCCAAGCTCATCAAGTCACATGAGGACTGTGTTTGTCCTCTTCCCCTGTGGCCTGGAAAGCCAGTCCCTTCAGGGGGAAATAATCAAACAACAAGCAACAGAGTCCATGTCAGAGATAGCCCCCATTTTCCTTACTAGTGGACCCACATGAAGCCTAAGCTGCCCACAGCTACATATATGTAAAGGAACTAGATCCAGTCCATGCATAGCCCTTGATTGATGCCTCAGACTCCACAGGCCCCTCTGGGCCCTGGTTAATTGGCTCTGTTGGTCTTCTTGTGAAGCTCTTGTCACCTCCAGGTCCTTTAATCTTTTTCCCACTTTCCACTAGACTCCCTATGCTTTGCCCAATGTTTGGCTGTGAGTCTCAGCATCTGTTTTGAACTGTTGCTGGGTGGAGTCTCTCAGAGGACAATCTGATAGTCTCGTGTCTGAAAGCATAGTTTGTTGCATGCACACAGTGTTGATAATAGTGTCAATAGTGATAATAGGTTGGCTGTCGTTCATGTGGTGGGTCTTAGGTTGGGCCAGGCATTGGCTGGTCAGTCCCTCTGCTTTATCTGTTAAATGATTTATTTTAGAGGAGAAAATAGAGCTGGGCATGGTGGCACTTACCTGTAATCCTAGCACTCTGGGAGGCAGAGGCTGGGGTATCTCTTGAGTTTGAGGCCAGCCTGGTCTACAACATCAGTCCAGGACAGCCAAAACTACATAGAGAAAACCCTGTCTCAAAAAAAAAAAAAAAAAAAAAAAAAAAAAAAAAAAAAAAAAAAAAAAAAAAAAAAAAAAAAAACAGGTAATAGCATAATAGCATCATCTAGCTGATATTTGCAGAATTCCAGGGACAGTTTTTAGTGCTTCATATTTAATCTTTTATCAAACATTTGACAAGAGCCTTGTGAACCATACAATTATGTTCCTGAATGAGACAAGAGAGGGAAGAGGATTAGTAAACGTGCCACAGATCTCTCAGGGTAAGGGTAGGGATGGGTTTTCGCACAGGTAGTCTTCCATTGACTCCCAGCCACTGGGCTGTACTTCCTATTGCACAGTCCTATGAGAAAACTGAAAACAAGCTCAGTGCATGCCACTAAAGAATTCACTCTTCCTAGCATATGAGTAACTTCCACACATGAGAATCTTCAGAGGTGCTCAACAGAGCAGAAACATTTGGGCCAAAACAAAGTAATACTCTGTGATGCCTTCCTATGTTCAGCTTCCTCTCATTCTCTCACAACAACGTATCATCTTAGTCCTCAATGCACAGGCACTTCAGGCTCTCTGGGGTGGATGGTCCCTGCCGATGTTTGCGTTCCCAGCCTGGCTGCAAGTTAGTTTCATGGACTGGTACATCTCCATTCAGGTGCTTTTCTGTGCCTACCTTCTATTTTCTATCTGTAGGGTTGGGTCTTAACTTTGAAAATGAGATGTTAGGCAAACACGTCTCTTTCAGTATTTTAGGAAAATTTGAGGATGGTGGGGATCTAGAGGGAGGTGAAAATGATGGAGCTTCTATAGTAGGTTGTCAAGTTCAATTAGTCTCTTATGAGCCAGAAACACAAGTGTCGGATGATGAGGGAATGCTGGGCGTACTTTGCAGTGCGGCGAGGCCAGATGTGCCCAGAGTGTTCAGTGAGGGAGTGTGGAGTGAGCTGTCAGATACATACTCTTCTTGGTCTTGAGGCTGGTTGTGAGAAGCCAGTCCACCTAACTGTGGAATACCTGTCAGCTTAGCACAGGTTCTCAAATGCCAAGATTTGAACACCAAGGCTGGCAGCTTCCTCAAGCTCCCATGAGAACATACAAAATGAAGATGAGACACTTTCTGTGGTCACCAAGGGATAGGTGAACTGATGTGCTTAAGGCTTTTGTCCTGGCTGGCATAGGACTGTGCTCCCAGAGGTCAAGTTGCTTTATTAGTTCATTGTATTTTGTTGAATTTTTGAGACAGCATTTCTGTACAACCATATCTGGTCTGAAATTTCTTATTGTAGCCCAGGCTTGCCTAGGACCAAAGACCCTCCTCTGTCAGGCTTAGAGCATCTGGGATTGCAAGTCTGTACCACTGTCCAGCCTATTAGCACACTGTTTTCCTCATGCTGTCTAACATTGACTCAGTGTGTGACACTTCTCATGGGGCCAGAGAAGGTACATCTGGGACACGTTAGTAAACAGCTGTGTAAATAATAAAGCTCCCACAATAGCCCAAATCCACAATTACTGAGAATCCAGGCATCTTGTAGACTTTCCCAGTCTGGATAAGGACTGTGCAGGGTTGCTAAGCAGAGGCTGCAGCAGCTTCCATTCTGATTGGTTGTGGTCCTGCCGGAATGCCCCTGCTGATAGTGACAACTGAAAGCAGGAACTAGGAGTTCTGCATCATCACGTGAAGGCTCGATTAAGGATGCCTGCAGAGGGTAAAGGTGTGCAGGCAGTGGTGTATGTACTACGTGTAGATAAACTCTTTGTGTACTGATGTGTAATGATTAATGATATCTTCAGAGCACAAAAGAATTGGGCTAGCAATATATGTGGTAAGTATGATTTTTTTTTTAATTTTTAATTAGAGATGACTTCAGAGAATGAATGGATGGGAGCAGCAGTCCATGTGATACACATAAACTCCTCCAACCAGGCAACCTATGGCTGAAACAAATCCAAAGGCTTATTACTTTAGCCCAAGGTGGAGCAGAAGACCCATGTTCACAGGTCCATCCTTCTGAGCATGGCTGTTTTTTTTTTTTTTTTAATTATAGTAAGATTTGCACCCAATCATAGCACTGAGGTTTTCATGGACAATGCTGTGCTTAAAGCAAACTCACAGATAAGAGCCTTTTGTCAGGTATCCTTGTGTGGACTCTGGAGAAGCCTGCTCAGTTGATTCCACTGTGGTGATTAGCAATCTCATTTCTGCCTCAGACAAACAGGGCTATGTTTTGATACCTTAATTTTAAAAGCATGTTTTGTCTTCTCTCCACAATTACATATTAACTGGGGCTGAGTTGCTTGCATTTTAATACCATTAATTACAGCTATTGCTTTCATTTGTCATTTATTTTCCTTAAGAGAAGCAAAGCTATTCCTTTGTATAATTTTTAGCGATGCTTTCTTTCTCTAAACTCTGAATTAAAATGTATTTAAGAAATGCTTAATTAAGTGCAAGCTATTTTTTTTAGGACAGTTCTGTCATCTCTTCTTCTTAATAGGAAAAAAAAGGCCATTTGCGTTTTACATGATGAGCAGAGTGAGTGCTAATTAATTTTTCTTTCTTTTCTGTTGGTACATTTTATTATCCCAGTCTAAATATATGATTGGGTGTCTTCACGTGTTAGATAGAAAGCATGGGCTGTCCAAATGTGATTTATGTTGTCCTGGCGCTTTTGCAGAGTTCAGCTGAATTTTTTTCCTGTTGATGAAGGTCAGAAACTCCTGAGGTGATGCCATCCATCTCGGCAACTAGGTTGCTAAAATGATTTTTGATGGGACCTCAGGCAGCATCAGCAGAACTTGGGGGAGACTGGGGGAGGTGTGCCACTGGCATGACGGACAAGAACTCTTGCAGCCCGCCCCTCTGAAGTTCCTCTGGTGAAGTGTGAGTTTGTGAAGATCAATTCACTAAGCTTTCTTTGTTGGTATGCGCTTGTTTTATCATCTTTCCAGATTTCTAGGTGTATAGTTGACAAGTAAAAATCTTTGTGCACTGCAGACATTAGCATATTATTTTTATACTCATGCATTGTGAAGTTTTTGTTTGTTTGTTTGATTTTTTTTGTTTTTTTTTTTTAAGACAGGGTTTCTCTGTGTAGTCTTGGTTGTCCTGGACTCATTTTGTAGACCAGGCTGGCTTGGACTCACAGAGATCCTCCTGCCTTTGCCTCCCTGAATAATGGGATTACAGGCATGTGACACTATGTCTAAAATGAAGCAATTTTATAAGCAAGATAATTAATGAATCCAACATATGTTTCTCTCTCTTTCTCTCTCTCTGTCCTCTCTCTCTCTCCCTCCCTCCCTCCCTCCCTCTCTTTATCTCCCTCTCTCCATCCCTCTGTCTTGGATTCTTCATATTCTTGTAATATGTCATACATATGGAGTGCAGGCCAGCCATGTATTTATAATCCTCCTGTCTCAGCCTCCCAAAGGCTCAGATTACAGGCAAGCAGCCATGCTTAGCTCCTGTCTTTTTTTCTTTTCCTGTGAAGGTGTTTGATAAGAACATTTAAAATCATATTTTTAGCATTTTCTGTTTCCTTTTTAAACTAAGGATTTATTTATTTATTTTTTTAGTGGAAAGGTTATTTAAGAGGAGGAAGAAACAGAAAGAAGAAAGAAGACAGGCAGATGGTGGGGAGAAATGAAGGAATTTAGTTTTATTTCTTACATCTCACACAGGTGCATAACAGCTTCCTGGACTTCAGGTGGCCAGGGATTAAGGATGTTCAGAGACATGAGATACAAGGGAGTCCAGAATGGAGGTGGAAGCAGAGGCTATAGCAATGCCGAGGAGGGCCACTGTCAGGAGTGAGGAAGAGGCGTGGGAAGAACAGCCCTGCTGGTACCCTGGCTTAGACTCTCAGGGTCCAGAATCCTAAGGAAATCCCCTGGGCTATGATCATCCTCATTTGTTGTAGTATCTCTGAGAAACGGATACATTCTCCAGTGGAATGAGACGTCCTAGAAGGGCAATCACGGACTTACCTAAAGCACACTCAAATGCATGTACATGTGCACACATAGGCTCACATCGCATTAAACACACTTGAATAGCATGAATATACACATTCACACAGCAAATTATGAAGCACTTGTACACTCATACCCGCATGTCACAAATGCACGCATGTACACACAGCATATACACACATGTGTGCGCTGCTGGACACATACATATGCACAACATGCACATTTACATGTACATACCACAAACATGTGTGTCACACGTTTCTATTTCAACTTGATCATAAAACAAAGGGATGGAGGACAGCCAAGAAGGCTTCTTGTTCATGTAGCTATGCTTGAGAATAGTAGACAAAAGGGGAAATTCCAGTCACTGTGACCTTGAACAAAGGTCTGCCATGATTTGAAGGGTCCAGTACCATCTCACCTTCCTAAAATTCCAAGATGTTTCTTCAATACAGTGATAATTCCTACCCCATGTTGGTCAGGCCTGGTTCAAAGTAAACTCTCCACCATCAGTTATGTTGCAGAAGGCAGTAGCAGCATTTCAAGAGGTGTGCAAGGGTAGGAGGGGCCTGCTAGAAACTGATGCCCTGTGAATAAAGAAACCTTGACCTTACCTAAATATTAACTCACTTTTCTGAACATACCACATATATGTGCATACATGTGCACACATGGCATGCAGACACACATAAGAACAAATAACAAAGTCACACCATAAGGCCTATGATAACTTTGACTGCGGAGGGACACAGTGAGTAGGTAGCCAAGCTACACTCCGCACTGAAGTTTGCTTGAGCAGAGACAGCAGTGTTGTTCACACAGGTATTTCCTGTATAAAGGGCACCTAACACACTGTACATCACCTTAAAGTCCTTCCCTTCTGTAATAGGGTGCCAATGTGCCCATAGCAATGTGGACAGTTTAAAAGATGTAGACAGAAATTATATGTTTCTATGGAAACTAGGGTTTTTTTTTATTACTCTTAAGTTCAAAATGGACTTATTGCCCCCCAAAGGCAACTGACATCAAAGATCCAAAAGAGAAAGTTTTAAAGATCCAACATAAATTAAGAACTTTATACCACAAACATCAGGGAACTGGAATTAAATAAAAATTAGGCCTCCAGCAGCGTAATGACCCACAAGTTCATTATACAGCCTAACCCTTTCAATCAAAGATCAAGTCTCATTAAAATTCTGGCTTTGATTAGGGAAAGTTTGGCCAGTCTAGCATTGGATGGCTCTATCCATGGAAAAACAGGCTGTGGGATCTTTGCTTCCTTTTTCTTGACTTAAAAATTAGTGAGCTCTTTATCTTGTGACATCATGACAAAAATGATTAATACGAAGGGACATTGAACAAGAAATGGCAAAGATTTTATATGTCTACCAATGACTTTTACCCATTAAGACATGTACACTTGTCTGCTCAGGTGTGTAAGTGTGTGCAGGGACTAGAAGCTGACGCTGAATTTCTTCCTCTGTTTTTAGTCATTCTTTTTTGATATGGGACATTCCACAAAGCCTGGAGCTCACTGATTTGACTAAACTGGCTAAGCAGCAAGCCTGAAGGATCGTCCTGTCTGTACATCTCTAGCAAGGAGCTCACAGTTTCACCCTCCACAGCTGGCAGTTTACATGGCCACTGGAGATCCTCATGTGTGTGTGACAAGCCCCTTACCAACCATTCCCCAGCCTCCAGTCTGTTACAGCTTTAGGGAAGAATTTTCATGTGTTACTGGACAGTTTGACTTGCAAGTGACCAAACAGAGCATGAGCCCCGGTATGGATGAGGGGACACATGACACGAGCCATGCATCTGCCCAAGAAAGGCAGAAAGAAGTGAAATTCACTTAACTGACATATTTCTTTCTATCTTATACATTTTCACTCCTGTGGTCTATATAAATATTACTATACATGGGCTGAGGATACAGGTAGAACAAAAGGGGGAGAAAAGGTAAAGCCATATATATTAACACACACAAACTCTCTCTCTGCTTCCCAGCTCACAGTAAAAGGGACAGCTACCCTTGTCCAGCCTCTGACACCTGAAGCCTCTGACACCATGAGCTGGAATTAACCCTTCCTTCTTTAAGTTGTCTATGTGTCTTGGTCTGAATGAGAAGTGATAGGATTGTAATAGATGGCACTTCGATCTATATTTTTACTTTTTTTGTCAATTAAAACAAAAACTTAAAAGTAACACAGCAAAAACCTCAACAGGGTACAAAAGGATCCCCGGAGGTTTTTTTGATAACAAGAGTCTCTTATCTTTTAAGGTGGAATCATAGACTAGCTTTTTCCTTAATGATGTACTTCTGAGAAATACCGAGTCTAAGGCACAAGATGCTTGGGATGGATGGGAGGAATCCCTTAAGCCCCTGGTGTTTCAGAGCAGAGCTTCTGACTGACGGAGAGCAGCTCTCGGTCTGCCCATCTGAGCTCTGGAAGTTAATCGCTGCCCATGAATAGTTGATGGGGCCCACTGTGTAGCTCATCCAGGAAGCCAGCTGAGACCTGGTGGCCCAGTGCCTTATAGGGGAGTGGCTCCAAAGGAAACCTAAGTCTTACCCTCTGAAGACAAAGTGATGTGGGTGGTAATGCAGGGTGTGTGTGGAACACAACTGAATCTTACAGCGAGAATGGGATCTCCTTTTCAAACCACTTCCGCCCGCCCGTGTGTCAGAGTGAGCAGCTCTCTGCAGGTGGCTGTTGCGGCCCCAGTCACGCTCTCACACTTGCTGATCTTTCTGAATAGAGTTCCTGCAGACAGAACAGCGAGTGAGGATTTAATAAGTGAGGAATGTTGCGGTTCTCAATTCATTTAATCTGAGAGTCTATTTGTGGACGGTTGGGAGTTGGATAATATTACCAGATAGTGTCCTGAAAGTTTACTGTAGCAGAAAGGAGGCCACTGAAAGAAATGCAAAGAGCACTCTGGTAAGGTGACCGGATGGTAAGCCCTGTTGTGCTAGTGAGCAGAGCCCAGCAGATGCCCCTGTCACGCTGGGAGACCATGGAGAGGGACGCCTGTCCATGCTTCTTCAGCATCACTGTGTCACTTCATGGCTCAAACTCACTTTACCTCCCCAAGCCTCATAATTATGACCAGGTCATGATCTCCAGTCAGATTCATTTCTTTGAAAGTTGTATTTGTTATTTTGTCTCATTTTCTAAAATTTACATTTTTAGGATGCCCAATGCACAAATGCAGTGTTTGTATGGTTTTTTTCAATTCATTTATTTATTCACTTTACATCCTGATTATATCCCCCCTCCTCTCTTCCTGGCCCCACCCTCTCTCTTTCCCCTATTTTCCCTCCCCTACTCCTCAGAAAAGAGGAGTACTCCCTTATCAACCCACCCCAGCACATCACATCACATCAGGGCTGAGTATATCCTTTTCCCTTGTGGCCTGACAAGGCAGCCCTGCCAGGAGGAAGAAATCAAAAAGCAGGAAACAGAGTCCATGTTAGAGACAGCCCCCACTTTCTTACTAGGAGACCCCCATGAAGACTGAGCTGCCCATTGGCTACATCTGTGTAGGGTTGGAGAGATGACTCAGCCAGTAAAGGCTCTGCTAACAACCAAAAATATTTGTGTAGTTGTTAACCCTCCATATTCCCTCCTTGGCATCCAGCTTCTCCCCTGCTCTTCCTACTCCCTCTAGAGTACTTGAAGTAAACTGTCTTTTTCTCTGTCAGAAGCCATTCACTATCTATAATTCTTTATCGAGGGGTGGGCTTTAGGAAATCTCCTCTCATACATGTTGGCATGTCAACTGATGGGATCATTATATGGGTCTTCTTTATACAATCATCTTGTTGAGCTTCCGTAGCTGAGTCCTCCCTGGAATGTCTAAAGCACACAGTGTAGGAGAACACTTCGAGTCCTCTGGCGCTTATAGTATCTCCGCTCCTTCTGAGGTTTCTCTGAGTCTTAGGTATACGGATTGTGTTGGGGATGTAACAGTGGGGTTGGGCCCCCATAGTCATTTCCTGTATTTTGACCAGTTGTGGAGCTCTGGAGTAGCTTCTACAGGTTCAAGAAAAAGGATTTTTTGATGTGAGATGTGTGTCCCTCTGTGGGGTAAGATGGAAGTTTTGGATGTAATGATTCTCTATCTGTGGGCAAACATTTTCAGTGGTCCCTTTCCTTTTAGGAGGCAGTTTTGATATTTTTCTATGTGTACAAATGGATCCAATAGTTCTAACTTTCTTTGATTACACCCACAGCTCAAAAACTTGAAACGTAGAAACTGTGAGCCACATACATGCAAACTGACAACAGACACATCCAAGGACACATGTTTGTGCTTCTGAAGGAAGCCAAGCACTCCCCGCCTGTGGGTGAGTGCTCCTTCCTTCTGCTTCTCATTTCTGTTTGTCAATTGTTAGTTCATAGAGAGAGAAAAAGAAGAGAGAGAGAGAGAAATACTAAAATTCTCTTTCCAAACAAATACTAGGACCCTTCTCATAAGTCCACAGTTTCTAGTTGTTTACTTTCTGAGTTTTACCTGGCATACACACAGAGTTCATTCAAGCAATGTTTTTGTGTGAGAGGCCAGGCTGGGATGTTCAGAGTTTAGACTCTGGGCTGGAACATGGTTCAGTGTAATCCTTCATGATGCTGAATTAGGAATCTGATCTGTATGCCTTGTGGTGTCCTCTTTTATAAGATGGGGTCACAAGAGAATGACCACCTCGAATACTGGTTGAGAACAAAAAATCATCAAGATTGCAATTAGGGTGGAGTTTCCCATATCCTCAGGGACTGATGAGACTGTAACTATGGCAACTGGTTGCCTTCATCTCTGCATTGTCTTTGACCTCTTCATGGATGAGGTAGTAGGTTCTCATTTATGGTAACTCTGTATGTTGGACTTCAGACTCACATTCTGCTTGTCCAGGGTCCAAGTTAAATTTTCCAGGAAATAGGCAGAGATGGGTGATAACTGATGAGAGCAGCCAGTGTCATATCATCTAAAATGTTGTTTCCCCCGTAAAAGGTAGAAAACAGCGAAAGTGGGCATTACACACTACTCAGTAAGTGCTGTCTATTAAAATTACATTTATGTAATTATTAAAATATTTGTACATTTCCGAGTGAACTGCCTGATGATTCTGGACCTTCCTGGTGAGGACAGAATTTAATCAGTTCCCTTACAAATAACACTATAAATGAAGGTTTAGCTTTACATTGATTGAAGATTAGTAACTTTTAGTAACTTATAGAAATTTTCTTTTTTTTAAAATTATTTATTAATTACACTTTATTCTTTGTATCCCTCCTGTGGTTCCCTTCCTCCTTCCTTCCCAATTCCTCCCTTCCTCCACCCTCTGCATGCATGCCCCTCCCCAAGTCCACTGATTGGGGAGGACTTCTTTTCTCTCCTTCTTTTTTTTTTTTACACATATGTGTATTTTTATTGTTTTTATCTTTTTTTTAAATTTTTCATCAATTACACTTTATTCATTCTGCATCCCCCCATAAGCCCCTCCCTCCTCCCCTCCTAATCCCACCCTCCCTCCTCCCTCTGCTTGCATGCCACTCCCCAAGTCCACTAATAGGGGAGGTTCTCCTCTCCTTTCTGATCTTAGTCTGTCAGTTCACATCAAAAGTGGCTGCATTGTCCTCTACTATGGCCTGGTAAGGCTGCTCCCCCCCAGAGGGAGGTGATCAAAGAGCAGGCCAATCAGATTATGTCAGAGGCAGTCCCTCTTCACATTACTATGTAACCCAATTGGACTCTGAACTGCCCTGGGCTACATCTGGGCAGGGGTTCTGGGTTATCTCCATGAATAGTCCTTGGTTGGAGTATGAGTCTCTGGGAAGTTCCCTGTGTTCAAATTTTCTTGTTCTGTTGCTCTCCTTGTGGAGACCCTGTCCTCTCCAGCTCTTACTATTTCCCAGTTCTTACCTAAAATTCCGTTCACTCTGCCCAACAGTTGCCCATCAGGCTCAGCATCTGCTTTGATAGTCTGAAGGGCAGAGGCTTTCAGAGGCCCTCTGTGGTAGGTTCCTAGGTTGTTTCCTGAGAAATTTTCAAATCTATGTACTAGCCTCAGAGTGAGCAAAACTCTGTTTTAACCCAACCTTTGTTGAAACTCTTCACTGCTTACCTTGATGGCGGACTGCCCTCAGGAGGATGGGGAAGCACCCAGATTTCAGAGAAGCAGCAAACTGATAAAAGCATGTTGTTGGCCTTGTCTTTTTAGAGCAGGAGACATGTGTGTAAGTAAGTTTCTTCCATCTCCATAAGATGCTCAATGGGAAGAACAATCAAAATAACAAACTGCACGTATCTGAGTCTATTGGCAAAACATGTAACGAGGAAGCATTATGTAAGAACAACACCACTCCTCTCCCCTCCACATACTCAGGAAACAAAGCTAATTTGCCTCCAACACACCTTTGTGTTTATGTGATTATTTTAGTCACATAACTTTCCTCTCCGCAGTTCCGACCTCACCGCTGTAATGTGAAACTAACAGCATTGAAATACACATCATCTAAGTGCCTGTGGCCTAACTTAGCTCTCGGGTGCAGTTCTGAAAGCTAGCCACAAGAGGCGCTATTTCTGGGCTCAGCTCCTTTGCTATTTAGACTGCAGCCAAAAATGTTTGAAAGTGCTTCATTTTCAGGAGAGACAAAGTTGGGAAATTGATGTTAATTACACTGAACACATTTTCCATCCGTGTGTTTCATAAAGCCTCTGAGCTTGCCTGTGGGGTCCTGTGCATGGCAGAATTCCTCACTTCCGCGTACAAAATGTTGGGAGTCTCCTAGTCTCCTATTTTGAAAACCCAGATTGTTCCCAGAGAGTTCCACGTGTTTCGCTAGAGGCAGAAGTGTCCCCCTTTGCATCTTACTGATGCACGATAGCATTATCATTAATGTAGAGTCTTGTTGGCGTTTCAGTATGAACTTTCTACAACATATTTTCAAAACAAAACAAAGCAGAATGAAGAACGAAGGAAAAGAAAGTGAGAAAACCAAAAGGAAAAGAAAAGAGAGGCTGGAGACATGGGGCAATTTGTAAAGTGTTTGTCAGACAAGCATGAGGGCCCCGAGTTTGAGCCCCAAAGCCCACACACACACACACACACACGAACATACAGACATGGATTTTTAAAAAGCTAGTAAGAAAAGTACATTTGTAAAGTAAAAGAGACGAACAGGGCTCATCTAAACCAGTGCTGGGCTTAAAATTTTAAAGGATTTAAATGTCCACTGTGACCTGATGATGCTGAGCACTAGGCTGAATATTGCTCAAAGTTTATTTTCTTAAGTGTGATAATTTGTAGTTGTGTAGAGAACTGTCACCTGAAAAGACATTTTGAGGGGCTGAGGGGACATGTATGTACAGCATGTTATAAGCTGGAAAAAGACAAGACCACACTATTCACACGCACTCCACACACACACACACACACACAATGTATATATATATATATATGTATATATATACACACATATATATATACATATCTTTCTATTTATTTATTTATGTATATATATACAAGCATGCATGTATGCACACATATATGCATATAATCTGTTCCCTCGAAGAAAATAGTTGTACTTTCTGCCATGTTAATTACTTTGAATAAAATTCATGATATGAAGCTCAAATTAATATATATGTTAGGTAGTATTAAAGCCATTTTACCTTTACAAACACTCACAGATACACACACACACACACACACACACACACACACACAGCTTGAGAGAGAAAGAGAGAGAAAGAGAGAGAAATATGTATGTGAGACACTAGGCATTAGTGACAAGCCTGTGGTGCACCCTTTAAAAGTCTGGGTTTGTGCAGCGTATGATCAAGCATAAGAAACTGTTGCATTTCCTCATGGCCTTCAGGTCTATTTGAATGCTTTCCTAGCTTTACTTCAGGGTCTGAATCCAAACACACTTGGGCATGAGCATGCCGATTGTCTTATGCCTAGAACTGCGGGGCCTCTGGTGTCTTGGCTCAAATAGCCAGTAGGTGGCAGTGTGCAATCAAGAAACCGGTTGCTTCACACCAGACAATTAGCTAAAAGGAAACAAACAAACAATCAAAAGACAAAACCAAAACAAAACAGGTATAGCTTCACATAACATTTATCTATCTATCTATCTATCTATCTATCTATCTATCTATCTATCTATCTATCTATCTATCTATCTATCTATCTATCTACTTTAATTTGCGTGAGCAGCCACCGATCGCTGCTTCCTTCCTCCCTTGAGAAGGAATATCAAGTCGCAATCAATTGCTGGCCTGGGCCAACCCCCTGAACTTTAGTCCTGCAAACATCATCAGCCCTGTACCATCTTCGAAATTGCTGCAGTGGAAGGAAGTGTGGAGCTATCAATTACTTCCAGGGCTGCAATGGCCTCTGTCCTTGAAAAGCAAGGCTGCTGACTCTGTGGGTGAGATAAAGGGCCGCAGTGTGGGCTGGAAACGGGCTTCGCTAGTGGTGTCCAAGAAGTTGATTGGGGGCCCTGGAGAAAGAAATGAAAGGCCAGCTTAAATAGTACATGATAGCCAAGTCCCCTGTAATGAATGACCATGAGCTGGCCAGCGGAGTAATTGCCTCCTGGAGTCTGGGGAAGCAGCCTTTTTTAAGGAAGCAGAAGCCTTCCTGAAAAGACCACCGCTCCTGAGCTGTTTCCTTTGTCTTCTGAGGGGAGGAGCTGAGTGCAGGGGAGACGCCAGGCTGTCTGCACACACCAAGCACCAGTTCTCCCGCTGTTGGTTTTTCTCCGAGGAGTCTCCACATTAACCAATGAAGAAGGTAACATCAACACCACGCTGACAAGGAAGAAGAGTGAATCTCACAAAGAGCGTGTGGTTGGGGGATTGTGATTACCTCAGTCAGGAAAGAACTTGCATTGAAAGCACAAGGACCTGAGTTGAACCCCCAAACATGCTGGGTTCACACCTAACCATGCTGAGTGTGGAATTGCACACTTGTAATCTCAGCGCTGTAGGGCAGTGGTGGGTGGATCTCTGGGTTTCACTGGCCAGACAGTATAGCCTAAAGGGTGAGCCCTAGGCTAGTGAGAGACCTTACTCAAAGGTTTCCCTGAGGATGACACCTGAGGTTGTTTCTGGCCTCCACAGGAAAGCACAAACATGAGACTACATGAGACCACATACACACACACACACACACACACACACACACACACTGCCACCACCACCACTAATAACAGATATGCCTGTACAACTTGTGACTTCCTTTATTACTTGACCTCTTTTAGGCACTAAATTGTTCTATGAGTATAAATGTTCATGTGTGTAGTGTACACACATGTCACATGTGTGGGGGTTCCTGTGGACACCAGTGTCTTGGTCTGACACTCCCTGCCTGATTCTCACTGAACCTGGAGTTAGGTTGCCTGCCAGCAAGTTCCAATGACCGTCCTGTTTCTGTACCATACACTTCTGGATTTACAGGATATATCTGTCTGCACCTAGCTTTTCATGTGGGTGCTTAGGATTAGAACTCAGGTCCCACTGTTTAGCCAGCACTCTTATACCCTACACCATATCCCTGGCTCCTAACTTGGGTCAGCTTAAAAGTAGAGAGTGGGGCTGGATAGATGGCTCAGTGGTCAATAGAATCCTTGCAAAGAATCCAAGTTCTGTTCCCGGTAACCATATCAAGAAGCTCACAGGAGTTTGTACCTCCAGCTCCAGGAGATCTGGTATGTCTGGTGTCTATGGAAACCTGAACCTGTACATACTCACTCATAGCCATACACATAATTAAAAATAAAACAAATCTCTTTTTTATAAGCAGCGAGAGGGGTCATTGGAAGGGGTAGTCAATAAAACCATTTGCTCTACAAACATGAGAACCTGAGCTTGTAACCCCAGTATACATGTACAAAGCTGGCCTGTTTGGGGAGGTAAGCAAAGGTCGATCCTTGGGACTCCTTGGTCATCTGGAGTAATTAGACAGCTCCAGGCTAGTGAGAGACCCTGTCTCAAAGAGGTACATGGCACTGCTGAGGATGATACATGAGGTTGTCTTCTGATCTCTACAAGCAGGGATGTAAACACACACACACACACACACACACACACACACACCCCTAAGAGAAGGCTCCTATCATTTGAAGCACTGTGGATGAATCAGGGAGCAGCATACCAAGAGACATAAACCAGACACAAAAACCAAATGCTGCTGGTTTATAGCATTTCTGGGATGCAACGGAGCTGAAGTCCTATTGGGAGGAAAGAGACAGGGCTGAGGAGGGATGGAGGAAACTCTGATTTTGTTGATCAGTTTCAGAGTTTTGGGTAGAAAAAAGAATGTCCAAAGACAATTTTGAGTAAGTAGACTAAAGGCATCACTGACTTTCTTTCTTTTTCTTCTTTCTTTTTATTATCACTCTTCAACTAACCCCAGATATTTGCTCATTACATAAACGCCATCAATGTTCATTACAGAACATTCCATATTGAAAAGAAAAAGAATGCATGTGTGTATGTTGGTCTCACTATCTAAGGGACAGGATTTTAAGGCAGATGTGGTAACACAGGCTCCAACTCCCAGCATCTGTGAGGGTGACACAGGGGTAAGGAGGCACAATGCAAACCTGGCTCATGAAGTGAGTTTCAGGCCAGCCTGGTGTCTCAGTTACCATTATACTCCTGTGACAACTCACCTTTAGTAAACTCACCTATAAAAAAGGCGGGGGGGGGAGCTCATGCTTCCAGTAGTAGAATCCATGCTTATCACAGTGGCTAGAGTTACAGCAAACATGCAGGCATAGCACTAGAGCAGTAGCTTAGAGCTTACATCTGATACCAAGCACAAGGGAGGGATGAAGGGAGAGACTGACACAGAGAGAGACAGAGACAGACAGACAGACAGACACAGAGGGAGAGAGAGAGAGAGAAAGAGAGAAAGAGAGAAAGAGAAGGAGAGAGAGAACATTAGTTAGCTTGCTTGGGCTTTTGAAGCCCATCCCTAGTGACATACCTAACTCAACAGGGCCACATGCTTACCAAACAGCTCTGCTTCCTGGGGACTAAGCTTTTGAATATATGAACTTATGGGCACCCTCTCATTCAAACCAGCCCACCTGGGCTGCAGCCTATAGTCTTTCTTGTAAAATAAAAACAGAAATAGCAGCAACAACAAAGAGCAGTCCCTTTCCCCCATATAAAAACACCCAAAGAGTAAAATTTTAAACTGATTTATTTTTTTTTCTCCTGCCTTTTCAATCCGAAGCAAATAAAATTTCAACACAGACTCTGTGCTGTATTTTGTTTGCTTTGTCTCTGAAAAAAAAAAATATTCCCTGCCTCAACTGGTAGTTTTTCTTAGAACAGACTATTCCGCTAAGTGGCTGCATCCTAGTTTTCCTTTCTAATTTTTTCAGATGCGTCTGGTCTGTTCATTTGTGTTCATGGTTTGGGGTATGCGTGTGTTGCAGTGCAAGTGTGGAGGTTGGAGTCACCTTTTGCACCTGCTTCTTTTCTTCCATCTGAGTTCCAGCGATTGAACTCAGGCCACCAGATGTAATGACAAGTGTCTGTACCTGCTGGGCTTTCTCACTGACCCCACAGCTTGTTTTTTATAATCCACTTTTATATTGTTGTATAGTAGATAAATTCTAGTGTGGAATAAAGAGGCTCACCTATCTTTTAATAGATACAGGTGTACCCCACCTTGAAAATACACTCTCATAATACAGTTCTGGGTCATGTGCTTTACTGGGGATATGGCATTGTTTCAAGTACGCACCATAGCTATAGCACTGGTGACTCTCATCTCCTCCATGTTAGGAGAGCATGAAGGAACATGTCTCTGCCCTGTAATTGCTCTGGTATCCACCACTGGGATCACCACATCCCTCGGGCAAGTCTCAAACCAGCTGGGATACTGACCAGGACCACAGCCGGTGAAAGCTGCTTCTCCCTGAGAACTTGGCAGCTTGTATTCCAAGCACCTTCCCCTCTTCCTTTGCTGAGTGGATGTTCCTGGAAGCCCCATGTGCCATCTGGCTGCATACAGATGAGAGCAAGCCCCAGGATTGCCCAGCCTGGCCCTCCCTTGCCCCTGCCATGAAGCTTATTTTTGCATAATTTAAGCATGACATGGTTGTGCCATTTAAGTTCTGTGAAATTGGTGTTCTACCATCCATGAAATTATATACATCTTGGGAATATTTCCAGTTACTGAAGGGGTGAATGCATTCGTGAAGAGAGGTGCTACAACAGTGGACTCCATTGAGCACCCCCCCAAGAAAGCACAGTTATCTCTCTGTGCCATGTTGAGACACAAAGGTAGACATTTGCTCTTTAAATCCTAGAAAAACGGAACTGTAAGGATAAGCATCCTTTTATGCATTCATCCTAATTCATCCCATTTCCCACAGCTTCCCCCACCATGATTCTTCCTAATCCCAGCTCACACCTCTAGAAACCCGTAGAGTTGCTAACATTGCAGATATAATGTTCCATTGTTCTGGGTGTCCAGCACAAAGATGAGTAGCCCTTCGGAGAGTGTTTACAGCTGATTGATTTCGTGAATCTGATTGTCATGTGTGGATGCAGATTCTGCTCATTACATGGGCAGGAATAACATGTCATCATGCAGAGGCATCATGCAATTCATTTAACAGGTCTCTGCATCACTGACATACAGGAAGGGCAGGCAGGTGAAAAAAAATCACACGGAAAGATGTTTCTTTTTGCATCCATGGGAACTTTATTACAGTGAACATTCTCTGTTTTCCTGGTTTTGTGTCCCAGTGATGATTTATACTCACTGGGATAGTTCGGTCTAGCTGCAGTGACAAAGATAACTGGGTAGCTCAATGGCTCAACCTTGACAAGCTTGGCATGGAATACAAAAGTTCTTGGGCCATGGTTTTCCCAGAGAAGTTATTGGAGTCAGTGTGCTTCCTTCTCATAATCCTTTACTTTTGACATGTTTTTGACAGGGTCTCATGCATCCCACACTGGCCTTGAAATTGCTATGTAGCTGTGGGTGACCTTAATTTCTAGTACTCTTGAATGATTGGGTTAGAGGCATGGATCTCCAAGCCCAATTTTATTATATACTGTCAGAGATTCAACCTAGGGATGCATGCATTCTGAATAAGCACAATGCAGCCTGCCTATGTTTTATCTTAAGGCTTTGCAGGATACTAAGGCTTTGTAGAGTAGTAAAACAAACACCTCTGTCTTTCCCTAGTATATTCCAGTCCAAAGAAGTCAAGTGGTACTTTCATTGATATCAGGAAGAAGAGATCATTTGGGCCCAACTTAACTTTCAAGGAGTATAGAAAGCCAATGGTCAAGAATATAAACTGGGCACATGAGACTTCTCTTTCGTGTTATCCAATGCTGAAAAGAATCTCCAGAAGATTCTGCATGTTAACCACCATCTAATTTGTAAAAGCTGTACCCTGCTGGGCAGCACATTTCCCATTCTCCCAACTATATGCCGGCAGAAGTGGGACTATCAGCTAAGCAAAAAAAAAAAAAAAGATGATCACAGGGCTGCAATGATGACTTATTCACAGCAGAGGTAAGTAGGAACCTGGACTTCATACTCAGGACCAGCAGAGGTCACGCATGCATCACGGTCCACCAGGTGTTCAACTGCAGATTTGGGCTGGGGAGCTTTACAGCCTCAGGATCATCCTTTAAGCCTGATTACACCTGGAGCTTTTATACAAATTCTTCCAGTTTTCATATGTGCCAGTACGGGTGGGGCAGCTAAGCTCACAGGAAGATGCTAGCTCATCTTATGGGACACATTTATCATTAGGCTGAAAGAAAAATTATCTTTTAAAGTGAGCACTTTCTCTTCTGCATTTAAAGTCGTTTATTTAGTGCACAAAATTATTTTCACTGTGACCTGAGAGATACTGATCAGGGACAGCCAATAAACCGTGTCAGGATGATTGTGATAATGTTCCTTATAAATGGTATCCATGCTTTCAGGTAGCTGATCTCTTCCTGTGGATAGACGCACTCTCTGGGGACAACTGTCAGGAAAATCCTCTTGTCGTGCTTTGTGACATGTCCATCATTCTCATTCCATGTGTTTTTTCATTGGAACTGCCAAGGCGGATATAAGCTTGAACAAGCTGTCTTATTTCTGTCTTCTCATAGCAAGACCACTTGCACAGCCTGGCCCAGCTAGGGCAGTGGGCTTCTATTCTGCAGAAAGAGGGGTATCTGCCTGTCTGTGCTCCTGAGTGTGTGGGTGTGCTTATTAGATTCTATTGAGAACTGGCAGCTATGAGGCACCAGAGTGGACTGTTCCCTGGGGCCAAAGAACAAACTGCTAGAAAATTAGTTTGAGGTGTTGATGACAAACAAGTTAATCTTCTCTGAGTACATTTTTTAAATCAAAGTGTATTTTGTTTGTCTGTGTATTGTTTTTGCTTAGAGGGAATTACTTTTGTCTGGCATGAAAATCCTTAAGATATATCCCTAGATTTGAGTCTCTACTGTATGAAGACTGAAGTGTGTGATAGCACTGCGAAGATGGTTCCCTTGGACATGTGCTTGCCTAAGTTCGATCCTCTGGAACCCACATGAGAAAGCCAAGCATGATGGTACACACTTGAAACCATAGTTAGGAATGTGGAAAGAGACAGCTATCTGGGGTCCAGGGCAGCTAACTTGGTGAGGTTCAGGCCAGTGAAAAGCTTAGTAGTTGAAGGATGTTGGAGAGCACTTGAAAGATGAAGAGCTGAGCTTTCCTGGGTCTCTACATGTGTGCAAACATTCATGCACATGCACCCCACACATGTGGATCTTCACACACAAACACACAGACAAATATAGACAAATGATGCTGTAATTCATGTTTCATTACCCATGCCTTAAAATAGTGGGTTTATTTTGTCAACATAGTAGAAAAATGTGACTTCCTAAGATGTGTTTAGGGTTTTATTTGTTTGCTTGTTCGTTTTGGTTTTGTTTTGCAGTTCTTTTTTTATTTTTCTTCATATCTTTTTTTTAACTTTTATTAATTAAGCTTTATTAATTTTGTATCCCCCATAAGCCCCCTGTTTTGCAGTTCTTGAATAAGAAGGAACAATGTTAAGATGTTACTTCTACCTGTTCCGTTATCACCACCCAGGTCACTCCTCCTCATACTGTCCATTGATACAAGAGATCTCCATGTTTAGTAGAAAGGGGAGATTACTGACAATATAGGATGATTTTCCCCCAAAGATCAAAGACAATACAAAATCATTTGCCCCAAAGATATTAAGGAAGCAGACAGCTCCCCATTTGTACCGAACAAATGGAGTATAAGTGAAAGCTAAGGAAACCTTAATCACTTCTGTTCCCAGATGCAGCCATTAGTTACTGAGCTTCTGTGATGTATCATTAAGCAATACCAAGAAGCAGAGGGTTGATTACCTGGTTAGCTGGTTAGAAAGCTTAATTAGTCTATCTAGTGAACTGTCTGAGTTTCTTGTCTTGTTTCAATGATAAAATACCCTGACAAAACAACTGAAGGGTTTATTTAACTGGAAGTTCAAGGCACAGTCCCTCATGGCAGGCAAGTCAAGGCACAGTTCAGGATCCCCAGCCCAGAGGAGAGTTCTGCCCACAGCTAAGACCAGTCTCCACAGTTCAGCTAATGGAGTCAAGAGAATCCGCAGGCACGGCAGCAGCTTGTTTACCAGGAGAATCCAGACTTTGTTAAGTTGACAGTTAGCTTGATCACATCAACTGTAATTTGAGGATTAGGTTAATCAGCAAAAGTATTTCTAACCTCAAGATATTTTGAGGGTTATTTTTTTTCTTTCTTTACTTTAGAAAAACTGTAAGCCAATATGAAGTCTTCAGGTCATCATTTTCCATCCTATAGATGTACATTGTGGAATCTCTTTTTATTTAGTTCAGAAACACACACTGGGAAACTTTCAAGGCTTTGCATGTTCCCCTGGGGTGACACCTGTTAACCTAGCAAGGCAGGTTGGGCATGGTTGATGGGTGAACCATTTCCTTGTTCGTAGAGCTGAACCGAGGGCCTTGCCCCTGCCACACCCATACTTCTCTGGGTTCTCTTATGTTCCTTCAGCTCATTAGCATGATGGCTCTTCTGTGTCTTTGGAGATATTGAAAAAGCAAAAGGGAATTGCAGGCTTCAGAAAAAAAATTTCTAGCCACAGCTTTAATATCAAAAAGTCTACTGTGAGCCCTGTGGGAAATACATGCCAACCCCTTTGGAAGATGGCTTCCTGTCCATCTACAATTACTCCTGAGTTTTATATACAAAGCAACTATATGTGTATACCAGGGAGCTGAGAGCTGAGGAAGGTGGAACACATAATAAATGTGAGCATTTCTTTGTGCATGTATGTATGCATATATGCATGTATGTGGGATATGTGTATGTATGTGTGTGCATGTCTGTAAGGCAGAAAACCTCAGGTGTCCTTCCTTAGGATCTGTCCACCTTGTTTATTGAGATAAGGCTTCTCCCACCCTGCAACTCCCCAGAGGAGTCAGTTTGGCTGTCCAGGAATCCTTGGGGATTCCCACTTCATCAGCCTCAGATCACAAATGCAAGCCCTCATGCTAGACGGTTTTACATTAATTCTGAGGGCTGAACCCAGGTACCATGACTTCTGTAGCAAGCATTTTACCAAATGAGCTGTTTCCCCAGCCCCTGGATTGTGGCTTTAGTTCAATCCTCTCAAACATTGTAGATCTGATGTGAATTTCTCAATAAACTTTCCCCCATTTTATATCCAAGATCCTTAAAGTCTTTGCTAATGGAACCCTCACCTTGACATTGCCTTTCAGTCCACATTCCTCATTCATCACTAGTGGATGATTTTTTTCTAAAACACTGAAGTGCTCAGTCACTGTAGTCTTTGAACCTGTAGTCTAAGTATGGAAACAACCTTCATTGTCTTCTGGATCCCATTAAATGGTCACTGCTACTTAAATTCTGAGTTAGGGTTAGGTCTGTAATTCAACTACAAAGACAGAGAACTTGGTTTCCATCACCATGGCACTTATTTGTCCTACTGATTCCTCCTCTTGGAATATGTTTCACTTCTAACCAATACCTAGATGAAATGTCATTTCTCTCTCTATCAGAATATTCTCCTCCTTTCCTCTCTCCTTCCCTTTCCCTCCCTCCTTCCCTCCCTCCCTCTATCTCTGTCTCCATCCCTTTCTCCTTTCCTCCTGCTCTCTCTCCCTACCTCCTCTCTATCCTTTTTCTTGCTACCTCCTTCCCTCCCATCCTCTTTCCTGATCTATTCATAGCAAACCCTGGCATCAACACTGTCTCATCAAGCTGTCGTCAATGTCACGCATACCACCGCAACTACTGTCTCCATTCAACAATCCTTTTGTGTCAACCGAGTATCAACTACACTCCCAGATTTTATATTGATCATCTCATCTCCTGCTGCTCATAGTTTCCATTGTCCTTGTGTGACAGAATGAGGATGCCTTGCATACTGCTTTGTGTTGAGTTTCATTTCTTCTTGGAATGAGTACGTGTTTGTCACCACTGTGTCATTCACCTCGTTGCTGGTATTAAGAAGATACTCATTCTGGCTCACAGTGTTTGAGCATATGGAGGCAGGAGCTTGGGGCAGCTGGTCACAGAGCATTCATAGCAAGAAAGCAGAGAGAGGTGAATGCTGGTGTTCAGCTTGCTTTCTCCCTTATGAGTTAGTCCAGGACCTCAGCCTATGGAATGTTGCCACCCATATATAGAGTGGTTCTTCCCATCTCGTTTAGCTTAACCTAGAAACTACACTACAGTCATGCTCAAAGGCTTGTCTCCTAGGTAATTTTAGATCCTGCCAAGTTGAGAATATGAGCCATCACTCCTTAGGTAGGTATGAAAAGAAACTCAGCACTTGATTCTCAGACCCAGGGAGGGGACTTCTCTTGTTTGTGGATCATGACGTTCTTCTCTCTGCTGAGCCCTTTGCTCCCATTAAACAACACACCCTTTGGATGCTGCCATGCCATGTTGTCAGTATTCCATCTATTGTGCCATTCTCCAGTTTCTGTTAAATTAGAGGAGAGGCTGGGATGCGAATCAATTTTCTATCCTATTTATCTTGACAAAACATTTAAGAGATTAGACAGCATTTGGAGTTGGTGCAGATTAATTATGGAGATTATATCTACTGTTCACATCCAAATTCCATTATGAAGAGGGGAAAGAGAGCTGGCCTGTCTTATCAAATGGAAATTGTGTTTTGGTTATGGATGGGAAAGGAAATCCAAAAATGCCCGCCTGTGTCAATTCTGAATTCTCTTAGTTTCATTCTTTTTCGACTATTCCTCTGTTTGTTTTCTTCTTCTGCCCCTTTTCTCTCTTTCTTGTTTTCTTCTTCCTTTCTTTGTTCTTATTCAGGAACTCTCACCATGCTGTACTGGTGGGTGTATGTGTGTGCACATGCATGTTTGTGTCTGTGTATCTGTCTGTCTATGGCCAAATTTCTGAGAAGAAAAAAGCTTGAGTGAGGGTATTTATTTTAGCTTTTGATTTGAGGGGATGCAGTCTACTCTGGCAAGGAAAAATGGTGCAGGTAGCTTGACAACAGTGAAATTTTAGAGCTGGTACTGCTCATATCTTGGAAGAACAGGAAGCGGAGAACAGGACCAGACTGTTATCTCAAGGCCCAGCCTCCAAAGACCAACTTGTTCTAACAAGGCCATATCTCCCATGGATTCCACTTCCCCTGGAAACTTCACCACCATCTGAGGACCAAGCTTTCAAACACACAAGGACATTTCATATTCAAATCTTAACACACAGGGAGCCATGGTAACTCCTAAATTTTCACATGCCTTCATATTGTGACTCTTTTCCTCTGTGTTGATTTTGTGATTTCTGTTATTCCACACCATAGTAACTTATTCAGCAGTACCTACATTATCTTATCATAGCCTCTCAGAAACTCTGTTATGAAGTTATGTAAATGACGTTCCAGGGTTACCACAAATTGGGCCATTTCTGATGCATCAATCATTGTAATGGAGTATGTTGACTGAACAATTCTGGTCTATGTCCCACTAGCGGAGCTCTGGGAACTAGAGGCACAATTGGAACTATACTACCAGTATAGCTACACCACCCCCACTGGCACAGTGGATTTTGCATAAGTCAAAGCTACATGGTCCCCGCTAGTAGAAGTATGAAACAGGAGAAAGAGATGCCCATTCCATGGCATTAAAATTCATGAGTGGTCACGAGTGTTGATGCTCACATGCCTGAAAGTCAAGCTCTGGAGAGGCAGAGACAGAAGAATTTTCGTGGCTCTGGAACACCATGGCCATGCAGTGCATAGACGATCAGCCAGGGCTACACAGCAAGACAATGACAAAATTTTAAAAAGTCCTGCCGAGCCATCAAACAAACCAACAACACAACAATCTTACATAGAATACTTGATATTAAATCAGGCAAGATCTTACTGATTGTGAAAGATAATGTAACTTTGAGGTAAGTGGTATTTCAGAGGGCACCTGTCTCATTGGATTTAAGTAGACATTGTTAAAAAGACAAAATAGAGACTTGCATAATTAACTGTGCCTTGTAGCTTAACTGCCTCTTGATTAAAAGATTTCTAAGAGATCCTAAAAGGCCAATGTACCTCTTTAGAATCCCTAGGACTGAGATATCGGCTGAGATGCAAGCAAACGTACTTTCTTATATAATCATCTGTTTTGATTTATTTCTTTTAAGGAAATTCTACTAAAAGATCATCACAGTGTCTAGAATACAGTTAATGACTGCATTGGTTAAATAAGGGAATGACCAACCCATGCTCTGAAAGTAGCATTTAGTCTTTGTTAAACTTCTTTACTTCTTGTAATAAAACTAAGTAACATTTCCTTGCTAATTTTTTTCCTGAAGCATACTGTTTGTCTGTGTGCTTGTTTTTGTTTGAATTCCTAGTTTTAGATCAAAGCTTTGGAGTGACCGATAATACATGTCTAGGAAGCTACTCAGGGAGACTGGGTATAGAAAATATGGTAGCCAGAGGTCAGAGAAGATATCTTAGTGGGTAAGCATGTTTACTCTTCAATAATGCAGACCTGAGTTTCAATTTCCAGCATCCTTAAAAAAAAAAAAAAGCCGACATGGCTGGGCATACTAGTAACCCTAGCATGTGGGGCAGAGGCAGCCAGATCCAAAATGTTCACTGGCTATCCAGCCTAGCTGATATGGGGCTTCTGGTTCAGTACCTTGTCTGAAGGTAATAAGGCCCAAGAACAACAGAGGAAATCCCAAATATCCACCTCTGGCCTCCACATACACTTCACATAAAATATAGACATGCATATTCCCATACTCATGGACATGAAACACATGCACACACACTTGCACAGTGACCAAATGTCATTTTATTTTGCAATACTGGGAATGGAACTCATGACCTTATACAAACCAGTATAAGCACCGCAAAATTGAGCTACATCCCAGCCCAAATGAGTGCTATTTTAATAACCACTTTCAACATGCTTTTCATGTGGAGGGGTAGAGGGGGGGATGGCAGCCATTCGTATGTAGTGATCTGATTTTTTTTCTTTATGTACACATAAAATAACAAAAGAGTTCAATACATTGCTTAAGGCAGTTGTGTGTGGCAGTGTGTAGAAACTGAACTAAATTACAGGTAGAAACCACTGGGGAACTCTATCACATAGACACTATCCTGAGTAATTTTTCTTTGAGCAAGGAATTATTTCTAAGTGACTAATATTTCTAGTTTATATAGTAAGTCACCTTGAAGTGTGGTTGGCCTTACCTGCTATTATAGACATGTAACAGTCACTTGTTTAAATTATTGACACTTATCTTACAAGTTTGTATCTAATGAGCTATGTAAAATAACTGTGATTTTGGCCGGGAGGTTTCCTCAGAGGAAAGTTTAAGGTAGCAGTTTGTTTGCAACACGTAATTCACTTTGTTTTACATTAAAAACATCAACCCATTTTCCTCCCTGTGAGAAATGTTCCTTCCTCCTTTCTGAAATACAATCTTAGAAATTAAAGTCAGTGTAAATCCTGAGGTAATGAGATTCAATTTTTCATTGTAGCAGAATTAGATGGGGAACTTCAAATATTTATTTGAGGTTTAATTTGAGTAATTTAAGAAAACATTGAGCTTCCTCATTCATAAATGATAATTACCTCACTTCATCAAACATTGCACTGTTCTCCCTTCTGCCCACTGTCCATCTTGTTCTGATATGAACATTTTTATATCCTAAAAGAGGTTCTTTGCTCATGTAGCTTGTTTCTGTGGCTTAGCTTATAAAACTTCAAGAACTGGAATTTTGTGGGCTAAGGAGACAGCCTGGTTGGTGAAGTGCTGGTTTCACAAGTGTGAGGACACAGCTCTGATCTCAACACACACGCATATGACAATCTGGACATGATGGCGAATGACTACTAAGCCCAGGTGGCTAGAGGGTGGCACAGAGGACGTGGAATGATCCCTGGGAATTTCTAGTCAGCCAGCTTGTATCTGTAAGTTACAGATTCAGGTAGACACCTTGTCTCAAAAACAACTGCTAAAGGAAAACACTGAACCTCTGGTTCTATATGCACATACATTCATGTCCAATCATGTGTATGTATAATAACATACATATGTACATGTACACAAACACACATGAAGAAGTGAAGTTATATGTGCCTGTTTTACAGTGCTTTATTTTATAAAGGAAAAGAGAAGAGACTTAGAAAAATAGTTACACTGAGTTTCTGAAGAGTGTATTCTTGTGAGAAAGAATAATTTGCCTTTATAAATAATTTGTTTAAAAATTGGAGATCAGTCTCCATATATATATATGCATGTGTATATATATATATATATATACTATATATGTATGACATACACATTCATATTCTCAAATTCATGTTATCATTTCTCTCTCTCTCTATATATATATATATATAATAAAACCCATGAATTTGAAATATAGCAAGAAGAAGAGTATATGGAAAGGTTGGAAGGAAGAAAAGGAAATGATATATTATAATTTAAAAAATAGAAGAAATAATTGAAAAAAATTGGAGATCACTGTCTTCAAAAACCCCTGAAACAAGCTGCAGGAACCTAAAATGCCTGCAGGTGCTGCAGATTGCAGATCCACAGTGACAGACCTATACTGTCTAATAAAATGCCGTGACAGAAGCACGGGCATTTCAAATGGATGCTGGGCTAATGCAAGATCCCTTACTCCCCTCCTGTAGAAGTCTCTCTGGGTAAGGGGGAAGCATGTTTTCTATTATGCATATTTCACACACTCCATATTCAGTGAAGATATTCAGGGATGGGCTGATGAATTCAGCCTCCTCTTTGTTTATGATGATGATCTAGGAACCTACATTAATTCCCTTTAACATGACACAGCCATATTGAGTCATAACCACTGTGACTTAACTTCATCTTAGTGACTCCGACCAATTTTACCTTCATAGTTTCTCAACAAGTCATAAATACACAAAACCAATGGTGTGCTATACAAAGTTTCCCAGCTGCCCCCTCTCACCTGACTCTTTGATATCAGTCACAGACAGTCTCACTAAAATGAAACTAGTTTGGTTTTAAGCAAAATATCTGACACTGGTTACACATTACAGGGATACCCTGTGCCTTCTGACACTCAGGCCATGTGCCTGAATGGGGCTACCCCTTCTCCAGTCTTGTCTAATCTCACACCCTGGCATCAGGTTGTCCTAGAAGAACAGTTGTGAAGGTATTATAGCACATTTAAACTTCACTAAACCTTATGCCCTTTTCCATTCACTTTATTCATGACACCTGACTTTGTTGATTGTCTTGGCTGGAGAACACTATAGAAAACAGAGACACCTTGGATGTATGTAAATCACATAAGCCCAATCAAATTGCCTTGAGTATAAGAAGGAAATATATTGGTTAATAGAAAAAGACTAGGATGGCAGTAACTTCAAAAGCTGAGATAATCCCAGAGCTCTTATTGTACACTAGCCATTGTCACCTTGCATTCCGTTTATTTTCTCCTGTGTAGTCATATAGTTCATTTTCACTGCACCAATAGAGACCACATGCATATTTATGATGCCCCTTCCAAGGGGAATGGAGCACCTTTACTGTTGTGTATTACCAGACATGAAGTTTTTTTTTTTTTAAAAAATCTCAGTTATGTTACCTAAACATGTTTTGTTTTAATCCCAAGTGTGAGATATTGGCCTGCTTTAGTTTGTCCTCAGCTGATAATTGCTTTGTGAAGCTCAGGGAGGGGCATGGTCTTTGCCAGTAGCAGGTAGCTGAGTTGTGAGGACTCATAGAGGGTATAAATACCAGCAGCCAGGGACAGGAAGGAGAATGCTCTGAGAGAGAATGAGGAATGCTTTGAGGAGATGGACAGAGGAGGAGAAGGCTTCTGGGTCTCCCATCTGCTGTGGCTGCTGTTCTCTGGTTTGCTGGGTAGCTGGGCTGCTAGGTACTCTGCCAACCGAGACTGGTACAATGACCCTAAACAGGTGAAAATAGTTAACGAAGTCTGCCTCTTCCTCCACTAACCTTCTTTCTACCCTTCCTCGGGTCCAGGGGGTGGTGGTGGTGGTGGTAGTGGTGTTTTGGAAGGGAGGTACAGGCATAAGAAGCCAAAATAAAATAGAGGTAAAAATATCACTGACAATGAAGTCCTTATATGAACTATGTACCTCTCCAGTGATATTAGACCATCCCAGACATTAGAAACAGAATACCAATCAAATGGCATCAGGAAACAAAAGATACTTTTATTTGTTGTATTTTTAGTGACGTTTCTTGGCATATGAAAGAACTCCACCTTAAATGATCAAAACCTTCCTATTCCTTAGTAATTTAACTAACTAGAATCATCTCATGTCTCAGAGCCCGTGCTCTGTGAATTTGGAGTCATTTCAGCTTTTTGGAGAACATAAAATATGTATTTTGTTACCTGTGTATTAGGAGCTAGCAGCCAACACTCCACTCAAATTTCTTCCAACTTGCTTAAAATTTTATTCATCCCCATCCTCCAATTTGACAATTGCACTATAAAAATATCATTTTTGGACAAGAACACAGCATTTGGACCCAAATAAAGAGTATAAAATAATCTATATATGCACTAAAGCCATGAAAGTGGTTTCAAGATTTATAAAAAAAAATCACATTCATCTTCAATAGTGAACTGTTTCAAAGATCAGGACTGAGTTACCCACAGAACTCAGGAAGTTTAAGTGATAACACTGTGTTAGAGTTTTTCTGTGGTTTCCATGACCCAGATCCGTCAGTATCCCTCCCCTTGCTGGCCCCTGTCTCTCCTCCTGTGCATTTAACTCTTTCTTCTGTCTTTTCCAATTTCTGTTTGCTCGTTTGAAGTCATCACCATCAATTAGTATGTGTGGGGGGCCCTAAGGACCTGATGTGCCACTTTTCCATCTGTTATTCACCAGCACAGACATGATGCTCCCAGCCCTTTTTGTTTTGAATTCCATTATTCTATGCTATTCTGAGCATTTCCCACCTGCTGTCCCAGCAGCTCTCAAATCCCATATCTTCTTTTGGGTCTGTTTTTCTCCCTCGTAGTTTGACATCTCTAGTATGATGTCATTCTGGAGAACTTTCATCTCATACTCTAATATGAGATTTCTGCCACTTATTGCTTGACATGACCTCAAGGAACTTTAGTGATAGTTTCAGTTTTTTCCATAAAGGAATCACAACACACATGTATTTTCTTTGTTGTGAGTCTAAGACATGTAACGACAAAAGAAAGAAATCAGAATCAAAGTATTAGGGGGGCTAGGAAGGTGATTCAATGGCTAAATGTACATGTTGCCAAGCTTAAAGAGCTGACTTCAATCTCCGGGATCCCCCATGGTGGAGGCCTCAGACCTCCGTACATGCCACCATGGTACTTACACACTCACACACATAATAAATGTAATTAAATGAAGAAATATATACATATAGGTATCTTTAAACAGTATATAAAACACATTATATATAATATTACCTAATATACTACATATGCCCATTGTTTTTTTTATTTGTTTTGATTTTACTTTTTTGTTGTTTTGAAAGAGAAAGTACATGAGGTTGGGTGGGTAGAGAAGTGGAGAAGACCTGGGGGGGACATGATCAAAATATATTGTGTAAAAAATGAAAGTCAAAGAAACCATCATCATGTACCATGATGATCAAAAGAGAAACTGTCCGGTGTCCTCCAACAATCAACAGCAACAAAAGTTAAGAAGGGGCCATATTTCTTGGGGTGACTTTAGGGCTTGGCTGTGGTCTTTTCTACTCTCACCTGTTCACTATGGTACTCAATGGAGTGACATTCAATATCAGCCTACAGCCATCCTCTCATCCAAATAAATACCCCACACTTACCATGCCGCCTTAAAAACAATGTTTTCATCAAGGCTGGCTGTGGATGAAAGCCCTGGTGCTGTCTGGCTTTACTCTTGCTACATTTATTGTGTTACATCTTTTAAAACCTGGATTAGGACCAAAGACTTGGATAAGATAGCAGTGACGGTTGCAGTAGACTGGCATCTTCCTTCCAGAAAGGATGGCCTTGTGAGCGCTGGGATGCTGCTAGTCTTTGTGAGTGAAGTCTGCGGTTAAGGGGCAAGCTATGTTGAAAATTATAACTGAGTTGATTTCAGCATATTATACAGTGTGTCAAATGACCTATAAATGCTGACTGGCCAGGAACGTTGGTAAGAAACACTGAAGCGAGCTTTTTGCCATGACAGACAAATGGCCTCTTTAAACTAGACAATGGGGGAGTGTTTTTACTGACAGAGATGCTTATCTGTCAGTCATCCCTTGCCTCACTCTAATTACGGACAAGGTTTGGGATGGGACTGTGGGGTATAAAATAAGTCATCATCAGGAGTAGCCCTTGCCCTGAAGGAGTTTATGATCACATTGAGAAAATGGGGCATAAAGGCATGAATGATTCCAGGAGCAGGGGAAGGAAGAGCACAATAGGTTACTGTAGCAAAGTGTTAAATGAGTGTTCCAGGCCTGAATACAGCCTCCCTACTGCAAGTTGTTCAGTTTGGCCTGGAAGGCAATGTTAAATTGGTGGACAGGTATGAACTGTTCTGAGTTATTAAGTCAAAACATAATTTGCCCAGGACAAAGTCAAGCTAGCTGTCATAAATGTTTGCAGGATCTTCTTGCCTTCTCCCATGGCTGGCAAAAGAAAAAAAAAAAAAGAAGAAGAAAAAGAAGAAGAAGCAATCATCTTATCAAACCACTCTGGCTCCCCAACCCTACTTGCCCTGCATAGACTAGGCTGATGCTAGGAAATTGGCATCCCATTTCCAAGAAGACTTGTTAGATCACTAGTCAGAGTTGAAGAACCTGTTACTTTGTTTCCTTGGGTGGAGCGCTGTTGGAAGAGCCTCATTCTCCATATTTCTCATAGCACAAGCCTTCCTCTCAACAGTTGAACCCAAGGCTTGTTGAAGCCTTAAGAGTGTATGGCCATCAAATAAGAAGAATAAGCTTGAGGGAATTCTTGTATTTCAGAACCTCAAAGTTGATAATGGCTTCACTTTTCATATTGTCTATCTTATTCTATCTAAGAGACAATGAAGCATAACAGTTACAAGCCTTGAAAACTGACAATGCCCCTAGGGATAGAACCTTTTCATAGATATTCTCTATATGCCTCTGTCTGCATGCGTGCCTGGGTGCATGTGTATGTTTGATGCAGTACATTTGTATAGGGAAGTGGTGTGTGTGTGTGTGTGTGTGTGTGTGTGTGTGTGTGTGCTTGTTTAGACCAAAGGATGAGGTCTCTCTTTGGCTCAGACCTTGCTATATAAGTGAGCCTGACTGGCTAGCAACCCCCAGAATTTTCTTTCTCCTCAGAACTACAATTCCAAATACACCGTCTCATGCCTCACTGAAAAAAAAAAGTATCAAAGTCATGTCATCATGCATGTCTTCACACAAAGCAGTTTACTGAAATTTTCCTCCAGTCCACCTAAGTAGGTTGCTGATGTTCCAGATCCCCTCTTTACAGCCCACTAGCTGCAGCCTTAGGCTACTTGAGCATTGTTTCAGCTGATGCTCAAAAAGCTTTGGGGTGTTCAAGATACTGATTAAAGGCCCATAGTAGGGAAAATGGTATGAGAAGTTAGGAACAGGAGTAGAGCAAGGCAGACATGGACAATAGGTTACTGATATAACGAAGCCTGGACAAACCCACTGGAGAACTCTAGAGAGGATATCAAAAGTTGATTTCCCACCTCTGTGGTGATGGTTGGGTCTTGGACCCCCAGTCCTCATGGTTGTTGGATAAAAGCCATATGCAGAGGATATGAGTTCAATCAACCATGAGTTCTGCAGCTGCTGCAGACAGGTGCTGAAGGAGCTAATGGCTGTGGCGCCCTGATGACCTCACAGCCTATGTTTGGGCAGTAAGTCCAGTCTTGCTAGGGTCTCCAGGCTCTGAAGCACCCTGCTTAGCATCCCACTGTCTATCCACAACAGGAAGATACCCTAGCTCAGGCTTTCCCCCCCAAAGATTGCTATGAAGACAAACAAACTTTATTCCACAACATTTATTCAAAGTGCCTAGGGAGAGTGATTGTAGCACAGTCAATTTGTAAATACTCCCAAGTATACACTGTTCTCTCCTTTTATTTATTTTATTATTTATGTTTTAGAATCCTTGACTACTTTAAAATATTGCTTTTATTGAAGCAAAACACAGAGAACATAAAATTCACTACTTTGGCCATTTTCTAGTGACATTATGTGCTTTGGAACTGTGTGACCTTTTCCACCATACACCACCTCCAAAACTATTCCATCTGCCCAAACTGAAACTTTATGCCCATTCTGTACTAATTGCCTATAGCTTCCTAACCAGCGCTGGAAACCATTGTATGACTTTTGGTCTCGCTGTGTTAACTACTTTCAGAACTTCCTATAAGCGGAATCAACTTTATTTGTCCTCTTGTATCTGGTTAATTTTCCTTAGTATAACTCCCTCACGACTCTTTCATTTATTTCATTTTGTATGCGATTTAAGCATGTGTGTGCACATGTGTGCAGTCTTGCTCATCTATGCATGTGCAAAGAGTCCAGAGGTGGACATTAAATATCTCCCTCTACTGTTCTCCATCCTGTTTTTGAGACAGGGTCTCCCATTTGACCAAGAACTAGTCATTTTGGTTATACTGGCTTGGCAGTGAGCTCCTGGCACCCTCCCGCCTGCCTGAGCCCTGCTCAGGTTATAGGTGTGCGTTACCACATCCAACATTTAAGGGGGTTCTGGAGACTGAACTTGGGTCTTCATGCTTGAGCCAGTACTTTACTCACCGAGTCCTCTCCCAGCCCCCATTTCCTTTAGAAAGATATTGTTTGTGTTTCTCTTTGCTTGTCTGTCTGTCTGTATCTTAGTCTCTCTCTCTGATTCTCTTATGTACACCTACATGTGTGTATGTGTATGGGTGCATGCATGTATGTGCATGTGTGTGCTTGCACCTGCACAACTCTGTGAAGGTGCAAAAGAAACAAAAAGGGAGGGGGCATCAGATTCTTAGGAGCTAGAGTCCCAGACAGTCATGACCCACCTGACATAGTGCTGGGAACTAACGCCAGGCCTCTGGAAGAGCAGAAAGTGCTTTTAACTACTGAGCCACCTCTCCAGCTCTTTTTGCTTCCTCTTTAAGATCAAAGACTTCCATTGGAGATATACCACATTTTATTATTGTCTAGTCTACTGTTGAGTATTTGAGGTTTGCTCCCTGTGGCTGTTGTGAAAAGTAGTGCTGTGAGCTTCCATGTGCAAGCTGACTCCATTTTAACTCTGTCTGTGGATGAGGAAACACATTTAGGCAGGTCCAGAGGTACTTCCAGCTCACCCCTCTCACTTCCTTTGTTAAAGAATCTGAACCGAACCCCCAGTGCTGACTCTGGCTTCATGCTTGACAGCCCATCATGCGGACAAGGCTGCAAAAGTTGTTTCATCTTCTACCAGCAAAGGGGACTTTTCAAGTTTCCGTTGGCCATTTTAGGTTTGTGTATCTTCCAAATGTCTGTCTCTTCTGACTTGTTCCTCACTGCCTACATGGAACCTTCCTCCTTTCTGACTCTTTCAAGTTGAAAGGCTCTTCAGTACTAGGTATGTGTCTTTCTCTAGAACATCAAAGTTCATTTACTTCCTGATTAATGCTAATGGCGAGGTGTCCCCACCTCTGTCTCAGCACTGTGTAAGACTGACAGGGATTAGAGGGAGAGGGGAGCTTTGAAAGAAAACTATAGAGTTGGATTTGTTCATTAGGCAAAAGATATATCTGAGCCTGTAGCACAGTGAGTTTTAAAGTGAAGCTTTATCCCAAGAGAAAGAAAGGAGTCTTCTTATTAGATTCTTTAGGAATAGGTAGAGAATAACACTTTCTGAGAAAAAAAAAAAGAGTTTCTTGACATGACCCCATGGCCTCTACAGTTTAGGGTGTGGCTGGCTGCCTGGAAAGTCCTAAGCTCATTTTTGAATAATTGGTTGCATGGAGACTTTCTAGAGACAATGGGTGAGGTTTGCCTGTGACTTATGAGATGTGGCATTGGTCAGGAATATATTCTCTGCCAGTGCATTCTAATAAAACTTGAGGTCACCACAAGTCAGAAGCTTGCCTACGTTTCTCACAGTTGAGAAACAATGGACTCAATAAATAATGTCAGTAGCCTGTGTTCCTTACAACTATCTCATGCTGTCTGGAGGGTTGAGACTAAACCCCAGAGCTTTCTGAAGGTTCAACATCCCAGGAGAAGACAGACCTCTATCTTACCTGGTTGTTCAGAGTAGAGGCAGGGCCACTATCCTGGGCTTGCTGCTTACATCTCTATCCACACATAAGATATATACTTGGGTTTGCCTTCTTCACAGGAAGCTTAGCAGAAAGCCTGGGGGTCCTGGAAGGTGTCTCAGGTTTGATGTTTGATACCCCTCTAGAGTCAATGGCTTTTAGAGGTAGATGGGTTAGACCACGTATAACATGTGCACTTTCCTTGCCACCTTGCTGGAACAAAACGTGATGGAGGAGAAGAAAAGGAGCATGCCTGCCTACTGTCTCTGTATTTATCCCATATCCATATATTATTTTGGAACATTCAGCATTGCAAAAATATGTGAAAAGATAAATTACTGCCTTTGCCATCTGGTCTCAGAGAACCTTCCTGAGAATGGCAACTCCATTTAATTTTGCTAAGTTCCTTTCTCAACTTCTCCATTCTCTCTATTGCCCTTTTTTTTGGCAGCATTGTTGGGTTTGTTTTGATTTCAGTTTCTTGCTTCCTTGAGCTGTTTTGCTGTTTCAAATTTAAAAAAGCAATACCAGTTCTTTCTCACCCAAATTGGGCTAAATTCTTCACTTGGCCTAGTACTACCTAGCTAACTTTAACTTTCATCTGGAGCCTTGGAGCAATGTGTGGGTTTTGTTTTGTTTTGTTTTGTTTCAATGCTCCAACCAGATGCACAGAGCTGCTTGATGTTGGAAAATGAGGAGATACCTAGATCCTGGGATCCTCAGTGCTCTGGCAGTGCCATTGTGGCAAATGCTCTTACGAGATGGACATGTGGCATCAAGCCCAGACATTGCTGGGATGATCCAAAGTCCATGAAAGTAAACAAATGGGCTGGTTCTGATCTGGACTGTGACTCTAAAGAGGTTACTCCAAACACAGTGGACAGAGATTTCTGAATTTTAGGATGAGTGGCAAAAGAGAGGCAAGGGCAGGAGGCTAGAATGGCCCACATGATTATGGCACAGGGTGGTCCATGTAATTTAGGGCTTAACACAGACTGTGATGTTTAAATATGAAGATACATATAAACACACAGACATCTGTGGATTAATGTGCACCTACATCTCCTTGATCTATAAGCAATAATACTCTCAAGTGATAAAAATACATAGCTCCCAGATCTTTGCTTCACTTGAAAATCAATTTCTTTATTATTATTATTATTATTATTATTATTATTATTATTTATTACAATTTATTCATTTTGTACCCCACTTTGTATCCCCTCCCTCATCTCCTCCCAATCCCACCCTCCTTCCCTCTTCTCCCCCTATGCCCCTCTCCTAGTCCACTGATAAAGGAGGTCTTTCTCCCTTCTATCTGACGCCAGCCTATCAGGTCTGATCAGGACTGACTGCATTGTCTTCCTCTGTGACCTAGCAAGGCTATGTCCCTCCCCCAACCAGGGGGAGGTGATCAGAGAGTATGCACTGAATTCATGCCAGAGACAGCCCCTGTTCCCCTTACTAGGGAACCCACTTGGACACAGTCTATGGACTACCTCTGAGGAGGGGTTTTAGATCCTCTCCATGCATGGTCCTCGGTTGGGGTGTCAGTCTCTGCAGGGGTTCTCCAGACCCAGTATTTTTGGCTCTGTTGGTCTCCTTTTGGAGCTGCTCTGTCCAAAAGGAGAGAAAGACTCCATGTCTTTCTATCTCCTCCTTCTTTCCTAAAATTCCATGCATTCTGCCCAAAGTTTGGCTATGAATCTTAGCCTCTGCTTCAATACCTCAGTCAGTAGAGTCTTTCAGAGGCTGTGGTAGGCTCCTGTCCTGTTCCCTGTCTTCTCCTGCTTCTGATGTCTATCATATTTGCCATTCTGAGTGAGGATTGAGCATAATCCCTAGGGTCTTCTTTGTTATTTAGCTTCTTTAGGAATATAGATTTTAGGAGGCATGGATACAGAAATTGTGATACATTTACATAATGGAATATGACTCAGCTATTAAAAATAAGGAAATCATGAAATTTGCAGGCAAATGGTGGGAACTAGAAAAGGTCATCTTGAGTGAGGTAACCCAGAGCAGAAAGACACACATGGTAACCACTCATAAGTGGTTATTAGACATATGATATATGATAAACATACTAAAATCTCCCTCCCCCCCTCTCTCTCTGACTCTGTCTCTCTGTGTTTGTGCATATATGTGTGTTCACATGTGTGACTGAGACCACCTAATGAAGAGCAGAAGAAAATTTTGAATGTTGGTCCTTGGCTTCTTCCTTCTTTGGGACAAGACTGCTTGATGTTTCTTGAATTCTTCATCAGTGTAGAACTTTCATGGGGTCTCCTGTCTCTCCTTCTGCCTTGATACAGCAAGATGGAGATTATGGGTGTGAATTAATGCTTCCAACTTCATATGGATTAAACATTCATGTGACAAGTGTTTAATCCTTTGAGCCATCTTCCTTTGAGATCATTACTTCCAATAGATCATTCTCCAGTAAGAGATGAAAGGATTCTTGGAGAAATGGCTGCTTCTATGGCTGCAATATAGAGAATTTAAGACCCTAGAAATGAATATGATATAGTATAAGCATTTACTCAAAACAACCACAAAGCCAAAAGAAGGTAATGTCACATAAGTCATGTGGACAGTAACTTCTCATCTTTCTCATCAATCAACCAATTAATTACTTTTTTAGATTAGCACACAATGTAATGGGGTTTGGATTGGCATTTTCATATGTAGGCATCATTATCCTTTGTTCTCTTTTGTTTCTGCCTTGTCCTATACCAGTGTTTCCCTCCATCCTATTTTCCTGCTTCTGCTGCTTAGTCAAATGTACAGCATCACCCTATCTATTCCCCACCTCCTACCTGAGCTCTCCCTTCTTCCTCATGACCCCATGTCAGTGTTGTCATACCCCTAGCACATACCCACTCAAATATACACTGTTTTTACTTTACCCCATGACTCTGACCTAAGTCTTCTCATTGGATTCAGAATCACAGGTCACAGTGGCTCTCTCTGGCTCCTGCAGCTTCAGTTTTGAAGATGACACAACTGGAAGCAAGGAGAGGGAGAAATAAATCACGTTGACGAGGAGAAAATCAAGCCCTTGAAGCTCAATTATTAATGTGCAGAAGTGTTATGTAATGTAGGAGCCCAATTAACAGGTGTCTCTCGGGGAATAATCAAGGCTTAATTTGGCATGGTAATTGGTAACCTCCCCACCCGGCTTTGAAAGGGAGGACCCCTCAGGATAGCCTGATGGCTGGTAATGAGGCCATATCACTTACTTTGCAGCCCTGTTAATTGTGTCTTTCCTCTCGGTGCACAGGGACACAACAGATTTACCTGTTTTCTGGAGAGGGCAAAGGATTCCCTGGCCTAATAGAGTTGTGCTTGTTTTTTGGTCTGGCCAACTCTGGCCTTTTGGAAGCATAGCACTGACACGCTTTTGAGATTTCTTTAATTGGCAGAGTTGTTCTAATGGCTACAGCCCTGGTTCTCTTTAACTATGCCCCCCCTTTTTAAATAGAGTGCATGACAGAGCTCAGGTTTAGAAGACATATGGCCAGGGTTGACACGTTCTCAGAAACGTGCTTATGATGTCTGTAATGCTGGCTGACTGGAGTCACATAGTGTATGTTTCCTTCTCCTCCTCTGTAATCTTTATTACAATGAAATGCTAGATGTTTGTACAACCTGATAATCACAGGAAACAAAAAGGGGGAATCACAAAACAAAAGGAAAATCACCCAAGTGTGCTATTTTTACTGAGAAAAAAAAAAAAAGAAAACAAAAATAGAGAACAAAGAAAAATAATCACTTCTCATTTTGTTTCAACTGAGAGATAACCACTGTTGGTAGATATTTTGGTGTCTCTGTAATTATATATAATATATATATATATGGAGAGAAGGGAGGGGCAGGGATGGAAGGAAAGGTCTCTACCTATAGTTATTAATCCTCATATAACCTCTAACTGAAAGCTTTGCAGCATCATTCTGTGCTTTCAACTTGTTTTGTGATTTGAGAAACATGTTTCAAACTGTACCAGTTTTTCCCCTACTGTCTATCTACAGAGTTTGGGAACCACAGATGTGTCAAATTGAGACAATAAGCTTTATTTCCCCCATCCTGATAAACACACATTCATCAGTCTCCATCTAAATGTTTAAAGAATATTTACACATTGTATCAGTGGGTAAAGTGCCCTCATGCACTGGTACCCATGTTTAGATAGGCAAGGCATCAAACATCTGAACCCGTGGACCTGGAAGGCAGAGACAGGTCATGCCAAGGGCTCACTCACTACCTATTCTAGCTAAAGCAGCAAGCTCTGGGTTCAGCAAGATACCCTCTCACAAAAATCAATGCGGTTTGAGATGGATTTTTCTGTATCTTGCAGCTGTAGTGTACGATGGTGTCAATAACAAGGCCTTATCATCTACTTGCACTTGACAACCAACAGCAATATCAATAGTCCGTATTGTTTTTGGTAATCACCGAGTCCTCCTTGGCCAACAACTGGTAAGGAGGCATCCTATGTTTGGCACTGAAAATTTTGTTTAACAGCCCACATCTTCTAGAATCAGTGTTCTTTATTCATTGATGGTAACGCCATCTAAAGTCCTTTAAAAAAGAAGAAAGAAACTTATACTTTGAAGGTGTCATTGCTAAGGTATTGCTTAGATTACCATATTGCTGAGATTGCTTCCCTCCCATGTATAGAAGACATTTTTTCCATAGCAGATGTTCTGGTCCTCTAGCTCTTAACAATCTTTCCACCCCTTCTTCCACTATGTTTCCTGAGCCTTGATCCTAGTATTGTATTATAGTTGTAGCCCATGGAGATGGAAAGCTTATGGTCAGTTGTCCTCTGAAGTTTGACCAGTTGGTAAGTTCTACAGTGGTCTCTGTCTTCTTCAAGATAAAGAAAGCTATAGTTGTCTGAGTATAAAGATAGGTATCTCACAAGGCCTCACTGTTAGATAACGTGCTACTAGCAAGCAATGAGTAATGGCTGCCAGAACCGGTCTTCTTCAGGGATGAGCCTCCTTATAGGTTATCCAAGTCCAAGGGTCCAGCCCTGAACTTATAGATATACATACAAATTTAAATAGACTGAAGTCTGTATCTACAGATATAATGTATATATGTGAAACAAAAATGATTAACGGAAGTAATGAATTTGGGAGGGAATTGAGAAGACATAAGAGAAGTTTTAGGGTGAAAAGGTTATATACTATATAAATAGAGTACTATATAAATATAATACTCATATATAAATAAATAAATGTAAAATAATCATCTTTTAAAATTTACAGATGGGGTTCAATGTGTGACTTAAGCTTCACTAAAGGACAGATAATTTATTATTTACATGGAAAGGAGTTAGAAGCCACACAGTATAAGTCAATTAGACCTAAAAGACATCTGCAGAACATTCCATCCAAACACACAGAAATACCTCATTCTCAGCACCTCATGGAACCTTCTCCAAAACTGACCATATAGTTGGGCTCAAAGTAAGCCTCAACAAATACAAGAAAATTGAAATAACACACTTTGTTCTGTCCAATCATCTTGGACTAAAGCTAGGTTTCAGTAGCAACTGAAACAAGAGAATGCCTACAAACTCTTAGAAACTGAAAAGCTCCCTACTGAATGACCACTGGGTCAGGGAGAACATAAAGAACAGAATTAAAGGCTTTCTAGAATTCAATGAAAATGAAGGCACAGCATACCCAGACTTATGGGACACAATGAAAGCAGTGCTAAGAGGAAAGTTCCTGGAGCTGAGCAGTTGCATAAAGAAAGCAGAGAGAACTCACACCAGCAACTTAAGATCTCACCTGAAAGTTCTAGAAAAACAAATTTGCAGATGGGTAGGATTCTGTGAGGCCTTTTCATTCATCTTTAGTTTGGGTTAACCTACCATGTACCCATTTCTTTCAACCTTTAACACCTACTGTTCTTTTATGTCAAACATTTCTACTATTCTCTCTAGTTTTAAGCAAAAGTAGTATTGAGAATATTAGAGAAAGACACAAAATGATCTCAGGCCTCCACTAGCACATGTGTGTGCATATATACACACAAACACATGCAAGAGGACCCCCCAAACACACATACATGTACATACTCAGACAAGAGGATGCACAGTCACATAAGCAAGAGATCCTTCACACACGCGCACATTTGTACAAATGCATGCTCACACACAGGCACATATGTACAAATATGCACACAACTTACACACGTTCACACACATGCATACACAGTGCAAGTACATGCACATACACCTCAATAGTGCCAGCATTGTTTCCCTGGAGGAACACAGGAGAACAGGCCTCGGAGACCCCTCAGTGCGTCTTTGCTCCTATAAGACTGTACTTGACGTTTCTATTACAAACATTAGTGTGGTGAACAACTTCATCTTTTGGGGCAATCTAAGCTGTCCTTAGGATCTATGCTCACAAAAATGAAATATTGGCGGGGGAGCTGTCTGAGGTTTGGATCCTTTGAGAAGAGCCAGGAACCTTGTCAACCCCCAAAGGCACTTGTGAGCCTGCCTCTCCCTTCTTCCTGCAAAGCCCTCTTTTAATCGCAGATTCTATTTCCTTGGTGATGTAGGGGACACAAAGAGGAAGTTTATTAAATTCTTATTTATGTATTCAATTTGCATCAGCCTTTTCCTTCCCCGTGCCCAGAACACTACACAGGAAACATTAAATGTGTAACTCTTGTCTGTGCTCCACTGAGAGACAGGGTTGGAGGGAAGGGAAGTGGGTACGAATATGGGATGGAAGGCACATCACCATGCAGGGTAGACTTTAGGAGTAACAGACAACACCAGCTATTATGTATCATGGGAGGTACAGTCTTGGATCTCATCTTCCTCATCTCTCCTCTTGATGGTTTTTATTTCCTTGCATTTGCACTAGAAGGGCCAAAGGAAGGATTTCCACTTGTTTGTGGTACATGGAGGCCTGGTGCAGAAGGAGGGTGAGTGGAGCTGAAGAATATTTCCATCTTCTCTGATCACATACTCCTTTCTTGCTACTGGGCACCATTTTAAAAGTAACTGTTAGACTATGTAAGAATCATGCTGTGGGCTAGGAGAGGTGCACATTGTCACAGACACATGTGCATGCATGTGTATGTGTGCATCATATGTACACACATTCACATGCACACACACAAACTCTCTTCCCAGCCTCCTTGTAAGCATGCACTATTTTCTTACTTCCCAGCCCCCCCCTTTCCGAAGTTAAATTTGGCAATGATAAGACTTTGCAAATGCCCTTTTGGTTTAAAGCATTCCTTCTTCCAAACTGCCCCAGGTCCTTCTGAGTACACAGGGGCATTACTTCAGTCTGTGCTGGACAGCTCCTTCTCAATGCTGTTTGTCCCATGATTTAAGATTTCTAAATTGCTTTACTGAAGGGAGTTAGGATATCTTTTAAGCCAAAAGCTGAGCGATGTGCTATGACAATCCTGCCACTATGCATTCACTTAATTCCCAATTAATCAAACGTTCAATAAATCATTAGTATAATTGCACCTGCTATCTCCTTGCCCTAGTGCATTAGCCCAACTCCTGCAGCAGCCCCCTCCTCACGGCTCTCGGGCGTTCATTTTCCTGTCCTGGCTGGGTGCACTTTCTCACTCGCGGAGAGTCTTGAGCAATGACGAGTTAGGAATTGTAATTACTTCAGACACTACAAGTTCGCCTGCTCTCCCTCTCCTCTCCTTTTCACTCCATTGCTTCCCCAACAACTTAAGCCAACATTGTAGCATCCTAGCTGGTTAATTTCAGAAAGCCTTTTTTTTTTTTTTAATCATTTTTATTCCCCGACTGTGCCTCTTTTCTAATTACACCATCTCCCCAGGTGAGCGATAATTCCCTCATCACCATATATCTCAAGCACAGATTATTAAAATAATATAGCTTATGTCATATAAATGTAACAAAAAGTATCTTAAAGATGCTTTATTGAAAGCTGGTAAATTGGTTCAACAGATGAATGTTTTAAGGCCCGTTTTTAAAAGGTTGCACAAGTATAAACCCACTGAATTACTGCTGCAGTTTCACGCGAGCGGATGCAATTATTTTAAGCATCTAACTGTGCAAAAAGACAGATCTGAAAGGAAGGAGCTAAATTCTCAGAGATTAATTAAAGGGTTTCATTTTGCTCTTGATTTAAAAATAAATTTCAAGCATGCACCACTTGTTATTCTCTTGAAGAATTTGCATTACAAGGCTTGGGAAAAAAATAACGACAATGTTAAGCTCTGTGGGTTCTTCATAGAACTGAGCCGGCAGTGCCTGCAAAGATGAGCTGACCCATTGTTGCAACAGCATAATTCTCAGGCATTCTTCTTCAGGTTTCTGCATATGTGAAGGGTATTAATCTTAAAACTCATTTCCAATGTAAGATTGTACATTTACATGCATCTCCCATAAGATTGCTCCTGATTCCATCTCTGCCCACTGATTTAATTTCTTTTACCTCTCAGAACCAGTGGTGCTGAAGGCTTTATGGTAATTATAGTGTTGTGGGTTTCGGTGGAGCGGTTCGCTGATACCTGGAGTGTGGGTTTGATTTCCTCTAAACTCGCTCAGCCCTGGAGATAGTGCAGCATATATCTGGGAGGCAAGAGAGCTAGCAAGCTAGATCAGAGGGCTGCCTGGTACACAGCCCAGAGGCGAGGGGAAGTTGTGGAGGGAAAGGCTGGAGGCTACTGGCCAGATGGACTGCTGTTCTAAAGGGGGCCCTTTAAGGTGAATCACTTGGCAGTTATGTGACTTGGCAGCCAGTCCAGCCACCTGTGCTCCATGTGAAATGAGATACTGGCAACCCACTGGTGTGAAATATGCTGTTCCCCCTTGGAGAGGTGGTACCATGTTACAAGGGGCAATTGCCTAATAGCAGGGAGGGATAGGCAACCCAAGGAACGGTGCTCTAGATTTCAGATGAGACGAAGTGGAGTTTGAGTTGAGTTTGCCTCCTGTCAGGAACAGCATGATCCTAGGTTTATTTGGCTTTTCAAAACCAGATGCTGGCACCAAGAGCATAACATTGCTGCCTTACTTATTTGTTGATATATTTGTGTTGGAACTCAGGCAAGTGCTGTACCACTGAACCTCCTACAAACAACTATCACGTCTTTTCTCTTCTATGCAGACTCTAAGTGACTTTTTGGAAAGGAAGTGAGGATGGGGTAATAGAGTAATATTTATCCTTAGGGCAAATCATATACATATATGAAACCTCACAATGAAACCCATCATTATATTCAGTTAATATATTTATAAAAATCTGAACCAAAGAAAGCAATGAACAAGATAAAATAAAACTTGGTAGTTCTATGCAATAGAACAAGATGCAAGCCACATGCTTACTACTTCTCTTTATCTGAAACATATTTTTAACAAGTTATATAAAAAAAGATGAATGAACTCTCATAATGCATTTGGCTGAACCAGATGCATGATTACCACGAGGCTGAAGTTTCCCTTTCCATCCTGAGCGTTTGATGTTGTTTGGGTGTTTTGTAGATCCAGAGCCTTGTATCAGAACTAGACAGGTCCCCTGTCTCCTCATGTGATGTTAGCTACCATATTGCATAGATCATATCCACCCTCTGCATAGTGATATCCTAGCCCTGGCCATGAAGGAAACATTAAAATTAACTTCAACAAGAAAATATTTAAGATACTCGTGTATCTTAAAAATACTAATGCTCAACTTACAATGGGGCCTATCTCAGTAAAACTTTCTATATCCTGAAATATCCTGGCAAATACCTAAGTCACTGTACATTGTACTCACTTATCGCTAGGAAATCATTGAGCACGGTGCATGCTTTCTCCTGGAGCATCAACGGGACAGCTGAGAGCTGATCTTTGCTGCCACTGACCAGTGTTCTAAGCAACTGCAGTGCAGCATACCACTCTCTGGGATAAAATCAGAGTTCAAAATTTGAAGTATGCTAGAATACACTTGTCAGAGACATTTGGCATATATATCGAGATGGATGAATAAGGAGAAGGGGATACAAGGGGCCAATGTTACCACAGTTTCTTACCATGAAATGCTGTTGTACATATAGTTAGCTTAAAAGAAAATAAAACTGTACAGCTAACAAGTCCAGCAGTCTCCTGGGAGATGCCTGCCTCTAATACAGCACTTGAGAAGATGAGGCAAAAGGATCAGGAGTTCCAGGCCAGTCTATGTTATGCAGAGAAGAGACTATATTAAAAAAAAAAGAAAAGAAAAGAAAGAAAACTTGAGGCTGCAGAGATCCTCAGCAGTTGAGAGCACTGCTTCTCTGCTGAAGAATCTATATTCAATTCCTGGCACCAGCATGGTAGTTCACAACTGTTTGTAACTCCAGTGATTCAACACCCTCACACAGATGAACCAATGCATACAAAGTAAAAATAGTTAATTAAAAAACTACAAATGAGTTAGAGATGTAGCACAATAGCAGTATGAGGCCCTGGGTTTGGTCTGCAGCATCACAAAAAAATAAATAAATAATAAAGTATTGAAAACTATAGTTATCATTATATAGAACACGAGAATGCATTACTCCCATCAACTTATATTTTAGTGCCTGTCATCTTCCCTTGTTTTGACCCTAGGCTCTGTTGACCTTGGTTGCACTTGTTACATTTATTTATTTACTAAGATATTTATTTTTGAGACCTTATCTCTAGTCCATGATGGCCTCCACCTTCTGATTTTCCTGCTCATATATACCTAAGGCTGAGGTTACAGGTTTATACCACCATGTCCAGACTATGTGGTGCCAGGACTTCATCTACAGCCTCATGCATGTTTGGCTCTGACTTGGCTGAGCTGAGTCACACCGACATCCCCATCTCCTCTTTATTCCCTTGGGACGGACTTTTAAACTTCTGTACAGGAAGAGACCAAACAGTATTTGTGCTTCTGCACCTGGCTTATTTCACTTCATATAATCACTCTCTGTGTTTAAGAGTGAGTAACAGTCCATCATAACTCATTGGATAGAGTCCCAGAACCTCCCATGATTCTTCCTGACGTGGCCCCTAATACTCTCTGGCTTTATTCTTAAGAATCCAGCTCCCTCAGTTATGAACTCTAGGGCAGGCTTTCTTAGCCTTGGCACTGTGGCCATTTGCTGCTAGATAATTATGTATGGAGGGACAGTTCTGTGTTTTGTAGGGAGCTTTGCAGCATCCTTCTTTGTAGCATCTCCTTCCAGAAATTCTCAAGGCATCCCAGATGCTCCACAGTGAACAGAGATGAAATCCTCCATGCAGACACTGGGAAAATCTGTTCCAACAAAACTGAATTCCAGTTTCTCCAACACGGCCAATACCTTTCTTATGTGCACCTCCCTCAGCCCCACCCCAGTACTGTGCCTCCTTTTCTGGGAAACTTTTCCTGACTGCTTCTCTGGGTAGCTGGACAGGGTCCTTGCATTACAGAGAAGATAACATTAGAGGGGTATGAAGGTGAACTTGGAGGATGTAGGCACCCGTGGATATGGAGATTCTGAAAAGGAAGATGTCAGAAGTGGCCATGATGGGTTTTCTCTGGGCCACCATCAGGAAATGATCCACCTGAAAGTAGCTTATTTGAGAGAGAAGCTCAGTGGTTTTAGGCATGAGGCTGATAAGTGATATAGGGAAAAAAAAGTGACAGTTTATCAACCACTGAACTTGGAGTATCTGGAGTGTTGTGTACTGAGGTGCTTGGAATCAGTTCAGACAGTTACTATAGATATGTTCCATTCTAGAATAGGGGACCTGGTGTATTTATACAACAGCTCTGCCGGGTCATGGCTGTGGTGTGCACATGAGAAAAGCTAGTTCATAAGCCAAGGAAGTTTGACGTCGTATATTTACATATTTCAAATAGGCCAGTTTGTATGGACACTGACCATGGTAAAGTTGCAGTGTTTTCAGTGGGGGCACCATTATGTCTGACTGCCACAATGTTACAGAGTTCCATCCTGCAAGCCCTGGAGCTCATCATCACTAGAGAAGTTATGACTGTTTACAAAAGCTCCTCAAGATGGAGTCTGTAGCTGTTCTTTTATAAGAAAAGTGTCAGGCGGGCCAATAAACCATCACCTTAGATTTCCCGTTTTGTCGAATTTTGCCAAAGCAGCATGTAGTCTCTTAGTCTCAGGAGCTGATGTAAAAGAATATTGAAGGTTAATTGAAGAGAAGTTTATCCACTCAGCTACTAGGAAGTCGTTATCCATGCTGGGGTGAGACCTTCTGGTCAACCATGCTAAGTAATCCCAACAAATTCATGGCTTCATCAAGTTGAACTTTGGGGGAATCATCACATCATTCTGTGTTTGGTTCCTGTCTGAGGTGAGTAGACTATTTTTCACACAAGATATGGTCACATCAAATTTCTGAGTCTGTACAGCTGAAAGATGAGTAGCAGATGTTCAAAACAGTGGTGGGCAGGAGAAGCTGGGGAGTTCCTTAGGAAGGCTGACTCTGGATGATGCTGACAACCAGACTCATTCTCTAGGAAGCAATCACAAATGAAGAAACTAAGAATGGAGACAGGTGAGAGCTGGAAAATCAGGATGTGGTGTACTCTCCGCAGAGATGGCGGCTCAGCCGCAGAAGAGGAAGATGCTCTGGGGAAAGGCTACATGGAGACAGTGTGCACAGAACCTCTGCTCTTCCCAGTGAGCCTTAACTGCATTAGCATGAGGCAATGAATGCAATAAGCATTGCCACATGGGACTCAGCCACTGCCTTCCAGTGAGTTTAGCAAACACACCCCTCTCATAAGACCTTATTGCTCACACACAGAGAACAAGGGACCTTTTCCTGAGAATATGTGGGAGAACATTTTAAACTACTTTCTCAAACCCTGCTTTTTTGAATCATCTTCAAACATGCTGTCAAGTGGCACTGGAGGAAGAAGGGACAGATAAAGTTAGTGATTGTGAATGCTGCAAGTTTATCTTACTGTTTTATAGTATGAGACACCAATGAATACAGCAAATCATCAGGTTAATAAACAAATGATTACTACATTTGTAATTGGCAAGAAGGGGTTCATAATCCAAAAGGAGTGCTGCGTCCTAACCAATTTACTTTCTAGGAAAAAAGTTTCTGGCCTGGTTGCTGAAAACCCCTGAAGAACCTTGAGAGCTAAAGACCCGGATTGGCTGTGCTTCTTTTCTCTAGTGACTCTCACCTGCTAGCTTCTTCACCACTCAAATAAAGACTCAGAAAGCCCATTTCTTTAATATGCAGTGCTCACCTGGCCCAGGAATGATGTCTGGCTGTTTATAGAATCATCATGATCATCATCTTCCTCTTCCTTCTCTTCCTCTTTCAGCCTGAGAGTTGAAAGGAAAAAAAAAAGTATGTGACCAAATTTCCTTCTCCTCTCAAATGCTTGTCAGCTGTACAAAATTGAAGAATAAAATAGTGTACTTTATGAAAACATTAATGAGTACACTGTGAGTTTCTAAGAATGAAGGCACTTGGGGACCAAAGTTCAGCCTCCAACTAACTACACATCCTTATAGTCTCTGATCCTATGTTCCTGGGAGGTGAGTGATGCTGAAGTGCAGTCCCCATTTCAGGCCTGGCAACTAAGTGGGTAATGCTATAGCTTCCCAGTGGGCACTTTCTGCCCATTTACACATGGTAGGTCTGAAATGACATGAGCTTTAGGAGTAAGATGGACTTGAGGCAATTCCTACAACAAAAAGAGTGATTTGCCTCTCCATTTGCCATGTAGAGGTTTTGGGAATAAACTTCCTGTCATTCTCAGAGCTGAGTCACGGCACTGCTTGCCTTTGAGCCTCTTTTTGTTTTGCTTACACACTCATAGTAAACTCCTCTCTGCTTTCCCAATCCAATCCTCCGGACATGTTGGCATTTTCTGCAACTCCCCTATACACATGTTTATGTCATAGTAATATTGGAGATACCCTTTCTTCGGTTATTTGTGTGGCTTTGGCTTGTCTAGCACTTGCTATTGTAGCCCAGGATGTCCTCAAATGTGGGGCTGTTTCCTTGTACTTGCCTCTCAAGCACACACTAAGTATAGACATGTGCCTGTTTTATGTGGTGTTGGGGACAGAACGTAGGACTTGATGTATGCTTGAAAATCTCTAGATCCAACTGAGCTACAATCCCCAGTCCTAAAAATAGAATTAAAAAAAAATTCTTTCACTTGTGGGTTTTTTTTCTTCTTCTTCTTCTTCTTCTTTTCTTATTTCATTCCTCACATTTTCCACCCAACTGTATCCTGACATGTCCACTTCTGCAACTGAGATTGGCTTGCTTGTATACCAGCCTGTTGACCCTTAACAGCCTTTTGTAAAGCTCCTTGGGCTGGATTCACATTTAGAACCTCTGACTAGATGCTCCTGGCATCTACATGCAGCTCTGCTTCTTGGACAGGTTCCACTCCACCTTATGACACCAAGCGTCTGTACATGACTTAGGCTGACCTAACCATACCTACAGCATGGTGATGGGCTCAACAGCAGAATGAGACTTGCCAAGGAGGCAGTATTGTTTTCTGGGTTGGGAAAGTCCCAGGATATAAGTGAGAAGCACCATACTGTCATCTCTTGGACGTTATGGCCCCTCAGAATCTTCATGTTTATATTTAAATTCCACTGCAATGCAATTGGAAGACGGGGATATGAGGGTGGTAATTTTATCTTGAGAGTGAAACCTTAAGGAATGGGATAAATGTCCTTTAAGATAAACACAGGAGAGCTTGGTTCCTCTCTGCCATGGTAGGATAAAGTGAGAAGATACCATCTACAAGTCCATACCAGGCTATCGCCAGACCCTCACCTTAGAACTTGGATCTTGGGGACTTCCAGTGCTTGGTTTGTAAGCTGCTGAGTCTCTGGTAGTGTGTTGCAGTAGCTTCCACTGAAAAGCTTCCACTGTGTACACAAAGCTCATCTTCAGTAGTTCCCAATTTCTACTTACATGTAACCGTATCTAAAACCTTGCTTTTCATCTTCTTTGGGATAAATCATGTGCCCCCATTCTTGTGTGTGACTAATTCGGGCTGTGCTTCTGAAGTTCACCTGTGTTTATAACAGTCTACTCCTTGAGCACATCAGAACTCCAAGAGCAATGGGTATACCTGCATGATACATTTGGGCATTCATTATGTTAAACTTGAAAATACCAATCTCAGAAGGATTAAGATAGCCAGTAAACCTGATATACTTAAACCATTTTAAAAACCAAAAATAGAGTGGTTTTTATGTGTTATGTTCTGGATCAGCTCTCTCTATCAGCTTAGCTAATGCATTCAATGCTGACAAGTGATAAGGTGTTTGAAAGCTCCTGTCATGCCATCTGATTATAGATGATACTTCTCAACCAGGGATACCTTGTTCCTCTAGACTAGGTGAGGTGAGAATATACTATGAATATGCACACAGGAGAAAGCACTTCCGGCCTTCATTTTGTCCATTCAGAGGCCAGCACTGAAAAAGTTTATGCTCAGAAGGGCTGAGGTTGCAGGTGTAAGAGGACATTCTGGGCCAGAGTGATATCGTAGGTGGTAAAGTGCTCAAGGTACAAGCATGAAGAGCTGACTTTGATCTGTACTCACATTAAACCAAGTTTGAGTATGGTGGCAAATACTTATAATCTCACTGATGGGGGCAGAAGCAAAGAGACTCCTGGAGCATTCTGGTCTTTCCACCTAGCCTATTTGATGAGATTTAGGTCATTGAGAGACTCTGTTGTAAAAATAAAAATAGAAATCTCCAAGAGTGACAGCCAAATTTGACTTCTGACCTCTATATTCATTCACACATAAATGCTTACACATCTACTGCTACATGAGTGTGTATACACACACACACACACACACACACACACACACACGAAGAAGGCATCTGTTTGCTTCATTTTAGAGAGCTGGAAGATAATCCTTGCTCAGCAAACATTTTACAGAAGAACCAAACCCCTTCAGTTTTTTTTTTTTTTTTCCTGAGACTCCTTCACCATTTGGTTCCAGTATGTTCTCAGTGAAAAGTAACAACAGAATATTATAAGAACAGGTGGTGTTTGCTTATTGGTATTTCCATCTATTGGAAAAACAAAAACAAATGTACGTTCTGGGGAAGGAGTGACAACAGGTATGTCCTTGTCCTTATTAACTCTGTATTTTATTGGGAGAAGTGATGTCAGTATCTTCAAAGTGTGATTGTAGGTTTTGTTATGTGATAATGGGATCAGTAGTGGTAATGCAGGTGAACAATTGGTGTTGATGCTGAGAGAGGCTCTCCTTCTGAACAATTAAATCAAAATTGAAGCCCCTTCTGAGAAGATGGCATTTGAGACTTACAGGATGAGGAAGATCCAGCCATAAGTAAATTGAGAAAGGTTGTTCCAGGCAGTGAGAACAGAAAGGATGAAGGGCCTGCAGCTTGACTGAGCTTGGTTTGGTGAAGGACAGGAGTCAGAGCACTAGGGAGAAGAAGATGTACTGGGCAAGGCTTTTGAGGAAGCTAGAAGTCAGATCCTACAGGGACCCAAACAAACAGTAACACACTTAAGCTCTGCCTTCTTGTTGGTGCTAACATAGGAACTCTTAAAGAAGCAAGGGTGCTGTTGGAGTCACACCACAAGTTTGGAGAATGATGATGAGTCGTTAACTCTTTTCAGGGCCCACCCCTTCCACTTTGATGGGATTTCATCATGATAGCAGTAGATTTCTAAGTTTTTCCAGACAGTCTGGGATGAGAAAATATTAATGCCTGATTTACACAAGTATCACAGGCATTAAAAGGAGGTCACAAAGTCTGGAGCGATGGCTCAGTCAGTAGAGTGTTCACTGTGTGATTCTGAGGATCTAGATTTGTTTTCCAAGATTAGTGTAAAAAGTTAGACGAGTGGCACACAGCTGTCTCCGAGTGCTCAGGAAGCAGGCAAGCAGGATGCTGTGGCTTGCTAAGCCAGCCTAGTGTAACAGGAAGTTGCTCGACCAGTGAGAGACTGTGTCTAAAAAGTAGTGGAAGGAAGGTTTATGGGGCCCAACACCTTACCACTGAACTATCGAGATTCTTGGAGAAGGTCATTTTCTTCAGTGTGGACCCACTGCTGAGCCTATCTGCCTTCAAAGAGCGCCAAAGCCGTGGCCACACAGACAGCCCTGGTAAGGTCAATGGCTCTAAAGACAAAGCAAAACAAAGACTATATGTGTACATGAAGAAGAGATTTGTAGAAAGGAGGGTTTTACATGGGGTTTGTAGTGGGGTGAATATCCGTAGGTATAGATAGCCATGCTTTACTTTGTGTGAAGTTGTCAAGGAACAATTTTAACTAATATAAAAGAGGTGGAAATCAATCGAGGAACTGCATATTGACGGTTGTTCTCTGATGTCCACTTGTTTGTACACATGTGTGTACAAACACCACCTCTATACACACACACACACACACACACACACACACACACACACTCACTCACTCATTGTCTAGATCTCTTGCATTTCCCCCCATGCAATAGTTTCCTGTGTCCTCCAATAAGGTTGTGAAATGTGGATAAGAATCTGCAGCTGTATTGAAAGTAATCAAAGGGTCCTTGAATTTCTGCCTTGTGTATGTGAAAATCTCTAACCCACATGTACCCAAACATGCCTAAGCTCCTGCCTCTCTTGTAACAGTTGCACAGGCTATAATTAAATGATTTGTAGACGTGGTCTGAATTAAAGGCCCTGCTTTCAATACTGCATGAATTATGTAGGCATATCTTCATTTCTACATTATGTATCTCCGTGGCCAGATGGGGATGTTGTCTGTAATGTTCATCAGTAAGAAATCCACATGTAGATTTGGCATGCTGACATCTGGCCTGGTATGACCACCTGTAGGGTAGAGTGAATGTCTGTGCTTGGGAATGACAGGGGCTGTGATTTTTGGCAGTTCAAGAATGTCACATGCACCGTACCTGACACTTGATTAGTCACCCTCTAAGTAGCTCTTAGCTGAGTGCCAGGGTTTGAGAGATGACAGAAAGTTGGGAGAACCTTCTGCATGGCTACAATGATGGTATTATGTTCAAGATCAATATGTCTTGATTTTAATTACTAATTAAAATGCTTTTGCGTGTATTTCTATGCATGGCCTTCCTGTGTAAATGCATGTTCAAATGTGTGGGGTGTGAGTACATGTGTGTGGGTGTACACGTGCATGCTGGCACACATGCCTGTGGAGGCCCCGGGTGACATCTGGAATGTTCTTGACTATCAACTACTTCCTACCTTACTCTGTCCATTGAACCCAGAGCTTACCTGCATGACAGTCTAGCTGGCCAGCCTGCTCTGAGAAGCCCCCTGTCTCTCTCTCTGAGGTCTGAAATGATAGATGGGCTCTCACATCTACCCAGCATTTACATGAATTCTAGGATCTAAGCTTGGGTCTTCACACTTGTAAGTTAAGGGTTGTACACATTGAGTCATCCCATCCCAGCCACAGGACAATGTACCTATTTTATTAAAAAGTGATACAAATAGGGGGACTTTGTCCCTGAAAACTATAGCAACAGGTAGGATTTAGGAAGGTGGGGTAGTGTGGTGTGTGGGAGCATGGGTGTACCAGACAGTTAAATTGTGCCCCCGTCTAAGGGCTGTGTGGTTCGAGACTTCCTCCATGTTCCCCACCTGACCAATGGCTTTGCTTCCTTCCTGTGTCACACTGGTTATAAGTATCATTTGAACATAGGCAGTTGATAACACGGAGAACATACAGTACAGACAAAAGAGAAAGATTTAGAGGTAGCACCATCCATTAATATATTATTAGCATAAAAACAAAGGACCAGAATATTTTATGTAACAAATAAATATTTAAATAAATAGAAAAAATAAGATAATTATAGGTCATAGTTATCACTTTATGTGCATATTGTGTAGGAGTTGCCTCAAAATTGAAACAGTCCTTACTATAGGGAGGAGAGAAGGAGAAAGATGGCTAAAGGAGGAATAGGGCCCTTAAGACTCAGAAAAATAACAGGTACTGTGGCTGAGGAAGCTGAGAGTGTCACATGATTCACAAGGCCCCTTCCAAGGTTGTGAGGCAGCCTTGGGGTGATGGTGGGGGAGAGGGGGTGCTCTCTGGTAGGCTACCTGCATCTTGTGCAGGAAGCTCCGGAGATGCAGCTTCTGTGAAGTAGTTCATGCCAAAGTGGGCTCTTCAATCTGGTAAGTAACTTATCCCCTGTTTCGTTGTCAGTAATCCCAATAAATTCATCAGTTTATGTTTTATCAGGAAAAATCAAATAAAAGCATAACATTTTGTTTTTAATTAAAAAAATTAATCTGGGACATGCCTTTGTTAAGAATCCCAGACTAGCCTCAAACTTAGTGGCCCCTTGTTTCAGCTTTCCCGAATGATGACATTACATGCATGTTCCTCCATGCTCTGTGTATGCATCACATTTCTGAAATGTCTTAAACTGAAAAGAGGAAATGGTTTCCTCGGGGTAAGTGGAAGGCACTGAATGTCTTGAGAATCATTTTATACTCTGCTCTATATTTTATTATATGCAGAGTGATAGTTTCGGGGGAAATTATCATGGCAAAGAATGACAGAGAAGGCTGCTTATGGAACCGCATTTCTCTACGTGTAGGGTTGTTTAGACCCCTGGACTTGATTACTATGTTCTTCAGGCCTTTGCACTTGGTTTCCATCACCATCATCTCCAGCACTTCTCCCTGGAGAAACACAGAGCATCCATCAGATGTGATCCATGTGGAGAAGAGGGAGCTTGGAGATGCACTGAGCTGTTCTCTGAGAAGAGGAGCAAGCACCATTTAGATGTGGTGTTTGGATTTGGTTTAGTCTACATAAGCATATACTCCCCACAAATATTTTTATGTTGACATCTTCACTCCCACTGTGATGATATTAGGAAGTGCAGCCTTGAAAAATGGGGAAGGCATGGAGCTGAGTGGTCTGGAATGGGCATAGTGCCAGCATGAAAGCTTAGAGACTTCCTTGTTTTTCCCTCCAAGCAAGGACACAACAGATATAAACCAAGAAGTTGTCTCTTTAAAGGAGTTTTGTTGTTGTTGTTATGTGTGTATGAGTGTGTCTGGGTGGGTATGTGTACAATGTGCAGGTGCCCACACAAGTCAAAAGATAGTATCTGATCCACAAAGCTGGAGTCACCTGTGGCTATGAGCCACTTGAAGTGGGTGCTGGGGATAGAACTGCATCTTCTGGAAGACCAGTAAACACCCAGCCTCTGTGCCATCTCTGCAGCCCTAGGAAGTGGCCTCTCGATCTAGCTGGATGAGCCAGCTCACTGGCATTGAAATCCGAGCCTTGAGACCTGCGAAGAGAAACGGTCTGCTGTTTCTAAGGACGCCCTCCAACCACTGGACTGTAATAATTTGTTAGAGCCGATGCAGTGGACCAGAGACAGCCCAATAGTGAACATCGAAGACTTTCAGTCAGTCAATAACTCTGCAGCTGCAGCCAGCATCCGTTATCCTAGATACTTTTTATCTTCTGTGAATGGAGGAAAACCCCAAAATTCAATAATTCGAAGTCATTTTCTGAGGCTGTGTGTTCTCTTTGAGCATCAGTTCTACGCTGCTGCTTCATCCTTTTCCAGCGTTAACCCTCATTTGATTTACCAGGGATGATACTTGGTAATTCGGTTTGATATTGCTCCCTGTGTCTGATGATAAACACTTGGGGGAAACAAGAAGAACTATTTTTATGTTAAATAATAACACCGGCCGGCCCTTTCATTATCCTTTCAGAATTGCAAATCAACCCCACTCTCTGGGCAAAAAGAGGAGTGAGGATTGCTTGTTGTCAACTCCTACAGAAGCATTCCTTACAATGGGACTTTGTCACCCAGGACCAGGAGAGGGCAGTGGGTTTCCTGTCTTTATGGCTGTGGAAGCAGGGCTCCAGCTTCTGCACAGCAGACCTTTCACTTGCTTTCTTCTGAAGCAAAACCAGTATTTCTCCCCTTCCAGCAAGGGAGATCTTTGAGTTTCACTATGCCTGTGGTTTTATGTAATACCCCTCTTGGGCTCTGTGTCTTTTCAAATTACTACCTGTAATTGGACAAAAACAAACTTAGTGCTCACAAAGAAAAAAAAAATCTTCCTATTTTGTAACATAGCTTGTCTTAGCAGTTCCCGTTTTTGTTTGTTTGGAAAGATAAGTTGATTCTTTCTCTCTTTTTGTCTGTCTGTCTCTCTTTCTCTCTGTCTCTGTCTCTCTGTCTCTCTCTGTCTCTGTCTCTGTCTCTCTCTCTGTGTACCTATGTGCAAATTGTTGAGGATGCCTCTGGAGTGCAAAAATACGGCCCTGGATCTCCCTGAGCTGGTACCATTTGCAGCTGTGGGTTACCTAGCATGGGTGCTAGGAACTGAACTCTGAATCTTTGAAAGACGAGCGAGGGCTCCGAACTATCAAGCCCTTCCTATTATTGTGATGAACTAAAATCAAAGCATACTGTTTAGGTGTGCTCAAACCCCTGTGAAGAAGGCAGAAGGAAGGCGCCTCTAGCATAAACAAGCTCCTTCTTTGTAATAGTCTACTGCCTCAGCTCATGCCTGGTTTCGAGCACATGTGTATGCCCGTAGACCAAATTTGCTGCTGGAACCGATGGCCTGGGTATACATTTCATTTCTTTATTCTGTTGCTGCCTCTTCCTCAACCCTACATCTTTGAATACCATTAACTTATGTAATGGTTGTGTTTCTTACAAGGGTACGTAATCTATATCTGGCTAGTTTTAAGGAACACTGAGTTTTTTTTCCGTGGGATGACTTGGGGGTGGCTTGGGAATTATTATTGGCTGTGCTATAAATGGCGAAGGGGGAAGGAAAGGATGCATCCAGGACACAATTAACGCCTACAGTGGTGCAGCCTGTGTGTCACTTACAGAAATAGCTGCGTGCAATGACAGCTCATCAGGATTTCTAGGTATTTGGTTTGAGCAAGTGTGCATATGGAAATATACGTGTTTTTGCTTTGTGTAATATATCATAAGTCTGCATCTCTCATCTTTAATATATTTACTGATCCTTTTATCATCTACTTTCATCTTTATGCTCTATTATCTATCATCTGTGTACCTGCCTACTTACTTTCATATATATGCATATATGTATGTATCAATGAAACTGTCTATCTACTTATCTTACTTATACATTTAAACATGCATGTATCTACCTACATACTATCTACATAGATATAGAGGTGTGTAAATATTAGTGTGTTTATCTAACTAACAACATAAGTCACAGTTCCATGGAAACAACAGATCATACTTATTTTCTATAATTGTGACACCCCAAATGCAGATTGGTTACCTCTAAAGGACACTAGAAAATAGCTAAAAGATATTTTCTTAAGGATCTAAGTTCTCATTAGTCTTCATTTCACAGTTGTTGCTTTTTTGTTGTTCATTTTTCCCTTGCTTCCACCTATCCTTGATGAAGCACAAGGCAAAAATTAGATTATACACAAATTGTACACTGATTTATTAGCCTGAGCCAAGACTTTAATGAGGGAAACAGTGGAAACAGCTCTTGGGGGATATGTTTGAGCCGAGTTCTGCCATCCCTAGTTTCAGTATGAATTTGGGGTGGGGGTATTCAGTGTCTCTTTCCTTACATTAGAAGTGAGGAATGTGTCTGTGTGTAGACAACCTGGTGTGCTTATCCAGAAGGCCGATGGCTGTGAGTGCACCCATGTAGTACCTTGTTGAGCATGACCCATAACACTTTGTTTTCTGACAGCCAGTCTTTGGTATTTTCTGAGGCTTTTGACTCTGTCTCTCTCATGCTTTCTATGTCATATGAATGCAACCACACTGATAACATTTACCCGAGCTACATTTGAAACCACAGATTCCACTTTGGAATCTCAGCTCCATTGCTTGCACACCTAGATCGGAGGGAATGATAATCTTTTGATCTCTTTAATGCCCTCATCTGTAAAACTAAGAGGAAGTCATGACAGCTGTAGCCTTACCAGTTCAGAGACATGAATGATATAATGCAGTCAAGATTTCAGCCTAGAGACAGTCATACTGCTAACACTGACAAGTATCCTGATGCTTTCCTGTTGCCCACGATGACTGGACTCTTGGCCTTTCATTATGCTTTTTGGAAATTTACTATGAGCAGTGCTGATAGTCACGCATCAGCCGCTAGAGAGTTTCTGCAGGCAGCCGCATGGCCTGTTTGTGCCTTTAAGCAATTCGCAGCTAGGAGGAAATAAGAAGTTGCAGTTTACCCATCAAATCACCTGAAATACAACTAGAGTCAATTTCTCTCCCATGTAAACAGCTCAAGCTCATGTCCTTCCCTTTGTTTCTTCTTACAGAAAAGGTCGGGGTCTTTGAGCACAGTTTTGGGGGGTGGGGTTGTGGGTGAGAGCTTCAAAACCTTGCAATTTGTTGCCTTTATCAAGGGATGCCTTTTATTATGTAATATAAAGGGTTGATAAAGTTGTTAATTCTCAGTGTGTCTGAAGTAGTGACACACAGCAAGCAGCTCATTATCCCCACACAAAGCACAATTACTCAATACAGAGAGAAGCTGTTTCCCAATACTGCCTTATATCTACGCTTCCCTGTGCTGGCTAATGTCGGATATTGATTCTGAATAATTCAGATAGCAATAAAATTGAGTTTGCATGACAGTCAATCAGAGACATTTTATACTTAAGGCTCAGTGGAAGAAATGGGGTATCTTCTTACCTTCTGAATTCCGAAGCCATTAAAGTAATTGCAGGTCATTAAGCTAAGTTTCTCTACATAATCTGGATAGTTTAATCTAATTCATATACCACTCAAAACAGCATCGAGAAAAGAATGGATGAATTTTCAATTGCTAATATATGTATGCATGCACACATAAATTTAAGTGTACACACATGCGCACACTTACACATACATTACTTTTCTTGTTGCTATAACAAAGTATCTGACAAAAGCCACTTAAGGAAAGATTAATTTGGCTTCCAGGATACAGTACATCCTAATGGGGAAGGCTTGGTGGCAGGAGCACCATGTGGCTGGTCCTATTGTATCTGTATCCAGGAAACAAAGAGATGAATGCTAATGCTTAGCTCTTTTTTTTTTTTTTTTTTTTTTTTGTTCTTATTAAGTGCAGGACCCCTCCCTGGCAAATGGTGTCACTCACATTCACAGTAGTCCTTCCCACCTCAGCCAAACATGTCCAGACATACCCACAGAGATACAAACAGGATTGTCACCTAAGTGAGTGTCAATCCCTTCAAAATAACAATCAAGATTATCTGTCTGTCTATGCACACACACGCACATTTACCACTTACCAGTATTTAACACAATTAATCAGTCAATCACATGGGGATAACTTTAAATGGTCTACTAGGGTGTTGGCAGAGGAGAGATGATCCAGGGAGTAAAAGCATTTCCAATGCAATGCGGGCCTAAATCCCTGTGCTTGGATCCGAGAGCACAGATCCTGAAAGTCGTCCTTTTACCTTCGCATGTACACTGCGGCATGTGTGCACGCACACGTGTTCTTTTTCACACAACACACTAATTATAATAATGCAAATATAAAGAGTGATGATGATGACAAGCACATGAGTTTTAAATGGTCCATTAGTCCTGTTTCAGATTTTTGCACTAGATAGACGTGGCGTGACTTTGCTGAAATGGAAATCAGCACTGAGAAGTCAGGCTCTAAAAAGGTGTGACGATGGTTTTGTTATCCTCACCATTATGACTTGTGCGAAGAAATACACGCATGCTGGGTTATGCTATTATATACTGTAGAATATATAATACCACATTGTATAATAATATATAAGGATGTTCTATATTATGTACATATACCTTTTTTCACATATTGGATTATATACAAGCAGTAGAGGTCTCCAGGCTACAGAAACTGAATTGCTCTGAATGTTGGCCTGAAGATCCGGGTTTGTTAAAAGCTTCAGAATTTACTTATATTTCAAAATTAAATTTTTTCCTTTGAGAATGTCATACATGAGTACTATGTTTACATCATTTCTGTTCCTCCCTCACCCCTTACAACTTCTCCCATGCCTGTACTCCTCAAATTCATGAACTTCTTTTTAGTTGTTGGCATGCATGCACTCACTCACACACACACACACATCTACACATCTATAAGATATATTATCACCAGCTGAATTCATTCATTTAGTGATGCTCATATGTAAATGAGTTTAAAGCTACTTAGTTGTGACTGGATAACTGATTAGGGGCTCATCCCTACAGAATACTGATTCACCCTTAGAAGCCATTAAGTGACCATAGCTCTTCATCTAGGGGTGGGTCCTTGTCAGATTTTCCTGTCCCTTTGGCCTGTCCAATGGTGGTGTATCAGATTGATTCTTGATCATGGCTCGAGTAACATCCATGAAAAATCTCACGCATGCAAAGATTCACACAGACATGGCTGACTGCAACTCCCTATGGTACAGTTTCAGGGTTTTCTGGCAGCTGATAACATGGAGAAAAGGGTTCCCTTTAAGTCATCGGGTAGACAGCTAGAATATTTTAGACAGAAGAAACAGAGGATTGCTTAGGTACAGCTGTCTGGAAAGCCTGGCACTTCCAACTGGGGAACATTACCCAAACTCTACAGCAAAGTAAACTGGAAAGGCTCCTTGGAGATCTTGAATAATTGCCTCATTTTATCCTGGGTTCTGACCTGTGAACCTGCCTGTATGGTTTCGGTCTTGCTGTTAGACATTAGGATAATCCGTGTAGGTAAGATCCTATCAGGCTGGGTGCGACTTTAAAGCCTTGCTCCATGCTACTGTGGAAAGAAGTCAATTCCAGCTCTGTATAGAGGCTTCTTATGTTAAGGACTATGTACTTCAAGGCACATGGTTTTGAGAAACTGTTTAGAAAAGAAAGTGGCCTATAGTGAGACTCCCTAACTCTCATGCAGAACACCCCACTCGAGGAAGAAAGAGGCTCATCATGAATTCAGACCCTGCTGTTGCTATGCACTCTACTTCCTTAGCATTCCCCCTACAGGAAATAATTTGGAGGCTTTGGAAGTAACCAGGCAGCTAATGTGATGCTCTTTAGATGTCCCCAGGCTGTCCGTAAGGAAGAGATCTCTCCACCTCTGCAATTCCCAATTTCTTTGACTAGAGCATCTGCTTCCTTTAGAGGAGTCTAAAATCATTATAACTCTTTATCCATCTGGAGAATATGAAGGGACATGATAACAAAGCCTGAAGAATACAGGAATGGTTTATATAAGACAGTGCATTGTGCCTGCTGTGAGTGACTGTGTGGATGGGGGGTGGGATGTTGAGGAGCCTGTTAAAAGTGGAATTGCCAGAAGATGACAATGCAACCACTTCTGATGTGATCTGATAGACTAAGATCAGAAAGAAGGAGAGGAGGACCTCCCTATCAGTGGACTTGGGGAGGGGCATGCATGCAGAAAGGGAAGGGAGGGTGGGATTGGGAGAAGAGGAGGGAGGGGTTTATGGGGGGATACAAAATGAATAAAGTGTAATTAATAAAAGTTAAATAAAAAAACCAAAAAAAAAGAGAAAAAAAAGTGGAATTGCTCTGGGACAGACAGATGGCAAGACTACCTTGGGTCAAACTGGTATTTGTTTTCTAACATTGAGTACATTGTATCATAGTGATGGAATATGTATTGGTAGGTACGTTTTTCTAAGGGAAGGGTTGGCTGGATTCATGAATTGGCAGTAGTGTCAATAATTAATGAAGATCCAGCTCATTTATAGCAAGCTGAAGATAAAGATACAGTGAGCAAATGTTCTTGTATGATGGAGCATCTTCTCGGGTATATACCCAGGAGAAGTATAGCTGGGTCTTAAGGTAAAACTATTCTCAGTTTTCTGAGAAAGCACCAAATTGATTTCCACAGTTGTACAGGTTTACACTCCTACCAGGAATGGAGGAGTGTTCCCCTTTCTCCACAGCCTCACCAGTATGTGCTGTCACTTAAGATTTTGATCTTAGCCTTTCTGACCAGTGTGTGATGGAATCACAGTGTTGTTTTGATTTACATTTCAATGATGACTGAGCAAGTTGAGAATTTCTTTAAGTGTTTCTCAGCTATTCAATATATCTCTGTTGATAACTCTGTTTAGTCTGTGTCCCATATTTTAGTTGTGTTATATTGTTTATTGGTGTTTGATTTCTTGAGTTCATTGTATATTATGGATATTAATCCTTTATCAGATGTAGGATTGGTGAAGTTATTTTCCCAATCTGTAGACTGTGTTTCATTCTATTGACAGTGTCCTTTGCTTTACAGAAACTTTTCAGTTTCAAGAGGTCCTATTTATTAATTGTTGATCTTAGAGCCTGAGCTGTTTATGTTCTGTTCAGGAAGTTGTCTCCTGTGCCAATGAGTTCAAGGCTCTTCTTCACTTTCTCTTCTAATAGATTTATTGTAGCTGGAATAATTTTGAGGTCTTTCATCCACTTGGATTTAAGCTTTGTGCAGGGACATAAATATAGATATATTTGAATTTTTCCACTTGTAGACATCCAGTTAGACCAGCACCATTTGTTGAAGATGCTGTCTTTTTTTTTTCCATTGTATACTTTGGCTCCTTTATCAAAGATCAAGTGACCATAGGTATGTGGGCTTATTTCTGGGTCTTTTATTGGATTCCGTTGATCAGCCAGTCTATTTCTATACCAGTACCATGCATTTTTATTACTATTTCTCTGTAGGACAGCTTGAAGTCAGGGATGGAGACACCTCCAGAAGTTCTTTTATTGTGAAGAATTGTTTTAGCTATTCTGGTTTTTTTTTGTCTTTCCATATGAAGTGGGGACTGCATTGGACATGGAGTCACTTGCCAGCTTTTTGATTACTTCCCCTGGTGGAACTGCCTTGCTAGGTCACAGAGGAAGAGGACATGTTCAGTCCTGAGGCAAGTTGCTGAGCTTGACTGGATGGGAAAGGGAACTTCCCTTTCCACTGGAAAAGGGGAAGGGTGGAGGGAGGAAAGGTGGGACTGGGAGTGGAGGAGGGATGGGGCTAAAACAAGGATGTAAAGTAAAAAGAAAGGAAGGAAGGAAGAGAGAGAGAGAGAGAGAGAGAGAGAGAGAGAGAGAGAGAGAAGAAAGAAAGAAAGAAAGAAAGAAAGAAAGAAAGAAAGAAAGAAAAGGAGAAAGACAGTAGAAGTCTTACATTAAATTCCATTGTCCTGGACCCCAAAGCTAAGTTAAGGGTCATTATTAAATACAATACCAAACTTATTACTATGTGCATTATCGAACTTTTGACTTGGAAGCTAGTTTAGGTACCATCTATTTAGTTTCTAAAATTGTTGGAGAAAAGAGCCATACCTGGACTTTCCTAGTGATGCCCAGACCCCATTCTGTCTTCCAAATCTGAGTTCCCAAGCTTGGAATCTGGATATTTCTGTCTTTGGTAAGCCCCACTCCTATCCCAAGCCATTTTCACGCTGACCTAAGAACTGATATTTAACAAACCCTGGGTTATCTGAAATCATTAATGCTACAGATTAATAGAAAAATACACATATTTTATAACCCAGATCAGGAGGAACTTTCTAGATCCTTATTCCAGGACTATGCTTTTTCTTTTACAAACTAAATCTATCCTTCTCTTGGAATGCCTTGAATTAGAAGATAAATACTGAAGGGCCAAATAGCTCAAATACCATAGGACAATGGCCAAGGCAGAAATGAAGGCCAGATTCTAGAGGGAGTGTATGCCTATGCTGAAATGGAAAATAAGTGGTCTGATGAGAGTCTGAAAGGGGGATAAAAAGTAAGTGAAGAGGGTTTGGGGATGTTACTCCATCACAGGCAGAAAATGCCCATTCCTCCATGCATGCTCTATGTTTAGTATCTAACTGTACCTTAGAAACACAGTATCAATGAATCTATTAGTCACAATTCTCTAGAGGAAGAGAACTAAAAGAATGAATATGAAGTTTAAGATAGTGATTATACTGACATACATGATATAGCCTGGGTAGTCCAACATTGGCTACCTTCACAAAGGGAAGGCTGAGACTACAATTGCTGTTCTCTTCAAGAAACCCAGACTTTCAACAGTCTCAGTTTAGTGTTGAAGGCCTGCAAGATTTCTGGAGAGCCACCATCTTCAGTCCAAGATAGAAGCTGAAGACACTGGGTTCTGATGTCAATGAATGTAACAGTGGCAACAATAGCAAAGGTAAACTCTCCATGAGATACAAAGGGGGAATGGGGCAAAAGGCAACGCCTTTCTCTCAGACCTCTTTTTTTCTAAATTGCCTCTAGACAACACCATCTCTATTTGCAGTTTGTCTTCCTACTTCAAATAACTTGATTCAGAAAGTCCTTCGAAAATATGAGCAACAGCTTTTTTTGTATTTGATTCTTAATCTAGCTAAGTTGACAACTATGGTTAATCAACAGGGTGACTACCTATCTGCTGCAGAATGCTGTCATGCCTGTATCCTTAGACATCATTGTATTTCTGTGTTCCCTCAGACTTTACTTACTTATACCTTTATTTTATGCTCAAGAGCATTTCCCAGTGTTATGGGACAAGTTGCTTTGCCAGTGCAGGAGGACAGGACACACTGAGGACATGAGAGTCAAGAAAAGTCTTTAAATGAATGGCTCTTGTAAGTTGGTGTGTATATATCCTACTTCTCCATGATGTATCTGAGCTCATTGTATATGTGCCTGGTTCCTTTGTACATCTTTCTTCTAGTACATCCTTCATGTGACCGTATACATGCCTTGACAATTCGACTAGACATAGAATCACTCCTGATTTTGTTTCTCTTCTGTGGATATGGTAAAATACACTGCTCAAAGCAACTGAAGGGAGGGACAGGTTTATCTCAGCTTACATTTCCAGAGGGATCAAGCCCATCAAGGACCAGAAGATGTGACAGTCTGAGGATAAGGCCAGATTGTCACATTTCATGGGCAGTCTTGGAAGAAAGAGAGGCTCCCAACAGTGACCTATTTTCTCTAATGAGGCTCTACCTCTTAAATGTTTCAATACCTTCTCAAATATCACTGCTACCCAGGGACTAAGCATTTAAACACATAAGCCTATGGTGGACATATCACATTCAAACCCCAAACCAAAAGAACACAACTTAAAAAAAAAAAGAATTATAATTTGTGGGAATCTTGTGTGTATAGGTGCCTATATGGAAGACAGAGGACAACTTTAATTATTATTTTTCAGTTCTATACATCTTTGTGTTGAGACAGGGTCCCCCATTGGTCTCTAATTCACTCAGTAGGCTAGTATGACTGAACTATTTCTCCAACCTTTAGTTCAATAAATATAAGTATTTAGCCCTGCAACATTACTTTCTTAAACACTGTCTACATGTACAGCTCCCTTTTTATATATAATAGTTGACAAAATAGAAATGCATCAATATAAACAGTACTGAAATGAGCAGTTATCAAAAAGCAAATCTTTGGCAGTAGGGACTCCTTTTCTAGCTTTGAAACAGTGTTTATTAGCAGGCTTCAGAGCCCTGACAAACTCCTTCCCTTGAAATTCAGCCTTCAGCTGAACTGCAGCATCATGACCAAGCAGGCATCCACATGATGGTCCTCCGAGAGACATACTTCTTTAATCTGTGTACCACATACTTGAACAAGGAAGGTGTTTGTCAAATAAATTCACTCTATCCCACAGCCTGCCTGAAAGTTAAGGGAAAAAAAAAGGTTTCATTATGGGTTTCATAAGGGCAGGAACGAATTGGTTAGGTCAAGCTAGTCAATATTTTTGTAATGAACCATTTAATATTTAATAAGTAGAAAATACAAATAATGGCTGAAAATTTGAGCTCAGAAACCTGACAAAGCTGGGCTCCTAACTCATCTCTGTGGCTTGTGGTGAGATGGAGGGGTGGATGTTTACCTGGGCAGAAGCTGTGGTTTAGCTGGGTCACATACCCAGTGTGCCTGTCAGCCTCCTTTCCGGGGGGCAGCACACATTTCTCTTTACTGTGAGTAGCCCCCTTGCCAACTTCAGAGGGCTTCCATGAAGAAAGTCCATTTGTGAGTGTGCAGGGTGGGGCTTGTTTCAGGGGAAAAACAGTAGTGTTATCTCATAATATGTCATGCTGTGCTCGTTTTGGATGACTCCCACACAGTTCTCTTGAATGTGACGTTCAAATCTTATTGCAGAATTTCAGTGGCTTTCTTGAGAATTACAGAGTTCAACAGCTCCATTTCCACATTTCTGTGTGCTTTTGATCCTAGCTCACACCCATGTAGCTTGGTGGTTGTATGAAGTCTGACCTCTCCATTCAACTCACATGGATAGTCTATGAAGTTCTTTGTTAGGAACTGTGTGAGGGTTTGGACAGATGTATTTACTTTGTTCTGGTAGTAGAGAAGATATCCTCTAGGCTAAATTTTGAATTCACTAGATTGCTATCATTGATCCTATCAGCTCTAATTTACCGAACACTGGAAATTATGTAGGAGCCATTCTTTCATAGAGGTTATGCCATTTAATCCTTGTTATGCCTGTGGGAGGTGAAAGTCACATCTTCATGTTACAGTTGAAGTCCTGGGTGCCAAGAGCTAAGTTACTTACTCAAATTCCCCTACAGCTCCCGAGACCTGCCTCTAAGCGCACTCTAAATCAATCGGACTCTCTCAAGCTACTTGGGACCATCACTCTGTCATTTGCTTTTTTTCCTCTATGGTTGCTCTGTGTATATTTACAAATATCTTCTTGATAAACGAGTGTTTGTCTGTGGTTCTAGACTTCGGTTCCTCCTTCTCTTTCTTCCTTGCTTGTCCCAGTGGGTACCACATATGCTGTGTTTGTGGTTTGTAGACTAAATTTCTTAAAATATCTAAGAACATAAAATTAAACAGACATAGTATGTATTTCCCCATTAGTTTTTGGTGTTTAAATAGTATTAGAATGTATTTTAATGATGAAAACTAGTGGTTTAGTGCTAAATATGTTTGACTTAATAGAGGGATGTGGGTTTAGTTAAAATAATGAGGCTTCTATGCCATATTGATTGTCTCATTAATTGGGTCATATTTGGTGACATATATAAACTTGGTGCTTTGCTACTCTGCCTTTTCGGACAGGGAAATTGTCCTCACTGTACACAGTATTTTGGGTAATTATGAAATTTTCCACAGGTAAGTAGTTTGGTATCTCTTTAAGCAGTGCCTCAAAATGGTTCTATCTTCAAGAAATGGCTGTCACTTAGTTCTGATTTCTTCAGAGAATTCTGAGTAACAGTGTTGTTTGTTGTTCATATTCTGTCCCATTATGAGTTCCATGCCCCAAGTGCTAAAACCTGGATCCTAGGAGTCACTACACAAAGGTCCTTGAATAGCATGAAAAGAAGAATAAGCCAGGGATGAGGAACAGAGACCTTCTGGTACCATGGAGACATAGATAGGAAAAAAAGAAAGCTGGAATGGGAACATTAGTTACATAATTCACAGGCCCTCCTCCTGTGACTACTTGGAATAAGCAGATGGCTGAAGAATGAGGTTCTTTTTTTTTTTTTTTTTCACTTGCTTGCTTCAGTTTTTGGAATGTGTTTATTTCCCTAGATGGATAGCTCAGGTGGATTAACTCATTCCTGAAAGAGATTTAGATAGACATCAGTGTGGCTAGCCAAATATTTTCTGACCTAGTCAAGATGGAATAACTTCTGCTTCAATTATTGTAACATCAGAATGCAAGAGTATCATACACAGCTCTTGTCTGCAAGGCTGATATGAAAAAGTGAGTTCAGGAATAAAGCTTGTGATTGGCACCTCACTGATGTTCAGACCAGATGTGGCATTTTTCATTCTTATACTATGGATTCCAGATGCAGAAGATAAAAAGATACGCCAAGTGGGATACAATAGTATCTTTAGTGCAAGTATGTAATTATCAAGAAGTTCTATAATCAATTAGTAATGTATGTTTTGGCTGAATCATTGAAAGTAGTCAGTCAGCCAACCTGTATTTCAACTGGTCGACACCTTTCATTTATACACTGCAGTTTTTCTTTCTTTTTTTTTTTTTTTTTTTTGTTTAAGTAGAACACATAATAATTTTTTTTTGGAGGCAGAACAGGTTATGAGACCTTGGTATTAGTAAAAGTATTTGTTAAGTAAAATAGTAAGGGAACATTGAGCAATAAAAAAAAATGTGCTGCATGCATTTGCACTCTTACGGCATATATACGATAATACACGATAGTATCTCTGTAAGAAAAAAAATTAAATCCCTCTTATAGTTATTGGTTTCTTATCTTTCTCTTTTAATAATTGTAAAAATATTAGATATATCTGTGCTTTTGGCCAAGATATAATAACAGGGACTGATTTAGTTTCTCGCATAACCATGTAATGCACAGAACAAATGGAAAGATGATTCGTGTAATACTGCACTGTGCAGTGATCCTTGATGGATAGGAAGAAGTGAGTGTTCCCGGTTACTGCTTTGTCTGGAGTGCATGTGGATAGAAAAGGGAGTACAGAAAACCCTCAAATTGCTAATACAAAAACCTACATGATTGCAACATGAATCTCAATGATTAATAACCAGGTAGGTGGGCATCTGCAAAGATAGAGAAAACTCAAGAATAATATTGGCCAGTGGGCTATATCCAACATTTGCAGAGCTGTTCATCCCCAAATAGCAGATTGGTCTTATTTCCAGAATTCTATGAACCATATTATAGGAAGACTCTCAGGTGAGGAATTGCCTAGATCATACTGGCCTGTGGAAAATCTGTCTTAAAATGTTAATTGATAGAGGAGGGCCCAGCCCACTGTTGGAGGCACAATTCCCTGGATTAGACACAAGCTATATAGGAAAGCATGAACTACTAAGCAAGCCAGAAAGAAGCATTCTGTCATGGCTTCTGCTTCAAGTCCTGCTTTTTCCCCTGTCTTGGCTTTTCCCAATGATAAAAATGTGATCTGGAAATATAATACAAATAAATCCCATCTTTCCTAGCTTGCTTTTGTTCAGAGTATTTTATTATAGCAGCATAAAGGAAACTAGGATACAAACATCATACAACAAACCTCAGCAGAGAAAAAAATTACCAGAATCACAGTGTATTCTCCAACCATGGTGAAATCAAATTAGAAATCAGTTAACATAGATACAGCAATAAATCTCCAGTGCCTGGAAACCAAGCAGTAAATTCCCAGATTGAAAATAAGGTCTCCACTGAGCTTTGTGAAAATAAGAATACAACACAAGCTTAAGCTAACTGTTGTCCTATAAAATGGGAAAAAAAAATACAAGTTTAAATAATTAAATAAACCCAAAGCAGGTAGAAAACAGGCAAGAAAAAGAAAGAAAGAAAGAAAGAAAGAAAGAAAGAAAGAAAGAAAGAAAGAAAGAAAGAAAGAAAGAGAAAAGAAAGAAGGAAAAAAAGAGAATGAATCTAAAGTCAATGGACTCGAACACCTCCAAATGGTGGAGAAGAGCTGAGTAATCAAACATATAGAGAAAAGTTGCATACATATCCAAAGGGGATAGATGGGAGGGGAAATGGATGGAATAATTACCATTTTAAAGTAGGCAGCAGAGGATATCTGCCCAGGGAATGATGCCTCCCACAGTGGCCTGGGCCCTATTACATCAATTACATTCAGGAGGATTACCCATGGGCCAATTGGATCAAACCTATTCCTCATTTGAGATTCTCTTCTCAGATGACTCCATGCTTTGTCAAACTGACAGTTAAAGTTAATTAGGAGAGTCTCCTTACACATATGGCCCATAGGCTCCTGGAGACAAGACTAACCTGAAACAAGACCCTGAGAGAAGAAAAAACATTAGAGTTATAGTCAGATGGTGGAAAAGAAGCTCAGAAGGTAAAGGTACTTGTGGCCAAGCCTGAGTTTGATAACCAGGACCCACATGGTAGAAAGATAGAACTCACTTTTTCAAAGTACCCTCTAATTTATGCCCCCATGGCATGTGTCTGGGTTTGCGCACAGACACACTAAAATTTAAATATAAACATGCATACACAAACACACACATATATATAAATTTTATAAATATATATTTAAATTATTTTAAAATTTATAATATGCTGGACAGCTTTATCCATATAAATTTGAAAATTTGGAGAAAGCACTGCAACTTCTTATAAAGCATATTCCCACATATTCAGCCTGTGCATGTGACCAAGAAGAGCTATGAATGTAACTAAATGCAAAATTGTAAACTTACTTAACACATCAGTATTTTTCTGTTTTTGTTTTGTAATTCAATTATGCAGCACTCAAGCTTGAACACCATAGATGGTAACATTGAATCTCAATGTCCAGAAGCTCTGTACTCCTCTTGTCTCTACTCAATATGTATTCAGTCATGATTTACATATCCAGTAAATAAAATTCACAATTTGCAATGTTTTTCTTTTTTTCAAAAAGAAAATTTTTAATTGTTTTTCCTGAGGAATTAATTCTACATTATTTAAAATGGTAACTAATATAGTTCTACATATTGGTTTTAGAAAATAGGAGGAATAGCACATTACAATTTATCTAATAAAGCCAGTCAGATAATAATCATACAACATGAAAAGAGAGTACTACAGACAAATGCATGCCATGAACATTGACATAAAATACTTAAAATACTTGTAAATACACTCTAACTATATAGGAAGTATAGGTCCTCATCAAATAGAGTTCACTCATGTAACATTGGTTCAGTATCTGGAAATCAATGACATCTACTCTACTGACTGCCTTAAGGAAAATGGTGGAGTCTTAAAGTGAATGCTGGTTCCCACATGACAAATTGATTCATATCTAGAATTCCCAAGAATCTTAGGCTAGAAAACAAATTTCTTAAGTTTTTAAAGATTGTAGAAATTGGAAGCTAGTTGGTCATACAGCTAGGTACTTTCCCTAAAAATGTGGGATGGAACTACTTGTCATTCCGAATAGGATGAAGGTTTCATTCTTCGTGTGTGTGTGTGTGTGTGTGTGTGTGTGTGTGATATATAAAATATATTTATGAGATTCCCTGCATTCTTCCCAAAGGTTGCCCTTAAGTCTTAGCATCTACATTGATAGTCTGCAGGGCAGAGCCTTTCAGAGCTCCTCTGTGGCAGGCTCCTGACTTGTTCTCTCTTTTCTCCTTCTTCTTTGTCTTTCTGGATAGGGATTGAACATTTTAGCAAGAGTCCTCCCTCTTAATTATAGGTGTACAGATTTTAGTAGGTTTATTCTATATTATATGTCTATACGAGTGAGTATATACCGTGTGCATCTTTCTGCTTCTGGGATAGCTCACTCAGGATGATCTTTTCCAGATCCCACCATTTACCTGAAAATTTCATGATTTCCTTGTTTTTTTTATTGCTGAATAGTATTCCATTGTGTAGATATACCACAATTTCTGCATTCAGTCCTCCACTTAGGGGCATCTAGGCCATTTCCAGCTTCTGGCTATTACAAATAAAGCTGCCACAAACATGGTTGAGCAAATGTCTTTGTAGTGTACTTGAACCTCTTTTGGGTATCTTATGAAAGAAGTTGGAAGCAGTAAGATCTAGAGAGGACAGGAACTCCACAAGGAGAGCAACAGAACCAAAACATCTGAGCATAGGGGTCTTTCCTGAGACTGATACTCTAACCAAGGACCATGCATGGAGATAACCTAAGACCCCTGCACAGATGTAGCCCATGGCAGTTCAGTATCCAAGTGGGTTCCATTGTAATAGGAACAGAGACTGTCTCTGACATGAACTGATTGGCCTGCTCTTTAATTACCTCCCCCTGAGGGGGAAGCAGCATTACCAGGCCACAGAAGAAGACACTGCAGCCACTCCTGATGCGACTTAATTGACTAGGATCAGAAGGAAGGAAAAGAAGACCTCCCCTATCAGTGAACTTGGAGAGGGACATGCAGAGGGTGGAGGAAGGGAGGGATTGGGATGGGAGGAGGGAGCAAACCACAGGGGGGATACAAAGTGAATAAAGTGTAATTAATAAAGAATTAAAAAAATATATATTTATGTATCGCATATATCTTAGAGTTTTATTGCTATGTAGAAGCACCATGGCCATGGCGACTGTTGTAAAAAAGAACATTTGATTGGGGCTGACTTACTGGTTCAGAGGTTTAGTTCATTATCATCATAGTGGGAAGCATAGCAGCATGCAGGCAGACATGGTACTGGCGAAAGAGCTGAGAGTTCTGAATCTAAATCCATAGTCATGAGGAAAAGAGAGTGAGGCACTGGGCCTGGCTTGAGTGTCTGAAACTTCAAAGCCCACCCCCAATGACATACGTTCTCCAATAAGGCCACACCTCTTCCAGCAAGGCCCCATCTACTCCAACAAGGCCATAATCCCTGAGAGTGCCACTTCTTCTGGGGGGTCATTTTCATTCAAACCACCACAGCATTACACACATACAATAAAGGACAGAGACAGAAGAAATTGGCCTACTTATCAACAATGAGCAAATAAGATTGTGTTTGTGGATGTCATGGTTGTTCATAAAGAACACTCTAAAGTATATACTCAGGCACACATGTGCATACTCACACATGCATGCACATAGGAGCACATACATATAAACTCCATCAAGTATTCAGCTAGGAAGAAGTTTAGGATGTAAGAATGCACTCCAAAAATCATTGTATTTATAAATTCTTGTTAAAAAAAAGAATCATAAGAACTTGAACTTTAAACATGCACTGTCTTTCTTTTTATGCCAGTCAATACAAGGAAATAATTTAAGTGTGTATGTAAGAAAGCATTTGCAGTAATTCTGAAAATGACCAGATGTTTTATACCTTTGAAAAATCACTGTGTTTATGTTGTATATGTTCTCATCACCAAATTCTGTCTACAAGTTGGTACATGTATTAATGTACATACTTGAACCATTCCAGAATGTATACATTGTTTCAAGCATTATGTTGTACAGGATGCAGACATGTTTTTATTTGTTGATTAAAAACTATCCTCAGGCAAGGTAAAAGCTAGATACTCCTGTCATTTTCTGCACAGCCTGCACTGTAAATACAATCAATTTCTTGATCATGCACACTTCCACTGTTTGCTTTTGCCAAAGTTTCCTCTGGTTCTAGAAAGGACATGTTTAGACCAAAGTGAAGCCTGCCATATTCAAGCATCTTGTTTTTATGAAGACATATACTTTTATGTCACCACACACAGGCATTAGCTGATGAACACTAAGTGCATGACCCTGTCTACCCTCCCTGTGCATCCTGAAGGGGAGGGATGCAGTTGGCAGACCATGAACTGACCAGGATTGCATCATCTACATTGAGCCTTAGAATGGTTTCCACATCATCTTGAGGCATACCAAGCCTACTGGTCTCTAATCCAACACAAAACTTCTTGAATACAATTAGAAAATGAAGAAAAAATTATGAGCTTAAGAGACATGCGTCAGAGAAAACATATGGATAAAATTAAGTGCCAAAAAAGAAATGCAACATCAGCAAATAGTGCAGAAATTAAAATTAAGATTATAATAAGGTATCATTACACACACGTGAGTTTAGTACAGGGGTATACCAATGCTTACAGGAAGCAGGCAGTGGGTGTCTTCTGTATTTCTCATAGGAGTGTGAAAGGATGCAACTCTCCTGGAAATTTATCTCATAGTTTCTCTAAGAAAATAAATTCATGTTTATAGTGAGAACCAAAAATCTTCTTTCAACATCTATACCCCCAAATAAAAATTTATATTCCATAAAGAAAATAAAACATCCTGTCCAAACTATTATTGTCAGTTTTGCATATAATAATTGGAATCTAGAAATAAGGCAAAGGTTTCTATGGTAAGTGATCACATATATAGTGAGTACCAATTCTATGTACTTTGGCTCTTTTGCCAAGGCTCAAAACCAGAAACAATTTAAAAGTCTAAGGACCAGAAAAGTACTATGGAATACTGTCCTCTGGACATGATGCAGCTGTTGGACACGGACTCACAGCAGCTGTGATTACCTGTACAAGACCTGCAAGAGATCAAGATAGTAAAAAACTCCTGAAGGGAGTGGGGAGGGTCTCTGAGGTCAAGTCTCTAGTTGAGAAGATATTGACAGTTGATGGCTCCTGCGGGAAGGAAAATTACTCTAGTGGCCTCAAATCCAAATACATAAGAGCAACACTAAATGGACTATGTGAGTTTAAAAACAATAATAAATACCTTTTAAAAGGAGGACCATGGTGTAGGGAGAGAGATTTAATATGTTCATACTGGAAGGATTGAAGGAGGGATTGAGAGCTGGATTTGATCAAGATACTTTGCATACATCTATCAATGTTTGAAAGAATAAGAAAATTAAATTAGCACCAGCACAGTGAATAAATTCCAAGAAAACCTTATTGATTGACAACTGGAACAATGTTGAATGCTTGGCTGCTTTATGTCATCTTGTAGCTTGGTAACGCTACTTGAGGTGGCAACTACATTAGTGACCACCAGTATGGTAGCCTAATGGCAATTGGGTCTGGATATGAAATAATAACATGAGGGGTATAGTCTTAGTGATCTCTACAGTCCGTGTTCTGGTGGTAGTGGGCTTACTCAGCTGACCTGCACATGAGAAGAAATGGCAAAACCATAACACATGGTATGTCAATGTCAGTTCCCAACTGTGCTACTGCACTGCAGTACATTACCAGTGTCACTGGCTGAAGGGAGCAGGTCCCGTTACCTTGTAACTGTCTATGAATCTATAATAACTTCAAAATCAAATGTTTCATCGATCTTACTTTTACAGCGTTACTATAAACTCAAAACACCCTCTGAAAGAACAAAATACTGAAGTGTAGCTAATAAGCTCACAGAGGACACAAAATGGAATCAGTCTAAAAGCAGACAGTAAAAGAGAAAACAGACAAAAAAAAAAAAACCCAGATAGGACAAGCAGAAAAAGATGTGAAATCTGGATTTAAACATTCCCACACCAATGGTCACATTAAACATGAATGATCTAAACATACCCAGTTCAAAGCCAGGGATGGTTGGAAAAAATAGAAGTTCAGCTCCATTTAGATAGTCTATGAAATATACACTACAATATAAAGACATGAAGAGGTTAACAATAAAACATGAAAAGGCTATACAAACATTGGTGTCAAGAATAGTGGGTTATGTACATGTGTTATGTAATTGTCATATGTTCTATAAAACTCAGAGAGAGTCTACAGAGAAAAAAGAACTCTGCAATGATAAAGGTCATTTTATAATGCAAAGGGGCCAATTAATCAAGAGCACATAGCAGCTGAATAGACAAGAGACATGGGTGAAAATGCATGTCTGAAACCTCAGCATTTAAGAGGCTGAGATAGAAGTAGAAAGATAAAGGCCAGCCCAAGCTGTATAGTGAGATCCTGCCAAGAGTAAAAGAGCAGAGCAAGACAGACAGACAAAAGGGGACACTTCAACTTCAAAACACACAAAAGAAACAAACAAAATTACAAATAGAAATAAGTAACTAGATTTTAGTGCTGGTCTCTGAGTAGGATAAATAGTCAAAAAGCATGTATATGGAAATTTGAATGAAACTATCAACAAACTGGTACTAGTTAGTGATTATTGAATTTCTTATCCCCACCAAATAGCTGAATTTAAATTCTTTTATTAATATAAAAAAACAGTTAGTAGAAGAAAGAGGTATATAGAAACCCCTATTCTGAACAAAGTCTAAAAATCAATCAATAATTGAGAGATTCTTGAAATTAAAATATAAGTTCTGTTCACAGTAGTATCAAGCAGAAATGACAAAAACATAACAACAAAATTCCAGACACTTTACAATGTATGTAGTTTATGAGTTAAATAAAAAAATCAAAATAAAAATTGTGAGCCATTTTAAAAGAAAGGCTTTTCAACAACATGAGTCTTTCACATTGTGTGCATGACTGCTGCATCTTTCAGACTGATTTCATCCTGTAACTTCTTACCTCTAATGCAGCCATATAAGACACAGACATTTTTGGTCAGATTTGCACCTCTGAATATTTATGCTCTGTAATGCTTAAGAAATATTTGTTTGTCACTTAACTCTGCAACTTTGTAGCTAACATACAGAAATACAAATATCATCTGCAGAGATGTGCATTGTATAACAAACCTCATAAATCTTCTTGTTTGGTATCAGTACCTTTAATGTAAAATCACATTTCAATTGTGGAGCAAAATTAAAATTACACAGTGCCACATATATGAATTATCTATCACTCCCTGTCTGTCTACCTACTTATTTAGATTTCACTTTTTAAAGTTTGTTTAGTTCAAGAATGTGTGTAAAGACTGCCACTCTATGGGTTCCCATCCATCTACTTCCCCCCTTGGTTTCAGTGTGGAAGTAATAAGGACCTTGCAAAATGATTTAGTGCTGTTGATATGCTTTTCCATTATCTATCTTCCACAAGACTATTTTGAATAATTCATCAATAAAATCACATATACCTGGAATTTTCTTTTCATGCAGGCCTCATGTAAAGCATTCTGTCATCATATTCAGTATATAGCCATGACAGGCTTGAGTTCCACCTCCTAAGTGCTGGAATGAAAACGTGAGCTACCATGCTCCTGCAATTTATTACTGAGAATCAAATGCAGGTTTTCATGCATGTTAGGCAAACACTCTATCCACCAAGTTACTGAATGTTTCCAGCTTCTGGCTATTATGATTAGAGCTGATACAGTGGGCCCAGGAGTCTTTTCTGAGACTGATACTACAACCAAGGACCATTCATGGAGATAACCTAGAACCCTTTGCACAGATGAAGCCCATGGCAACTCAGTCTTGAAGTGGGTGTCCTAGTAAGGGGAACAGAGGCTGTCTCTGACATGAACTCAATGGTAATCTCTCTGATCACCTCTCCCTGGGGGATGCAGCCTTGCCAGTCTAGAAACAATGCAACCAGTCTGATGAGACCTGATAGGCTACAATCAAATAGAAGGGGAGGAGGACCTCCTCTATCAGCAAACTACAAGAGGAGCATAGAGGGAGAAGAGGGAGGGAGGGTAGAATTGGGAGAAGATGAGGGTGGGGGCCACAACCGGGATACAAATTGAATATTGCAATAAATAATAATAATTAAAAAAGGAAAAAAGAAAAAATATATAAAAAATATTTTCACAGAGAAAAAATATACAGGTGTATGTGACTGTACTAAGGAATTATACAAAACAAACTTATAGAAAATGGAAAAATATATCAGTGGTACTCAGTTATTCCAGGAGGTCATCATTGCTTTTATAATATAGACAGTGGGAAAGTAGATATATAATATAGTAGATATAGAGTATAATATAGCCAGTAGATATAGAAAGTAGATATATAATATAATAGATATATAGTATAATATGGCCAGTGGGAAAGTGGCCTAAACAGTCTAAACAAACTTCAGTGAGTCAAATTTGGATAGGTAGAAAGGCAGGTAGATAGATAGACGAAGATAGTTAGAAGAAAAATAGATGATAGATAGATAGATAATTCATATGTGTGATTCCATATAATTTATAGTTTATTCAATATTTTCAAATATGATTATATTTACATTAAAGCTACTGTAACCAAAGAAGTGGACTTATGGGGCTTGGGATACAATGTATCTCTCTCTAGATGACATTTGTATTTCTGTAGGTTAGCTATACAGTTAGAGAGGTGAATTACAAACAAATATTTCATAAGTGTTAAAAAGCATAAATAATTAGAGAGACAAATCTGACCCAAAATGTCCATGTCTTATATGTTGAAAACTACATTAGAGGTGTGAGAAGTTAAAGAATGAATCAGTCTCGATGTGAGCAGGAATCATGTACATAATGTAAAAGACTAATATTGTTAGGAGGCCTTTCTTCCATGTCTGTCTGTCTATCTATCTATCTATCCATCCATCCATCCATCCATCCATCCATCCATCCATCCATCTATCTATCTATCTATCTATCTATCTATCTATCTATCTATCTATCTACTGACCTACCTATCATATATATATGTATGTATATATGTATGTATGTATATATGTGCATGTGTGTTTGTGGCATGCATGTGTGTTTGTGTGTGTGTGTGTGTGTGTGTGTGTGTGTGTGTAGTAGACTATCCTGCAGTTCGTGGAGAAATGCAGATAAGCCAGAGTGGCCAAAATATCTTTGACAAAGTGTAGAACTTAGGTCTTCAAGTTTAAGTTTCTGTGATAAAACTGGCCCAAAGAAACTTGGGGAGTAAAGGATTTATCACTTTTTCTACTTCAAGGTCACAGTTCATCCCTGAGAGAATTCAAGACAGAGACTCAAAGAAGGAACCTAAAAGCAAGACTGCTTGCTATCCTAGACACAATTACCTTCACCCAAGGAGCTCACTCACTGTCAAAAACAAGTTCAGCAGGAACTATAGAAGATGCTGTTTACTTGCTACATGGCTAATTCTCTGACTAGCACTCAAGCCCATTGTCCCCTTCCTGTACAGCCTAGGACCACCTATCCTAAGGACGATACTGCTTATAATGGACATTAACTAACATTCAAGGAAATCTTCCATAGGCATGCCCAAAGACCACCTGATAAAAACAATTGCTCATGTGAATCTCTTTTTCTCAGGTGATACTAGGCTATGTCAAATTGACAGTTAATGGTGACGAAGAGACTGGGGAAGACCAATACTGTTAAATTTCAGTTCATTTCAAAGCTGTAGTAATTAAGCAGTTGTTCCTTATGGCATAGGGGGTGGAATGAGAAAGGTTGACAAGGATAAAAATGTTTCTTGTTCTTTCTGCTCTGGATGACCATATGAACCTTCAGTAAACAGAAGACAAAAATTGATGTCTAGCTCAAGGGAATTCTGTCTTCCAGCTCTCTTCATTGCACTTCCAGAGGCTCCAGTGAGTGTCTATCGTGTTTGGGCCCACCCACTCACTCTTGAAATGAAGCTCTTACCCTGATGCTCTTACTACTTTCAAAACTCTTCAGGGTGTTTCTGAGATCCCACCCATCTACACTCTGTGATGCCTCCTCAGAACCTCCAGACTATGTCTGATGGGAGCCAGTGTTGACAGATGATGTACTGATTGCAACAGTGGTGCTTTCAGTGTCTTCTCTGGCTTTTTTCCTCAAAAAGTCTCATTTGGCTCTCTTGAAAATAAATGCTCCTGTGCCACACCACCCCTAACCCTGTCTCTCAGATCATTACAACTTTTTCCCATGCTGAAATATATCTCATGCAAAATGTCTACCCTGTGAGTATCAGCTCCTCAAAGGGTTTCCTGGGAGACATGAACCATGGGCTCATATCCATGTGAGTTTTGCTCTTTGGCCCACCTTAACTTCTGAAGTTTTGGGTTTTTTTTTTCCCAACATAAAACTTTCATAGGTGATCGTACCTGATTGCTACATGCTGTAAAGCTGGTTAAAACCCTACTGCCTAGTCACCTCTGGCATCTTGAGGACTAGGCTACATTTTCCAAGTCCCCTTCCCCTTACAGGTGTTATGATGTGTGAGCTAATCGATTTTCCACTAGTAGTGACACTTTTATTTTATCATTTTAGTGATTTTTTTTACATTAGCTGCACTTGTGTATCTAATTAGTATCTAGTAGAATCATTTTTATTCTAATATTATTTATGATGTGATTTACTAGCATCTCATTTAGGCAATAAATGCATATTTAATTGAATGCCATTATGCGTTCAGCACCATGCTGTGCATAAATACTAGAGATATATGGATCTAGCCTTGCCTTTCCTGTCTTCTCTCTTCTCCACTCTTTTTTCTGTCCTCCATACTTCCACTTTCCTCCCATCCTTTCCCTTTCTTCCTTCTCTCTGTATGTGTATATATACATGCACATAAATATGTACATGTAATATGATACATAGGTATATAAATCTGCCTATATATGAAATGTCTATGCATAGATTATGTGAAATATGTTATGAACTTAGGTTTACTGAATTACCTGAGTTATAATTACTTTTATCTAATTTTTACCTCTAAGGTTTTACTGTGCAACTTGAGTCAGTCAATAAAGGAGGCCAGCAAGTTCTCCAATGACGGAAGGAAGTACATTGACTTTGGAAAACAGTTAGGGGATAAATACTGTCAAGAGAAAGGAAAGACCCTATGAAGATTTGACTCCGCACGCTAACCTGATCATTCACATAGCAGTGCCATTTACAATTGAGTGAACAATGTCAGAGAGCCACCTTGACAGAACAAGTTCTAGGGAAGGTAGGTGGTGTTTGAGAGAGCAAGTTCTGGTTCTCAGATCCGGGTTCAAGCACTGGTTCTGTTTTGTGTTTGATGTAAAGTCCTGCTTAGACAAGTTGTCCGTCTTCAGAATGTGGGTTCCTCTTTGTGGTACAGGAAGTGAGTGATGTTACCAGCTCCTGTCTGTGTGGGAAGAGACGCATCTGGGCATCATCTCACACACTTTGTGATTCTAAGAGAAATGTGTGGGTTTGAGCAGCATTCCCACAGCAGGAAGCCCTCAACAGCCACTGGCTCTTGTTCATGTCACTAAGGCACACTGTGAGGCCATCCTTGGAGGTAGGATCCCTATTTCTTCAAGCGTATAGGCAAGAACAGTGAATCAAGGAGTTTAACTCAGCCTTCATCCATTCATCTGTTGATAGCTATCCAGGCTGGCTCTATTTTCTTGTTGTTATAAATAACAGCAATGAGCATAGATGAGCAAAATTTTTGTGGTAGGATATAGAAGTCTTTGCTTATATGCTTAAGTCTTATAACTGGGTTATATGCTAGTTTTATTTCTAGTTTCTATAGACACTTCTATACTGATTTCCATGTGTCTGCACCAGTTTATACTTCTACCTGCAGTGAATTAGGGTGTCTTCTTCTCCCATATCCTTGTCCCAGCCTCAAAAAGACAAATACTCCAAGTTGTCTTTCATTTGTAGATCCTAACATCTAATTTGTTTATATGTGTGTTTTTGAGGAAGCGATTGTAGATTTAAGTCATGAAATTATAAAGGGACCCATGAGCTAGAGTAAGTTGATTTTTGAGGGACAGGAGCGTGGTAATCAAACATGAAAAGGGAAAAGGATGCAAACCTAGAAGGGACCAGGGGAGTGCAGAGGAAGGAGGAACAGGAGTGTGAGCGTGTTGGAAGACTGGAACAAAACAAAGCAAACCTATTGCTTTGGCTAAAATTTAAAAATGATAAGCTTACCCATGAGCACACAGACAGTGGGCAGCCACTTTGGGTTCAAAGCTGCTTCTCCTCTCATGCATGACTAAGCCCATTGACTTCCCACTTCCTTACTGTCTTCTGAGTTCTATGTCTATACCAAGGTGACACATGTAAACAGCCTCAGAGATAGTTAAGCCTGAAGTGCTGCAGTACACAAGGCCTTGCTTAGAAACAACAGCAATGCAGAAAGCTTCTGCTCTCAACAGAATAACCAGACTGAATAAAATCACTGAAGAACACACCGGAAAATGTGTTCACTTTCTTTTATCTGTCTCCCTTGGAAAAATAGGGTGTCTGAAAAGTTTCTCTCTCTGTTCTCAGAGTATAAGGACTAAGATATCAGTATTAGGGTGTTGGGAGTCAGTAGGTACATAAATGAAAAGAAGCAGAAACTCTCTGAGTTTTATAAATTTAGCTCTCTGCTTCCTTGACTGGGAAGGAGACCTTCAGAATAGATGCAGTGATCACCCAGGGGCTAACATTAAGACTTTAGTTAAGGTATCGAGGGTTATGATCTCACTCTTACTGTCAGAGCTGCAGCTGTTCTTTTTGTATTTAGTGGTATGCTGGATGAAATAAAATGGTTTCTAGGAAAAGGGAAAAATAACAAAATCTTTTGAATCCCAGACTGTACTGGAGGGCATTGTGAAAGGCAGATTTATCAATAGATGTTCAGACATTGTAAGTAGTCTTACTATAATTCTTGATTTTGAAAACGGTTCAGAGGTAGGAGTCTGGTTATGGATATGGTATTCTGGCATTTGTGCACTTAACTGTAACTCAGCTTAAAAATAATAGTAGTGGCAGAAGCAAGTCTGGTTGGGAGAGAGGGGCACTTTATATGTTCAGACAACTCAAATGTTCTACTTTTATTCAAATTTAGTATTTTTCTTGATGTGGGTTTCAGTATGTAATGCCAGTAGTAACCAGTCTGTGGCCTTTAAGGGCACACTTGCCCATCACAAGAAGGAATGTAAATAGAAGAGAGATAGGTAGAACTACTGAAATGTGAAGGTTGCAGTGGTGCTGATGTGTGTACACATTTCCTCTCCTGCACAGGGTTGCCAGTCACTGGTGTTAATGGAGCAGTGCTGTCACAGTGACAGGGCAATAAGTGACAGCCTTGTCCTTCATGGATTGATGATTTCAGTGGTATAAACACGAAGGGTACACATAACACATTTAAGAAGAATGCTAAATAAAATATACATGATGAAGATAGCAGACTGAGACTAAAAGAACAAAGGTGGATGGTACAGTTGTTAGATGGTTAGTTGTCTTAATCACCAATTAATCCAACATAGAATTGGTGCGTATCAGGTAGTGATGAAGTTAGTGTAGGAAATGGCACTGGAGGTACTGAGATGTATCCTGTAGACACACCAGCCAAAGAGAAACCCAGATGGGATATTTTCTGAATAAAAGTGGCCACTGACCTGGAAATATTTATCTACCGTTGGCTGCTCTTCCATGTGACAAGTAGTTACGGAGCCCTTGCTTAGATAAATCCTACAAAGGTAGAGTATGTAGAACTCCCTCTGTGTATCTCATGTCAGAATTTTGAACTTTACTTGTTCCAAACTGAACAGAATGTGAGAGAAAGCCAGTAAGAAAGCCTTATTTCTTCAGTTCGCTGGTTATCGTTGGTTTACTACCTAAAATGTATGAGCTGATGAAGCCAAGAGATGCAGTTCTGGGCATTGAACCCATACTGTTTACTGCCCCCATGATCTTCTGAAGGATGGATGATTATTGTAACCTACTTGTTATTATTTTCATAAGGAAGCTGTCTTGGGCCAGCTACAGTCTTGCACTTATATAATTGAATTTTAGATAGGGATGTGCCGCTGGTTTATATGAAATTTCCACAGGGGCCAGCGTGAGTCCTGGTTTTAACAAACAATATTTTTAATTGAGATTTTATGTCCTTGCCCTCAAATCAAGCATTTTAATGGGTTCCCAGTTGGAATAGGTGACTTGGTAACAAGTTCCCACACTTGCAGCCTCAGAAAGGTGTTAATTTCTCTGCCTCCTGGGGAGCGTCCATCTACTGTGGTGACCCACCACCTGCATGCGCCATAAAATGAGTGTTTTGTATTCCATTATGTTCAAAGTGTAGCCTTTACAATCTGCATATTTCATGCAGGATGTGCTGGCGTTATTCCACCAGAAAACATTAAGGTGGAGAGGTATTAGAAATATTGATTTGTCATTTATAACACTGAAGTGATAGATTGAAAGGAAATTTGGATCTTCTCCAGACTTCCAATAACTTGGACATTATTGGATTAAAAGGAAAGATTTCAGTCTAATTAATATGCTCCATCTATAGGAGAGAAAGGAGGGAGATGAACCAAGAAATCAGTCACAGTGAAGTGATAACTTTGTTTTTCAAATATTTTAGAATTCAGATATTCAGGATGGTGCCCTATAGAGTCAGGCATTGGTGTGGGCTGGAATGTTGGCTTATTTTCGTGCTTTTATATATTTGATAACCAATGTGCTTCTGAATAGGTTGATGCCACCTGGGCTCTGCAAACTTATGCACTTCAGTGTGTATAGTTGATTTTGTCATCCATTTTCCTGCCATAGAATCTAGTAACAACCATAACATACAGAAATATGTTTGCATGCATGTATAGGCATGCGTGTACACACCTGCACATGTGCTCCTGTGTGCATGTGAATGGCAGAGGATGACCTTGAGTCTCATTCTTCAGATACTGGAACTTGCTTTTTTTGGACAAGGTCTTTCACTGACCTTGATTTCACTAAGTAAGATGTGCTCTTTGATCAGTGAGATCCAGGGATCTGCCTCTTTCTCTGCTGAGCACTAGGATGGCAGGTGCATGCCTTCTTGGCCTTTTTACATGGTTTCTGAGGACTGAACTCAGGCCTTCATGCTTGCATAGCATGCATTTTTATCTACTGAACCATCTCTCCAGCACCACTTTAAAAATATTTTATTCATCCTTTGATAATTTCATATCTATACAATTAGTCTTATTCATATCTAGCCCTGTATCCCCTCCAACTCTCCCATCCCCTTTAAATATACCTTCCTCCAGTGTCATGCTTTCTTTATTGATTTTCTTTTACAATCTATAAGTCTAGTGAATGTGCCCTGTATGAGCAGGACTGTGGGGTAATCTTCCAAGGCACTGTCAACCAAATTGTCCTCCCCCTTGAAGGTGGTGCTCCCATCCTCATCTACTCTCAACTGCCACTAGGTCTTTCCCTTAAGGTCTTGATAGCCTTTCCCTAGTTCATGCTGCAATTTTAAATGTCCTGATTATGCATAGAGTTTTCACAGGTGACTACCAGGTGCTGTGAGATCATGAATACAACAGCCATTTCATAATCAGAAGCCAGCATTATTTTTTCCAAATTTTTTAGTTTTTATATTAATTTAAGTTTATTCACTTTGTATCCAGGCTGTAGCCCCCTCCCTCACTCTTCCAATCACCACCCACTCTCCCTCCTTTCCTCCCTGTCTCTCTCTAAGTCTATTGATAGGGGAGGTCCACCTCCCCTTCCATCTGACCCTAGTTTATCAGGTCTCATCAGGACTAGATGCATTGTCTTCTTCTTTGAGGCCAGCATTTTAGAGTACTCCTTCCCCTTCTCTGACTTCTATGTTCTTTCTATTCCATATCACCTGAGACTTGGGGAGAGAGTAGATATGACTGATCACTCTGTGGCTGAGCACTTACAGCCTCTGATTTCGACACTTTGGACTGTTATCAGTTTCTGATCTAATCTTCTTGGATTCTTTTAACCCTCTTCATATTGGCTGCCTTTCACCCCGTGATGCTGCCAAAGAAATTATCAAACTTCATCCTGACTTATGTTTCCTTCTTTTTGCAGCATGTTCTTCCTTTTCTGCTAGTCTATGCTCACCATTTTATAGTATCTCAGATTTTTGATTCTTGGTTCCCCATGAAACTCTTATCTCCCTATGCCAAGGGGCTCATAAACAGGTGTTCATGGTGTTTTTATTGAGCTGTCTGAGGAAGGGAGCTGAACCTTTTCGCTGCAAATGTCTTCTGCTTGGAAAACTCTGCAGCCTCACTATGACCATAGTGGCTGTTGCAATGCCACCAGGGTGGGACATCAGAAACAGAAGGTGGAGCTTCACGTAAGCATTCTGAGGTGGGGAGAGGTGTTGCAATGATATGTGAAATGCACTCTGAAAATTACATTAAGAGCTAGGAACGGAGTGTGGATGCATAGAAAGGTGAGGCGATAAAACTTTCAGGGCTGAACAGGTGTAGTAAAATGTGAGGAGATGGTTCAAAAGAAAGATCATTATGTTTTTCATGGGCTCCAAAAGGCAGATCTCTTTCCTACAAGTTGGCAGGAGGATGGTAGTTGAGAGTAGAAGAGGGAGACACACATTGCTGGTTGCTACATTATAGAAAGGTGCAAGGAATTCTCAGGTACTCCTGATCTGTAGGGAGAGTGTGAGTAATGATAATTGGCTACATATTTTAAACATCTAGAACAGAGTATTCTGAAGCTTTCTATGATAAAGAAATGGTGGATGTGAAAGAATGAGATGGTTCAGTAGATAAAGACACTTACCACCAAGCCTGACAAACTGAGTTTTACCCCACATAGAAAGAGAGAAAAACTGCTAAAAGTGGTCCTCTGCCCTCCACGTTCATGAGACCACAAAACATTCCTCATATATTGATGCATACATACACACATAAAGTAAATATAATAAAATGTACATATGTATTAGTTCTTAGAGAGCTTCATAGAATGCAGTTTTACAATATCCACTCTACCCACAATTCTTTCCATATCTACTCCCTTTTCTACCTATCCAACTATGTGTCTCTTTGTAGCCCATCAAGAGCAAACTATGTTTAAAATTAAATGGGAAATACTGAGTTAATAGACATTTTCAACTTGATTTAGCCTTCACACAAGGATACTATGGAAACATCATGTGTTATACCCCATTAATGTGACCAATTTTTAATGGTTTATGTGACACCTGAAAATAAGCTTAAATTTAAAACTGGAAATGTACAAATTAAAACAAAGTAAAATTTAAATGTTAATAGGATCACAGGTGATGGGTTTGTGGAGGTTTGGTGCAAAGCTGCCTCAGCCTTATTTTATATTTGAAAGATGGAGAGATGGCTCAGCAGTTAAGAGCAACAACGCCTGGTCTTCCAGAGGACACATGTTCTGTTCCAAACGCTTAGATGTCAGCTAACAATTGCCTGTCACACCAGGTCTCAGGGACCTGACTTCTTTTGGCCTCTGTAGGCACTGAATAAAAGTGTTGCATGCAGGAATACTAACCAAGAGCATAAAATAAAAACTAACTACTTTTTAGAAGAAAGGTGGTAAATGAGAACTGAGAAATAAAATGCTTGCCTCATAAACACAAGAATCTGAATTTAATCTCCAGGACAGATGTAAAAACTCTCCGTGTGGATTAAGTGCTTGTAATGTCAGCCTGTAATGTGGAGCATCCTTGGGGTTTGTGGACCAGCCTGCCTAACCATATCATTGAGCGAAATCTAGGTTCATTGAGTGCCCTGACTCAAAAGTAAGTGAGCAAGTGACTGAAAAAGACACCTGTCATCCATGTATGGCCTCCATGTGCACACACATGTTTGCAAGAACATGTCATGATGAAAAATTTAAAACTAAGACCTTCTAGCAGACAGTCATTTTGCTGACTCAAACTTAAGCAGAAATCTGGGGCTGGCATCTACTGTATGCCGGGATGTGTTAGGGATCCATAAGCACTTTCCCAGCGCCTGCTCCTCCCACAACAAGCCAAGCCACTTCAGCCCACACACACCCTGCCCATGCTTGCTTCTTTGCATTTGCATGTTTGTTTCTTCTTGAAGGGAAAACGTCTTTTGGACCTCTTTTGAATGTGTTGCGGTAGCAGAGGCATAGCTCCAAAGGGAGAGTCACATCCCTTATCTTCCTTATTTTCTCTTCCTGGATCTGTGCCAGCCCACCCTCCTACTCACTCATTTCTTGTGTCCCAGTTAGCGGCACCATTCGGCCTTGGATTTATGGGGCAGAGTGTGAGAAAGCCGCCACTGCTGAGGCTGCTGCTGCCCTGCCTTGATTGAGCTCCAGGCGCTCGAGGGATTTTAGCTGAGCCCAGTTTTCCCATTGATATGGTCTCAGCCATTTGTTATAAGATCATTCCCACCAAGCTGTGGACTAGTTTGAATACTTAATTACTGGAGGAGAGAGGCTGGCTCCCGTGTGGGTGTAAATCTCCAGTCCTTTCTCCTGGGTTATCTTCTGGCACTGACCACCGCTGAGTGGTTCTTTCGGTACCCATACTGCACTGCAGCATAAATAAAACATAAGTAAAATAAAAAGAGCCACCAATTCACCTGCATATTCTTCATATTCCGCAGTGAGTGAAGACTCACTGCTTCTCTTGAAATCACGACTGCCTTTCCGTTTGAACAGAAATCAATGGCACTCAGGCAATTCCAGCTATGCGGGCTTCTCTGCAGTGGCTTTCAACAGAACACTCACAGGGTTTCTTTAGATCGGTTCTGCAGAGAGGCTTTTCTGATGCTCCCTATCTCTCTAGCCTTAATCCAAATTACCTTAGTGGTATGATTGTCTCACTGAAAAGTTTACCTAAATGGAACTTAAATTTGTTGCGAAAGCAGCGTCATCTTGGGATTGTTTTCTGACCATCACAGTGGAAAGCTCAGGGGATGGTGTCTTTTTCCAGAACGTGTTTATCACTTCAGCCACTTCTTATTCTGAGAAAAATTAAAACATGTTTCTTGTCTTCATTCCTCCCTCTCAACAGTGATTCGTATGAAACATTTCTGTGTGATAATTGCCCTCAACTAACACACTAACACTTGTCATTTGTGACATCCTTTTGAATATTTAAGGAGAGAGAGAGAGAAAGAATATGTTTTCATGCCAAGACAACCTGTCAGAACACCTTAAATATTTACCATGGTTCTGATGTTTCATTCATCTCCAAGTCGGCCAGGCATTGTAGCAGTTCAATTTTTTATGGTGGTACACTGTAGCCCATTCCCCCTCTACTGTAATAATTAGAATTAATAAAAACCTTTTAACCATACCACTATTCACATAATACTAGATAATGCTTGCCTTGAAGTGTCACTTTCTTATTAAAAGTCAGCTGCTCATCACCCCCTGTGTCTTTGGCATCCCTGCCTCCTCTTCTCTTCTCTTACCTCTTGCCCTTCTTTAGAGACATCACACTTTAAGTCATCCAGAGTCTTTCAAAACTGTCAGAGGTGAAATTGACTTCTGGAGGATGAATGGCTAAAGACTGCAGCCGGTATGCTTTTGGAACATTGAGGTGACCTCCATGTTGTGACCCCAAGGGATACTGTTTCAGATTGTGACTAGGGGCCGGGCAGAGCCCACATCTGCACTCACACCTACCTTTGTAGATGACAGTGCACAGCGAGGCCCCTGTTGACCTGCCACCCAAGACCCTCTCCAGTTTTACTTGTTTTGACAACCTTAACCTTTAACAAAGAAGCTTCAGTGACAATTATGCAGGACAAACTATATTAACATCTCTATATAAATTATTTTATTAATAATTATATCACAGAGCACTTACTGCCTTGGACTATCCCACACATGGCTCAAAAGACTTTCTGCAGGGTCTAGGAGATGGTTTGGTAAGTAAAATGTTGTTTTAGCAGTGTGAGTATCTCAATTCAGATCCCATAATCTACATAAAATCAGCAGTGCATATCTGTAACCTCAGTACAACATATGAGTTAGAGACATAAGTATCACTACAAACTGCGGGCCAGTCAGCCTAGCATATGCAGTGGTAAACATCCAGGAACACTGTCTTTTACAAGATGCAAGTCAAGGACCGACACATGAGGCCAGACTGTGCACTGTACATTATATCTTGGCACATGTGTGTCCACACTCAGAAAAAGTACAAAGAAAAAGACACTGGCTTCATTCTATCAACAAGATAAAATGGAGTGCAGAAAGATAAGTAACTGGTCCCAGTAGGTGAATTTGGTCCTGTGACTTTGAAATTATGCAAATTGTGTTCAGTCACACCTTCTTGACTTCTTGTCAGATTTGAGAGCCCGGACAATGTGGCTTTCTTGAGATACTGGGAAGCTCCTGTCAACATCAATGCTGAACTTGCTTTGTTAGCGTAGACTAGCGATAATTTAGTGTAAAATGCCCCAATAAAAATTTTCCCCAAAGCATATGTAAACCACGACATAATAGATTTATCAAAGTAGCAGAATGCTATTATGTTCAAAAGATTAACCAGACCAAAGTTATTTGTCATAGCAACGGGTGCTGGAGTTGACAAATTACAACTGAACTCAGTTTGTAGCAAAATGTTAGACAGTGTCTTGGCACTGATTAATTGATGTAAGAGTCCAGCTTGGAATATATTACAGGAATTTAAATATCACTCAGAACAGAACATAACCATGTTTCAGAACATCCCCAAACTGTACCAAGCAATTATGGTGTTTCCTTGATGATAAAAATGCATCTGGAACAAGCCACTCCATCAACTTAGTCATTTTTAATTGAAAAGAAAAGTAATTCTGTTATGTGATTAGGCTGACTTCCAAGAAGCCTGATTAGAGTTTGTGGTAGGGGGCAAGAAGTGTATTATCTTTGAGAAAAGAAAATTTAGGGGCTGCGGAGATGACACAGTTACTTATGTGTTTTCTGTGTGAAGCTTGAGAACCTGAGCTCAGATCTCCAACACCCTTTTGAGAAGCAACACCCTTTTAAGTATGCACCTGCAGCCCAACTACTGGGCAGGATGAAATGCAAGGCTCCCTGGAGCTAGAGAGCTAGCTGGTCTAGTCAAACTGGTAAACTCCAAGTACAGTGAGAAACCCTGTCCCAAATGACAGTGCAGAGAATGGCTGTGGAAAAACTCCAGATGTTGACCCATTACTTCTACATGAACACAAGTACTCCTGTGCATACATATTCACAGACACAAGAGTACATACATATGTATACACGCCAAGAAAAATATAAGTTTGCTATAGCTTACTGGTACACATCTGTTATGCCAGCATCTATGAGGTTAGGGTGGAAAGATCACAACTTCATAGCCAGGTTGAGCTATGTGGTGAGAGGGAAAAAATTAACTCCAATAATGTGTTCTACCCCATTAAGTTAAGAAATACTTTCTAATGAAATATAGGTGGAGGAAGATGATATGTGCTCAGAGAGAGAAGGAAAGGAGTCTGGAAAGAGAAAGAATTTTGCCCGTATAATCAGCAAACAATCAGTAACTTATACAACTAAGAACATGCCATCTCTCTTGTGGGTTGGCATTTCCTTGTGGAATGGAGAGCACTGTTAAGTTATTCTGGAAGAAAGACTGAAACTAATGCAGTTTCACATTCTCCATCCCTGTCTGAAAAATGTATTCCCTATGTAACCTTCTGCATTTCAAGATGTCAGTGTCGTATGGGTTTATTGGGTATGCTCAGTTTCTGTCCATTGTCGGTTGATATCTTCATTTGTTACTAGAAGATCAGTTTGAATGTCCTTGTATCAGGAATTCTGAATGTTCTTGTGCCAGTGTTCTCTAGAGGAACAGAACTGATAGAATATGTGTTGGGGGCGGGTTGAATTTATTAGAGTGGTTTACAAACAGTGGTCCAGTTTGTCCAACAATGGCTCTTACCAATAGAAAACTCAAGAATCTAATAGCTGTTCAGTCAACAAGGCTGGATGTCTCAGCTGGTCTTCAACTGGCATTCTGAAGAATTAGACTCTAACACCAGTGAAGGAATGAACTTGACATTGAAGTGAGGGAAAGCAAGCAAAGAGCAAGTAGTTCGTTCTTCCTCATCTTTTATAGGGTGCCATCAGAAGGTGTGGCCCAGATTTAAGGAGAAGCTTCTCACTTCAAAAGATGCAAATGGAGAATTTAAGGTGGGTCTTTCCATCTCAAAAGATAAGTGTTTATGGTGGGTCTTTCTATTTCAAATGATTTAATTAAGGAAAATTTTTCACAAGAGTACCCAGCCACTTGAGTTTTAGTTGACTCGAGATGTAGTCAAATTGACAGGCAAGAATAACCACCCAGTCAGGGACTCTGAGTGCCCCTGTGTCAGGCACTGTGTTCTTGTACATACACAGTGCTGTCCTGCACCATCATCTATCTATATTTCTTCTCTCTTTCTCTCTCCTTTTAATTTTTCTTTTACATTCCATCCTTGAAGAGATACAACAGTACATTGTCCTTCTTTGACTTGGTGCTAGGGAAAGATTACTAAAAACATGACGAGAGCTTCAGGGATAGCAGTGTGCAGAGCATGCATGTGGCCTCCAGATTCCACCCTCTGGAACCTATAATCTGGGGATGGTGCAAGTTCTTGTAATCCCAGCAGTTGAGAGGAGGAGGCAGGAGGAGCAGAAGTTCAAGAGCAACTCCCTATGTGTACATAGGGAGTTCGAGGTCAGCCTGTACACGTGAGTCCCTATGTGAAAAAAAAAAAAAAAGAAGAAAAATTAGCGATGGTTATTTACAAACTTTACTATGAGGTTGTTCACTTCAACACATATGTATGTACATATGTATATATAGTATAACAGACATAAGATTTATAAATTAATAAAAATATATCATATACTATATATATTAAGTAATATATAAATGTACATTAATATATATTGAACAAATCCTAAATATTATATAATGGAAGATTGATTATATCAATGTGGAATTATCTGTATAGTGCTATAATTTATGTAATGTTACTTTGTCATCTGTCTAACAAATACTGGCTGAGAACATGTTTTATATAGGTCTTGTTAGAGTAAGTTAAGGAGGCAACAGTCAATGATACAGTTGGAGGCAGGCAGCACTTTGTTGACATGCTCCAAACTGCATAGCCATACTGGCATGACAATATGGGTGGCAAGAATGTGCATTGTTGAGGAAAATACAAGTCTGGGCAGAAAATGGGAAGGTTGTGTCTTTTTACTTATGAGGTATTTTATTTCTAAATAGTCCATAATGAGATGTCCATGTTTTAGGCAGAAAGGAGATTGGAATTTTATTTGGAAATATTGCTTTTGAAGCTAGAGAAGTATATTAACCCTGAAGAAATACACTCCCTCCTTGTTTTGTGGCTCTGGAGATCAATGCAGAGCCTTGTAGAGTCAAATAATCTACATTCCCAGCCATAATTTGATTTTTCTTTTCTACGTCCTGTGGAAGGGGACATAGATGGTGTCAATTTCTCTTCAATGTAAATTAAAAGTTTTAATTTATCACCTTCATTTGGCTGCTTCCACAACACATGCTCTTTGCAATCCTAAGTGTGCATGTATATTTTAAAAACACTTAAAAGACCCAAGGCATAGGAAACATCAAGGAAGACTTGAGGGAAGAACTTATACCCAGAGGACCAGGAGGTCTGTGGTGAGACTGTGACTCCTGGAAATGACAGGGAAGCCACACCCTTGATATACAACAATATGGCTCAACAACAAGATCTGAGCAATGGCTGTATCAAAAGAGTTGCTAATACAGAAGGGATATCTTATGAGTCTCTACCCCTAAGCAAAGCACTACAAGCAACTAATAACTTCTAAGTGGGGAGAGGACAGGAGGAAGAATGAATTATCCTCTCCCAGAGATGACCCTCTCCTAATTCTTTGGGCAATTCAAAGTTATCAGTCCTGAAATCTGTATACATAAGCCATACTAAATGGAGTCAGCATGTTGAATATATATAATTATATATATATGTATGTATATATAATGATAATAATAAAGAAAAAAGGGGCCATCAATTTGAGAGGAAGTGGGAGCCATGGGAAAGGTTAGAAAAAAGAAAGGAAAGGGGGAAATAAAATAATTATACATAGAGTTTTAAAATTTTTAATAAATAGGAAAGAGAAAAATTACAATAAGTAAAATTTTCTTCTCAATTCAGTACACAATAGGATAAAGGTAAATTATATCATCTAATCTATGTATTAGATTTTAAACTAAGATTCAAACAATTGGAATGACCTACATCAACATTATGCTGTTTGGTAGATAATGGATTAAAGAAACAAAGTCAAGATTACAAAAACAACCAACACTTCAACACAATTGTGACCTAATTCCTACTGACCTATACACCTGAATGGCTTGTGGAAAGATAGACAAGATGCTTTCAGAAGGAAATGTTGCTTGCCTGTACAAATTAGCACAGAGTTAAGGACAACCTTGGCCTTGCTATGAGCATGTCCTTCATGGCTGATTCACATAGACTCAAAGAAGACTGTGTACTAGACTCCACATTGTCTTTCTGTGCAAAATTTGGGCTTGAGTAGCAAGAATAACTGATGGGCTCTGGCTGTTAGTGCAAGCTCATAATATCAGCTCCTCTGGAGGCTGAGGCAGAAGGATCAGCACTGAAGGCCTGCCTAGTCTATATCATAGTCTGGGAAGCAATGGAGAGGTGAGAGGTTTGGGGTAATAACTAACCCGGTGCAAGACAAGGATGGGAAATCACCATTGCCTACTTCATATTGAGTGTCATGGGTACATAGAACTAGAGGTAACCCCTCCAGAGTGTGGCCCCTGGGGAGCTGAAGTGACTTATATGCCTCCACATACAAGACTAGACATCAGTTTATGTCTCTTTCCAGCTCTCTGCCTAAGACTTGGCTGTGCCACACCATCCTTCCAATTAATAAGAAAACACCAAACTGAACATTAAAGCTCACAGCTTCACATTTTCAAATTAAATTATCTATTGATTAGTTCAGGGCTGTTATTAAAAATCAGCAGAACCACAGCTGATGGTGCCCTGAAAATATCCATCATGATGACTTTGATCAAATCGTAAATGGTGGATCTGCACTTTATGGCTAGGAGTAAAGGAAGCAAATGAGCAATAAATTTGAAGCTCAGGTAATTGGGGGAAAAGTAATCTATTTAATAAGTCCCGAGAGCTAACTGGTTCTGAGAACTGATGCTCCCATATTTGGTTAAAGCCTTTTGTCTTAAAAGATCATTTATATGTGCTTAAGGAATATTGAATAGTGGCAAGCATAGGCTTCTGCTGGGGCAGCGGGCAGGGGCAGGGAGAGCCTGCCAGCAGGCTCAAGGTCTGTGTTAGATAGAGAAAATAAGTTCAGGGGATACACTACACAGTAGGGTGGAGATGCTGTTTGCAAAACTTAAAAGTGACAAAAAAGGTTTTGAATGTTCTTATTGCAAACAAACAATAAGCCAGACATGGTGCATGATGCCCGCAACCAGAGCCACCCGTGAAGTTGAGGGAAGAGAATTGCAGTAAAGACCAGAGTGTGTTCAAGGCCAATCTAAGTAACTTAGTGAGATCTTGTCTCCAAGTATATGATAAAAAGAGGACTCCACATATGGCTTAGTGGTATAGCTCTTGCCTAGCATGTTTAAGGTTCAATCCCTGGGACTACAATGTATAAAGGAATTTATGGATGAACTGTTCACTCTTACTTGTTGGATGCATCAATGCATCAGAACATCAAACTGTGTTCTGATAAATATGCACAACTATGGTGTTTCACTCACTGGCTCTGTCTCCCTGTCCAATCAGTGCCTTCTCCCTGACACCCAGTCACTCTTCTCTCATTTCCAGGTAGATTATTCCCCTTTGAGTTTTTGTTTTCACTTAGCAACCTGTAAGTCCACGCATCTCATCCCCTCTTCAAGCTTTCCTGCTTTCTAGATGTGTGTATTGAATGTGAAGTGTTCCTCGTAGGCCCCTGTGTCTGAACACTTGGCTCCCAGATGGTGGTGCTGTTCTGAAAGGCCATGATGCCATTAGAAAGTAGAGCACTATTGGAGGACAAGGGTCACTAGAAACAGGCCTCGAGGTTATATAGTTTGGCCTCACTTCCTTTCCATTCTCTGCTTGCTGGTATACCATATTATAAGGCACTGATGAATCCTAGTTAGACATACTATCACAGAGCCGCCTGCTGCCATGACTTCCCATCCAAGATGTAATCTGCCTTCATATTGTGAACCAAGAGAAACCCTTTTATTCTTAAGTTGCAATGTTCAGAAAATTTGTCTCAGCAATTAAGACAGTAACTATATAAATCCTAAGACAGAATTCAAAAGGAGTCTGGCACCCATAGCTGGCTTCGTCTCCTGCTATTTGACTTAGAAAAATGAACTTAGGTTTCTGGTATGTTTCTTCATCTTAAAGTATAGCTTCAGTGAACTCAAATGGCATAGAACTGTAGTTATAATTAGATGACGCAGTACAACACCATCAAAACAAATGCAAAGACTCTATCTAATACATAGAGAGGATTAGATTGCAAATATGGTGCAGCTGTGGTGCAGAATCTAGACTTCCAGTAAGAAAGCTGGCTTTTAGTTTTGAGTGATTAAGTAACATGAGCGGTAAAGTTTTAGCAAGGCTCACTGCTTCGGTTAATCTTGATCATCAGCTATGTCATCTCGCTATATTGTGCAGCCTAGAGTCATCTCAGGGTAAAAACCGCACTTGAGGGACTGACATGTCTGATCGGCCTGTTGGCTATGTCTGTGAGCGGGTGTCTTGACTACTAATTCATGCAAGTGGGCCTGGCCCACGGTGGGCAGCACCACTCTATGAAGCAGGTGGTTCTCCTGGGAATGAGCCAGAAAGCATAATTTCTCCATGATTTCTGCTTTGGGTTCTTGCCTTGACTTTCTTTGATGGACTATGACCTGGAAATTATGGAAAGGATTAAACCTTTTCTGCTCCTAAATTATTTTTGGTCTAAGTGGTTTATCACAGCAAAAGAAAGAAAGCTAGAACACTCACACAGGGATTCAGAACATAAACAGTAGTTGCCAGGCCCCGAATGAACATAATGCTGCAGACAGAGGGATTAAAAGTCAATATATCTGGGCACAGGGGTCTTTTCTGAGGCTGACACTCCACCAAGGACCATTTATGGATATAACCTAGAGCCTCTGTTCGGGTGAAGCCCGTGGTAGCTCAGTAACCAATTGGTTTCCCATAGTAAGGGACTATTTCTGACAGGAACTCAATGGTAGGCTCTTTGGCCTCCCCATCCCCCAAGGAAGAAACAGTCCTGCTAGGCCACAAAGGAGGAATTTGCAGCCAGTCCTGAAGATACCTGATAAAACAGGGTCAGATGAAAGGGGAGGAGGTCCTCCCCAATCCGTGGACTTGGAAAGGGGCAGGGAGGAGACCAGGGAGGGAGTGTGGGGTTGGGAGGGAATGAGGGAGCGGGATACAGTTGGGATACAGAGTTAGGAACTCCACAAGGAGAGCAACAGAACCAGAAAATTTGAACACAGGGGTCTTCCCAGAGACTCATACTCCAACCAAGGACCATTCATGGAGATAACCTAGAACCCCTGCACAGATGTAGCACATGGCAGTTTAGTGTCCAAGTGGGTTACATAGTAATGTGAAGAGGGACTGCCTCTGACATAATCTGATTGGCCTGCTCTTTGATCACCTTCCCTGGGGGGAAGAGCAGCCTTACCAGGCCACAGATGATGACAATGCAGCCACTCCTGATGAGATCTGATAGATTAAGATCAGACAGAAGGAGAGGAGGACCTCCTCTACCAGTGGACTTGGGGAGGGCCATTTGTGAAGAAGGAGGAGGGAGGGTAGGATTGGGAGGGGAAGAGGGAGGGGCTTATGGGGGGATACAAAGTGAATAAAGTGTAATTAATAAAAAATGTACCTAATAATAAAAATAAAAATATAAAAAAGTCACTTATCTATAAAAATCAAAATAAGAGTGTTTTTTGAGTTAGTTTGTGGCTCACCAGTATGATGTCTAGCATGTTGATGATGATTACTTTGGTCAAACATAAAAGCCTAGTCTACTGTATGCAAAAGAATCCTAGTGGCAGAAGAAACTATCAAGCTCCCATGCCAAAACTCCTTTGAACTGGATATTAGGTGATATATTTTGGGTTCTTTTGATTTATTTCATAGTAGGCTGAATTCTGGAGATTTTTTCTTAAGTGGATTAGATGAAGACTCTGATACCTGAGGAGTTAGGGAGAGAGGAAACTAAAGAAGCAGTTGCAAGCTGCAGGCATCACCACAAACACCACAGAGACACACAGAGAAGCACACCTTCTTGCCCAGGCTGCACAAAAATAAAATGCAAAAATTTCCTTTCAGTGGCCAGCAGGAAAATAAGGTACCAGGAGGTCAATGGTACTCAAATGCTGTGAAGGACATAGACTCCACTTAGGGGACTGGGCACAGCTCAGGTTAAGAGAGGTGACTGCTTTTCTAGACCTCAGTTAAGTTCCTGGTACTCGTGCCATGTTGCTCACTATTGCCTCTAATTCTAGTTCCAGGGAAAGGAATCTGCCTTTGTCTTCAGGACCCCAGAACCATCTGCACTCAGATACCCATATCTGCCTCCCCACCCCACCCCTTACTTACATATGCACAAAATTAAGATAAAACCAACTCCACTTGGGAAAACTTCCTAATTACCCATAATATGACTGGAAATGCATGTGTTTCATTCTGCCTTACAGCCTTCATACTGTAGGAGCGGAATCTTAGGTTATCTTAAACTTTGGATACCCTACACATATCTCATGTGTGCATCTTAACCTCTACTCACATTTTTTGAGCTAGGAGCAATAATGCACAATAAGAGGACTTAAGAGCACTCAACTTTACTAAAGAGTGCTAAGTTCAAATCATTATACTTAACAGAAATCCTCAGATCCTTTAAGACATGTATTTTCTTAAGACAAAGTTACCAAGCAATACCTGGCAACCATTCCTCATTCCATTTTTCCCAGGAAAGCTTGGTAAGATCCATTAGTCTTCTCACCAATATCCTTTTCTTTTTATTCATGTATCTCTCAACTATATGCATGGGGTCCACTTTGCAAGGGGGCAATGAAAGCATACTGTGCATCTTTTCGGAAGGAAACTTACATGAAACTTACAGTCTGCTTGGAATTGTGAGGGGAAACAAGCAACTTAATCAGAGGTTATGCATGATGTAAAGACATACACAGAATATCGTGGTGCAGAATTTTTTAAAGGCTTTGTGATCGTGGGACATTTAAGAAAAGATGGCAAAAATGAGAATCTTGAAAAATATGTTCAGGATTGATATACTAGCAGGTGCAGATATGGAAGGTGGCACTGCTCAGCCTTGCTTGGGCCTCAGCCTCCAGCCTCAGGTGCCAGATCGAGTTGAGTGAGAAGGAGAGGCTGAGTGCTCGAGAGATGGACCAAGGCCAGAACACAGAGTCCCATAGGCAGAGAGTTAGGCTTTAATTCCAGACAAAACTCACATCTCAGCTTACCTGGCTGAGAGCACAGGTCACTCTGTCAGATTCAGAAATAAAGCACAGATAACATCCTCCATGTCTATATGCATCTTTCATTATTGCAAACTTTTAGCTATGGATAGGGTGAAAGAAAGAAAGCATAGTCTTTACACCCATGTACTGTTTGATTGAGGTATCCCTCTAATGTTTGCTTTGATATGTATTCTTTGCTACTTTGTGACAAGAAGTAAGATAGTTTTGCTTCTGATTCACTATGTTACTCTTCAGAGGAAACCATTCCCACTCTGGTGTTTGTTAAGCTGTGTGTGTGCTTTCGTGTATGCACACGTAGGAATGTGGAGGTTGGAGGTAACTTTGGGTTTCTGCTTTAATAATGTCTCTATCCTTTGGATGAAGCCCTTGTTTTGAGACAAGGTTCGTCATTGTTCTGAAGCTCATTGGTAGGCTAGTGTTGCTGGAAATTAAACCTCAGGGTGTTCTTGTCTCTCTTTCCCCAGTGCAGCCTTTATAGGCATGCAGCTCCTATACGCACTTTTTATGTAGAAGCTGGGGATGGTACTCAGATACTTTGTGACAACAGTTTACCAACTGAGTAACTTCCTGGCTCATTTTAAAACTGTAATTATTATCATAGTCTTGATAGCTTTTAGGTTCATTCCTAGAAGAGTCAAATGTCACTCTTAGTGAGACACTTTCCTACACCCCCCCACTCTTTCCTTAAGCTAGCCAATTTCACCAGCTGTGTTTGAAACCCTTCCCACAAAAGTTCTAGGCAAAGAGATGACTGATGCCAAGCCATATAACATTGCTGGAGTGTAAATGCCCCTCAATCACACAATAGTAAATTACTAATAAATTATGGGAGAAAGCTGGGATATCTCATTGAGAGAATGATAAGTAGGAAAAAAAATGTCAGGAGGTCAGAATGAAGAACATCAATTTCCTAAGTTGTTTAGCAAGTGTTATGAATTTGTAGCTTTTTATACAAATTGAAAGTGGAAAGCTCTGCCATTAATCAAAAGTTTGAACTAGGTCTGTGATATAGCTTAGAGATAGGATATCTACCTAGCTTGTCTGAGGCTTGGGTTCTATCCTCAATGCTAAATGAAGGAATGAATGAATGAATGACTTGATGAGTAAATAAATAAATAAGCATTAAACTGGGAGTAAGCCTTATATTCAGAATAAAACACTATCAAAACACTGAAAGAATCAAAGAGTGTATTAAAATCAGTGTGGGCATTGTACTGGGTCTTCAGAGGTGGCACTTTGAGGTGTTTCTCTAAATGTATTCAGAAATCAATCACTTGTTTCAAATTATGAATCAAGCTTATGTTGTTGCAAATTTAAGAATGACCATTGGTGAAGTGTAAGTGTGAACTGGAGTGTTTGCACACTCAGATGCAGTTTGGGTGCCTGCCCAGTCTCCTCATGATATCCTTGACACAGGGCTATTTGGGAGGTGGATGTGGTCTATTTGCCGTCTGTCTTCTGGTACATTGTCTTCATCACCATTGATGAATTAAGCCTCAAAGATTGGTATTTGAGTGTTTGTTTGTTTTTCCCCTGAAATAGTGATGTCCTCTTTTAAATAATCATACCCCTTGTACATGCTAGAGTATCAGGTTGGGAAACAAATTCTGTACATGCTGTGTACTGTGTTGGGATGACTCTACAGTTTTAAATTAGCTGTGTTGAACTATTAACTATTTCCAATTACTTTCTATTGATTCATACTTACCTCATTAGACTCTGTTTAAAGTTTGAAGTATGAGGCATTGCTTGGGTGTGTCATAGCCAGGCCTCATAGACTCTCCCATTCAAATGCGCTGGGTGACACCATAGTTTACTCACATTCTCAGGACTCTCCATGAATGTTCTGCCTCCAGTGACAGCTAGCAATGCACTGTCCTCCAGACCACACTTGGGATCATGGTATTTGGGATTCCACCCTTCACAGCATCCTCCGTGTCTTAGCCAGGGTTTCTATTGCTGTAAGAGACACCATGACCACAGCAACTCTTATAAAGTAAAATATTTAATTGGGGTTGGCTTCCAGTTCAGAGGTTTAGTCCATTGTCATTTTCAGGAAGCATGGCAGCATGCAAGCCGACATGGTTCTGGAGAGATAGCTGGGAGTTTTACACCTGGATCTATAGGCAGCAGGAAAAGAAACATGAGCCATGAAGCCTGGTTCGACTTTCTGAAACCTCAGACCCCAACCCCTAGTGTCACTTTCTCCAACAAGGACACACCTCCTAATACTGCTATTCCCTATGGGTCTGTGGGGGCCATTTTTATTCAAACCACCACACCCAGCTCCTGTCAACTTTGGAGCCAAGTTTTCAGAGGATGAAGTCTTTTTGTAGCTTCAAGAGTATGGAAGTGAGGCATGGTAGCATATGCCTGTAAGTTCAGCACTTAGAAGGTAGAGGTACTCAAGATCATCCCTAGTGGTCTAGCAGGTTTGTGGTCATCTTGAAAATTCTGAGACCTTGTCTCAGAACATTAAAAAGGAGGGAAAGGCATTTTCCTGCACTAAGGAGGTGGAGGCAGGAAGACTGTGAATCACAAAACAGACTAAGCTAAGAGACAAGACCTGGTTAAAAACAAATCAAATAAATACAAACAAAAACAAGAAAACCAAATAAACTAATGATGTCCTCTTCTGAGGAATGACTTTTCTTGTTTAACTGGGAGCCATTATTCCAGAACATGTGCCCAATTCTTAGCAAGTTTTCCAGATGGCAGTTGACGCTAACCGGTGGTGCTACCAGCTCTTCTGTATTCCACTTTCCAGAAAGCATAGGAATACGTCAAGTCCATGGTCTCCAGAAAACACAGGAATATGTCAAGTCCATGGTCTCCTCAGCTTTGAGGATGATGCACTTGGAATGATTGGAAATTAGAGTTTAGATTTATTTCTCATAAGTCTGTTATTTGGAAACAGATTTCATGATCTCCTCTTATTTCTCTCTTGCCTGTAGATAAAGCTGTTTACGTGATGGGTATTTTTAAAGGAACAACTATATTCTCAGGAAGGTTGACAGGACTTTTAAAAAGGAAAAAAAAATTAGAAACTGGAGCTGGAGGCAATATGGTCAACCAAAAATAAAATAAAGAAAAAATAGAAATAAAAGAAAATCCAGTTTAAAGTTAATATACTACTATCCAGTATTTTAAATGTTTGTATATATATATGCACCTTGACTGTGCAAGTTAGAGACAGACACTCTGAGTATGCAGCTTCACATCTCCACTCCTCATATGGTCTGTCTTCACTAAACCCAGCAAAGTCTAGTAGCAATGGAAAGTACACACCAAACAAGATAAGTAATATTTTATATTTATATATAAATATTTATGTAAATAAATATATAATATTTATTTTTATGTATAAGAGTTCTCTATGTGCATGTACACCGGCATGACAGAAGAGAGCATCAGATCCCAGCATAGATGGTTATGAGCCATCATGTGGTTGCTGGGAATTGAATTCAGGATGTCTGGAAGAGCAGACAGTGCTCTTAACCACTGAGCCATTTCTCTAGCCCAGAAATGTTTTAAGACGTAGTCTAGTTTAGTGTGGGCTCTACTGTCTACAGCTGTCCACTAACTTTATTTTGTCATAAATTAGTATAGGAATGCAACCACATCTACCCATTTGAACATTTGAACGTTGTTTATAGATGCTTTTGTGCCCCCAAACTGACTTGAGCAGTGTAGTTTGGTCATACAAGTATGTGTCATTTACTATCTGGTACTCCAGGAAAGATTTGTGGATGAGACAAATCTTGTGATAGAAAGAGCCTACCTGTAGAATTACATTTTTAATGCAAAAATAGAAATTAATCTCTTATCTGAGACACAGAGCTTCAGCAGACAGAAACAAATAAAGTTCTTTATGAATAGGAGGAAGATGTCCTTGAGAGACACGAGAAGCACCCAATCACATAGGCTCCATCCTTATGTACTTTGCATCCTCATGCCAGAAATCTACTTTGTCTATATTGAAATTAGAATGAGCATTGGTAAGATGCCTCATCTTTAATAATAGAACTGAGGTCTGTGACAGACCCAAGCCATTAATAACAGGAGAATCATGTATTTGCAGTTGGCAATCGTCTCCTATGGCCTACCTCCCATAAAACCTCATGTTCAAGTTTTCATTCCCAGTATACTGGAATGGGGATGTATTCAAAGATGGGGTCCTTGCATTGTTATTAGTAATAATAGCATTATTACTCTGATCTCTGATACAACATGGCTGGTGTCTATATATGAAGCAATTGGGACTTAGGGATATAGCAAAATGAAGCCATGTGGAGAAGCTGATTTTCTACAAGCTAAGGAGAGAGGTCTGACTTAGTTGTTTCTTTCATTATTATGTTAAAATATATAACAAAAGGATTTAGTTTGGCTCATTATTTGAGGGACTACAGTCCTTCATGTTGATGAAGGGGTACTGGCAGGAACTTGAGGTAGCAGGTTGCACCTACAGCCAGGAAGCAGAGATCCCTGAATGCCTGTGTTCAGCTGGCTTCCTCCTTTTCCTTTTATATTCAGTGAGGGACTCTAGGTCATGGGTCTGTTCCTCACATTCAATGTGGGGATTTCTTTTTAGAAACTTAGAGATGTATTCAGATGTGTGTCCTTTAGGTGATTCTGAACCTAGTCAAATTGACAATGACAATGAACCATCACAAGGTCCCCAATGACACAGAGCCTAGTAATGCCCTACAGTCTAATGCCTGACCTTCAAAAATAAGGTAGAACACTTCTATAGTTTTGGCCAACATGTCTATGGGACTGTGTAGCATCATCTCAGGCAAATGCACTCACCTGTGTGTTCAACTGAAGTTGCTTCCTGTAGGTCATATAGACTCTTAACATAGACTCTTAACATAGACTCTTAACATTTCTCTGTGACATGTGAGGTAATAATTCTGAACCATAAATAATTTTTTTTATTCGGGGTATAGTTAGCCATCCCTGGAGACACTTTCCCTTGTCACAGTCAGAGACTGAGATTATGATACTATCTTCGTGTAAGAGGGTAGAGGCCAGGGAGGCTATTTTAAACATTTTAGTAGCACATAGCTGCTTCCTCAGAACCAATACTTGCTTAGTTTGAAATGCCCCTGGCCTAAGAACTCCTGATGTCTCTAAAGGCAAGCTGTTTCCAGACTCTTGTCCCTTGCATACCTTCAGTGTTCTTTGTAGGTCCCAGAAGAATTGTCTGCTCATGTTGGGTCATCGAGTTAACAGTGCTGAGTTACTTGGCTCTTGCTGCTCTTCTTGTCAATGAACACGTAGACAAACTAGTAGGTGCTGCATGATGTCTGTGACAGGAATTCTGGCTTCCCTGAGAGACAGTCTTCCCCTGAGGGCCCAGAATTTCCCCAGGTTTGCAGCCTGTGGTTGAGGCTGGTGTGGGTGAAAAGGAATGAATGGTTGATGGGCTGCAAGTCTCCCAGACAAGGGAAGTGTTTTTTTTAAATATAATATCTTATATATGAACATGGGTCAGGCCAGGCTGTAGATATACTATGCCTGACCCCGGTTCAGAGGTGTAATCAATTGTACTGAGAGAGCTATCTAAATGATTTATTTATGCAACAACGCAACTCTTGAATTTTGGGTGGTGAGCACAGAAAGCAAAGGTTCTCTGTGTGTGCAGTACATATGTGTACATGTATAAGGGTCTCTGTGTATGCACCATTGCATGGACAGTCAGATGCTTCAGTTAATATGTATGTGTGGGTATGTGTTTGTAAATATAGATGTGTGTATGATTGCAGCTGTGTGGGGGTACATATCTTTATGAATATGCCTATCCCTTGATGTGTGTGTGTTTTCATGTGTATATGTAGTAGGATATATATATATATATATATATGAGTGTACCAGTGAATACATTGCAAAGTCTATGGGTATGTGTATAGGTATATCTAGGCATGTGAATATATTTCTTTGTTTGCATGTCTGAGCAAACATGCATATGGGAGGATGGGTGTATATGTGTATATAAGAGCAAATGTTCTTGTGCAAATGGATTCATTCCTATATTTGTGTGTATGAAAATATGTTCATATATTGTAGTGTTTTATGGATGTATAGGCATGTATAATTCCTATTGCATGTGAATAGATGTGTACATTTTTGAATGGGTGTGTTCATGTATGCATATGTATATGAACATTCATGTATATATGCATGTGTGTATGTATGTGAGTATAGGTATTTTTACAAACGTACATTCAGAAATATGTGTGTGTCCATGTGGGTATGTATGTATATATTTAGTGTCCTGTCATCTCTGCATTTTCAGCTAAACCTGTAATTAGCTCTTTAGAGATGAGAAATGATCACCCTTTGCTTTTTCTACTTCAAATGAGCAAATCCTCATTTGGCTTTCAGATTCCTTACTCATATTCCAGCACAAAGATTGGACTTTTGGTGCCATTTTAAGCTATTAACTCTGTGCAGTATTGTAGGAAGGCAACTGAAACATACTAGCGTTTCTATTCCTTGGAATGAACACACACACATACTTCTTTGTCTTCATTTGAGAAATGTATGAGCAATATGTTCGAGCACATGTGAGAGTCTCTTTCTTGCTGAAATGAGGTCCTTTCAAGGAAGTTCCCGGAAAAATCTATTGTCTGTTCCTCATGCCTAGTTGAGTCTACACAAGATGACAAACTGTCACTCTTGCCCGGCTGCAGAGATTGCAGTCTTTATCACAGCTGCTGTAGCTCCCAGGTCTCAGAGTCACATGAAGAACGTGCAGCCCAGGCACTTGTCTCTGTTCCCAGCCTGTACTGTACTAGTCACAGCCTTGCTTTTTGTCAGCATGGTGACATTCAGATCATTGTACCTCAGGTGAAAGACTGAAGTTCTAATCCAGTAGTAGTTAGGATGATACACCTGCCTCTAGTGATGTTATATCCAAATAAACCCCTTGGAATGTGAGACTATTTCATGTATAGAACACATTAAATGGACCTAGGCTATGGTGTATCAATGTGCCAGTACAGATCACTGATATGTGGATGGCTTGTTGTGCACATCTGTATTGCTTCATATGGCTGACATAAGAGGAGAACAAAATTCAAAATTACCCCTGTAAGGGCAAAGTGCTTCAGTCTAATCACTGTAAGTAGGAGCTGGTCTGTGTTCCATGTGTTGGTTGCCATCCATCAGAACTCAGTAGCTTGGAGCCGTTGTTTCTGCTTTATGCTCTCTGGTGTAGTGGACCAGAGTTACACAAGCCCCTGTAAAGTCTGGAATCTGCCTACCATGGCCAATAAACAGACCTTTTAATTTTCTGTAATTATAATTAATATGAACTCTGATCTCATGGCTTGAAGTAAAGTTTGGGTATAATGCATATTTTTCTCACCCATGTAACACATTTAAAAGCATCGACAAAAAAGCATACAAAGATATGCGCCAAACTGTTAATGCCTCTCAAGCTGGGATTAGAAATGCGTAAAGAGGGGATTTTAATGTCTTATCTTGCCTAATTCCAAAAAGAAAAAGAAGAAAGGAGTGGGATTAGAAACTAATCAAATCAATCAGTGAGACTAATTATATCATGGAACCAATTATGTAGAACCATGTCCTGGAATTAAAATGAAAAGGAGTGAGAAGGAGGGCTGGGTGACTATCTCTGTAATCCAGACTAGGCCCCTCCGCTTGCAGGGGAAGTGAACTCTGGCCTCAGGCATCTGCTTCTTACATCATGTACATGTGACAGCTCATGACTGTGTGGACAGTGTTCTGTGATCCGAGTACCATCAGGTAGGGATCACGGAGAGACTCAAGGCATGGAGGCTGAGGTATGTCCTACCTCCAGTCTCTAAAACTCAACCTCTGGGCAAATTCCCTTCTTCAGAAGCCCTTGCCAAGGAATCAGGCCCTTGGCTGGGCTGGTGAACAATGGTGAAGACATCTTTCTAATTCTTCTTGGGGTGACATGCACGTGAGTAACTAAGGGTGGTGTTGGAGGGCCTTTTCCTGCTGCATTTGATCACATCATGACATCACAGGCACAGAAGTCTTGCTTAGGTTCCTTTTCTTTTTAGTGTGTGTGTGTGTGTGTGTGTGCATGCGTGCATGTGTGCATGTATGCATGTGGATGTATGGTATTCATTTGGTCATGTGAATGTATGTGAAAGTCACAGTTTGACTTTTATTTTAGTGTGTGTGTGTATGCATGCATGTGTGCATATGTGTGTATGTGTGTACGCATGTGTGTGTTGTACAAGTGTGGGCATGTGAATGTACGTGGAAGTCATAGTTTGACTTCTTTTCATTTTAGTGTGTGTATGTGTGCGTATGTGTATGTGTGTGTGCATGTGTGTGTGTGTGTGTGTGTGTGGTATACGTGTGTGTGTATATATGAATATATATGGAAGCCACAGGTATAGAAGACATGAAGTATCTTCTATCACCCTCCTCTTTCTTTAGTGAGACAAGATCTTTCTGAACATGGAACTTATCTATTACTTAGACTGGCAGGCCCAGCATCCCAGGAACCCTCATATCTCTGCCTCCCAGTGCCAGGTTCTACAGGCACAAAATATTTTATTTTCTTTAAAGATGCACACTTAAACATTAAGTACTAGCTAGATGTGCTGGTGACACATGCCTATAATCCCAGCACTTGGAGAGGCAGAGGCAGGTGGATTTCTGTGAGTTCAAAGCCAGCCTGGTCTACAAAGTGAGTCCAGACAGCCAAGGCTACACAGATAAACTCAGTTAAAAAAATTAAGTACTTGTATCAAAGGGAATAAAAGGGAAACTCAAAAGTGACCATGTGGATTCAGATTGACATGGTTTCTATGTGCTACTAATGAAGTAGCTGCATGAACTTTCAGACTCCTAGAACAAAGACAGTCAGTCATAAACAAAAGCATTTATCCAGTATATTTCTGGGGCCCTGAAGTAGATTGGGACAGAAAGAAGAAACCTCTCTGTAGGCTTCAGATGCTGTCCCATGATACCCTTTGCTTTTGGGTTGGTGGAAGCTAACTTAATGCATATGGAAAGATTACCTAAATAAACAAGAGGGTAAAGTCAGATAGGGGTAAGTGATAAATGGCTACCACAGGAAACAAGGATAGTGTAAGATAATGTTGGCTACCAACCTGTGATATTTCTACTCTGCACAATCAGACATTTCTAAGCACTCATCTAGCCTGTAGAATCTTTGGCACAGGACTGGCGTTTATGGGGTACTTCAGGTCTCAGTTCCAAGGAAATACAGTAAACATGGAGGAAGGAAAAGTGCAGGGAGGAAGACATGGAGAAGAACTCATGGGGAACAGTTAAGAGTGGAGAGAACTAAAACCTTTTCTAGAGCAACAATGGCTATGTCCCAGGCTGTGCATGCTGTTCTCTCTGAAGTGGGCGGCATGTTCTTTCTGTGCGTCAACTCAATGAGCCCTCTCTACATCCCTGCCTTATTGTTATTACAAAAGCAGCCTTATCATAAAACTCCAAGTGCCTCTGGGACTAGGGTCTGTCTTGGGTCTGAACCACCCTAGGTGCTAATTTTCACAGAGTTGCAATAAAATTAGAGGTTAAATCTGACTCTGAAGCAGTGGACCACTTGGGACCAAAAATGACTTGCCTTTTAGTTTCCCTTCCCAGAGTTGTGTAATGAACACAGCATCTGGCACATTTTAATTTCAGCAAATATTAATTTTTAATGGGAAGTATACACCTGGCTTTGTATCATTACTGAATTATCACAAAGGCCAGAAGTTTTTATTTTAAATGTGATTTTGATACAATTGTAATTAAAATAAAGAAATGTATATACGTTTTTTTGAAAGAGAATGTATAGTCCAGGTTGACCTTAAACTCAAGATCTTTTGAGTGCTAGGGACACAGGTGGCCACCACATCCAGCAAATACTGCGTAAATACTGCTTTCTAGTGACTAGAATATTCCTCTGCCAAGCCACCTATGGGTACAGATTCTATGTTAAGCATGTTGCCTCTTCAATGTAGTAAATTTTCAGCTTCCAATCTGTTCTTTGCCATCTGCTGATATTTTCGTATATTTTGACCATCTGAAAAACATGGTCAAAATATATATAATATGGCTGCCAAGACTGAGGGTAAATTTGCACCAAGAAAAGGGAAAATTCTATTGTATTATCATCTGGCAATTTAAAGAAATTGGAATTTGATGATTCCCCAAGTGCTTTAATGTAGCTGACGAAGCACGTGACTTTCCTTTCCTTCCACCTCCTATGTCCTAAACTCACACATATGTACTATCACATCTAGCTTTTGTGCAACTCTGGGAAGTGAATACCAAGCCTCATGCTTGCTAGGAAAGCACTCCATCAACGCAGCTGCATTCTCAGCCCCCATCCTCTATTTAGTGCATAGTATTTGAATTCAGCCTAGTTGTGTGCCCCTGTGGAGAACTCAGGGGGAGAAGGAGGGAGGGAGGGAAGTGAGGAAAAGAGAGGGATGAGGGTTGTATGAGGGAGGGAAGGAGGGAGAGAGGGAGGGTTGGAAGGAATGAGAAAAAGAAAACAGACAAGGGATGGGGAGAGAGAGAAAAACAACAACAAAAAAATAAGAATAGAATCACACCAGCTATCTCTTCCCAGCTTCTCAGCTATTTGTAAACACAACTCATTTTTTAATGTTTTTATTACAGAGGCATCCATATTCCATTTTGTGATTCATTTCCCTGAAAGAACTTTAGACCTTACAGGTCTGCTTGCAATTCCTTATCAGAGTAGAGGGTTGCACAAAGAAAAGAGTAATGGAAAATTCACAAGTTGCTCAATTTTGAAACACACACACACACACACATGCACACACTCCATTTTCTTGGCCTAACAATTTCTTAAATCTGTAGACCTTAATGTTTTAATCTCATGCATTTGATTGGAGTTTGATATTCAAAACTGGAAGCTTTGATAATTTTTTAAATGGGAAGTTGAAGATGATGAGCAAGAACAAATGTATGTGTGTAGTTCATGCTTTGTAGATGAGCCTTCCAGTCTCATTTTCACTCTTTCATTTGTACTGAGAGTGTGCCAAGAGTGTGCCAGTGTTTAGTTTAAACTTAGTTTAGTTGAATTGATAACCAGACAAGTAAAAGACAAGCCGTCAATTTACGGACAAGTCTGCCTTACCTTCTCCTAATTCTTTGGAGGTACCTGTGTTGCTCAAAGTTGACTCCCATCCATGTTGAAATGGCTTCCATGGAGCTTTCCAGTATTCCAGTTCCAGTGCATGTGGTCATGTCTGAAAATGAAAGACAGAACACATACTTTACAATTCATATAAATAAGCATTTATGCTCCATATACGAACTCATAGTGGGTAGAATAAATCTTGTCATTTCCACCTCTGTAGAATAGCAAATAGCTTGAAAGGAGGAAGTGCGTTTGACCAAACTGTCTTCTGGATTCTCAGCACAAATGGACATAGAGACTTGAGAGTCACATGACTAAGATCCAGCCACATAATGAGTGATAGCATTTCCATCTCAATAAATACTGATTTTATCTTTGAAAGTTTTTCTAACGTATCTACTTTACAGAGTAATAAACATATGCTAATATAAGGAAGAGAGAGAAGTTCTCCCTACATGCTGTGCTCTCTATACGCTGTGATTACTGATTTAGGATTGTATTTTATTTTTCCTTTCCTTCATTTGATGACTGGCAGACCAGGGCATGATTCTCCCATTCCATCCATAAAGATACGAGTTTTACATCAAAGAATGGGTACATCCATTGTTACAGCCTTGTACTGGATTCTCTAAGATGATCATAGAGCTCATTGTCCCAGAGGTCCAAAAAAATTTCAAACTTCATTTAATTGAATTGATAAGCATACAAGTAAAAGGCAAGCCATCGATATTCTTACAAGTCTGCCATGCCTTCTTCTGATGCACTTCCCAGCACTCCTTTTCCTTCTGCTGGGAGAGAACCCAGGAACTAAAAATGTTAGGCAAGCACTTTATCACCATTAGCTGCCCTCCAGCTTAACTCTCATCCATATTTTCCATGACTCTGCATTATTTCTTTATCTCTCTGTCTCTCTCTATCTGCCTTTCTCTATTTCACATAACCCTTTCTCTGCTTTAGACAAGAAATTAGTTTCATACATTATTGATGGAACCAATAAGACCCAATATCTATTCCAGATTGAATGTAGGTGGAATAATGTGATATTAATGCATCTGTATGTGTGTGCAGAAGTTCTCACACACATGAACTACCTTTAAAAGGAAAAAACCTACAAGTTGAAAGACTTTTTCTCCAAGAACTATATTAAGATATGTAAGCCTTATGTCACTCAGGCACTCTTATATACATGATCACTGCCTTCTCACCTCCCTCCTGTTAGATCCTGGACCAGTGTCTGTTCAGGTGATAGCCATTTGCAGAGGTGTCTCCCCCTATTCTCATAGGTAATTCTTCATACTGACTGTAGGCTGACAGACATTCTCTTCACCCACCATCTCTGCTGAAATCTGAGTCATCCTGACCACAGGCACATGCTGTGGACTATTCATTTAGCATGTGGCAAAGGACCTTTCTTCTTCTGAGACCTCTAAGAAGGGACCCTTATTCTGCCTCAGGGGCCTCACCTCTCTTCAAATGGCCTACCATGCTGCTATTTGCCTCTTCATTATGGTGTTACTCTCTTTTAACAAATCCGTTACTGTGAAGGACATTCTGCCTTGGTGTTTCCTTTCAATCCCAAGCGCCACCTCTTTGACCTCCTCCTTCCAGTCCTTTGTGGGGTACAGTCTGAATACAGGGTCTTTCACACACTGAATAAACAACGATTTTTTAGCTGCTTAAAAAAATATCACAGGTTGTAACACTTAACAACCTATGAGGAAGATTTGTTTATTTTTCTGTTTTTGGTAGGTAAATTAGTGGCTTCCACTGACATTGAGTATTTTTGTTGTTGTTGTTCTTCTGTAGTAAATACGGGCACTTATATAAAATATTGTACATTGGGGGAAAGTGGGATGTGACTTTAATACATGACCGCCATTTCTACCTAAATTTTCATTAGTATAGTATCATGTTTTATTCCAGAATGAAGAAGTAGACCAGATCTTGCCTGTCCTTGACAACAAATGACCATGCTGTCTCATGTTCCCTTCCTAACACATGCTGAGTTAACACAAAACAGTAGTGGCTTTTCACAGCAATGAGGTTGAGCCACTCTCCACTGATTCCACTTCTAAAGCTTCCAGCTATGGTGCCACACATTTTCCAGTTGCCTTGGATACCAGATGTAAAAGGAGTAAAATGGGATGTTCAAGGATGGGTCAGTGCTTCTCAGGTATATGTAACTACACTCATGCTTATAAAAAGAATATAGACCAGTCTGGTGGCAGGAAGGACCAATTGTCTCATATGCCACCTACCCATCCTACCTTCACCAATCCAAACTCGACAATATTGCTTCCTACCATTTAAATAAACTGCAGTCAATTTCCCATTTAATACAAAGTCTTCAAGTCTTTTTCCAGTCACAGGATAAGCATCAGGACATGCACCAGGGGATCCTTACATACTGTGCTCTACAGAAGCCTTTTAGAGCCACTGTCTTGTTTAATATTCCTGGAAATCGAAAAGCACTTCTTACTGTTGTTGTCATCCTCCCCCATGGGACGGTACTGAGGCACACACGAAATGCAGACACCGTGGCTATGAGCTATGTAAAGTACCGTCAGGAAGAGGCAGAGCTGGAATCTGACCCACGCCCCAGTGCAGTTTAAAATTGCTAACCTAGTCTCTTAGTGCTTGTAAAAACGAACTATTAAAGAGCCTCACATACCTCTGACTTTCCAATATCTAACAAACTCTCTCCTTTTCAGGGGGTGACTGCCAGACAGTTCCCTGGAGCCCCAAATGATGTATAGGGCACCCCAGCCTGACCTGCCTTGGGCAATGTGGCAAAAACCTGTGTGGTTTGGATCTCCTAAATGATCAGGTTCCAGATAGACATTCCCCACCCTTTCGACCTATCACCTGGTGGGAAGGGATGTGCCAGAAAAGGATCAGAATAAGATGCCATCAATCACTGCGTGGTTGAGGGTACTGTAAAAATTAACTGTAGTTTTTTTTGAGACAGGGTCTCACACAGCACAGACAGGCCTCCCACTCACTGTATAGCCACAGATGGCCTTAGTATTTTGATCCTCCTCCTTTTATCCCACAAGTGCTGAGATTACAAGAGTATATATACTACCACTCCTTGTTTTATGCAGTTCTGGGAGCTGAACCAAGGTTTCACACATGCTAGGCAGACACTCTGCCAACTGAGCTGCATCCTTAGCCCTCTGCCCACATTTTAAAGACCTTTGCTGCCTGACCCCAAGATAATGGCATCCTCTGTAGGCCATTGTCATTTTGCTCTTGAACTTAACACCAAGCTTTCCAGGAAGTAAAACAAATAGGAACAAGAATACCATCATCAGAAACAACAGAAAAAAAAATCATAGATGCTTAAGTGGAGCCAAAGAAAGGCAATATAATAGCTGTAAAGACAACACACTTTGAAACATTATGATGGAGCTCCCAGATCCTTGAAAGATGTCAGTGATATATAGACACCAGAGTGTTTCCAGTCTGACTGTGTGGCAGGAAAGCATTGTTGCTAGGAAAAAAGAACCTCCTTCCAGAGGCACTGTTCTGCTGCCTCCCTAGTGGAACCCTGGACATGGTGATGAAACACTGATAAGAAACACAGAGTTGAGGTCATGTGTGACTTGTTGGAGGTATAGAAGCAGAGTAAGTAGGACAGTGATCTCTTCAGCAGTTTCATATCTGGTCTGCCCAGTCCATTACAGTAATCCCCAGAGCCAAAGGCTGGGAGTTTGTCATTTTCAGTTATCCACCAGTAACAGCATATTCAGCTATGTGAATGTCCTCATCCAACTATGGGTTTGATGCATAAACAGCAAGAAGATGCCCAAGTCTGAAGCAGTAGAAATGCCATGTGTTTGGAGATCTCAATTTATTGTTTTTCTTTTTCTATTCATACACCATGTGTTGGAGCTTCCCTGCATAGTTAAGGTAAAATAACAAATAAAGCCTGTGCTTTGGATATGAGCAAATGTATGCAAATGCCATGCGTTATTTCAGTATTTAACCATGATGTTAAACATGCACCCTAGTCTTCTTTTACTGTCTGTGGGACTCCCAGAGCCCAGGTGTTAGAGCTGCCACATGGCATCATAAAAGAGATTGAATCCCAGAGAGAATGAAGACTACAGAACCCCACAGATTCCTCTGGACTGAACACTGAGCTCTAAGGGTATTAATCCCTGTCACCCCTCTGAGTTGTAGGACCTAATCTTCACTCGAAATGTCTCAACTTCATCCAGTGCTGTTAACATAGAGTGACATCTCTATCATCTGATAAGGTTTAGCAAAAGAAAGATGGGACATTATAGAGTGCTAAGGTCCTGCCCACTGTTACTAAACAAATGGTGCAAATAAATTAGTAAGGTCAGCTACAATTGAGCTTGTCTGAACTGAGCAGAATTCCTCTGATCCCCAGTCCCGTACTGCTGCAGAAGATCCCTGCATGCTCTCTACAAGCCATCGGACATTGGATAAGTGATTGTTATTCTCTCTCTGAACAGGAAGTCCATGTAATATCTGCAGATGCCTCTGGGATATTACACAGGCATGGCCAGTACCATCCTGTATCCTGAAATGGCACTATGCTACTGTAAGATTGCAGAGTCCTGAAGCCAGTTGCCTGCATGCTTCTTGAGGTTCTCTCTTCTTTATGCTGTATGATGGGACAACACAAAATTTGTCTCTTGTGTGATGACTTCTAGTTGCTGCCAGACTGAAAATGAGTCACCTATTGTGGTTTGAATGCAAAATGTAGCCCCAAGGGTCACTTGTTTGAACACTTTCTTCCTAGAGGGGATAGAATGGGAGTAGGGATGGTAGGGGTGAGCAGAGCACTATTATGGAAAGTGGTAGAACTTTTAAAAGGTGGAGCCTTGCTAGAGAGAGTTAGTCACTGGTGGAGGGCCTTGAGGCTATATAGTTCTTGAGGCCAAGAACTCTACTTCTTGTCTACTGGTACAGTATGAACTGCCTTAAGCCCATGTTGCTGCATCACCTCCCATCATTGTTAACTATGTCTTCTTGAATTATGAGCCAATATAAACCAGTCTTCCCGTGCATTTTTTTTTCTTGCCAGGTATTTGGTCACAACAACTAGAAAAGTTTCACACTTGTCATATAGAAATGTGGACCTTATGAAATGGCCTCGGGCATCCTATTGAACAATCTCCTTGATTTTGGGAGATTAGGATTTTAATAATTAATGTCCACATGCTCACTGTGTGTAGCTTGATTCCATGAGGCAGAATGTGAGGTGGAAGACTGTAAGACAGGAAAAGAACATGAAAAAATAATAATAATGCCAGGGTGTCTTTTCCCAAACTGCTCCTTCTGCCCTGTCCTCATGGCTTAATGAAATAAGATGGTCTTATGAGGAGTGACCTCTGGTCAACTATTATGAGCCCATGGCCCTAAAAATCATAAGGTTTCATGAATTGTACATTTTACTCTTTTCTTTTAAGAAAAAAAGACCCCAAAGAAGTCCAATATGAACAGAACAACATTAGGAATAGCCAGTCATATCTCTGCAAATACTACCAGCATTGTCTATAAAGTTAAGTTATTAAAACAATGCATGCACCTCTTTTTTACAACCAAGGGTATTCGCTTTAAGACTGGAGGAGGAACTCAGGGTTTTATGTACTCAAGTCAAGCATTCTATCACTGTGTCCACAACTTTTCTCTGTCCTTGAGATGATAAATAAGATTGGTAGGACCTTGGCCCAACAAACCAAGAGAATCAAAGTGATGCCTGAAATTAACAGACTAGGAAATGAACTGGAAAACATTTCAAGACAACAAAGAAATTCAGAATATTCTAAGGTAATACTAAAAACAAAAAAAAAAAAACAAAAAAAAAAACAAAAAACAAAACAAAACACCTGTACTCAATTAATTTGGAAAATCTAAAAGTAATGATTTCTGTTTCTAGATTTGTCTAAAACCACCTAAGTTAAAACAAAACAAGATCAACAACCTGAACAAACAGATAACAAACAAGGAGACTGAAAAGAATAAATGACATTCCAACTTAAAAGGAAAATGTAAAGCCACAAAATAATCCAGGTTTAAAAATGAAAAGAAGAGAAAAGGAGCAACTTTAGGCCTATATCCCTGATGAACATAGATGCAATGGTCTTAAAATTCTTGCAAGCTAAATGCGGACATATATCACAGAGATCACTCGTTTTGAGTTTTGTTTTGTTTCTGTTTATTTTGGGGAGAGGGTGGAAGGGGATTTCATGCTGTGCTTAGGTACTGTTTGGCTAGCTTGTCATTCCCACCTCATGTTTTACAGTGTTTCACCCGATGTGGAGTTCCAGTTGCTGTTATCCATAGCCACATGGGTGGAGTTAAGCAGTGGGCTAGGGAGGTATTTGTCAACTGCTATGCGTTGATATTCATTTCTGATTTTCATTGCTTGTGTCCTAGGATGCTCACACTATTTAAAGATCACTGATGATCTCTTCTCTCAGTGTAGCAAAGAATGTTTCATTTTGTACGTCTATTCATCCTTTCATCTATCAATCAATCATCTAGCTACAATTATCTGTTTCTATCTCCATCTGTATTTGCTGCCTATCTATTTATCATCTATCTACCTATCTGTCATCTAGCAAAATATCTAGCAATCATTCATCTTTTATCTATCTATCATGTATCTACCATCTATCTCTATCTCTCTATCATCTATCCTAACTATGTATGTATGTATCTATCTTCTACCATTCATCTCTCTGTCTGTTTCTTTGTCTATCTGCCTTTATCTGCTTTGTCTTTCTGGTTTTAAAAATCCCCTACCTTGTTTTCTGTATCCATGGCATTGCTCCCACTCCCTAGCTGCCCTGGAGCCCATGGAGCTCCTGCTGCCTCAGCACTGCCTCTCTAGACTCAGCATAAGCTCTTTCCATGGAGTTAGTGCTCTGTTCTGTTTTCTTGGGATTTCCGTGCTGGAAGCAGATGTGTTCCTTCTGGAGTGATTTTTGTGCAGTCCTAGTTTTCTGCTCCTCTTCTCACACATTTTCTATTTCTTACAAAGCTTAGGATGACTGACACTGAGGTGATTTTGCTAGAAAGTACTGCTTGTTTTTAAATTCAAGGAGTTTGATGGATTTTATGTTTGTTTGTTTGCTTGCTTGCTTGATGTGTGTGTGTACATTTGTGCCATTTGTCTTCATAATATTCTTCAAAATCGGGGTATTTGTATGCAGTTTTTTTTTTCTTTCAATTGACATAGAATGTAAAGAAGTCCCTGGAAGAATTTGGTGTGGTAGTTGAAATTACTCAGCTAAACTGACACAGTATTTTTATTTTAATGCATCAATTATGTAGTTAGTTATTGATTATTTATTAATTTTTATATAATTCTTTCTTTTTCAAGTAGGGCTGGTGGCCTTATATTCACAGCCCTAGACAAAATGAAAGTTCAGAGGCCCATGCTTAAAAATGCTAAAGTACCTCAAGACAGAAAAAGCAAATATCAAACTGAGTGTGTCAGTTTTCTGACTGTGGAGTCACTTGTGAGCACAAAGGCAATATGCCAGTGACTTCAGACCTAATTCTGTGCTTTGTATGTGTAAAAATGTCTTTTAGTCAACAGCTTCTTAAGTACGTAGCTCTCTGTGGGAGAAAGAGAGAACCAAGAAGATGGAAGAGGCTGAGGAGGTATGTTACCACACTGCTTAGGGGCTCAGGTTCCACGTGTCATTTGCCATTGATCCGACTATGACTCTTGAGAAAATCAGTCTCCCACCGTGGCATTTTGTTTCCTCAAAGGCAAGGTTTTTACCAGCCCGTACATACACTGCTCATTGCTGATACTTGTACATACAGCAGTAGCACTAAGCATATCACACCAGGAAACATAGGGCTCAGAACTCAAAAACTGCTTTTATTCATATTGTTTCTTTTTAAGGTAGATGGTTAAAACCCCCAGATAAATCCCAAAACACTCTTAAAAACTCTAAATGCAAGTAATTACTGGGCATGGTTAAAAAAAAATACACAATGCCGGAGATTTGAGAGGAGACTCAGAGTGGTGCCTAAAGGCACACATGCTCCACTCAGCATCTTATGGTTCCACGACTATGGGACTGCCAATATGGCTCAGCCTCTGAGAGTCTTTCCTGCTCTTCTGGGGAAACTGAGTTTGAGTCTGAGCAACCACATCGGGACAGTTCACAACCAGCTCTGAGGGATCCACATCTTCTGGCCTCCATGGTAACTGAAGACATGTGGCATGTATTTACAGAACACACACCACACAGAAACACACATGCACACAATGTCACATACACACTAAAGAGAGAACCACACACAGAGAGAGTGAGAAATAAAAGTAAATAATTATGGGCAGATTTATACAAATTGTGACTACATCTTTATAGTTAGGAAAGAGGGAAGGTTTTAATATACATTCGAAAGCTAACTTGGTCACACAATCCCAAAAATTGGTGTTGAGATTAATTTCCTGTTCTTATATCGTTTACTAGAAAATAATTTGGGACAAAAACAAGCATTAAAAAAAAAGTACATAAAGCAGTCCTATACTAAAAATGCTGTTAATTATTGATACATTGTTATTGAGCAGCGTTGGAGTCCTGGGAAGCTTTCCACACCTATACAAATAAAGTATTAGAGAGCTGGATGGCTCAGTGTTGATTGGTTGGTTTTAGAGCATAAATCATTCATCACATCTGAGTAGCAAATAATTGTTTCTAGGGACCGAGTACCTTGATAGTTGAAAAAAGATATGTGTCCGGCAAGAGCCAGGGACAGGTTCACGGCTCTCGCAGCAGCACTGACTATATCTGTGCTGCCTGATTCCACGCTCTGCCCCAGGGTGCATGCCTCATGCTGTTCTGCCTACTCATGGGGACCCTGTTCGGAGATTCAGCTCTGTTGAAGGTTTGTATTTGCTTCTCTGCAAACCTTTCAGCTTAAAGATTCAAACTTCCATGGCCTCATCTACACTCGATGCCGTCCAGTATCCAGTCACCTGGCACTAAGTCAGGCTTGGAAAGAACCTTCTGTAATGATGCTATCTATGGTAACTGGGTGTCAAGCCATCACGACTTTGGGTGTTCATGTCTGCCATGTCTGACATTCAACAGAATTCAAAATAAACTGTTCTTGAAGGGAATAAAAATAGGCCTGATGGCACTGTACATCTGTTAACCAAGCCCTTGGTTGTCACCTGCCAGCTCTCGCAACAGTCCGATTGTTCTAGTCAGACATTTTTATTAGTCCTTTAAAAACTACAGAATCTGAAACAGATACTGTCTTTCTGATGCCTAAACTATGCTTTGTAAAATAAGGTATTATGCATAATTTTAAGAAAATCTAAGTTTTAATAATTATAATAGATATTTAGTCTCTCTTTTAGGCAAAGATTTTACAGCAGCCTTCTTTTATTCATTGCTGCAGAATGAACCAAAAACCTTCCTCTGTGAGACAACTGTTCTACCCCTGAGCTAAATCATCAGACCTTGCCTAGGATTATAACATGGGATTGATACCAATACCAATGAAGTTGAATCTTCCTTTCACAATTTGAATTTTTTCCATTAAGGTTAATTGAACTCTTTAGCTTTTTCTGTAAGATGATTTGATTTCCCATTCTAGCTTTATTTCTGTAGTTATAATAAAACTCAGTGGAGGAAATGATTTATGTGGCTTATACTTCCAGGTCACAGTCCATCATTGAGGACAGGAATTTAAACAAGAACAGAAATAGAAAGTTTGGAGGACTACTCTTGCTGGCTCACTCCCAGGCACATACGTAGTCCAGGCCCACCTGTCTAAGCAATGGTGCTGCCCATAGTGGTTAGGGCCTCCTATATCAATTAATAATCAAGACAATCCCTCTTAGACATGCCCATGGGCTAATATGACCTATGTAATCCCACACCTGAAGCTCCCTTCTCAGGTGACTTGAGGCTGTGTCAAGTTGACACCTAGAGCTAACCAGTATATTCCTCCACCATTCTCAAACCAGAAGCCCTAGACACAGACAGGGTCCCTTTGCCAGCATCTTGGTGGCCATTGTGGGCATCGCAGAGTGACTTGAATGATTTCTCAGTCTTGTCATCTATGTGCATTTCTCCTCCCTGTTACCAGTCTACTTACTGTTTTGAAGCTCAGACTTTCCATCTAATGCAAACCTGTTTATTTTTTACAAGATAAAATGGACTTACTGATCCTAAGATAAGTCTTCAGCTAAAGTAATCTGGAATGAAAGCAGCTTACTCTGTAGGGAATGATGACAATAAGTTGGCTGTTTCCTCTGCTAGACTATAGCAAATTAAAATAACACAGCAACAGACTCCACTGTGTGTTTTAGATTGATGTTTGTATGCGCTTTTGTTTGTCTGTTCTCTTCATGTAAGAAGGCATGCTGTATTTGAATGGGGGACTTCTATACCTGATGAGAAGGATTTTTTTTAAGGTTATGAAACACATTTGTCCCTCTTGAGCAATAGTCCAGGGGAGCAATCACATATCAAAATAAAAACAAGAGGGTAGTAATACAGCAAGCATGGTATGATTCAATAACTCTACAAGATTGCTTTATTGGTTAGGTAATGAAGCGTGCTAGGGAATTTCTACCAAACATGACTCAACATACCGCCAACTAACATTTGAAATGACTGAACAACGACTTTCGGAAGCATGGAATGAGGTGAACTGTTAAATTACTACTAGATTGGAAAATGTCCCCAAGGTTCTTCCTATCACTTCCTGGGCAACTTGACCCAGAGTTGTTGGGGGAATGCCAGAAGACATTTAGTTCATCAAAAGTGTTTCATATTGAGCCACATTCTGTTGTCGCTTAGTGGGATTGCATCCAAGCCATGAAAAATTCTCATCTAAAGCAGATTCTCTTTCTTATCTGTATAGCTTTAGAATGAATGCTTAATTACTGAGAGTTTCTCTTATATTCCATTCTCCCTCAGGTGTCACAGGAAGGATTGGAAAGAGCAATTTCCATAGCGGCTCTCTGCAATTTTCATGTGGTCATTTTATAAGCTCCCAGTTATGCTAAGTGATTTTACATGATCATTTACATAGGATGTTCATCAGAACACTGGTTGCATTTAGGACCTATATACAAATCACAGAATATTCTCTGTGAACCTGAGTCAAGTGGAAGAAAAACCCCTTCCAGGCACAGTTCCAAACTTTGCATTCCAGAATAATTGATGTGATTCATAATAGCAACTTGGATTCACTGCTGCTTATAGGGGTGAAGTATAGGAAAATATGTTTAGGGTATCCTTTTAGTAGCAGATGGTGGATGTATTTTGTTTAGTGACAATACTGCTTTCCATGGTAATTGTCAAGTTTCTTCCCCATCCTCACACCATTTTGAGAACAGGGAGAGAAGGCTTCAAGGTTAAGCTATTTATTTTACAAATGAGAAGACTGAGACCCACATGCTGAGCAATTTCCCTAAATCACTAGTTTTAAACAGAGTAAAGGCTACAGTTCATACCACCTGGGGGCAGCCTAATTCTCACTCTCCCTTTTTTTTTTTTAAATCATTTTATGCTGCTATTGATAATTGTTATATGTCACATTTATAAAAGATGGGGTACCATGCCTGGCTGCATCCTGCCTACTTCCCTCTCTGTAGGCTGAGTTCCAGTGATTCATTTTAAGGGTCCAATGTGCTACAAGCTCTCTTTCCAAACAAGGTTTAATTTGTCACTTTGAAGTGATATACTTGTGCCCACAGTTTGAGTTATGGTACTTGCATGCTACCTTGAATGAAGGGGCCCTGAATGCAAACGTAACTCAATGATCTCCTAACACGGATTAGGATTCTACCATTTCTCCCTAGTTCACAGTACAATTAAAGAAAACAAACAAACAAAACAACAACAACAAAAAACCTGTGGATGGGGAATTTTTCCCTCTCACTAAATGAATTTCTATTATACCTTTAATTCTATGGAGTAATGATTAAACAAGACTCCCCTTGCTTTTATTTTGTCTTCCTTGGCAAAGCAAAGGGTAGCCTGTGACTCTCATCGCAGATCTACACCTAGTTACCCAAACCGATCCCGAGTTTCCTGCCATGTTCTCATTACACTTCTGCTGCACATTCCTCTGTGTGAAATACACACGTGGAGAACCACCCATAGAAGGGATTCTTTCCCAGAAACCCTTTCTTATAAGACATGTTGTCTACAGTTCTTTATGTCTTAAACTAAGAAAATCTGGACTCAGTTGCTCAGCAGATAAAGCGTGATATTTTTTTGTTGCCAGAAGACAGACACTCAATTCTTTCCTCTGGGCCACTTTCCCTCCATCTTGGTAATAAAAAGAATAACTTTATTCCTTTGTAGATAACAAAGCAGATGCTATCCACAAGTCTGGTTCATTGTTCAGTCCCCTCTCCTTTCCCTAACTTTATTCAGATTGATTTTATGTCTAACTCAGAGAAGACTCAAGCTCCTTCTCTCCTTTTCTTCCTCTTTTGCTTCTTTAGTAATACTAGAGTTTCTGTGTTTGTATATGTGTGTGTCTATTTCTGTGTTTACTGGAGGTCACTATCAGGTGTCTTTCTTAATATCTCTTCATATTATATTCTGAGACAGTCTCTTACTGAATGTTGGAGCTCACTGATTGGCCAGTTGGCAGGATAGAAAGCCTTGGAGATCCTCCTTTTACTCTTTCCCCAGAGATGGGATTGCAGGCATGTGCCACCATACTTGGCTTTTAAGTTTGGTGTCAGGGATCCCAACTCAAGTCCTTATACTATTTCCAAAGCACTTGAATGGCTATAACACCTCCAAAACACTTTTTCAACTTTTAAAACTTTTAAATGCACTCACAAGTGCCTGCTGGGTCACTTGTTCTTATTTGAGGAATGATCTCATCTGAGGACACATTTATACTCATAAACTCTTTATAAAGACAGCTTCCTCTACCTCCCTGCATCTTCTATGATTTTTACCCACAGATATCAATGCTATTGCCATTTCATTGATAATTTGGGGACATGGGAAAGAAGAGATGTTAGATTGTATGATAATTACTTTCATTGTAGTTTAGTAAATGGCTCTAAGTCTTTGTTCCCCATCTTTTTTTCACAGTTCAAGTTAGAAATCCTTGACTAGCCTAAGGGAAGAAATGAAGCATCTCTGAGTTGGTAAACATAAGATGTTGTGTGCAAGTTAAACATCAGGATTTCAGCTATTGCCTAAAAAATTTCTATTCTCTGGATGGCTCCAGTGAAGCAGATAAAGAATAACCCATGTATTGTCTGTAAGGTAGGAGGCTAGCTGTTCATCCTGTTGGCACTTACAGACTGGCACAGCGTGCACAGCATCTCATGGAAAGGGTATTTCCATGTTATGGGCATCTGAAAAGAATATCCAACTTTTTATACTTATTTTTTTAAAGTATGAATAGGGAACAAGATGCACTTGTAGACATGTGCGAAGAATAGAGAACAGCTTGAATTGCCAAAATCAGAGATGTCATTGATCTCTTTTGAGACAGTTTCTCATTGGCTTGGAGCTTAACCATTCGTCTAAAATAGTAGGCCATTGAGAATCAGAGATTCTCCTGTCTCTGATTTCACAGAACTAGAATTATAGACACATGGCACCAAACATGGCATTTTTACATCATTCTGGAATAAAACTCAGGTCCTTATGCTTCTGAAGTAAGCCCTTCATACACTATGCTATCTGTCTGGTCCTTAACATTAAAATGCAAATGGTAGGGTGTTGCTGGTCCATAACCTATCCTTGAAAACCTGGAAATCTGAAACAGAGAACCTCCCTTGAGGCTAAATTTTGAAAACAATGAATTAGAACAAAAGCAAAATAGCGAGTGGGCAGTTAACTAGGTGAGTGAATGTGATCAGGGTGATATTACTTCATGTCAGGGAGGTAGAACAGTTTTATAAATATACCATATGATATCTTCCTCCCCAAAAGAATAACATGATTGTAGTTTTAAGTTCCCCTGGTTATAGTCACTTCTTCTATGTGTGATATCACCATGGGTTAATACAAGAAACAATAAAACAAAATCAGAAACCACTGTAGGAAATTCAACACTGTAACTTTCATCTTCTAGGTTTCCTGGGAGAAACCTAGAAATTTGTGGGGAACCCAGCAATTCTATTGGTCTGATAATGTTTCTGAAATATATTGGTGCCTGTGTTCATTATGCCAGGCTTCCTGAGTATATATACTCAAACTTGTTTGAAAAGAAGAAATATGGCATAAAAGTCTAAAACCATGAGCTCTAGAACCACTCTTCTGTAGTTTCTGTTTAGTTTATATCTAGCTAGTAGTTGCTGACCTTGAGATGTATCCTTAATTTTCTGTAGTATTATATTCCTATCTAGAAACAAGAAGTGGTAGAAATGGCATTGATGATGGCAATGATGATGGTGATGGCAATATTTGTGCAGTAGCTACTGATGTTCATGATGATGATAATGGTGAGGACAATGGTTGTGATGATTTTGTGATGATGGCAATAGTGAAGATGATGTTCATGATACAATAATGGTGATGATGGTAAAGATGATATCAACAACAGACAACTCACAGAGAGAGAAGAAAGACTGAATTATATATCACATCTGTACACAGCCTTTGAAACATATCATGCACTTAATAAATATTGTTTCTCATTAGCAACAATTCAATCCAAATAGAATTTCGCATGTCACATGGCAAAGCAGTAATAGGGGTACCTAAAAACTGCTATGTGTGCTTGTCCAAGGAAAAAGCTCCTGGTCCCTACTACATATTCCCTAAATCCTTGATAAACTGTAAAAGGTTAAAGTTTGCGAACTTATGAACTTGGGCAAAGGTGAAGAACATTCAGAGGCACAACAGTGTAGGAGTTATCTCCAGGTGGTCCTGCATAATACATCACGAGCTGTAGAGAGCTCTATATTGCTTAATTCAGAGTCACAGGGAGATGAAACGCTGCTTAATTCTGAAGCAGCAACAGCTTCAGACCCCTGATGCTTAAGTGAGAAGCCCAGATAACACCCCTAATTCCAACTGCAGCCGCCCTAACCGAGATAACAGCTGTCCCTGCTCAATGACACATCTATCTGTTCTTTGTTGACTAGTGTTTTGCATTTCTGTGCCCAGAACAAATGAGCTATTTTGGCTTTAATTTTGTACTTTTAACTAATTAAATTGTATATGTGAGCTAAAATATTTATATGTCTGAGATAATGAAAATAACCCATGATAAATGGAACAAATGCAGGAAAAGTAAAGTAGATTTAAGAGCACCGTAGTTTATTGAGCATCTGTGATTGGATTGTGTTCCCTAGTATGCTTTGGGGACTGTAATTCAATCTGCTGTTGGAACTGATGGCTCTCCTCTTGTGTGGTGGTTTAAGGAGAAGATAAAAAAGAATTCTACTTTCAATCTCAAGTTTCTCTTCAAATTACTATCCATTAAATTCTGGGGTGGGAAAAGGTATTTTATTTAGGGAAAGGAAGAGCTGGTTTGGATGTGATTCTTATGTATGAGGCTGGCAGAAAGTGGCTAGGAAGGTCTCAGGAAATCACAGTGGAGCATGTGAGTGTGAGGATGATGCTGGTGACTCATCATTTCCAGTTTCAGTATCCAGCAATGAAAACTCAGCATCTATGAAATACACTGGACCTAAGACTATCAGAAGGAATGGTCAACCCACAAATCAGAGTTTATATAGCAACTTAAGGAAGTAGTTTGCTTGATCTAGCATAGTTTCGTTGTTTGTGTCACCTGAGGACATTGTTAAGTACAGATAATCATGTATAAGTTCAGAGTATGTTTTTTTGAGAGTCAACAAAGAATATACAAGATGGTCCTTCAAGAGACCTCACATTAAGTGACCAGCTTCCAGATGGCACCGCCAACAGTTGGTAGGGTTCAGAAAGACGAAATCCAGGCTGCTGCCCCCACCTCCCACCTCCTGCTCGTTCTAGTTCTCTGCCTTTTACACAAACACTGGAGTTGGCCTATGGATCACGTGCCTTTACCTACATTATCACCCTTCACTTCTAGATTGTGAGTAAGTAAGGGTCTCCAGACACCAGTGGAAGCAAAAATCACTTTGTGAATAAATATCTCAAGAAAGTGACTAAGTATGAGGTGAATGACAAATGTAGAGCTTGTCATTGCCTTCTGGTTATTTAGCCATGAGATTGGCAGTTATTTGATTTCATCAAGGAGAAGTCACATTCCCATCACCATGATACCTGCCTGAGTGTCCCTTAAGGGTATCTGACAATAGTGTGGGCTTTCAATTACTTGTTAGGGAAAAAAGTGAGGATTCATAAAAAGTAATGCTTAGATCTTTACATGTACCAGATTTGGGTGAAGAGTGTGTGGAAAGGTAGAATTGAACTCAACAAGACTGAGGCTTTGCCTGGTATCAAACATAATGCTTGTTTGTTTCATGTTTTGAAAACTTGATCTGTTCCTCTCACATGCTAGGAAAATGTTCTACTATTAGCCTACATCTCCAGCCCTTAAGCATTTCTTATACTAACTTCTGTGATACTGACATCATGCTCAGCATTTTATATGGCTATAGTATAGGACAAGCATGCAGAAAATGTAAAACTCCATATTTTTCTTATGCTTTCTACCATGCTATTAAATAACTAGGAAACAGAGATAAAAATTCAAAAGGATACAAACCTTACAAAGTCTCTGCTCATACACAGACTTTTGTCTTCAAGATAAACTAGCTTCTGTTTTGTCATTGACTCATTTACTTTGGGGGAACTGCCCAATACAAGGTAAACATGGAAAATAGGAGCTGATATAACTCAGTGGTACCAAATAAGACCCAGGCCAAATATTTAAGGGATGTTTTGTTAAGTGTTAGTAGAAGTAAATCCCCATAAAGTCTAAGGTTCAGTGAAGGAAACCCCATAATTAGAGAGTGGGCTGAGAAGAGGAAAGAGTCTCTTCAGTGTCCACTGTGAGTTGAAAGAGGTCTATGTATGATCCCTCTGGGAATTTTCTTTCTTTGCTATTATTGATAGTTAGTTTTTAACAGTTAATTTTAGAGGAATTGTACTGGCTGAGGTCTTGTTTTCTTTTATTAGCTTCATTAACACATTTCTTTCTTGTCATTTTAAATGTGTGCACATTAAAAGTAACCAGAATAATGGAAAAAAAAGTTGACTTGAGACATGCAAAGGTTTGGGTATGAAGAATTTTTTTTTTAATTATGATAAGTTGCCTCTCTTTCCAGGATTGAGCAAAATGGCATTTAAGATTATCTTTGTGCCTTATATTAAAGGGAGGAGATCTCTTTTCAACTGAAGGTATAAATTTCTCCCTTTCTAACCTGGCTTGAAATTGATTTGGTTATCCTGTTAGGAAAAAGGACTTGCTCAATTCTCTTATACTAAAAGTTAGTGTGTTCCACTGGGAAGTATCTCAACATCCAGTACTTGGTCAAGTACTTGCCTAGAATGTGCAAGGCTTTAGGTTCAATCCAGCACCACTGAAGTCGGGGTTCTTACACATGCCTGCCATTTCAGCACTCAGGAAGTAGAGGTGGGAGGATTGTGAGTTCAAGGTCTTGTTTTGACACACAGAAAGAAAGTATGGGACCAGCTGTGCTACATGAGACTGTTAAAAAAGGAAAAAGAAAACATGGACAATCTTTTTAGGATATACACTTTAATGAAATCAGTAAAGGAGCCTGTCTCTGAGCTTGAAGCCACTCTGTTCTGCATAGTGAATCTCCTTCTGTGGCTTCTTTTCTTTAATTGTTATTGTTATACTCACATATACACATATCTATATGTATACATAAATATGTAAATACAACCTACTGAGTCTGTTCCATATTGCTTGTATGTATGTTATTTTAGGGCTGACCACTTAATATTGGATAACCAAATTAGGGGCAGAGGCTTCATTTCTGAACAACACAGCTTTTCCATTTTTTCCTCAACATTATTTAGCTAGTTGTAGATCTTTGGGATTGGGGCCCCATGAGATTTCCCCCTTCTACATTAGTGTGACTATTGGTGATGTTCAGATTTTGTTTAGGCAAGTGACTATAGTACCATGTTGGAGAATTATGGTAGCATTTCCCTGTCATTTCTACCTGATACAATTTCACAGCAAATTTTCTGGTTGTCTGGCTTTTGCAATATTTAAAATATCAAGGGAAAAATTATTTTAAAATGTTGTCTGGATTTCATTGCCTCTTGATTTGTTGTTATATTTCTGCCCACAGATGAGAACTGTGATTCTGGGGAGATCCTAGGTGTCAGAATTAGCTTGGATTCCTTAGTCACGGGAAACAGGAAGCTGCCCTGAGAGTGTCTCCTTCAGGCTTAGAGAGACCCTTCCATAGGAACAGAAAGGTGCTATTCTAGGGAAGGAAAAGGGAAGGGTACTTTTGGAGTATTGAAGTAGTGGATGTCTAGTGTAGATTGTGTATTATCTTTATTAATTGTGTTTATAAAACAAACATAATAATTTCTGTTTTCTCAATTTACTTGTGAGAGTAAGTTTTTGAAAGGACAAGAGATACAATTCTTATCACAGTGGGAATTAACCTCAGAGTCATTCCTCATGGCTTTTTCCCCCACACAGATGGTCAGATTCTCTTACCAGCAAGGACTAGAGATCTTTAACTCACTTTGCTTATGAGTCACTTTCAAGATGTATTGTTTCTGGGAGTAATAAAATTCTTGAGCTAGAAAAGTCTATCATATGGTTGTTCTTGGAGGCTCCAAGGTTCCTTTTGTGATATTCCATGAACAACCCCTCTTACAGTATAAAACCAGAGTTAGCTCTGGAGTGTCACTGTAATGTAAACTGTGATTCCATTATAATAGACTTAGGGGAATGGCTTGAACCTACAAAAAGATAAAGCATAAATACAAATGGAAGCTGCACAGATCATAGAGTGCTTTGATGCAACAATATCTATAAAGAGAGGCCAAGGGCATATCTTATTCAGTACCCTTGCTATGGCAGATGATTGGGATGCTGCAGTAGGCAAAAGTGATGTGAGTTATTTCCATCATGAAGGTTAAATTCTAAAAGATGCCACATGTCACATCTAGTCCTACACTGTGTAGGAAACTATAGCACTTATTGGATGGTAGTCTGCATAGATGACATGCTCCTGCCAGTGGAGCCACAAAGGTCAAAAACTCAGATACATCAATAGCCTTCCTGGTAAAGATAAAGAGTTGTAAATTGGACTCTAAATATTGCATGTCGTTGCTGTGGAAGTTGGAAAGGCTGATTAGATGAATACTATCAGGCATCATGATGCATTCTTTCATTAGAATGTCAATAATGAGAATGAACTATTCATTAGAAGAGTCAGATTCCTAAACAATAGCTGCCCTGCTGCATAGCTTAGGGATTCCTGCAGTGGTTGGCAGCTTTAGCAAATCTAAAGAAATCTAGGAAATCTAGAACGGAAGGCAGGAGTTCAGAGCCATTTGCTATGTGTATCTGTCACTCTGACTTCTGGTATATAAATTGTAAGAGCTAAACCATGTCTCCATCCTAAGATGAAAGTTACATGCTGATGATATTCCTTTAGTATAGCTTCCTAATACATTGATAAGCATCATGGAAAAGTGTGTGGTTTACAAAAATGACCCAGTGATGAACAAGTTATAATATTCAGAAGATTTAGCATAGATCTCATCATAGCCATTACCATAGACTTGCAACAGGCTTTAATACAAGAGATTAATTAGTGAATTAATTAATTAACTGCTGCTCTGTAGCAAGTATTCTTTAGACAGTGCTATTTTTTTCCTAATGCCATTACAAAGTTTTCTATTAGCATGATGATTGAGAATGACTCTTGAAATTGACTACAGGCAATCATCGATGTATATATGCACATGTATACCTGCACATGCACACATATGCATGGGTACACAGAAACACATGCACATACATATACCATATACAAAATATTTTAATTTACACTATTTATTTCTTTATTTTGTTTTCTTTGAAATAAGATCTCAATATGTAGCAATTGAATGGCCTAAAGATTACTATGCAATTCAGGCTGGCCTTAAACTGTGCCTAAAATTCCTGAGCAGCAGAATCACAGATATGCACCACTCTGCTGGGATGTCATGGTCCAGTTACATGGTTGGATAGCATTGTAGTTTAAACATATCTGCACATTTTGGAGTGTATCACTCTAACTCACTCATGTGTACCTCACCTGAAATTATTTTTGTGATGGTACATATAAAAGGCATACTTTGTTGCTAATTGTGAAGAACATGAGTCTGACCGTAGTCATCTTCCTTTGACATACCTCCAGAACTGTTTCCCGTCTAGCTGAGTAGTCTCCTAGACTAGTGGCTTCTCATACCTTGTAGAACCCATTCGCTAAGTTTTGATAATCAACCTTGACTTCTTTTTTTTTTAAGTTTTTTTTTAATTTTATTTTTTTCTTATCAGTTACATTTTATTAACTCTGTATCCCAAATATATTGCGCTCCCTCATTCCCTCCCAATCCCACCCTCCCTCCCTCATCTCCTCCCTGCCCCTTTCCAAGTCCACTGATGCGGGGGAACTCCTCCCCATTCATCTGATCCTGTTTTATCAGGTATCTTCAGGACTGGCTGCAAAGTCCTCCTCTGTGGCAGGGACTGCTCCTAACAGGACTGCTCCTTCCTTGGGGGTGGGGAGGTCAAAGAGCCAGCCATTGAGTTCCTGTTAGAAATAGTCCTTGTTCCCCTTACTATGGGAAACCAATTGGCTACTGAGCTACCACGAGCTACATCCGAGCAGAGGTTCTAGGTTATATCCATACATGGTCCTTGGTTGAATGTCAGTCTCAGAAAAGACCCTGTGCCCAGCTCCTTGTGGAGCTCCTATCCTTTCCCCATCATACTAACTCCCCTTCTTTCATATGATTCCCTGTACTCTGCCAAAGGTTTGGTTATGAGTCTTTGTATCTGCTTTGAAAACACTGCTAGTTAGAGTCTTTCAGATGCCTTCAGTAGACTCCTGTCATAAGTTCATTGCACATCCCATCTGTCTTTCTAAACGAGGATTGATCATCTTACCCCATGTCCGCTCTCTTGATTATCTTTTTTAGGTGTATAGATTTCATTATGTTTATCATATCTTATAGGTTTATATAAGCAAGTATATACCGTGTTTGTCTTTCTCCTTCTGGGATACTTCACTCAGAATGATCTTTTCTAGATCACACCATTTGCCTGCAAATTTCATGATTTCCTCCTTTTTGATTGCTGAGTAGTATTCCATTGTGTAAAAATACAATTTCTGTACCCATTCCTCCATTGATGGACATCTGGGTTGTTTCCAGGTTCTAGCTATTACAAATAAAGCTGCTATAAACATGGTTGAGCAAGTATCCTTTTGTGTACTTGAGCAAAGTTTGGGTATATACCTAGCAGTGGTATAGCTGGGTCTTGAGGAAGCACTATTCCTAATTGTCAGAGAAAGCGCCAGACAGATTTCCAAAGTGGTTGTACCAGTTTACATTCCCACCAGTAGTGGAGGAGGGTTCCCCTTTCTCCACAACCTCTCCAGCATGTGTTGTCACAGGAGTTTTTCATCTTGGCCATTCTGATAGGTATGAGGTGAAATCTCAGGGTCGTTTTGATTTGCATTTCCCTGATGGCTAATGAGGCTGAGCATTTCTTTAAGTGTTTCTCTGCCATTAGATATTCCTCTGTGGAGAATTCTCTGTTTAGCTCTGTTCCCCATTTTTTAAGTGGATTACTTGGTTTGCTGCTTTTCAGCTTCTTTAGTTCTTTGTATATACTGGATATTAGTCCTCTGTCAGATAAAGGGTTAGTGAAGATTCTTTCCCAATCTGTAGGCAGTCATTTTGTTTTGATGACAGTGTCCTTTGCTTTACAGAAGCTCTTTAGTTTCATGAGGTCCCATCTATTGATTGTTGCTCTTAGAGCCTGTGCTGTTGGTGTTCTGTTCAGAAAGAAGTCAACTAAATTTTGTGGGTTTGGCTCTTATATATCGCTGTATTTATTAGTTGTTTTTGCATGGGTGTGTACCTGTATGTGTTTGTGACTGCACACACCTAACTCTGTGGAGGACAGAAGAAAACTTGGATGAGTCAGTTCTCTCTCTCTCTCTCTCTCTCTCTCTCTCTCTCTCTCTCCCCACCCCTCTTTGTCTCCCTCCCTCTCTCTCGTCATTAAGGTCATCAGGCTAATCAGGCTAGATGGTGAACATCTTTACCTGCTGAGTCATCTTACCAGTCCCAGGAAGTAGACTGGTTTATATTCCGTACAGAATAGATAGTATTTAATTTGTCCTTCTGTGTCTGGATTAATCCTCATAGCCAAATGTTTTTCATATTAATCCATGTTGTGTCATATGGCAGAAATCAATTCATTGTAAAGACTATAAACCACTGCACTTTATTTCATAGCACATTTTATTTATGCATTCATCTTTTTATGAAAACTTAAGACAATTCTGTGTCTTGCCTACTATGACTAATGTTTCCCTGAACACAGAGTGTGCAAACATGCCTTTGACTTGATTTTCACTCCTTTGGATATATTTCCAGAGGCAAAATTGTGGAATCATAGGGAGATAGACTTTGGTGTTGCGGGGAGCTTATATTGGGGTTCCTCTGATGACTTTGCGGTGCACATCTCATCATGGTGGCTAGGTTCTTTATTTCTATTATTCCTATCACTTGCTTGCTTTGAGCTATTAAAACAGATCTAGGAAACAGAATCGCTATCATGTCCTGTTGGTGGGCACATCTTATCTTACATTTTCTTATACATGAGTGATGATAGTTATTTTACATCCATCTATCCGTCTGTCTGTCTAATTATCCTATCTATCTATCTATCTATCTATCTATCTATCTATCTATCTATCATCTATCTTCTATCTATCTTCTATCATCTATTTATATCTATCTATCATCTACCTTCTTTTAAAGTTTTATAATTATTATTTCATTTTGTGTGTGTGAATTTCTCTTGCATGTATGTTTTGCACCATGTGCGTGCCTAATACCTGCAGAGTACAAAAGAGGGAATCATATCACCTGGAATTAAAGGCACAGAGAGTTGTGAGAGTGTAAGTGCTGGAAATGAAACAGCTGAAAGAGCAGCCAGTGCTTCTACTTGCTGAACCATCTCTCCAACTCCTATTATTATTTTTTTAAGAAGTATCTATTTGGGCATTTTTACTGTGTTTCTTTCTTGTTGTTGAGATTCTCCCATAGTCATTGTATTAACCTCTTAAATATAAAATGTATACACCTCTTTTCCACTTCAACTTGTGCCTCTTCTAGTTGTCAGTGTTCTTTACATTAGTTTTACCCTGTAGAATTCCTAGAGTCTCATCCAACCACCTGTCTATTATTGTTTTAAGTCCCTGAACTTTATAGTACACACACACATATACATACACACACACATTACATTTTTGGCTCTGGGTTTAAACAGCTAACTTGTTTAATGTGATATTTATGTATGATATAAGATAAGGGTTTGCTTTGTTTTCATATGTGTTGGTTAACTAGTTTTTCTAGCACAATTTCTTAATAGAGAGAATCTCCTTTCCTCATTGTGAGTTTTTGGCCTCTTTAGAAAAACAAATCTTTTGAACTTAAATTAAATGTGTTTGTTTCCAGGCTTTCTCTCATGATCTTGATCATTGATTCTCTCTTTCCTCTGATTACCTGCTCTTGTTTACAATTGCTTTATGATCAACTTTTTATGTCTGGGACTGTGATACCTTCAACTCTGTTCATTTTACTCAAGGTGATTTTGAGTTGAGAGATTGGATAGTTCCATGCAACCCTGAGCATTCCTAAGGACTGAGGTTCCAATAAACATGTAGACTGTGATAGATAGAAAAGGAATTTTCACTTGATTCTTTTAGTCTGTGACATGAAATATCTTTCTTTTTGTTTATATTTTCATTTGTTTTAAAGTTTTCAGTATAAAGCCTTTCACCCCTTACCACCTCAGTTGAAATTCCCCTGAATATCTCATTTGTGTTACTTTTGTTGATACTGTATACTCTTAATCTCTCTTTCAGATATTTTATTAGTAATGAATAAAGATGTTTTTATTTTTGCATGCTGATATATATACTGTAATTTTACTGAACTTGTTCATTCTTATTTGTTTTTGTTGACTCTTAAAATTATATACTATATGTATGCATGTATATATGTGTATATGTTTGTATGTGTATATATTTATTATGTATTACATGTTATTAGCATACCTGGAGAATTTCTTCTCTTTTCTTCCCACCCAAATATCTTTTATTCTTTTCACTATCTAATTGCTCCTTGAAATACAGAATGAGAATCTAGCTTACCATAAAGGAAATTCAGAAAGAGGATCATGTCTCAAAAAACATTTTTATATCAAAATAATATATAAACTTAAGTAAATAATACAAAAATAAAAACCTTCATAGCCAGTCTTGTTATGAGTAAGGAAGAAGAACTGTCTTAGCTGATAATTCTTCATCGCTAATCTTCAAAACAACACATGTATGTTGATCATTGTTCACAGCTAATATTTCATAAATGATCTGTGATGTCAATCATATTTCACAGATATTTGAACAACATAGTTTAATGAGTCTAGACATGGTTTCTGAACTTTTGAAAGAAATTTTATTCACTTTACATTCTTGTTGAAGCCCCATCCCTTCTCCTTTCCCTGTCCCACCCTTCTTCACTCACCTCTTCTCTTTCCTCAGAAAAGGAGAGCTCCCTTTCCCGTCTAGTCCAACTCATCAAGTTCCATCTGGACTGAGCCTGTCCTCTTCCCCCGTTAGAATCTGTATCTATAGTATGAATGAAATGTGGTGGCCTCCAGGTTGAGTTGGGTAGAGATATGGACAAAAGCCAATTGGTTCAAGAGGTCTCAAGTATAAAATGAGAAAATTTGGCAATTTTTTTTTTTGGAAGATAAATCAAAGGTGAAGTCTGCTTTTTCAGGTCCTGTGGGAAGGGTCTTATCTTTTATGGAAGCAGATAATACTGTAAACATGTTGGAGTTGGATCAGGTACCATTAGTTGTGTACTCATTGGCTGAATTTGCTTGGTATGGGGCGCTAGATGTAGATCATGTCCAGCATGTTCTTAGCTTTGTTGAAATAACCATTCGTGTCAAACAGCTGGCCCTATTAATCTATTGCTGTCAGGTTCCTTTGGAATCACCTTTTGTCTCTTTTTTAAATCCATTCTTGTTATTATCTTTCTACCCTAAATCCCTGTCTAATTATGCATGATTTACTAGTGCAAACTTTTAACTTTCCTTATTGTCTAAAGGATTACTTTCCTCGAGGTTATAGATGTCAGTGGCGGCTTCTTTGTAAAAGTAAGTCAGCTGCTCCCCAGTGAACTTACCCCCACTTCTCTTACACTCACCCATCTCATGAGAAAAAGCTTTATTGTTTTCTGAGATTCTTAATGGGACTTTTGTATATGCTCAATAAACACTGACTACTGGGGAATGCCTGTTTTGTGTGTGTCTTAACCCTGAGTATGCTTCTCCCAATATTCAGTATTGAACATTGTTGTTACAGAGCATTATTCTTCCTGGTTTAGTGAATGCTAAGTGTATCACGTTTACAGGAAACAAACTTGGAAAATTCTAAAACACAAGGCAGTAAAAGCAAGAGATGAACTCAGGACTATCCCACTCCCAATCCATCCTCTTCTACATCCTTCAACTAAGCAAGCAAAGTTTAACGAGTTTCTACATACTTGAGATTCTATTCTATCATCTGTAAATCCATAAACCTGAAGTGGCACACACGGTGGTAGAGAATGGCATCCCCATCAGAGTGCTTAAGAACACAGCCCAAAGCACACTGAAACCTGAGACGTTTAGATAGGTTTTGTAGAGCTGAAGAAAGGGAGTTTTACATTGTCTCTGAATTGGCCATTCCCAGCTACAGAGTCATTGATGAGATGGGGGCAATCACAGAAAGCAGTGGCTTTTAAAAAACACTTTAGCTGCCAAAAATCTCATTCCAACTTTCTGGAAGAGTGCTATTGTACCAAGTGTAATTCGTCAGCCCACTGCCTTTCTGGAAGTTGTGAAATTGGAGAGAGTTGCTTTTGTCCAAATGAATAAACACTACCAAGATGAGCTGACTGGCTTGTCCTGACTTGAGGTTGATTTGTTCAGACATCCAGAGTTTGTTCTTCTGCTGTTCTCTAAAAATTCCTCTCTCTTTACTTCTCTTCTCCTCTCCTCCTCTTCCTCCTTTTCCTCCTCCTCCCCCCTCTTTTTCTCTGTTCTCCTGCTCTCTTCTCTTCTCTTCTCTTCTCTTCTCTTCTCTTCTCTTCTCTTCTCTTCTCTTCTCTTCTCTTCTCTTCTCTTCTCTTCTCTTCTCTTCTCTTCTCTTCTCCTCCTCTGTCATCTTCCTTCCCTTCCCATCCCATTCCTTCCCCTCCCCTTCTATTCTCTTCTTCTCTTTTCTTCATCTCCTTTCTAAAACTCCTGTCTTTTTCTCTTCTCTTCCTCTCTTCTTCCCCTCTTATTTTCCTCTTCTCTTCCTTCTCTACTGTCTCTTTTTTTCATGTTTCCTCTTCCTTCTTCTCCTATTCCCTTCCTTTCCCTTTCTATGTATTATTGGAATGACATCAGCTGTGAGTTAGTCCTCCAAATAAATAGATTGCTAAGCATTTCTTCTAAAAACTATTAATAAGTGATTGTTATCCACTATCAACATTCATGTATATGGAGAGACTGTGCTCATTCTGACTATCTTATGTTCTCTTGGATTGTTTTGTTTATCTACCTAGACTATAACAACCCTACTCTCTTTTTCTCTTTGAGAAATTATCTTTTTATCACACTGTATGATCTAAATGGTTTTGCCAGTGCAGTTGCCCAAAAGGTGAAAAAGTCCCCTGAGGGCTATGCAGGCAATTCATGACCCACTCTTTTTCTCAACTGTCTTAGGACTAGACACAGATACATCACCTAAGCTGCACCCACCACTCTTTCTCTCCTGGGATTCTAACTCTTTAATATAATGACTCAAGGAATGACACATCCCTGGTATTTAGTTCCTTGTTTTATGATACATTTTTATGTCTTGATTCTGTGAATGGCTCCCTGGTTCCTTGTAAATCCTCTGCTTAAAAAAAAAAATGAGTTAGTCTGCTATTTGCAGCCATAGAACTACCAGATAAGTCACTAAATAGCACTCCAAATAGAATTAAACTTTTTTTTTGTACACAGGGTGCCTTTACTAAAAACAAGAAGTAAGTGATACCAAGGTTTAGGAAAGAACTGTAGAGAACCACCTTTAAAGAAGCCAGTGTGGGGTAGAGGACTAGGGCTTCTATAAATTGAGCAAAGTCAAACAAAAGAGAAAGGATAGAATTATTATTCAACTTCAAGGTAGAACTACATGCAGCAATACTGTATGGTAATTAAGGATGCGGCTGTAGATATGTATGGCTCAGAGGTTAAGGGCACTTGCTGCTTTGCCAGAGGACCTATGTTTGTCTCCCAGAACACATGTTAGATGGATAGCAACCACGTTTAACTTCAGCCACAGCAGAACTGGCATTCTTTTATGGTTTTCTCTGGCACGCATGCACGCATGCACACACACACACAAACACTCACGCATGCACACAAATATGTGTGTGCCTTTATATAATAAATCTTTAAAAGTCCACAAAGAACTCTTTTTTTAAAAAAAATGTGGCTTGGTATTAGCAAGGTGTCATTTAAAGCATATCACTGAATAACAGTCAATTTTTCTTTGTTGTTTTTCACAAGTATCCCAGAATTACTATTTATTGAGCTTTAGAGAAAAGAGTATTAACATGATTAGGAAGCTAGTCCTCTTATGAGCCCAAGGTAGCAGGATGTCCTCAAGTTTGGGGGATATTAAGGGCCTTGATGCTTAGATTTGTAAGACTCTGGAAAAAATATTTAAGTGGTTGTCTCTACTGAACTTCCTCTGTGCATATGCTCCTCATCTTGAAGACAGGCTGTCATGCTACCTCTTAAGACACATTAGACAATGAAGGTGTATTGTTTGGTGTTTTTGAGGACAAACCAGATTTACCAGCCTCCTTTGTGAAGGAGGTTTCATGAGAAATTTACTGTCAAAGCCATGAGATTTTTTCCATATATTAATGGCATTTCAATGAAAAGCCCTGTGATGTGAATTATTTGTTCTCTTGTTAGAAGAAGTGTTTGTGAGTGTGAAGACCTTAACCTTTCCTGTTTGAAGGTGAAGATGCTTAGTTCGAATCACCTCGGAGAAGAGTCTGACTTAGGGGCTATCTAGATCAGGTTGGCTTGCAAACATGTCTGTAGAGAATTGTCTCTACTGAATTCCCAGTCTAAATGTAGGCTGCACCATTTCTTGGTTTTGGACCTTGGACTGTATAGGTGAATATTTTTCTCTTCAACTAAGGTAGCAGGTTTAGCCAACAAAACTTTAGAAAGAGAATATAGAAAGCAAAGTTTTGGTTCAGGATTTGATATGCACATTTTAGGAACAAATACAGTCCACTGTATCCTAGGGTTTTAGACCTGGCCACTCCTTTGTGTAAATAGGTGGCATTGTACTCCACTATTTAGGCATGGGTGCCTGCCAAAGTGAAGATTGTCTTGATGAAACATCTAAATGTGAATGAAGGTTTCTTGATTTACAACCCCAAACTTGTCTCTTACATCTTCTTGCATGCTAAGATTTCAGGTCTGTATGACCACTGTGTCCATTTTATCTGGTGCTAGGCATCAAACCCATCAAACCCTCATGTATGCTAGGCAATCACTTTACCAACTAAGCTGCACCCCTAGGCACTCTGAGAGATATTTGTAAAATGCCTCATATTCATTCCTATTTTTTGAATCAACCATCCCCTTGTATATGCTCCAATGGATACTTATGTGTGGAGACACTTTTTCTATCTACCCTCTGCACAGGATAAATGACTGTGAAACCAACACTAGGCAGGGTCAGGGAGGGATAAATCCTGGGCACTGGCTAGCCAGCTAGTCTAACAGAAATGGCAAGCTGGAGGTTGAGTATGAGACCCTGTCTGAAAATAAGTAAGGTAAATGCATGATAGAAGAAGATATGTAAAGTTGGCATCTGCCTTCCATGCCAGCTGTATAGTAAGCACACCCACCCAGGTGTGGATGCACACACACATACATACATACTTCACACATATATGAATATACAAATTAAAATTTCAAAATTTAAAAACACAAGAGGATGTTGATGATCCTCTCCTAGACATCTACTCTCCAAATTCTGTTCTCATTACTCTACCCCAGAGGAGAGTGAGAACTGACGATGGTGTCAGTCACTCCATGAGTTCCTCCAATACTGGCTGGATGGGTGTTGTTGTTGTTGCAGTTTTAAATAAGCTCCCCATGTGGGCTATTAAATAAAATAGGGACAAATGAGAGAAATTATACATCTGGTTTTCACTCCAGGACAAGTTGTTATGTTTGTTTGAATCTAATTTCCCTTTGTGCGGATCACTGAACCGAACCTCAGATACTGTGAGTGCCAAGATGAGAGTATTAGCAGTGGATTCTTGATAATAATTTGAGGGGTAACTTTAAAAAGGAAATGTGACCAGTCTGGGCCACTGTCTCCTTGGCTTACATACCAAAAGCTTTGGACTGAACTGAAGAAAAGTTGATGAAGGTCAATGCTCCTTTCTAAAGTATCTTTCCATGCTTGATGCACTGGCCATGACCAACAGTTTTGATGCATTAAACCAAAGAAAGCTGGATATTTTGATGGCGAATGTGACCTAGTGGCTTGGGAAGGTGGTAAGAAAATTCAAATCTGAAAAGAACACAAGGGACTCCTCAACACACACACACACACACACACACACACACACACACACATGCACGCATGCACATATGCATGCATGCAGGCAGGCAAACACATGAGCTTCTCATAAATGACTTTGAGTCACATGTGGAGAAAAAAAGAGATTCAATATAAGAGAGGAGAAAGAGACTGGATGAGAGAAAGTACAAGTGGGATGACTTTGGGAAGCAGGCAAGAAATCATAGTATAAGCTGAGGAGGAAACTAATGGTCCAAACTATTTGCAAATCATAGGTAGCAAAAGTGCCTCCCAAAGCACACATGGATGTCCACTGGAGCAGGGACAAAGAGATGGTTGATTCATAGAATAACGTTGCATATGAGACATTTTAAAGACCTCTCAAAGTGCTTGAATGCTACAGCTCAGTTGGTAATGCATACATGGGTCCCTGAGTTCGAAGCCCAGCATACCTGCATGGGTGCAGGCAGTGCATACCTACAATCTCAGGACTTGGGAGGATGTTAGAGCTAAGACTGAGATCTCAAATCAACAGAGTGTCACTCATATTTAGAAGTCTCGTCAAGGCAAACTTCACTTCTATAAGCACACATGGCTATAGGGAGGTCTATCAGTAAAGTTGTTGTAAAGGCATGATGACTTGATTTCACCATCTATAATTCAATGAAGAAAAAAAAAACCCAACAAAACATTATAGCAGGCACTTAGAAATCCAGTTCTGCAGAGTTAAACAGAGAATTCTCTGTAGAGGAATATAGAATGGCAGAGAAACACTTAAAGAAATGCTCAACCTCGTTAGCCATTAGGGAAATGCAAATCAAAACGACCCTGAGATTTCACCTTACACCCATCAGAATGGCCAAGATTAAAAACCTAAGTGACAACACATGCTGGAGAGGTTGTGGAGAAAGGGGAACCCTCCTCCATTGCTGGTGGGAATGTAAACTGGTACAACCACTTTGGAAGTCAATCTGGCGCTTTCTCAGACAATTAGGAATAGTGCTTCCTCAAGACCCAGCTATACCACTGCTAGGTATATACCCAAACTTTGCTCAAGTACACCATAAGGACATTTGCTCAACCATATTTGTAGCAGCTTTATTTTTAATAACCAGAACCTGGAAACAACCCAGATGTCCATCAATGGAGGAATGGATACAGAAATTGTGGTATTTTTACACAATGGAATACTACTCAGCAATCAAAAAAGAGGAAATCATGAAATTTGCAGGCAAATGGTGTGATCTAGAAAAGATCATTCTGAGTGAAGTATCCCAGAAGGAGAAAGACAAACATGGAATATACTTGCTTATATAGACCTAAAAGATATGCTAAACATAATGAAATCTATACACCTAAAGAAGATAATCAAGAAAGCAGACATGGGGTATGATGATCTATCCTCATTTAGAAAGACAAATGGGATATGCATTGAATGTATGACAGGAGTCTACCGCAGAAAGCATCGGAAAGACTCTACCTAGCAGTGTTCCAAAGTAGATACTAAGACTCATAACCAAACCCTCGGCAGAGTGCAGGGAATCATATGAAAGAAGGGGAGTTTGATGTGGAAAGGATAGGAGCTCCACAAGACCAAACATATCTGGGCACAGGGTCTTTTCTGAGATGGACACTCAACCAAAGACGATGAGAGGATAAAACCTAGAACCTCTGCTTGGATGTGACCCATGATAGCTCAGTAATCAATTGGTTTCCCATAGTAAGGGGAACAAGGACTATTTCTAACAGGAACTCAATGACTGGCTCTTTGACCTCCCCACCTCCCAAGGGAGGAGCAGTACTGTTAGGCCACAGAGGAGGACTTTGCAGCCAGTCCTGAAAATACCTGACAAAATGGAGTCATATGAAAGGGGAGGAGGTCCTCCCCTATCAGTGGACTTAGAAAGGGGCAGGGAGGAGATGAGGGAGGGAGGGTGGGATTGGGGAGGGAATGAGGGATACAGCTGGGATACAGAATTAACAAAATGTAACTAATGAGAAAAATAAAATTAAAAAAAAAAAAAAAAAAGAAATCCAGTTCTGGGGAAAGAGAGACAGGTGGATCCTGAGAGCTTTCTGGCCAGCCAGCTTTGTTTGCTTGTTGTGTTTCAGATAAGGGAGAGACCCTGCCTCAAAAGATGGATGGTTCCTTTTGAGCAACCTCAAAGTTTGGTTGTTTTCTGGGCCCACATGCATGTGCAGACACATCCACAAGCACAAGCACACATGCACACACATACTCCTGCTTATACAAGTGCATGTGCACATAGGCACACAGACACAACACTCAAGTTCCATCCATCCTCTAGAGGGCATAGACAAATAATCCCTCCGGTTTTTCTGGTCCTGAGCAAACTCTCTCCCATTATGCACAGGCAGCCCTTATTCTGATTCTAACCATCTCATAGCATGCTATTAATAATTACTTGAGAAAATTCAGTTTTTACCCAATTTATCAAAGCTTGGTCTGTTTTAATAGGTATAATAAGAAAAATAATATCTCTCTGCTGATGCCAGGGATAGCATTGATCTTTTGCAAGTAAAATACCCATAGACCTTTGGGTCTTGTGGAGTCTTTTGTTTTTATTGTAATTTTATGTTTATTATAAATTGTGAATTATTTTCCTAAGAACAGGGATTTCTATTTCACCTAAATGAGCTTCTATTATGCATAATGTTTGTAAATTATAATTACTGGGATGCATTAGATATACATATTAATGGATTTTTCTGTCGCATTGCTGTTATTGCATGAAGCATTTGAGATCTAGAGTTGGAGCAATTGTAGGATTGTGAGATAACTTATTTTTTTACATTCATTTATTCAGTGTATGTGTGTATCTCATGACATGCTAATGGGGGTCAGAGGACAACTTTGGGGAATCAGTTCTTTCCTTTCACCATGTGGATGCTGGGGTATGAGTTCTGGTTGTTAGGTTTGGTGACAAGTGCCCTTAAATACTGAGCCTTCTTATCAGCTTCTGGTCAACTTTGAGAGAGTCCCTTTTTGGTTATGGTACCATTACTATCCATCTCCCCTTGCCTGTTGAAGACCAATCTTCAGTAGATCTTACTGATTATTATTGCAATACTGGTCCATATTTACATATGCTGTGTGTGTGTGGGGGGGGTACCTATATTTGAGTGTATGCATGGATGCCAGAGGACAGCCTCAGACATGGTTTCTCATGTCATATTCATCTTGTTTTCTGAGAAAGTGTCTCTCACTTGATGGGGAACTTACCAAGCAGGTTAGGCTGCTGGCTAGTGAGCCCAGGTATGTGCTTGTGTCCACTTTCCTATTGTTGGGCTTGTAATACAATATCTTGTCTGTCATACCTCATAAAATGCTTACATGTAAGTGAACTAGATTTCAATTCCAGATGGTTCTGATCTCACAGTCATAGCACTAACCATCAGGAAGAAAGCTTTGACATGACAGTGGGCATACTAAGAACCATTTCCTTGGGAAGAACTGTATTGCACCAAACTACCATGTAGATGTGCATGGAACTTTGTTCGGGGAATCAAGCCCAGGGTAATATATTTCTGATTGACTTAGTCTGTCAGGGATTCAGATACCCTTAGCCAGAACCTGCCTTAGTGTCCCTTGATGGTGATAATTCAATTTTGTGTAAGTTTTATGGGTTAGTTATATGCAGTAAGCCTCTGTGTAGTGGAGCAGGCTTTTCTTGAGTTTACTTCTGACAACAAGAATCCTATTATTGACTCTAACTCTGGCATTTATGAATAGCTTTCTAGTATGATTCATGCCAGACAACAGAAGCTAAGCCCTCCAGGAAGGCTTGCCATATACTCTCTTCCTGCACCATTTCCTCAATATCTCATAGTGCTCTTCTATTCAATGAGCTGACCTTGCTGTCCCCAAGCTAGTTGAGCTAAGAATGCTTGATGCAGGTTTTGTGTTTTGTTTTTTACTTTTTTTTTTTTTTGCTGTTATTAAATACTCTGACAAAAAGATACTTGATCAGAGAAGAAGCCAATTTGTTCATATAATTCCAGGTGACAGTCCATTAGTCTAGGGAAGTTAAGAAACTTGACGAAGTTGGTTCCTTCACAGTCAAGAGCTGAGAGCCAAGGAATGCATGTATGCTTCTCATGCTTGGCCTCTCATCAATCCTCAGACATCTTCCTTAGGTTCTTCCGCCTGGGCTGATGAAGCTTTTTAGTAGTTGCCCTTGAACTTAACTAGAAATCCCCTCATACACTGAGCCTTGTAGCTCTTTCAGAGTTGATTTCTCCCAAAATCTATCTCTGGCTATGATCATGGGCTCATACATACACTACTCTCCAGAATAAAGTGTGACACTGAAACTAATTTTTTTTCAGAATCCAATAATTTATAGTTGTTTCTGTTGTTGATGTTATTGTTATTCAAAAATAAATTCATGTCACCCAGTGCTGCCCCTGAGTTGGGTACTACTACAATGAACAAGTATGTGATGGAGAGGTAGGAAAGACAGAAAAACAGAGTGGTCCATACGCTATGGAGAGAGGTGGAACTGGCCCTGTCCCTTGATAGCAGGTGCAAGATGGCCCTGGTGGGGCATGGGAGAGCTGGTCCTGTCCCTGGAGAAAGCTGTCTCTGCCCTCACCTGCCACTGGTGTGGATACAGCAGAAAAAGATTAATCTTTCCTTGGGAGGCTGGCCACTAGGAATTTAACGATGCTTCAGTGAATATATGAACAACACAAAATGAACTTGTTTTTCTCTTCCCCCCCCTTTTTTTTGGAAGGGGTGCTAGGGATGGGGAAAGCCACAGGGAAGGGGAATGGACATGGTAAGACTGGGAAGTGATTGGCATACATGGCATGAGATTCTAAAATTATCATCAAAAATAAATTCTTAGAAATGAATTTTATATAATATGAAACCAACCATTTTCCAGTAAAGAGTTCAGTGTTGTATAGTATAACTATAGTGTTCCGTACCCAAAAGCCTTATCTAGCCTGCAAATATTTCCATCACCACTAATGAAAGTCTGATGCCCTTTTAGGAAGCTGTTCTCTGTTTTTTTGTTTGTTTGTTGTTTGTTTTGTTTTTCTTCCTGTCTCTGACAACATCTAACCTACTTTTTCAGTTTCTATGGGTTTGTCTAGTCTAGATATGATTGTTTAACTTAGCATAGTGATTTCCAGATTACTTCATGTTCAATGTGTCATTAATATATCACCCAATATAGCCGAAGATATTCCATTCTATGGATGTGCCACATGTGTTTATTCATCTACCCACTAATGAACATTTAAGTTATTTCCATTTCCTGGCTATTGTGAGCAGTATTCTATGGTTCTATGAACATTATTGTTTGTATACTTGTTTGAGTCCATGTTTTCAGTTCTTTCAGATACATGCACAGGAAAGGGGTCACTACTCCATATGCCTCATTCTGTATAAGACTTTAGGAAAATACCTGTCTGTTTTCATAGCCATGTTGTCTTGTTTGGCTGTTCTTACAGAGAACTATAGCCTGCCATCTCTTCTCCACGGCAAATAGAAACGTATGGATGTATGAAGCTTTGAAATGCTTGTCAGACTAAGAGCAGAACCAGATGAATGGTGATGTGATCTGGGGCTTCAAGTTTGTCTTTTAACTACTAGTGAAGTTAGACTGAGAAAAATGAGTAGAAATGGAAAGGGCACACCTGTCTTGCACAGAGTCCAGGCTCTGTGGTGAACAAAAAGGGTGTACAGTTGGGTAACAGGGTGAATGTTGGGTGATGGCTCTCCCAGAGAGAAAGCCATGCTTAGTGGTCTCACCTTTTGCCTTTCCCATTCCATAACCATTATTTTTTTTTTCAGAGACATACACACATTACTCTCTGCCTGCTGTTCTCAGCCATTCTCTGGCCTGCTCCTGTCACTGTAGGAATTTGGCTGTCAGGGAAGCAGCCAGGAGTCCTTTTAAAAGCCACTGCAAACTTTAGTTGCTAACTTGTACTTGGAGAAGCTTTCAGAGAAAGGGTTATAAATAAAATGCATGCATCAATCTGGTGTTCGCAACAGGAATGCAATTCCACGCCGTGGTTACAGATAAAACATGTCTTGCCGTGCACAGTGAGCTCTTTGCCTTGCTTGCATTTTATTTCCCATCACAATCTAAGTTATGGCAGATGAAGCCGCTCATAAGGTGTGGGATTTGGCAACTCCACCCATACTCACATTGCAGTGTGCTTTTGAAGGTCCAGGTTTTGCCATTTTTGATACTCTAGAGAGCACAGATGGGTTACAGAAATCTAAAGGAAGGCTTGAGTCTGTTTTGATTCTCCAACTTCATTCAACCTTTAGAGACCAAGGACTGAGTCTTAGAATGCTTTGCTACTTAAAATGTCTGACAGAGAGAGTCACATGAAGATCATATTTTAGGGGGATGGGGAGATGCCTTAGTTGGTAAGATACGTGCTGCTCAAGCATGAGGACCAGAGTTTGGATCCCTAGCACTCATGAAAACTGCCGAGTATGGCAGCATGTGCTTATAAGCCTGGTACTGAGGAGGTGGAAGAGGACATAGCCCAGAAAATCAGTGAGCTTTGGATTCATTCAGAGATCCAGTTTCCAAAACTATGAAGCTGAACATAAGAAGACATTCAATGTTGACCTTCATGTACTCACCCTTTCCCCACCCCAATGAATAACACATATAGAGTGGGTGTTAGTCCTGCTATGACTGAGCCATGCTCCTGTTTCTGTGGGTGGCTCTGAAAGCCATTGGCATTCATAGACAAGAAGAGGGGTCCTTACCAGTTACTCAAAATACAGATCAGTTGTTAGAATTTTATACTATATTCTAATTTCTTGTACATAATCAATATTAATCCAATACTGTTATTTCCCTTCCTCATGTGGAACCTGAGAGGGTAGCAGTAGCAGCCTGTGGCTGGTAGAAGACAGGGCAAAACCTTCAGCCTTGTCTTCCTTAGAGTCCTGGATTCCTTTTTAACCACTTGGCATCTTTCTCTGCCCTGTATTTTATTTTTAAAATAAAATTAGGTTTTAATATGCTAAATGTATTTTAATTAGCATCTTAAAAGCATATGAGATAAAACTGCGTTATGATATTAAGGAATTCTTTGAATTTATCACCCACTGTTTTCACATTTAGTTTCTTATATTTATACTTTGTCTTTCTGTTCCTATAAAAAGTTACCAAATTTTTAAAAATCCTTTTCTTGAAGAGAACTTTTTAAAGCAGATGTTTTAAGTTCTGTGATAATATTTCAAAATAATATAGGTAGGTCTTAAAGAATTGTTAACATTTCAGCAGTGAAAGAATCACACTGCTTTCCTCTCCCTACCCTCTTTGTTTGAAATGCTTTGGACGTGGTTATGACAAAAGGCCTGATGAAAACAGCTGGGGCAGGGGTTGTTTTGGATTGTGGTTTCAGAGGGCTTGTCCTGTAGTCATGGTGAGCCACAGGTTTGTCTGAACATCATGGCGGCTGGAGAATGTGGCACAGGCAGCCTTCTCTTCTAAGAGCCCTAGAGTGAGAGAGGACAGATGCTGTGATTTTGCTTTCCTCCTCCCTTCACTTTCACTCCCTTTTGCTCGGAACCTGCAGCCCATGGAGCATTGCTTTTCATACCCACAGTACTCTTCTCCCCCTATTTAACACCTCTAGTAAAGGCACTTACAGACATGCCTGGGGGTATGGCCCACTAGTCTCAGTGATTCTAAATCCAGCTATGCTGGAGACCAATATTGCCCATCTCATCTTTCCCTGGCGGCAACACTGTTCACAACAGCCAGTGTGTCTTCTATGTTAGGGTCCCAGTGCAGCTCAGCTGACATGGTTGCTCTCTGAGGAGAGACTGTTCAGCATACTGTAGCGTGTTTACTATCCAGGCCCTTTCCCAGTAGACCACCAGAAGCACCCGGCTCCTCCCACCTAGGTATTGCCCACCATGGCCACTCATCTCCTGGTAACAGAATCGCCACATCTGAGAATCATATTTCTAGACATTTAAAAATACGCATTTCAAATTGAAGACTTAATGGAAAAGTCACAGATTATTGAGCACGTAGGGAGTGACGTGGAAAAGAAACAAAAATTAATTATAGAAAAGGAACTAAGTCTTTAGATAGAGCAGGTGAGTGAGGCATACAAATTGAACTGTATTATCTGTTTCTGAGCAGTCTGTTTGGATTTGGAAGGCCTAAGTACCAACATAGACAAAGCATCCTTGAGTTCTGTTTGCTCTTCCTGTTAGGATTACAGCATTGTTTCTTAGAGAGACAACATTTACCCTTAGCAACAGCACAGAGAGCATGTGTCCTGGATCAATACCACAAAAAAGAAAATCAAAGATGAGAAGTTGTGGAAGGAGGCAGGCTTTCGGTGCAGGCACCAAATATTTTGGGATCCAAGAACACTCAGCTAGCAAAGGTAGGGAAAGAAATATAGTTCTGGATCTCAGGCAGATATCATGATCCCTAACTCAGAAGTAGGTTACTGCTATCCCTGGTGAGTTTTCTGGTGGAGTTGGATGGAGATCTTTGAAAGTTTGGTAAGACTGAATTCAAATCTTCACTTTCTTTTTGCCAAGCTTAAACACACACACACATACACACACCCACCATTAATTGAGTAATTAAGAAAATAAGTAAATTGTCACAATCAAATTCTGGCTATGCAATTAGGTATAAACCCTGTGAGATCTGTATTTGCATATCTGTAAGAAACCTGCACATTCCACACAGTTGAAGTAGGAAGAATGCTGGAAAACATAGCTGCATCTTTGCCTCATTGCCCACCTTGTGACTTATGGAAACATGTCATGATCTCTAACATGTGTTTGTTTCATTCTTCTCGTTTTGAACCTGGAAGCCATTCTCTCCATGACTGGTATAGAATGACTAGCCAGAGTACGTAGCACAGTCTAGAACATAAGAACTGTTATCCAGTAGGTGCTCAGTAATTGCTAACTGGTACAGGCTAAACACCTATAATCGGAGACACTAAGATCACAGGATTCCTGGCATCTAGAACATTTCCTCGTTGTTACTCCTTTTCATTTCTCTGCCTAGGGTGTGGTGGTCCTGAACCTTATCCACAGTCAGTACCAGCTCCTTACCACTGAGCTGCAGCCCTGGTCCCTGAGATCTTTTGAGAACAACATGATAGAAGTGTAAAATTCCACGCCTAACCTCATTTGTGAGGTCATACTGAGCATGCAATGCAATGAAATGCCATATAAACTCATCTTTAGTATATGTGTGTAAATATTATACACACACACAAAGTTCACATACAAATGTGTACAATGACAGAGACACAAACATAAACAAATACAGTTCACATACACAAATGCATATATGGACACACACATCTACATCTGTATCCAGGATATATATATATATGCCCGAATATACATATAGTAAATAATAAGAAATCTGGAATATTCCCAGAAATTCAAAATAGAGACCCTCAGCATGTGTTGTTACCATAAGGGTGACTTCTTTGAGGGTGCCGAGATCTTCAACAGGAAGGAAAATCATCTAAAGCTTTGCCAACCCTGTACTGAGCACTCTAGTGAAGAGCGGTGGTGGGTGCCCTGCCTGCCGACTCTCTGCTGCAATCTTCATGCTCCCTACTTTTATGCTTTATTTCTTTCTATTTAATCCCCCTCCTCTCTCTCTCTCTCTCTCTCTCTCTCTCTCTCTCTCTCTCTCTCTCTCTCCCTCTGCTATAATCGTCAGAGCTCAAGAGAGAGAGAAAACTAACCCTAACACAACACGATTTATTTTTCTCATACTCGTTTCTGTTTTAATAATTATCATATCGACTCTGAATTTATTACAGTACAAGAATGACTTTATATGGAATCTCATGAATTTAAACATTAATGTAAGATAAATTAGTTTTAAATTGAATTCCTCGAATGCAATTGAATGTGTTTCCGTACGATGAATAAGGAATTTTCCAAATAAAATCTAAATCTCTGATGTTTCATTTTGGAAGCGGGAAGAAGAAATATGTGGGGATATTTGATAAGGTTAAAATATGATTACGCTGCAATAGATTAGTCATGCTATAAACTATTTTTTAAGCTGGAGAGAAAGCATTTGGGACAGAGTTTAGTAGACAAAACAAGATTTCTATGTATATCTTTATTAACTCTCATTACTTCCAACTAAACATAGGCTGTTTGTACAATATTCCTCTCAAAAGTACAGTGTTCTTTACAGTTTTAAGAGTCAAATTTCCTTGTTGTTTCTGCATATGTGTGTGTATGTGTGTGTGAGTGTGTGTGCACCTGCAATGCATGTTCGGATGCACAGGTATACATGCATATGAAGGCCAAAGAATATCTTTAGTTGTTACTTCTAAGTATGTGATCTATATCATTTTGTGAGCATTTTTTTAAAATTGTTCTATGTTTTATTGCAATGTTGCTTTAACAGAATAATAGTAGTAGGTTTTCCTCTAGGCCTATGAGCTATCATGTCTCAGCTTCTTAACCACTGTAGCAATGTCAGGTATGGATTCCAGCTAATGAAATAAGCTTACATCCAGTCAAAAAGTGGTTACCCCAACATTTGTGCCACTATTTCAGCAGTATGTCTTACAGGCAGGTCACTATTGTAGGTCACTGGTTTGTGGTCCAGTAATACTGATGTTTACCTTTCTTCTCCAATATCTTGCAGAGTAGAGGTGAAGTAAAGCATTATTATTATTTGTCATAATTAATTAATTTACATCTTGAGCACAGATACCCTCCCTCCTTTTCTCCCAGTCTCTTGTTTTCCCCTTCCTTTTCCCATTCCCCCCTCCCTTTCTCCTCAGAAAAGGGGAGGCCTCCTATGCATGTCACCTAGCCTTGGCAAATAAAGATGCAGTAGGACTAGGCACACCTTCTCCCATTGAGGCTTGACACAGCAGCCAGTTAGGGGAAAGGAATCCAAAGGCAGGCAACAGAGTCAGAGACAGCACCTGCTCCAGTTGTTAGAGGACCCACATGAAGACCAAGCTGCACATCTGTTACATATATGCAGATGGCCTGTTGCACACATACACTCTGATCTCTGTGGACCCCTGTAGGCCAGAGTTAGCTGATTCTGTAGGTCTTCTTGTAGTGTCCTTGACCTCTCTGACTCCTACAATCATTCCTCCCCTTCATCCACAGGATTCCCCAAGCTTTGCCTAATGTTGACTATGGGTCTCTCCATCTGATTCCATCAGTTGCTGGACTGAACCTCTAGGGTGACAGTTACGCTAGGCTCCTGCCTACTGTCACCTGTGCCAGCAAGCCTCTGAGAAAGTAAGTTGAATAGGAAAAGGAACACAGAGTATGGAGTGCAGTTTTCACTGATGGGTGTGCATCCCAAAATTTTTGCATTTTTATCTTAATTTTAAATGTTAATTATTGTATGTTTGTTTACATCTGCATATTAGTATGTGCAAATGCCTGCAGAAGCCAGAAGAGAGAGAGCAGAAGATCTCCCAGAGTTAGAGTTACGAACAGTTGTGAGCTACTCAGTATAGGTGCTATGAACCAAATCTAATCCTTTGAAAGAGCATCAAGCTCTCTTCACCACTTAGCCCTCTTCTCCAGTCAGCCCTGGGTTAGGCTGACTGGCCAATGAGCCCTGGAGATTCTCGTATGCCATGCCCTCAGCTACAGGAGTGTGATCATGTGACACCAAGATTAGATTTTTATTTTTCCAATACATGGGTTCTGAGAATTGAACTTAGAACTCAGTTCTGTGTGCTTGCTTGCCTTTTACTGAGCCATCTCTACAGTCCATTGCTATTTTTCCTCTCTAAGCTCCTTTTCTATGAAATTTCTCCCAGTATGATCTACCAGGGACTAAGATTCTTCCCAAAAGTAGGCCAACAAGTAGCTGTCACTGATGAAGAAAATGCTTCTATTAAAGAAGAAATGAAAAAAGCATGCTCTGCACCTTATCAGGCGTGGAATTATGACAGGGATAGAAATGCTTATTGGCATGGCCAAGGCCTTCGCTTAGCTGCTGGGAATGCATTATGGGGAGGATGCAGCTGAGGACTTACCAATATTATTTGTCACACTTCAATAGGGCGATTTTTCTCAAAGCCTGGATGTGACTGTGTTACTCCCCTGCTCTACAGTGCTTTCAAAATACTGTCCAAATCCCTCTCGGCTTGCAAAGCTTAGAGCATCCCTCCTTCATTGCACTTAGCCGACGCCTTCCTGTCTTCTACCCCATAAAGTCTCTCCTAATATTCAGAGGCCATTTTCCCTCCCACCAACGTATGTCATCTACTGAGCCACTTACCTGGATGGGCACCTTCTTTACCTCCCCAATCCAACTGTCCTGGTCTAAGTACTCTGGCCAAACTTCTGCAGGGACGACCTCCGTGAACCTTGAGACTGTCAGCTTGATCATTAGCCCACTGTAATGCTCTGCACTCCTCTTCCAAGGCAGAAATTGCAGGTGTAATCTGTTTAGAGACAGTTGTCATTAATGGCTTTGTTACCACTGTGCTATATGCCCTCATCTACCTTTCGCTGATCAGCCCCCCACTGACTTGCTTTCTAGTTCTACGCTTGAACACGGTAGATCCTTGAGAAATGAGGAAAAGTCTCTTCATCATGCAGATTTAAGGAGCCAATGGAAAAGACAGGAAAGGGCCTATGGTGTGCTCTAAATTGTTTGCAGTAAGCAAGGTCAATGACTCTCTGATGGCATGTCACCATCTCCTGCTCCTAGTTGGGTCCTGTGGTTACTTTTCTGATGAGTAGAAGGAAGACATAAAAATCCCAGTAAACTAGTGGAATTCTAGCTGTGCTAAGAGACCAACAGCAGAAAGAAGCTCATGCAATGATGACATACATGGAGGAAAGCAGTGTAAAGGAAGAAACCAGCATGGCCCATGGCTACATATTATCTGCTTAAGCACATGCGTAAGGGAACAATACTATGTGGTGAAGTAAAATCAGCATATACATCGATTTCTTTCATTGTATCTTCCACACCTGAGATTCTTTCTTCCATCTCTTGTAGTCTGTTGGTTATGCTTTCCTCTGTAGTTCCTGTTTTCTTTCCTAGGTTCTCCCTCTCCATGATTTCCTCCATTTGTGTTTTCTTTAATTCTTCCAATTCTATCTTCAGATCTTGAACTGTTTTGTTGATTTCCTTCACCTGTCTGACTGTATTTTCCTTCAATTCCTTCAGTTGTTTGAACATTCCTCTGTTTCTTTTATTACTTTCAATGATTTAATTATTTCCTCTCTGAACGCCACAAGCTGTTTAGCTGCATCTTCCTGTATTTCTTTACGGATGACCATACTCTGTTTTATTATATTGTTCCCTAATTCTTTAAGCATTTTATTTGCTTCCTCCATTAACCTCTTTATAAGCATAGATGTAAGGTCATCTTCTTAAATTTCACTTATGTTAGGGTGTCCAGAGCTACTTGTCCCTGGATAACTGGGTTCTGGGGATGCCATATTGCTTTGCTTTCTGTTGGTTGTGATTTTTCGCTGGCCTCTACCCATTTCTCTGTCTCAGGTGTTGTCTGTTAATTTCTGGTGCCTGCTGGGTCAGACCTCTGAAAGGCTCTGCCCTGCAGACTATCAATGCAAATGCTGAGACTTATGGGCAATCTTTGGGCAGAGTGCAGGGAATCTTATGAAAGAAGTGGGAAACAGTAAGATCTGGAGAGGACAGGAACTCCACAAGGAGAGCAACAGAACTAAAAAGTCTGAGCACAGGGGTCTTTCCTGAGACTGACACTCCAACCAAGGACCATGCATGGAGATAACCTAAGACCCCTGCACAGATGTAGCCCATGGCAGTTCAGTATCCAAGTGGGTTCCATTGTAATATGAACAGGGACTGTCTCTGATATGAACTGATAGGCCTACTCTTTAATTACCTCCCCCTGAGGGGAAAGCAGCATTACCAGGCCACAGAAGAAGACACTGCAGCCACTCCTCATGAGACCTAATTGACTAGGATCAGAAGGAAGGAAAAGAAGACGTCCCCTATCAGTGGACTTGGGGAGGGGCATGCATGCAGAGGATGAAGGAAGGGAGGGATTGGGATGGGAGGAGGGAGGGAACCACAGGGGGGAGACAAAGTGAATAAAGTGTAATTAATAAAGAAAATTAAAAAATCAGCATATACATGTAGACAGGTCTGTATAATGTGTATAACTGTATAATGTGTATTTATAACTACACACAGACAGACACAGAAACACACATGCACACACACATTATCTAAAGCAAAAAGGATGCCTACATGATTTTTAATCCATTTATATTGTAAAATATTATTTAATCATTGAAAAATATGTAGGAACAGTGAGATAGTTTATCTAGTAAAGGTGATCCATCCCAGGTCTAAAGGCCTGATCCCTGGTTTGAGCCCTGGGGCCCACATGGTAGAAAGATGAACCTACTGCAAACTTGTCTCCTGTTGGTTATCCAGTACCAAATGGTCAGCCCTGAAAACATGCATTATACAGACTATGTGGGTTATATTTATGAATACAGATGTATTTTCATATATTTGTCCAATAATTAGTAAGGGAAAGAGGCCATTTATTTATAAAATGAATAAGGAGAAGTATATGATAGTATTTAGAAGGAGGAAAGGGAAGGGAGAAATGTTGTAATTATGTTAAGATTTCAGGAAGAAAAAGAGAAATAAAAAATAGCTGTCCTCTGACTTCCACACAAATGATGCATTACTTGTATATGTATGCACATACATACACATATGCATACCCAATAAATAAATATATGTAACTTTTTAAATGAAAAATTAGCCATCAGGGAAATGCAAATCAAAACAACCCTGAGATTTCACCTTACACCCATCAAAATGGCCAAGATGAAAAACTTAAGTGACAATACATGTTGGAGAGGTTGTGGAAAAAGGGGAACCCTCCTCCACTGCTGGTGGGAATGTAAACTTGTACAACCACTCAATTGTAAAATCAATTTGGCCCTTTCTCAGACAAATAGGAATAGCGCTTCTTAAAGATCCAGCCATACCACTCTTAGGCATGTATCCAAAAGATTTGTCAAGTACACAAAAAGGACATTTGCTCAACCATGTTTGTAGCAGCCTTATTTGTAATACCCAGAAGCTGGAAACAGCCCAGATGTCCCTCAACTGAAGAATGGATACAGAAATTGTGGTACATCTATACAATGGAGTATCACTCTGCAATGGAAAATAAGGAAATCAGGTAAATGGTGGGACCTGGAAAGGATCATGCTGAGTGAGCTGTCCCAGAAGTAGAAAGACACACACAGTATATACTCACTCATATAGACTTATAGGATAAACCTACTAAAATCTGTACATCTAAAGAAACTAATCAAGAGAGAGGACCCTGCCTAAAACGCTCAATCCCCATCCCAAAAGGCAAAGAGGATGGACATCAGAAGAAGAAGAATGCAGGAAACAAACTAGGAACGTGCCACAGAGGTCCTCTGAAAGGCTCTGCCCTGCAGACTAACAAAGCAGATGCTGAGACTTTATGGCCAACTGTTGGGCAGAGTGCATGGAATCTTATGTAAGAAGTGGGAAATAGTAGGTCATGGAGAGGATAGGAACCCCACAAGGAGAGCAACAGAACCAGAAAATTTGAACACAGGGGTCTTCCCAGAGACCCATACTCCAACCAAGTACCAGGCATGGAGATAACCTAGAACCCCTGAGCAGAGGTAATCCATGGCAGTTTAGTGTCTAAGTGGGTTACATAGTAATGGGAAGAGGGACTGTCTCCAACACAATCTGATTGGCCTGCTCTTTGATCACCTCCCCCTGAGGGGAGAGCAGTCTTACCAGGCCACAGAAGATGACAATGCAGCCACTCCTGATGTAATCTGATAGACTAAGATCAGAAGGAAGGAGAGGAGGGCGTCCCCTGTCAGTGGACTTGGGGAGGGGCATGCATGAAGAAGGGGGAGGGAGGGTGGGATTGGGAGGGGAGGAGGGAGAGGCTTATGGGGGGATACAAAGTGAATAAAGTGAAATAAATAATAATAATTAAAAAAAATAATGCCTGGATGCTAGTGTAGAATAATACCAAAAACTGTGTGTAAAATGTAAGCCAACACTTGCATAATTAAAAATAATATAAATGCTTTCTTTTCAATTGCACATATAGTCACATAGATTGGAGCAAGTAAAGAAAGTCTGCGTGTTCATTCTAATATACATACCAAGCAAGTTGACACAGTAGCTACCCCTTACTCTTCTAAGTTCCAGGACTCAAGGTTGATGAGATATTCTCACTTTTCTCCTGTTCATACTGGGGTTTTAATAACTCATACAAAGTTACAATAGATAAGCAAAGAAAAATGTCACAGCAACCCTGGGGAGAGCTCAGAAAAATCAGCCAACCAAGTCACGCTTTGTGCTAGGACCTCTTAGCTCACAGAAAATGTGTGGCAATAGCTAGAGACATAGATCTAACTATGTAGGGGATGAGGTGATGGCATAGAGATGGAGCGGCTGCTGATCACCATCTAGTTCACAGGGAACACCCACTACAAAGGCCAAGCCATTCCCCAATACCCGCAGTGCCGACACTGAGAGCATCTGCTTCATTATAGTTTGGTGATGCCCTGTGTTAAGAAGGAGCATGCCAGAGAGTTCTCCGCAAACCTGTCATGACTGCAACTCCACAACTTCTCAGTCACTCATAAACCCTTCTTCGAGGTCATTCTACAGCCTGGGTAGATGACAGTTTAACAGTGTAGAGGTTACCTTCTCATTTCTTTGACTACATACCTGGCAAAAGCAGTGTAGGTGAAGAAGAAATTATTTTGGCTCCTAGATGAGGAAATAGAATACATCCTGGGTAGGGGAAGGAGTGAGGAAGCACCCTGTCCCATTGCATCTGCAGTTAACAAGCAGAGAATAAACTTCAGGACATGGGGCTGGGCTTGGAAACCCCAAGGCCTGCTCCTAGAACCCCGCTTTTCCCAGCAAGGCTCCTCCTTGTAGGGTTCCCATGAAGTTACTCATTTGTACCACAATATGGGGGGGTGGAAGGTAAAGTAGAAACATAGTAACCTATAGGGAACAGTATACCTCTGACCAACACAAGCACTCAGGTTGAACTGCTGAGGATGTGTCTTAGGAAAACATGAATACTCTATCAAGTTGTACTATCTAAGATCCTCTGGAAGGACATGTATCTATTCCTTTTTGATTCACAACATAAGCCTTTCTCAGGCAACCCCATATTGTGTCTTCCAAACAAATTTATATGAAATTCAATCTAATTTAGAGGTGGAAAGATCCAAGAACTCCATTCTCATTAAGGTGCATTTTGCACATAGTTTGCTCATTATGATCTCATTAGCATATGTAAAAGTGGAGGATGGGCAAAGAGTCAAGGAAGATTCATCATAACTTAATCCTTACCTCAGCTTGATCAACTTTTAATGATTTTTCTGAGCTCAGAGAGTTACTCTCCTTTGTCTGTGTTGCTTCTCCAAGTGTGCAGGCGAAAATGACAAATGACCTCTAGATTTTACTGTTAACATATTCCAGTTCTGTTATCCAAGCATAAACTAAAAATACCCTGAAACACATCTAGCAGTTAGCTGCTAATGACGCTTACAAATACCCTCCAATGAAATGTGCATTGCACAGCACCAAAATAGCCCAACACATGAGCTTTCTCTTCTAATTGTTCTATCCAGACTTTGGTGACTTTGATGTGTTTCCTCGAGAGAATTATTTTCCACCCAGTTGCATAGCGAGAAGAGCTCTCACAGGGAAATGCACTGGGTATTAAGAGCTTACTTTGTGTGCACATGCACTACAGTGAGCATGTGGGGAGGACAGAACAACTCGCAGGGATTAGGGTTCTCCTTCCACCAGGCGGTAAGCGGGGCTCCAACTCACATGCTCAGGCTCCACAGCAAATGTCTTTACCTGCTGACTCACTTGCTGGCCCTATGGGTAGTTTCTTTAATACAAAGATGATAACTTGCCTCCCATTCAGTGATTGCTAGCTTTATTTGTCTTTGTTGTCTCTGACATTTGAACAGATCAGTTATTTGGTTGCTACCCATTTTTATATCTCTGAGAGGAATGATCAGCAGTAGAAAGAACAAGACTCAGGCTCATGGGGAGTTCTTATAATCACGCCACCCAGCCACATATTCCAAGGCTATATACACTTTCTACAGCAAACAGAACAAAGACTTTTGAAGTCATAAAACAGAACCCAAAGTTCCCTCTAAGGAGGCAACATAAAATTGCTGTCATAAAAAGAAGGTTGCTAGTGGGAATTTACTGAATGGTATCACTAATTAAATAAAACACTTTGGAATTAATTGACAGCCTACACTTAAGAATATAATTGCATATTAATCAACCATTTGTAGACAAAAGTTCAAATGTTCTTTCTTAGGTGGGGATGAAACTTTCCCCCCAGTTTTCAAAGCTACAGAATCAACTCTATTCCGTAATTCATCTCCAGACATGAATCTACCGTATTTGTGTTTGAGGAGCCCCAGTGAATAAATAAGCAGGAGTTTCTGAGGGGAGCGACACCCAGGGATTTATCATGAAAAGAGCAATTGCAGACATATGTCATATGTCATTACCAGAGAGTTGGCGACAGTGCTATTCATTATGTGGTTTCAGAGGGTTCTAAATTAGAGGAATGGATTATTGGAAGTGGATGATTTCCCCAGATTGCTCCTTAATAGTGACTAAGGGGTCGGCATTGCTCACATTTGCAATGAAAATGGGGCCAAAACCCAGCAGCCGTTGATGGAAATGAAATGTAAGACCCGTTGGGTATCAACTTGAGATGCTTCCTAATTGTACTTGTCTTGCTTGATATAAATGTCCTGAGGTCTCAAAGGCTAAGGTGGTCCCAGCAACTGCAGAGGCAGTGGATAGATAGATAGATAGATAGATAGATAGATAGATAGATAGATAGATAGAAACAGAGAGACAGAGACAGAGAAACAGAGTGTGAGAGGGTCTTCAGTCTTTTACCTTTGAGCTTCTTCTGCCCCCTTGCTACAGTGAGTATACACAGAAGTCATTACTTTGCTAACAAAAATAAATAAAGAAAGAAAGAAAGAGAGAGAGAGAGAGAGAAGAAAGAAAGAAAGAAAGAAAGAAAGAAAGAAAGAAAGAAAGAAAGAAAGAAAAAAGAAAAAAAAAAAGAAAGAAGAAAGAAATTTCTCCACAAGAAATTTTTCCACAAGCCCTTTCTCATTGCTGGGAATTCTGTGTCCTTATCCTGTCAAATAGTCCTAATCTATCCTGAATGGCCTCACTCCTCGTCTAGCAGCATGTGTTCATTCATATAGTCATTACAGAGCCCTGTTTCCTACTAGTTGCTGATACTTAAGTCATGCACAAGCCAGGATTTCAATGATCCTGGGAGACAGAAGAGAGTCATGCCCATCTGTGGCTCAGGCGTGTTCACATCCTTGTACCAGGGATGACTAAGCAGCCCCAGTTCTATGGGACATTTGCTGTTGCTGTTGTTGAATATTCCAGTCCCATTCCACCTCGGAGCCTTTGTATTCACTCTTATCTTCTTAGGTAGCTCATTGTATTCACTCTCCTAACTCTCCTAACTGTCCTCCAATACTGCGAGTGTCTGCCTGTGTCTGTGTGTCTGTGTGAGTATATGTCTTGTGTATATGTCTCTCTGTGTGTACATATGCATGAAAAAGCCAGAATTCAAGCTTGATTATAATTTTCACGTGTCATGTTATTTATGTTGGGGAAAGGAAGGGTCCCTCATTGTCTGATAAGGCTAGCCTGGCGGTCCAGCCATTTCTAAGGAATTTACCAGTCATCTCCACCTCACCAGGCCGGGATCACTTTGCGCAACTGTTCCACATGGCAAGGGCTTTACTGTGTCTCCTTAGCTCCCCTTATTTCAGCAGCCACATCCTAGACAGCCTTTTGATTCCTATTATATACCCTGCCCAGCATTTCCCACCAGCCTTCTTTCCCCCACCATTTAACTCATAACTGTATCATGTTTATTTACTTGCAAGCTATCTGTATCTATCTGGAGAAGGAACATGTCTTACAAATAAGCATTATTTGTTTTTTGCCACCAACCTCTTGACTTTAGTGTATACTCAATAATTATGTTTTTGCTGAGACCATAAAGGGAAAAACAAATTATGGCTTGAAGTTTCGAGAAAAACCTGTTGAACTGACCCTGAATATAATTAGTGAGTAGGAAGTATATGGGAGCAGGCCAGAAGGGGTGGTTTAGGCAAGAGATAAGCACTGGCTAAGGAGGAGAAACTGATGAACCGAATGCAATGCCAGGCCAGTATGGATAGGTTCTCACTGGATAAGGGGCAGATAGAGAGGCGGGGCCTGGCAAAGTCTTTGATAGGATTTCCTGTGTTCCTATGAGAGAACTTCTTTGGGAGGAGGAGGAAAAGGATGCCCACAGCATTATGTGCATTAGAATTATCAGGACCTCTGAGGAGTGAATCAGTTTATGGACAGAGAAGAACAGTAGACAAATTGTGTATTTGTTACACACAGTCTCAGGTAACCTAGACAAGCGACAAGCTTTGAAACCCCTATATCCCAGAGCAAGATCCTCTTGCCTCCAACTCAGGAGTTCCTCGGTTACAGGTGTGCAATGCCATATCCAATTTATGCAGTACTGAGGATGGAACCCACAGCTATGTGGATGCTAGGCAAGCACTCTATCATCTAAGCCATGTCTGCATCTATGTATGTATGTATGTATGCATTTATGTATGTATGTATGTATGTATGTATGTATGTATCTATCTATCTATCTATCTATCTATCTATCTATCTACACACCTATCTATTATCCATCAATTTGTCCATCCACCCATCTATCTCTCACCTATGTATTATCTATCTGTCTGTTTGATGTTTTCTGAAAAGAAACCTTGCTGAACAAGAAGGATTTTCTGGCAAGGGTAAACGGTGTGTTGTTCCTTGTTATTAGTTCCTGATATCCTCATCTAAAGCCGAAACATTTCTTTCCCAGTGCTAGAGTACTAGCAAGAGGCAACTTACAGAACACTTGTCACCCTGATTCTCAGAGTCATACTTGCCGGGTGTTTGCTGGGTTTGTGCACTGGAAAATCAAAATTCTCTTTGAACAATTAACTCAAACCCTAGGCCATCATATGAATATATCTCCACCAAGAAAGGCAGTGACAAGAGTCTCATCTTACATCATTTCAAATTTCAAAGTTCAGAGATATTCTGGTTGTATGTATACATAAGGTTCGTAAATATTGTCTGCTACATAATCAGAATAGTAAACAAGATTGCACTTGTTTCAACCAGAATTATCTAAGCTTCAGTGCCAAGAAGACTTTCAGATCCTAGTAGCTTCATGATATTAAGGTGTGTAGCTGACTATCTGTGTCCACACACAGGGGTGTGACGCTTGGGCAGCTCTACGCTCTACCCTTATCTGTCCTCACATGAGAGTGTGAAGTGTGGAGAACTCTGTTCTCATCTGTGTTTCACACATGGGAGCATGAAGCATGGACACCTCTGCCCTACAGTGTGATACAGTCTCCATACTCTTCCCATGTCTACACTGATGATACAAAGGATGTGGGAATATTATGATTTAGGTTTGGTGGGGTGAAGAAAGACTCCTCCAATTCTACTGCTTTGCTACAAGGCAATTCTCTAATTGCTCCAAAATACCAAAGGAGGTAAAAACACAAATCATCTGAAAGAAAAATAAATCTGTTGTCTTTTGTTGTGTTGCCTTTCTGACTCGGCTGAGGGAGGATCTCAAAGTAGTTTTAATTTGTATTTCTCTGGAGGCACAGGATGTTGAACACTTTTAAAAGTATTTATCAGATGCTTGTATTTCATCTTTTAAGACCTGCCTGCTTAGTTCATTGGCCCCTTTATTGATTGGCAGATAGTTTTGTTTAGTTTTTGCAGATTGGTTTATATTTTAGCTGTTGACCTTCTTCATCTGAAGGATAGCTGCTCACGGTTTTCTTCCTAGGCTGTGCAACCCTTGCTTAGAAAAACAAATGCTTCACATTGTCTCTTGGATATAGACTTGGCTTCTAATTGTTAAATACATATATCTAGGTGGAAAAAATGTGAGTAAAAGCCAACACATTTAGATAGAAGCCCATGGGATGGAAAGAAAAAAAAGAGAGCAAGAGATTTTGAGGGAGAGACTGCGATGGTTAGTGTAACAGGAGTGTGATATTGAAAAGGGAAATCCCAAAGGGTAAAGGGTACAATGGAGAAGAGGGTTCAGAAAAATGGGGGAAGGAACAGTGAGGGGGGTGTCTGGAGCAAACAAAGCTGAGTATGTATGAAAATGACACCAGGAAATCTTCTACCTTATAAGTTCATTTAAGATAGATAAAGGAAGAAGAAATTGTATACACAGGCAAGCTTTGCCACAGAACACTCTGTACAAAGGTGAGAAGACCCCAGGCTTCCTTTGCTTTCATTGATGGTATTCAATGACTGAACTAGCTCACACATTTCTTAGTATGTTAGGCCTTTTTTGTTCTCATTATTTCTGGAAAACCAGAAGTCATTGTTAACTTGCCACCTGGGCTCCTTGGAGTATGCTTTACCAACAACAGGTGTCTGTTGGGGTCTGAAGGTTCTTCCATTGAGAGAAGCGACAGAGACTATGCAGGCTTTCAAGTATGCAGCTGAAACAAGGCTATAACAGAGGAAGTCCCATGTGTCTTAGCCATGCTTTGACAAATTTCCCAAAGGCCCTGGTTGTTTGGGGATGCCATTCGGTCCTTGGCAAGAGGTGGCTTGCTTTCACTTCCAGTCAGCATCATTTCAAGTCTGCCTTCTGGGCAAGCTAGCTTTAGGATGGGAAGAAAATGGTGGCTTAAAATTGGAATCTGGTGCCTGGAAAAACAGAGTCATCTTTTAAGACTTGGCTGCAGGAATCTCTCTGGGGTAGCTTGTTCCTGTTTGCTCACCCTTTCTAGTGGACTATTTCCTTCTTGTGTCTCTAATTTGTCCTGTGTAGACTATGGCTTCTTTGCTTTGCAGTATTATTCTGTGTCGGTTTTCTTGTTTGAAATATAAAAGGAGGGGAAGGGAGACATGGATTAACAATTAAGAGCACTGGCTATTCTTCTAAAGGAACTGGCTTTAACTCCATGTATCCATGGTGGCTCAACCATATTTGACTCTACTCACATGGGACCCAACACCAACTTCTGGCTTGCATGGGCACTGTGATACATCGACATACATAGAGGCTAAACACCCATACACAAAAATAAAAGGTAAGCAATTAGTGTAATAAAATATTTGTTCACTGCTTAACACTTAGAAATTTATACACATAAATTAGAAATGTATACACATTCATTCCTCAGACACTGCCCCCTTTGTTTTGGGGAAAAAGATGTGGTATTTAATTTCAGTTTTCAGTTTGATGAGATCTAAAAATCACCACAGAGATGCCTCCCTTGGGCATGTCTGTAGAGCACTATCTTGATTATATTAATTGAGGTAGAAGACCTACCTACCATTGGTGGTACTGTTTCCTGGGCTGAGATCCTGGTCTGTATCAAAAGAAGAAATTGATCTGAGCACAGACATTCAGCACTCTGTTTCTTTGATGCAATGTGACCAGCTACTTCAAGCTCTTGCTACTATGACGTCCTCATTATGATGAATTGTTACCTGGAAATGTAAGTCAAAACAACCCCTTCCTCCATCAGAAGATGGGACGATGGCTACATGGATGGATTTTGACCATCTAAGATGGTCCCTTGGCACAGATGAGTCTGACTTTGGACAACCTACCAGGGAGACTCCTAAAACCAAGTCCTGAAAGATGACCCTAATTTTTCAAGTACCAGATTCCTATTTTTAAGCCACCATTAACCTTCTGTCCTAGCTAGCTCACCAGAAGGCAGATTTGCAACGATGCCGGCTGGAACTGAAAGCAAGGCACCCCGGCAGGAGTACCAAGTGGCATCCCCCAACAAACCAATTTTTTTTTTTTTTTACAGCAACAGAAAAAGGAACCAATACAAACTGTCTCCTACCGTTAGGTCCAGATCTCATGGAGTCAGCTAGGCTGACCGGGAATATTGTCCCAAGGATGCTTCTGTCTCTCTTTCCTCAGGGCTGGGGTTTTAAGTGTATACCAAGATATGACATTTTTATGTGGGCTCTGGAGATCAGAATCAAGCCCTCAAGTTTCCACAGCAAGTACTTTACCAACTGAACTGTATTTCCAGATCCACAAATTAAAATAAAAGAAAATACAACAACACCAAAAAATAAATAAATAAATAAATAAAAATAGAATAAAATAAAATAAAAAGAAGTGCAAATCAGGTGTGCATTTATACTGTGGCTATTCACCACAGTCTAATGCTCTAGGACACACACATTCAACTGGGAGCATGAAGCATATACAAGTTCTTCACTGTGAACCCCCTATCAATTAAATAGCCATAAAATGAGGATGGGAAAAAGGTTAAACAGATGGATTGGTGACCCTGTTTAGTTGGCACAGATGATCAGTCAAAGAAGACTTGGGACCAAAATTCATTATTTTAAAAGACTTCTTCAAGTGGGTTCCCTAGTAAGGGCAACAGGGGCTATCTCTGACATGAACTCAATGGCTGGCTCTTTGATCATCTCCCCCTGTTAGGGGAGCAGCCTTACCAGGCCACAGAGGAAGACAATTCAGACAATCCTGATGAGACCTGATAAGCTAGTGTCAGATGGAAGGGAAGAAAGACCTCTACTATCAGTGGACTTGGAGAGGAGCATGGGAGGAGATGAGGGAGGAAGGGTAGGATTGGGATGGAATGAAGAAGGTGGCTACAGCTGGGATACAAAGTGAACAAACTATAATTAATGTAAAAAATAAAATTAAAAAAATAATACTTCTTCAAAGAATTTGTTTTCCTAGGCTTAAATTACTGTCAACTCAGGCCAGATGGCACTTGGTAATATGTGATCTCAATTCCTTTTCTTAATTCTTTCTAATATCCTTCCAGCATTCCTTTCCCCCTTTCACTCAAAATCCTCTTGTTTCTAGAAAGTACTCTTCCTACTTTCATGCCCTTGTCTCTGTGTGAGTCAGAGAATTTACCTAGAGTTGCTTGTAACAAGTGTGTATGTAGGGGGAGGGTATTTACTAGAAAACGGCTAACTTTTAGTGGCTATATCATTGAAGAAAATGATTCCTTCACCCCCCAGGAACCACTAGCTTCCCATATTCCTTAGAAGGAAGGGAAGATAACCTCTGACACTGTCCCTGAGGAAATAACAGAAGGATCTTCTCTGGCTAGTTTTATGTCAACTTAACATTAACTAGACTCATTTGAAAGGAGGGAACCTCAATTGAGAAAATGTCTCCCAAAGATCCAGCTATAGGTCATTTTCTTAATTACTGATTGATGGGAGAGTAGCCAGTATGGGTGGTGCTATCCCTGGGCTGGTGGTCTTAGATTCTACATAAAACAGGGCTGACCAAGCCAATAAGCAGCACCCTCCATGGCCTCTACACCAGCTCCTGCCTCCAGATTCCTGCCTTAATTGAGGTTTTGTCCTGACTTCCCTCAGTGAAGACCCGCTATCTGGAAGTGTAACGTGAAATAAAACCTTCTTTTTTGCCTTGGTCATGACCTTTCGTCATAGCAATGGTAACCCTAACTAGGACAGGCTCCACATTGTACAGGTACCCACAACTGTGGTGAGCATATAAGTGAAACCAGCATGCCGTGTCTACAAGACTTTGTTTTTCTGCATACGTCCCTGTCCACCAGTTCTGCATTCTGTCTACCCCTCTTCCACAATGATCCCTGAGCTCAATGCCAGTGTTTCACTATGTCAGGGTATGCTCCTCATTTATGCAAATGTGCTGCAGAGCTCCTCCATAAAGATGCTCAAAATGAAGGCAGCTTCACTTTTGTACCTGCGATATCTAAGCTGAACCTTCCTGGAAAGGAAAGCCCTTCAGTGGTTTTTGGTCTTCCTAATGTGAAGCAGCTCCAACATAGGACTAACCAGCCATCCAGACTCCTTAAACTGCAGAGTCATTTGAATGGCCAGGAATGGCAGAAGAACTGAACATGCGTGGACACTGGTGCTTCCTAACAATGTGCTTTCTGGGCCTCTCTTGCCTCTTTGATGATGGAAAAGAATATCACTGTGCTAGCTTCATTCTGTGGGTGTGACAAACACCAGGACTAAAAGCAGCGTAGCAGAGAAAAGGCTTACTTAAACATGGATCATTGTCTATCATTGCAGGGAGTGAGGGCGAGAACTCAGGCAGGAACCTGTAGGCAGGTCTGCGTCCTATTCTGTACATTGTTATGTCCAATCACGACACTCACATTGCAGTGGAAGAACAGCAGGCACTTGCTTGCTTTTGGGAATAAGCCGAGCTTATACTCAGCCACCCAGACACAGTGCCGTCCACAGTGTGCTGAGCCCTCCTACAGCTATTCACAAACAACACAATCCCCCCACCACAGTCTTGCCCACAGGCACATGTGATCTAGGCAATTCCTCAACTGAGTCCTCTTGGGTGACTATAGGCTGTTTCGAGTTGACAGTTACTGGCATAGTTAATCAAATGATATGCTGATTTCTAAACCTGGGCATTGTCTTATTTAACTAAATACTGGTTATTTTTAAATGTCATTCAATACCTAAACTCAGGAACAGAAATCATCCCTGTTATCACCCCTGTTATAATGGCAGTTGAAGTAACCCATCTTCTTTGCATCCTCACACACCATCAGTTAGAAACACAGACACACATAACACATAGTTCATATGTGCATCTTGTTTTTGTAAGGAAACAAGGTGGGCGAATATCCATCATTTCCAACATATTTTCCCTGGTCTGAAAATGATTGCTGCCTTCACCATCATTAACACCATTGACAGTCTCTCCACAGAAAGGCTGAGGCTGCATTCTTGGCAGCACTGTGCTGCCGAGACATCGACAGACTCAATAAATGCCCTAAAATTTAACATGCGGCTGCTGTCTGCTGAGCAGCTCTGGGCACAAATAGGTTTCTTTTATTATGGACAGAAAGGCCAAGTGAAATTTTAATCAGACAGACAAGGAAGGTATCTGAGAACACTGAAATGCCAGCCCTGCTGGTATTTCCACAATATTGAACTTGTCTTCTGGGGGCCTTTGTGGCTATTTCAATTAGCTGTGAGACACATCGCCTATGTTTTCACAGATTCTCGTCCTTTTAATTAAGCTGCTGTTCATCGGGATGTTAGAAGGCACATGATTCTTCTTGTAATACACAGAGTGCCAAAGAGGAAATTAAACAGTTGAAACATTTGGATTTAGAAAGTGCACCGTTTCCCCAGTCCTCGTGCACAAGGCCAGACTCAGGCAGTCTTCTTCCTCAGCCTTTTGAGCCATATCCTCCCTCTCACTTAAGCCTTTTGGTTGCATCGACATCAGATACTAGAGCTGTATGAGCATGGTGACTGCATGATAATCTTTCTTTGCTTTTTAGAACAATGTGAATTTGTATGTACTCAGAAGAAAATACACATTAGATAGTGGGCAGTATACTAAAACAAAAACCATTGAGCTAACCAACAATCTTAAAAATGAAAACAGTTATTAATATTATTAAAACAACCTGTTTACACTTTAGTAAGTTTATTTTTTTTGAAAATAATGAAGCACCTGTTTGTATGTTAAGATGCTTGAAAACACTAAAAATCCTTTGAAATGCTGGCATGAAGATAGGTCTATCATTATTTCCGTTAAAGCTTTGTCCAATTATGAATAATACTGGGTCCATTGAGAGATATTCCTTAAAAAATATAACTAGCATGTGAGGGCGCATAGTGCCATCTCTGACAACCATTCATTTCTCCCTCTCTCTACTTCTCTATCCATGCACGTACCCACCTATCCATCCATGTATCCATCTACTGAATGACCCATTTATCCACCTACTTATCCACTCATTATCACCCACTAATTGGTCCCTATATTTAAGGGCCTCTACATTCCTTCTTCCATTCCTTTGTTAAATTCAGAGTGTAATTAAGATCTTCCTTGAAAATATAATCAAGACGATAATCACTACCATTGAAATACTTTATGTCTTTCACTAAATTTGAATGTTGAAATTCTAACCATCTAGGTAACAATACTGGGTTTGTAGGAGGGGACTGAGGCAGGATGGAACCCTCCTGAGCAGGACCAATGCCCTTCACACGGGAACTCAATGGAACCTTTAACCTTTTCACCAATTCAAAGTTAGAAGAAAGAGTAAGTAACTATGGAAAGTGGAGTGACACCTTGAACTTGATTTTTCCAGTGTGGAGGTACCAGAATAACTCTACCTTTAGCAAGCTTCTCCTGGGTGTGGTATTTTGCAAAACTAACCTAAAAGGATGGTGGCAGTGATTATTATAATGTATAGTTATAACACACAGCTAGTAATGCAATACTTTGGTGGGGATCCCTGGTGAGATCTGAGCTCCACACTTCATTGTGTATACATACTTGGGGATTAAGTCTGCAAACATGCATTTCCTTGAAAAGTATCAGACAAGGATGTTCTTGACATATCTGAGTTTGTGTGGGAAGGGCCAAAAGGCAAAGTCAAGGGGATTTCATTGACTTCCTGCTTTATATATTTTTAAAGAAATTGTGTTTGCTTGAAGGTGAAGCTCCCATGGAGTCTGAGTGGAATCGTGGAGTCAGTAATTCTGAAGTTCCCAGAGCATTTCTGAGCCATCTAGCCTCTGGCTAACGAGGCAAGTCTTACTCAGACAGGCTTCTTCTCCTGCCAGCTGTCCACCCACAGTTCCAAAGCTAATTTTACTCTCAGAACTCACACTGATGCTTTGGCTTCCTGCTGATTCCTGACTAGTCAGGAACACCCTGGTTTGTTGGTGGATACAGTCGAGGGAGCATCAGGACACATGTGTCCTCCAGAAAAGGAAAACGACACACCTCAACCCGCCTGGCAGTAGCAACTATGATGTTGCTGCCCAAGCAGAGCCTCGCTACCTCCCTTTAAATGGCAGTTGAGGATATTTTGGTATGAAATGATTATACTTGAACACTAGCTATTTGAATTATCTCAACCAGGTTAAGTATAATATTGTGGGTACCAGCATTGTGTGTGTGTGTGTGTGTGTGTGTGTGTGTGTGTGTGTGTGTGTGTATGCATGTAGGCTACATGAATGTGGAAGTCAGAAAACAACTTGGTGCTTGATGTCATCTTTTTGGTGCTGGTTACTCCCTCCTTTCTTATTGCTTTTTCTTTTCTGTTCTCTTTTTTGAAACAAACAAACAAAACAAAACAAAACAAGAGCTCTCACTGGCTTTTATATTTCCATGCAAGGTTGGCTGGTCAGTGAGCTCCAACTCTCTCTGGCTCCTTTAACACTGACACTGCAGGTACACATTAACCACACAAAAATTTTTATTCTTAACATGGCTCCTGGAAATCTAACTCAAGTCCTCACACTTGAGAGGCAAATGTTCTGCCAACTGAACCTGCCCTGCAGCCTGACAATTATTTTTTAACAACAACAACATCAAAACCTAGCTTTCCCTCTAAATTATTGTGTCAAAGTCAGACACACAATGGCCCACGTTTGGAAAGATAAAAACTTCCTGCAGTGACTTAGAGAAGGATTTTGTCCACTGTCACCAGCCCACTTGATAGTTATTCACTGCTTGGGCCAATTGCATGGACTTTCTACATATTTACAAACATGAGTGTTAACCAGTATATGTATGTTTGAGTGTTTCTGTATACATGTATATATGTGTGTGTCCATGTACACTGTGTGTGTTTTGACGAGAGTGACATAGTGATTTTCTGTTTTGTGCTTTTCAACTTAATAAATTTGATAGCCTTTACATGGAGATGAACATGAGCATTTATTCAAGTTGAGCACAGTATTCCTGGCCTGTGTCTGCTTCCCTGCTCCTGATGGGCATTTACATGGTTTCTCATCAATTTTTGATAAGATTTCCTTTTCACTTAAATATGTGTATATTCACATGAGCCTAGGTCCTCACAGAAGCTATCGGAGGACATCAGATCTGTTGGGCCTGGAGCTATAAATAGTTGTTGAGCTGTGTGGGTGATGGAAACTAAACTCAGGTGAGACTTCTAGAAGAGAGCAGCAGCTGTTTTTAACTGTCTACTCACCTCTCCAGCCCCCCATTTCTGTATCTCCCACACACTGGGAACACACTCTGCAAATATGATTCCTGAGTAAATTTTTCTGTTATGGCACATTTCTTCAAATAAACAACGAATGAAAATGGCTTCTCATCTTCCAAGCTTTCTGCTAAGTTGAGCAGAAATACCAAGTTAACCAAGGAAGGAAGCCACCCTAGTTGGTCTTATGGAGAAAACAATAATTAAGAAAATATGAATCATAGGGAGAGAGATTGTTGGGAAAATACTTCCTTTGCTAGCATGAAGAGGCCCTGAGTTGATTTCCCAGTGTCATGTGCAAATACTGAGTGCTTGTAAAACAAGGACTGGGGATACAGGCAGAATGATCCCTAGACCTTAATGGCCTGCTAGTCTGAATAATTTGTGAGCTCTAGGCCAGTGGGTGGCATTGTTTCAATGACATAATGTTTCTGAGGACAACACTGAGGTTACTCTGTGTCCTCTACATCATGAACACACAGATGTACATACACGTCACACATACAAGGGAGAAGCAAGGTAGCTATTCTGACAGCCCCTGTGAAAGGAAGTAGAGGCCATGGTGGGGAGATTCTGAAGGACCTTTGGCATCATGAATCATAGATCAGGGGAGCAGTTTAGCATCTGTAGATGTTACATGACCAATAAAACTTCATGAATGGCAATGCTCACTTGGATCCTAGCGAGCAAGGCTGGCCTGTGGCATGAGCTGCTAATGCAATTTGATCATTTTTTTTAATTTATTCATTTGTAAGAAGCAACTTTAATATGCTTGTACAAACCTAGACAGCATGCTCATAAGTTCTAGCAAAGCCTGGAAGAAATTACACAAGGAGCAGCTGCTTCTAAATTATCTCAGGCAAAGAGGGGTGGGTGATGGCCAGCATTTCTGAGAGCAGCAGTCTTTCCAGGTCTATGAAGCAAAGCAATTTCCTGTGTATGCATGTACACACACACACACACACACACATACACAGCACACACATAAATATGTACGTATAAGCACAGTGTGTGTGTGAGTATATGTGTATGTGTGTGTGTTTGTGTCTGTGTGTGTACAAATGTATATGTTTGGTTATAAGTATATTCATGTATATGACTGTGGAGGCACAACTTCAAGTATTGTTTCTTAGGAATTGTCTACCTCATGTTTTAATAAATCGATCAATCAATTAATTAAGGATGTTTCAAGACAGGGCTTCTCTGTGTAGCCCTGGCTGTCCTGGAACTCACTCGGTAGACCAGGCTGGTCTCAAATTCAAAGATCCACCTGCCTCTGTCTGCCAAATGCTGGGATTAAAGTTGTGTGCCACCATGCCCAGCCGACCACCTTATTCTTTGAGACAGTGTCTCTCACTACGATCTGGAACATGTTAATGAGTCTAGGCTAACTGTCCAGTGAGCACCCATGATCCTCCTGTCTCCATGTCCCCACCATCTCAGTGCTGAGACTTTTAGTTCATACTGCTATGTTAAGTTTTACATAAATGCTAAAGCCTGAACTTAGGTGGCTGATACTTTACTGACCTGAGTTAATTCCCCACATACCAGTTTCTTGCTGGTTGATTGGTTGGTTGGCATTAACCTCTCATCAGACATGATGAATTTTTGCATACCTGAAAACTTTGTCATTCCTTATAGGTGGCTCAACCATATCTGCTTCACAGATGTTAAATATGGAAACTTCCAGGGCCACACTATCATGCTCTAGTACTTCATCATACCCTCATTTTATGGAAAACAATCTATGTCTTTTATGACTCTCTGGGTCTTCTGGGAATGGTCCCCTAAGTATGAACACAGATGCTGCCTTTGATGATGTAGATCAAGAAGGATGTTGTTCACCAAACTGTGATTAGAGTGGAGTCAGCTCCATAGGAGCTGGTTCTGAGGTCCAGCCTGTGCAAGCAGCTGGCTGCTAGTGATGCCTCTGCTCCATCCTGGTGTCCATGGTGATGTGGAGGCAGATGGTGTGAGCTAGGATCCTTAGCTTACTAGTCAGAACAATTTACATTGCTGTTTGCAAAGCCAAGGTGGAGACAAGCACTTCTTTTTTTTTTTTTTTAAAGATTTATTTATACAGTAGTCTACTTGCATGGGTGCCTACAAACCAGAAGGGGACACAAGATCTTATTATAGATGGTTATGAGCCACCCTGTGGTTGCTGGGAATTGAACTCAGGACCTTAGGAAGAACAACCAGTGCTCTTAACCTCTGAGCCATCTCTCCAGCTAGAGACAAGCACTTCTTCTGCCATCAGACATAAAGAAGCATAGATGTGAGGGGGCACAGACTAAGGACTGGTTTGATTTCCCCTTGCCTCTCTCGTTACTTCAGGAGATGATGTGCTTCCCATACAATAGGGCTTTAGCTACTGTGAAACATCTGAAAATTGCCAATATGTACAGCCTTTGTTTTAAAACACTCTTCTTTATAATTAACTAAAATTTCATAATACAATTTCTCTATGGAAAGCACAGAGGCTGAATATTTCCTAGAGACAAAAAAAAAAAAAAGCAGCTTGTTGGTGCCTCATTGAGGAGTGACACCGGAGGAGGCTCCACACTGGTGAAGTGTGGAGACCTTGAACACATAGAAGAAAGCAGCATACAGTCTCAGTTCACTGTCATCTTGCGAAAGGTTAGCACATGTGGCCAGGCATTCTAAGGAATCCAGCACCCATGATTTTATGTATACCATTTACAATATTTGAATATTAGTCACTAATGCAAAATTTCTAAAAATCACTTCTCATGCAAACAATTTCTGTCAGCCACACACAGTCCACAGAAGGAAGATGACCAGTCTGTCTAGGCTAAAAGCAGCATCTGCTGCATTAAACACTATTGGCTAAATATGGATAGATGGGTGGGTAAGTGGACACACGGATGGGATAAGTGAGTGGAGGGATTTATAGGTAGATAAAGGGATTTGGAGGTGAGCACATAGGTGGATAGATCGTAGACTTGGGTGGCTTGTCTGGATGGATAGATGGTTCTAACCTTGGATGGAAAAATGGGTAGCTCCTGTCCATAACTAATTGCTGTAGTCATGTGGATTCTAGCAATAGAATCCTGTTCTCTTGTAGTCCTTGTGGACAGAAATCTGTAGTCATTGTTACTAGGCTTATGTCAAGGTCCTAGAAGGGCTTCATGCCCCGTTCTCTGGGTTGTTACATGATGATATGTCTGTGGCTGGGATCCTATAGTCTTCTCTTCTTGTGTCTCCACATCTTTCACAGACAGTTGTAAGTAGGGATATCTAAATAATCAAGGATGTTTTTCCATCTCAAGAAACTCAGTCACATCTACAAGTCACATTTTCCTTATAACATTTCTAGGTTCTAGGAATGGGGACCTGATATTCTTGGCTGGCTATTACCCAGAATTCTACAGTAACTGTGAGAATGGTCTTTAAATAAGGAACACTTCCTTTGCTAGAACATTCAGATGACCTGTTCAGATGACCTACATGCTGCAAACTAGCTTTCCAGGAGAAGTGCATGCTGGAACATCCCTGTGCAGTTGCAGTACATGCTGGGTCCACATGTAGGTCATGCTGGGAATCAGCTGTCCAGTTGAAGTACATGCTAGGAACTAGCTGTGAAGGAGCTAGCTGTCCAGACAAGTTACGTGGTAGGAATTAGCTGTACAGAAGAGGTGCATGCTGGGAACTAGCTATGCAAGAGAAGTTTATGCCTGGTACTTGCTGTGTAGGAGTGAATGGCACTGGTAGAGTCCTGGTATCAGGAGACCATGTGAGAAGGTGACCCCATTTTCAAATTATAGGTATAATTGGTATGACTAGTCCCAACTAATTCCTTGGCAACCAGTACAAAGAAAGCCTATAGTGCTGTCCCTGAGAAAACCATATTTATCTCTCCATTTCTATTTCTTAAGAGTGTATGAACTTGGGAAAAATATTTCACTTCTCTGTCTCAGTTTCTTCTTTTTTTAAAAAAAAAAGGGGGGGGATGACCAGCATTTAACTCTTAAGGTCTGAGAACATTAATGCATATAAAGTTCAACTGCCATACATGTTAGTTGCATTTATTGCAATGTTGGTACTGATTTTATTACCATGGTGATGATTTGAATGGCAGTGGTGATACAGTGATGCCTGACATTAGCATACCTTACATATTGACTGCACATGACAGGATTTCAATTCAGATGGGATTAATTGCTGTTATGCTTCCTGTTACTTTGTCCCTTGCTCTTGGGGATCTGTTGTTTAAAAGACATTTAGGGGTCTGTGGGATAGCTCAGCAAGTAAAGGTGCTTTCTGTCATGCCTAACACAATCTCTGGATCCCACATGGTAGAAGGAAAAAAAAATGATTATCAGAAGTTGTCTTCTAATCTCCACAAACTTGACACGCAGACACGCAGAATATAAAAACATCTTAAAAGGACTTTACTGTTGATGGGTGAATGTTACCTTCAAGTCTGGTGTCGGCAGATAGTCTCAGCCTCCTTTCATATCTGATGTTGGTGGATGCTTTGGCCATGTGGGATATGAATTCCTGAAGGACGTTAGCATTTGGTCTTCTACTTTTTTTTTTTTTTTTTTTTTTTTTTTTACTCTCTATAAACTAGTGATGGAATTAATTTACATGGCCTGTAGCAAATGCTCTGGGCCTGCACAGGGCTCATTTGTGAACCTGTAGCCATTTATCTCCTTGGTTAGATTTGTTTAATAGTGGATGGTGCCATTGGCATAATGTGTCTCACCATGCAAAAGGGAAGCTGTACCGTGACCTCACTTGAAGAAGCCACTATGGGATAATTTCTTTCCAGCCCATGACTGACATTGCAGTGTGGTTACAAATGATCAGTGCGGTGGATGGCTAATGCAGTCTGGACCAGGATTCCTATGATTTATGCTGATAATTAGCTCTTCCTGGGAGATGGCCTCCATGTCTAGGTAACTTCTATTTTTTTTGCAGTCATCTCCATAATGAGCTATTAGTCTACAGGCCAGAAAGAAAGGACAGAAGAAGGAAGGAAAGACCTCAGGCTTTCCTGGGGTCCTTATTCTTTCTTCAAATTCTAATTTAGTTAAAGCCAAATGTGACCATGTTACCTTTTACAAAAAAAAGTAATTCATTCATTGCTCTGAATTGCAAAAGCAACTCAAAAGTAAGAGGGTTAGACTCTAACTTGTCTTTATAATTGTTTCTGGAGTTTAGACAGAGCATGCATTTTGCCATATTCATCTTCTCTCAGTTCCACCATACAAAAAGAGACTGACAGCATTATCAGACTTTTTAGTTGGGGAGAGTAAGCAGAGGTGAAGGGCCCATCAGCCTGTTTTAAGCAGAAGTCTTCAGGGATGAATAACAAAACCAGTATAGAGGAAATGGGCTAATTCTTAAGAGGCTTATGTAAGGGATATATGACATAAACACAAAGTTCTATGGTAGCCAGGGCACAGTCACGCTTTAAGGACATCTGAAATGGGGTATTGAGTTTAGGTCTTCCACGCCCACTTGCTTGCCATAATTACCTGTTTCTCACAGCCAGTGGTAACCCCTAGACCCCCTAACTCATCTTGCTGCTTCTGAAAGTGACTTGTTTCTCTTTATTTTGACTGACACACAGCAGGAGGAACTTGGATTGTTAATATGAGAACCCTGGGCTAGTGCCTGGGGCTTTTGTTTGGCTCTTGAGCAATGACTGCAGTTTCTGAACAAGAGTTGTATTGGTAAAAGCAGTTTCTGCTACTAGGCTGTTCAAACTCCATCAAGGAGGACTGTCACATTGAATGAACACTCCCCAGTATTTGACACAGAATTGAACACCAGAGTGAGCATGCATTAAACATGAGCGGGAAGCATGTTAAAAGTCCACCCCACATTGAGAAGACCAAGCTAAAGGAGTTAGGCCACCAGCAGGCAGTCACAGAAACAGACTATCTTTAAAACTCTGAAGAGATACCTCCAAACCAGACAAACTGTTCTTATTTGCTTACTGTCACATGTGTGACAGCCTTGGGAATTCATCATCTACCTGTGGGGTCATATATCATATATCCCACAAAACAGATATTTACATTGACTCATAATAGTATCAAATTATAGTTATGAAGGAACAATGAAATTATTTTACAGTTCGGGGTCACCACAACGTGAGGAACTGTATGAAAGGGTCATGGCATTAGGAAATTTGAGAACCACTGCTCTAGAGCATTTTGATAATCAAGAACTTTGTTTTCTTCCTCTCACCCTTTCATTTCTTTTACCATCTTTTTATTTTCCTTCTCCGTCTTTTCTTTCTCTTCTTTGTTCTTTCCTTCCCCCCTTTCCCTTTCTCTATCCTCCCATCTTCTCCTCTCTTTCCTTCCTCCCCTTCACACTTGTCTTCTTTCCCCACAAAGCCATCAGAGCCAGTTCTGGAAATATCTAACTGATCAGATCAAGCTCCTTAGATTTTCCCATAGTTGTTTCTTGTTGACTGTGACATGACAATAGAGGAGGTTGATTCATAGTCCATTCTATATGACAGGCATCTCTGAATTCCCAGAAACTCTTTTTGCTAGGAAGTTAGTCTCCTGGAGCCAGCATTGGATTAGGTGGGAGGCCCTGACCTGGCCAAGCAGGCATCATGGTTATTTCAGTGCTTTTTGTTCATCCCCAAAGTAGAAAGGCCATGGCTACCCACCCTTAAAAGGAACAAATTCTCCCCTATCAATTTTTCCCCACTGTTTAAAGATAGGGTATTACAGTGTCACAGGGATGATTGGAAACATCATGAACCAGAGGAAAGTGATGAGCCTACTCCCCTCTTGTGAAAAAATTATTTATATTCTTGAGTACTTCAAGATATTGAGACTGGTTAAGCATCCCAGTGATAAGTAAATGGGGCTATCTCAATCACATCAGATGGTTGGACATCCCAGGGATAAGTAAAAGGGCTATGTCAACAACATCAGATGGTTAGACACCCCAGTGATAAGGGGCTATCTCAATCACATCAGAGCATAAGGCCATTATAATGTCCATTCTGTCAAATCCCACTGTCCTGGCTCAAAGGAGGTGTGTAAAAATTTGTATTTTAAACATTTTCATTCTCAACCCATTCACAGGCAGACACCCAAATCTTTCCATTTGGATAATCCAGCTGTGAAATGATCCTTATGAAAATAGAGGAAGGGATGGAGGCAGAAAGTAAGACAGTGGTTTTCCTCTACAGCTGGGATTTGAATATATCATTGCATGTCAGTCAGTTAGCCCCAGTTCTTTTCTGGCCCAGTGTCATCTTTGTTTTGCTTGTGGTGTGATTATTTCAAAAACTGCAAGACATCCCTGGAAACTGATTTTAGTTTAGTCAAGAATTTTATGGTTTGTGAGTATGAGGGCTAGAGTGATGACTTGGTTTTTAAAGAGCTTCCTACAAAAGCATGAGGACCTGAATTCAGATGCCCAGAACTCATGTAAAAGCTACGTGAGATAGGGCAAGCATCTGTAACCCCAGGGCTGAGCGGTACAGAGACAGGCTGTTCTCAGGGTAGCTGATTGGTGAGCTCTTTATTTAGTGGGAGACCCTGTTTCAAAACGTAAGGTCAAGAACAGTAGAGGAGGACACCCAATGTTGATCTCTGGCCTCCACATGCACACACACACAGACACAGATATATACCACATATGCACAAATACAAATATATATACTGCACGTGACTTTTTAAATTCAAAAGAATTTTGTGGTTTTGAGGAGGTTTTTGCAGCCCCTGAAGGTGGGACACTCAGTTCCTGGGTGCTGATATATAAAGCATGCTACAACATATCGATAGACCCTCTGATTCCTAAATAGATAAGCGAATACCAACGAAGAAATCAACACTTTTGCCTGGGACCCGTTGTAAAAGATGCATAGGTAGTATATAAATCACATTATTTCCAATGAGCCAGGAAACTGAATCCCAGGAAGCACTGGAGGAAGCATTGCCGTGTGACCACAGAAAGAGTTAAGCCATTTTTCTATTTACATGGTTTATTTCACAAGTGTCTGACTCATTGGGCATAGCTAGCACAGTTAAATTACAAAATTACTATTTGGTCCCTTTTTTATTGACTACAATTCAAGGCTGCTTCAAGCCTCCCAAATTTAATCCCCCCCTAGCTCTTTGGCAAGAATATTACCTTTTATTTTCACTGTTAAACTGTGCGAGATACCCCTAAGGCTACACGGAGACTAGCTCTCTGTGATGGTGGCTAACGGAGTGTATCACTTTTTCATGATTTCCCATTCTCCTGTAAATTGGGAGAGGCAGGGAGAGCAGTGGAATGGGAATTTTGTGTTGTCAGCACTTTCCTGCCACAGTCTCAGCCCATGTGGTGGCTGTTTTGGTAATTAATTATCCTGTGTTGGTTGCTCATCATTCCAAGCTACCATTTAGCAACCTGTCAAATCCTGAGCTAATGAGCCCATCTCATGGAATCTCATGCATTTATTTTACTTTAGTTTTTAGTATCATGACAATGCTGGGTTTTGATGTATAAGAATAGAGTTAAGAGGAAGGTGGTTAGACAATCAATTGTTATGGGTAGCCCACCAGAGGTGACCACTCAGACGTAATTTGTAGATTATTGAATGTCTTTATTCCAGCAGGCTGTGACTGCACTCAGATGTTCAGGACCTCTGTCCTGAGAATTTAGAGCAAAAGACTCTTAAAGGTCAAAACCATATCCTGGTATTTATTCTGCAGGTATAGAAGTGTGTGTGTGTGTGTGTGTGTGTGTGTGTGTGTTTGCACAAGCAAGCAGTTTAACAGAAGCTAAGGTAAGTTAGCTAGGGCATCTTGACTCCAAGTTCTTAAAATAGAGTTGGGTAATTTTCCATGGGATTCTCCATCAAGGAAACCAAATTCTAGTTAAACCTGAAATGGCCTCAGCAAGAATACAAGATGGGGGAACCTCTGCAGTGTTTTGCCCTGTCACACCATGAGAACATAAAAGGCTTGCCTTGGCTTTCCCACATGTTCCCACCAAGAATGGGCCATTGAAGGTATATCACTGACTTTAAATAATTTGAATGTGTTATTAGTATGACAGGGGGTGAGAAACACACAAAGCACATGGAAGTCATGGGACAACTCTAGAGTCAATTCTTATCTTCCTTTGTGGGTTCTGGGCATTGAACTCAGGTGTTCAAGCCTGTGCTGTAAGCACTTTCACACACTGACCTACAGCACTGGCCCTGTGTTGACTTTTGAAGGACACACGCGAGACTGAAGTACCTTGTCCTAATGGTAAATATGATTTAATAGTGAATGCATGACATGGCTCACTTCAGACTCTTCTTTGTGAAAGTGCTTTTAAAATTCATATTCTTGGTAACATTTTTATGCCAGAAGCATGAGGGGCTATTGTGTACCGCATGCTTCTGTCATTGATGGCATTCTTCCCTTCCATGACAGTGGATGCACAGTAGCCGTATTGTTCCTACATAGATGAAGCACCTTGGTTTCAGGACAGGGTTGGAGCACTGCTTGAAGCTTCATTTGCTCTGATAGTCAGTGTTTCCTGCTTCAGATTGTGTGGTAACAGCTCAGCTGGAACAGCGAGAATCCATCTGGGTGTCCATCAATGGATGAATGAGAAAGAACATGTAGTGTGTACGCATGAGAGAGTTTTATTCAGCCATAAAGAAGACTGCAATTATGTTATCTGCATGGTGTAATTGGAGACGGTCATATGAAATGAAGTCAGCCATAACCAGATAAAACACATACAACATGTTTTTTCTTCTCATGAATGTAACCTGAGTTTTGTGCACACACACACACACCATGAAAATAGGAGGTCCATTTAAGATGGAACAGGATTAGCAGACAGTGGCAGGGAGTGACAGGAGAGGGTGGTGAGTGGGAAGCAAATATAGGAGGCACACGACTTGACTCGCCTCATAAGAAATGTCATTGTGAAAATATTGCTTTATAAAAAGAATATATACCTTGAACTGGAATAACAGCTTCTTGATAATGACTGTGTCCCATCTTGATGCAGAATAGGAGCTGGGACCAGAGGGAATTTTACACATAAGTATATGGGTCTCCACTTTGACTCTTATATGGGAACTATCCAATGAGACTACACCAACCTTCCTTCTTTTCTGAGTTGAAAGGCTTAGCTGACGCAAAATTAGAGACAGACCATTTACTCTGCATAGAAAGAAGTGGGTTCTTCAGCTCAACAATCAAACTTCAGACCAATAGCTACTTCTGAAGCTTGGGCATCGCCTTGGTGTCTCATGATTGGGAGTATCTGCAGTTCAAATGAAGGAAGATTTTGTTTTGAGGATTTTTTTTCCTTGTCAATCAAAAGCAGCTAAAACTACTTCCCTGTAGTGTAATTTAGCTGAGTAGTATACTTGCTTCCACATAGAGACCGAAAATGAGAATGGAAGAGGGAAACAGATTATTTTCCCTTACTACTGTTAGTGTTGATAGTTCCTCCTCAAAGCAAGCTTGAAGTACAAACTAATTTTTTCCTTCTAATGCGAGGATGGTATTGATTCTGTGTGAACATAAATTCTCTTGAGTGTTAGTTGCTCTCATATGACCTGTTGATTGTGTTTGTTGTGTTTTTATAATACAGGGCAATGCTTTGCTCCCTTCCTCAAACGTGAGAAAACATATATTTGATCATGTATCCCATATTTCAGGCTTATATTAATTCTAAGATAACTCCTTTTACTTGTGGTCTGTCTGTTTATCAGGAAACTCAAAAGTTCGATGGCCATGGACAACTTCTAGCACTGGTTTTATTTTTCTTAAGATGGTATCACTGTGTTTCTCAGACTGCCTTCTAATTTATAATTTCCCTGCTCTCCCAAGTGCTAAGATTACAGGTGTGTGTGCTCCATGCTCAGCCTGCCATTTTGTCTTCTACAGCACTGTACTCTAATGACAGCAGACCCACAGATTTGTGCATTTGTGTGTTCTTGGTAGAAATCTGAGCTGATCTGAGCCATTATTTGTAGCGAGTTTCAAAGGACTCTGAAGAACTCTGTGTTGATACTTCACCTCTTTGGACTTGTCAATTGTGAGTCACTCAGGGTTATAACCGTTGAATTCAATACTTTTAACTGACTACAATATCAAAGAAATGAGAAAACACCTTCAAGGCTGACTTTTGGCAATAATGGACAAGTTAATATGAAGCTACTGTAGCCCCAAAAAAGATATTGGCATACATATCCTCTCTGTTCCCATTCCTGTTTTATTCCTTTGATTATGCATAGCCTGGTTCTCCTCCCACTTAGAGGAAGGCAGTGGAGAGAAGTGGTATTGATGAGAGCTGATTAAGCAAATTAATGAATTGAGACAGCTGCATAGTGAGTGAGAAGAATTTGAGGAACAGAATTGGGTTTTGCTCATTGACCGTACAATGTAGGAGTTTAAACCACATGGGGATGTTAAGGAACAAGTTATATTGCCAAGGTAAGTGAAGAAAAACTATTTAAAATTGCATATGCATCTTATTTTTCTTTTCCAAAGAATAGTCTCAGGCTGGCTAAGCAGTGCCTTCCTGCCAGATACTGTTCTAGCCCCATTTTCAGAGTCAGCAGCAGTACCAGAAATCATTTTTTTTCCAGCCAATATGTGTTGGAAGTCATCTGCAAGCCAGGCTCAGGCTTGGGCACTTTATGATGCTCTGAATTCTGATGAGTATGTCTTCTCCTTGGATTGTTTGATTTGTAATAAAGTCCAGTGTCCTGTCTTAAGATGCTAAATATTCATGACTGAAGGTGATTATCATTTCACATTCTTCACATTTTATTTATTTATCTATTTTTTTAGTTGTGTGTGTGTATGAGAGAGAGAGAGAGAGAACCCAAGGCATTAGTCCTCACCTTCTACCTTCTCCGAGCCAGGATTTCTATTATTTTTCTGCTATGCAAACAAAGTTAACTGGCCTTATTTTTTGTTTGTTTGTTTTTAGGGATTCTCCTTGTTTTATATTACAGCTCTTGTCAGGTAGCACTCAAATTGCAGACAAAGGTTACCCACCATTCTTTGTGTGAGTTCCAGATATCCAAACTTAGGTCCTTACATTGCATTGAAAGTGCCTAACACACTAAGATATCTCCCCACATTAGAAAAAGAGAGAAAGATATTATTATTCCGACTGGGATATTCAGGCCCAAGTGTTCTAACTGTTTTCTGGTGGGACTATATGTTGAAGAAGTTACTTTGAGAAGCACTTAACAACATCCTGGTTTGTTCATGTATGTAACCTGGTATATTTAATCCTTAAAGTTGTGCATGCTGGAGATCTAGTCCAGAAGACTCACTTTTCACCTGAAGCAAAAAATTATGAACAATAGCCAGATATGGTGCCTGTACTTGCTATTATAGCAGAGCAGGGCTAGAGATAGATGGACTCACTGGATGGCCAGTCAGGTCTACTTGGTGAGATCCAGGCCACTGAGAGACCCTGTCTCAAAACAAAACAAAAAGATAAATGGCACTTTAGAAGTGACACTGAGCTTTTCTTCTGGCTTCCACAGGTATAAGAACACATATACTTACATGCATGTGTATGCACCTACAGAAACACATACAGAAGAAAAAGGGGAAATAGGGAGGGATGGAAAGAGGGAGGAAAGTAAGGAGAGAGAGATAAATGAAAATGAACAAAAGTCAACTGAACAAAACTTAATGGCCCACCAGTAGGGGATTGAGAAATAAACTGTAACAATTTCACATTTGGAATGCCATACTATATTTAAAATGAGTAAATTATATCTCTGTATGTCAACATAGGTAAATCTCTAAAACATAATTTTGAACAACTCAAAGTCACCTGCAGAAGGGGGTTACAGAGTGACATTAGTTGTAGTATCTTTGAACATGAAAATTATATTTATGAATATATTATATATATGTAATATTCTCTCTGACCACATTCACCTATGGATAAATAAGAGGGAGGAGCTTGGGAATGATAAATACTAATTCAAGAAGTGTGTCCATCCCTGTTGGAAAGAAGGGAATATCGGAATATCTTGAAGTCAGAGAAGGCAAATGAGAGAGATTCAGTTATATTTGATGCATTTTATGCTGCAGGCTGCAGGGTGGATAACAGAAGTGGCTGTAGCATCTTCTCTTTTCTTTATATGACTGATATCTTGCACAAGAGAAAAACAGTATTTCAGAATCTGTTGACATTGGTTGTGTGTGTGAGAAAGAGAGAGAGTGTGTGTGTGTTCATGCTGAATCTTTTAAACATCAAGTTTGCTTTCTCTCAGGTGACCAGCATCTGATCATTTTCAGGACTTTGAAAGGTCTTTGCAAAAAAAAAAAAAAAAAAAAACAAAAAACAAAAAACAAACCCAATGGCCTTTTGGAGTGAATATCTTAGGGCAGATGAGCAAAGGGAGGGAGGACCCTCAGCCCACAAGACAAAACCTGGATGTGTCCAGTGGTTCCCTGATGGCTTTGATCAATGTAAACTGCTAATTGAAAGGTCTGCCTGTGTCTTCCTTCAGAAATGATTTCCTCCCCGACTCAATTACTGGGATAATTGCTTCCAGTCTCAATGTTCTTTTAACTGAGCAGATCCAATGTTAGCATCAGAACCTTTTATTCTGTACCTCTGTGTTGTTTCAGGGAACAAGCCTTCTGTGGGCCCTTCAACTTCAGCATTACAGGACTGACACATACTCTCTTCTGTTTCTCCCTGTGTGTGATGAAGTCAAGTTTGTTTTGGAAAGTTGGGATTTCTTTCAGATTTAGAATTGTTTAAAACCTCATTGATAACAAATATTTTACCAGGGTGATTTCTTCTTCTCCCTCCCCCTTCTGCCTCTCTACTGAATTTTCTTTTCCTTCTTTTATGTAGAATACACTTTTTCCTCTGGTCATGAATGTCATTAGTGTCAGCAACTATTCCCTATAGCACAACTGTAGAGGCCTGTAAGAGGAACTGGCTGGAACTGTGCAACTGACTGGGGCGATGACTCAATTAAAAGCTTGGTTACAAACTGTGGGGCATGGCAGGCAAAGACACAAAACTCAGGTCAATATTGATGGTGTAGGGGAAGCACCCCATGAGAACATGTCATTAGAGTGCAGGGAAATTTGCGAACTGTACTTGACAGCAACACAATGAGTTTCTGTATCTATTTTTAAGAAGATATAGGGCTTATGATATGCTTTATTTATGGACATTAACTGGGGATTAGGCACTATTATGCATACAATGATGAGCTTAAGAATTTTCTTTGATTTTTTTAAATTTTTTAAATAACCTATCAAACTCAATGTGTTTGATGAGTTATAATATCCTCCTGGTTGTGGACCATCTATAGGATGTAGTCGACCTGCCTGGGGTCACACTCTTAAAGACAAATGATCCAGAAGCCAACCGTCAGGTTGGGGGCTCATGAGTTACTCCACCTTATACTAGAATTGGACTGGCTTGATCCTTTGTAGGGTTTCTTATAGGCAGCTATGGCTGCTGTGGGCTCATGGGTTCATTATCCCTGAAATGCTCAGTTAATACTGGTTTGTTCCAATCCCTAAGGTGTCTTGCTCCTACAGTCTTTCTATAGAGCAGTCTTTCTTGCTCTTTGTCTTCTATAATTGCCACTGAGCCCTGGTTGAGGGTTGTGCCTTAGACATCTGGTTTGCTGCCCGAGTAGTCCACAGATAATGTTTCTCTGCCTAGTTGTGGGTTTCTGTGTTAAATGTTTTCCACTATACAAAATCTTCTCTGATGAGGAATATATGGATATAGAAATAGAATTTTAGAGGGCAGTTTGGTAAGACTTTGGGAAGGGTGAGTATGTAACAGTGGCTGTTGCACAAGTTAGGGGGAGAAGTGGAAATCACATGATCAAAATACATTGTATACCTGGAATTCTTTAAAATGTTTCAAAAATATTATATTTAATTTTAAAAACTGTGCTCTGAAATGCTTGCATATTTTCACATCTTTCAGGTCTTACAGTTTTTCTTTCTCCTTTTCTATAATGTTCCCTGAACCTCTGGGTGGGTTGATAGAGATGTCATGTTTAAAGTTGTTCTCCACGCTTTGAGAATTTCTTTATGTGTCTGTGCACTGCCTGCTGTCCACTGCTAAATAAGCTTCCTTGACCACGGTGTGGTTGTCATTGGTTGTACAGGTAACAGGAGCACATATTTGAGAGAAAGAGCTTGGACAGTAAGCTGACACAATGGAGGAGAAAAGAGAAACAATCACCATTCAGTCTACATAGAAAGGCCAAGCAGTGTAGATTGCAGCACTACAGAAACACAGGGCTAAAGAAGCTCTACCTTGCAAAGGAGCCTGAAAAAAGGTGGTGGCATTTGATGTAGACCTGGGAAAATGGCAAGGTTTTTAGGCAGAGGAGAATGCACATAATGCAGGCAGAACAAGCAATTCAGAAAAAGCAGGGATACATATGGAAAATGGAGCATCATTGTATGAAGAGGCTGAACAAGGATGTAAAACGACCACTGATAATTCATCATAGCAGTATCAACCAGACTTGAGTCCAGAGATGCAGAGACACTACAATGCAGTCAGCTCCCAAAGTTTCATCTTCACATAAATATATTCCATATTAAATAGATTTCATTATTATTTGAATAAGTGCAGAAAAGGATTTCTCAAAACCCAACATATTTCCACCTCAAATCCTGAAGAAATATGGGTTAGAAATAGCATATCATAGTATAATAAAAACTATTAAAATAAAACAGCTAGGCTACAATTAGCTCTTTTTCTAGAATGCAAGGTCACAAAGGAGTGTCTCAGCCTGATGGCAAGACCATGGAGGTAAAAGGATTGTCTGGGTGTTCATTGGATGGAGTCATCAGATATAAATGTTCAAGATGATGCAGAGGTGACAGGAATCATGTGAGAAGCTGAGACGGTGAGGACTCTTTAAAATAAGAGGAATTTGAAAGCTCTCTACTGAGATATTGAAGAGAATGGAAAGAGCCATAAACAAGCAAGCTTGGATTTCTGGTCTTTCTTACTTCATTTTGTAGTTTATACAATTAGCAAAGACAGTTTCTGTTGACCTTACTTCCTCATTGTATAAAGAAATACTTATATAAATAAATATCAGTAGAAAGCTGCAGCTCTCCCTGGTTGCTTGTCTTATATTCTGGGTCCCAGGAAGATAAACAAAGAGGCAGAGAAAATCATTCTGAAATACCAAGGGTCTGGACTTTAAGGGGTTATCCTAAGGGCTGGGGATGTATACCAGTTGGTAAAATACTTCCCTTGCATGTATGAAGCCTTAGTTCCAAACCTTAGCACTACAGACATTAGGTGTGGTGGTACACCCCTATAATCCCAGCCCTTATGAGATGAGAGCAGGAAGGTCAGAACTTTAAAGTCCATCTTGACTACATACCACCAACCTACTCTGCTTGAGATCTATTCTCAAAAATTAATTGATTAAAATTTTTAAAAAAATCTGCATTGATAGTCTGCAGGGCAGAGCCTTTCAGAAGTCCTCTGTGTCAGGCTCCTGACTTGTTCCCTCTTTTCTCCTTCTTCTGATGTCTATCCTCTTTGCCTTTCTGGATAGGAATTGAGTATTTTACCCTGCACAGATATAGCCCATGGCAGTTCAGTATCCAAGTGGGTTCCATTGTAATATGAACAGGGACTGTCTCTGATATGAACTGATAGGCCTACTCTTTAATTACCTCCCCCTGAGGGGGAAGCAGCATTACCAGGCCACAGAAGAAGACACTGCAGCCACTCCTCATGAGACCTAATTGACTAGGATCAGAAAGAAGGAAAAGAAGACCTCCCTTATCAGTGGACTTGGGGAGGGACATGCATGCAGAGGATGAAGGAAGGGAGGGATTGGGATGGGAGGAGGGAGGGAACCACAGGGGCGATACAAAGTGAATAAAGTGTAATTAATAAAGAATTAATTTTTTTAAAAAAATTAAAAAGGAGCTAGATAGATGGCTCAGTGGTTAAGACTACATATCATTATATCCCTAGACTCTCTTTTAATGCCAAAGTATAACTCTTCCAGCTTGAAAAATTCAAAAACTAAGCAATTAGAGATCATTTTTCATTTTATCCAATCCAGTAATTTCAAGACATGAAAACATTCCCCAAATAATAGTATGCACAAAGTGACTTATAAGCAAGGACTTTTACTTTATTTGCATAAGTTCAGAAATTTTTACCAAGTTCAGAAATGAAAACACCACACCCAGAAAACCAGAAAGATTATGATCTCAGAATACAAAAGAAAGAAAGAAAGAAAGAAAGAAAGAAAGAAAGAAAGAAAGAAAGAAAGAAAGAAAGAGGAAGTAAGGCTTAGTTTAAAAATTTTTCTATTCTCCCTTTTATATTGTGGACAAAACCATACATAATCCCAAACTGTGCAGGTCAAAGAAAGGGGTCTTGGAGGAGTGATCCCATTCAATTCGTTTTATTTGTGCACAGTGGAAAGTTTCAACTGTTATTGGTAAACATGCAGTCTTGAAGAAGATGAATCTTTCTGGAACAAGCTGGTTCTTCAGAGTTTGATTTTCCTCTGAAATGTTTCAGATGAACAGAAGGGGAATTTGTTGCTCAAGTCTCCCTATTGGGATTGAGTTTCTGGTATATATTTACCCAAAGGGGGGGTTTTACATTTTTCTTTATGACTGTAAATTTGAAACAGGAAAGTTAAATATAAACTTTCTTCCTTGTTCCCAGTTTCACTTTGTATCAAGATTTGGAATTCCAGTTGTTTGTGATAATTTCTTCATAATGAGGTAATGAGTTAATTATAGGCATACTTACACAGTTCTAATTTTGAGTGCTGTTGACACTTGATACACAGTGTGTTCACCTTCTCTTTCCTTCTTCCCTTTCCTTCTCCCCTTCCTTCCTTTTATTCCCCCCCACTTTATAAATGTAGTGTCCCATCTACACCAGGCTACTCACTACATAGTATCTGTTGCTCACGATCCTCCTGCTGGGATTATAGACATGTGCTACCAAACAGAAATTTATCTTTCATTTAAGGTCATAAGCACCCTGGCATAAAAGAGTTTTCCACCATTGTTAAATGTAATACTAATCATGGGTTGTTAGTTCTGGAAACTGCACAAGATGTTAGAGACATATTTTTATGTTGCTCCGTAGATACTTTGTAATCAGTTATGGATTATAACTTATGGATCCATAAGTTAATATGTATAAAAAATATCCCATATCCTTCTTCATGATATCTGAGCCAACATGGCATTTCCTAATACCTTTCATTACTAAAATCATTTTGACTTTTTGGATTTTTCTCTGTTTATTGTGTATTTCCAGTTGCTGGTGGACATATGTATTCTAATGTGTGTGATAGATTACATATCTGGGTTGAAGCATTCAGGTGCAATTAAGCGCTCATTGGTGTGTACAGTTCCTTTTGTTTCTGACACATCTCTTGCTTTGAAAATATATTAGTGTTGACATAGTACATGAAAAGAGAAATGCCATCTTCTAAGCATGACATAGCCATGGAAACCAGGAACCCACAGCAGCTATGCATATGGATTCCGGATCCACAGAAGTCAGGCCCTCCCATACATAAGTTAGAAAGGCGCCTAGGGGCTTAGGGGAGGAGCCAACATTACCAAAACCTGCTGACCAATTGGTACCCTGCAGGTTCCTGGAGAATGGGGAAGAACAGTATCCAGCTGTAAGACCATTGGTGAGTCCACCAGGCTGTTATAGTTAGTGCCAAATTTAGAGTCACACAGATGACCCTAGTTAAACTCTGTGAACTGTAAAAAAAAACAAAAAACAAACAAACAAAAAAAAAACAAAAAAAAAAAAACGCAAAATATACAAAATGATGGAAACACATTTGTGCACAGGTGGATCATGTAGAGGGACCAGACTGTATGCTATGCAGGCACAAAATTGCACAAGAATAAAAATTAGTAATGATTTAAAAAATTAGGGTAAAAGTTAGATACAAAAAGAAAAAGCTAACCATTGTACTTTCTCCTAATAAAAACTAAACCAAGTCAATAATAGATATAAAATAAAACAGCCAGGGAATAATGAAGCCACAGTAATGACTAGGATAAATTTTTGGATAAAGAGACAGAGAAAGAGATTAAAATAGAAGATAGAGGTGGTATATTTGATGAAATATTTCATCTATTCTTTCCCAAGCTTTTCTCCTTTTCAGTCATTCCCCCATATTTTAGAGACAGTGTTTCTCTGTGTAGCCTTGGCTATCCTGGACTTGCTTTATAGATCAGGCTCTCCTCCAACTCACAGCAATCCACCTGCCTCTGTCTCACAGAATGCTGGGACTACAGGTTTGTGCCACCAAACCCGGCTCTTTCCCAAGCTTTATTCCTATATAGCACATGTCTGTCCTTGTAGTAAAAATGGCTTCTCTCACCTCAACTCTGGTAGTTATTTCATGATTCAATCTTTTCTCATTACTTTGTAATGTTTTCCAAATGTAAACTCTTTTCCTACCTCTTTCTGCTTTTGTGATTAGTGTGGCTGATGGACTTGAAGCTTTAAGCCACATTGATGCAACACTTCTCATTGGACTGTCATGGAAAGCTGGGGGTGAACCTGATACAGAGAGGGAAAGCAAATTTAAACCTTACCCATTAGTTCATCTTCTCCCACCTGATCTTGTCTTTCACCTGCATCTTGTAGTTAAGCAAAGGCATGCATGTCTATATAGGTTAATAAATGTATATGTCTATAGAGATTTATCAGTATAAACAGATATGTTTGTGATACAAAAATGTTCTTATCCTAAAATATTTTTATTAAACTGCTTAAGTTTTCTAAGCCTGGGCAGTCCCTGCTTGTATCACCGCCAAATAGCAACACTTTCAAGTCTCTTAGAACCATTAGCTTAAATGGTTAAACGCCTAAAGATCTGACTCTTTTACCCTAAGAAAGTATACCTTGTCTTGAAGCCATGTTTGCTAGTATTTAAAAAACAAAAACAAAACAAAACAAAAAAAGAAAACCCAACCATAAGCTATTTATATGAGCTTGATGTTGAGGACTGAATGAATACAAAGGAAAACACTTTCAAAAAAATTCTGAGTGAGTGAGGCATAACTTTCTGAGTCGAACACAGAAGTTTGAAAATTAAGTTGATAATAGTTTCTTTTCTTGTTCAGTGGTGGGGCAACTGGATGATGATGGTGATGATGATGATTAGTGATGGCAATTTTGATGATGGTGATAACTAAGATGGTGGTAATGAATATGGTACTGATACTGATGACAGCTGTGTTGCTGCTGTTCATCATCTTGTCTTTGAGATGTCTCATGTATCCCGACCTGGCCCCAAACTCTCCATGTGAATAACGTTGCGTTTCTGATTCTGCTTGCCCCACCTCCTGAGAGAGCTGTGATTATGGTATGTGCCACCATGCTCAGATCATGGGGTGCTGGGGAGTGAACCCAGAGATTCCCACATGCTACACAATGTGCCACCACCTGAACCACATCTCTGGTTCTGATGATAACTTTCAATGTCCCCAGTTTCATTTTAGTGCTAGAGAGTGCGTTCAGTGTTTTACCGGAATATATTCTGTCTCTTGTAGTCAGAGCAGAGAGAGCTACCAGCTTCGGGGAGGAAAGCTGAAGTGACAGAATGCTTTCCCTTAGTCTGCTAGAGAAAGATAGGTGCATTTCCATGGTCAGGATGACTGAGATTTAGCACCACCAGGAAATAAATCTGATATCCCAAAATAATCCCACTGGACTTGAAGATGGCAACTTTGAATCTTGATGGCTTCAGCTATTCACAGCTCACTTCTGGTACATATAAATATCCAGGACTTTAGTTGATGCATGTCCAGCCAGCTTTACAACAAGGATTTAAGAGCTTCGTGATAGCATTTGCCATGAATAATTGCTTGCGGAGCATATTGGATCACCTTGTATAACTTTCGCAGGCTGGATTTAATTTCAGGTTTGACTGTTATATTGTAGCTGTGCAGAGCAATAACAAAAAAAATCATAATTTAGATTAGGAGAAACAAAACAAATGATGATGGGAATATTATCATAACCGTAATTTTACAGCACAGTTTAATTATTTGGTTCAGTAATGTTCAATAATTATTTCAACACCAAAATCCCTCCGCATCCCAGCCCCTCAACAAACTAAACAACTGTTTCACTACCAGCAACTAATTTATAAGGCAATTTAAGAATCTTATGCCTTCTTGTCTCTCTGAGATTTACAGTCACTAATAAAAGGCCCCAACTTCAAGAGGCATGAATTAAAACTCATTTATAAAGAGTGAAAATTCAGAATATTTTCTTGCTTTTCCTCTATTCAGAGGGGTCCATATTCCTGCTGACTTGGTGTAAGTTGGTAAACCCTAAATTACAAGGACTCGTTAAACGTTGGAGAAATGAATGGATTCAGTCATGCATCTAAAGTAGGTAGTACTGGGAGAGAGCCACAAAACATTCTTTATCTCTTTAAATTCTTAAGAATTAAACTCAAGAATGATGCTTTTGCCTTTTCTTTTTAAAACAAACTAGCACAAAGTTTAATTTAGAGTACCTGAAAATCACTTCTTTCCTCCTCCCTCACTCTCATCCTACACACCCAGTGATCAAGTCTGGTAGATGTCTCATCTTCCATCGTCCTTCTGTCCCTCTGGCCTGACCAACTTTTCCCTTTGCTTGAGTGAATGTCTATAGACACTTCCTCTCCAGCTTCCTGGCTTTATTCCTGAGCTTCCTCAACTGTCTTCCACAAGCTAGCCATGATGAATTTTTCTAGAACGTGAGGTAGATCCCAGTCACTCTTGCCAGAGCCACCACCATCACGTTCATCAGATTTGGAATGGAAATTTAAGACTCTATTGGAAAACTTCAGGGAACAGTTCTACTTGATTATCTTTGTCCAAATATTCCATATGACCCTACCATTTCATAGTTCATTCAGTTTGAGTAAGCTTCTCTGTGTATGTGTGTGTTTGAGTGTTTTTATTTATGTATGTATGTGTATATGTCAGGGGAACATGTGTATATTTGTGAATATATATTAAGTAATATATATACATGTGTTTGTGCGAAGAAATGTTATGTATTTCTGTGTGTATGAGCTTGTGCGTATCTGCCTCGCAAATTGTGCAGGGGATTATATGCATTTATATGTATGGTTTTTTTATATGTGGGAAGTACGTGTATATATGTGTATGCAGCAGCTATATGTGTATGTGTAAATGTGTATAAAAGAGTTATGTATACACGTGTGCATATATATGTTTGTGTATATGTGTATAGGGAATTATATGTGCAATATATGAGAAGTATATGTGTGTATGTATATGCATATGTATATAGAGGTATGAGTGTACATATGTGTATGTCTTTGTATTGCTACCATGTGGCAGTTATGTACATGTATGTGTGTGTGTCCTTGTCTGTGTGGCATAGTCATGTCTAAACCTGTTAGAATATTTAACCCATCATTCCTTAAGATCATATACTCCCCCTCTTTGTTCTGCCACAGTACCACTGAGGTGATCCCCTCATAGTTTCGCTTTTTAAATAGGATTCCTGAATCCCATACCAAGTGCCATTCCCGAGAACGGCAATATGTTTCTTGATATTCTTCACTGAGCATGATGGCTAACATGTAGCAGGATGGAAAAGTCACTCTTAAACTGGTGAATCCCTCCAGTGTCTTCTCTGTTCCATGATTTTCCCACTCCTTGTCATCCTCCCCTGTAAGGATGCTTTTGCCTCAGGTGACACGTCCTTATCTGTTAGCTTTAAACACAATGGTGGCTGTTTTCTCAAGCTGTCTGAGTAATAGTTGAAGCAGCCCTGCATTGGGTGTTCCCTCACATTTTTGTTTGTTTGTTTGTTTATTTGTTTAGGAGGCAAGTTCCTGTTAACATTCAAATAATTCTTCAAAGGAAAAAGGACTCAGCAGCAGCAGCACACACACACAATTAGCAAGGAGCTACTTTGACTGCTCCTCCTGGCAGGAAACAGTTCCGAGACTGATGACAGGCTTCCACTACCAGCAGATTTCTAGTGTTCCTCAAAACCCAAAGCTCTTTGTCTGAAATGAGGTAAAAAGGAGAAGAAAGAAATCGAGGTAGAGAACTGAATTGATTTCTTCAACCAATATGGTCAAGTTCAATTTAGGTCCTTAAAAGAGTTAACAGAAAATGACGATTCAAAAACTCCATGTTCCATAAAAATAGCACTATTAAGAAGAAAGCCGTGCTTCTCTGTAACCTCCGTGACACTCTGCTCTGTTGGACTTCCCTGGCTGCAGCTGGTTTTGAGTATAATGCCATTGATTTTGAGACATTTCATAAAGATAATTAGATATACTGGAGTGTATTCTATATTCTCAGCATTTCAGAGGCTATGCAAAGCCACCCACACTTTTGAAATATGGACCTGACATTTCTTTTTCGAGAAACTTTCAGCTTCTGCACACTGGTAGGGGGTGGGAATCTCTGGCAATTCTTCTAAGTCCTCCTGAAGTGTGAAGCAGGAAAGCGTGAGGGGATTTCTGCTTCCCTCTTCACCTCTGTGAATAAGTGGATGGAACTACGATGTGTGTTTAACTTACACATTAGTAATATTGGTCCCAGAGCTCAACCCTTTAATACCTTAAAAAGCCTTATGTTATAGAGGGAAGAGATGGAGCTGAGTCATTACAGCCACAGTGGTGCTTCCATTTGGGTGTTTTGGTGATTTAAATGGAATGCAATTAACTATCAAGTGTTCACCTTGGCTACATATTTCAAATGGGTTTTCTATGTGGCACTCTTTTATGTGGATCCTTTTAAATCCCATGACGCTTGCTCAAGGCGATGACAGTGAGTCTTAGCTCTTTTCATGTGATTATTTTTGGTTGAAAAAGAAAATTGCTGCTGTATAAGGTGCTGAGTTAAACACATTAGCATCTCATCTTTTTATTGAAGCCAGTGAGATATTTTTACTTTCAGCTGCAATATTCTCTCCATTCATAGGGTTAGCTGAAAAATGTCTTGAGCACTGGGGTATCATGACAACTGTTTTCTTCATCATTTCTTTCATTGCCAGCTTCACTTTAAACATCACTTTTTTTTTTAATTTTTGTGGTTGTTTAGTCTTGTGACTCTGCGATCTTCATTGTATCTAGATGAGAAGAGTGAAGATACAAAATGTGGAATAATTTGCATAAAGTCACTCAGTTAGGAAGAACAGGGTCTAAGCTGGAACAGTGAGAATCTTGGCTTCTGAGAAGACTTGTGCCCAGATAAGTTTTTTAAAAGTGTGAGGATTCAGGCGAGGAGGTGGCTCCCTTGTTTAAAGTGCCTGAGGGGCAAGCATGAGGACCTGAGTGGGAGCTTCGGGGGCTGCGTTTTAAAGCCTGGTGCAGAGTGTAGCTTTGTACCAGTACCTCCAGTACTGCAGAAGCAAAGACTGACAGCCAGTCTAGCCTCCCTGCTGAGCGCCAGACAAGTGAGGGACCCCAGTCTCAAAAAACAAGGGCTGGAGAGATAGTTTGTCATTTAAGAGATTTGCTGATCTCCTGTGGAACTGGCATTCAGTTCCCAGCACCCAGACTTGCCTGTAGTTCCTTCTCCCAGGAATTCCACTCCCTCATCTGGCCTCTGTGATCACCTTCACACACTTGTGCCTACATGTACAGGCATATGCAGATAAATAAAAGTAAATCTTATTCAATGTTTGATTGTGTGTGTGCATGTGCTCTCACAATGGGGACCAAAACTTCAAAATATGACCTGAGAAGAACATGAAGTCTACCCTGTGTGACATGGAAATAATCATGGAATCATTTAAGAACTTTGTGGTCACCATATTAAAGAGACAATGAGGGCCATTGCGGTGGCTCAGTGGACAAAGCCAAGCCTGAGGACCCAAGTTTAATCACTGGACCAATGAAGTCCATATGCAGAGTTAATCAGTTGACACAGTCACAATTCAGAAATCCAGTGGAGCCAAAATGACCACATTCTCCCCACTCTTTCCTTCTCAACATGTGTCTACTGCACAGAAGCTACTTGGTAAATTTTGGCTAAAAACCCAGTAACACCTCTCAATCTCTATTGAATGAGAGCTCAGAATTTTTGCCATTTCATGCTAAGATAAAATTATCCATATTGGATTTTTCCTGCTCAGGCTAATTTTCATGGATAATGTGTTTGTTTTCCTTTATTAAGGCTGGCAACAAGAATATCATTATTAGACATCTGATCAAGAAAGAAGCTGTAGTTCTGTCCTTCTAATTGATTCATGTGTTTCTCCCCTATTTTTGTGTGCCTTATGACAGAACGTGTTAAAATTCACCTTCTAAAACTTCCCAGAAGATGGGTTTCAGGCCTAAGCAGCCAAAGTGGAATTGGTTTCATCACAGCTCAATTGCAAAAATTGCTTTCAGCCCACCAAGGATTGGGTATAGCGTTCCAACCTCCCTTCCAGTTGCTAAAATATTTATGGGAGAATACTTTGTAAAATAATGAATATAACTTTCCAGAGGAGTGACAAGTGCACACTATGTTTCTGCTTTTATTTCTTATCAAATATTCATGTGTGAGTGTTTGTGTGTGTGTGTGTGTGTGTGTGTGTGTGTGTGTGTGTGTGTGGTGTGTGCTGTGCTTCATCACTGGCCATTTACCAATGCTTAACAAGCACAGATGGTCCTGAGCAGAAAATAATAATGATGATGATGATGATGATGATAAACAGAAATAAGGAAAAGCAAACAAATGAGCCAGCAATATCTTATTTCTGCCTGGTTTCATTTCAGAAGTGCAGTTAACATTTTTAATATGGTCCATATTTCATCAGTTCCATGTGCTGACATGTCCTGGGATAAGATGGATGGTTTGACTTAGAGGAATGCCTCTGTCTAGCAGAACCCCAATATGTAATTCCCTAGTGAGTGGCATGAGTGAGTCTTCTCCCTGTGAGGACTCAGTATTCAGCACAGAGGCACATGAAAGAGAGGAGTGGGAAATGTGACTTTCACTTGCTATCTGACCATTGGGTGTCTACTTATAGGCACTGGAAGAAAGGGAGCTTCAACTCTCACTGCTTGAAATTTCCAGCAAGAGAGTTTTGCTTGTGTGCAATTATAGCCATTTCATGCCGGCAAACTATTGTGTTTCCTGAGAAAATTCCCATACAAGGCCACCAGTGAGATAGGCAAGTTAAACACTGTTCTTCCCTTTTGACAGTGAGAAAATACAAACTGAGAGACATTCCCAGAGTGGGGAGAATTATCTCTGTGGGGCTTTAAGGTGTATAAATTGCATGTACAATACACTCTGGTTGTGTAACTGGGTGCATAATTCATCAAGCCATCTCTTTCCAATCCCCCAAATACCCACATGGAAAGAATGGAGAGGGTGTGGCTGCAGTCGAAGAACTTCAAACACATTTATGCAAATCATAGTTTCTAAGCTTATATGGAATCTTGCCTCATCAGAATGGAGTAAAGCTGGATTGGGGATAAGGTTTACAAAGGGATCAGTCACATGCTTCGGAGATGGTAGTGTGGCTAAGATGGGACAAACTACATGACATCTGAGGCAGGAGCAATGGGGGAGAGGAGTGCTCAGAGCATGGCTGTGTCTATGAATAGTTCTAAGAATAGTTACAACTAATATCTATGCTGGTAGATAATCTAACCTTTTCGATGCGAACCATGGGGTGGTTTTGATTAGAGCTCATTGCCCAGGGTTTGGACTCTTCTGCCCAATGCCCTTTCCTCAGTGTTTTGTAGTTTGTGTGATCATGAGTCCCATTCTGGTCAGTCATCAGCTAAAATAAAAGTCAAAAACCCAGAAACATTCAATCCAAATGTGAGAGTTTCCCGGGCTTTCCTTTCCCTTTTGTAGTGTGGTCTACAGACACTTGGAATGATAACTCTTCCTTCATCCTGAGTTTGAGAGACTTTGAGGAGCTACATCTCCATCAACCCTTCCCTGAAAATGACTCCCCCTTGGACACACAGCACACATAAGATCTATGTTCTGTTATTTCCAAGCCTTTACTGTTTAGGATTCATTTGTTATTGTCCAATCCCCTGTATTTTGAGCAATATTATATTACACATGCAGTGCGTTTGTATACACGTTTTATTTGTGTGTCTGTAGTCAAGGAATATGGCTCTGAATTATGTTGGGGCCAGTTTTATTTCAAAGTAACTCAACAGTAAAAGACAAAGTGAAAAGTAAAATCACAGTGAAGGAAACACATAGAGGTTGGGTAAACAAAGTGTACTCCAATTCTTTTATTTTATTTTGTTTTTTCTGGAAAACAGGTGTCTGGCATCTGAGTCTGAGGAACAAAGAACTGTCAGCACCATTTTGATGGTCTCCAAAGCCGTCCTCAGTGGAAAAGCTATTGTAGTTTCCTGTTTTACGGATGAGACTTTTAAAAGTCAAATAGAGAAACAAAAGGTTACAAAGGTTTTAACTAGCAAAGCCAAGATTACTGAATCCTCTGACCACAGGCTAAGTGGCTCCGAACATTTGGAATGCCAAAGAACTAATCACTTTCTCTTCATCATCCTCCGGCTTCTTCCTCATTCTTTTGTTCTTCCTTCTCTTCTTCCTTTTCTTCTTCCTCTTTGTTTTTTATCTCTTCTTCTTTCCACCCTATCTTCCCCCTCCCTTGTCTCCTCCCTTGTTTTCTCAATTAACATATAAACTACTTAATCCATTGCTGTGTTTAGCGCCCCAAATATGAATATGTTGCCATCTGCTAATTGCCTAGGATCAAACCAGCAGTTTACAAAATATTTGTAAGAATGTGAACTCCTAATAACTTCTTTAAGAATATGATAGTTTTATCTTATTTATGCTCAGTAAATTGATATTTTTTGTTGTTATGATGGTTTGTCTCCTAGTGGATTTATTAGCCTACCAGACTATTTTCTGAAAGGCAGCCCAACATTCCATCCCCTAAATTCTGTCTGTTGTAATTAAAGGAAAACACTCTAATTCCTCTCTGACCCAGCCTTGTCTTCTTTACTTGTTGGTATTTACTGGGTGATTTGGCACTTAATCATCAGAATGTTCTTCATACTTTTTTTTTTGCAGAGGTCATCACTAATATTAAGACTTTATTACCTTGTTTTATTTTTATTAATTATATTTTATTCACTTTGTACCCCCCCATAAGCTCCTACCTCCTCCCCTCCCAAACCCACCCTCCTTCTTCACGCATGCCCCTCCCCAAGTCCACTAATAGGGGAGGTCCTCCTCTCCTTCCTTCTGATCTTAATCTAGTAGATCTCCTCAGGAGTGGCTGCATTGTCTTCCTCTGTGGCCTGGTAAGGCTGCTCCCCACTCAGGGGGGAGGGATGATCAAAGAGCAGGCCAATCAGATTATGTCAGAGGTATTCCCTCTTCCCATTACTATGTAACCCACTTGGACACTAAAATGCCATGGGCTACATCTGTGCAGGGGTTCTAGGTTATCTCCATGCCTGGTACTTGGTTGGAGTATGAGTCTCCGGGAAGACCCCTGTGTTCAAATTTCTGGTTCTGTTGCTCTCCTTGTGGAGCTCCTGTCCTCTCCAGATCTTACTATTTCCCACTTCTTATATAAGATTCCATGCATATTGCCCAACAGTTGGCCGTGAGCCTCAGTGTCTGCTTTGATAGTCTGCAGGGCAGAGCCTTTTAGAGGCCCTCTGTGGCAGGTTCCCAACCTGCCTCCTGTTTTCTTCCTCCTCTGATATTTTTTCTCTTTGCCTTTCAGGATGGGGATTGAGCATTTTAGTCAGGATCCTCTCTCTTGATTAGTTTCTTTATATGTATAGATTTCAGTAGGTTCGTCCTATATTACATGCCTATATGAGTGAGTGTATATCGTGTGTGTCTTTTACAGTGCTAAACAGAGAATTCTCTGTAGAGGAATATCAAATGAGAGGGAAACACTTAAAGAAATGTTCAACTTTATTAGCCATTAGGGAAATGCAAATCAAAATGACCCTGAGATTTCACCTTACACCCAGCAGAATGGCCAAGATAAAAAACTCAAGTGACAACACATGATGGAGAGGTTGTGGAGAAAGGGGAACCCTCCTTAATTGCTGGTGGGAATGTAAACTTGTACAACCACTGTGGAAATCAATCTGGCACTTTTCTCAGACAGCTAGGAATAGCGCTTCCTCAAGATCTAGCTATACCACTCCTAGGCATATATCCAAAAGAGGCTCAAGTACACAATAAGGACATTTGCTCAACCATGTTTATAGCAGCTTTATTTGTAATAGCCAGAAGCTGGAAACAGCTCAGATGCCCCTCAACTGAAGAATGGATACAGAAATTATGGTACATCTACACAATGGAATATTACTCAGCAATGAAAAATAAGGAAATCATGAAATTTTCTGCTAAATGGTGGGACCTGAAAAGGATCATCCTGAGTGAGCTGTCCCGGAAGCAGAAAGACACACACGGTATACTCTCTTCATGATTTTTAAATGGCATTTCAAATTTTGTTTCCATCATTAGTCAACAAGCTACAACACAACTTTAGCTTCAGTGAGTATGTTCAGACAACATAGACTTGGGGAATAGCTAATTATTGATTGGTTAGGGAGGTTTATATTACGTTTCCAAGTTCACTGCTTTCAAAAACATTTATTTTTATCTTTAATTTTTGTATGCATGTGTGTCTCTGTGGGATATGTGTACATGAGTGCACTTACCCACAGAAGACAGAAGAGGGTATCAGAACACCTGGAGTTGGAGTAATAGGTCTCTGGAGTGTGTACAGGGGTTTGAACTTTCATTCTCTCCAAGAGCAGTGTGCTCTTAACTGCTGAGCCATCTCTCCAGTTATTTCCATAATCACTTTTAGCCAGGTATTGTCCAGGAAACATCACTTTGTCAATGGAGCATACAATGGAGCAGAGTATGTTCTTCTGATTGGCCAAGTCACCCAGCTCTTATCAGAGCAGGAATATACAGCCTCTGAGTCTATAGCATAGGATTCCCAGCTTCCACAAATGTCTGACTCTCTTTTCCTGGTGCTATGGTTAAAATCATCTGACATAAGCTACTTAAGGGGGAAATGGATTGTTTCAGCTCATACCTCTCTGCGATATCATCCACTGCAGCAAAGAAGTCCCAAAGTCAGGAAACTTGAAGAAGCTGGTCATACTACATCCACAGACAAGAAGCAGAGACCAATGCATAGTACATGATAATACTTAACTAGTGGTCTCCATTTTATAGAATGTGGGATCCCTTGTCCCAACCCACCCACAGTGGGCAGTCTCACCATCTTCACAAAACCAAGATAACCCACACAGCACACAGAGAGGTAACTAGATTCTGTCTGTTTTATAATGAACACTCATCATTACAACCAATATCTATGATTTAATTTTGAAGTGGAAGATTTTTTTTTTTTTTTTTGCTTCCTCTGCTGCCATGGGTTAAATTTACAAACAAGTTTGAAATCATTTCGAATCATGTAAATGTGTGATCTTGCTTCCTGATATTATTTGATAAAATTTTAAAAATCAGAATTTCATTGACTGGATCCTTTAATGTATTAGTCACATCTAGGCCCTCTGTGCTTCCTCCTCTATTGAAATCTATGCATCTTTCATTTTTTTCTTTTATCTGAGGTTTTTTTCCTGATCCAATTCATCCCTCTAAAAGCATCTGTATGCTGTACCCTAGCTCTAAGATAATTTCCTGTCTATGACAGATCCGTAGGCATCTAGTCATAGACTATCCCCCATGCTGAGTGACCCATTCGGGGATAAAAGAAGCAACGGGAAGCCTGAAGTGATAGCTCAGCCCATAAAGTATTTGCTGTATGGACATGACTAATAACATTAGGATCCCTGACTCTTATGTAAATGCCAGGTGGGTGTTGAGGCCCACCTTTAATCCTAGCACTAGGGGAGTGGAGATGGGATCCATGGATAAAACTGGCTAAATAACTACTCCAGTTGAATAAATGAGCTTTCAGCTTGGGGAAAGATATTGCCTTAGCAAGCAAAGTAGAGATCAGTCTAGGAAGATACCCAGTGTTGTCCTGGCTTCCATACATATTGTACTCACATGCACAATAGTATGTGCATACAATATGTATACAATATGTATGTGAAAACATACATATGCACACCACCACACGTATGCAGAGAGAGAGATTGTTTAACCCCTCTGTGAAAAGAATGAATGCTAAGAAGGAAAATATCATTGCTAAGAGCATAGGAGATTGGAGGAAAATGGGAGGTGGCATTAGCTTGGTACACTAGGTAGGGAGAGAGAACCCCTCCTGGGTTTGATTTTTCTCTTTGATTCACAAAAATATTCCTTAGATTCCAGTCTGTGTAACACCTTGGGTTGGCTTCAGGGATAACCAGGTGACTGTAGCCCAGCCAATCAGGGTTTGCTCTTTTACACCTGTGAGCATGATTGGTGTAGTGTGGACATCTGGCAGATGGAGGCATTGATGGAGCTTTCTGTGGAACACAAAGAAACAGGGAACTTGCCACTTCAATTTTGACATCTTCTATCAGGTGAACTCAGAACGGGTCAAAAGCTGCTTTTTCTGTAGACTGGCATTGGAGCTGTAAGAATCAGGGTGTGAAAGAAGTGTCACAGATAATGCTAGCAATGTAGAAGACAAAGAAAAAGCATGGTGCTATAAGTTCTGTAGTTCTTTGGGGGGAGTGAGTATTATTGTTATGAGTGAGAGTTTGAAATTGTTGCATGGTGCTTCAGATTATTGAATTTCTTATGTGATCTTATAGTGTTATTGATTGTATTGTATTCTTGAATGCATAACTCAATCCCTACATATGTCTGCTGTTCCTGGAGATCAATGCACATATGCTTCGTGAAGTCAGCAGTAATAAGCTCTTGCATTGATGCTCTTGTGTGACACTCTTGATTTGAGTCAGAATGAAAAAGAGGAAACAGAATGGGAGCCTACTATAGAGGCTGAAAGGATGTACCCAACAGGGGATTGAAATAGATGCTGAGATTCAGGGTCAAACTTTGGGCAGAGTGCAGGGAGTATTATGGAGGAAGTGAGGGGTGGGATTAGAGGGACATGGAGAGGACAGGAGCCCCACAAGGAGACCAACAAAGCTAAAAGATTTGAGCCCAGGCAGTCCTGCAAAGACTGATGCACCAACAGGAACCATGCATGGAGAGGACCTTGCACCCTTGCTCAGATGTGGCTGATTGGCAGCTCACTCTCTATGTGAATCTCTGAGTGAGGGGAGCAGAGGTTGCCTCTATCATGAACTCAGTTGACTACTCTCTGATCACTTGCCCCTGCTGATGCAGCCCTGCCAGGCCACAGAGGAAGAAGATCCAGGCAGTCCTGATGAGGCTTAACAAACTATGGGCAGGTAACAATAGTGGAGAACTCCCACTTTCAGTGACCTAGGGGAAAGGGGTTGGAGGAAGAGTGAGGAAAGGTGGAACTGGGGGACTTGAGGGAGGGAGCTTCAATTGGAATATATAATGAATAAACTGTGAAGAAAAATAAAAATAAAAAAGAAAGTGTAAGCACTCAGGAGGCATGAGTCAGACTTAAGTTACTTGATAAGACCTTATCTTACCTTCCACTCTATCACCCAGCAAAAGAATCAGACAAGTAGCAAATTTTTGAGATGGATATATTAGAGAGAGAACTGAGCAAAACAAAATACAAAGTACTTGTCAGCTTCCCTGTCTATACCTGTAGCAGACATTACTAATCAATCATGATGTTTGTACCCTTGGAGTCTGGGCTCATTGTTCCTTCTCAGATCGGTGCTCCTGATGATGATTGTTGATGCTCTGAGTTAGCTCACACAATGAAACTATGTGTTCTCTGGAGCTCAGGCAAGGACATCCAGGAGGACTGGAGTGACAAGACATAGTTCTGAAATCAGGATCCAGACACATCTAAACACTGACTACATTCATTCATTTTGCTTGGGGTAACCTAGTAATACAGTATGGGTAGCTTTAATAATAATAATAATAACACTCTCTCATAGCCCTGCAGGCCAAAAGTCACAGCTGAAAATTTATCATTTTTGCTCTCTTTTTTTCTGAGAGAGAGGATCCATTCTGGGATTTCCACCATAGCTTATAGATATTTTCTTCCCTTTCTCTTCTGCACATGCTCATTCCTCTGTACATGTCTTCATCATGAAGTAGGGTAAACTCTGAGAGCATGAGTTTTACTTGTTGACCTGTGTGAAAATCCTGTGTCTGAAATGCTCACAGGCGGAAATGTTAAGGAGACAGAACTTTCCCATGCAGATTTCATGGGCCATAATGCAATGGTCCGCGTTTAGTGAGTTCCTAAGCAGGCTGTGTCACCCTATACATATAAAGTCAGCCCACTTTACATCAGAGAAGCCTGGAATTCAGACTTTCTAGAAACACATGAGGATTCACATAACAAGAATTGCTGGTCAAGACGGCAACCCAAGCCAGGCCCCTGACTGTTTTGTTAGTGCAGTATAAAAGAAGGGGAGCTGGCTTCCTATTAGACATAAAGGTGAAACTAAAGCTGGGGGACAGCCTGGTGTGGGGAAAAAAAAGCAGTCTGGATTTAGTTTCTGGAAAAATGATGATGTCATTCTTCCTTAATATTTCAGTGGCTCCCTATTCCCTGCAGGTTAGGACCTAAATTATTCAACAAGAAAATCAGATCTGTTCATGATCCTAGCTGCTTCACTCTGTCTGTCTCTCGCTCCCTCTTCCCAGCCTCCCTGACCCAGACACACTCAGTGCTCAGCAGCCCCCACCCACACAGACAGTTGTAGAGAGAAGGAACTGAAGGGAACAGTGGTGCACATGGGTGTGTCTGCTGGCCCCTGCTACCTGGTCCTACCCTACAATAGCTCTGTCGCACTGCCTGTCTGATTTTCTGCCTTTGCAGCTAGCAGAGTCAAGTTCTGGTAATACATTTCCCTCCATCCAGGAGTGCCCATGAGGATGTAATTGGACCATTCAGTAGGGGGCTGAGAGCAGTCTAGTACATGCTGCTTTGCCTGCATGTGCAGCAGTCATTGGGACAGAACCTAAAACGACAAAGAAAACTCAAGTGAGAAGTCTCTGGGAAAGCTTGAGACCTGATTCCAGAGGGTGTCTGGCAGCTCTGGACTCACAAAGAAATGTTCCTAATTTGTTCCTAATTTCTTTGTTCCTTCTCCAATGTGATGCCCACCCCAGGTGTGAGCAAACACCTCTTTTCTCTCCCCACTTCTGCTATACCCGACCAGGAGTGGTGAATCAGACTCTGAAGCTGTAATCAGTGTCTCCTCCTCCTTTACCAATCAATAAGTGGTCATTTCTTAAAAGGAGATTCCATTTCCTGAAGACAGATCTGCAGATATCCTAGGCGACCCATATGTCTTCCGATGTTGCTGTATTCGTAGATGACTTCTCAAAGAAACCATTATTAATGATGTAATTAATATGAAAGGCTACCGTATATATCAAGCAGGTCATTAAGGCGGAGGTGGGGATGCAGCCATTTATATTAAAGATACATGCTATGGTCTGTACCCGAGCAATAGGAAATGTGCAGCTTAGAAATCCTGCTTTTCAACTGTGCTCTGGTGTTTTCGGTCTCCACAGGCCCTCTTCTTGTTTGCTCCCGGTGGGTGATTGTGTTGCAGTTCCTGATAATTGAGTAAAAGGAGCTAACGTGGTGGAATTTGTTTGTGTATGTGTAGGTACAGGAGGGTGTGTGTATGTACACATGTGTGCTTGTGCATGAGGAGGTCAGAGGTCAATGCCAGCTGTCTTCTTCTATTGCTCTCGACTTTACTTTTTGAAATAGACTGTCTTGCTGAACCAGGAGCTGCTCATTGGTTAGAGAATTTGGCCAGAGAACACCAGGGAACCTCTTGTCTGTAGGTTTCAGGTCTCCTCTGCCACAGGTAGCATTTATGTAGGTGATGGATATCTGAACTCAGGTCCTCGTGCTTGTGCAGTAAGCCGTTTGCTGATGGAGTAATCCTCCCAGGCCCCCTCAGGCAAATGTTTTACTGAAACACATAATCAAATAAGTCACGGTCTTTGGAGACCGACAGATGTGACGACCATGGTGGCTGCTGGCAGTGGGAGAGCTTGATTGGAGTGTACCACTTTCTATCTCAGAGACTCCCATCTGCAAGGATATTTCTTTCTGATTTGTTGTATGAGAGGGCCTTTCCTGAGGCTGACGCCATGTGATGCCACGTTCAACTGAGCACTTTACTTTGAAGGGAAAGTACTAAAGCAATGTTCTCATGCTGTTCTACTCTGTGTTCAGGACTCAGAGCAAGGCTTCTGTCTTTGCTGTAAGTATCAAAACCTTGCCTCCCACACCCTGGATGCTTATATGTAACAGAAAATTGTGTCTTAACATGATAGACTCAAAGAGTATCCCATAGTTCTGTGCAAATGTTATGAGCTAATCACACGTTTTAATGAAGCTTATGGAAAGGATTTTTTTTCCTTCTTCTTTTCTCCTAGGGATAAATATTGCTTTTGTAGTAGCCAACATGTTAAATGTTTTTAATAAAAGCTTAGACTTAAGTTAGAGGGGAACATCTTTACCCTAGGTGCAAATGATATTGCCGCTTGCCAAGTTTAAAACACCAAGCAGATGGGGGAATTGCAAAATTTGGGGAGTCAACACGAGAGCTGTTTTTCAGCCTGTGTCAAACAGATCCTCTCAAGTGTGGGCTGCAGTGTGCTGGCAGCTGCATTTAGAAAGCACCTCCAGTGAGTCCCAGAGAATGGAGGCAACCACTCCAGAGCTGTATGGAGTTGCTGCAAAGGGAAGCTTGTTCCCCAGCTCACTCTGCCCAGAGGGCATTTTTGTTGGCTAGCTTTTCATCCACTATGCAACAGATGCCAGGAGCCCAGGGGCAGCTAAACAGTTTCTGCTCATCTTCCCAACCTGTGGGTACTGTGAACCAGCCACAAGGTTGAGCTTTGAGTGATCAGGACTGTAGCAACTTGCCTACAGCCTCAACTGACAGCAGAGGCTCCTTGCTCAGTCAGTAAAAGTGACTGACATATCCTAGAAGGGTGAAGAGGGAAGCAATACGGATCACTACTATCTTAAGATGTATTTTTATTTCCAAATTATGTGTATATGCCTGCATGTAGGAAGAGTGTGAGCACATGTCAGTGCAGAGTGTGTGCATATGTGAAGTCCAGAAGAGGCTGTCAGATGCCCTGCAGCTGAAAATACAGATACTGTGAGCTGTCAAACATGGATGCTGGGATGCAAACTCAGGTGGTCTGCGAGAGCAGCAAGTGCTCTTAACCAGTAAGCCTTAATGTTGATATTACTAGTGTGTACCACTTATAAGGCACCCAGAGTATCCAAGACTCTGTTGCTATGTCATTATCTACGCATCTCACCTACTTTTCATAACACACATTTAAGAAAGAAGTTTTTAAAAAATGAATTGTAGATTTTTTTTTTTAAGCGTTAAAAGGTAAAAGTTGGGTTGCAGCACAGGCGTGCTTGTTTGAGAACTTTGCCTCTTCTTCTCCCATAACGATTTTCATTTCAAAAAGCAGTTAGCCTGGCTTTACCATACTCCCTGGTGTGTGGAACTCCCAATGTGCCATTGCAGACTATCACAACACTGTCTAGGATGGTATACAAAGTCTACTCATGCAATTGCAGTTTTAAAGAACCCAGACTTTGTAAAAGATTCCTGGTCCTCCACATGCATTCATACGAGCACATACGGAATGCCCCATAAACGTGTAAACTATGTGAACAAGCATGCACATCACAGCAAACAGGTGTGAAGTTTACAAACCACACCATGTGAGGAAAGTGGGCGTTATTAACTGGATTCTATACATCTAGAATACTGATAGTTGAGACACCAGTAAATGTGCACATGTGTGTGAGAAAGCACACATATGTATTATAAGAAGTCAAAGTTACAAAATAAATTGTAAGCTTTTATTAATTATAAAAAGCAATCCCAACCTTCAAGATAAAAACAAAAAAGACAAAACAAACAAACAAACAAAAAACTCAGAAAAGATGTAGGCTTAAGAATCTATGGGAATTCTACTTGGGTTTGAACCCCGACTTCCAGATTTAATGTCTCCTGTTTTTCAGACTGAGCCTTCTGAGGCTTGGCTGGGGTCAGATGGTAGGGGAGGAGGGCTCCACTTTTCTGAGGACTAGGCATGGGGGAGTAGATCGTAAAAGGGAGGGAAGGCAGGACCAGGTGGCAAAAAGGGAGGGGGCTACAATCAGAATGTAAAGTGAATAAATTTTTTAAAATAAATTTAAATTAAGAAAGAAAGAAAAAGGAATCTACGAGGAAAAGGTAACAAATGGGGCTGGAAAGATGACTCAGTGGTTGGAGCACTAGCTGCTCTTCCTCTGGACCTTGATTTGCTCATTCTCTTTAACCCCAATTCCAGGGAATCCAACACCCTTTTCAGGCCTCTAAGCACAAACATGATCCACAGACACGCATGCCAATAAAATACTCACCCATGTAAAATAAATTTCGATAAATTAAAAGGTGATGACAAATTAAAACAAAATATGTTTTCACAATCTCCCTTCTTCTTCAGTGAGGTCCATGAAAGCCAGGCTGTTCTGTGAGAGTTAATTTAAACCAAAACACAAAGCTCTTGCTGGACTCACTCTCAGTCTTGCTGGCAGTTGAACTTGCTTCCTATAATCTGTTCTCTGAATTGTACTTTTCCTGAACCTTCGGAATCATGTTGCACAGCAAACTCAGGGAGTTTCTTTACTTTTTCTTCTGTATGTGTGGGGACACACACGTGTGTGTTTATGGGTGTCCAAGTACATATTTGACATATTTGAATGGAGGTGTGTAAGGCCTCTCTGTCTTTCTGTCTCTCTGTTTCTTTCTCCTTTCTTATCCTCCTCCCTCTCCCTCTCCTCCTCCTCTCTCCCTCCAGCCCCGCCCAAACACACACACACACACACACACACACACACACACACACACACACACACACACACACATTGTCTAGGATGGTATATAAAGTCTAGTCATGCAATTGCTGTTTGAAAGAATCCAGAAATTGTAAAAGGAACAGGGTATTCAGTGTTATACACATGCTTATCCATACTCAGAACCATTACTGGAGTTCTGTGAAATCATCCTAGACATACATTTCAACCAACTTAATAAAACTACTTCTAGAAGGACCTTTTGCTCCCATTCCCTTTACATGGTCACCGATTTTTTATTGGTGATTCCTACTGGGTTTGCCATGTTTATATTAGGTGTTTGTTTGGGGGTGTTTCTATTTGGTTTAGAAAAGATGTTACTGGTCATTATAAAATTTCTACAACTCTCCATGTGAACATCATCCTCTGAAAGTTGGGTTTTATTTGGAATCCAAGAGCATCAGGCAGGAGTCAGGACATGTGAAATATTCGACGTCTACCAAAAACAACTAATTTTTACCAAGCCATAAAAAGAAAACAAGTGGCAGTGTGGGTAGTTGATGTATTCTGCTTGACTGCTTTTGTCTGTGTCTCTTCATGCTTTCACCCAATTGGCAATAGAAACTGAAGGACCGAAGCCGTTTGGAAAGTTTTTCATTTTTCTGTAAAAATCTGAGTTGGAGTGGAAGAGCTTCCCAGTGCCACCGTTTAGAAAGCAATGCTCTCTTTATACAGTCACTTATTGTCTTGGGTTTCATTTTCAGTTCAGGGGAAAATTAAATTCCCCTGCAATTGCACTATCTGTCTACCCAGGACATTTTATCTCCGTGTCGTTTTTATTTGCTATTTGTCCTCTGGGTAAAATACTGCAGGTCCATGAGGTTGTGAGTGCATTCCAAAGGTCTTAAGGGTTCAGCCTGTTCCTTCCTGCAGGTCAGTATTTAAATAATTCCTGACCCAGAAGGCTTCTATATTCTAAGATCCACAGTAAAGGAAGGGGGAGGGGAGTGCCTGTGACCACAGCAGCCTCACTCTGAGCTTTTCTCTTTGTGAATCCCATCATTTCAAGCACTTACATTTGTTCCTGTGACGAGCACATAGGATTTTTTTTCCTGAAACTTATTGTCAGTGCATGAGCATATAAAACCTTTCCATTCTTAAAGTCTATCCCTCCATGTGGAATGTGAAGGACTCTGCAGATAATTACACAGGGTCACATTCCATTATACTTTTCTTATTGAGGTTAGCTATCATACTGGACAGGAATACCAAAAACCGTGAGTTCTAATTTTAATTTCACCATTATCACGCTTGATAGAACTCAGTCTTACTCAAAATATCCACCCTTCTTCATATTTACTGATAGTGGTTAGTAATTGTCATACAACCAACATCCAGATGCTTTCTGAGTCTTTGGAATGATACCAGTCCACAGTGGTGAGCACATCCTCAGCCTGCAAGCTTCCCAAGTGGACTGCGCTGCTCAGTTGAATAGCAAGTAAACGCCTGATGCTTTCATTATAATTAACTTCCTGTGGGTGTGAGAAATCACTCAGTAGTAGAATGATCGCTCAACATAGTCAAGGCCCTGGTCTCCATCCTCAGCATCACACCTAAACGATCAAACAGAACAAACTTGAGAGCTGTAATCTAACCACTCCAGGGCTCAAATTTGGTGTTGTTAAAAGAACAGGTGGAATCCTAAGAGTTCCATGGTGGTGCCTGCGGGTTCTCCTCTGAGACCCACGCTTTTACTGCCTTTGGGTCGTTGACTTAGTTTCCAGCACCACACATTATTTTATGATTCTCTTCTTGTTGACCATTTTAGTCCAATCAGAGTTGTTGGTTACGGCCAAAGTATGTGTGCCTCTACCTCATCCTTAAACTTATCATGCCATGCTATCTGTATATAGGGATATATATGCGTACATATTCCTAAGTGCCTTTTAAGCAGCCTGTGAATGTAGCAGAGGGCATCATTGACCAAAATAGTGTGAGTATTATTTTTTCTTCTGTTCATTACTAACACTCGGGACACACAGCTGTTACCTTCCTTTTTGCTTTAGTGCACCTTATTTCAAACATTTTGACCACTTATGTAGTAGTTGGGAAATTATTGAAACCATTATTGTGCGTGTTCAAATTATGCATCACCACGTTTCCGAGTGGGAGGTGTGGGGGAGCAAATGAAGCAAATGAAACGAATGAAGCTGAGCAAAGTTTGAAAGAGTATTGCTTGGTGGTGACTTTGTTTATATATTGCCTGGAATTTGCTGGAATGCCCCTGGCTATTTGTGCCTCTTATATTGGCAACCATTAGCTTTCTGAAAATCGCAACTGTGTCTGCTTCACTGTTTTGTTCTGCTGACACTTAACAAGTGTCTGTATTTTCGAGCCAGGAGTTGATCCCGCACCCATTCATTCACCAGCAGCTTTCAATTAAAGCATGCTGATGCATCCCATTACAGGTGCCAATACAACCATTCAATTATTAACAGTAGTGGCTTTGATAACATTTATTGGTGCTGCAGATTACAGAATATAAATCTGAAGACTGCTGGTTGTTTTGTGTCTATGAAAGCTGAGCTGGGGGTGGAGATACTGTCTCTAATAAGGAAACTGAACTAAGAATAGTTGATCAACTTGCCAATTGATCAAAGATACAGGACCATAATACATGCCTTTCTGATTTCCCAATTCCTAGTACCCAATTGCTCTTTCTAATTCACAATACTATCTTGATAGACAGAGGCAGCGACCAGCCATAGGCTCCCCAACATGGCCTTGGTTATGACTCTTCTACTTTATCTGTGACAGTCAATCTTCCTAGTGCTTCTAGCCTGGCATTCCTCAATGCAGTTGTTCCAAGTCACTGAACCTAGCTGGCAGCATTAGTCTCCTTTTTAGTCCCTGCAGGTTTTAACAAATGCTTAATGCAGTCTTTTTCTTTGAACATACATAATATGTGCTCTTATTCATCTGAACATGGAAGGCAGAGCTCCATGAAGGCACAGTGTGTCTTCTATGTAACATCTCAGCAAGTTCTTACTGCACAAACAGAGTGAGGGTTGAGCCAGCCTGGGGTACAATACCATCACGATGAATACACAGACATTAAACTCAGCACCACAATTAAACAGTCCCGGCTCATTCTTTCTTGCTTTTTGTCTCAGCAGGTTGATTTTCTGAGAAGCAACTATGGCTGTTTACATTAGCCATTTGCATTCTGATTCTGCTTACTGATGCTTTTGTGTGTGTTAGGGGAGAACCTTTGTTTCCTATGAGGAATTTTTTATCATTCTGATATAAGTTTGCCAGATGGACAACATATATTACATTTCCTTTTGGTTTTGTGTGTATCTGTTTTTATATACACATATGTTCTGTGTATAAGTGCATGTGCATATGTGTGCATGTGTATGCAGAGGTGAAAAGCTAACCACAGCTGTTGTTCTTCAGTTTCTCTCTGCCTTCTGTTTTGAGACAGGGTCTTTCTCTCTGACCTAGGGATCACCAGTTTAGCCATCATGATTGGCCACTGAGCCCTAAGAATGTTAACATCTTTGTCTTCACAGCTTTTGGATTATAAACACATCACCATGTACAGATTTTTAAAGTGGAATCTAGGGCTCAAACTTAGGTAGTTATGCTTTTTGGCATGAATAATTTACAGACTGAGCCATTTCCTGAGTTTTCCTTGGTTTTCTTGAATTTAAATTGGGCCTTATCTACCACTTCCTGGTCAATCATAGTGATCTTTTTCATTGTTTCTCTCATAATGATATCATGAAAGAAGCATGGCCTTTCACCAAGGAAGACCCTCACAGAACACTTTAAAGCTCTTTTAGCAACAGGACATAGTCATGGATGCGTTTTAGCCAAGGCTCCTTGATGATAGGGAATTGGATCTATTTAAAAATAGTCCAGTTGAAAAATATTTTCAAAAGATAGCAGCCATCTGTTCAAGATCCAAAAGAGTGAAAGAAAAGTTGCATGTTCCTCAGAGGGACTGGTTTGGTCTGAAGGGCATATATTCCAAATATCCTTCAGTGTCTGTTTCTGAAAGTGCTCAGTTCCCTCAGCTCTCTCTTTGTTTCCATCTTGAGAAAGTGCTGTATTTCTTGCTCACCTATCAGATTCCCTTCTGTGCTTTTCTCTGTCTACACACAGTCTCCGTCTCTAAGATATGGTAGATTAGATGAGGGTGGTTCCCAGGTTGATCAGGAACTACAGAATCTCTCACCTGTGAATTCACCCAAAGCTGCACACCTCTCCTTGGCTCTGATCCTACTCTTAGAAGCTCTCTTTCTGCAGCATCACTCTCTGTAGGACCCAGTTGTACCACTGATGGGCTACATTCTATTCTAGAAAATGGTCAGGGAAAAGCAAAGACAGGGGATGGAACCCAGCCAGTTTTGCTCATAACACAGATAAGGGTGCAGCTTTCCTCTTTGAAACTATTAGGTGTGGCATAAGAAGAGTCCTAGGTGTGAAAATCACACAGATCATCAAAAACATCAGTGTTTAAGGAATATGGCACAGGCCTTCTTTATTTACTTCCTATACTATGTACTCAAATAATTCTCTGGATCTATTAGAAGTTCTTTCCCATAAACCGTATCTGTTGTGGATGCAGGTACATGAAAATATCCTAGAGAGCATGCTGGGCTCACCAAAATGGAACATAAGGTCCATAAGGCCTGTTGATAATCTCAACTAGAACCCTAAGCTTCTCCTTTCAAGTCTTCATGCAAGATGATAGTGGGATTGAGGGGCCATATTCTTTAAGAGAGAAATGCATTTGAAGACTCAGACCTGAACTTTATCAATGTGAAAACTAAATTGTATCTCAATAAAATATATGATGAGTTAGATTATTTGCTTTTTCCATGAAGAACAACATAGAAGCATCCCTTGATGATGCTGTCTTTCATTATACTTATTTATAGGTATCACAGATAAAATCATGCTTTTTATTTTTTTTCAGCCATCTTTGTAGCATCTTTATTCGTAATAAGCAGAATTTGGGGGAAAAAAGATACAGAAATTGTGGTATAGTTACACAATGGAATACTACTCAGCAATTAAAAACAAGGAAATCAAAATCATGCTTTTTAATATAGGACCAAGAATAGATTGTTTGAGGACAGTACAGGATCAACTGTCACAGATGGATAAACATGACTTAGAATATGGTTTTGAGAGAGGATAATGATTAAGTTGGTGATGCGCTCTGACATTATGAAACAGCCCTATATATGGTTATTCTCTTTTTGTACAATATTGTATAGATGGATGGATAGATCCATATGGATGGATGGATAGGTGGATGGGTAGGTCAAGTGGATGTGTGGGTTATAGAGAATAGATGTATGGATAGGTGGATTAATGGACAGAGAGCAGATAGCTAGATAGATGGGTGCATAGATGGATTGGGGTAGATACATAAAAGATAGGTTCCTAGGTGAATGAATGGATGGATGAGTAGGTGGGTAGGTAGATAGAGGAAAAGTACATGAAGGACAGGGTGGATAGAATGCATGGAGACATGCACACATAAATGGTGAGGGAAATAGAAAGTCATAGGATAACGTACAGCTATATATCTTTCTCCCCAAGTTTATTTATTTCCTTTCTTCTTTCCTTCTTCCAAGTCAACTTCCCAGTCTCATTTCTCTTATTTCAGTCACAGATCACATTGAACATTTCAGTATAATTTACTATATCCCTGTTGCTAAAGAGCAGGTTGATCAAGTCCTCCTAAGATCCTACAAATGGTCCTGTATTGGTGTGAAACAACCTCACTGAGGAGTGGGATGAGGGTCTCTTTTGTTCAGCACTGGAATCAGCATTTCTTTGACTCTGAGATGCCCTCCTAGTTGGTACCTCAGTTAGCACCTCATTGGCAGCTTCCATTCCCGCTAGCACTTGTCATCACACTCCTCTTGGACCACAAAACACTCCCCCAAACAAGAAGTGCCTCCGGGATATCCCAGGCTCTGATTATCGTTTCCTTCTTTTTCTTTGAGAAAAAGCCTTACTCCTGTAGTTCAGGATAACTTTGACTTCCCTGTATAACTCACTCTATCCTAAAAGTTGAAATTCTCCTGCCTCAGTATCCCAGATGTTCAACTTTTATACTGGTTCTTTAGACTCACTGAAATATTAATGATTTAAGGTTGTTTTTGTGTGTGTGTGTGTGTGTGTGTGTGTGTGTGTGTGTCAGATAGCTATTACCAGATTGTATCAGCCTTGCTTATTTTCTCCCTTTGCATCCTTAGAAGAATTTCCCTTTGTGTTTGTAATTTTATTTTGTTTATCAGTGAGGGTAGTAGATCAGAATAAGGAGTGTCATGTTTAATTCTCTGCAGTGGTGCTCAAAATAGAAGTTTCCTAAATAACAGAGGCTCACTCAGCTAAAATTAAATGTCTGAGTGCCTCAAACAGTTTTCTATCTAGATTTTGCAACATATACTCTTTTGAAACTCATAAAAATTACTACTTTAAAGCAACACTTGATTTCACAAGCGGCACTAGCTTAAAATTCTACCTGTAAAAAAAATTCCACAAGTAAATAAAATAATCGATGGCATAAAAAAAATCTTACTCATAGATATTAAGTTCAGAAAAGTACCATTCAAGGAAAGCTATGTATCTGCTAAATCCTCTACTATTATGACACTTGAAGAATCAAATAACAAGGTCAGGAATGCCACTATGTCCTAAGGGTTCTTAATTATTCAATCCCTTAGTTAGCTTCAAAAGAAAAACTGAATTGCACCTCCACCAGTGAAATTTGGCAAATATGGTCTTGGGCTCAGGAAGTTGGAGAAGTCTCTTCTCTACCCTGTTTATGTGCCCTGACCATAAGCTGTAAATGTCTGTTTTCCCACTAGATAAACCAGATTGGAAAAAACAAACAAACAAATAAACAAAATTCTTGTATTTCACTCCTTCAATAGCTTCCACACAGTCCACACAATTGTGTGTAACTGGTAGGAAGGGAAGGAAAATATGTACATACATACATACATACATACATACATATGTTTAGAAAATTAAAAGGAAATAGGTATAAGAATGGAAAGGAGAAGGAATGGAGGAAAGAAAAGAAGGAAAAAAATTGGGTCATCTATCCTTTGCAGTATCATGTCTTGTAGAAAGAAGAGAAAGAAAATGTGGATAGAAGGAGAAAGCCATTGGTATAAGATGTAAATAAAGATTAAGGGAGACATTGATACACACAGGATGAGACTACATTCTAGGGAGAAGGGTTTTACCAGTGCTCCTAAGAAATGCCAGCACTACCCACTCCTGCATGTGTGACTGTCAGAAGTTTGCTTAAGACTACTGGGATCAAAGTTCTGATTTGTCAAGGTCACAAAAATACTTACTGTCCTGTGTAACTTTGCCTTGGCATTGCCAAAGCACAAAGTGAGGCGCTCACAGCTCACAGAGAAACAAAATAAAACAAACAAAAAAACGAACATCATGGAAGCATGGACAGCAAGAGTCACTGGGGCAGGAATGGTAAAAAGTTAGTACCCTAGCAACACTAGGTGTGAGAGTAATCTTCATTGTCAAGTTGACAGAATACAGCATCACCTAGGAGACAAACATCCAGACATGTTGAAGACAGAGTTCCTGGAAAGGTCTGGTTCTAGGTTAAGACCTGTCCTGAGTATGAGTGGCACCATCCCAAGGGCTAAATCTTGGGCTGAACAAAGAGGAGTCATGGTGAGCACCAACACTCATCTCTTTCTTCTTTTTGAATATGGATGCAATGTGACCAGCTGCCTCCTCAGATACTAATTTTTCACTGTATTGTGATTTCTATCTTACTTGGACATATATAAATAAAATATGAGATCGAATACTACATGATAAAGATCTATTTTTTTTCTCTCTTTCACTCTCTCCCTCCTTCCTTCCTCCCTCTGTGTGTGTGTGTACGCATGTGTATGTATGTGTATGTGTGAGAGCTCTATGTCACACTGCATGTGCAAAGGTCAGAGGGAAACTTAGAGAGGTCGATTGTATCCTTCTACCTTGAAGGTTCTGGAGAAAGCGCTCCAGTCACTGGGTTTGATGACATATGTCCTCACCTACTGAGCCATCATCACTCTGTCTCTAATCTTAATAATTAAACTATACATATTTCTTTAAATTGTAATGATTTGATTTGTATTTTATTTATTTTATTTTAAAATGTGAATATTCTTTCTTCTTTTGTGAACCAATTACATTAACTATGGTTACTTACAGAATCATGGATTAGGGTTTATTTACAAGAACATGAACAATTTCCCACTGGCTTTAACACTGAAGAAAATTTCTCTCCTTATATTAGCAACTTCTCATGGACTATCAATCCTCATGGAGTAGTGAAGACCTTCCAGCCTTCATGATGGAATATTGAAGGGTCCAATCTTGTAAAGGTCTTATGCTGTGATTTATTTTCAAGTATATTTCTGTTAATGTTGTTCAACTACATTTTTCACATGGAGAAGCTAGTTGTTAGGTTCCCACCGCCCCCACTACCTTGCTTGGCATACTTAGCCACTAGACAAGAGAGGGACTGAAAATAAGTCCTGTGCATGCTCAGGATTTACCTATGAGTTATGAAGTCCTATATCATCACCAAGGTCGTGACCCCCCACATAAAGAATACTCAGAGCTCATTATTGAAGATGACCCTATGGTCACCCCTGTGGTGTCAGACTCCATATCCAGCTGTGCACACGCCAGCTGCTGTCAGTTCTTTCTTGCTCCCTGTTGCACTTCTGAGTGTAACTTATGAGAGGATTATGGTGTGGGGGCGGGCTGTCAAGAAAAGGTTTGGAAGTAAAGCCTGGAGCATGTGGCATTGAGTGCATCTCTGCTCTTAATGCCTCAGCTTGTTACAAAGCTGTGGTAGGAAGCAGTCAGAATCATCAAGATCAATTATTTAAATCTCATAATTCAGGCCAAATTAAAGATTTATTGCAACAAAACGAAAAACAAAGTACAGGCACAAAGGAAACACAATCCAGCTCTGCCATCATCATTACACAAGATGCAAATTGGCTGTGTCAATGTATGTGACAGAAAGAAATAAACATAAAAAAAAGTCCAAGGCTTTCTGGAAGAGATTGTTCGCTGGGGTAAGTGTGTGGGCATACCCACATGGGCAGATTTGTGGATTTCCTTTTATCCTGTTCTCTAGTTGGCAGCAGACACTGTCCCTTGTACCTGACAATGAGTCTTTCTTGGGTCTGAATTCTCACTGAGAATGAATTCATTACAGTTTTCAATCTCCAGTCTTAGGCTCTTAGTCAAGAGCCAATACTACTGATTTTGACATGGGTACAAAGGAGTTAATTTTTATTAGAGCTGTATGAATCCTATGCATTTTAAAATATTTTTTATTTTAATTTTTATTAATTATACTTTATTCACTTTATATCTCCTCCAGAAACCCCTCCCAAGTCCTCCCTTCCTCCCCCTTCTCCATGCATGCCCCTCCCCAAGTCCACTGATAAGGGAGGTCTTCCTCTCCTTCCTTCTGATCCTAGTCTATCAGATCTCATCAGGAGTGGCTGCATTGTCTTCCTCTGTGGCCTGATAAGGCTGCTCCCCCATCAGGGTGAGGTGATCAAAGAGCAGGCCAATCAGTTCATGTCAGAGACAGTCCCTGTTCCCATTACTATGGAACCCACTTGGATACTGAACTGCCATGGACTACATCTGTGCAGGGGTTCTAGGTTATCTCCATGCATGGCACTTGGTTGGAGTATGAGTCTCAGGGAAGACCCCTGAGATTTGGTTCTGTTGCTCTCCTTGTGGAGCTCCTGTCCTCTCCAGATCTTACTATTTCCCACTTCTTTCATAAGATTCCATGCACTCTGCCCAACAGTTGGCCATAAAGTCTCAGCATCTGCTTTGATAGTCTACAGGGCAGAGCCTTTCAGAGCCCCTCTGTGGCAGGCTTCTAACTAGTTTCCTGTTTTCTTCTTCTTCTGATGTCCATCCTCTTTGCCTTTCTGGATAGGAATTGAGCATTTTAACAAGAGTCCTCCCTCCTGATTAGTTTCTTTAGTTTCAGATTTTAGTAGGTTTATTCTATATTATATGTCTATATGAGTGAGTATATACCGTGTGTGTCTTTCTGCTTCTGGGATAGCTCACTCAGGATGATCTTTTCCAGTTCCTGCCATTTACCTGCAAATTTCATGATTTCCTTGTTTTGTTTTGTTTTTTATCACTGAGTAATATGCCACTGTGTAGCTGTCCCATAATTTCAGTTGTGGAGTGTCTGGGTTGTTTCCAGCTTCTGGCTATTACAAATAAAACTGCTACAAACATGGTTGAGCAAATGTCCTTGTTGTATACTTGAGCATCTTTTGGATATATGCCTAGGAGTGGTATAGCTAGATCTTGAGGAAGTGCTATTCCTAGTTGTCTGAGAAAGCGCCAGATTGATTTCCAGAGTGGTTGTACAAGTTTACATACCCACCAGCAATGGAGGAGGGTTCCCCTTAGTCCACAACCTCTCCATCATGCGTTGTCACTTGAGTTTTTGATCTTGGCCATTCTGCTGGGTGTAAGGTGAAATCTCAGGGTGTTTTGATTTGCATTTCCTTGATGGCTAATGACATTGAGCATTTCTTTAAGTGTTTCTCTGCTATTTGATATTCCTCTATTGAGAATTATCTGTTTAGCTCTGTTCCCCATTTTTAAATTGGATTACTTGATTTGTTGCTTTTCAACTTCTTTAGTTCTTTAAATATACTAGATATTAGCCCTCTGTCAGGGCTAGCTGCAATTTTTAAAGTATGATATCTTAGTGACAGCTACTAAATATTGTGGGCCTCAAAATACCCCACCTGTAAAATGGGTAGAATAAAAGTATCTCCCTCATTATTTTACATGGAATTGTATTTCCTAACTACTCAGCACACAGGTGCTCAGTCTCTGGTCTTTGCTTTGTGCTGGCCTTGTAACAAATGCTTGTTTTACCCTTGAACTTTCATAGGATTTAGTTATACCCTGCCTACACATTTGGAATCTCTGCAGTCCTTGCTGCCATGTACAACCAAAGAGAGGCACTAGTGTTTTTTTTAATTAATTTTTTTACATTAATTACATTTTTTATGCTTTGTATCCCAGCTGTAGTCCCCTTCCCCATTCTCTCCCAATCCTACCCTCCCTCCCTCTTCTCCTCCCATGCCCCTCTCTCAGTGATACGGGAGGTCCTCCTCCCCTTCCATCTGACCCTAGCTTATCATGTCTCATCAGAACTGGCTGTAATGTCCTTCTCTGTGGCCTGGCAAGGCTGCTCCTCCCTCGGGGGGAGGGGGGGTCAAAATGCCAGCCACTGAGTTCATGTCAGAGACAGTCCCTGTTACCCTTACTAGGGAACCCACTTAGATACTGAGCTGCCATGGGCTATATCTGAGCAGGGATTCTAAGTTATATCCATGAATGGACCTTGGTTGGAGTGTCAGTCTTAGAAAATACCCCTGTGCCCAGATGTTTTGGTTCTGTTGCTCTCCTTGTAGAGCTCTCCAGGTCTTACTAATTCCCCCTCAATTCATATGATTCCCTGCACTCTGCCTATAAGATATGATAAACATACTAAAATCTGTACACCTAAAGAAGCAAAACAAGAAAAAGGACCTGGGGTGAGATGATCTATTCTCATTTAGAAAGACAAATGGGATGGACATTGTAAGTAGGAGAAAACAAGAAACAGGACAGGAGCCTACCACAGAAGGTCTCTGAAAAACTCTACCTAGCAGTGTATCAAAGCAGATGCTAAAGCACTAGTGTTTTATAAGTAATACTGTTGTCTAGATGTGAAGTTGGCCCTGAAAGAGGTTATCTTGTACATGTTATAATGAGATGCCTTTCATCTTAATAACAGTATGGTCTTTGACAAGGATATTTAAGTTTTCTGTGTGGTTTCCTTCTTTATAAAATAGAAATCTTCATGACACCTTCTCTTTAAGTGTCGCTGGGAAGATTTGGTGAGTGTATTGTGTAGGAGGCACGATGAAGGGCCAGCTGCTGCACACTTGCACCTACGTGAACCAAGCCTCTGGCCATGCCTTCCCACCAAGCTTGACTAAACCCTATGAAACTACAAGCCCAAATAATCCTCTTTCTTGCCAGGTATGGTCACAAGTCCACCTGTCTCACTTGTTATCATGTGACTTTACAGAGTGCTGCAAATGAAGCCTAAATTCTGATGCAAAAGAAGCCTGTGTGGAAGGCATCAGGACAGCTCAACAGAATCCCATAGGATTTGTTAGGGCAGAGTCCTCTCTGCCTTCCCCTTTAGCTGTCATCAGGAACAGCGAGCTACCCTAGTGTGGCTATCCTACCCTTTCTGGTAGTTGTTTACCAAGCTGTGTGACTCATATCTTCCATACTAATGACTACTGTAGCTTTAAATTCACACGAAGACCAGGAGGGTAGATATAGAAAGATAAATCAAGAAGTCGTCAGATTGGATCAGTCCAGGGAAGCTATGTTTCCTTACTGTCCTCTACACAAGTGGTTCTCCCTCTCTGGATACCTGTGAGCAGCTGTGCAAATCCAAAGTCATCATCCAAAAATTTCCCACCAGGTGTGCAAAACCAGGAGCCTAAGCAAGACATAAAAAGCAGTAACCAATGCCCAGGGGTTTAAATGTTTCCTAGCATGGCCCTGGCCCTGAAATTCCTCATTAGGCTGCAGTTCTCAACCTAGAATGACGGCAGGCTTTTACCGCTTCCCACAAGCTCAGACGAGGCTCTTGTTTATGCAGTGGGTTACTCATCTCTCAATTAGGCCATGAGAGGCTGAAGGGGAAAAGAGACATTTTTTTTTAATTTATTTATTTATTTTGCAAAATCTCTTACTGGAACTCTCCAATAAACTGAAAGAGTTGAGCATACAGAATTTTCTGTTGTTTCTGCAAAGAGATAATTTGTTACATGGAAGCTCATTTGCTTATGTGGAGTAAATACTGCTTCAGACCCAGTGGAGATTAACACTCACAGATGAGATAGATTGAGAAGGAAGAGGCATAATGCTTCACTGTTATATTTACTGTGTTAAATATAAAGTGGGAATTGATGAAAAATGTGCTAGAGTTTCCCATGTGAGCCTAAGTGATGAACTGGGGTTTATTTGCCATCTGGCTTTTAAGCAGGGATTTTTCTTGTTGTTGTTCGTGTCAGAAAAACGGCACCTTCAGAACTATTGCATTACAGACATCTGTTTATCAGACCTTTGCCTGGATGAATTATTCAGAATGCGCTTAAGGTTGTACTTTACCTGACATATGGAAATATGAAGCTGCACACACAGTGTCGGCATATATCTCTCTACATAAAATCAGGTGTCACGCTTGAAACCTGGAGTGCTAGAATGGGGTAGGTGGCGCTTTAGTATGTGGGATATTAATTGTTCAGCCTGCTGCAATTCTTGATGCCTGTATTCCTAGAACTCAGTCTGTGAAAACCATACAATTGTAGGTTTTGGTATTTTTTTGCTTGTTTTCATTATGCCCTTGGGATAACAGTGGGATCTTCCCCTTAGTGAACATGTATTCAGTGGCAAACTGTTTGTGATATCATCTTTGTCAAATATGCAAACTATACAATAGTCAGAAGGACAATCTTTCTGGATATATGGGAAGTCTCCAGAAGAAGATCTGGATGGAAGTAAGGCTTCAAAAACTGCCTTGACCTACACACCATCAGAAACCATAACCAAAAATGAGCACTGTGTATAGATCTTAGCATTATTCAATATTTTGTTCTCTTTATTTCCCATCTGCCAAGCCATTCATCCATCTATCTATAAACCACCTACCCCTCCCAGCCAGCTACCTATTAAGCCACAGAGTCAACTACTTATCCATCTTCACTGAGCCATACGTTCCTCCATATAGCTCCCTATCACCTATCCATGCATCCAACTACCTACCCAAGAATACACTCATAGATGCATCTATCCACCTACCCAATGACCTACCTGTCTACTCACCAGTTTACTTACCATCCCATCTTTCTATCCAGAATTGGAGAACACTTCTATGTGTGACAAATAAAGGCTTTCCTTGAAGCCTTATGATCTAATGTTAATCCTTGGAACCCACAATGTGAAAACAGAAAACTGACTTCCTTAAGTTGTTCTTATGCTGTGGTATGCATACATTCACATGCATACAAACACAAATTAAATAAACAAATGTAAAAATGTTAAAGGAGTATATGTGAGCCAAGGGCTGGAGTGTCTTCTCCATACTGTCATGAGCATATAAGAAGGGAGGAAGACTAGCATACTCAAATAACTACCAAGGCCAATGAATAATTTCAAATTAACATGAGTGCTCCTACAGCAGTCTGTTTACGGCAAGCCTGGTATATCACTTTGAAGACTTCCCAGGGGAGGAAACTATGAAGCCATCATAAATAAAACAGATAGATAAGACTCCCACTTCTCAATGAAAATAAACAAGTCTTTCAGATGGGAAGGGAGACTTCAGTGTGCCAAAAATAGGTCTAGAGGGTCCCAGCAGAATTTCCCACTGTTTGGAGGACAGCGAAGCTGGGTCCTGATGCCTGGGCCTGATACCCCAGCAGGCAGGAGAGCCAGCTGCATCTTGCCAGTCACCAGGCTTTTGATCCTAGAGTAAGGAGGGATTCAACAATGGTGACAGGAAACAGCTATACATTCCACCAAATGTTGGTCTGTCACCTGATTAAAAATGTCAAAAGATCCCTTATGCATTTGTGTTTGAATTCTCTGCCAGCTTAGTATTCAACAAGTGTTAAGGGATACAGACTTTATGTGATGAAATAATTTCTGAGTTGTGAGATCCTTGTGAGGCCTAGAGGGACAGCACACAACTGTGCCCAAACACTCCTTTAGTCTTTATTACCTTCGTGGGAATGTCCCAAAGGGTCATGAGCTCTTGTTATCAAAGAGATAAAAACATACTGCTTAGGATGCCTTTGTAGGGTAGAGCAAAGTCTCACTATGAAGCCTGCTGGGTTTGGAACACTGTAGTGCAGGGTAGCCTCAAACTTATAGCAATTTTCCTCATCTGCCCAAGTGTTTAGATTACAGATGGGCATCACCACTTGCTGCCCGAGAATGTTATGAAGGGGAGAAATCTAGGTGAAAGAAAACAAGAGTAGAAAATGAAAGAAGAGAAAATCAGAAGGCCTTGAACCTTGCAGAGAGCCTGCTTTTGTGATACCAGAGAAGAAAGACTGAATAACCAACAAGAACACTTTGAATGGACGGTGCTTATGATTTAAAGAAAATGGTAAGACTGAAAGGAAAAAGATTCTAGATTAAACCTCCAGGAGAGAATGTTCAGTATTTAAAGGATGCTAAGACCATTTGGAGGTCAAAACCCTCACTCAAGGTTCACATCCCACATGGCCCTATCATGGTATATACCTGCCTACTGTGGGACAGGGACAAGGAATGCTTCATATTTAGCCAAAATATTCCATTTGTCACCTTCCTACATAGCAGTTCAGTTTACTCTTGCATCATTTTGTAAATGACAACTATGTGTGTGTGTGTATTTGTCTAGGAATGTGTGCACATGTAAGTTAAATACTAGCTCAACACACTGATTGCATCCTTCCTAGCCTTCTGAGTTCTAGACTGTTTATCCTGGCTGTGTCCACGGGTCAGCTGTTCTGCATGAAACCTGAGTGGAGCTTATGAAGCCCATCCATCTCAGTGGTGCTCTCTGCATGTGGGAGCAGCTGCTTTGGCCCTCTTAATTCTCCTTGGTGCTTTCTCCTGTAGGCCCTGTGTTTTGTACCTGCTGGGAAGGACAGCTTGCATTCTAGAGGCCACCTTTGTGACCCAAAAGCTTGAGGAAGGAGTCAATCTGGCTAATTTGGTGAGAGAAGAATTGTTTCATTCTGTGATGAGTGAAGTTTCTATTACACTTTTCTACAAACTCCCCTGCCTCTAATCCCCTCAGACAACAAAACTACAATTTGCTGGATAAACAGAAACAGTGGGGACAGAGCCTCCCTGGAAGCTCGTCTGTCAGAGATGCCCAGCTTGTTAGCATACTGGAGTTAGAGGAAGCCTTGCATTGTAGGAAAGTGAATCACTTAATAAGCTTGCTGGAACTTTCTTCCCTGGGAGTCAACACTATTAAAACAGAAAAATCCAATGAGGCTCTTTTGCAGCATTAGCATTTTGTACTTGAGCCTGGTGTTCAAACCCTGTCTCTTTAACCACGTTTTGGTGTAATAGTAATTGTTATTTAGCAGTTGCTCCCTAGCTTCCAGATGTGAGGGCCAGTTTTTAAAGAAGCCATTGGGTTACCTGAAATCATTTCAAAGCCCCAAGCTAGTAGATAGAACTTTTGCTTATTCACATCTCTCCTCTGGCACTATTCTCCCCAACAACACCAACCAAAGAAAAAGGAAATAATACACCAGGTTAATTTACCATATTAGTAAAGATTTCACAAGTATCTGAGACAAGTTTATATTCCATGAATGAAAACACTAATGCACAGACTAAACCGGCTTATACCTATGCTGCATTGTGGTATCAATAGTCAGGGTCTTTGGCCTGAGTATTAATTCTTTAAGTCTCTTGCACTCCTTGGAAGTAAGACCAGTGTCACCATACCTTCTCTGAAATGGCACCAACTTCCTTCTTATGCTTCCAAAATGGACTTAAAAATTAAAAAAATAAATAAATAAAAGATTTGTGTGTGTGTGTATGTATTATGTATGTCTGTCTCCCTCTCTCTTTGTGCGTGCGTGCGTACGTGTGTGTGTGTGTGTGTGTGTGTGTGTGTGTGTGTGTGTGTACCTCAGTAAAGTGTCTATTGAGTCAAGGAGAGAGATCCCTGGAGCTGGCATTACAGGCTCCTGGACATGGGTGCTGAGAATTGAACTCAGGTCCTTTGCAAGAGAAGCACTCTTAATCACTGAGTCATCTTACCACTCCCCCTTCCCAAAATTAGCTGTTTAGGGTGGGCTGCAGACTCACGTTGGAATATTCTAGAAATAAATATTGTGTCTTCCTTCTTTCAGACAAACCAACCTTTAGATTCTGAGATAGATAGTAAGGTCCAGTTGCTACTCTATCTTGTAATAGACTTCCTTCTTCCTTCCTTCTTCTTTCCTTCTTTTTTCCTTCTTCCTTGCTTCTTCCTTCTTCATTCCTTCCTTCCCTTTTTCTCTTATTTTATGCATTTCTCTTTTTGCTGTACCAGAGTTGGACTGATGACCTTGTTCATGCTGGGCAAGGTCTATCATGACACCATACACCCAGTCCTTAGAGTTTTGAGACAGATTCTTTATATCTTTCCATCATTGTCCTTGAACTTTTAATTCTCCTTCCTTAACGTCTCTACTTCTGGGATTAGAGGTATGTGACACCATGTCTGGCTGCTCCATACTTTTTTATTAATTGAATTTTACTTATTTTCACTTGCTGGGGTATGGTGTGTGCCATAGCACATGTATGGAGGACACAGGGCAATTTGTAATCGACAGGTCTTTCCTTCCACCATATAACTCCTGAGGATCAAAACCAGGTTGTCAGCCTTGGTGGAAAGCATCTTTACCCACTGTGCCATCTTACTGGCCCCATCTTTATTTATTTAATGCCCCACCGAGGATTGCAAATAGTATTGATATGTTAGAGAAAGTGTCAGTGCCAGCCTGCAAAGATACCCATTCCATGGACAACCCCCCAAACAGCTGATAAGCTCCCCAAATATCACCATGTGGAGCAGAAAGATTAAATATTTATGTCTGATCACTGGGGTAATAAAATTGCATTCAATTATGTCTCAGGCACTACCTAATGATTGTTGAAAACTCAGTAATAACACAAAAACTCATAAAAAATACAGAATAAACAAGGCTGGAAGAAAATTATGGGAAAATAGCCTCTGGCTTGTGGAAATGGGACTTTATGTTGAAATAATTTGAAATAACAGTATATGCATAAAAAAATCAAGTGAGTTTATATAACCACACTCTAATCTCCAGAAACTTTTCTTTATATTATTGTTCTTTACCAAGTTTAAAAAAAAAAAAAAAGCAAAAGTAGGCTACTACGTCAGTTGGATTTACAGGAAATTGCAAGTTGTGCTGAAAGAGCTCAGCCCCTAGGGAACAGGCCAGCATTTTCTGCATCTCTGAACTCTTGGTGGTTACACAGAGCTCAGCTCAGAGTCAGGGCTCTATTAATAATTGCAGAAATAAATGAAGAAATAAATTTCCATTCAGTAGTTCCATCTCATTCCTCTGTTCTAGGGAGTTGAAATCAGTGGTGATGTTGCTTGCATTTAACAATATCTAAGGATACAGTGTGTGTGTGTATGTGTGTGTGTGTGTGTGTGTGTGTGTGTGTGTGTTTGTGTGTGTGGTCAGGTGGGCTTGCCTGAGCATGTGAATTAGAGGACAAAGGTTGACACTGAGAACCTTTCTCTGATACCCCCTACTTTTTGTTTTAAGAGACCTAATGTTTATTTTCACACAAACACACACACACACACACAAACCTGACATGTACCGTGTCTAGTGTCTAGTAGGCTTGACTTTGAGAATTATTTTATCTAGCATTCATGAGCCTCTAACAACAGCACACATACATATGGACTGCTTTCATCTCAGAGCCCATCACACCGTCTTCTTCCTTGTCATAAATACCCCTTTCCTAGCCTTCTTCCTTTCACTGAGGAGACCCTTGAGATCTCACTGGAGAATGTGACCTAATCATCTGTCTTAACATCCCTCAGACCAGTTGGAAGGTGCCTTTGTGATGGTGAATGGTAGAGTAACAAGTTCTGGAGATTATGATGTAAAATTAGGGAATGTTGCATGTGGCTTTTTCTGGGGAGAGATGATACAGAGGTCTATTTACCTCATATGGGAAAAACAATGACACACTAACGTAATTATCCTGTCAAAGTCCAGCTTCACTAATTGGTTAATTTTGGTCACATGCAGGGATATGATGAGTGAGAGATTATTAACAGAACAGAAATTACTCAAAGGTACTTACATCACCGAAAAATCTGTCTGTACAGAAATGATTTATCACTATAACTGTAACCCTGTAGTTCTCTGTACAGCTTTCAGGCAGCTCAGTAGATTGAAGAATCTCATCTAGGTATATCAGCTAGCTGAAGATTCTGCCCACAAGCCCCTGCCAGCAATTGTTTACTATTTTGAGAACTTTGGGGAAGGGCCCCCTGATCTTGCCAGGTTGAGTTTTTTGAGACTTTTAAGTTGTTTACTACTTGTATTTGATGAGCATCTCTACTCCTTACTGGAGGAAGAGCTTCATCTTACAATTTCCTGAGCCATTAGGAACTTCCCTCCGGGATAGGGTGTTTCAACTAGGAGAGAACTGCTCACAAGGGTGAGTGACCTGGGCCTCTGTATTGCTATGCTCAGGTCCAAAAGACTTGTGATGGGCCTAGACAGAGCAAGCATACTCTCACTCAGGCTACATTGCTTTGCATGGGACAAGTGCCTCTTCCAAGCTCTTCTCTGCAAAACATGGCCCAGCAGTCCTAACCTTCCTAAACAGTCCTAAACTTCCCATGCATAGCAGAAGCTTACTAAGTCATGGAAACTACAATAGTTGACATTGCTTTTCTCATTTTATTCATTACATCTGCAGCCAGAAGCCTGCTTACCTGAGGTAAAGGGTACAGCCAGGCTCTCTGCTCTGACTCCTCTTGTGAGACTGTGTTTGCCTGCATCTCCTTTGACTAAGTATGTTTGGACAGGATTTGCTTTTTGTTTGCTTAGCAAATCTCATGAGGTGCTGCTCTTTTCTCATAGTATTCCATGAGCAAATCTCTGTTTGCAGCAAAGATGCTGTTTGGTCTTTTAATTTCTCTCTTACCCAGTATCACATAGGAACACCAGGTCCTGGGCAGCTAGAATGTGGGGGATCTATGGAGGGATGGGGTGCATGTTGTCTGACATTATCTCTTGCAGGGAGATCTACTCACTCTGGGTAGGAACTTACAACAGACCAAACTAATAATACCATCAAATGCCATCCTTGTTACCTATTAACTTTTTTTGGTTATTTGTAAAAGTACAGATGATAGGTTACTTATAGGATCATGGATCGCTCAAAGGTAGTTGCAGCACTGAATGCCAGTGCCAGCACTGGTGAGGACAAGAGAGGTTAGAGCTTTGGGGATCTCTTTATGACTTGTAGACAGATCAAGTGTTGTGGTGGAGTCTCCTCATCAACAAAACTCACTGCTTATATGACCTTGGGATCAAGAGTTTACCAAATTTCAGGGATTTTCTGGGAGTTGTGAGTTGTTTATTTCAAGAAGGAACCTTCTAGAACTTCCTTAGTTATAAAGAGTCCCCCTCCATCGTGAATGTTTAAGTTCAGAGAAAGTGTTTAAGTTCTAGAAAGTTCCTTGCCTGACAGTTCTAGGAAAGAACAGACACAGACTCACTCATGACATGGGCAAAAAAGGATCCTAACAAGGAGAGTGAGATGAATTGCATTACAGATCATATACCTTATCCAAGCTTCCAGAATAACAGGGGAAAATAGGCTCAGAAGGTTTCCTTTCCTTTTTTTCTTTTCAGTGCTAGAGACAAACCTGGGGCCTTCTGTACGCAGGGTCAGTGCTCTAACACTGGCTGTATGCCTAGTCTCTTTTTTACGTTCTTCCTGAAAGCAGATGAGAGTTTCAAGTTTATCTCTTCAATTCTGTCTCTAAGTTCAGTACTGTGTAAAGGAAAGGAAACATGATCAGAGATGTTTATTGCTGTGATCAGACACCATGACCAAAAGCAACTTGAGGGAAAAAAAGCTTTATTTAGCTTAGAATTCCATCAAAGTCCATTATTGAAAGAAATCAGGACAGAAACCCAAACAGGAGAGGGGCCTGAAGGTGGGAATGGATGCAGAGGGGTACTGCTTACTGGCTTACTCAGCTGCTTTCATATATCATCTAGGTTCAGCGGTCCAGGTATGGCCACATCCACTATGACCTGGGCCCTCTCATATCAACCATCATTCAAGAAAATGATTTACAGGCTTGCCCACAGGCCAAACTGGTGGGGACATTTTCTCTGATAGAGATTTTCCCTTTATCAAACAACTCCAGCTTGTGTAAAGTTGTTATATACAGCAAGTAGGCTTAGGGAATAAGGACTTCTCAGACTCTGTATTGAGAAAGGGTCTACAGATAAATGGGAAATCAGTTTCTTCAGTTATTTCTTTGTTTTCATTTTTATTTTTAGATGGGTTCTCAGAATATACAGCCCAGTCTGAATTTGAACTTGGAATCTTTCTGCTTAACTTTCAAAGCTCTGAGATAATAAGCTTGTATAACCATGCCTTCCTCAATTATATTATCATTCTTGTCTATGAGTTTATATAAGAGAAACATTTCCATTCAGAGCTATCTTTATACCTTTACTAGTGTCCTCTGTCAATAAGACGTTTCATTGGTGCTAGGTCTGTCTGCTCGTGTTGGGTTAGAAGGTGTCAGCTCCTGTGGATTCAATACCCCAAAGTAGTTGTTTCTAAAAGCTGGGGGCTGCAGATCAAGGTATCAGCAGGTGTTGGCTCGTCCTAGGAACTAATTCTCAGCATCTGTTGTTCTGCAGTCTCAGTCTCTGATATTTCAGGTGCCCAGATCTTCTTTCAGAGTTCTCTTTTGTGTATGTTTCTCATGTTGTCCAAATCCACATTTCCACATCAATACAAGTTATATTAGATTAGGTCAATTATATTTGACCTGAGTTCAGTTTCCTGAATGTGCATGGTGAAGGGAGAGCAGTGACTCCCAAAGCAGTTCTCTACTTTCCACAGGTGTGCCATGGCATGCGCTTCCACCAAAAATAAATACATAAGCTTATTTTAAAACAGCTGATCTCTAACGGTCATTAATAGGGGACACAGGTGAAGACAGCAGTGTGTACGTGTGCAGGAATGTGTCTGTGTGACTGGAGACTGATCCCAAGCAAATGTTTTATCATTGAGCTACATCAGCAGCCCCTAGCTTTTTGAGATAGACTCAGTATATAGCTTTAAATTATGTTGAACTCATTCTGTAACAAAGCCTGGCCTTGAACCTCTGAATTCTCCCCCTTGTTTTTATTCTCAGTGCTAGGCTAACAGGCACACACCACCATTTCCAGCAGAATTTTGAGGCAACTCTTTTTTATCTTGAATCAAAAAACATTGTTTTATCTTTATTCTCTCCTACTGTTCAACCCTACAGGAAATGTTTTCATTTTCTCTTTACAAAACAAATGCCTGTTTTTTTTTCTTTTTCAACAAATCTGCTTATATTATTTGAAATTGAAGTAAACTTGTTAAAAATATTGAGAATTTCATACTACAGGTGGTCCTCAAATGTAGGGAAACATCAAAGGTGCCATGTGAAGGTCAGAAATGCTTGCGTCACCAGCCAGAGGGGAACTGGGGGTCAAAGGAACAAGAGCAAAGGTTTGGGAATGCAGTGTACATTCCCTGGAACTCCTTTTGTTTGACCATTGCCTCCATGGAGAGACTTTCATCCCTTAAGTAGCTATTGTGCTAGATACTTTTTGTTTTGTTTTGGTGTGTGTGTGTGTGTGTGTGTGTGTGTACAAATACTTCTGTGTGTGCATTTCTAAATGAACACGTGTGTGTGGAGACCAATCTCATCATCAGGTTCCATTTCTCAAATGCTGTTCACCTTATGTTCTTGAAACAAGAGTCTATGTCTATCCCTGCCTGGCTGGCCAGTGATCCCAGGGAATGCAGCTATTTCTCCCCAGTGCTGAAATTACCAGCATGAGCCATGATGCTTGCATTTTTGTTTGTTTTTCGCTTCTGGGAATTAAACTCAAGTCCTTCTTTCTACAAGAAATCGCTTTACTGACTCAAACATCTTCCCAGCTCTTGTTTTGCTTAACACTGTTTCACATTTTACTTGTTTGTTTTTCCTCTGTTGCTGCTTTCCTGGACTTTAAGAATAGGTATGTTTCATTTCTACACTATGCAACATGAGGTAAATAATTCGAAACCTTAAGCTTCATGTGGACTAAACTTTCAGGTGTGGAGGTTCTAAACATTCATAGTCCTCAAAATCTGGTCTTCTAAAAAAATTAGTTCACCATTCTGCCCACCTCACACTCTGACTCAGAGTCTGGGATGAGCTGTAACTGAGCAGTGTGCATGTCCAGTGGGTTCACAGGTGATGTGGAGCCTTCTAGGATCATGGCATTTTGATGGCCTCTGGACTGGGGGTATCACATGACTGTTGCCCATATAAAGACTTCACAGTGATCCCTTCCAGCCTAAGGCTTGGTTGAAAGGGAGCCTCGGTGCCAAGGGTGTCCAGAAAACTATGCTATGTCCTTGTGATATCTAGGTTCAGGTTATTGCCTGCAAAGTGTGTCTGGTACACACAAGGAGAAGCAGTGTTCTTGCCAGAGAAGCAGAGTGATTTTGCTTCCTAGAGACCACAGCATGCTGATCTCAGGCCTCCCTTTTCTGAGGCATCCTGGGAGCCCTAGCAGAGCTGGCATCTTTCTGTCTCCCATGTTTTTGGGGCAATCACTCCTTTGACTTTGGCCTGAGCAATGTTTTGCATTGAATGAAGCATTTTTTTTTTTTTTGGCTGTGCCAGATCAATACAAGAATCTAATAGGTAGAAAGAGGGCCCCAAACAAACAAAAACAAAACAAAACAAAACAAAAACTGTGTTGGAAAACAATATTTGACCAACTCTCCAAGCCTCTGAGAGGCTGAGGAGAGCCTAGTCTTGTCTGTGGGTCATTTAATGTTTGTTTGTTTGTTTTTAATTTAATAATGCAAAAACAGGATTTCAGAATTGGTCCCTGTCCACACATTTAAATGTCATAAAGTAGGGCTTTTAATTCATTTCCATCATTACAGTCTGTGAAACTATACACAAGCTTCATTTGGGAACAAGGAGAATTGCCCCTTTAAAATCCATAGGAACTCATGACCCAGGCCAAATGGCTCCATGTTTAGACTGTCTCTACTCTGTTATTCTAAGCTCCAGGTGATAGGAAAACAGCCCTTCTTTGGGTAATATTTATTTCTGTTTGCTTTCTCTAGAGCTGGGGTTGAACCCTGGGCCTTAAGTATATTGGAAAAGTGCCATTGCACTGATACACCCTCAGCCCTGAGAATACTTCTCCCTTGATATCTATACAGACTGACAGTGACACCAGTCACTAGCCCTATTCCTTTGCTTATGTTCACATGTCCGGTGCCCAGCAACTGTTCTGGGTCTCATACTTCTCCTGCTGAGACAAGGCAGTCTCACACCCAGACCTTCTCCAGGGGAGCTCCAACCCTGAGGTCCAGATGCCTCACATCCTGTCCTCCACCATCTCGGCAGGGTGCTGTCTGGCTTGCAGGGCTTTGTCTGCCAGGCCCTCTGTAGACCTGGCTCCTTGCCTGGCTCAGGGCAGCCCTGCCTGCCCTGGCATATTCTCCCATGCAGAGCTTCTGGGCTGGTGGTGGTTAAGTCCATTGTGGGAAGCAATTGTGTCTGAAACCCACAGTGACAGCAGGCATGCAAAACTACTTCCCGTCCCTGCATGGGGTTTAATTGTATTTTCCAGGAGGGCCGATCTATTAGCAAGGTGCCGGGCTCAACTGTGTAACTTTTATAAAGGAAATACCAACGGCCCCTTGGGGTGAAGGATATTATAATTATGTATGATTTATACACCCGGCTAATGTATACACTGCAGTTCATGAAAATGTTTTGTTTGACGTGGCCAGAAACATTAAGCAAAAAACAGTGTCATTGCCTGGGCTGGAAACCCATCTTTGGTTTTATGTCTAATCTATCCAGTGCTAAAATATTTGGAATGATAACTCTGGCTGCCGCTGTGAAGGAAATACGGATATCGCAAGTCCATTTCTGATTTCAGACATGTTGTAATTCCCTTCTAAACTACCTTGCTGAGTTTAGCATATTTATCCTCTGTATCCAGTTATGAAGGTTTAAAAGAAGGAAGGAAAGAAAAGAAAGACATACAAACAGACAACCCTGTTTAATCATAATAACAGAGCTAGAGGAGACTTAATGGTATTTAGTCCAAGATGATCTGACTCATATTACACGCTTGGCTGGTAAACGACCTATCCTGTTAATGTTCTAGTACCTAGAAAGGAGAGGGAAGAGGGGAGTAAAGGGATACAGAGAAGGAGAGGTCTTTGGGGACATAAGAAAACAGGAGGACCTGGTGAGTGCTGGCTGGTGAATTCTCCCTAGAGTCCTGGATTTGAGTTTTCAGCTATATACAGAGGGAGTCACAGTACCCTCATTTCCTGTGATCATGAGAGCAGTAATTGCAACTGGCATGCAGAGTGGTGGCCATGACAAACAGGAAGCAGAACCAAGTGAAAGGAGCTCTGTTCCTGCACAGACAGGGATGGTAGATTTTTGGAACAGAACTGAAAACTCCAAGGGACTTCTGTCCGAGGTCTCCCAGCTGACCAGCTTCCCAAAGTCAGCGTACCAGGATGCAGTTGTAGCTGGTCAGAAGCCCTGAGCCTTTCTCTGTTTTCCTCCTCCTGGCTCCAAGAACCAGACCCCTGGTTCTCTATGCTTGTTGAGTGTGTGCATCAAAGAAGGGCCTTGAATAGATTCTACTCATTGGCTCATGGACATGAGAGTAAACTGCCATTCTATTCTGAGTGGGTGTAACTAGCTGTACATGGAGGTGGAAAATTAATGGCTTCTAAAGGTGTGATTTCTGTGCCCTTCAGTCAACCCACACATCCTGGTATATTATAGACATCCTTAATTATCTGTGGGGAGGAGTGAGTTCCTGAAGCCATGTGAACACCCATAAGCACTCAATCCCTTGTGTGAGTATTTGCTGTATTGGTATAGATTTCATATGTTTCCTCACATCTTCTCTAGATCACTGTGTAACACCAAATTGGGAGAGTTGGGATCTGAGTTATATACTAAGGCACATATCAGGAAGCTTTGGTCCCCCAGCCTGTTGCCACTAGGAAGTGGCAGAAAATGCTAAGAGATGGGACCTAGAGGGACATTTTTCCAGTGTTTGGGGATGTGCCCTCACAGGAGATAGTGGGACGCTGCTACTCATTTATTCAAACTGCTATTTCTTGCCATGGGGTAAACAAGTTTCCTCTGCCACACACTCTGCCATGATACCCCACCAGAGACCCACAAGCCATGGTGAGTCAGGAATGGAAACCTCCAAAACTATGAGAGTAAATAAATCTGTTTTCTTATTAAGATGGATAACTCAAGTGTTTTATTATAGTAAAGGAAAGGGTCATCTCACATATTACATTACAATAACAGAAAGCTAAAATATAATTGTTGTAGAGCTACATGAAATCTTTTTTTTATTTTTTTTCCCTTTCTTTCTCATATCTTCCCTTTTTCCCATTAAGATAATCCATCCATGACACAAGGTAAGATCTGTTCAAAGCTGCATGTTACATTTAACTATCAATGTTTTCCTAAAAGGAACATTCTTACTCTATGTTCATTTTTGCAAATGTGTTTGTTTTTAAAGTCCTGAGCTCAGAATGAGCTGAGATTCTCTTCTCCACTTGTGTTTTCCTAACCAATCCCAGCAACAGTCTTAGTCCCTGCTCTTCTCACAAAAGCAGTGTCTTCTCACAAAAGGGGCTCTGTAGGAAAACACTGAACAGCCATGTTCTGCATGCCAAAGCCCTAGAAATTGCATCCATGGGATTGCACTGGACTGGGAATTCTGGGGAGGAGTACAGCAGTACATTCTATAAAGAAATTCAGATCCATTTGTGTCCTTGGTATCTATTTGTTAAGTACATTCATTTCTATGTCTGCTTTCGTTAAATCTGGAATGAAGTGAATCGATGCTTATATTGTTCACCGTCCTAAGTGTACTCTCCTGCAAAAGGCATTGGGAGGATCTGACCCAGGCTCGCTCCCTGCTTCTGCACCAGGTGAGGGTTAAGGTTTTGCAGGCACTTGGCCCTTGCTGCAGCAGCAGGTGCTATGTACTCTTTGATGAATAGGCTCTTCTATAGCTTCAGCAGGAGCCTCAGTATCTGAGTGGAAATATTTTACTTCCTCTGAATCACAGCAGCAGAGATGTAGCTGCCACTAAGAGCATAGTGCCCTGGGGAAGACTCTTCTCCTTTCTCAAGGATGCTGGAAAAATACCAGAGAACAAGCAAGCTGAAGCCAGGGTGAAGGACTCCTGAGGCCTGTAGGGTACTCTTTCTTTGTGTGCTCATGGGGGACACTGTAGGAGATCCACATGAGGAGTATTAAAAATGTACATTGTCAGAGTCCAACCTAAACCTATTGAACCAGACCCATATGGGCTCAGAACCAGGGCAGTTGACTATGTAATAAGCTTCCATGTGATCACATTGTATGATGTTATGGTTGTGGAGAGTTTTTTGTAATGTAAAGCCAAGTCATTTTAAATACAATCCAATTAGTTGTTAGGTAAATGTCTATGTGAGCCTTCACTCAAAACTTTAATGTTTTAATTCCCTCTCTCTTTCTATAGGCACCGTTTAAAGCCTGAGGAACTTGGGGCACAGAAATGAAGGAGATGTTTTTTTATTTACCCTCCAAATCTTTCTTACGCTTTTCAGTAAAAGCATGGCTGCATGCCTGAGAATCTACTCTATGGGAGTCAAACCTGTAGTCTTCCTAGAGCAGCCTTCCAAAATGCAGGATGCCTAAAGTAATGATTTCACCTATGTATTATGCTAAAAATTAATTGGGGGCCTAGAAGTATACATGAAATTTGAATGCAGACATTTTCATCACCAAACACCTGTACTGAGTTTAGCAAATGCAAGCTTATCCTTGGTCTTTAGTGAAAGATGGAGAAGAAGAGAGTATGCCAAAGAAAGAGGCAGACTCATCAGACAGAAGAGGTCCTAGATTAAACACCATTTGTCCACATAACAACAACTTTTAAAGTTTATTAGGCAGTTCTTATTTATCATGCCAGTGATGTGGTCTGTTAATTTCTCCTAATTTTCCTGGGTCTGTGGCTTGACTCCCTAGAGAGAGCCATCTTACTTTGCAAGGAGTAAATTAAACTGATTCCTTTACCTTTTGACTGTTAAATGGGAGTAAGGAGAAGGGTCATGTAAGTGTTAAACTTAGGCTCCATTTTAGGACTTGTCGCTTTTACCACTTCAGATATTTCAGCCCATTCTAAGAAAGGAGAAGCATACTTTATCCATTGCCTGGCTGTATAGTGATGATGTAAATCAGATGACCAGCAATGATTTCAGAAGATGTTGTATTAGAAGGACCAGATGGCCATTTGGTTTTGACTTCCATTTACAGGTATATAATCTTGACATTCACTTGGGGGTCTGGGTCTGCATTGTTGTTAGTAATGGCTAACCAGAACATGCCCAAATCAGGTCACTTAAGGAAAACTTAGTAAATAAGCTATTTAAAATCTATACGCAGTTGTGGAGAGCATAGCCAATAAAAGCCCTGAACTATTTAAACAAGACATGTTCTCCCCTCTGGGTTTGGAGGGCAAGAAGACAAAGCAATTCTCAGAATACAGCAGGAGAGAAGAAGGTAGCTAATCCAAGCTGGGCCTTGTAATAAATCCTATAGACCTTTCTCCTCCCTCTATCCAGCAGGCAGGGGAAGGTTCCTTTTGGCTTTATGGCATAGATTCCTAGAAGCTGTAGAACCTGAGGATGAAGTCAGCTCCTTATCCTTCAGGATAGAGAGCAGTGAGGAGACGGTGGAAAGCAGGCCAGCAGGTGTGTATGGAGGGTAACAGTACCTATTCGGCACACCACCCTTCACATCTCCTCTTCTAGCCTTCTTACTGTTACAGGTAGGGAGTGGGCCAAAAGGTAGTCACTGTCAGAGACCCAACAGCCTCATAGCTTTGCATCCTGCTTTCCATAGAAACCAAGGCTCTTCAATAAGTATACCCTACTCTCTTGGAGCCTCTTAGTTACTTTACTTGTTACTGTGACGAAATACCTTACAAAGGCGACTTAAGGAAGGAGGGGCTTATTTTCATTTACTGTTTGAAGGTGCAGCAAGTCATAGCAGGGAAGGCACAGTGGCAGGACCAGGAAACAGCTGCTCATATTGCAGCTTCACTCAGGAAGTAGGAAGAGATTGCTGCTGGTGCTCAGCTCAGTTTTACCTTTCTATTCACTTTGAGATTTTAGTCCATGAGGCGTTGTGGTTCATAGTTAGGGTGGGGCTTTCCATTTTAATAAACCCAATCTAGCAATTCTCTCATGAGCATGAACAGTGGTTTGCTTCCATGGTGACCCTAAATCCTATCAAGTTGACAAGGTTAGCAATTGCATTTCCATTCCCTCACCTAAGCATATTGTGATACATATATCTACCACTTGGACTTACTATGGCCTATCAACCAACCTCTACTTCTTTTCCTCATATGAATTTTTTATAGGATGTATCACTGATACTGAATTTTATACTAACTTATTTACCATCTCAGTTGCTCCTCTCTCCAGATTGAATGCAAATTGCACAAGGGGTACATGTTTGTAATCTCAGGAGTTGGGGGGTGGAGGCAGGCGGATCAGGAATTTTAGGCTAGCCTCAAATCCCTAAGAAGTTTGAGGCCAGTCTAGGCTTTATGAAACCCATTTTTAAAACAAAACAGTGGTTTTAAAAGGAGGGTTATGTAATGCAGGGTACCAAAATATGGAAATTTTGGGAAGATTTGAGCATGCATCCATGCACTCTGCCTTTCTGAACTCATTGGTGCAGTTCTGTGCTGGGTGTTCTTTACTGCAGGGAGCCAGTCTTCCATTGTCTGGAAGCTACAGAAAACCCACCTCTAAGAGGAAATATCTGTGCACATGAGAGGGGCTTCTCTCCTTTAAAATAAGAATCCACTTTCCACAGAGTCAACTTTAAAATGTTTCTTCTGGCTTCCTTGATTTCTTAAAAGTAGCTTTTCAGTGAAGAGGTCCTTCTGTCTTAGCAGATACAAAATAAACATAAATAAATTAAAGGACAGGTGGTTATTTTTTTTTTCCTTCAGACACCTGCACATTCTTGTTGTAGGAATTCTCCTGGTGTGTGCTAATCTGTGGATTTTTCTGTAGACGTTAGGATGGAGTTGGATTCACTATTCCTCCCCTCCCACAAGCCTCTGGGCAGTTTTTCAAGCAGTCCCCAAGTACTAACTATTACAGTTAACTCTTCACTGCCTGAATCTAAACCCTCCCCCCACCTCTTTATATCCCTGTCTTCTCTTAAAACCTCCAGCCTGTCTCCCCCACTCTTCTTTCCTTTCAACCTTAACTCTTCCCTTCCTTTGTTCCTTCTTTCCTCTCCCCTACCCCCTTTCCCTCTCTCCCTCTTGTTCTTTCTTCTTTTCTGTCCTTTCTCCTAGCTTTTTTCTTCCCTGATCTCTGGCCCTTTCTCCTTCCTCCTTCCTCCTCTCCTCATTTTTTCTTCCTCCTCCTTCCCTCCTTTCTCTTCCCCAGTCTCTCCCTTTAGTGTGTGTGTGTGTTTGTGTTTGTGTGTTTTTGTGTGTGTGTTTGTGTGTGTGTGTGTATGTTTTCTCTTTCCTCCCCATCCTTCTTCCTCCTACACTAAAAGAGTTTTGCATTAGTTAAGAGTTTGCATTTTCACATGGGGGCCTGATTGTACACTCTCAAAATTTCTGACTCAATAGCAGAAGCCACATCTGGAGATGTTTCTTCTTTCCAATCTCCAGGCTGTACGATCTTTAGAACCTGTTCTAATCATTACCTCTGATGATCATGATCTGTATTTGGAAAATCTTCCCTTTCATTTCATAAGGATGGACGTTCCCTGAACACATATGCCTCTCTTCTGTGTCCTCCATACCTGCAATAGTGCTCTGGGGAGACAGGGCTTAGTAAATATATTTCATGCTATATAACAAGGATGGACCTGGGAGACACCCAGGACAAAAGAGCATGTGGTATGAAAGCAAAAGGGCCTGAGTTCACTTCTGATTGTGCATGTGTGCCTGTGCCTGTGCATGTAAGGCAGGAATGGCTGCTCTGGTGCTTGCAAAGCTTGTGTTGGAGGGATGATTTGGGGAGTTCTTTGGCCAGCCAGACTAGCTAAAACAGTGACCAGAAGGCTGAATAAGACTATGTCTCAAAAAAATAAGATAAAGAGTGACCAAGGCAGTGGTGATGCAAAGCTTTAATGTTAGTACTCTGGAGGCAGAGGCCATTGTCTACAGAGCAAGTATCAAGGTAGCCAGGACCACACAAAGAAACCCTGTCTTCAAAACTACCACCACCATCACAACAAAAAAGGGTGACTGAGGAAAACACCAATCTTAACATCTGTTCTCTGCATGTGCACACACACAGAAGCTCACACATAGGAACACACACCAACACACATACATACACATGAAATATCAAAATGAAAATACAACCAGATATAGCACTATTTCTTCTAATTTCTCCTTAAGTTACTGAATTTAAGCGGGGGTCTTCCACTCTCCCTCCCATATTATCCAGATACTGCCCCAATATTCTCTAGGAGTCCAGCTGCTTGAGAATTCTGTTGGCTTTTGCTGTCACCTGCAGCAGACAGTTTCATCCTTGCCAAGTAAAATTGGGAGTTCTCAACTTCAGCTGCATGGTTGCATCACATGAGTGTTAAAAAAAAAATAAGGTGGGCCCTTGGTTATTTCTCCCTGAGACTGGATTTAATTGGTCTTCTAGGTAGGGGACCTGAACATCAAGTTTTGTGAGTTCATGGCCAAAGTTGTAAACCTGTTGTGATGGACAAATTCTGGGGAAGAGCAGGAGAAAAGTATACAGCATCCTGATTTGGGGACCAGAAAAAAACATATTGAGAGTAGAGACTGGGGCTAGGTAACAAAATGGTGAGTTTCACAATCTCCGCTGAAGATCCTTGAACTCAGCAACAAGGCTGCCTCCCTGTGTTAACTGTGCATTCGTATCTGTCCTCATCACTTTATCTGCAATAACTATGTTGGCCCAACGAAAGTATACATTCTTCAATTTCAGCCCACACAGATGCCGATATGCACATCAGACACACACATCCATACACAGGCAAAAATACTCCTCATGACTTAAGAAGTAGGAGATAAGTAAGAAACCTAAAATAATAAATAGAAATCAGCAAATAGTAAATAAACTAGGAAATGTATCAGTCGTGCTTGCACATATGTGTGTGTCATCGTTTTACATTGTTTAGTCTTTTAACTTTTCTACTATAAGCACACATATATCCATATACAGAGAATGACTAATAACTAACAAATCCCAACTGTGCACACACCCAGCAGCATCAGAACGGAAACTGCAGTACAGCCTAGAGAAGCATCACTTGTCAGATGTCTGGGCATGCAGTCCCCAAAGCAGATGTCATCTTGTGTTGCTGGGAAGTCAAGATGCTCAGGGTGTAGCCATTGTGCGCAAGCTCGCATACTTGAGTTCCAAGTGAGCAGACATGGGCCAGCCAGCAGGATACCAGGAAAGCAACATGCTTGCCCCAGTCCCCAGTCTAGTGTTTTATTCACAGGTCCACATTGCAGCTCTTCAATAGTTTATGAAACCCTTCTCTTCGCCTGGACATCCTGATACTGTCAGAGCAAACACATCCTATACTTTGAAGCTAAGTATATTCTTAAGAGCTTGGCTCCTAACCTTCTTCAGAGAGAGAGAGAGAGAGAGAGAGAGAGAGAGAAAACACATCAATGAGCACTAAGGGTTGAATTAGGGACCAGACAGGGGAAACACTATTCTGTGATTATCATCAAAGGGATTAGCTCACGTTTAAAATCAGTAATATAGAAGACAAAGGTGCTGGAATTCCTGTGCAAGCCACAGCTGTTCAAATATCCGCAAGCAAAATGGTTGCCTCAGCCGGGTAAACAGCAGCCCTCTGGAATACATCAGAAGTGTGCTTTTCTGTATTCTAAGCAGTTTTTGACATCATGTTTTGCTTTATTGCAAACTACAATGCTTTCCAATGGCTTAAAAATCTAGTTATGACTGTAGCTGTGAGGGAACAGGTCTGCATGGGGCCAGAGAAATTTAATTTTTAGCTTTAAAAAAAAAAAGTAGCAGCAAATTCAATTTTTCTCACATTTAGGGGTTCTTAGAGCTATAGCAGCTTGCATAACCAGTATATTAGAGAATGTGTTACTATGGGTGATTTTTTAGCACATTTATTATTTATGAAACACGGAGGAAAATAGCTAGAAATGATTATTTCAGGGAATCTCCGGTAGCTTTTATTATTATTATTATTGTATTCGGAGAAGTTGCTCCTGCTGTTTTAATTCAAACATTAAAAGTTAAATCTCTTTTCATCCCGACCTACATTTTTAAAAAGCTGCTTTAGCCCTTATTATGGAGAACAGACACTGTGTGGAAGGAAAAATGCTCAGGATGTGATTCTAGGGCTAGGCTTTGCGGGGAACCAGAATCATTCTTGCCAACACATCTGGAAAGGTATAAGCAGAAAAATAAAAACAGTATCAGGTCAGTTTCCCTATCTCTTGCTCTCTGTCCATCTTTGGCTATATATCTGTCTTTTTATCATCTATCTATCTATCTATCTATCTATCTATCTATCTATCTATCTATTTATCTATCTATTATCTATCATCTCTTTGCATCTATCTATCATCTGTTATCCATATATTTGTGTATATGTATGTATCTATCTGTCTGTATTGCTTTGTATCTTTATGTATCATCTATCTAATCTCATAGTACTTATTTATCTAATCATCTATCTGTCCATCTGTCTGTCTCTCTGTCTGTCTGTCTGTCTAATCTCCCTTCAGCTCCTTGCCTTGCCCGGCTCTCCAAAAACCTTGAAACCAACATTCCCAGTCTGTGTTAGGGGATCCAGGATTGGCAACCTATACTATCACACATCTTCTGATAAGGGACTGAATACGGTAGGGTAGAAAACTTCTAAACTTACAGTCAAACTGATTCAAAACAGGTAGAAAATACTGCCATAGTTTGATTTTAAAATGTTCACCACAGACTTGTTTATATAAGCAGTTGGTCCTTGCTCCTGGCACTGTTTGGAGAGGTCAGATAATCTTTGAGGGGAGGATGCTTGCTGGAGGAAGTGGGTCATTGGATGGTCTTGAAAATTATACTTGCTTCTAGTCACAGCCAGGTCTCTTTTTGGTTGGGCAGAATATGAGAAACAACAACCGGACCCAAGGCTTCCACAGAGAAGCTATTCCCACTGTTAAGGCTTCTCTTTCCTGAGACCCCGTAAGACTTTCAGCCAAGATAAATTTTCCCCTTAGTTGTTTGCCATAGTGGCAAGACATGATATAAATAGGACAGTCTCCAAAAAGCTATCCAAAGGCTCAATGTGCATATGATCAGCTAGTCAAAGTCACATTTCACATCAAAGTGCAAATCAAAGGGGTGGAAAGATGGCTCAGTGAGCCAAATGCCCACTGCTGTGCAAGCATGAGGACCTGAGTTCAGCATCCATGTAAAGCCACATGCAGCATCACACATCTGTAAGCTCTGCCCTTGGGGTAAGATAGGAGGGTCCCTGTAGCTAATTAGTTAGCCAACTTAAACGAATTGCTGGACTCTATTTTTAGTGAGAGGCTTTGCCTTGAAAATTAGAGAACATCAGCCCTTGACTTCCACATGGATATACACACAAATGTGGGTGCACCATATTTGTGCTCATGCATGAACAAGTAATTACATCATAGGCAGCCATACATCTCTCTCCCAGACAAAGAAATGGAAATCACAATCAGAAGGAAAGATAGGCCTTCATGCCTCTTATCACAGCAGCTACATTTGCTTAAAAGAAGGTTGTGGCTGGTGATGATGGGAGAGGTTGCAATGCCTGTGCTTTGCTGACGGGAAGGTGCCATGGAGTGAGTGCTCTAGAAATCTATACAATGGTTTCCAAAATAATGGCAGTGAGCATATGTGTTGTAGATATTTTTATTACTGGGGCAAATTTCCTGAAATAAAGAACATAAAAGTAGAAAGAATTCATGCTGGCTCACCGTCTCAGGAGTTACAGGTGATGGCTGGCTGGATTCAGGCCCATGGGAAGGCAAAGCATCACAGTGGAAACACATAGTGGGACAAAAGTACTTGGCCCTTGGTAGCCAGGAAGCATGGTGGTAAAGTGATTCCTCCTGACAACGCCTCCTTTTTCAAGAGTGGAGCTGCTGGTTGTTCAAAGGGATATGTCTTATGAGCTCTTTTGCTAAGACCAGTGGATTTGGTAAGGAAGCTGGTATCATGCTTTGGATGCCATATAACTGGCTTATCTTAATAACTTGGTCAGAACTCACTCAGATAGTTTTAATTGATACCCTGACGTTGCCTAATTTTCTTATCATAACAGTTCAATGATAAAGACACTTAGGTCAAAGCTGTGTGGGCAGAATTCGAAGAAGCAGCATGCTTCCCAGCATCAAGTCAGTGCTCTGAGTGCTAAGTTCAAACTGTGCCTGATGTCTGTCCTCTTTAGAAAAAGAAATTGAATTCTTTCTGTGAAAAAAAAAAAAGACAGAAACAGCATTGTAGTAAGAACTGTGTAATTTTGGTTTCTTTTAAAAAGACATAGAAATGTTATTGGAACTTGTTTTCATTGTAATCCCAGGTATGGGGATATGTGTCTGCTTCACAGCGTCTGACTATAATTTACCTTGTGCTCTGGTAGTAGTGTGGTTTTCCAGCTTCAGATTCTGTGCTTGTGTGACATTTGAAGTTCTGGGGACTTTTCAAAGGATATATCATTGTTAGAACCCTGATATGTGGATGCTGTTGGATTCTGGTGATTTATCAAGTAGCCATGTGCAAAGAAATGAGAAGAAGAAATTAGATATCCTGACAGCAAAGATCAAACTTACCCCAAGGAATGTGATGCCCTTAATGAGCAGAAAGTGATCTAACGATAACACTGCCCCTTTCCCCTCTATTCTTTTTTTTTTCCTCTCCTATCTATTGTTAGGGGTTGAGAGGGAAGAAATAAAGGGGCAGAGAAGGGTAGAAGAGAAAAGAACCCACAAAGTAGTAAAAGATGCCAGTCACACAGCACTCCGAAACTTCAATGATGAAATACAAGATTACCTTTTTCTTCCCACCAAATAAATTATTATCATCATCTTAACAAATATTGAGGTAATTTGTCCCAAGAAAAAGATGAAAGACACAAATCATGTTCAATACTTTAAACTACCCTCCACCTTCAGCTTTTAACATTCAACAGTGTGTTCTTCACACACACACACACACACACACACACACACACACACACACACACACACTTTGATATCTTACTCCTGAATTATTTGCCTCACTTGAGAGGTGGTGAGCAGCTTTGAGAACAAAACTGGAAGGTGGGTGGGATGCCTCCTTTGCTTTATTGAAAGTGGTAAAAGAAAAAAAAACACTTTTGGTTATTTAAGTGGGTCAGCAAGTAAAGAGTGGCCTTGACTCTGAGGCAGACCACCTAAGATGGCAGGATTCTGCTGAGCAGGGCATCTCTTCTAGGTCCTTGACAGGAAGAATGTGACCAATTCTAAGGAAAACTTGGGCTCTTGTGCCTAGGGACCAGCATCTACCAATGTATAAATATGCCTCCTTTGCATATCAGGAAATGGTTGCCCATTTGGGAGTTCCTAATTATAGTCTGGGTAGACGAGAGGGTGTCTTCTTAATGCACAGGCGCATTTGCTTGCACCAGGCTGTCTCCGGGCATTTCCTTACTTCTGAGGGTTATTTTCTGCTCTGAGGGTTCAGATCTCATGCATTTGATGGATGCTGGCCTTAATTTACTGTGTTTTATTTGTTGTGAACTGTGGAAGGATATTACCTTAAGGATATTCTTTTGAATATTAAATTAGAATAAATTAAGGCGTGTTGCCTATTAAGCCTAAATCAGAGTTGAGTAATTGCCTTCTACTTTATGCCGCTAAGTTTGTCAGGGAAGTAAGGTATTTGTTTTAATTACCAAGTTGTTGAACTGACTCTCAATGAACGTGGGCACAGATGTGGGTAAACAAAACTTTTGGGTGACTTTATGAACTTTAAATAATGCCTAATTAGATATACTTTATTAGTGCCTTCCTCTGATCATTGCTTTTTTCCTTTGTCCAACACTGAATAATTGACTCCCTAATGTTTACCCAGAATCATAAATTGCTTTTGGAATGGTAGTCATGTCCATATTTTTTCAGTGTTTAATTGTGGCCCCACTACCTCCACGTGAGTGGCAGTCTGTGTACACAGCATGCATGCAACTTGCATGAGGCCATTGTGGTGGTTTCTCCGATTTTCTTAATGCAGCAGCGAAGACTCAGGAGAGGGAGCATGAAGTTAGTCTTCAAGAAAAGACTTCAAAATGAATGTATTTATTTAAAAAAAAGAAGAAGAAGAAAGGGACTTCACACAGCTGGAGATGGGATACAGTTCTGGGCATCAAAATTCTAAACTGATTCTATAATTCTTAAATTCCATGTTGGTGATGCAAAGTAGAGAAAACATTGCATGTTAATACTTGAATAAATTTGTCTTTTTCTTCTGACCTTATTCTGGAAGAAACAGTAGCCTGAAAAAAAATTTAGGAGCTTTTCAAGTAAGGCCATTGGTGAATAACATGGTATGTGAATCTGTGCCAGTTTTGCTTGAAATGATAACAAAATATAGTATCTGGATTAGCAAAGAAGATAGGGCTATATGACTTGGTTTAGAACTCAGTCAGTTTCATGTGTATGTTAGTGTGTGCCTGTGTGTGTGTGTGTGTGTGTGTGTGTGTGCGTGTGTGATTTATCTTGAGGTTAATGACTGAGCCACATGAAACTTAAACCAAATTTCAGAATTTTCATTAAGAATGTATCATGTAGATGGTGAGAAGATAAATGTCAAGACTCCTGGTGATTTACTATCTATTACGGAATTCTACTCCATAATACATTATTTAATCAAAACTCCCACTTAACTGAGACAGTAAAAGTGGCATGGGTAATATTTAAAGTTTGCATAATTCACACAATACATGCATATTTTTAAGGCATAGATAGCTTGTGTCTGACTTGAGCATGAAGTCCCTGTTCTACCCATTTGGGTCATAATACAAATAGGGAAGGAATTGCTATGAGTTGTTGTAGCCGGCCTGAATTTTGTGAGCTCTTTAAAGTCAAAAGAATAAATTACAATGTCTGTTTTGTGTTAGACAGTTCCAGGGCTTAAAGATTTGGGGCACACTAGTGCCCCTTTAATTGTCTCTCTGTCTATAGCAAAGCCCAATGTGTGCAGGGTGATGGCTGTTGTGGGGTGATGGCTGTCATGGGGGGTGGCTGTCATTGGGTGATGGCTGTCATGAAGTAAAGGCTGACATGAGTGGGGTGATGGCTGTTGTGGGGTGATGTCAGTCATGGGGTTATGTTTGTTGTGAGGTGATGGCTATCGTGGGGTGATGGCTGACATGGGTTGATTGCCGACATGGGGTGATGGTTGTTGTGGGGTGATGGCAGTTTTGAGGTAATTGTTGCCATGGGTAATGCAGTTGTGTGGTGATGGCAATCATGTGGTAATGGTTGTCATGGGACGATGTCAGTTGTGGGGTGATAGCTGTTGTAGAGTGATGATGGCAGTACTTCATGTACCTGTGAGAAGGAATGGATAGTTCTTTTATTCTTGAGTGAAATTCCACCAAATATAATAATCATTCTTATACAGGAAATTCCACCAAATATAATCATTCTTATACAGGGAACTTGGAAATTGTCTATTTAGGGATTGTGTGTGTGTGTGTGTGTGTGTGTGTGAAAACCATTAGATCCTCTGTAGCTGGAGTTATGGAGTGTTTGTAGGATACCCACTGGCACTGGGATCTGAGCTCTGGTCCTCCTGATTGAGCAGCATGTGCTCTTAACCACTGAGCCATCTGTCCAGCCCCTTTTGTTCTCCTGTAAGAGGTGATGTTGTATAAATGGCCTGCAGTTCCTATAGCTACTGAAGAATTGTGGAGTACCATGAAACTCTCAGCAAGACTTAACTAGAACTGGGTGAAGATAAGCTTCATTTTATTTTCTTAAATATTTTCGGCAATTTCAAACATGTATAAAACATATTTTGATTTTAAAATTTGTGTAGTGTTCAGTAAGAAAACCAATGAGACAGAACCTCAGTTCTCTAAACTGAGGAAATCCCTAATTTTAAATATGTGAGAAAGTTCCTCAGGTTAGAGAGATTGCTCAGTGTTTCTGTATATACTACTCTTGCAGAGGACCTGAGTTTAGTTCTCAGTGTATACACTGGCCAGTTTACACCCTCCTGTAACTCCAGCTCCAGAAGGACCCAGAATGTCTGGCATCTGCAGGCACCTGTATCCACATTATCCCAAACACGTGTGATTCAAGTAAAGTAAATCTTTGAAAATGGAAGCCTTTTAACATACCATAAGAGTGCCATGCATCTTTAACACATTATTCCTTTCCCATTTGGGGACAATGCTGATGTATTTCTTGAAGTAACTTGCCTCTGTCTTCAATAGACTTGGAATTCCAACAAAGGCTCCTTCCTTTTTAGCTATACTCTCTTCCATCCTTCATACCTGCCATATGTCATGGGAATGATGAATCACATCTCATATGGCGCATTCGGTCATGGGGACAGACTTAATGGTAAAGTGGTAGTAATAAGGGGATATAGAAACACTGTATATCCAGTGTGCTAGGCTGTGAGCTTTGGTCACTACCCCAAAAGGTGAAATGCTGATGAAATTGCTTGCAGCTGAACTTGGGCTGAAAGAATCAAGATGAACATAATTACATAGCCAACATGTTCTAGGATATGAAGACTGAGGAAAACTAGTGATGAGCATGTGTTAGTGACAGTCAAAGGCAAAAAGCAGTCCTTGCATTTGGTGATAAAGAGCTTATAGGAATCTGGGTATACTGAGAGATACAGGAGTGGACTAGACAGGATAAAGCAATGAAATGACATGAAGGAATTTCTAATGGACACAAATTTTATTAGGTTTAATTTTATCAGATTTAATGACCAGTTAAAAAATTCTTGGGAGACTGATTTATAAATCAACTGGGAGGAAGGATTAAAAAGAGTTGTCTTTATTGTCTTCAAGCTACTTTCAGGGAAGACTATGGTCTCTGAATGAGATGTAAGGATTGCTGTTATTGGCAGGTTCCATGTGGTACTCACCACCGGTGTTGTGCCAAACACAGGTCTGGTGACTGTCAGAATTCACATCAGATACTTAACATTGCCATCAGCTTTGTGTGATGTTCATGGTAGGATGAAGCAAACTGGATTTCCTGAAGACACCCTTACTGAGGTTCCACTGTAGAGGCTGCAAGTACAGCCCCGACATCTTCTGTGAGTTACTCATCTCATTGCTCTAAATGAGACAATACTCTAACAACAACAGCAACACAATAAAACTAAGGGAGGATGGGTTTACAGAAGCTTTCCTGTAGGAGGATAATCTATCATGGTGGTAGGAACTTGCAGCAACTGCTCCCACTGTATCTGCCTTCAGGAAGCAGAGAGCAATGGAAGCTCATACTCCACTCATGTTCTACTTTCTGACCAACCCCATGGACTATTGCTGCCCACAGTTGAGGTCAGTCTTCTCACTCAATGAACTTACTCTAGATAATCTCTCATAGGAGTGCCCAGAAGTTTGTCTCCCACATGATTGCAGATCGTTCTGAGTTGCCAATCAAAATCAACTACCATACCTCTTGGTGCTGGAAGATATTCATATCTAGAGAAAAATCTTGTTGTCTGGTGAACTGATCAGGTGCACTTGCTTGAGCAGTTGTGCATGTCAACTGCCAGTGGATGCCAAATTTGTTATCTCCATAGAGACCATAGCCAAATGTGCTCGGAAGGTTACACAATCATCTCAAGGCACTGACTCAGCTGTAGAGGAAAAGTCCTTTTGTCTTCAGGTGGGTTTTCTCTGGAGAACATTCTACTCTGCTGAGCCAGGGATTATGGAGGTCTAGGTTATACAAAAATCCCATCCCTGAAGCACCGTACATTCATACAGTCTTATAAGTGATAGTAGCTTAGACCACACTGGGAGCAACAAGTGGCTGGGTTCTGACTTATTTTGATGAAACAGGCAATGTTTTTATAAAGTGACTAGATTTGGTAGATCTCAGGTTAAACCATAAACCATTCTGTACGCTTTGTAAGTTCTGGTTATATATGACTGTCTCAAAAATGCACGAACCCATGATTATTAGTGTAAGAAATGCTTTCCAATGCAACTTTGATAGGCTTAGATGAACCCCTTATATCATAGTTCTCTTGTGTAGGAGCATGTGCTTCATGCAGGCTAGAAAAGCATCGTGGCCTAGAGAGCTTTGGCCAGAATTCAATTAGCACCTTGAATTGATTGGTGATGTCTGATTCCTGTGTGAACCCAAATTTGCAGCTCTCAGCTGTTCTGTCCATGAGAATGAAAGCAGACTGAGGAGCGGCAGGTTGATGTGGTAAAGACACTTTGCCCCTCCTGTGTAGAAAGGGTCCTAACCTTCAGCAGCATGTATTCTTATCTGAACATTTGGCATCCCATGTTCTAATGCATTATTCAGACATTGTACCCAGAGCCCCTTTGCTGGGATCACATAGAGGTGGGGTGCAGAAACAAAGATGAGACTGTGAGAAAAAAAGGACTGTGACCTCACTCTGCTCAGAAAAGCACATAGGAAGCAAAGCTCTTGCTCAGCCACTTAATTGACACACATCCTTGGGGGGGGGGTCACGTGACCCTTCTTAGCCTGTGATTAAGGTGATAAGAGCTTACACATGGGTGTTTTTCCTGGAGCAGGCACTTAGTATAAGCGGTCACAGCTGACCACTTGCTGACCTGAACAGTGGATTCCCTTATAGATGGCCTTATAGGGATGTCTACTCAAGGGCACCAGATTTTCTGTTTTCAAAAGAAAAACATATTTTTCTATTATTTTAATAGAACTTTTATTAATTATTTTAGAATTTCATGCACAAATACAATATATTTTGATCATGTTCATTTTGTGTCCTCCCCTTCACTCCTTCCAGACCCACTTGCCCCCTCCCAAATTCATGCCCTCTTTGCCACACCTCACATAGTGCAGCTTGTGCAATTTATATGTGTCTATGTGTAGGGCCATCCACTGGACCATGACCACACACTTAAAGAAAACTGACTAGATTCTCTGGTTGTCACTAGTTGTCAATAGCCTTCTAGCTAAGAGTGGGGTCTCATCAGCCTCCATATTAGAACATTAACTAGTTTTGTCTTGTGCAGTCAGCCACTTCTATGAGTTCATGAGTGTTTTAGTTCGGAAATGTCCAGGAAATACTGTCTCTCCCTGCTCTTCCTCAGCCCTAGGCTCTTATAATCTTTCTACTTCTCTTTTGTGATGTTTCCTGAGTCTTGAAGCGGGGAGGGTATACAAATGTCCCATTTATGGTTGAGCACTCCACAGACACGTGTTTTCTGCACTTGGATTGTCTGAGTTTCTGTTCTAATCACCATCCACGACACAAAGCAGCTACTCTGGTATGGACTGAGAGCTGTACTGTTTTTATTTCTTAAATGGGAAGACTCCCACTAAGTCAGACTTTTTAAAAATACTACTGTGATCACACAAAGTAGACCTTTGGCTCTCGACCATCTATTTGTCAGTTCACAACTTTGCCATTCACCTTAGAATAGAATTTGGTTCCCAACTCTGTCCTTGGGAAAAGTTCAGTCTTTGGAGGTGGCACAGCTGGATTCATAGGAGCCTTTGGCCCAAGGTTTCTGGTCCATACAGATGTCCTGTTATACACCCTGTACAGCAGCCTGACTCGAACGACTCTTTACAGGGGATCCAGGGGCCTTTCTTTCCTTTCCTTTCAGGTGCAGTAACTTGAGATTAAAGGTCAGCAAACGTTTCTCAGCAAAGAACCAGACAGTAAACATTTTAGAAGTTGGGAACCACGTGATATGGATAATATCTCCTCAGCTGTGCTACTATACTGGAACATGGAGAGCTATGGACAGTAACATATGGTCATGTCTGCCTTCCAATCAAACTTTATTTACAGGAGCAGCGAGATCTGACCATCTGGTCTCATACTGACCCTGAATAGAGTATCTGTTCTGTGAGGTGCATGTTCTGTGTATTTTTTGAGCCCTCTCATAGAAATAACTCTTGCTCACACTGTTAACTGGCCTGGTAATGGATTTTTTCCTTTAGTGTTTACTTTGTCAAGTTTCCTTGATATCCCTCTATACTTGCTATCTGTATGCAAAACCTGCTTTCCATAAACATCAAGATTTACTATGCATGATTGGGTCTTGGGATCTGTATTATGTATTATGGCCTTTCTGTTGCCATAATAAAATAACATGACCAAAAGCAATTCAAGGAAAAGTTTGTCATTGCTTATGGCTCCAGAAGGAGAGAGTCCATCATTCCAGAGAGGGAATGGAATGCTGGCAGTAATAGAGAGCTGGCTGATCACATTTTCATCTGTACATGGAAAGCAGCTGGAGAACAGGAAATGAGGCAGCAAGAGAACAGAAGGTGGGGCAAGGTGATAAACCCTCAGAACCTGCCCCTGTGATGCACTGCATCCAGCAAGATCAATCTCCAGAAGGTTCCAAACTCTCCCCAAGCACTACCAGCAGAGAACCAAATTGTCAGATACAGGAACCTATGGGGACATTTCTCATTCAAATAGCCAGGGAGCTCTCTCAGCCTGTGTGTGTTCCAGCTCTAACACTTCCTTGCTGTATTACTTTGAGCAAGTGATTTTGCTTTTTTTTTTTTTCCTTCAGGCTTAATGTCCATAACTGAGAGACTACTTGCAACGTCTGTTAAAGAACAGGTAGGAGGGAGGGAACAGGCAGATGAGGTCTGTTATTAAGTGGCAATTGTTGAAGAGACCACTGGTAATTATGGAAAGAAAATATTCTATCAGCACCAGCTCATGTCTTTTAAGAATCTGCTAACACAGTGATCCAAGGCTCTTTTGACTTTGTTCATTGTCCTCCTCTGTCTTGAGGCAATGTCTCCCCCTCCGTTAGTCAGGTGTGTTGCCACTATCAAGACCTGGGTATAGACTTGAAACCTGCAAATCATGCTGGCCAGTTCCCAAGGAAGGCACAGATGGATATGTGGAGCTTCTGCCTTCAACTGGTCATATTTCAGTCAGCTGAGAACATATGTTTCAAAGAAAGATGTAGGAAAACACTTAAATAAAGCAGGAGGGGCTGGGAGCCGAGAGGAATCCTCCTGGAATGTGAATGGGCCTACGTTCTGTTTCTTTTCACAGCCAACCTTCTGTGGAACGAAAGCTGTTCCTGGAGCCAAGCAGAGCTAGATTTGATTTCTGCAATGCTGAGGCCACTCTATATATAAGAGGGTGCATGCTAGTGCATATTGTAAGCTTTCTAGTTCGCTCTCTGTCAGTTTATGCCTGCTCCAGCATCCCTCTGCCTGGTATGATGAGGACTGAACTCTACTCCTTCACAGCCATCTTTTGTCTGTGTTGATAGCACTTTCCTTGAGGGCACACTCTGCCCTGGATAGCAGCACATTTATCTAGGGCTTGCAGCCTCATATACACTATTATGGTCCTATCCTGTAGAATCCCAGTTATTCGCTAGGATGTCTGCCCCCACTTGAAACCCTCTCCACTACCCTCTTTCCTATCACCGTATTACAAACGAGGGTAATGACTCAGCAGTTTGTATTCCCTGGGCCTGGCACAGAATAACCCTCTGATAAATGTTTGATGACTTAAATTAGATTGAAGCTGAACAAATAGAGAGTGCATTTGGCAATTATTGGCCAGGCTTAGAAATGCTATGTGAGCAAGGAGACTCAGTGTTATAGTATTAAGGTGGTGTAGGCATCCAGGTGTTGGCTGTTATACTTAGAAGTTGTGAGTTGAGTCTCAGTGATGAAAGGCAGAAGTTTTGGGGTTGGGGACAGGGGAAAACTTAGTTGCCTGAGAAAGAAGGTATATTTTAGGAAAATTACTCCAAAAGCTACTACTGAGAAAAAAAAATGCAAAAAGCCACCGAAGTGATCAGGAGGCAATGGCCACTGGGGCTTCTGCTGTATCAGATGGCCATGGCTTTATTACCTGCCTCAGCTTTTCCAGTTTAAAGCATTGTTAAAGATTGTGAGAATGCACAAAGCATGGCAGAGAAATCAGGGTCAACAGATTTCTATGAGCTATAGATGGGGCTAGGTCACTCTGTGGTGATCCAGATAATTACCTCTGCCGAGGAAGCCACTCTGGTGTGTCTGAATCAAGAATCTTTTGAGTCAGCCCAAGAGGTTAGCCCTTTTTCTATTTGTTTGTTGACATGAGTGTGTATGTATGTAGGGGGAGAAATGCAGACTTTAGAGGATGACTCTACATGTCATTCCTTGAGAGTCATCCGCCTTGTCTTCTGAGACAAGGCCTCTCATTTGTCAGAGCTGATAGCCAACCTGGGTATCTGTCTGTCTGCACCTCCCCAGCTGTAAGATCATGGGTGTTTTCTGTCACCCTGGATATTTTTACATAGGTTCTGGGGATTTTACTCAGATCCTCATGTCTGCAAGGCAAGCACCTTTCTTACTCAGACACCTCCTCAGCTCTCAGGTGGGTGGTGCTTTATCAGAACTATTCCATAATCATCCAGAGAGGTGGAGTCTGGATAGCTTTAAAGACATCCTCACTCACAGCTTATGACTTAGGCCAACCCTCCATCAAAAGTATGATTACCAAGGATCCAGTGACTCTGATGTCAAGGTCTCTTGATTTCCAACAGAAGGACCATCAGCCCCACCACGTGACAGGAGACTAGCAACATAATGGAAAACTATATGGAAGGAAAGGATTACTGTTCATGATGATGAAAAGGCAGTCATCTACCCTTTCTGGAAGCAGGTGCTTTCCCCCATCATCTTCCAGATGTACTCTGTAGAATGCTGAGCTCATGCCATGAGTCACCTGGGAAATTCTGATGGAGAAATCCTTTGCTACCATCCTTAAGGAAAGAGAATAGAAGGTTTCTGTTCACTTTTGTAGATTTCTGCTTCTAAAATAGAAAATCCATAATGAAGCTCTCCTGATCCTCAAAGGTGCTCAGAGATCATTCTCTGAAAAAAAAAATATATATTATGGGTAAGAAAAGAAAAGAAAAGCCAGAACTCAAAACTGCTGTATTGGCAAAGTAGTTAAATTAGATCTATTGGAAGTCTTCAACTTCCAATAGAATGTTGCTGTAAGAACTGTGAACCCTCACCTAGCTTGAAACTATCCAATGAGCAGTTTCCAAGTTGCAAGTGGAAAACCCAAGCAACATGTATTAAAACTTTTTGGGTGTTTCTGCAATGTGTAAGAGCAAGATGGCTACATGCTTCTTTTAATTGGAGGGTGGGAGGAGGCATAGCTACAGGCTTCTTTCGTATTTTACTAAGATGTGTATGTATCCATGCTTTCAGACTTTTATTGCCCACTGGAATCTTTCCTTAATTGAAGTTCAAGTAAATAGGTGATGAATGAGGTGACAGAGGATACCTAGATAAACTCTTGGGGACAGTTTAAAAATTATTAACACAGATCACACACAGTTCTATATACATATGCATGTCTATCCAATACCCCCACATATATTATGTGATGCTGGTAACTCTTGTAGACTTATTTTGAGCATTAAGATTTCAGAGAAGTGCAAATGATATTTACAAGGGATTAGAACATTGATGGATAGATAACTCAGCTTTCTTCCTATTGGAAGATAAAGGGCAGGGAGGTTATTTGTTTCCTTAATCATGACCGCCTTGTGTTAGTTCAATGTCTGTCATTCTGACAAATGATGAACAGTTTAAGTAACTTCTTTTGGATCATACTTTCAGAGGCTTTAGTCAAGGTCACTTGGCATCATGTTCTGGACCTGAGGTGAGGTATGCCATTGTGGTGCTGGGTGTAACCCAGAAGGGCTGCTCATATCCAGGGGCCGGGAAGTGGGAGAGAAGAGAGGGCCAGACACCAGGTGTACTTTTCAAAGATATGCTCCAGTGACCTGCCTCCTCTAAAGAGGCCTGACTGCCTAACGGCTCGTTCATCTAGGAACTGATCGATGATAAAAGTAGAATCTTCTTGGCCCCCATCTCCTTTCCAGGCAAACCTAAGAGGGCTAATCTTATATTCTAGCCATAACACTCTGAGGAGAGAAAAGCAACATATAATATGTACGCATTTGCCACTTTACTTAGCCAATGGGTTTCAGTCAGAAATCAAGAAGAGATGCTGAGCCAACAGGGCATATTACAGAAATGACAGGGGAGAAATAAAACTTCTCAACAAGCCTCAGGCTCCAAATAACTGACCACACCCAGAGCGTCAATCACCTTCCCAGGCATCGTTGAAGGTAGAATTTAGATCTAGTAGCTGTGATTTATTTTGGTGTCAAAGAGTTATTCACATATTTATGTAGGAAGAAAGTGGCAGATCAACAGTGCGTAGATTACAGAGGTAGGGTGTCGTAAATCAGCATGGTGATTCTGGTCAGCTTGCCAATTTTGACACAGAGGCTTGCTTATTTATGGCATTTTAAGGTCTGAAGAGTTGATTTATAGTTGCAATAACAGGCTGCCATCCATTAGTAGTTCCGGCATGCTTAGCTATGGCCTTCTTTTGAATTTAATGATTGGCAATTTTTATACTGTGCAGATATAAATTGTCAAGCAGGAACAAAACTCACTTTAAAGAATAATTTTGTTAAAACATTAATTTTCAGTAAGATATAGTGCTGAAGATAAACTACAATACTAGCATCACCCATCTTTGTCCTAAACGGTACAATATTAATTATAACCATACCTGGTTGAAGTCCCACAGCCTTTGGGAATTGCAATATTCAGTCACCTCATTTTATGAGGTGGGCTACTGTGGGTGGATGAGGAATGAGTTTTCGAAGGTGCTTTTTTTTTTTTCTGGCATTAGTCTGATTTCTTTTTTTTTTTTTTCAGGTATTAATTTTTTTTAATTTAATTTTATTTTTTATTATTAGTTACATTTTATTAACTCTGTATCCCAGGTGTATCCTGCTCCCTTATTCCCTCCCAATCCCACCCTCCCTCACTCATCTCCTTCCTCCCCCTTTCCAAGTCCACTGATTGGGGAGGACCTCCTCCCCTTCCATCTGACCCTGTTTTATCAAGTATCTCCAGAGTCCTCCTCTGTGGCCTCACAGGACTGTTCCTCCCTTCGGGGGTAGGGAAGTCAAAGAGCCTGCCATTGAGTTCCTTACAATGGGAAACTTTGGTTACTGAGCTACCATGGGTTACATCCGAGCAGAGGTTCTAGGTTACATACATACATGGTTCTTGGTAGAATGTCAGTCTCAGAAAAGACCCCTGTGCCCAGATATATTTGGTCCTTGTGGAGCTCCTATCCTTTCCACGTCATACTAACTCCCCTTCTTTCATATGATTCCCTGCACTCTGTGGAAGGTTTGGTTATGAGTCTTAGTATCTGCTTTGAAACAATGCTAGGTAGAGTCTTTCAGATGTCTTCTGTGGTAGACTCCTGTCATATGTCCAATGCACATCCCATCTGTCTTTCTAAGATTGATCATCTTACCCCGTGTCTGCTTTCTTGTTTATCTTCATTAGGTTCATAGATTTCATTATGTTTATCATATCTTGTAGGTCTATATAAGTGACTATATACCATGTTTGTCTTTCTCCTTCTAGGATACTTCACTCAGAATGATCTTTTCTAGATCCCACCATTTGTACCATTTGCCTGCAAATTTCATGATTTCCTCGTTTTTGATTGCTGAGTAGTATTCCATTGTGTAAAAGTACCACAATTTCTGTATCCATTCCTCCATTGATGGACATCTGGGTTGTTTCCAGCTTCTGGCTATTACAAAAAAAAGCTGCTACAAACATGGTTGAGCAAATGTCCTTGTTGTGTACTTGAGCAAATTTTGGGTATATACCTAACAGTGGTATAGCTGGGTCTTGAGGAAGCACTGTTCCTAATTGTCTGAGAAAGCGCCAGATTGACTTCCAATGTGGTTGTACCAGTTTACATTCCCACCAAAAGTGGAGGAGAGTTCCCCTTTCTCCACAACCTCTCCAGCATGTGTTGTCACTTGAGGTTTTGATCTTGACCATTCTGATGGGTGTAAGGTGATATCTCAGGGTCGTTTTGATTTGCATTTCCCTGATGGCTAATGACTTGAGCATTTCTTTAAGTGTTTCTCTGCCATTCAGTATTTCTCTACAGAGAGTTCTCTGTTTAGCTCTGTTCCCCAGTTTTAATTGGATTACTTGCTTTGTTGCTTTCCAGCTTCTTTAGTTCTTTATATATACTGGATATTAACCCTCTGTCAGATAAGGGGTTGGTGAAGATTCTTTCCCAATCTGTAGACTGTTGTTTTGTTTTGATGAGAGTGTCCTTTGCTTTACAGAAGCTTTTCAGTTTCATGAGGTTCCATTTATTGATTGTTGCTCTTAGAGCCTGTGGTGTTGGTGTTCTGTTCAGGAAGTTGTCACCTGTGCCAATGAGTTCCAGGCTGTTCTCCAGTTTTTCTTCTAACCGATTTAGAGTATCTGGTTTTATGTTGAGGTCTTTGATCTACTTGGACTTTAGTTTTTTGCAGGGTGATAAATGTGGATCTATTTTCATTTTTCTGCATGTAGACACCCAGTTGGACCAGTACCATTTATTGAAGATGCTGTCTTTTTTTCCATTGAATGGTTTTGGCTTCTTTGTCAAAAATCAAGTATTCATAGGTGTGTGGGTTTATTTCTGGGTCTTCTATTCTGTTCCATTGATCCTCCTTTCTGTTTCTATGCAAATACCATGCAGTTTTTATTACTATTACTCTGAAATACAGCTTGAGATCGGGGATGGAGATACCTCCAGATGATCTGTTGTACAGGATTGTTTTTTGTTTTTTGTTTCTCTATATGAAACTGAGAATCTTTTTTTCAAGGTAGTCTGATTCTTTTGAGGTATTTGTTACAAAGGCAGATTTATAATTCAATCTTTAACTATTAGGCCAAGTTAAAAATAAACAAAACAAAACAACAACAGAAAAAAACAAAACAAAACAGGTACTTCTGAGTCTCTTGAGACAAGACTAGACCCAGGGACCACATTTTTAGGCAGCTAGGAGGGTTCAAATCTCCTTCTGCATTGCTTTCCACTCTTGTAACTCTCTGCCACTTATTTAAGGACTGAATTTGGATATTCTGAAATAAGCAAGGGCAGCCACTACAAGCTTATTAGGGTGTTTAAGAATAAAATTAAGTACAATGAAAGGTGCCTGCTATACTAACCAAAGTCATCAATAAACTTATTTTCTCTTCTTTACCTCTAAGGCTTCACCCCTCTGTACATGTGGATAGACCTGCAATGCACACATCTTCTGGACTAATTAATTAATTTTTTGGAAATATTTTCAACATCCCATTAGCTATTTTTCCTTACAATAAGCCCACTCTCTCAAAATGTGAGCATATTTGGATTATGTTACCTTCTCACTTGCTCCCAAGGGCAGGTTCCTGTCCCTCCAAGCATCTCAGTGATATTGGTTTCATAGGCTGATGTATGCTTTTGCTTATGTCACCACGATAAGAGAGCAAAATAATCATACTTCACACTATTCCTATCCAGATACCTCTTTTAATGAGGATGTGAACCACCGCTCCACTTTCATTAAGTTGGCTGCCCACTCTTTGTTTCACAAACCTAAATGAGGACTTTAGAGGCAGGACTCACGTGTGAAAGCCTGTCAAATCATAGAGAAGATGGGGAGGAGATGAGGATGAGAGCCCCGTTCAGAAGGACCTTCTTAGGAGCAAGTCACCTTTGTTTCTGGAGTGATGGTGGGGAGAGTGGAGGGAGAAGAGCCTCTGCTTTAAAGAGCGAGACTCTGCAGAGGCAGGTGCAGAGTGTCTTTACACTGTCGAACTTGGAACCCACTCACCATCTCCTACATCACGATGCCCTAGAGCGTGTTGATTCTGGAGATCTTCATTGCATAGACTGGCATTCAGAGATTCATCAGATTCTGCTGTTCACTCCTGGAAACCCCTGCATTTCCCAGGAGTGAGAGCCATGAGGGGAAGTTGTCAGATAGTTTCTCAGAGACCTTCTTAGATGTTTTCATTGAGGAATCTACAGAGTATGGGAAGGAAACTGAAAATAAAGAGTAAATCTGAGTTGTTTTATTCTTGCCTCTATTCTTGCTCAAATGTGGGAATCAACACATGAAAAATGGAGTCATGGCCTAGCTTCTCCTTCCTTCCTGCCCTTGGAGGAGCACATTTCCATTAGTCTAATAGAACACATTTTGGTATTGCTAAGCTACATGACCTTTCAGAATAATCATAACTTTCCTTTGTGTTTCTGGGGGATTGGTTGGGTTCAGTTCAATACTTCTGAGTTTGAGTCTATGGTATGGTTCAGAGCTGAAGTTACCAGAAAGTTATGATCATACATAGGGCCTAAGAAGTTTTTTTTTTTTTTTCCTCAGTTGTCTAATAGGTCATAGGTTTGTATGGATGAAATAACTCAGTGATAAACTAGGCATCTCTCTTCCCACATAGCTTGCCCAAATGGTAGCTTGGGTTCCCTCACAGTATGGCAGTCACAGGGTAGTCAAATCCCATCCCCATAAAAAAGTGGTTCTTAACCTGTGGCTATGATCCCTACTGGGGGTCAAACAACCCCTTCCCTGGGGTCATGTTTCAGATTTGTTCATATCAGATATTTACATTACAATCCATAACAGTAGGAAAATTACAGTTATGAAGTAGCAGCAAGAATAATTTTATGGCTGGGGGTCATCACAGCATGAAGAAGTGTATTAAAGGGTTGCAGCATTAGGAAGGTTTAGAACTATTGCCATAAAGGCACCTGGCCTTCCTCCCCACATGTTCCAAGAGGCTCAAGAGAAATCACTAGAATCATTCCCCAAATATTCTCTGTGTTAGGCAGGACCAGCCGTGCCCAGTGTGTGGGGTGGAAGGAGGTGCACACAGCTACACAGGGATGAATGTGCACAGTTAATATCCCATCTCTCCCTCTCACAGACGCTGACATCGCCCCATATCAGAGCTGTGAAAGTGGGTGATGGGATTTCATTTCTTTTCTGAAAAGCAAAGGGGAGGGGAAAGCTAACTTAATAGGGGAGGGCTACAAAAGTTGAGGCACAGCAGTTTTTCCAGTAAGCTTGGCCGCCTTTGCTGATCCCTGCACTCTACAGCCATTAGCAGGCCGGGCAATGCTTTGGTTTATGAGGCAATTATTCCAACACACTCTATTCAAAATACACATTAGAACTTAACCTTCTGAATTCTGAAGTAGCATTTTATCACCCAACATTAGGAAAGAGACAGAGTCAGCATATTCTCCCCCACCCCCCTTTTATGATCCGGTATCATTAATGAAGCACTGGGCAAGGACCTTCTCACAATTCTTCCGGATAATTTGTGACACAAAAGGCATCCTGCGATACAATTGTCTATTGACTTATTCAACAACAGAGGAAACACGTGCATTTTTTTTCCCAAACAAAGGCAGAGAATGAGACAACTGAAACCATGCTTCCTCTCTGGACTCTGAAAGCACAATCAGGGTAGAGATGTGATGATACAGGCAGCAGCAGGAATGTCGAGTTAATATGGAATTTCTAATTAGGGTCACGTGCTAATGAACTCCCTCTTCATGTTAGTTTTATGCCGCTTCAGAAATTTTTTATCATATGCTTAAAAATTTATGGCCAGAAACATTAATGAAAATGAGGCGTGAATTGGAAATTGTGTCATTATGGAGATGAGGGTGGCCCAGCATTGATAATTTTCAAGGAGGGATTTTTTTTTTCTTTATTGCTTTTTTTTTTTTTTTTTTTGTAACTGAGTACAGATACAGGTGAAAATTAATGGTGAGGCTTTTCCTCCATCCTGACATAGGCGGAGTGGCTCTATGTAAAGTTATAAAAGTTTGATTTTAATAAGATTCTGAATTAATTATAAAGAGAATATTAATCATAATCAGAGTCATTTCTCAGACTAAAACTCTACCATTGCAGTAATATCACAGTTCTTAAGTGCATGAAGATATGCATTTTCTTTCTCCCCTGGCTTTGTCTTTTCGGAAATTAAAATTCACCTTTTCAAGAATTCCACGACTTCTCAGCTGTGAAATATCCACCTGGCATCAGATTTTGTTTTAACAGTGCCTCTTCTTGCTCAGCTCTGGGTGACATTCTGCAAGGCAATGGTTTCAAGGAGGAAGCGCGTGCAGGCACGTGTGACTTTCTCTGCTTTTATTCTAAGAAAACAGTTGTTTGGGACACATGTGATGACTGTGGGGTGTGAGCGAATTTTCTGTAGGGTGAGTTTGGGTTGTCTAAGAATTTCCCTTTAAGCGTGTCACAGCAGAGCTGCCGCCAAAGTTGAAATAAAACCACATTCCTAGGTTTGATCTCTAGGGAACACCTTTGTTTCTTGTGGTAACTGATTCTATGTGCTTTTGGCACCAAGTTTCACTGGCTGTTTTAAGGACCATGTTTTTCTGTATCCAGTTCTCTGAGCCTCTTGTACCTCCATGCACAGGGACTTAAGAAGAAATGCCCCTCTCCTCCCTGCTTCATCTCCTTCATCTTTCTCCTTTCCCTTGGCTTCTGCATAGTCCCCCTGTTCTCTGCTTGCAGGCATGCTGTCTCCAACTCTCACTATGGCTGAGAGAGCAGTACCTCCTCTTGGATTCTTTAAGCCAGAATATCCCCAGTGATTAAAGAGATGGTTCACAGGTAGAGAATTGCCAAGAAAGGCCAGTGAGAATACTGTGACTATCTGGTATAGTAGGGATAGGATGTCAGCTCTGACTTGCTGGGTGCCTTTTCTAGCCTGTGGTGAGAACTTGCCAGAGACAGGACAGCCACAGAGGTCAGAGTTTGCACTGGACAGAGTCCTAACCATAGAAGAAAGCCCTGGGTCCACTTAAAAGCATTGCCAAAGTAGATACTACTTTTTTTGTGAATGCTGGTCCAAACTGCCTTCACCATGATGGCTTAAAGCAACCACCAAAAATCCTTTCATGGTTTTAAAGGACAGGATTTCAGAAGTACCAGTCTTGTGGTCATGTTCTTGTCACAGCCCTAGAGGAGAACCCAAAGCTTACCTCTTCTAGTTTGTGTGTGTCCTGGCATTCCTTGGTTTATGATGAACTGAGTTCAGTCCTCGCCCCCGCTGTTTTATTGTGGCCTTTTTCTTTCTTCCTCAATCCCCTTCTCTTTTACAAGAATCACCAGTGTTTGAAATCAAAGATCATTTAAATTCACGGATGTCTCACTGAGATCTGTGAAGGAATGATATCAGCAAAGCTACTGTGTGAGGCAGCATAAACTAGGACATGCTCACATTCACAGGCAGAGTTGCTAAGGAGGACTGCTTTATCAGTGGGACACAATTCACCCAGCCTTCTATAATGGTTAGCAACAGAGGTCAGCTTGACAGTAACCAGAATTGCCTGGGAGAAAGGCCTCCAGTCATACCTGTGTGGGATTATCTTGACTGCTGTGGGAATACCCACTCCTTGTCTGGTGTCCTTGATTGTAAATGGAGGAAGGGCCTAAGCGGCAGCTTGCAAGCAGTGCTCTCTGTTAAGTTGGTGGTTGTGATGTCAGCTGTCTGAACCCGCTACTTTCGCTCCCTCACCCTGGCAGATTGTACTTTTGAACTGTGAACTGAAATAAACCGTCTCCCTTAAGTTGCTTTTGTCAGAGCATTTTTTTCACATGCACAAAAATAGAAACAGAGAGAGTTCATAAACTATTAGCCCTACTATGTTAATATTTTCTGTGTCCGTGTATTGTCTTCATTTCACAAGAAGCCAAGAGCTCAGAGTATGAATAAAATTCAGTTTAGTGTGTAATGAGACTTGGACACAGTAGAGGTGGGGCCATCTGAGCTTGCCCAGATTCCTGAGTGAAATATTCTACAGAAGAGAGAAGGGGTGCCAGTGTACCAGCTCTGTAGCTGTCTATTCTCCCAGCACCAGAGGCGCCTCTCCTCTTCCCTTCACTATAGGATTGGGAGACCACCACTGTGTCCACTGCTTGATGGATTTCTAGCCTGGGATTGGTACCCAAACACAGCAGACATTGCTATGTGTTTTAAGGTCCTTCTTTGAATAATTGTGTGTAAAACATAACATAAAACACAGCAGCTATATAGATCTAGAGAAAATTTAACTTGGGAATTTTAAGCAATAGCCTTATTGTTTAAGAATGCTTTCTTAAAATTTTGAGATGATAAGAGTGAGATCATTATTTTTTTGTAGGAATTTAAGAATAAAAATTTGCTGTCTGAAGGCTTGGCTTTTAGCTGGAATGCCACCAAGAAATGGTAGCAGCAACAACAGCTATTTTACATTGCCTAGGTCACTGACCCATTGCTGAATATGTCTTACAGATTCTGAACCATTTACTAAGATGTGGAAACTCCTTCAGTTGCAACACAAAACTCACATTTTGGCGGTGGACTACAGGATGCCCTTTAGTAAGCACCTAGTACATACTATACACTATGAATTTATGCCATGCAACAGTTGTTTGATCCACCATTTCCCAGGATACTTTAGGGCAACCTAGAAAAGGTAAAGCTCTGGAGACAGTGACAGATTCCTGCTGTCAGGGATCATGGGAGAGGAATGCATGAGTGAATGAGGAGCATGTAGGATTTTTCAGGCAAAGAACATGTCTTACCAGGGATTGCCAAACATGACCTTGAACTCCTAACCCCTCTGCCTCCACCTCCCAAGCATGAGGTTTATAGGTGTACACTGCCATGCCCATCCTGCCTGCATCCCTTCACCCAAATTCATAAAATTCACGAAATGAACCCTGAGGTAAATTATGGTCTTAAGACATGTGATTCAGGTTCATAGTTCTAACAAATGGTGGAAGCTGCTAGTCTTGAGGGAACTGTGACTTTTTGGAACAAAAAGGGGGAACAAAATAAATCTTTATACTTCCCACTCAGTCTGCTGTAAACCCAATATTGCCCTCAAATTAGTCTATTAGCTGTTTTTGTTTTATTTCAAAAAGAAAAATAGCTTAGATTTTTATTGACAAAATCCTTGTCTCAGGGGGTTTGGAGATAGGTATCGACAAAGGCTATCGTTTCTGAAATGTGGTCCAGAGTGACTAACTCCCCGTCTCCTGCTAGAAGCCTTTCAGCACTTAGTGAAAAGCTTAAAGCCGAAAATGCCTTGGTCTGAAAGATGAGAGTTGAAATCCCTGCCCACCAACACTGTGAGATCCTGGCCCGGCCACTACTCAACCTCATTAAGCTTGTTTTCCTCTTTATAAAGTTAATCCAGGTTAATACCTTGGAGGATCAAATGAAACAACTGTTGCATAGCATAAATGCACAGTGCGTGGTATGTACTAGGTGCTTAATAAATGGCATTTGGAATGACTAATAAGTTTCCATGCCCACCCTAGAGTCAGGGGTGGGAAGATAATGAAAACCTTCCTGAAGCATTAGGTGGGTTGGTCCAGGCTATCTCCCTATGAGACACATTTAAGATAGGGCGGAATGAATTACTAAATAAAATGCTTTACTGTTTTTTTTATTTGGGGGTAAACAATAAAGAATTAGGGACTAGAAAGTCCTAAGGCAGACACATCTAGGTTTTATTGAGGATTATTTTTTTTAATTTTTTAATTTGATTATAAGGGGCTGTGAGGGTCAATCTTTCTTGTCTAACTTGATTTAGAATCATGTGGGAGATTCACCTCTGAATTGTCTATGAGAACATTTCCACACAGCTACCGAGGAAGAATCCATCCTGAATGTGGCTGGGGTCCTGGAATGAGAAGGAGAGAGCTAACAGCACCAGGGCTGCCCCTGCCCCACTCTGTTTCCTGCCTGTTGCTGGGTCTTCTCACCATGCCATGTTCTCACAAAGTTGTAGCCAAATAAGCCCTTCCTTTCCCAAGTTCCCTTTTCAGGTGCTTCCCATAGCAATGTGACAGGCAACTAAGAAACAACCATATTCTTTTTTTTAATGTATTTATTTTTTATTAATTGTAGTTTATTCACTTTGTATCCCATATGTTAGCCCCCTCCCTCATCCCCTTCCAATCTCATCCTCCCTCCTTTTACCCCACCCATAGCCCTCCCCCAGTCCACTGATAGGGGAGAGTCTCCTCCCCTTCCATCTGACCCTAGCCTATCAGGTCTCATCAGGAGTGGCTGTATTGTCTTCCTCTGTGGCCTGGTAAGGCTGCTCCCCCTTCAGGGGGAGGTGATCAAAGAGCAAGCCACTGAATTTATGTCAGAGGCAGTCCCTGTTCCCATTTCTAGGGAAACCACTTGGACACTGAGCTGCCATGGGCTTCATCTGTGCAGGGATTCTAAGTTATCTCCATGCATGGTCCTTGGTTGGAGTATCAGTCTCAGAAAAGTCCCTTGTGCCCAGATTTTTTTTCTCTCCTTGTGGAGCTCCCATCCCCTCCAGGTCTATCTATCTTCCCCATCCTTCATAACTTCAGTTTGTCTATTACTTGTTATCTCATCTGTCTATATTTGCATCTATAAGCCAACTATTATCTTTATCTATTGATCTATCCATCATTTATCCATCATCTGGATAGCTGTCTACTGTGTCTATCCTTTTACCTATTCATTCATCTGCCTATCATATCAAATATATGTATTTTCTAAATTATTTCCTTCTCCCATCCTTCCTTTTTATATCTCTATCATCTATTTATTTATCTTTCCATATCTATCATATAAATTTCATCTCTTTCTATATATCTCTATCATCTAGATATATCTCTATTAATATCAACTATCTTTAATTATGTCTGTATCATCTATTCTCTCTGCATGTATATTTCTGTATCATCTATTTATCATATATATATATATATATACATAGTTATCATCTAGCTATTTGTCTGTCCATCTATCTGTCTATTTGTGGTACATTTGAGGAAATCATAGTTTATGAGAAACAGCGGATGCTCACTAGCCCTTGGAAAGATTACTTAGGAAGTAGAACATACAATAGTGATGTATGAGCTGAAAATGAGGTAGTGGGAAGATATGAATGAGATGTAGGGAGGAACACAGAAGCTGCTCTTCTAGCTCTGCGAGGCCACCTTCTCTGTGCATTTTCTTTGTATCTCTGTTTGTCTCTCCTCTTTATGCTCAGTGTGGATTGCTCAGCATGGGTAGGCATGTACCATGAGCTGTTGCTCTCTTCAAGAGTTTGAACCAAGATATTGGACTTGGTAGGTCCTTAGTCAAAGTGGACTAGAAAAGGCACACTTTCCAAGGACCTGGGTTGTCGGTCTGAAAAAAAAAAACAAAAGCTCCTCACCCTGCTCCATTTCTTCCCACCAACCATTCTGGTGCCTGGGGTGCCAGAAGGCTGACATGCTGTGAGAGAGGCTGGCGGTTCCGCTGATGACAGCAGGAAGGCGCTGAGTCTGCAGCTGGAAAGAGGCCACGCAAGCTCCCAGGGCTGGAGGCAGTGGTTTCTGACCCTGGGACGAAGAAGAGAGTGAGCCTCTAGCAGGGATGCTGTGCTCAGGGCTCATGGTCTACACAGCTGGTGCACAGACGCTGCTCCCTTTGGCTGCAGGGTTGGAACCTCATCTCCGTGGGTTTCCTTTGGCTTCTTTTGCAGTACAGAATGAGTGACAGCCTTAGCTGGGAAGATGCATTTAACTCTGTAAAGCCCCCCCAGGCAAGCTGTCACTCTAAGAGAGGATCTTTGAAAAGAAGCCTGGTAAAATTAAAAGCAATGGGAATGATTAAAACACATACACACACACACACACACACACACACACACACACTGCCTTCCTTTTCTCCTCTTTTCTGCACTTACTTCACTCCCCACACTGTGACTTTTCTTCCTGTTGCCTGTTGTGCACTCTTGTCTAGTATAGCTGACCCATGAGTGGGTCTGGCCACTGTCAAGCCCTGCATGAGAACCTAGAGCCTCTCTGCCTTTGGTTAATGTCTGCTAATTGCATGTTCCTTAAGAAGTTAAATTTAGTATATATGTCAAGGAAAATATTGGCCTGGCACGAAGGCACATGGGATGGCCCCTCCCGCCTGTCAGCATCAGTTTTCAGTGGCATACTGCACTGCATCGTAATATACGTGAGGAAAGCCCCAAGGATCTGCCTACAGTGTAGCACAACACACAGTGCTCCACCGGCAACTGCGTATCTCTCATTTTTGCCTTCTTTTCTTACAATCTGCCTTCAATAATGCCAAATGTATTCTCACAGGTTCATTTTAGTCAAAACCATTGGGTCTTGTGGCCAATGAGCCACTCAAGACTTTTGGCTCCATGTTGGGATGGATATAAATAAGCTTATTAGAGAAGAAATAACCCCAACATGATGCCCAGAAGAGTAGGTGTTCAGGAATCATACTTTGAGAGATGGAAGACTGAGTGCAAAATCAGAATGCTGGAATCTCATGCCTTTTTCCTCTGGCATCTATATTAGTTTTCATCTAAGAGCCATCAAGGCTACCAAAAAGAGAAACTTTCTAAGGTATCAGTAAAAAAATAAAGCAACCTTGGACTCTTTCAGAATATGCTTATACTTAAACTTTCTCTACAATTCAGGTACATCACCTGAGAAATAAGATAGAAACAGAAATCTAGTGGAGAAGTTGGAAATTACGAATTAAAATGCTTTAGGCACCTAGTCAACAAGTATCATCTAGGGTAAGGTTCAGTCTGTGATAATTTAAGTGGGACAGAATCATATGGAAACAGAGATTTGTTTGTATTAAATGCTTTGGTATTTTATTATACTTATTTTATAGGACATTTATTAAAATATATGGGATTCATCTTGATTGCTGCCCTTCTGGTGTGCCAGGAGTTTGTATTTAATCCTAATTACAGCCCTACTATGTGGTGGGCTTTGACCTTATACTGTTAGTAAGCAGGAGGGGTGGTTAGTCTCAACTATATACTTGATTGGCTTGAGAAGGCCTGGGAGATTATTCAAGCATATATCAAGAAATCACTATGAAGGACTTTCCTTTCTAGAGAGAAGAAGGTAAGAGAAGCCATTACATATATGAGCAAATAATAAAGACAAGAGAAAGCCTGGTAGCAGGGGCTCTCTCTGTTTTCTATCTTTGTCACCTTGTCTTTTTTCTTCCTTTCTTCCTATCTTCTTTCCTTCCTTCCTTCCTTCCTTCCTTCCTTCCTTCCTTCCTTCCTTCCTTCCTTCTTTTCTTCCTTCCTTCCTTCCTCCCTCCTTCCCTCTTTTCTTCTTTCCATTAGGTAAGCTACCCTGCTACACCATGCCTTCTCAACATGATGTACTTAAACTAAACCTCCTACTTGAGGTTGGATTTTCTCAGGTATTTTGTTACAGTGACTACCCATACAGCACTGTCCACTCTGTCATGTAGGACTGTCTCAGGGAAAATAAAGTTCCTCAAATATATGGGTACCACACCTACATCTTGTAGATTTTACTTTATGTAATAGGGAATCCATCTGAAATTAAAAGACACGGAATGCAATCAGTCTCTGCACAATATTATCAGAGAGGACCCTAGACTGCTTATATCCTTCTGCCTCTCAACACAGGGCCTCCTTCCTTAGAGTTGTCTCTTCTCAGTTGTTTTGTGTGTTCAGTAGAACATTGAATCTTTACCTACCCATGAAGACAGACAGAAAGTCAAGGCTCTAGAAGATTCTATGTCCACTGAGGAATGTGTGTTTTAGTTTTATTCCACTGTCGTGATAAATACCATGACCAAAAGAAACTTTGGGATGAAAACTTTTTGTTTGGCTTATACTTTCACACCACAATACACCATTGAGGGAAATCAGGTCAAAAACTCAAGGCTGGTACCAAAGAGAAACACTGCTTGCTGGTTCATTAAAAGGTTTGTGCATGACTTGCAATTAGGCTCCAGTTCACATCCAGGAGCCTAGGTATGGTGCTGCCTTCAGTAGGGGCCACATTCTACCATCAACACCTCATCAATCATCAGTCAAGAAAATTCCTCCCAGGCCAGTCAATTGCAGGAAGTCCCTCAATGGGGATTTCCTTATTGGGTGAATCTAGCTGTGTCAAGTTGACAGCTGGACTTAATACTATTGCTTTTAAAAAAATAAATAAATAAAAGATGGCTCCTGTTGTATGTCTGTGTGCGACTACTGAGCCCATGAGTGCTCTTATCTCTGTGACCTAGTCAGTTGCTAAATGCTCTGGCTCTTCATACAATTGGGTAACAGTGGGTATTGAGTTGTGACATATGAACTTTGTAGGAAATGTACATAGTTAGACCCTGGCACCTAGTAGCCAGTGTGAGCCCAAATGGTAGTCTCAAGGAAAGTTTGGAGAAAGTGCTTACCTGTCCAACCTAAGCAGAAAGGAGGGCAGAGTCTCTGCCAGAAAGACAGGGTATGCTCAGCTGTGAAGACTCTGGACTGTGAGGTTTCTGTCATCTGAAACACACAGGAGAATTTGCATAGATTTTCACTTTTACTATGTCCCCTCCTGGCCCCATGTGACCATAGATTTTTCAGGAGGTCCCTTTAAGAAATCCTTGCTGGGAACTGGCTGAGTTATGTTCAGTGTTACTGTGAGCAAGTGCCGAAGAGAGGAAACTTACAGTAAAGGAGGTTTCTTTTAGGGTTCACTCACAGCTTGAGGGTTTGGTGCCCATTATGGCAGAGAACGGTGGCAGAGACTGGCTCTATGGCAGCTGTAGCATGCGACAGCTGTTTTTTCACGTGTTAGAACTTCAGAAGGCAGAGGGGAGGGAATCCTGGTGCTCTTCTGGTTCCCTGCCCTTTCCATTCAGATAAGCACCTTAGTCTGCAGAAGGGCGGTGCTGCACTCTGAGTGAGTCCTCTTGCTTCTGTGAATATTCTCTGAGATCAGCTTTGCCGACACAATCGAAGGTGTGTCTTTCACAGACCTCCTAAGCCAGGCTAGTTCACCCTGCAGCCCGTAGCTCATAAGCTCATATCTTATAGCTATGAATGTAGCCAAGCAAAATTTCAGTGTCAAAAGGTTGTGCACTGCTGTCCTTGTTGTCTCTTAATTCAGTTAAGCTGACAACCAAAACCAAACATGGTACAAGGGGCCGCCTCCTGGAGACATAGTGATGACAAAGATGGTACTAATTCCTGACTGCAAAGGTCCTATAATCAAGGCATTTTAGGAATGGCTGAATCCCCATGTGCCAAAGAAGGAAATGTTCAGAAAATAGTGTTGGATGGACAGAGGCTGAAAGAAGAGAGGCTGGTGCTGAAGGCCAGATAACTGTTAACTGGGCTGGGATCTTTTTAGGAGACCATGGGAATTTGCCAATAGGTTGATGTAGAAATGAAAGAGAAGGGCCAGCCACAGAAACAGCAGGGGGAGAGCAATCCAGACAGCAGGAACAGGCGAAACTGCCTGGAGTGGGAAATAAGAGAGAAGAGAAAGAAGGGGCTGGAATATGGGATCATGCTGAGCACTTGAGGTTGTGAGAGATTGTGTGTGTGTGTGTGTGCGCGTGCATTGTTTATGTGTGCATGAGTGTATATATGCATGTGTGTATATGTTGTGTGCATGTGTATGTTGAGAGTGCATGCTCTACATGATTGTATGTGAATATGTGTGAATGTGTGTGCATGGTGTTTATATATGTGTGTGCGGGTGCATGTGGGCATCTGTGTGTGTGTGTGTGTGTGTGTGTGTGTGTGTGTGTGTGTGTGTCCCCAAGCACTTGGTAAGCACTGGAGGGTTTGAAGAGGCAGAATGTCTTTCCACTTTACATTATTTAAAGATCACCAGCTGTTATGTGGAACGTGGAGTATGGGGGAAGGGTATAATGGAAACAGACTATTTCAGAATCCATTGCAACAGTCTTGAACAGAGGAGACTGGAGCTGAGTTGAAGGTTCTATTTTTGGAGATGTAAGCAAGGGGACGGAATAAGGATTATTAAGGGAAGCCATAAGTCTGTTTTCAAAAAAAGTAGAAAGGAAAGGAATGAGAGGGATTAAGAATGGGTGGGGGAAATGTATAGTATATCCTTCTGACACCTGTGGTGATTGTGAAGGCTTGTGCACAGCAGCCTCTATGGAGTGGGTGGAGGAAAATGGACAGGTTTGAGATGCAGAGAGAATATAAATAAACATATAGGCCTCCTATATAGCTCCTGCACAGGAGATGGATGTGACTAGATATAGAGGCAAGGGAGACATGCTCAGAGGATCAGGGACTGTTGTTTTTCGAAGACACTGCAACTTATAGTAATTAGAGGAAAACCAGCATTGACTTCACTTTCTTAACTATTTTAAGTACACCTTCAATAGCATTAAGTGTGTGTGCATTATTAGGTAATAGATTTTCAGAGTTCTTCCATCTTGTCCATCTGAAACTCTCTAGCCATTGTACAAATTCTTCTGTGCCCATCTTCCAGCTCATGGTCATTGTCATTCTGCTTTCAGTGTCCAACACTTCAGTTATTTGATCTACCCTTATGGGGCACCATAGTTTGCTTATCATTTGGAGACTTATCATAGGGACCACTTGCAAGTGTTGCAAAAAGGGTCAAAATTTCTTTTATAAGGCTAAATATCACTTTACTGTGTTTGTTCCTTCTCTAGCCACAGACAAGGTACTGAGTTCTCTTTCCTGGTGGTTATTGTAAGCACTGTGTGTGAGGCAGTTTTCTGTCCTGTGCACTACACATCCCTTACAATTCTTATTGCATGCTTTGTGAGTCCTTTAGGAACTTATGAGGGAATAGACAGAAACTCAGAGGACGATTTGGGGTAACACTGTTCTCTGGTCCTGTAGCAAGGCAGAGCAGCATGGGTGGAAGGGAGCTCCTGATCTCATGGTAGCTAGAACACAGAGAAAGGAAGGGGAGGGAGGAGTGTGGAAAACAGAGAGAACAGAAGGAAAATCACATGTCAGATCAAACTGACAGGCAACAAAGAGAACCCCCCCCCAAGAGTCTACCCCTTGTCACTGGCTTCCTCAAACTAAACACCGCTTCTTAGCTTCTGCAGTCTTCCAAGGGTACCAGACACTGAACATCAAGTTTTCAGTAGAAAGAGCACAGGATACTTGTTAGATCTGGTATTGAATAGACCTTCTTGAATGACTGTTTTCTCAATGAATCTAGAGATAAGGCTATCTGAGACATGTCTGCACACACATATACGTATGGGTCTCTGCACGAGCCTCCTATTAACTGGCTGGATGATAAACAGCAAGCACCTGCCATCAGGCTCATGCACTTCCTACATGGGCCGGGCAGAGGAAACAATGTTATGCTGGTCAGACAAGCACTTATTAAGCAGCTGGCACTCTAGAGATAATTCACCTGTAAGCGGTAATAACACATCAATCAATCAGATGCCCTTCACCCAGCAAGACCAACAGTGTAACATACCAGTAACAGACAGCTCTAGATGCAACCCGAAAAATTTTTATGCATTGCTCCTATCGCTAGTGCAAGTGCCAAATGGCTGATATTTCAGCTTCTACTTGGAAAATATGTTTATTTATTTCTTCCTGAGGGGACAGCGAGATGGAGCTTGTAAATGGTACAGGTGTTTTTTATTGTGTTTGACAGTTATCAAAGAAACTTTTTTTTTTTTAATAAGGAGCTGAACCTATGGAGAAAATAAACTCAGTGTGGGCTTTCTAAAGTCAGGTACATTGACTTGAGTGTATTAAGCTCCACCTCTTGCCTTCTGGTTTCTTTTTAATTTGAGATCTGACTTCACTAAGTTGCCCAAGCTAGCCTTGAGTTCACTCTGTAGCCCAGGCTCACTTTGAACTTGTGATCCTCCTGAGTAGCTGGGGAATATATACTACCAGGTCTGACTGAATTAAGTTTTTTGAAATTTACTGCCTGTGGATTGTCTTTTTTAAAGCATTAAAATATTGTTTATCTTGGTTTTTGAGTGTTTGATACCCTTTTAAGTGGTTTTCCCCAACTAGGGACCTCACCTCAGCCTTAGCCAGCTCTCCTGGTGTCTGAGTGTCTCCAAGATAGTAACTGGCCAGGGTCCACCAGCCAACACTCAGAGGGGGTGCCACGTAAGCTGAGTTTGCATGTTTGGCATGCCCCTTTGCTCTGAGTGTCCTCTCTTGGTCCACTCATATGGCGGTGAACAGAAAGTTCCTCAGACCTATTGGGCAATGGGACAACAGAGAACATTACCAAGGGACGCTGTTCATATGTTAGATTCTGTTTCATTGCAGAGCCTTAGAGACAATGTGCCCCAAAAGCCCAAATGGATCCAGTGTAGGTTTCCCATTCCATAGACCACAAGACTGAGGCACAGAGTCCACACTGGATACCACCCCATCCCCTCAGCACATGAACTTGTGAAGCACACAAGCTGGACTCTTTACACCTTTTACAGTTCTTACTGGGTCCTTTAGGACCTTCCTGAGGAAGTAAGCAGAATAATGCTAATACAGGTGCTGTTGAATTAGCATAGATTGTGTGTTTGTTCTTCTAGGAGACTTGGAGGTGTTATTGAGAGCACTGAGATAAGCGCTGTGACTGTTAATCTCACAGAGAAGGAAGAGGAGCCTGGGGATTTCAGAAACTTACTCCTCTGTGATGATGACAACAGGAACTTGGCTGTGGACATCAGGTTGTGGGGTTCAACCTCTTCCCTTCCCTCTCCACTGTAGCCGGCTTCTGCGTCATCTGTTTTTTCAGTGAATAAATGAAGATGTCATTACAGCCAGCAGCTGTTTGCAGAGGCCAGTATCTTTCTATCTCTGCAGAGAAGTGGACCCAGCCTTCCTGTTGGTTACTAACTTAGCTCACATTCCTTCCTGGCCCCGGTGTTGTGTGGCTGATTTCCCTTTTCCTCCTGTGCTGCCACAGTGGTAGGCATATGCAAGCCCTCCCTCAGGGGAGATTGTTTCAAATGAGTTAAAATTGAGATGGAGAAATGCCAAATAAAGGCCACATCTTTGAAGAACACAAAAGAGCAAGTCCTCTTCTCCAACAGACAGGCTGGATCAAAGGCACTTGAGGCTTGTTTGCCTTATGAGAAAACCTGCTTTCCAATCTGGTTTGAGAGCACCGCATGAGCACTGGGGACTGAGAGATGACAACAGGATGCCTATCTTCCAGCTGCCCAGACAAAGAAGTGAACTAGAAAGCAAACTTTCTCATCCAGTGTGTCTGAGCATGGCTTTGTAGGACACTCAGCACCCCAGGCCTTGCAACTCTGTTTCCAGGACACTCCAAGCCACACCTTCCCTGCCCCTGTCTCTCCTTCCTCTTCAATTGGGTGTCAGTTTTAGCTGACTTTGCAGTTCCAGTGCCTAAACACAACAGCCTGGCATGAGGCGGTGAGCCCCACGGCATAAGGCAGTGCAGCTAATTAGCCAGGCTTGGTTCTGCCCTCTGCTTCCGTTTGCAGAGAGCCTCCGTAAACAAGCTTCTGATGTTGGCACACATTACTTTGTGCTTCACAGACCTTCTACATGCCTCCTCTGTGGTGCTATGAAAAAAGTCCTCTATTCCCTCATTCTGATCTTTGAGATTATATATGACTGCTCATATAGATGTCATAATGATGACAATGACAGCCAGCTTAGTGAATGCATGCTGTCTGCCTAAACATATCTAACTGGGATGGAGAGGGAGTTGGAGCTCCTGTAGAGTTGCTGAGGTTGGTTCTCAGACTAACACCAGGCCGCTCACAGCCACCTGTACCTCCAGCTCCTGGGGATCCTCCTATGCCTCTTCTAGCCTCCATGAGGATCTGCCCACCTACATACATACATACATACATACATACATAGCTACATATCTACATACACATACATAAATACATACATACATACATGCATACAGCAGACACACAGATATAGATACACACAAAGACATATACACACAGATGCAGACACACACACAGACATACAGATATACATAGAGACATGCACACAGAGAGACAATTTAAAGAAGTTTACAAAACAAAAGAAAACCATTTATGACCCATCACTATTTACTCACCCTCAGATCATGGAGGTGGCTGTTCCACCCTCATTTTTCACAAGGACAACAGTGACTTTACACACTGGGTCAACCATCTCACAAAGGGCTTTTCTGTAGTCTCAGGGCTATTGTTTCTTCCTGTGCTTCCTTCTACTGCTCTCAAAGAGTTCATAATTTTTTTCCTTCAAATTTATGGATTTGGAAAGTGGGACGTGCAAATTTAATTGTAATTATTATCACTTCTCTCCTCATCACCGTTGTGTATGTAGGGCATGCACTTCAGCACATGTGTGGAGATCAGAGGGCAGCATGCAGGAGCCAGTTCTATCTTTTCCTTTTGGGTCATATGCCAGGCGCTTTTACATGATGACCCATTTGTTAGGCCCAGGCATTGAAAATTTAATTTGCACAGCCTGAGGTGGGTTTGTATCATGGTAGCCTGAATATGAAGACTCCATCTTCTTCTCCATGTCAGTCAGTAATGGCTGTGCCCCTGCAAAAAGTGTCTTTTTGTTGTATTATGTTAATGGAACTATAAGGTACTACAGGTTTATTAGAAGCAAATTGAGCCCTGGTTATCAGATTCATTTTGGTAAAACTCCAGGGAGTTCCACCAAAATGATGAACACTCAGGAAAAGTGTCCAGTATGTCTGATTTTCAGACATTTCTGGGAGAAGATTATGCCACATTTAGCACAAATGTTCAGTTCTCCTGAGTGTAGGGTTAGATAGTGAACCATGATGAGCTCCAGTAAAATTGTGGCCTGGATGATACATGCATTCACATCTCAGCTTTAGTATCATAAGATCGGAAACTGGAAGTTTAAGACTTGATTTAAATCCTCAAGTCTCAGTTTGCCCCTTGCTAAAATGTTCATCCTGATAAAACACAGTAAGATGGTGAAGCCATTACGGGATACTGCAGTGCTATGAGATTAAGCAGACAAGATCTACCAGTGTTCAGGCAAAGGTGGGGGTTAGTGTGATTCTAAGTTCACTGATCTGAACAACATCCAAACACAGCAGAACCACTGAATTAAAGTGGAAAGTTCCCTGAAGACGAGAAGTAACAGTGATTTACAGTTTCTCTTCATCCCCTGTACCTTTTCTATTGATCGAGGGGGCTGTATGTTGTGATTAATTAAAATCAATACCTCCAAGTGGATACAGTGATGTTCTTGCAGAAGGAGAAGGAGCAGGCACAGAAGGGCACAGAAGAGCATGACTCTTCAAAGGGGTTGAGCGTGCTCATAACTTCTTGGGTTGCAGAAACAATGTATATCCTAAATAAACACTTGCAGCAGGTCGTATTTGTAAATGTCTAAGCTCTTATTGATTGGTGTAACCATGAGTGAGCATATTCTAAAAAGTCCATTTTATCTTAGTGCTTATTTGACCTTCACCTCACGCTTATCAACATGTCATTTGGGCTCCGCAGGACAAGGTTCTTAGCCAAATGTCTGTATTGCAAACCAAGTAGTCAGGTGACAAACTCCAGCCAAAGAGATGCACCTGGGAGGTTTCCAGAAGCCTCTGGGGAAGGTTCATTTTCCTGAGGGAAGAATCTTTCCCTCATTCTCATTCTTGTCTTTAATGATGTCATATTAACCATGTGTGATGCTGTAATGGCCAAAATAGTGTCATAATCACCACAGTAACACCATAATCACATTGCAACCGGCATCATTTAAACAGATTAGAATTGTGTCATAATAATGCCATGGTGGTTTTATAATGGTCTACAGCAGCTATTCATAAACAGTGTTACTGGGGCTTTCATTTCACATGACAGTTCTATAAAATATAAGACATAATACTTCTGAATATACTTCACATCTGAAAATGGACCTCTATTCAACCCTTTCCTACTTAACCATAACTAGCATGATTTTGCCAGTGTTGCCATTTGACATAGGAATCAGACCAGTATTGGGAAAATCAACATTCATAAATGCCAATTATCAAAAGCAGCTATTTATCAACAAGCTGAGCCACAATTTGAAATCACTTGGAAATTCAATGACAGTGATGTTACCTCAGATTTGCCTTCAGGAAGAAAAGGTTCCATAATGAGAGGTCTGCTGCCTCTGTGTCCTTAACCTTAAATGAAGACAGACCAAACTTACATTCCCTAATACTGTGTTATCCCATTTCTTTGAAGGCTTGTGCTTTTTGCTATGAGTTCATGTAGACGCCACAGTCTCTTTTGTCCTTTTCCTGTGATGGTTCACGTAACAGTAGCATTCCCATAGCACCGAGTTTTACATAAACTTACTGAGCACAGGAACTTATTCATGTTCACATTCTGGTGTTGTGTATTTTCTAGCCTCCAGCTTCAGGATCCAGGGCTTCTCTTCTGGCCACATATCAAATATCCACAGGGAATTTTCCCCTTTCCATTTGAATACCCATTTGCAGAAAATGAGTCATGTACCCCATTTCATTTTGATTGGGATGGACACCTCTCTAGAGACCAGCAAGTAACACTGATTTTTTTTTTATGCATTTAGTGAGAGTGTTGGTCTAAATTGGAACCCGAGGCTCAGAGCCTATATCATCAAGTGTTAGGTGAAGGATTTCTAATGACCCCAGGCTGAAGGTCATGCCTCACAGAGAAGCATAGGTGGGATAGATCTAAGAACAGATGACATGAGGGTTTATTTCCCCAGTTCCCTGTGCCATGGACTAATTATATGTTTATATCAGTTGAATATCCCTAGCCTAAATGTCAGAAATTTGAAAAAATAAATCCTACATTCACACTTTTGAGCAATGTTATAATGTCACTAGTAGAAAAGTCCACACTGGAAAAATGTGTTTCATGTATATGCTGTTTATAAATGTTCCGTTATTTACCTCCAGGCTTTGTAAGAGATTATATTTGAAAAAGAAATAATGACTGTTGTGTAGAGAACACTACTCATTATAGACAAGCAGATATTCCACAAAGAAAAACTCTCCCAATCCTAGACACTCTGAGTACCAAACATTCCACATACAGAATCCTCAACTGGCAGCTACAACCAGAATCATCACAAGTTGAACAGTTGCTTTGCCCTGTGAGTTGAACAAAGTCTCTTTATATGTGTTATTAAATTCCTATTCATAATAAACATGTCAGGTAGACTGGTCACCATCACATTTGAATGATATAGAAAGTGAAGCTCAGAGAGATCCAGCAAGTTGTTTGGCATAGCATCGCTGGGACTTGTCCACATTCACAATAAAATGCTGGTCCTTCCATCTTCTGGATACTCATCACCTTCAGCTCTTCACCCGGCCCCTCTCTAGGGAACCTCACACTGTCACTTCTTCTGACTGTTCCCACCCCTGACTGTTATCTGCTTTATCCTATTGGTGATTACGAAGCTACCCAGAAACCCTCTCCCACCACAAAAAAAAAAGCACAATGTGTTAGTAACGTGTATGTATCTCTGGATGCAGGAATATAAATGTGAGCACAGATACCCAAGGAAGCCAGAAGAAGGTATCAGAGTCCCTGGAGCTCGTTTCAGGCTGCCCAACATGAGCATTTGGATCTTACATGGCAAACTCAAGTCCTGTTTAAGAACAGTATTAACATGTAATCACTGAGCCAACTCTGCACACTTGTCTAATAACTTAGAGTTATATACAGTGGCTGTCCTGGGACTATAGGCCAACATTTCTTTGCTGTGAATAAAATATGAGAGAAAGTGTAGAATGACTTGGATGGATATTCTATAAAAAGCCAAGGAGAAAATATCTAGCGGGATGTGATTGTCTGTTTGTTGGTTCACCTCCTGTCCACAAGCTTGCTAGCTTTATTTTTCTTTAAGGATTATGGAAGATGCAAAGGAAATGCTTACTTCAGCTCTTAAGAGTGATGTTGGCAATTTTACATTGCACTTCCCCAGGGGTAGTGGAAAAAATGTTTCTAGTAAATTAAAGTATAATAAAAGCATTGGCAAAATGGCAGCTTTTATATTAATTTCTTAATTTTTTGTAGGCATAATTATAAATCTCTTGGGGTGGGAAGAGGTGAATCTCTGGGTCATTACTAAAACAGGGTTGACTTCTTGAGTGTCTGGGCCTTCTCCTTGTCTAGGAAGTGCTGTGTCCTGTGTCCTGTGTCCTATGGGTCATAGGATCACAGTGACATATATACAACCCATTCTGTAAGAAAGATTAGCTATAGACAATGGACAAAGACATCAGATGAGAGGCCTAAGTGTGTCTTAGACCGGAAAATGTGGTGTCTGACAAGTTGTTTGGCTGCTGGAATGGTAGAGTTGTTTCACGACTGAGAGTCTGCTGCTTGTAGTTTGCTTGGGTTGAAATCCTGACTCTTGACTTTCTACCTTTATAACCCTGAAATTTTGGCCAGCTCCTTTGCCAATAACATGGGACTCTTGTATATACATGTGGGCTTATGTACACATGTTCTTGTGTGTGAGGGTACATGTGTGTTCAAGTGCACATACACACATGTAATGCATCCTTGTAGAGTTGAGAAGTCAATCTCAGGCAGTGAAGCTCGGTAGACACCTACCCAGTTTTGTTGAGATAGGGTCTTTTACTGGAGTTTAAACTTCATTGATTCAGCTAGGGTGGTTCAGTAAAGATCCCTCAAGGATCCAGTAGTCTGTGCCTTGCCGGTGCCAGAATTGTCCACTTCTTTCCTTGAGATAAATGAATTAACACACTCTACTATAAATGTTTGTTTATGTGAGAGTTATTTGCTTTTTTTGGTAATTCCCTGAGTTACATTCTAGCAGAATACAAAAATGCTTCCATGCAGAGAAACCTGGAAAGACATTCAAAGCCTAGTCTCCTGTGTGTCCTTCCTGCCCTCATATTTTTGGGTATCATTTCTGATGCTTTCTAGAATTGATGGTGTATCAGCTCTGAGTGGAACAAACTTTCAAAAATGAATGCCAGCCCTTTGCCTTTCCAGTGATATGTTCACTGGATGCATTTTCAGAGTCTTGTGTGAGTGTGGTTGGCCTGTTAAGAGGAGTCAATTAAAGAACAACATGTTCACAAAAGATGAAAACACTTTGTCAAGCCTTGATTCCCTATAATAACATGAATGGCAACCATCGCCTTGGCTAAGTGCAGATTCATTGAACCATAGAATTTCTGTGCTGGTCAGAAGTATAGTGACCAACTGCTCTGCTCATTCTTCTTTTTATATGATGAAAGAGAAAACAAAAGGGGTTTAAAAAGTTGCTCAAGTTCATAGCACCTGGAATGTTTTATTCTAGGCTAGGTTGTTTCTGAAGCCTGTGAGCTAATATGTGAACTGTAGAGAAAACTTTCGAAATGCATACACACATGCGTACTTTCACATATGCACATACATATGCATGTGTTTGCACCTATTATTTATTCATATGTTCAAGTATGCACATAATCACACATGAGTACACATGCATTTGCCTATAAATATTCATGCCTAGACTCATAGCATCATTCCCATAAGTGCTTGCATGCATCAACACATGCATGTCCACAGAAGCATGTAGTCATATGTGTACATCTACACATGCACAAATGTAGACCAAGGTTCTTGAGCAAATAGACGATGTTATTCTCAAATGGAGTTGCAATTCATTTGAGCAGTACTTATATTCTGGGGTTCCAGTGACTTTACAGTCTAGAATTGTGAAGTTGGTCATAGAAACATACAAATATAAAATCATCACCTATTCGGCTGCCTAGAGGTCTCAGCGGCTTATAAAGTAGAGTGAGGTCAGGATTAGCATCATAAGGCAGAACATATGCCTTATAAAAGGAAGTGGGAAATGCAATGTTACCAAGAGAATGTCTCAAAACGCTCACATTTCATCCTTATTCAGGGTGGCACCGAAATGTTTTTGATAGCTCTTATGAGACCTCAAAGGACACTCCAGTTTATGAGAGTCGGCAAGGCACTCATCATACACATCATCTTCTTTAACCCTCATCTTGGCTGTGATAGTGTGAGAGCATTAGGTACGCATACACTAATGATCACTCCATATTACGCAGCAGAAAATGATGAGGTCAATAATTGAACCTGGAGGGCTGGGGATCTGGCTTAGCAGGTAAAGTGCTTGCCAAGCAATCATGAGGACCTGAGTTCAGATCCCCAGCATTTATGTAAGAAGTTGGGTGTGATAGCATCTAAAATTCCAGTTCTCTGTGGCTTGCTGACTATAGACTAAATACGTGAACTCCAGGTTCAATAAGAAAGCTCATCTTAAACTATAAGGTGAAGAGTGACTGACAGACATTTGATTGTGACCTCTAATCTCCTCATGCACACAAACCATGTGTACATGCAATTGAAATCTCATACATGAATGCCCACACTTATAAAACATATACAAAGGAATCAAATTTTAGTCCAGAGGTACTTTTATTTCTATAATGACTTTTTCATTGTTTTGACAGTCAGTAGAACATAAAAGTAGCCAAGAAAATGCATTTCTTTTAAAAATACTCTTCTCTACAGGCTTCAAGGTTCCTTAAGAGTAGATCTCTCTCTAAGTTTGGGGAAGAAATTTTGTTCTTTCCAGTCTGATCCTCCCAGAGAGGAGGACTCAGCCTAATCCACCCAGATGGGAGGACTCCCAGGGACTGCTAAGATGTATCAGGGCTTCCTGTAATAAGAGACAGGTTCTAAACCCGTGGTGTGCAGTAGGGAAGATACTAACCCCATGCAGCTGTTGCGCAGATACAACACGTGGGGGACTTCCAAGCCTTGAAGAATGAAGCTATAATATAGCTCATTCATGCTTTATCTTTTTTTAAGAAAATGCCAATTGCCTGTGAAATTATAGCATAGTAGCTTAAGAATAATATATTGTTAAAATTAGCTTTTGCAGTTTATTCCTTCTGATTTTTAAGTCATCTTTTTTTAAAAAATTTTAAATTGTATGTACTTCTTGCTGTGAATTTTCTGTGGAGAGGCTTGGGTCTAGATTGCTCAACTCTGAGTATAGTTGTATTTTTATAAGTATAGAACTACCTGTCTAGTAACACAAGCATCTGTCTAATGAAGAATATTTTATTTTTAACACTTAAGATCATACATGAATTATAATTTGTTTTTACCAGTTAACAACACAACTTGTAGAGTTTTTGTTTTTCCTTATGATATATTGTCTCTAATGATGAAATAGAAATCACTAGATAAACTGAGTTCTGAGCTTCCCATAAAATTATGTATATAACATGGTGGGTGGATATGTATAGTACAAGAAGAGACACGGGCGTGGCTCTGCAATTGCTGCTACTTACAATATGACTATAGGCTATCCCAACAGTATTTTGAGAATGAGAGACAGTGTGACAAATTATTGTGAGGGCAGAGGTTCTATTGCAGATCAAGAAGAGACAATACAGAGAGGTCAGATAAGAGAAATTATGGGTAAGTTCCCTGTACTCAGAAGGCAGAAAGGAGATCATTATGATGATCTGTGTTAATTGCAATTTGATAAAAATCCAGAAGCACCTGAGAGAGATGAATCTTTGGATATGCTGGTAGGGGTTATCTTGATTATTCATTGATTATTAATCAATTTAATTGTGGGTGAGACCATCCCTTGTGCAGGAGATCCTAGCATTTGTAAGTAGGAAAAATGAGCTGAGAAGCAAGCATTAATTTCTCTGTTCCATGTTGTGGACACAATGTGATCCCACTACCTTGACTTTCTAACCATTATGGATTTGTACTTTAGAGGAGGAGCTAAAACAAGACCTTTTTCCTTTAAGCTGCTTTTGTCAGAGTATTTTATCATAGCAACAGGAAAAGAACCTAAGACAGCTGCCCATTCAGAAATAGGTTGGCAGCATTGGGATTAATGTGAGTTCATGCACACATGGAGATGAGGGATCAGCTTATAAGGCAGGTTTTCTTCCACTTCTCAGATTCTATGGAATCTTCCTCTAAACTTCTGTTGTTGAGGATCCTAGGTAATGAGACTTAGACGTGATTGTATTTTTTTCTTTATTTGTGAATACAAATTTGTGATTTCATTTATGAATACAATAAAACACGAAAAAGGTAACCCCTACTCCCTACCCTCCAACTTCTCCACTATTCTGTCTACCATAAACATCCCAACATCAACTTCCTTTCTTCTACTTCTTTTTGAGGAACGGAACTATATAATTTCCAAATTTTAAGGTCTTTAAAATGCACTAAAAGTTTTGCTGTTTATATGCATCCAATATCAATATGATTTGTATGTTAAAACTATAAAAAATGGATTAGAGACATAGCAAGTCAAAGGAATAAATGGTAATAAGAGAAGGTATCTGCAAAGTATATGGAGAAAAATTGTTTAATATTGGAAAATGGTGCATAGTATTAGCTAGACCTTTGTCTAGCATAGCACAAATGGCCACCCACATTTAACATTCAGCAGACTCCTTTTAAGTCAACAGGGCCGATAGCCATCAGATGGAAAGATAACAGGGTTTCACATCAAATGACCCAAATTTCTCTACAAAAGTATAAGCATAGACTTGTGCAACTGAGCGCGGACAGTTTTTCAAGTAAGGAAACCTCCCATATCCATCTCAGAAAAACCTCAACCCACTTACTTCTCAATATCCAGGACAAAAACATACACCAAAACTGCAAGAACAGTTATTTATTTATAATATTTTTATTTATTATTTATAATTATATATTATTTATAGTAATTTTTAACTGCAGGAACCATTTATTTTCATGATAAATGGTTGTTTGAGAATAAAAAGTGGTTCTCAGGGCATTCTGTAAGAGAGAAATCCCAACCTGCTCATTTTCTGTGTTGTTAAATGTTCTTGTCCCAAATAGTATTGTAATGTATGACACCAAGAGTGGATACTTCTAGGTTTCTTCAGAAATTCATTGGCCACCAGTCATTTTTTTCCTCTAGACAGAGGGCTAAGAACCATTTGGTGAAAAAATTGTAGATGGTCTTAGCCTTAGGAAGCTAACAGCACCCTTACAGAACTGATCAGACAACAACGTAAGTGCATTGACACCTGTACTTGTAGGTGAGGCTCCATGACAGCTATAACATTCATAAGGATCACATGGGTAACAAGGTCAGATGTGTTGTCATGGTGACGTGACACAATTCCAGAAAGAAGCATGTTAAAGGGGGACATGTTTATTTAGGTCATTCAGCCTTATAATATGTTTCAGTTGCTTTGAGCCTATGGTGAGATATAAAATCATGGCAGCCACTAGGAAATAATGGAGCAGCACTGCTAATCTTATGGTGGTCAGGATGCAGAGAGAAAGGAAAAGAGAGAAAGTCATGCCTACACTGTCAAGTATCTTTTCTTCTCCATTTTGTTGCTTCATAGCCACAGCCAAGGGACACTTCTGCTCAGTGAATTATCTCTAGAAAATAACTTCACAGACACACCTAGGAATATGCTTTATGGATCCAGTCATCTTTCAGTCTAGTGAATTTGACACTTGGAATTAACTATTTCAGGGTATGCTTTCATTCTACCTACAAAGTTTGGGCAGGAGGGTGTGTGTGTGCCAAGAATCAGTGTGGTGAACAGGGGCCTGGTTTTCCATATCTTCGTATTCACAAAACACCCTTAAGGAATATAGTCCTGTACAATCTACCTCCATCTTACACTGACTTTGGACTTCACAGCTTACCCATGGCTACAAAGAGCAGGTCAGCTCTCCTTCTTTTTCTCCCTGTGTGTGAGGCTGTAAGGGATGAGGAAACCAGGAGGCAGGTTCAGATATGGGTGCTAATCTCCTCCACAGGCGTTTGGGGTTCATCAGCAGTTAGGACATCTCCATTGTGTTGACTGCATAGAATGGGCCTGTCTTGGAAACGAGGGAAGAGGGCAGGTAAGGATAGAAGTTACATAATTTGAACCATATGCTGTTTGAACCACAGAGGGTTCCAAAGGCAGCTATTTAGTTTATGGACAAGGTGGCCTGGATCCAATGATCTGCCCAAGTTCACGCAGGGAAACTGCCTCTGACTCCCTTGAATCTAGGTTTAGTTATGTACTGTGCTTTGCCCTGTAAGAGTGATGACAGAAGCTGGGTGGTGGTGCCACACGCCTTTAATCCCAGCATTCAGGGAGGCAGAGGCATGTGGATCTCTCAGAGTTCAAGGCAAGCCTGATCTACAGAATGAGTCCTAGGAGAGTCAAAGCTACACAGAGACCCTGTCTTGAAAAAACAAACACAAAAACAAAACAACAACCAAAATTGATGAAGGATCCTGAGTCTCCTGTTCCCCCAAAGAAGAGGAAAAGATTGTATCAAAGTAATTTTTATTGCCCACACAGGGTTTAATTAATGAAAAAATTGTTGGTTTTAATTATAAAATACAGGATCCTGCTCCCTTATTTTTTTTTCTTTTAACATGATTCCCAGAGCCTGCCATTGGATGTGTTTCTCATGTGAATTACTGACAAACTTTTAATTGTTCAATTATAGGCCAATTCCCAGTCCTTCTCCCAGTTTCTTAGATTGTTTAGTCCACTGAATTAATCTTGAGACTACTGCAGAAGCTGTAAGATGGAACACTACCCCTGGCTGTTTCTTCTTTGTGTGACTTGCTGAATGATATCACACAAGGCTTATGGTACTGAGGGATGTGCAGTTGCATTTGGCACCATGGAGGACACACTGTGGACATAGGTCAGTTACTGTCACTTTCCTGGGAGTCCCTTTTGTGGCTCAACTGAGCCTTCATCATATCAGGATTCTTAAATTAACAGACTCAATAAGCCAATAAACAAATACACTTAAAATATTTACTTTATTTTTAATTGTGTTTGGTCTGTGCCAATGCATGCACATGTGTGTGTGCCCTTGTGCATATGTGTACCACATATGTACAGGTGCCCACAGAGACAAGAAAAAATATAGAATCTTATGGAGCAAGAGTTATAGGCAGTTGTGAGCTGCCCGGTGTGAGTCCTGGGAGGCAAATTGAAGTCCTCTTCAAGAGCAGTGTACACTTTTAAGAGCCATCTCTCTAATTCAAATAACACATTTTTAGTATTAAAAGGTAGTAAATAAGGCAACGTCTTTTTAGCAATGAATTAATGTATTTATTTCAAGTGTGTCTTTATTTTATTATTAGATTATCATTAGCACATCTCTTTGCTTGTCCAATAGGGTCACGACAGAGACTGAACCCAGGGCCTTAGGTGTACCAGGCAAGTTCTATACCACTAAACACTACCAGCTCGCTTTTAACGTTTTTATTTTGAGACAGGCCCCACTCTGGTGTTGGACTTGCTCTTAACTCAGGCAGGCCTTGAAAAATGGATCATTTTGCCCCAGCCCATGGAGTAGATGAGATGACAAACTGCCCTACCTTTTCTTATTATCAGACGTTCCTTAATTCTGCTCCACGTGTGTCGCACACTGGGGAATAGGCTAAGTAGAAGAGAAGGAGAGCCAGTCTCCTCGACCTGGGAAGCCAGTGGAAGAAGGTTTTCGATGCTCTTAATTTTCTTCCACATTGTGAAGCACAAGGGATCTAGGAACATATGGGAAGACTTGAGTTTAATTGTTAAAACCCCACTCTGCTGGGCTGCTTCCTCCCTCTTATCTGCACTAGTTAGCGTTTGTGTGCATTAGGTAATATATTTAATGTTTCTCACTCTGATCCAATTTTCGTGTGTTTGGCAGCAGCCCAGATTCCATGGGCAAGGGGCAGAGGAGACCATAAATCTGCCACCATGGAGCCCAGAAGCTCTATTGCTACATTAGATGGTATGCTTGCGGGAGGACTCCAAAATGCTTGTGAAGCAATACCGTCTCTTCCTTGAAAGTCTCTCAGGGACCAAATTAATGTATCTCATATTGTATTGATTGGAGCCAATAAGTGCCTAAATGATTTGATGCGAGACAGAGAGATTGTGCAGGCAAGAGGGGTTAGGAGCAACGTTGGAAGAAGTATGTGGTTTAATTACTGTCTGAATTTCGCCAATCTACCTTCCCCCTTAGGAATTTAACAAATAGGCCTAAGTGCACTTTAGCTGTTCTTGACAGCTGTTGAAATGATAGCAGCCCTTGATGAGGCAAGTCTGGGAGGCTTGGGGTATTGGTGGAAGCAGCAAGCCACAGGGAGCACCTCTTCAGCCCACAAAATTAGCAAAATATTGCATGAGCCTTTTACTGTTGATCTATGGAGAACAGGGATTTATCTAGCGGTTCTGCTCCACTCTCAACGAAGCCAGCTCCATCTTTAATGGAGGGTTAGTTCCACGTTGGCATCTGCCATTCTAACGATGTTGGGCCAAAACCAGAACTGAACTTAAACTTGGATGTTGGATGGGCAGACTCTTTGTGGACCTGATGGGCTCAATCAACTGTTTTCTTCATTTTCCATTCAGTGCTGGAGACTGGAGCCCAGGTCCTTGTGAAAGCTCTCTTTTGCTAGCTCTTATTTAAATGTTGTGTTAGGAAGCTCTTTTAGGGAAATGAGAGATGATTGGTTATTCTCTGAGATTGTCTTCCCCCTCCCCCCTTTTAATAGAAAAGAGAGAAGCCAAACCCTGGCTGAAATTCGATGTCAAGCCCAGCACCAGGAAGACGAATGTTGTGTATCTGAGAGTGTTTTGATTACATCAATAATTCAAAGAAAGCACCGTCCACCTAATCTCTTTTACACTTCTCCACCAGGAAAGATCCAAGTTTCATCCCACAGTCCTGAAGCCATCGTTGTTTTCCTCAGCTCCGTTTGAAATACATTATTCTGTTTCCCTGGAAATGTTTATAGTTACTACTGACCAAATAGCATGCACACCATTTTCTCTCTGAGACAGATGAAAATCCACTTCAGATGGTAGACACAGGCGAGATGTTATCAAAGCAGAGTTCCAAATTGAAGTTGGATTTCGCTTTACCATGAGTCTGATGTGGCATGCAAGTCCCATTTGTTTGTGTATATTGGACAGTATTTAAAATACAAACATATAGTACTGGAGAGAGAGCTCAGTGGGAAAAGCATGTGAACCTGAGTTTAGTTACGAGAACTTGTGTAAATTATGGGCGGGTTTGGAGGGAGGAAAGGAGAGGGGCAACTGTTTTGTTGTATTATATTGCATTATAATTTCCAAAAATAAGAAAATCACCTCTTTTTTTTCCTTTTATTGAACATAGTTTTGTTTGTTTGTTTTTTCTCGTACAATATAATATGAATGCAGTTTCTCCTTCCTCTCTTCCTCCCTGTTCCTTCCCACCTCCTCTGCCATCCTGATCTATTTCCTTTCTGTCTCTCATTAGAAAAGAACAGACTTCTAGGTTATCTCCATGAATAGTCCTTGGTTGGAGTATGAGTCTCTGGGAAGTTCCCTGTGTTCAAATTTTCTTGTTCTGTTGCTCTCTTTGTGGGGGCCCTTTCCTTTCCAGCTCTTACTATTTCCCAGTTCTTACATAAAATTCTATTCACTCTGCCCAACAATTACCCATCAGGCTCAGCATCTGCTTTGATAGTCTGTAGGACAGAGGCTTTCAGAGGCCCTCTGTAGTAGGTTCCTAGGTTGTTTCCTGTTTTCTTCTTCTTCTGATGTCCATCCTCTTTGCCTTTCAGGATGGGGATTGAGCATTTTACTTAGGGTCCTCTCTCTTGCTTAGTTTCTTTAGATGCACAGATTTTAGTGGGTTTGTCCTATGTTGTATGTCTATATGAGTGAGTATATACCATGTATGTCTTTTTGCTTCTGGGACAACTCACTCAGGATGATCCTTTCCAGGTCCCACCATTTACCTGCAAATTTCATGATTTCCTTGTTTTCATTGCTGAGTAATATTCCATTGTATAGATGTGCCACAATTTCTGCATCCATTCTTCAGTTGAGGGGCATCGGGGTTGTTTCCAGCTTCTGGCTATTACAAATAAAGCTGCTACAAACATGGTTGAGCAAATGTCCTTTTTGTGTACTTGAGCCTCTTTTGGATATATGCCCAGGAGTGGTATGGCTGGATCCTGAGGAAGTGCTATTCTTAGTTGTCTGAGAAAGTGCCAGATTGCTAAATGAACATCGGTACAAAGTCCCAATTTATTTCTAATATCAGAGATCAGACCTCTACTCTTGCCTGATGCATCTAAAACAAAAAGGGGGAACTGTAGAGAGCTGCGTAATGCTGTGCCTTAAAGAAGGAGCTGGTTTCCGCCTTCCACCTTCCCGATGGTGAGTGCTCTCTGTCATGAACAACTCCACATTTGGCTAAGGCCGAGGATCTGGCTTGCTTCCATGCATGTGGACCTATCTGCATTGCTCACGTGGCACGCTGCAGTTGGCTACCCAGAGGCTATTTAAGCTGTGGGCTGGCTTTCCCCAGGGTCAGATGATTGTTCAAGGTTCCTGAATAAACTGCATTGAAAAAAAAAAAAAAAAAAAAGAACAGACTTCTAAGAGATAACAACAAAACATAACAAAATAAAATATAGTAAAAGTAAACAAGACCCATCGTATTGAAGCTGGACAAGACAAGACAACAAAAATAAATAAATAAATAGACAGATAAATACATAGATGAGCCCAAAGAGAATAATCAGAAATTCCCTTGTTCACCCATTCAGGAGTCCCATGAAAGTGATAAAGCGAAAGCTATAGAATATCTGTAGAGGATCTTGTGTACAGTGTGTAGGTCCTGTGCATGCTGCTTCAGTTTCTGTGAGTTCTTATGAACTTTGTTCAGTTGTTTTAGAGAACCCTGTTCTCCTGTTGTTCTCTGTCCTGCCTGTCTCCCTGGCTCCTTCTGCCTCCTCTCTCACAGGATTTGCTGAGCTCTGAGGAGAGGGATTTGATAGAGGGATTTGTGTGTTCTAAGGTCAGGTCTCTCACTGAGTAAGGAGGACCATGGGGAGGATGCTGAAATCTCATTCAGAATGGCAAACAGGATGACACCAGAAGCAGTGGGAGAAAGGGAACAGGATGGGAGCCTTCTATAAGAGGTCCTCTGAAAGGCTCTACCCAAGAGGGGATTGAAGCAGATGCTGAGACTCACAGCCATACTTTGAGCAGAGTGTAGGGAGTCTTATGGAAAAAGGGGGATAGAGAGACAGAGACACAGGGCACACAGAAGCCCCACAAGGAGACCAACAAAGCTAAAAATCTGAGCCCAGGTGGTCCTGCAGAGACTGATGTACCAACCAAGGACCGAGCCTGGAGAGGACATAGACCCCCTGCTCAGATGCAGTGATTGGCAGCTCAGGCTCCATGTGGGTTCCCAAGTAAAGGGAACGTGGGTTGCCTCTGTCATGAACTCATCTGCCTGCTCTTTGATCACTTGCCCCTGCTGATGTGGCCTTACCAGGCCACAGAGGAAGATGATCCAGGCAGTCCTCATGAGATCTGATAAGCTATGGGCAGATTGCAGAGGAGGAGAACTCCCCTTTTCGGTGGACTTGGGGAAGGGAGTGGGGAGAAGAAGGAGGGAGAGTGGGACTGGGGGTCACCAAGAGAGGCGGCTTCAATTGGGATATATAATGAATAAACTGTAAAAAAAAATTAAAATTAAAAAAAGAAATGTTTGGCTGTGGGTCTGTGCATTTGTTCCCAGGGCTCTCTGATGCTTGTTGAATACAGCACCTATCTATAAAAATGAGAAAATAATTTTTAAAAGTTACATGTCATAATGTACACTTGTAATCTCTTTGTTTCTATGTAGAGATAATAAGTGGAGACAGGGGAATCCCTAGGAACTTACAGGCCAACCAGCATTATATATGCAATGGGAAATTATAGACGCATATCAAGCAAAGGGGAAGGTGAAGACCGAAAACCAAGGTTGTCCTCTGTTCTCTGAATGTACATTGCCCTATGCAGTTACCTATGCATGAACATCAAACACACACACACACACACACACACACACACACACACACCACATAGCCTCATCATATATGATCATATACGTAAATACATATAGAAACACACACACAACTTTTAAAATAATATGTGTATTTCTGGGTGTGTCTATGCATGTCTGTACCCTCAGTGTTGGGGACAGGTTGGATTTGCTGAAGCTCATTAGCCAGCCATTCCAGCTGAGTGAATGAGCTTCTGATTCAGTGAAAGACCTTGTCTGACAAAATTCAGAACTAGAGAACAATCAAGGAAAAACACCAGACATGGACCTCTGGCTTCCATAGACAAAGGTGCAGACACACCTGTGTGTTCAAATGCAGGCCTGCATAAATAAGTACACACAACACACACAGAAACCCCACATAGATTTGTGAGTATAGACAAATCTGTGCATGTTTGTTTGACTATTGTGACTAAAACTGCCCATGATTGAGTGGGGAATGAAAGAACTACAGCATCCATAGCCTATGATTTAGGTTGATACCGCAATTTACTTGCTATGGACACTTTTTCTGCAGTGTGGCGGTACAGAGTTGGGAACCACTTACTGTTTGATTGATTAGTTAGAGGGTATCATGCATGCCTGTTACACCTTACAGGATTAATGGAGTCTGTGTGTGTGTGTGTGTGTGATAGAGAGAGAGACACAGAGAGAGATAATATGGTCTCTCTGTGTGCATGCGTGTGTGTGTGAAGTGTACATGCAAGGAGAGCATGTGTGCTATTGTATATTGGACCGTCATTTGGAGAAATGTCTGCACTTTGCTATTGTGGTACGTAATAGGCTTAATGATATTTGAAAATTCCCAAGCCAGTCATCATGCTGCGAGAGCTGGAAAAGGCAGACTTTGAAGGAAGAGCTACACATTTCCTCACTCTAGACTGGCTTAGATTTCATAACTCAATACATAATTATCTGCTTCTCTTCTCTCACCCCCTACAAAGGAATTGTCAAATTATTAGAAAACATATATAGTACAAAGTAGTATGGTCCTGCCTTTGTCAAACTTTCTACACAGTTCCCTTTGGAAGTATATTTATAGCATAGAAATCTAAGCATCTGGACTTACCTTGATAATTGGTCCCCATGTTGATGGCCTTGGGGCACATGGGAGGCCCATCAATGATCCAAGTATATTCAATTAGTTATAATGTCAAGGGCATCTTTTTGTATCCTAATTCTCTGAGAACTGCCCTTGTACATTCCATCACAGTTCTACTCCTCCTTTTTGACCTCCTGGACATTCTGAAAATAAGAAATTTTGATCTGACCCTCTTGCTTTTTCATTGAAATAAATACAATTACATTGAGTGACTATAGTTTAAATAAACAGCAAAATAATGTTAGGCTTCTTCATCACTTTTCCACATGACCCTCTTTTTCTTCTCTTTGAACATACATATGTTTACATACATACATGTCAGTCTACCTGTCTACATATGCACAGTTGCTCTCATTACATACCCATGCAACTAGGGACTAGTTCCCTAGTTGTATAGCCAGCCAGGGACTGGCTCAGTAGATGACATGTTTGCCTTACAACTATAAAGGCATGAGATTGGATCCCAATAACATATGTAAAACTGGACATAGTAGCTCATATTTATAATCTCCATGTTACTAAAGCAAGGGCCAGAGACATGAGATCTTCACAGATCAGCTAGCATGGTATGTGGGGCAGTGAATGACAGAGGCAACTGTCTGAAACAAGGAGGAAGATGAAGATGGACACCTGTGGTTTTCCTCTGCCCTCTACATGCACCTGCACTCACACACAGACTTGCCCATATATCAAACGCATACTCATGCAAAGACTGTAAAAATACCTATGAAGATTATATATGGGTGTGTGTTCTAAGCACTGACACAAGTGCTGTACACGTTTTTAATTTATTTTGACACCGCTTGTGCTGTAGACACTTTTCAAGCTACTGACATGGGACACTGAAACATAAATGGCTGTGTATTTTTGCTTTGAACTGAATGTCTATGTATGACAGCAACAAACACTTACAGTACCAGAGATGATGAAAACTGACCTTCAGGAGAAAGAGAAAAGAGATTGGGGCCCCTGAGGCCCAGGCCCAGGAGCAGCTCTAGTCACAAAACTGATATGCAGTGATCTGGGATTTGTGTCACCTAACTCAGAGACTAGAAAGAGATAAACTGATCTTTGTATCTACCCAAATAGTCTAGAATTTCTTGGACTGGGCATGTAGCTTAAAGGTAGAGTAGGTGCCGTGTCTTCAGTCTCTATCATTTCAAAGAAAATAAAACTTTTAAAAGCCTTACACAATTTTTCAAAATACTATAAAAACCCTTTTTCAATGTTTCAAATATATGCAGTTTACATATGAATATATTAGATATAAATATATGTGTAAGTAAACATAGACACATAAAAAACGACAAAGAAACATATTTTCTCTCATTGGCTGTTTTCTTTTCAAACTCACAGCTCTCCACAGTTAACATTACTTTGAGATGACATCGAATGCAGAATTATCTGGCCATTTCTTCCTCCCAAATTACTTAATCATGTATTCTTAGAGATAGCAAGTGCTTTTAAATCCCAGAGATATGGGATTCAATTTCTTTTTCTAATGAAACAAAAAAATCTACATACAGTATGTTTAAATTTCTTAAAAGAGTTATTTTAATATATCTGAAGTGGTCTTACAAAATCCACAATTTAAAGATACAGTTGTATCCTCCATTGAAATAGGCTGAACTTTCAAGAGAGAAATGGATGCTGATCAGAGTTCATTTGTACAGAAGAACATTGCACCAGCAATCAGCTTTAAGTTAATCTTAACAATTATAATGTGTATCTTTTAATTGTTGAAATTTGAATCACTTTCCAATTTCCCACTGAGTTTAATGTGTATGCAAATTACATGGCCAAGAAATTCAAGATGCAAAAGATAGATTGAGTTTTGCAACTATCCCATTATTGTTGCTTAATTTTTAAAAGGTCTTTTTCTAAGTCAGGGTATTGTTCGGTTTCCTGATACTGAGCAGAAGACAACTTTTGGCTAATGATCAGTATAAATCTTGGGATGGAACTTAATTGAAGGCTAACTTTGTTATTTTTTGCAATGGCAAGCTACTCAGTTCCCCTTTCCTCTGAGGTATGGCTTCCTACTCTCTTAGCACAAATAACTTGTCTTATAGCAGGAACAGGAAGTATTCACTAAGCATTCTTGCAAGTATCTGAGAGCCGTATTTGAGAGTATAGTATCATGCAAACTCCTACAAAAGGAAATAATTTTCACCTCTGGTACCCATTTTAATATTATCTTTCTTTTTGAAACAGATTCATTTTTTATTTATGTATATGCGTGTTGTATTGAGTACAGATGTGTGAAGGTACCCACAGAGGTCAGAAGATGGCATCAGTTCCACTGAAGTTGAAGTTATAGGTATTTGTGAAGCCCCCAACATGGGTGCTAGGAATCAAACTCAGGCCATCCTACAAACCAGCCATCTCTCTCAACTTCTGAGTCATCTTTCTAACCCCGAATATTGTGTTTTTTAATCATCCCAACAAAACCTATTGTCCTAACAAATAAAGGTAAAGAAGACTTCACTGGAGATGGTAAATGCATTTCTGTTGCTGGGAAGTGCTCAGGGCTAAAAAAGATATGTAAATGAAGATCACATGTGTGTTTTGTATTCAGCATAAAATTACATTTCTTAAAACTGTATGCATTTACGTAACATTTAGTGTAAAAAAGTCAGTGATAAAACCAATCTACTTGGCAGACTGGTACAGACTGAACTTTCAAGGAGAATAGAATGAAATGGGCTAAGGGAGAATTGGTGGGGATAGACACTGGTCCCTTTTGAAGTTCTGCTCTCTAAGAATATGCATTGCTCACTTATGCTACATGTTTAGTTTTATACACACAGTGAATTCTGGAGTTTAAAAGTCTAAGGAAAAACTACTTCCATAAAAGTTTTTAATCATCTATCAACTGGGTTAAAGCCTATTACACCAACAAAACACAAGAGAAAATTAACTGACTTCACAATTGCTCAGTATGAAGAATGTAATTCACTTGATGCATGTTAGAAAAAAAAATCTATGAAATGTGAATATCCAGTCTCCTAACTATGAATAGAACTGCTTGCCCTAAGAATGGTCCAGGTCTGCTAAAAAGCCCACAAAGCTTCATTTGTGGTTTGAGAGGATTGATTGATAGGTTTGTTGGCTTTCAGTGGCCTATGTGATGGTCATGAAGAGAACTAGTACTTGGGACCATGTCTGCTTCCCTTTCAGGCATGTATGCTTTTTCCTAGCATTCAAACCACTTTGGTTTTCTATACACTAGAGCTATTTTATTATTGTGTGTGTGTTCATGTGTGTGGAAATGCATTTGTGTGCATAAATGTACATGCATATGTATGTCTATGTATGTGGAAGCCATTGGTCAACCTTGGTTTCCATTTCTCAGGTACACCTTGATTTTTTAAGATGGGGTCTCACTCATCTAAAGCCTGCCTATTCCACAAGGCTGGCTGGCCAGTGAGCCCAAGGGGTCCACCTGTCTTCACCTTTCCAGTGCTTGATGAAAGCATGTGACACATGAATGCTGGGTGTTGAACTTAGTTTGGTTCCTCAAGCTTGTCCAATAAGCATGCTACTGACTACACTATCCTATACCTGCTAGCTTTACAGCTGGACTTTAATCTGAGCTCCCTGCTCTTCTCAGGTTTGCCAGCTGGAGCATCTTGAAAGAATGTACACACAGAGAAGCCCATAAATATAAAGGAAGCACATGTCATCTGTCACTCAGGTTAGCATCAGCCATATCCAGCTCATAGCAAATGTGCTCAGTCTTCAGCAACTCAGTGAGATATTTCTGTCTCACGTGCAAGGCAAGGCTGGGGCTGGGACTCAGTTAGTCGGATGCCTGTCTGGGTTCAATCCCCAGAACAATGTAGATGCACACCTGTAATCCCTGTACTCAGAAGATGGCAACAAGAAAAATCACAAACCTAAAGTCGTGGTCTGCTAGATGGTCAAATGCTTCAAGCAAAAAATATAATATGCAAAGAGCTATTGAAGAGATTCTCTGTCTGTCACCTGACACATAGAGTTGTCACAGACTCTGCCTGCACCATGTTCTTCTTGAGGATGTTACTGTGGATCTGTTGGCTTTGGTGGGTTCTTGACTGCTCTTTACAAAACGGTAAATACAAATAAAACACAGCAAAGGGTGCAGAGTCGCAGATACATAGTAGGACACAGACAGCCATCCCACCGTGGAATTTCTTTTCTTTTTTGCTTCTTTGTCTCTTTTTAAAAAGTTTATTTTACTATTGCAATTATTTATGTATGTATGTATATGAATGTACATGTGTGTATTTGTGAGTGTTTGTGTGTGTACATCTGCACATGCATGTCACAGCATGTGTACTCGTCAGAGGACAACTTGCAGTAGTAAGTTTTCTCCTTCTACCATGTAAGTTATGGGGATGGAGCCCCAGGCTGTCAGGTTAGGTCACAGGCACCTTAAATTGCCAATCCAGCTCTCTGGTTTTATTATTATTATTATTATCATTATTATTATCATTTAATTGTACATGTATCATTTAAAGCCATTCTGTCAGTTTAGTGATGAGATCAGAAACATCTGAAAATGAGAAAATCTTTTGCCCCAGTGGAAAGTCCACAGGCCTTCTGAGAAACCCTGCGGATCACTAACCCATGGTCCTAAGAATCTATCGACTCCAGGCCGAGCACACGAGAAGATTGATCAATCTGGCAGGCTCACATTAATTGTGAAATAGAAAGGAACAGCGCGATCAATGGTGGGGATGAAAGTCCGCCCGACGTTGCCACATCCAGCTAATCCGATAATGAAGAAGCTGATGTATAGCATATTGGAATTCCACCGTCTGGGCAGTTGTCACCATAAAGAATATCCTGCAATTATGGGGAAAAATTGAGCAGGCAGCAGTTGGGCCAACATAATCAGCCTGATGCCACAGTAGTTTTCCTGATTAAACACTAAATTAAGTGGCACTCCGCTCTGTAACCTGCCTGCGTTATGAAAAATAATCCAACAGCTAATGGGAAAAAGTTTGTATTTTAATCAAAGCAAACTATGAATATTAAAATATTCCTAGGCTATTTTTGTGTCATTTAGCTGTGAACATGTTTAACAATTTATAAATGGTTCTTGCCATTGGCTTCTAGAGAAAACGGTCCCAAGCTATATTGGGAGGTGAGGTTCCTGTGTAAAAATCAATTAGACTTGATACAAACTCAAAGAACTCTTTAAGGGCAAAGAAGAAGAGAGGGAGGGAGGAAGAGAGAGAGGATGTGTGCGTGCGTGCGTGCGTGCGTGCGTGCGTGCGTGCGTGCGTGCGTGCGTGTGTGTGTGTTCACACACACACACACACACAGAGAGAAGAATGAATTTCTTAAGAGGCCCTGGGAGGATTAAAATTTAGTTAACTTCTGTAACAGTTTGCCTAAAGGCATCAACTCTATTCTTTGCTGAAAAGCACATAATCATTCAAAGAGAATAAAGCTTAATAAGCCAAGCATAAGATGCATATCCCTTATACATGTATGTCATAATTATGTTCTGTAGCTTAAAGCCAGGGCTGACCTATCAGTACACAGAAAGTTCTCCAGAAACAAGAGGGCTGGTATTTAAAGCCAGGGCTGACCTATCAGTACACAGAAAGTTCTCCAGAAACAAGAGGGCTGGTATTTAAAGCCAGGGCTGACCTATCAGTACACAGAAAGTTCTCCAGAAACAAGAGGGCTGGTATTTAGAGACAAGAAAAGATGGATGTGTATGTTGAGCATCAAACCTTCAGGGAGATTCCCTGTGTGGCCTTTCTTCCTCACATACTCACTGGTAAGGTGTGGTGATTACTCTGTACAATAGAGATTGAGATCCCTTGGTGAAATTGTTAGTCTCCACCAACATTCCCACAACCTGGTCCCTGGAAGCTCACTGGGTCAGTGCAGGAACATTAAGCACACTTGAATCCTCTTGGCTTTGAAAAGACTGTTCTTTAATGTTTGCTCATCAACATGCATGTGTGACTATGGATAGAGGTTGGAGGTCAGTCTCACGTATCATTCTTCAGTTGCTTTCTACCTTGCTTAATGAAACAGCATCTCATTCTAGGACCCGGGCTTTAGCAGTTAGGCTAGGCTGGCTGGCCAGTGAGCCTGAGGTGTCTGCCTGTCTCTCCCTCCTCTGCACTAGGATAAGGGTAGAAGGCCACGCCCATGAGTTTTGAGCTTTGGAGTCAGATCCTCATGCCTGTGCAGGAAGCAGCTGAGTGACAGCGATGTCTCCCCAGCCTCTTAGATCACCATTCTTGACAGAAAAGGCCCATAGCACCCTCTCCCCTGTGAAAATTGAAAGAGGATATTGGGCAGGAAGAGAAATCGCCTATCTCCCTGCATGTCTGCTTTGATTTGTTGATTCTTAATTCAAGATAATTTATGGCCTTGCCTTTTCAATGAAAAAAAAAAAAAACTTCTTTTTCTGAGAGAAGGGGAATGAAGGAAGTAGAGGGACATGCAAGCATTGTATGATGGTGAAAAATCAAAAGCTCAACTGGACATGTGGTATACTCCTGTAATCTAGTGCTCCAGGGGTGAGGGTGGGAGAACCAGGAGTTCAAGGCTAGCCTGGGCTACATGAGACCATGTCTCACAAAGGTCAGGTATGGCACTATCTAGATTCATTTCATTACCACTCCCTCATAGATCCTTGCTCTGTGACAGGCCTAGTTCCAAGAACGTTTATCCAAGTAACTCATGGTAGTTCTCTTGCCAGTCTGTGAAGCTGCAGTTCTCTCACGTTTCTCACTCTGCAGAGGAAAAGTTGAGCACAGTGACCTTCTCACACAGTTAGTGTGGCAGATGCAGCTGGCCAGAAGGTCTTCCCCAGCGGTTGTTTACCTCTGTCATGACCCTTTCAGGGGAGGGCCACTGTGGGGCTTGTCAGCTTGAGCTTTCCCAGGCTTGCAGTTCATTTACTTCCTGGGTCTCCCAGCAGCCTCCATCCTCAACCCAGGATTCAATTTTTCCATGTGGAGGATTTTGCCTCATGATGACACATTCCCTTCTAACCCGCTTTTGCTTTTTTCATCTTTGGCTCACCTTTTTTAAGTTGATCCAGAAGTGCTGATCTGTGCCATGAGGTCTGAGTCAAGGCTTTCAGCTCAAGCCACTCATTTGTCTAGAACTCCATTAAAAAAAATGTATGTTCTAGCCATGTGGACTCACCATAAAAGCAGATTAGGAGTACATCCAGGCCAAGATCTGCATTTGTCTTAGTGTTGTAACAAAACACTAACATCATTTACTGAATAAACATAAGACTTAGCTCCATTTCCTTGCTTCCCTCTTTCATAAGTCTTTAAGACTACAGTATGCTGTCCTAGTTCTAAAGGTAAAGCATCCAAGTGTCACGATCTTAGTACCTGTGGGTAAGGTTACATTGTCATTTGTAAACAAAGGGTTGACAATGAGGTCTGGTAAGCTCCACCATTTTCCCCTCTCATGGGTAGAACATGAGTCTTCTCTGTCCCGCTGTAGTGTTGGGGCCATGCATGCATGTCAGATGGCAAACAGCCTTCACTCTCCTGATTTGAACAGCCCCATCAGCCTAGTAGAGAAGTCAGTATGTCCGTAAGGGGATAGGAAGACTGTTTTCTGCCCACCTTTCTGTACCTTGGCCAGTGTGATTGTACTAAACCTAAATGGCATACAGGGAAGAGTGATCACTGAAAACCTTCTTCCTTGATTTCATCTTGTCTTCTACATAGATCATGGAATCGTCATCTCACACATGTGGTTTATGTCAGCCTTGCTAGCTCAGGTATGGCAGAGAACAGTGACAATGCCGGCATCATAAACTGTAGCTGCCTTTCTAAATAGGGAGGCTGGGATGGCTGACGGTATAACTGCCGGAAACCTGTATCGCCGGGGTGAAAGGAGACACTTGGTGCTTACTCTTAGGCTTTCACCAGTCTCAGTATACAGTTGTCTTCTTGAGCCACAAGAATGAGATACTACATGTGGATCACTTAAAGAAAAAACATCCATTTCTTTCAGGAGGCTTGAAGATCTGAGCTTTATAGACTGTATCTCCTTTGCTAGTCCAGAATAGGATTTCTTTCTGAGGGGTAATCAGGTGACCTTTGCTTGGTATGTGTCTGTGTGTGTGTGTGTGTGTGTGTGTGTGTGTGTGCATCCATGTGTACTGAGCAATCCCTCCTTCCTTTTCTCATAGTGGTTCAATTATTTTCCTTAAGGTACCATCTTTAATTGCTTCCAACTGGAACTTATATTAATGACACAATTTGGGGAAGGGATTGTTTTCTTCAGTCTACATCAACTGACAGGCTGCTGTAAGTAGATATGTAAAATCTACAAGAGACAGTACACGAGAATGTCTAGCCAGGGGCTGGATACACCAAGTATACTTCACAGTTTATTTGTAACTCAGTTTTCATATTCACACAGATTATATGAACGTAGGAGAATTGATATTGTGAAATGTGCAGAATGGAAAAAGGCTGCAGGCTTTGGGAGCCTATATCTGACACTCATTGGCTTTATGACTGAGAGCAAGTTACTTCTTTATGGAAGCTTCCATTGTTTTATCAAAAAATTAGGATAAAATTATTTCCAACTCACACGGAGCTCTGAAGAAAATTAAACCAGTTAAGGTATGGTAAGAACTTTCATGTGTGTTGCTCATTATATATGTACAGCAGATAAGAACCATGCTAACTCTGTAAGAAGCAAGTTTTCTCAGATGCTTATCCAGAAATCATGCAGAAATTGCCTGATACAGTTGGAAGAAAGACACAAACAACATTTGGCAGGTAGTCAAGAGGTGCTATTCACCATCCCCAGGACAAAGGGTATCACTAAAGGAATGGGATTACCTGGTCCAGAATGTTGACAATGCTGAGATCAAGAAACCCTGCTGTAATCTTGTTTACAAACACAGCTTCTGATGAGGCAGCTATTCTAATCAGAGAGTAAGAGGATGATCCTAACCAAATCCCATATATTTCTTACATGGAGGCTCTTTCAATAATGATAATAATGATGATGATGATGATGATGATAATAATAGGTTTCAGCAAAATGGAAGCCAAGCAGATAACAATGATCAAGTCAGTATGGGAAAACCCTTGATAGTGATATGCAGTTTTATGGATCCAGGGACCACATTGTGAAGGCTATGTGAAAAGAAGAACTAATCATAAATCCTAGAAAGTTAGTTAAAGATCCCAGGCCTGTATAAAATAATACATAAAGTAAAGTTTAAATTGGACCACAGTGCTTATAAAAATCCATCCAAGGGCTTGAGGACATTAAATATTGAATGTATTCTCATACTTTCCAAGTGATAAAAGGAGCTTTGTGGTGGGACAGACTTGGTATCACACTAACAGATATCTTGTTTTCTAAGTTTAATACTTTATGAAAATAGAAATATTGTTTATCATTTTTCATGTCTTCACCAAGCTACACATAACTTGGGATCAGGAATAGATCAATAAGTTTCAATAATGTTCTTTTCTAGCATCATTAATATTCAGTGGTTGAGATTTTTTATGATGGTAGCCTATCATGATGAAAGGAATGTCACCATGGACATTGGTACCAGGACTGTATATAAACCAATGATCCGGGATTGAATCAGGAACTACTCACATAGCTGGGATGATGCTATGCCCACTGTGTGATGATAGATGAGGCTACAAGGACTGTGCACATACCAGTGAACTAATGTTGAAAAGCAGGATCTTCTGTCATAGGTAGGATAGGTGATTATAGACCCATTGCACAATAGTGGTGATATGTGGCTTCCCAGCGTGATTTCAACCTTCTGACATGGGAGTCTTTAATCAGAAAGTTTTGATAAAGAGTTTTCAGACATTCAATTTTCCTACATCAAACATAATCTTAATTTTCAGGACACTTTAGTTAAAAAGGCTGTTTACATTATTCTGAATTTCTGGCTAACTGAAAGTCTCTGAGATATCCATTTATGATTCATCTCTTCTTATTAAGGATGCTATTTTCACAAGCAAGGAAAAAATTTATTTGAAACTTTCTTTGATGATTTGTGAATATGACAAATCAAATTTCTCTCCTCTGCAGTGCCTTTCTCTTCATATTTCGTCTATTCTGTTTCCAATTACTAACATAAATGCCTTTTCCTTATTTAGGAAGAGAGACAGAATTATAATTGTATGGAGAGGAATTGTGGGTTGCCAAATTACCTTAGCTTTGATTGTGTCTATAGAAGAAAACAGCAGAGTTCAGAGAAACACAAAAATCGATATAAATTGGAAAGATTCAATGATACCTCATTTTCACAAGAGTTGGTGAGGTAGGAAACATCAGTACTTACCCTCCTTTGGTCAGAAGGAACACACTTTCCTATCTCTTGTTGCAGTTAAATGAGAGCACAAGCCAGTTCTAAGACTCGGACAATCTCCTGGAGTGAGACAGGGTTTGATTAGTAGACTTTGAAAGGTTTCGTATTGATGCTAAGATGCCAGACAATCAATGGGTCACCAGAGCCCCCAATGCTCAAGCCCAATACCAAGCTCTTGTCTTGAGAGTATGATGAATTAAACAAACATTGGGCAGCAAAAGCAAAAGGAACTTATTGAGCAAGAAGAGGGTGGGAGAGGAAGGTGCTGCAACTTAGATCAAGAGATGAAAGTTGGAAATATCCCCTGAGCTGTGCAGACAAGAGGAGTTCTAAGAGTGAGTGATTTTTAGCAACACTTGGCTAGAGGTTTTAAGAGGGCCTTGCAAAAAGGAAGGAGTTGGTATGTAGAGGGAGCATGTAGAGATATATGTATGGGAAGCAGCTATGAATTGCTCAGTGCATCATTGGTTGTAACTTTCTTTGGGTATTCTGGGAAATAGTATGTCTTCACCTATGCTTAGCAAGTAGTTTTGATAAAGCAACAAGCTGTCAGCTCAATAGTGTTAACCTGTAAAATTATGGGGTCATGATCCTGAGTGTATGGCAAGTCTACCATGGCCTCAGTTCTACCCTTTGGATTATGAGAGGTAGTAATGGTTGTCACTTCTGGCAGAGACCCTGAGACATAAAAAAAAAAAAAAAAGTTACTGTCATCTTACCATGCCCCTAGAATTACTGTGTTAAGATGATTCCATCTCCATCAATCTGGATTTCTGAGTATGCTGTAGAGCAAAATTTGTCTCACTCTCGTGAGCACATGGCATATTATGCAGTGACTTTGTGCTGTATTAAGTCATTGAGAATTGCTATTCATGTGGTGTGAGGACATGGAGATTCTATACAGATGAGTCCTAGAAAGTAAATATAAGATTCTAAAACAAAATGAACCCTAGAGCTAAATTCTGTAAGAGGCACTTAAAGGTGGACTCATGCTACACATTGGTGAGCTGAGGCCAGTTAACTTCTTTGATGAAAGATAAGAGATGAGACTAGGCATACCCGGGTATTCTCCTCTGATTCTACTGTATACGAACTCTTCATTTGGTAAGAAAATGAGTAGTCAAAAAGTAAGATGCAAAATGAGAAAGTAGACATGTTGGGGCTGAACCTTGGATGACCCATGATGCCCTGTTGAAGTGTCTACCTCCTTGGAGAGCATTAGGGTTTATAAGCAGTGGCTACAAAGGCATGCACATCGAGTGAGTCCTATTATTCACTGTCCCTGATTTGAGAGGATTTGAGACTGTCTCCTCTCTGACTGTCTCCTGATTTCCATTTACCAGCCTTGTGATCTCTGCCCTGCTTTTCTCAGGTGGTAAATACTTCATCTTTAATTTTCTTTCCTAGTGGACTTGCCCCTACTTGGATCCTGACATTTAGCACCATCTTTCTGTTTCCTGCTTCCCTTTCCTGCAGTGCCCTGCCCCCCAACCCCTACCCCCTCATGATTCCACGTTGCTGTGAGCACAACTCATTTTTCAGAAGACAGATGGTGGCAACCCTGTTCTCTCTAAATAAAAAAGAAAAGCAGCTGCCAAGGTGCGAATGGGAGTCTCTGGCAGCAAATCGTATCTACCTCGAGTGCTGGCGAAGTTTCCCTTCCGGGAAGAGGAGCTATCTAAACAAAATGTGCAGCTTCGGCTGGGCTCTACCGAAGCCCAAGTACAGAGCACTGGCAAATAATGGGGATTTATAGCGGACTATAGACCCAGCACCTTTCTATCTTGGAGGGTACATATTTAAATGTGATGCTAACGGAGCTGAAATTTATAGCTCTCTAATAACGATAAAACGCCATCAGAGAATGAGATAAATCTCGGGCTGCAAACCTTAGAATGCAAGGCACACACTCACATGGGCACACACGCTTGTAAAATACAGCCGAGTGCTAAGTCAGAACTCTGGGTTTGGAAGAAGCCATTGGAACAGAGGAAGGGAAAGGAGTGTTTTATAGAGGACTGCAAATTGTTGTTTTCATGAGACTGGGGTCAAGGTACACTGTGGCCTCGGGTGGAAATGAGCGTTGCTTTGTTCTGTGGCTGATATATACTTGACCTTGGTGGGGAAGCTTTTCCTTCTCCGGATCCTCAATAGCTTTGCCCTTCACCTTTTCACAGCCCTGTGACAGGCTTACTTCCAAATAAATACCCACGAATTACAACCCCCTGAGAAAGGAACATCATCTTTTCGTTGTAGCCTTTCCTTTGTTTATTTACTTTTCATTGTCTGGTAATTTCACACACTTTTATAATGTATTTTGATCAAATCCAGTTCCTTCATTCCCTCCCCTCCAATCCCTCTCCTGTTTTCCCCCACCACTTTCTCAACCAGTTTCATATGCTCTTGATTTTTCAAACACCCTGAGTGTTTATTTATTTATTTTGAACTGGACGCTGGGTGGTTTGGCAAGGAGAGAGTAAAACAAATGAGCTGAGCCTGGATGCTTGCCAGCTGCTTGTGAGGCAGGAATGAGATGTGCACCCTTCCCCTCCAGGTGCAGTCCACATGCAGAGGACGAGATGTTACAGAGACCCAAGCTGGATATCTTCCTGCGCTTTCAAAAGCAGCCCTGCAAGTTCCCAGAGCCTGTCTGGATGGGGCTGGAGCTGGCTCTGTTACTGGACTGTCTAGCCTTTATGCATTAAATTCCACCTGGAGATGAGCCTCCAAACCTTCCTAAATTTTCTCCAACTGTGTCTTGGTGGGGTCCCCCCCAGTCTATAACTAACTCAAGAGAGAGGAAGGTTGGGCCTGGTGGCATGGACTGGTAGTCCTAGATTCTCAGAAAAACAAGGCAGGAGGGTTGTGAATGCAAGGCCAGCCATGGCTACAGAGGGAGTTGGGGCACACTCTGGGTAATTAATGAGACTCTGCCCCAAAATAGCCAATATAAATAAGGATGAGGACATGGCTGAAGGCAGAGTTAAGGCTCTTGCATTGTATGTTCAAGGCCCTGGATTCAAATTCTACACACAAAGAAAAGGAAAGTCTTCTCTAAATGGCTTACTCTGATGTTTCTTTTCACTTCTCCTTATTCAAGGATTTCCTCAGTAAGTAAACACTATATGGAATAAGTAAGTAAATAAATAACTATATAAAATAAATAAATATTCTAGGTAGGGTATTTCTTTCCTATAAGAAATGTGAGTTGAAAAGCTTGCTTCAGTTCATCTCCATGAAGAGAATGTTGTTTCTTTCTAGATTCTTCTTTGAGTGTTACAATGTGTGTGTGAGTGTGTGATTGTATGTTTTATCTTATGATGTCCCTTTTTGGAGGTGTGAATGCTTACAAATTAACAACCACTGTTATAGAGCTGGAAATGTGTAATCTTTCCCCCAGGGCCTTTACAGGTATGTAGAAACCGGCAAAGAACCACAGCTGTCCAGCCTGAGAACATCACTCATTCTTTTAGTGTAGAAAGCTCTCGGGTTTTCTCCATCTGCCTGGTATTATTCTGAATACAAGGATTATTACATCCCCAGTTTCACTGTATGCTTTTCTTTTTTATTTGTGTGTGTGTGTGTGTGTGTGTGTGTGTGTGTGTGGGTAAAGGTATGTGTGCATGTATGTGTAGTGTTGTGAAGGCCAGAAGAGGGCAATGGATTCCCTGGAGATGGCATTGCTGGTAGTTGTGAATTGCTTGCCATAGATGTTGGGAGCTGTACTTGGTCCTCTGTAGGAGCAGTCAGCACACTTAATCACTGAGCCATTGCTCCAGCTCTTCTTTCTTCTTCTCATTTTCTTTTTTGTCCTAAACAGTGACAAAAATCTAGAATATAAGAGAACCTTTTGCATTTACCTAATTAAATTGTTATGTTGTTGCTTGAGGAACTATAAACTAGCCAAATATATTAGGAAATTTTGCTACTTGCAAAGAAAGTATAACAGAGTTCTCAGGAAAAAGAAAAAGGATTCTTTTTAACAGGAATTTTTAGTTGAGTTTTGTAGACTTTTTGAAAACTGGAGGCATAGGAAGATAGGGGAAAGGATGGAGGGAGGGGAGAAAACTTGAATAGGGAACAAGGTGAGGTAACAAAAGAAAGCTAGAGAGACAAAGAATAGAGGAGAGAACAAGGCAGTACAGAAATGAAAAGGAGAGGAACGGAAAGAAAAGGAAGAGAGAGATGGAGGACTAGGAGAGGGCCTCAGGCTCCCATCATCTGCTCTTTTTCCTAAGATGTTGTGCAGCTTTTGTGAGGTTTTCAAAATAACTCTTGAGCATTACACCTAAGCCCATAGTCCTCTTACTCCTATGTTCTCTGTTGAGAATAGCACATTTGAGTGTAGTCAGAACGATATGACAAGATCCACAGGCTAATCTACAAGGAAAGGTGTGGCTGGCTGAAAACAAACTGTATGTGTGTGTGTGGTGGTAGGTGGTAGGTAGTGCTTCTTACAGGAGGGAGTGTGTCACTTCTAGACCAGGTAGATGGGCCTTCCACCTCTTGTTTCAGCAGCTGTCTCCACACAGGAAACTGTTCCCCACAAACTGTGCCGGGGTGGGACCAATGGGGACTCCATGTGATGCTTTGGCTTTTCTTCTATGAGTCTAAAATTATTTCAAAAATAGTAGCATATGAACAATAAAATAAAGTAAAATAGAACTTTAGAAAGTTTTGATTTGTCCACTTAAATGAAAGATGAGGTGGTCCACATGAAGGGGAAACAAACAGAAATCTAAATGAATGAAATGGGATTCTGTCCAAATGGTCTCATTGTGAAGGGGCTTTGGAGAAGATGGAGAACATTTTCTCTCTTGGAACTATGAGTCCAGTAGACTTTCTACATTCCCACTTTCATTATTACTACTTTGCAGTGGTGTGCCTCACTGAGGGCTTCATGCATGCTGAATAAATGAAGAAGTAAAAGTGTGACTCAGGAGAGGGACTGCTCTCACTTGACATGGCTTCCACTTAAATTTCTCTTCTTTTACAATATGCTTTGCTTTGATCCCATAGTTCTTACTGACTATTTCAGTTGTCTTGCTTTGACCCCAAATGCCACTAGCTAAAAGAATTCAAACCTTCCTTGTAATTCTTCTGCTCTAGGTATTTGGATCTCCAAGAGTCCATCCATGTTTTGGATGTCCTCCAACATTTGTAAGCAGAAGCATGCTGCCCTGAAAAATGGGTACATGCTAATGCTCAGATGTTGACATCCTTCTGTTACCCTGCCCTTTCTTGTAGTACCCATTCCTGCTCCTTCAAAATGTTGATCCACCCTTCTTCTTTGATTAGAGTATTGTAACTCTAAAGTTAAGCCAAAAAAAAAAAAAAAGAAAAGAAAAGTTGACTACCTTGTTATATGGTTCATATCAAATATCCAGGTCTACAGGTAATTTTTTCCCCCCGAAGTAGATACATGCAGACGTATTCTGGTTACTGACATGAATAGATTGCTTTGACCAATAGTGCAGAATTGGCATAAGTAATGAACCTGCTAATTGTTCATTAAAAGCTACCTTGAAAGTTTCAATACATGTCCTTCTTAAATGAAGGAGGCACTACTCAGCTTCTGATATGATAGACTCATGGACTAAGGGACAGTGTATGTGACTTTATAATACTACACATATAGCTTGCACAATTGTATTTTAAAATTATATGCTGTGTTGGTTTGAATAGAAATGCCCCCCAAAGGCTCATGTAGTTGAATGCTTAGTTGCCAGTGAGTGGAACTCTTGATATGATTAGAAAGATTTTGAGGTGTGGCCTTATTGGAGGGAGTGTGTCACTAAGGATAGGGTCTGAGGTTTCAAAAGCCCACGCCAGGCCCAGGTTTTCTCTTGGCCTGCCAATCGGGCTGTCAGCCTGCTACTGCAGCACAATGCATGCTGCCATACACCCTGCTGTGATGACAATAGACTAAACACTCTAAGCAAACACCCAATGAGATGCTTTCTTGTATAAGAGATGCCTTGGCCCTGGTATCTCTTCATAGCAACAGGGCAGCGAGTAATGGCTAAGACATATGCCTACCATCCTTGCTATCATTATATATCATTTCATATCCATATTTATTTTTAAGTAAGAACAGAAAGAGGTTTGAAAGACACTATCATAATCCAAGTCTGACAGCTACCAGGAGGCAAAGAGAAGATTTCAACCGAGATCTTACAAACTCCAAAGGAGAAGACAGGCTTCCTCTGAGATGTGTTGCCTGTGGGCTCTGTCACACATAAGCATGGAAACAGGCTCTGAGAGGTCATCAGAACACCTGTATGGTTGTAGGGAATTCAGAAGGGAGACTTCGGCTTTCAGGAATTGGAGAAGCCCACTGGCATCCAAGGTCCTGCCTCTGCTGTTGGAGCCAGATGAATGTGGTAGGAAGAGGATACTGAACTCTATCTAGATTCCACAGGAAGTCAAAAGGCCCCTATCAGTGGATTGGGGGGGGGCATGAGTGGAGAAGAGGGATGGTAGATAGGGTTGGGAGGGGAGAAGGGAAGGAGCTACAGGTGGAATACAAAGTGAATAAACTGTAATTAAAAAAAAAAAAAAGGACAGGATTTCCCCAAGGTTGCCTTTCCCCAGTTTTCCAGAATTCCAGTGAGTAACTAAACTCCAGCCCCTTGGGCTATCCATGGCTATCATCTCTGAAGACTCAAACAGGTTGACAGCAGTACAATGGGTGTGGGGAAGCCAAGTGTGGTTGCTGAAAGAGCATCTACAATCCCATAGGCTTATCTGACACTTTCTGTTGTAACACCATTGCCTTCTGATTATTTGAACAGACAGAATTGAGAGCCCAGCATTATATTTAGCCCAACACATAGAGATAATATGATAAAAGAATAAAAGAACAGAAGCACTTTTCTTTACTAAGCATTCACTATGTTCCTGTACCAGGAACCTTTCTGTTGACAGTTTCGAGTTTCCCAAGGAAGACAAGCTTGTCGACTGTAAAGAAGATGAGCTGAAAGTGCCCAGAGAGGTTAGGTAACTTCTCCAAAGTCACTTTCCTAGAGGTGCTAACAATGAGTTCAAGACCCAGTCTGTCTGACATCAGGGTGTTTTTCCATTTCTTCTTAACACCTCTCCTCTCACCAGCTCAAGGAGGTGAGATTTGTTTTTTTATAGCCTAGATCTACCATGGGGCAGGAGCCAATTCTTACCCATTTATAACTCTAGTGGAGCTTTCATTTTTAAAAAAAAATAAGTGATATTTGTTGGGCATTGATATTATGAGCCAGGCACATTCTGGGTCTCATATCAATCATAGAAAAGCAGGGGAGAAACACAGGGAACTAGACAGAAGGAGACAAGGAAGCCATGGCTATGTGCTTATTGCTCCTTTGGGCTGGAGAGATGGTTTAGAGGTTAAAGATGCTTGTTACCAAACATAATGACCAAGGTCAATAGCTGGGACCTATACATAGAAGGAGGAGTACTGGTTCCCACAGGTTGTTCTTTTTCTTTTCAAATAATATTTTTGTTAATTCTTAATTTCATAGGCTGCGTTTTGATCATATTCACCCTGCATATCTGTAAGCAGGATCAAAGTTGGAGAAGCTGGAAAGTGAATTGGAAGTGTGGAAGACTCCTGACTCTGACTTCTATATGGGGAGATATCCACCAGCCTCCTGGGGGAATGTTTTGATCAGATACCCACTTAAGTCTCTATATCCTCATGATCATCATATCTTAGGGAAGGATTTAGGAAGAAAACCGTAAAACTGGGCATCTCTGAACAGCAGGCTATGGTGTGGCTCACTAAGAATGTGCTGTTAATGCATTTTAATGACATACTTTATAATATCTTATTAAAGATTGCAAGAGCATCTAATCATCATTTAATAAATATTAATGAAGCATTTACAAATCGCACCTTAATTTATAGTGTTGGCACTCATGTCCTGCCCTGGTCATCAATATATGTGGCGCACAGTGCCTTGACAGAGGCTAACATAGTAACATCATGCCATCCCAGTACCATAAGTGATTTTAAAATAATAATAAATAATAATAATAATAATAATAATAATAATTCGTAGAGTGCAGTTCAGTGAAATGAAGCTTGATACCCAAAGCAGTTTTAGCATTTATTATTCTGTTTGGGAACATTAAAACATAATCTACCATGAATTTATAATCCATAGCTTCTCTCTCACTCACTTTTTAATAATAGGCGATAATTATAGGCCCTCATGCAACCCTTCCTGCAGATGTTGGGAGATCCTTGCTCATCTGGCACATGCTGGTGTGCTGGGGTTGGTTGACTGGGTCGATGCCCTCCTGCTTCTGTTTCTGATGCGCACAGAGCCTAGAGCTTGGCTGGTCCCCGCCATGTGGAAAGAAGCGGAGCTCCCCTGGCCTCTACCCGGGTAGCACTCTGCCAGCCCTACTGTGAGGCCCTTTCCAGGTGTGACCATGACAGTTCCTTTGCAGTTCACACTGGTATTCAGGCAGATTGGCATTTGCACGGGCCCGGGAGTCTTCCAGGTCACAGAAAGCAAGAATTGCAAATGCACCTACACATCACCTTCTTCTGTTTCTCCGTTTGTAGACAAGGAAATGAGGTCCGGTGGGGGCCAAGCGTAGAGGCAGATTCAAACACACCCTACCCAAGAACTGTAACTCAGTCTTTTCTCCAAACTCGCAGTTGAGAAGACATGTCACGTGCCCTTGGACTATGAGTGTAAGTGTTGTCTGCTTGAAGGAATATGTTTGGAAGGATGCGCTGGAGAATGTTTGTCCTCCAGAGCAGGTGGTCGAACCCTCAGGACTTCGCAGCTGGGCTCTTGTGCAGGTGGCTAAGATCATGCGTACTAAGAGGAATTGACCAGCAGGTGGCGATGCAGGGATTCAAACTGCAGCAGCCTCGTCCTAATGCGGACCTGGGCCTGAGATTCACAAACCCCAGCAGAAAAGTGTCCAGCTTGAAAAGAGGGCTCAGGATTCATCCTTGAGCCTTTGAACACAGTGTGACGCTTGGACATAATGGGGAGCTTTTTCCTAGGTGGAAAGAAGAGCCAGATTAAGGGACGCAAGTGCAAGCTCCAGTCTCTGAGTCAGCTGCGCTTTGGATCAGATCCTCTGGGTGGTACAAGGAGAGAAAGGGAGACAGGAGAATCCCACACAGTTGCTGTGTACAGATTAGGGGTACAGACTGCTCTTTATGGGCTATGGCCAGAATTCAAGGCAGAAGCCTTGGCTGCAGCGTGGGGGGCGGGGTGGAGGACACTCAGTTCATTTTCCGGCCTCCTGTGGTTTCTGTACTTTAACAGGTCTGCAGTATAGGCACTGCCACCAGGCTGTCTTAACATGTTCAAGTAGTAGATTAACCTGCATGCCCTTGATTTACAAAGATATTTAAGCGACTTCTTGAAATCAGGCTACTCAATGGGAAAAGGTTAGTTTAGGGTGATTTATTTCCAAATCAAAGAAACTAGAATTTCCTGCCTCTTTCCTTGCTTCTGTCACTTGCTCGTTTACACAGATCAACAACTCTCACTACAGCATCCCAAGGGCTTCCTTCCTTTTCTGTCTCTGCAGCTGTGGTCTTTCTATACGGAGACAGAGCAAGAGAGGGCCAGCCCCTTGGCACTGCCATCACACAGAGCTACTACTCCTGCGTCACTCTTCTTTCTTCACTATACCCAAGGAATAGCCTTACATTCCTGCTACCACTGAGCAGAGCTCCTCCTCTGCTTCAGAGTTAGAAAAAGCTCATGCTTGGTCCCAGTTGCTCAGCTTGTGGTGTCTCCTGATTGCACAGGAAGGGTGCCTCTCTTGTTGATGAAGATGCATGTTGTGTCTCTTGGAAAGTCTGTGAGGGCCCTGGTGCTGATGCTATCAGCCCTGGAGTCTGGAGTGAGGCTATCTGAAGGAGCTGAGCCCATGGGCCACTCACTGGCACAAATTCCAAGCTGCTCCATTTTTCTCACTGTTGGGCTTTCCTGAGGATGCTTGGTGGGAGCAGGAAACTGCCTCCATTTCATGAACTCCTCTTTTCCAAGGTCTGCCTAGATCTCACAATGCCAAGTGCAAGCTCCCTGTTTTGTTTTGAGAATGGTACTTCCTGCAGGTGGGAGCTGCATCTTACTCTACTCTCAGACACACACATATAAATTTGCTCTGTTAATAAACAACAAGTTGGATAGAGAGGATGAGTCAAGGCTCTGGATCCATTAATTGCATCTGTTTTCTTTAACAAGCATTATATAATAATGGCTTAGGGCCATGAACTGATTAAAAAGCTTTTGAGACATAAACTCACACATACCTAGTAAAATCTCCATGATATGCCATCATCCATACTCCCTGTCTGATTTTCTGATGGGGTCATGGAAGAGCATATGAACCAAACCAGCTGCTCAGAGCTCAGAGCTCAGCAAGAGGCCCAGCTAAGGACTCGAACCCAGGTGATCAGACTTCAGGTTTGCTTCAAGCCTCTCTTATAACTTCCATGGTCTCCAGACGTATTGCTTTTTGGCCCAGAGCACTGTATGTGGATCTACAGGTCCACAATGCCAGAGGGCACAGAGTTTAATTCTCAAAGCTAGCTTGCAGGGCTCAACTTGCAGAAGACAGGGGAAAGATTTGTACATGGAAGGTAAAGACCCTAGCAATCATCAAACTGGACTTCCTTCCCTTCACCTCCTCAATGTAGCACCAGAATTTCTCAGTGTGAAAGTGAGAGGGTAGAAGGGAGAAAAGGAAGAGAAGGAAAAAACACAAAAGAGAGGAAATTTGAATGAAGGAGAAAGGAGAAAGAGGAAGATTAGGGAGAAAAAAAGGGCAAACAATAAAGCAGGGAGGGAGACAGGGGAGAAAGGCAAGGAAAAACAGATAGAAAAATAAAGTTGGATAAGATTTAAGAGAAAAGAAAAAAGAGAGAAGAAAGAAGTAAGAAGGGGTAACGGGTATAAAAAGGAAGGGTGGGGTCAGGGAAGGGTGAAGAAGGAGGCAGCTGTGAATTGGGAGATTCAGTCCTGAGAAATGGCTTGGTATCTGCTCATTGCTTGGCAGGGCTCCACTGCCTCAAAACCTGCAGAAATATTGGAAGTCAAGATCCAATATAATAATTGGCTTACAGATATGAAAAGGGATGGCTAGACGCTTCCATCTCCAAGATTCATTAGTGGAGCTCCCCCCTTAATAGAAGGGCTAGCTCTACCTGTAAGCCATTTTCTAATCAAACTGGCACAGGGTCCATGCTCCACCTGAGTAAAAATGGGCTGCTGCCAAATTGCTCTGCCTCTGCGGAGGCCAGGCACTGAATGGGATGGATTCTTCCTGTATTAACACTTGAGCATGTACTCTGTTCCATATAATAAATAAGAAGTCCTCACCTTTTAAATGCCGTGAAACAGAACTCTTGTTTGTGAGGAATTCCCAAATCTGTATCTTTGGGTTTTTTTGGGAAATGTGGAATGGGTACGAATTACCACAAGATGATCCACTAAAGACCTGCTGTGGATGCTTTGCTTGGTGTTGTGAATATGGGGAAGTTGTATTATAAGAAAGTGAGACAGACAGCTGCATCCTGCAGAAGTCCTGTGAGAAAACGTGCCAACTTTGCTCAGTTCTGAGTGAATCCTCCCCTCCACTCAGTTCCTCGATATGAATCCATGTGTGTGATATCAGCCATGATTTTCCCATCTGCCAAATATGGAGAGTTTAATGTAGCCACACACTGTCTGCAAGCTATCTCTGAGAGAACTAATTTGGTTGCTTCTAACACTAAGTTGAAAGAGAACATTCTTAAAATAAATCAAAACAAAATGAAAAAAAAACCCACCTCTAACCTATTAGGACCAGATAAATAATAATAGCCTGCTGGAAGGGATAGAAGAAGGCAAGAGAATATGCTGGGTCACAAAGTGTCCAGTCAGCAGCAGATGGCCACATGTAATCAAGGATAGCTATGAGTGCAGGTCATCACAAAATCATAAACTCAAGAAGAAGACAGATTGTTTTGTGTGTATGTGATTTCTTTTTGTAACTACCTCCTGCAGTTCTCCAGTAAAAACTTTATAAATAGTAACTCTGGGTACAAATGTAAAGATTGGAAATTAGAGCAAGAGAGATTTAAACAGTGTCTGACTATGCACCCTTGCCTGCGCTGGAATTTGCTATGTAGAACAGGCTAACCTTAAACTCACAGGGATCTGTCTGCCTGATTGCTGGGATTAAAGGTATGTGGTACCGCATCCTGCTGAGAAACTTCAGACTTTTACGGTTCTTTGGATTTTCTGTACTGTGTCCAGGACAATCATGTTTGGTCCAGCTGGAAGATACTTTTTGTAGAGGCACTGTCCACTCTTGCCTTCCTCTCCCCTCTACTTACTTCTTTCTCCTTCCCTCTATTTTTCTTTTCTCTTAAATTTTATCCTCCTTTAATTTTTTTATCCCTTTCTTCTCCCTTCCATGTAAGGGCCATAATGGAGACATCTCAAGAGGATGGCCAGGTGCTGGAGCTATAGTTAAGTAGTTAGCATGATCAAGGCCTCATGCTTCACAAAAATGAGTCTTATCACAAATGGCTAGATTACCTTGACACGGCAAGGATTGCTCTGAAAGCATTGTGTAGTGTGCACATAAGATTGCTATATCTCATTGTACATCGTGGTGGAAAGCACGCTGCTCCAGCCCATGGCACACTGGTGTGGCTAGCACTGTGGTCTCAAACTGCTGGGGCTGAGACAGCATTCTTTTCTTTTAAGAAGGGTTCTTTTCTAGGCTTCTGTGAGACCTTCCATTTGGGAGATAATACCTTTCTCAGGGGTAACACTAAATGTGTGGAGTTCTATTGGCAAAGATCGCAACCACAACCACACAGATGGCTCGCTGCCCTGTCTTTCAGATGTCAAGAGAAGGAAGCCAGCCCTCTCCTGCTGCCCTGAGGTTGGGATGAGTGTAGGAAAAGGAGGCAGAGGGAAGGCAAGGGAGTCCTGACAGCCTAGAGACACTGACTTCAGGAGCAGCCTTGCCTCCACATTTCGACTAAAATGTTTAAATTATTTCAATTATCTTTAACATAAGGACATAGGAGGTCACAGCAGGTTACACTGTACATGACATGGAAGATGCAGTGGCTATCTGGCAAAGAACTTGATATCTTCGTAAGAAAAGAACAAGTTGGTTTGGGATTTAAGCTGATTGAAAACATCACCTATTAAGATATCATACTCCATTTACTGAAGAGAAGCATAGGGGGTGGGGGACCATCCGTTCCAGTTTGCATTATCCCCTTTTGCACAGCCCTGGGCTTGGATAGGTCTCCGTCACTGTTCTCGGGTTTGTGGTTGAGCTTGTAGGACTCAATTCTCTTACTTGTGAAATGGGATAATAATTATGATGATACCCACAGCATATGATCTCTCTGAGGAGTCAATACAGTAATAGTTGTAGATGGTGCCCAGGCAGGATTGACATGGTTCTGAAGAAAAAGGAGAGGTAAGTGGAAACATCTAGCTAGGACAGAGGCTGGGGATGTGAGGATGGGTGCTGACCTACTGCCTCCTCCACCATGTCCTTGCTAGCTGCCAGCTGGATAGGAAACTGATCATCTCTAGGGAACTTTGCAGCACAAACAGAAAGGAATGGATGACGCGGCTGAGGGAGCCCTGAGGCTTTGTTTTGAGCCTTTTTTTTTTCTGGGAGATATGTACAACTTTTTGTTTCCTCAGATAGGGCACTGGCAACAGACCAAAGACAGAATCCTGTCCATGTTGGAGAACAGTAAGTTTATTAGGCTGTCTCTAGGCACTTAGAAGACTCAATGGTGGCTTCATCTCCAGAAGGTCACCCTAGCATGCTAGCAGCCCACAAAAAAAATGCACTCCCATAGCTCCGGACCGAACTTACTGGCCAGAGCATGGGAAAGAGTCTTCCTCTTTCCCATCCTTGCAGTTGTCCCTGCTCCTATAACCTTCAGGAGAGACTTTATGGATATTGCAATTTTATGGGTTTCCTGCACCTGATAAGTTGTGAGCTTCTCTCCCTTCTTTGAGGAAGGGATGTTTCTTCTCAGGAAGTTACTACACAACAGACCTCCTCTGAGATATGCTTGGGGGAAACCCTCTCCACACACATGGACCCAGGTTTCTGTTAGTACACACGATCGAGGCTTTGAGTGGCCTTTCTGTGATGTAGGACAGGAGAACACGGATACCCCTAACTCTGGAAAAACTCAGTTCATGTTGTCTTTTCTCCAGCCATGATTCATTTGGGGTGGGGGTCACAGAAGATTCTTATTCCATTGGTCTGGAGTTGGGTCTGGGATGCTTCATGACTAACAAGCTTCAAGATTTGACCTTGCTACTGATGTACAGCTTCAGCCTGGGGACGGAGGTTCACTGAGACACTTGGATAACCTCTGCTGAAGACCCTACCTTTCCTTTGCTTCCTCCCCACCATCCCCCACTCTGTGGTCTAGCAGTGCATTTATCCTAGTTAAAGGGCTCCTTGTGATCATTCCTCACCATACTGATTGTGTGATGCACTTAAATTAAATAAAATGCACCCTATCGAATGCACAGCACACAAAAGAATATTTATTTGAATATTAAGTACAGATAAGGCTTCCCCTGGGATTATTTCAAGAGCACATTTGCAGGATTTAATTGCAAGGCTTTCCTGCTTTCGGTTACTTTCAGTGCACTCCTAGTGAAAATATTTTCTTTCTGAAGGTAAAACTCCACTCTGTTGGTTTATTATTATTATTATTATTATTATTATTATTATTATTATTATTATTTTAGATCTGAAGAGCTCTCTGAGCTCCATCATTACTTCCAGTGTCTAATTAATACTGGCGATGACAAAGCAAACAGCCACCTGACCTAGATTCCTCAAGTAAATTGCCTGCAAATTACAGAAATGCCTCCTCGTCAGTGTGGACCTTTTGATATCCTCATTCTTCCAGCAAATATTCCTTAAGCTTTGGGACTTAAAGACTCATAAAATGTATGTCTTCAGGTGCCTCTTCAGAAAGAGCATGTATATACATGTGTGCCTAAGTGTACACACACACACATATACACTCACACAGAACACACACCTTCACAGGCACACACACATAAATATATATTGCACACTCACAAACACAGAGGCAGACATATACTCACACACACACTCACAGATGCACAAACATACATCACACACACACACACATGCACAGAGAGACACACGTATAACTAACACACACATTCACACAGGCATGCAGCAAGAACAAGCACCATCCATTTCTGACAACTGAAGCATTATCAGCACAGTACTCCTCAAGCTTCCTGGGCTGCACAGTCATGTGCACATTTTGAACATGGTACTCTATGATGCACTGGAGAGCAAGAATAGCAAGGCCTCTCAGAGCAGTACAAGATTTCTCCAGGTGCTGAAAGTAACACAGCTCAGAGAACCAGCACTTGTCCACCTCAGGGCCTTGGACTAGAATGTCACTCGTGTCCCTCTGTCCCTGTCTGGACAGTTAGTCTGCTGGGACACTGTTCAGCCTCTGAACATTGCAGTAGTCGCTACATAATTTCTTTCTGCTAACATTCTTTCTGATCCATGGACATGGCTGTTAACATCCCAGCACACAGTTTTCTAGAGTGTCTGCTGCTCTGCAAAATGCTTGTTTCCTATCACTGTTTGTTGCCACCATAGCTCAGCACCTTTGTCAGAATAACAAATCACAAAAGAAGCACAAGTGATGCTGTTCTTTTTGATTTCTGTCCTTGTGATAAAATACTCTGATGGAAAGTGACAGGTGGTAAAGGGATTTATTTCAGCTCACAATTCTAAATTTTAGCCCAAATTTTGTAGGGGAAATCAAGGCACTTCTAACAGCTAGCTTTATTACATCCACAATGAAGAGCAGAGGGAGAATGAATGCATGCTTATTCACTCTCTTGCTAACTTGTGCTCAGATGAATTTCTCCACTCTGACACAGATTAGGATCTCTTTGCCTAGGGAACAATGCTGCCCACAGTGGGTTGGCCTTTCCACATCAATTAACATAATTAAGAAGACCCAAGTCTCCTCACAGATATGCACACAGGCTAACCTAAGCAGAAGACTTCTCATTGAGTCTCCCCTCCCAGGTATTTCTAGATTATAGCAAGCAGATTAAAGCTCACCATCACAGTTTCATACCACTTACTTTCTTGAATTGAAAAGGCACTAATAGAATGTATTCTGTGTACCAGGGACTTTAATTGTTATGTGCTTTCTAAAATTTTAACTACTTTGCAAATATGAGCCCATTTCCACTCATGTGGCAACATTTTGAGGAACAAGATAGGCCCTGGCAAGAATTTTTGTCCCTGGGTTGATAAGCAGTGGATTTGAGATTGCAATCAGAGATATTTTCTTTAGTGTTTAACTCTGATAACTTTAGATGTTTGATACATGTCTACTCATTAGTATGATCAAGATGTTTGCCTACAGAAGCCATGGTCTGTAGGTCTAAGGTGAATTTATTTAACTGGGGAGCAGATTACAAAGTTATTAACTCTAATAACAATTATCATTAGAACATTGTAACATCCAATGAGAAAGAAACAACAAAACTAGTGCAGTTAAAGCATCTTAATGTGAAATTGGCTAGAGAACCTACATTCTACCATAGTAGATAAATGCAAATGGTATGCAAATAGCCCACCTGTCCAACCTGACTTTTTCCCAGCTGTAAAAGTGGGCAGGGAGCACGATGGGAAATCTGAATTGTGATATTCATGCTTCTCTCTGGCTGTGGGGTAATGATGGTCCCAGGAGGCTAGTCCAGGGAAACCTGCCAAAGCTTCTTAGTTCTGCAGAAGATTTTCATGAGTGTTGTTTGAATATTCTTGGACTGAGAAAATGACTGGGGTAAAGTTTGGAAGGGGCAATTATAACCCTTGATTATGAGGGAAAGAAGAGGCAATTGTGTCTACCACCGAAACAAACAGAAATCACCTTTGTCATGATGACACATGTTTGTTCCAACCTTTCTTTGCCTCGGTTCACAAAATACCTTATTAAATCTACAGAATAAAAATATGCCTGAGGTGATAGTTTACTATTAGGATAAATACTAGGCAATATGTTTCCCTCACCTTGAAAGGGATCTGATGCAGAGGCATTCTCTGGCTTGGCTCCTGTAGGTGTTTATAGGTCACACAAACCTGGGGCTGACCTTTTGTTCCAAGACCAGTATGCAGCCTTAAATCCAGAACTCCAAGAGGTGGTTTCTTTGCAGTAAGTATATGGGTGCTGGGTAGAGGCAGGGGTAAATCAGGTCCTTATCACTGGTTGCTTGGGGCAACTACCTTTTACTTAGGGTCGTCTGTTTCGTCATTCTTCCAGGATAGATTTATTTTAGACATGGGAGGTTTAACTGTGGGACTATTTAGCCAGTAAGTGCATGAGAGAGGCAATATAACAAAAGTAATTGGTTCAAAGAAAATGTTTTTAAAGCCAGTGATCTGAAGGTCTTTTGAAATCTGGGGACATTCTGACCTCTAGTGTCCCTTTAAAACATAAAATATACTTGACTACAGTTAGTGATTTTCAATCCAAAAATAAGAATGGCCCAAAATATCAAAGGATGCTACTTCCCTCCTGATGTAAGTATCACACACATCCAAGTACCACAAGCATCCAATCACTGCAAGCATCCAAGCATCAAGAACATGCAGGTACCACGGGCACCCAGGATTGTAGATTTTAAAGTACTGAAGAGGAAATACTACTAATTACTTCCTTCAAGGTACCTCACCACAGGCTTGTTGCTAAAAGCTGCTCAGTACTTAGGGATTTTGAAGCATGCTCAACAATGTTTTCCCAAAGACCATGAGCCATAAATTAACTATGGTAACACTTTCAATATCTGGGCTTAAATACTTACTCATTTCCGTCATTAGATTTTGTTTCTTTTTCTACTTAGTACTTGGTCTTGCCATTCCTCTTTCTCCTCCACTTGTTCTATATTTCTAACCAAACCACAGCAGGTTTTAGTATAACATTCTAGTTTTCCTCATTGGTAAAATGAAAATAACATAGGAGAGCTGAGCTGTGTCCTTTCCCTGCATTGTTCTCTCAAGGCATTCTCTTCACTGGTACTTCATGAGCCAGAATTGAGTTAATTAATGACGGTTGGCTTGACTCACTGTTGTCACTTTGTGTTTTTATTCCTTTTTAATTGATTATTTTTTTACTCTCTGTCCTGAATTGTAAGCACTGGGTACTGTTAAAAACTTTCCATCCTTAAAACAAAAATAGTCACCAAAGTAGATGACAGAATATCAATTTGCTGGCCAGACATAAACAATCCTGTCCTTTTTTAGTCAGAAGACACATTACATTGTGTGTGTGTGTGTGTGTGTGTGTGTGTGTGTATGTGCACGTGTGTGTATATATATTTGGTTACAACAAATACTGGCAATTACTCTGTTCAGGAATTTTAGATCTTCATAAACTCAGATATTTGAAGAACATTGCACCTATTTCCTCATAAGTCAGTCTGAGAAAATAAATTCTTTTATTTTGATCTTAACTTGAAATAATTTCATTTTCATACGAAAGAGATCCATAGGGATTAGAGATGGCTCAGTGTGTAAGAAAATTTGCCTTGCAAGCATGGGGACCTGAGTTCTACTCCCCATTGCTCACATAGAATGTGGCCAGACAAGCATATAAGACCCTAGCAGTATGGGGTGGAGATGACAGGATTGCTCACAGATCATTGAAGCCACTAGCCTGCTTCCACTTTTAATGAGTGATTCTGCCTCTAGGTAATGAGAGCTCTGGCCTTTGCATATGTGCTCATGGGTATAAGCATTCCACACATCTGCTCCAACAACCTTTGATAACTTTGATCTCCAGAATGAGTTCATCTCTCATCTGCTTACAGGTTCAATCTTGTGCAGGCACGAGGCAGGCAAGCATAGCTGTTGTATGTTTGTCAGTGTGATGGACATGCCCTGTACATAGGACAGCTTTTCATGCCCTCTTTATCATCATTCGGCTCTCTCTATCCCCCTGTTCCCCCCCAGAGATGATTTTGGAGGAAACACAGTACTTCATGTATAGCTGCAGCTTTTCATTAGCACTATTCTGGTGGCAGTACACCAGAGGGCTGAGTATACATGTCAGTCAAGTGCATAGAGTAGCCTAAAATGCATCAAAGGAAAGGCAAAGCATGCTGTTCACCCAAGGTCCTTTGAGACCTGAGTTTACAGGGAATTCTAGGCAGTTTCAGAAATAATTACTAGGACAGCCAAGCTGAAAAATGCACAGACCCTCCCATTGATTTGATTTATTGAGTTTTGTGTTGCTAATCTTCTGTTGCCTTCCTTAAAAATGATTCACAATTGTTCATAAAACTGGACTCTCCAATAACGTGTATTACAAACAAGAAAACATGTACATCTATTTGTCCATTCATTTATCCTGTGACTTTGACTCTTGTTTTCACAAGACAAGTAGATCTCTACCCAATTTCCTTTTACGTTTGACTCTTCTGCCTTATGCAATTATTGTAAATTCAAAATCTTCCTGAGCAATTCATTCCACCTTTTCTCTCCTGAATGTTTATTTGTATTATTCTCATGTGTTCATGGCCCAAAACACAAAACATAAAAACATAGATGTATTCTTCAACTCTTTGACTCTAAGCTTTTTTTTTTTTTTAATGTGCTCTGAGGACTTTCCTAAATTCACTCTTGGAAATGTTTTATGTGTTAAAAATTCTTCCTTTCTCCATTTTTGAAGGAGATGTGGAGATCTTGTAGTGTGCCTCTGTGTGTGCATGAGAGTGTGTGCTCAAAGCAATGTCACTCTGAAGACCAGGCTGCCCTTGGCCTTGAATTCCTCCTGCCTCTGTCTCCCAGATGTTGAGATTGCAGGTATGTGCCACTATACTGGATCCTGCAGACCCAACCATTGCTTTTCTACTGCCTGGAACAATAGCATTCAGAAGATGCTCAGTGTCTATGCAGTAATGAACAGATAGTTTTACAGGTAGACTCTAAGCACCATCCTCAAGAACAGGGAAGCCCTAAATCTTGATCCTCAGTCCTCACCTTTAAGAGCTAGACTGAAGAATTGAGAGATACAGACAGACAAACAGAGACAGAAATTGAGACACAGAGAGTGAGACTTATACCGAGACAGGAAATGTTGAGAGAGAAAATTCAAAGCACATGGAAGGGAGTTCCTGCACACTGCCAGTGGGAAGTGAACCAGTCCATCCACATGCTTAAGTACACGTGGAATTAAACATGGGGATCCTTCATTATGGTGTGGTATGGCCCAGCTACATCACTTCTGGGTATTTCCTCAAAGGACGCTACTTAATCTATATCACAGGTACTTGTACAGCAAAGTTTATTTGGCCCTATTTACCAAAGATAAGTTCTGGAATAAACTCATATCTCACAAACAGGGGAACTGATGAGGAAAATATGGTCTCTGCACAATGTAATTGTATGTGTAATTATGTTGATCCATAATGAAGAATGAAACTATGTCTTTTACAGAATAGGGGCAAATCTATGCTGGTCTCAGAGAGGAAAACAGTGTTTCCTTTCATTTGGGGAATCCTAGATTTCTTGTACATTTATATAAAACCATGCAGCTGTCTGTATAAGGCATTTAGCAAGAAGCAAAAGCATCCAGGGAATAAAGAAACTAGTAGGAGCAAGGAAACAGAAAGAAGGAGAAGGAGAAGGCTCTATGTATGTATGGGGCAAGGTCCATGGCCTGAAAACATTATATACATGTATGAAAATATCCTTCTAAAGGCATATACCATGTACAGTTAATATAGGAGAGAGGGGGAGACAGACGAATGGACAGACATACCCAGACAACCTCTCCACACACATACCCACACAGTAAGGGGTGGGAAAAGCTGAGCTAAGAATGGCTTTGCTGCCCGGCTGAAGACAGACACGGGAGGAAGATGAATCCGGGCTATTAAACAGACCGTACACCCAGAAGAGCAAAAGGCCGCATGCGCTGGTTTATTGCTGCAGTTCTAACCTTTCATAAGCGCTTACTTGGCAGCCCTAGTGAGAGTGGTATTTGATTCTGGAAGCATCTTAAAGGAGCAACACCCGACCTTCCACTTTCCCTTTTTTCATTTAGGCCATAAAATATATTGGCTTTGTGCATTACTGCCAAGGGAAGAAAAAAATGCCATGCGTTAGTTTCCAAATGAAGTGACATTTAGTGAATTGTACATTTAAGGTATTTTTCAGGGCTGGCTTATTTCAGACTACAGAATAAGGGTCTCTCTCCATCATCCAAGGTATAGAATTGCAGGGACTTCTGTTTCTCTTAAACACCCTCTCATTGTTATAAGCAAGTTGTGTATACACACGAGAGTGGATGCCATATGTCTACCTCAGTAGTCATTCCTTAGGTGCTGTCTACCTTGTTTTTTGAGAGAGGGGCCCTCATTGGTTTAAAGATCATCAAGTTAAGTATTCTAAGCTAAATGGAAAATAAACCTAAGGGATCATCAAGCTCTGCCTCCTTAGCACTGGGTTTACAGGACCGTGCTACCATGCCCAGCTTTTAATTGTAATAAGATAGGTTATGAGAGACTTGAACCGAGATCCTTATGCTTATGAAGCAAGACAAGCCATCTTCCTAGCTTTTCAGGAAGAAAAGAGCCTTGTTAGGTATTACAATAACTCTATGAACCCTCTGAGCATACTCTTCCATCCTTGTTAGGGCATTTTGTGATGGGTGGAGTTGTGACAGAGACACAGCTGGGATTTAACACCTTTGCAGAATTGGATGTTGCTCCTTAGGGAGGAGGGAAAAACAAACCATATATTAGTACTCAATGCTCCAAACACAAAGAAGAGGTCCCTAGCACCTGTGCAGAGAGTCAAAGATGGAGTAAGTTGATTCTAGAAGAGACCAGTTACACTAATTTCCAAGTGAAGAAATGATTGATGGGTATAGAGCATCATGGGTAGCAGTTGAGTAGAGTATAGGAGATATACAATTTATAGAATTGGGTTGCAGTGGGGAAATAGGATTCTGTTACCAAGATATGGATAGAACAAAGGAATCCTGGAAGGATGATTTAAACAAAACAAACTGTGACCACTCAAGGAAAAACTTTTGTTGTCCCTTTTCTCACCACCAGGTCTATTAGTAGCCTCTTCAAAAAGGTACTTTTTCATTTACATGGCTACGGTTGAATTCTGTTTTTAATAAGTTCTATAACAAGAGCATTATGGTACAGCTTCACAATGAACAGTGTAGGCCAGCTACTGCCTGGCAGACTTTTGTTTTCTTTTAGAGACAGAGCATAAAGTTTCTAGTCCTGCTATATAGTGTTATAGTTAATTAGTACAAATGAAAGTAAACTCGAGTGCTACAAAATTTTACAAAACACACCTATTCTTTTAAAGCCCTGATATGAAGATATCTTCTGAATATAAATGCACCACCTCTCACACCACCTGTAATTTGAGGACTGTACACCAGCATTAAGAAGGAAGTGTTACCCACTCTTTCCCTCCACCGTCCATTTCATTTTATGGTCTTCATTTAGAATCTGTGGTCTATTGGAAGTTAATTTTTGTATGAGGTGTGAGGTTCGGGTCAAAGCCCCTTTAAATGTGCATAAGGATATGCCTGCATGTGTGCTTTCAGTTCTTCTAACATCATTTGTGTGAGAGTGAGGGTGTACCACTTTTTTAGTTTCCTTTCATGGGGGCCGGGCGTTGTCTGAGATAGCATAGTTTGTTGCTAAGAGTGTTACTCTAAGGGTTATGATACATACACACACATCTCCTGGTCTACAGAGAATCACTATTTCACCACTTCACATGAGTGCAGAAGCCTTAACACCCATCTCAATTAGCTTGATTATGATGATTATTCCACACTGTTTATATACAACAACCATCAACTATTTTTTTTAAATTTTATCTCATTAGCAGTGGGGGAATACAGGCACATTTTCCTCTGTCTCCATACTGTCTTCTCTTCGTGCTTAGCAGATAGGATAGAAGATCTACATAAAAAGCTCCTACAAACTTCATTTTTCAAATTGACAGCATTAAAAATATCTCAATGATCTAAAAAGGAGGAAGCTTGAGTTTGAAAGTTTTTATTTTTCTTTACATATATGTATGTGCTCTGGGTGAGTGTATGCCACCTTGGTGCAATGCCTGCAGAAGTTATAAGATAAGGTCGGATCCCCAGAGCTGTTGCTGCTAGCAGTTGTGAGGCACCCGACATGGGTACCAGGAACATTATTGGGCTCTTCTTCAAGAGCAGCAAGCACATGGAACCATGAACCACCTCTCCAGCCCCTAAACTTCCGTTTCTATTTATATTTGTGAGCAACTTTAGTCTTTCTATCCATCTTCCTAAATTTTTGTTTCACATTTGCTTTCAGTTACCTCTGCTCTTTGGAAAACTTACTTCCTCTCTCACGTGTTTGAACACAGGTTTGTTGGCAATGAAAACTTTAGCTACTTTCATATTTTATCTTTATGCTTATATTGCTGATGGTAGAATGTAGGGCTTCACATGTGTTGGGCAAGACTTCTAGCCCTGAGCCCTACCTGCCCCAGTCCTTCCATTGAAGTTAAGCTGTGGAGAAGAAGTTATTTCTGCAACAAAAAAAAAAAAAAAAAAAAAAAAAAAATGGTATTTTTCCATAGTTTTCTTGGTTTTATCTTTTATTTTTGGAGTTTTAAAAATATGTTTAAAAATTTGTGTTTGCATAGTGTGTGTGTGTGTGTTTGTGTGTGTGTACATTAACACAGGTGCCCACTGCAACCAAGGCAGCACATTAGATTTCGTGGGACTAGAGTTATAGGCAGTTCTAAACTAGCAGGAGTAGGCCCTGGAAACTCTCCTCCAGTGGAGCAGCAAGCTCTATTAGCCATTCCAATCCCTTGTTTTTATTTGTATCATTTGTTTAAACGAGAAGTCTATATTTATTTGTACCGTCACTACATTGTACATTTAAATCATTTGCCTATGTTTTTTCTCACATGTTTTTTATAAGCTCCCAGCAATTTCTTTATGTGAGTGTGTGTGTGTGTGTGTGTGTGTGTGTGTTGAGAGAGAAACAGAAATGGGGACACACATAAAAGACATACACAGAGAGAAGACAGAAACAGAGACAGAGACAAAGAGACACAGAGACACAGAGAGAGATGTGTGTGAGTGTGTAAGAGAAGGAGGGAGAAAGACAGGGGAAGAGTGAGAGGAAGGGAATAGGTGTGTTGTATATGAATGTATATGTGTGTAATGTGTGTATATGTGTATGTGTGTATATATGCGTGCGTGTGCAGAGGCCAGAGGAAGCTGTTCATCGTCTTTGACTATCACTCCTGACCTTATTCTTCTGATCCAAGTTCTCTCCCTGAATCTGATGCTAGGCTTGTACCCATCAAGTCCCAGCCAGCCTCCCGCCTCCCTCATTGGCAGTGCTAGAGTCACATGCACACAGCCACACAAAGGTTAGGTTGGGTGGGTGCTGGAGATCTGAGCTTAAGTTTTTATTTGTGAGTGAGGAGCAAAAACTCATTTTTTAACTCTAATTTAAAATAGAGGTTTTATATGCAGTGTATTGTGTTTATGGTTTCCCTAAACTCTTCCCACATCCTCTGCACTTCCTCGTCCATCCCCCCAAATCTACAAATACTTCTTTCACATCAGCATACAGCAGGCATCTAAAGAAAATAGTAAAATAAAACAAGTTAAAATAAAAACCAGCAAACCTGAATAGGACAAAATAAACAAACAGAGATGGAGAGGGGGAGCAAAAAAAAAAAAAAGGCTGAAAAACACATGCAGATCCTGAGACACACACATTTGCACACACAGAAAACTCATTTAAACACAATTAGAAACTGTAACATGTAAGAAAAGATCTGTAAGGGAGAACAAACAAACAAACACAGAAAGCCCAGACAAAAACCTCTAGAAATATCACTGACTACATTTTGTGTTGGCCATTGACTGCCTGACATGGGACCTGCTCTTAAGAGAGACTCCATAGATAACTTAAGTTTTCTTTGCTAGTGGTCTTCAATGGAGATCGGTTCTGGGTTGGGGGGGGGCACATCTACTTTCTCCCTCAGCTCTGAGACCACATCTGGCTTAGGCCTGTGCAGGCACCAAGCATGCTGACACAGTCTTTGCGAGATAGTACGTGGATTCTTACCCACTGAAGTCAGCTTCCAGCAATTTTGTCCTCAGTTGTTTTTTGTTTTGTTTTGTTTTTGTTTTTGTTTTTTTTTTGTTTTGTTTTGTTTTGTGTGTGTGTGTGTGTGTGTGTGTGGATTTATTCGAGTTTGACTCTTTGGAAAATAACAGTTGTCTTGAACTTGTGGCCTTATAACTTTCTTCACTTGGGTGGACATTCAGCTGTTGCACCATTCATTTTTTTCTACTCTAAGTAGACACAGTGTGTTCTTTTCTATTATGGTAATAAAATACTGGGACAGAAGCAGGTTAAAGGAGAAAGGACTTATTTTGGCTTACAGTTCCTGAAGGAACAGAGTCCCTCAAGGCAGGGAAGACATGGCAGCAACAGCGTAATCCAACCGATCCATTTCATTTACACTCCAGAAACAGAGACAAAGAAAGAACAGGAATGAGGGCCATGCTGCCAAACCTCAATGCCCTCTCCCGTTGTGGTTGTGTTCTTCCAGCAACTCTGTACTCTCAAAGGCCTCATGGCCTCCCAAACACCACGACAATCAGGGCACCAAAGGTTCTAACACATGAACCTGCTAAAGACATTTCATACTCAAACTACAATGTAAGAATGGGAAAAGCAAGGGGGGTGTGTGTGCATGCTACCTCTTAGGAGCACAGCTCTTCATGGCATGAAGTTGGGCTCCTTTTGTCTTCCCAAGGCTCATGCCCAACACAGCCTGGGATTGCTCAGAAGGAAGCAGTAGTGTGAGAGGATGTGGGGAGGGAGGGGTACAGAAATGGGGGACCCTCCACTTTCTGAGATTAATATTCCTCAACATAAACCGAGCAAACTTCTCCTGGGGCTTGTCTGTTCATGATCATTCATTACTGAGCCCTGGGATCAGCTGCCAAGAGATAGTGTGAGGGTGGAGAGTATTTCAGATTCAGACCTTGGTGCCCATTGTACTTGTCTTCCCAGAAACCTCAGGTGCTGCTTCCTCAATGCGCCCTCTCCTATTCTCTGCCTGCTCAGTGGGAACCTGCGTCCTTAGAGCAGTCACCACCAACCCCTGTCCTCCTACACTGTGTATCTTTTCTGCCTGAGGATTTTTCTCGTCTTTTTTTTCTTAAAGGTTTATAGAGATATAATCTAAAGTGCCTATTTTAAGTATAATTTAATTTGAGATTTTTTTTTAAATCTATTTTTCTGGCTATGCTCCTTTACTTTTTAATAATTTGGAAAATTTCTTCTCAATCCTTTCTTCTTTATATTTTTACTCTTTAAAGACTAATTGAACTGTATTTTGACAGAAAATAGGAACCATAACATTTGTATTCTTTTTTGTAGCTTTTTGTTTCTCATAAAGTGAAGTGGGTTTTTGGTACATTTCCCATATCTATTGTTTTCAGAATTGTGATTTTCCCATTGTCACACATTACAGTTTTTATATATTTATCTTTCATAAATAACGTGGTTAATTGAGACCTACATATAAGTCAGTCTTCCTCCTTTCTTTCTGTTTCTCTGTTTGTCTTTCTTTCTTATGGTCCCAAGAGTTGAACCCAGAGACTGAGCATGAGAGGCAAGTGACATCAGTTTGTGGAATGCCCACCTAATACTAATGTACAAAGCCTAGGGTTGATCCCCAACACCACAGAAACCGAGCATGCTGGTGCACAGCTGTCTTCCCAGCCCTCAGGGGGTGGATGAAGGAAGGTCAAGAGTTCAGAACCACCCTTGGCTACATTGCTAGTTCAAGGATATTCTGGGATACGTGAGACATTCTCTCAAAATAACAACAGCAACAATAAAAAAGCAAACACAATCAAAAGAGATCTTCTCAGGGGTAATTTTCTAGGTGAAAGGACCTACAATAGCTCTCTATCTATAGACTTCAGGCTGGGGTCTATCCAAAGCAAACATCCTTATTTTTGTTTTTATTTTAGAAAAAGTAAAAAGAAACTTTCACTACAAAACACATAAAATATACATCAAGAGTTGGTTGCTAAAGCTTCTCATCCTTCAGTAAAGTTTCAAGGAGCTCCTGATACCCTGTCAAGGGCTAGGAGTTAAGAGACTTTACAATGATATAAAAAAAAATAGAAAAAGACAATGTAACTTGTCAGTGATGCAGAATTAGTTTTATTTTGGCCATTTTCATTGAAGACTCATCCATCAATCCTCAACTATGTTAAAGGACCATACGAACCAGTTTTCCCAAGATGCACCCCTTTTTATCTTTGGCCTCCGGTAATCAGGTAAATCCAGACACTTTGCTGGCCATTCCCTGCTAATGAACTCTGTTTTGCCTGCTTGGATAATAAATCATGTGATCACTCTTATAAAGCCTCCTTGGATGGTAAGAAAAGCACATTGGTCAGGCACAAATCACCCTCCAATGTTTGGCAGGGGAACTACTGATACTTCATTGTTGGAGTGGTAACAGATATCAAATTTTGAACAGGCTTTCTTCCTCTGCTTTAAGCCCTGGTCTCAGAATCTTCCCCCGTGCAGCCCATGTAACTACCATCCCCAAACAGTCTGTTCATCTGCTGAGGCTAGATCAGCAAACCCCTTCTGTTAACTCAGTATGTTAGGAGGCTGAGGTAGAAGGATCACAAACTCAAGGTCTGCTTGGGTGGCATAATGTGCTCAAGTCTGGCCAACTCAGTGAGATCAGTCTCAAAATAACAAGAGAAGGTATACTTTAGAGGGAAGCACTTGCTTGGCATATGTGAAACACTGAGTTTGGACTTAAGTACCACACCCAAACAAAAATAACAGAGAATAAACTAAATGAAGCCTGTTATCCAGGGCATGCAGGTAATATGTTCAGCACCTGTCACTGGGAAAGACACTGCATTGGTTATTGTCTTGTCACTTCCAAACTAAGACAGTCTTAAGGGAGAGTGTGCCTTCTGGTTAAACAGGACTGGAGGGGTCTGTGCACAAAGAAGAAAACCCTCATGCTTTTTAGACTGACTCCACCCTCTCCTAAACCCCTGTACCGTTCCCTTAAGGATACTGCTCTCCTTGCTGGATATTTCTGCATTGCACAATGCAGAATAATAATGAAGAGTCCAGTGTCTGAACCTAGAGAAAAAGTATTCGTTATGATTAATTCTGGGCTTCTTTGAGTCCAGCCATCAAAAGTAACTATTTATTTTCTGTTTTTCCCCTCTTCTTTTCTTTTGTCTCTGTATTTGCTAAGTTTTTATGTGCATGTATGAGCACAACTGTGTGTGTCAATGCATGTGTGTGTACATGTGATCACACATGTCTGAGCATCCCTGTGTGTGGAGATAAACATGTGCTTATGTGTTAGCGTATATGTGTATATCCCTATGTGTGGAGATGCATGTGTATGCTTATGTGTTCACACATGTGTGGGCATCCCTGTGTGTGGAGATGTATGTGTGTATGTCTGTGGAGGCCTGATGTTAATGTCAGAATTCTTCCTCAATCCTCTACCTTGTTTGTTTTTAATTTTTTAAATATTTTATAATCTATTGTGTCTGCACATACCCACTATGTATATGTGGGCTTGCCATGACACATCTGTACATCATTTGTCAGAGTTAGTCTTCTGTGCTCATCATGTGGGTTCTGGGTACTGAGTTCAGGTCCTGAGGCTTGAAGGCAAGTGCCTTTATCCATGAGCCATCTCACCTCAACATGTCCACCAGCGATTGTGTGGGTTCCAGGGAGCCTGTGAGCCTCTCCCTGATCCCCAGGGCTTCTATGCTGCTGTGTCCGTAGAACCTTCTTACATTTTCCCCTTTTCTCTTCTGCAGGTTTTGAGGCAACAGATGAATTGTGAAAGAGAGCAGCTGAGGGTAGGTGTAACCTGTTTGTAACAGGCTTCCTGCTTCCTGCTTCCTGTTTCTGCGCCATAAGCAGAATTTCCCTTGTCTCTTTCAAGACCTAGAGTCTAAATAGCAGGCCTCATCTCAAGACGGGTAGAGCTGGCAATATTTATCCCAGCTAATTTCATATTGATTGAGCTGGTAAATACAGTAGATCTTCTTTTGAAGTGCCATTATAGTATATATGGATTTTTTGATTTAGATTTGGCAATAAATACTTCTCTTGTGGAATTTGTTTGACATCACTGGACTCTTTTGATGTACAACATAAGGTCTAAGTAATCACAAAGGTCAGGGGGACACCTTGCTGTCCTCCTAATGTGAGTTCCCAGCTCTTTGCTGAGTGGCTAAAATGCACTTTGACAATGGACAGGGGTTGGTGAACAACACCTATATCAAGGCTTTTTTATTTTTATTTTTTTAAGGAGAATTTGAATTATCCATAGACTTTGGACGTTGGTATCATTTGTATGCAGGGACAATCGATCCAGATTGTTAAACTTTATAGGTTATCGCCTTACTTAAACGCAAGTCCCCAGATTCAAGTGTATTAGATGCAAAAAGTTTTTCCTTGGGGAAGGAGAATATTTTTTCTCAGTGACACCTTTCACCCCTCAGCATGTGTTGGGTGGACATCATTATTGGCATGAGATTATGTGGAATTTTATGAAATATCTGGATTCCCTACCTCTGTGTCCCTCTTTGTTTTTGAAGCATGCTTATATGTAGGAACAGAGCTTACAGTTATAATGGATCACTCTGCCATTTTCACTGGACCACGTGACTTAACTTTGTGTTTCCAAAGTGCTATGAAAGCTAAAGGAATCTGTGGCTTTTGGAATCATAGGAGTGTTTGAGGTAGAGACCTGGGGACCATGATGCTTTGAAGTGTTTGAGAAAGATAATACAGTAAATGAATTTAAAGCCTTTGTGTACAGCTAGTTACATCTAAGGACATTTGCTGAGCTGTAATCTCCAGGTGGCCAGGACTCCTAGTGTTTGTTCTATTTTCCAATTGCTTTTGTCATCTGGTTTGCTAAATCCTATATCAAACAAACAATGAATCCACCTGTATGAAACCGAGATGGTGACCTGAGCTTTCTTTTCTGGTTATGCTTATATGTTTGGTAAAATGTCCCACCCAAGCCTTGTTAATATTTCATCTTAGTCCACATTTCTTCTAGCATTAGTGTAATTTCTGCATGAGACAGCTAGTAAGACAATTGCTGGCTGAACAAATGTGGTTCACTGGAAGCTCACTTACCTGGCATGCAGGAAGCCCTGCACGGTATAAACTAGATATAAACTAGGTGTGGTAGCACATACCTCTGATTCCAGAGGTAGAGGGGGAAATACCAGAAATTCAAGGTCATCTTTGGCTATAGAGGGCTACAAGCAAGTTTGAGGCTACTCTGGGTCCCCTGAGACACTATCTCCAATTCTTTTTAATGGCATTTGCTTTAAGCTTTACTGAACTTTCCTACTGCTTCTCTCTGCAGCCTGAATGACTGGTTTATCCTAGTAAATAATGTATTGGAATTTCTGATTTTTCTCTCCTGTTTGGTTGAGTCAGATGGCCAGAAGTAGGTCAGCTCTAGATAAAGAGCAATGGATGCTTGTGTCTCCAGGAGGCCTTGACACAGTCCTCAGAATTCACCCAGCACTGAACTCTCTATTGCAAATCATGTTGCCTTGGAAAATTAAGGATAAAGACAACAAAGGACTTACTATAGCTTGAGAGGTTGGTGAGACATTTTCCATAGGATAAAGTTTAGAATCAAGAACAACAGTGTTCTTATTACCCCTTTGTTAGAAGAATTAAAGGAAGATCATTTAGTTGGGATCTATGTGGAGCCCCAGGAACACCCCCCCCCAGCCCACATCACAAATGGCTGCTTTATTCAAGGCTATTGTTTGAGTTCTGGTTTTAAAATTTTTAACTAATGTGTGTTTTAAATCAATAAATGCCACTTTGCAGGTGATAAAATGAACATTTAAACAGCTCAGTTTTGAGATGCATTTATGTTTCCTCTTTCCATTTTACTCAGGGAACCTCTTCCATGTTGTAGCACATGGTTAGGTATCTCATTGTTTTGAGTGCTTCGAGTCCCAGTGTGAGTATGCATGTGTGCAACAGCCCAGAAACAGCCTGGGCTCTCATTCCTCATGGATCATGTATGTTGTTTTTTTTTTTATGTTTTAATCTGTCTTTATTCTTGCAAGAAGGCTAGGCTGGCTGGCTAGCAACTCCCAGGGACGTTCCTGTTTCTGTCTCCCAAGCACTATGATTACAAATCTGTCTCAAAGGCACTACTTTTGAGTCTGGATTCTAGGGATCAAACTCAGGTCCTCATGGTTGCAAGGTTTATGAGTTGGACCATTTTCTTAACCCTTACATTTGTTTTAAGTTAGCATCCCAGCATATAGCTCAGGCTGCCCCGAAATTCACTATGCACCCCAGGCTGACCGTGAACATGTGGCAGCCCAGCCCCCTCTGCCTCCAAGGTGCTGGAACTTACAGGTATGGGTCACATTAGCCTGAGCTAAATTTTGACAGCTCAGTCATGTGTGGACATTTTCTTGTATCTTGTCCATTTGCACTCTGCCCCTCTAACTCTCTCTATTCTGGCTGGAAAAATTCAACCTATATCTGCTGTATCCTATCTCTTCCTTTCTTTCCTCCTTTCCTCCTCTTCTTCTTTCCTTCTCCATCCCCACTCCTCTTCCCCTAATTCTTTTCTTCCTCCTCTTCTCCCTACATCTCTTTCCCTCTTCCTCCTTCTCTTTCATCCTCTTCTCTCGACTCCTTTTCTTTTCACTTCCTCATTTTCTTTCCTTTTTAGTGATTATGTAAATTAAACCACTCCCTACCTTTTTTTTTTTTTTTAATAAACATGTCACCTTCTTGGCCTCTGGATCAGTTCCACTCTGATCCTCTCAAATAATATAAAAGAACCCAATAGCCTCTACCCTTATGTTGAGGACTTACAGTAAGGCTTACCTTCTCAACATGGAGATGAAAGCTGAGCGAAGGATCCTGGGAAGTATGTGCCACACTGACCTTGTAGGCTAGCATTTCTTAGCCTGTGGAATGCTCACCTGTGGGATAAAATTTTCAGAAAGCCAAACACCAAGTGTTTCAGAAGGGGTGAATCATTTAGAGAAAAAGTTATTCCTTTTTCAATTCTCTCTCAATCCTTTTTATGTGGATGAGGAAGTCATAGTTTAAACTGAAAGAGATTTAACAAGGCTGTAACACTTTCTAAGCTTTCTTTATAAGGAGAGGGAGTGTGCCTCAGGCTTAAAGCCTGCAGCAGCCTGAGAATCTATGCAGACTTCAAAAGCATTGTTTGCAAAATGTAGCAGTCAAGAATTAGGGGCCTAGAGCTAGGCCCAGTGCAGTAAGTCTAAACTGTGCAAGGTTTGTGAATTTGTGACATCATGTGCAGTTTTTAAATCTTCTCCACTTCTAGTTCTTTGTGTGGTCTTTTGGAGATAATAACTGTACAAATTTAATAATGTATGTGCATGTGTGTGCACAGGTGTGCATATGTATTAGTGACTCTTCACTTACATATGACTGAGTATTTGACAGAAAGCAACTTAAGGGAGAATATATTTCGGCTGATGGTTCAGGGGATGCAGTCTGTAGTGGCAGGCAAAGCAAGGTGGCAGAACTTGCTCTGTGACCTGATGTTTGATTTAGGTGTATCAGAAAGAACAGAGCTCTCCAGCTGGGGGGTGGGGAGTGGGGTGACTGGCCTATAGCTCTGAAGCCCAGCCTCCCACAACACACATCCTGGAACCAGGCTCAATTTATTAAAGGTTCCACCTCCTCTGAGAACAGCACCAGCAGCTGAAAACTAAGTGTAAGAACCCGAGGAGACATTTTACAGCTGTGTGTGCAAAGGTTAAACAATGAATGCCTTAGGTGCTTAGAACAAGTGCTTGAATAGGAAACATTTTATTCATTGTTAAATTTCAATAATTCTTTCTTTCTTTCTTTCTTTCTTTCTTTCTTTCTTTCTTTCTTTCTTTCTTTCTTTCTTTCTATTTTTTAACTTGCAGTTACTGATACTGGTTTTCTATTTGCAGTGGCAATGCTAGATTTCCTTGGCAAATGCATCCTTTTAGGTTAAAAATGAGTTGCTTTCAAGGTAAACATGAGCTACACAATGTTACTGATTGCCAAGAGTTATGACAGAACTGGTGGTAGTTGAATGTAAATGTCTGAAGTTTTAGAAACACGGAAACCAGGGTGCCAGCCTTGTGAAAGATGTTGTACAGCCTATCTGCATTATCAATATTTAATTTGCCAGTTAGAAGCAAGTTTCTCGTTTCTGCAAGATACAAGAGTGATGTGGCTTGCAGAAATGCAAATTGCTAATGATCTTCTTGGCTTAAACCCATTGCCTTCATCCAGGCATCAGAGAATGAATCTTCTAGTCTGCCTGGAATTGAGCTATCAGAACGAGAGGCTCTCACCTCATCCTTCCTCTTTCAACATCCATGCATTTCTTGGTTATTCTTAGGGGAGCAGAAAAGGAGGTATAAAACCCCATGACTCCTTCCATATCTATATTTTCTTGCCTGTAGTTTCTGAGTAGCTCATTGTCAGAAAGCCTGGCTCCATCCAGTTATTTATTCAGGAAATATTTTTGAGTGTGAACCAGATGCCAGTCACTGTCTGCATAGTGGAGATACAATGCCATAATAAAACCAATACATTTCTCATACCCTGATACCTCGCAGGCTAGTGAGAAAAGACACACATTTGTCAAATAACCCTCTCCAAAGTCCCCGTGAAACTGGCAAACATCATATAAGCCCATGCTGCACAGAGAGGCAGATGGGAGAATCTTATCTTGCTGATTTCCACGTGGGAAACTTGGAGATTAATGTGTAGCGTAGTGAGTGGCCAGTACCTTTAGAAGCCATGTTGTGGAGGCCATGGTGTCCCAGGCTGTGATTACTGTGTATGAGCTTACCTTTCCCTTCACCCGCTGTGGTGTCTGCTTGCCAACAGTCAGTTGTATGTGTTCCCAGAGCTGCCTCTGCCAGCTGCGCTTGTTATTGTAATTACATTATTTAGTGCAATATTATGTAAACTGATGAAAAATGAGTGCAGTAAGAAAAAGAGCTGTTTCTATGAAAACGAAGTTAAATGCTTTGGAAACACTCTATGAAAGCAAGCCTCAAAAATTAGTTCAATTAGCTATGGGCCAGAGGATGGGAGAGCATTAGTACGGGGGCAGGGAGGGGGCAGGCAGAAGTCTGGAGGTAGTCTGTAGCCAGAATGTCTCTGAGATGTGTCTTTGTGCTCTGATTCTACTCTAAGCAAAATCAGAAGAGACACAGTGGCCTGAGGAGATGAGTCTACGGTAAAGCACTGCACTTTCAACTGTGAAACTGTGAGCTAGATCCAGGTGTGAGGGTCGGACATGGCAATTCTGGTGCAGGAGGAAGGCCCCTGGAGCGAAGTGGCCAGAGAGTCTAGCCCAATTGCTGAACTACATGCTCATGGGATATCCTATCTCAAAGGAAGTAGGTTACATTACTGAGGATAGCACCTGATGTTGTCTTCAGGCCTTCACATAGATATATTCATGTATACATCCATGTGTGCACACATCCATGTGTCCACACACACGTGTTTCTGGCTATGTTCAAACACACACGTGCATAAAATAAGGGAATTGACTCAAAGTTTGGGGCTTGGGGTTGGCAAATATTTGAAAGGCCAGAGTTTAACTATTGGTAACCTATTGCACATCATGGGGTCATGTGGCAACTATATAGCAATGCAATTGTATAGGAAAGTAGCCAATTACAAAAACAGTGGTTGAGGCCGTGTTTCAATAAAACTTTATTTATAGCAACAAACCATAAGTCATAGTTGGCTGCCCTGTGGAGACAAAAATGTTAGTGAGACTTATAGATAAAGGCTGTTGTGAGTTTTTCATCTACAGAAAAATCCTACAAAGAAAAGACTTAGATTTATATGTAAGATCCACAAATTGAAAACATATTACTAAGTTTATATTAAAATAAAGGTTGAAGCTATTTCTGTATTGCCTTATAAAGTAATTCCTTCTTTTAAAAAACTTGTGGTGAGCTATTGTCTCCCACCCCCATGCAGCAAGCTGAGACAAGGGTTTAAAACACAAAGCTGTGCTTGTTTGATGTTGAAGCTCTAATAACTCAATACTTCATCAATCACCGAGAGAAGGGCAAATTGATCCCAGACGACTTTGGATCTTCCATTCAGTGGTTTGTGAGACACCACAAGGAGTGTGACACACATGTGCTCTTGCCTGAGGCAATCAAAGTGTTAATTGACACTAATTATTATATACATCACATATGTAAGCATTTAATTATTCATTATTATGTCTTTGTATTATGTGTGTATATGAGCATGCGTACACATATGCCATGGCATTGTGGAGGTCAGAAGGAAACTTTTGGGCGTCAGTTCTTTCATTCTACTGTGGGTTCTGAGTGTCAGTCTTGGGATATCAGGCTTGAACAGGATGAGCTTTTATCCCCTGAGACATTGTGCCCATCTAGATGGCCTTTAGAAAGCTTTGATTGCTTACTTCCTTAGACTTCTCTGTCTTCTGGAATGGTTTTCTGACCCCTGTTCACGTTAACATCCAAAAGATTGGCAGAAGCCAGATTTCAGTGACCAGCTCAGACTAGTTTCAGCTGAATCAAAAATCAGGGGCAGTTGGGGATTTGCAGCAAGGACATTGAGAGCACAGACCTGAAATCTGTACTATCAGCACCCCTAACTCTATACAGACTTCACGCACACACACACATTTCTGCATGTGCATGTGTGTGTGCATACACACACACACACACACACACACACACACACACACACACACACACCTGGCAAATATCTGCTTGTTTCAGTATTATCCAACTAATGGTCGCATTTTTGTGGATTTCTCCAAGCAGATGGGGTTTGTCCCCATATAATGAGCCCTTTCCTGCCAGAACCTGCATACATTCTGTGCAGCTGCCTCAGGTCATCTCTAAAGGCAGCTCCCCACTGAAACTAGGCATCCATAAACATGTAAAGATATCTGAGATAAAAATGCTGTCTTCACAAAACCTTGCAGTCTGCACACCTCCTTTCACCTCTCCTAGGCTCTCTGACTTCGGCTGGAACAGTAACTGAAGAACACAAAAGAGATCAAGAAATCCAGGAATTAGGGAAAGATTTAATCTCCCTATCTTCACTGTGAAACTCAAATAAGTAAATGTGCTGGCGGCCGCCTTCCTTCATCTTTGGTGGCCAATCCTCTGAAGGACACATGTTCATCAGTATCTGCTTCTCTGAGCCTTTGTGGCCATAATTTTGACACTGATATCCTGGGAAAACTCTGGAATAATCTCATTCTCTATCCCTTGCACTCATCTCAGCCCATTCTTCCAGTCATCATATACCTTGAGAGGGTCAACCCTGTCGTGTTTCTTATTTTATTATTAAATCTGCACCAAAAAGCTCCAAGCAAAACTGCTAACAATGCTGACATTTCACTGTGTCATGGATCTTTTCATTTCATTGACCGACGCTCTGTGAGAACTTGTCTTCCTGTTCTGTTCCTCAGAGTTCTGAATACCATTCCCTTTGGGGTGGGGGGATCTGTGCCAGCGCAGGGGATGGAAGGGCAGTGGTAACTGTCCCTACTTTAAGGAGAACAGATGAGCCACTGGGTTTCAGTGGAATTGATGCCAATAGGCATAGGAATAATAGCTTAGCCACACTCAGTAGCCTAGGGCCTTTACCTGCACAGAGCTTCACATATACTCCACTTCAAGCAAAGAAATAAATTACCTAGTCTTAGCCACTTGGTGAACCACCCCCTTTATTGTAAGTTTTCATTTAAATATGTCCTAGAGCATATCTGGGAAAGGAGGGAGACGGACAAGTCCAACCTGAACCAGCTTGGGTTGCATGTACAGTAAAGCAAATTGTGTCATCTAGTGGACTTTTGGGGGGAATATACCTATTTACAATGTATGCCCATATCTATCAGTGTTTCAAAGCAGACACTAAGACTCATAACCAAACCCTTGGCAGAGTGCAGGGAATCATACGAAAGAAGGGGAGTTAGTATGATATGGAAAGGATAGGAGCTCTACAAGGACCAAATATATCCGGGCATGGGTCTTTTCTGAGACTGACACTCAACCAAGGACCATCTATGGATATAACCTAGAACTTCTGCTCAGATGTGGCCCGTGGTAACTCAGTAACCAAGTAGTTTTCCAAAGTAAGGGGAACAAGGACTATTTCTAACAGGATCTCAAGGGCAGGCTCTTTGACTCCCCCCCTCCCAGGGGAGGAGCAGTCCTGTTAGGCCACAGAGGAGGACTTTGAAGCCAGCCCTGAAGATACCTAATAAAACAGGATCAAATGAAAGGGGAGGAGGTCCTCCCCTATCAGTGGACTTGGAATGGGGCAGGGAGGAGACCAGGGAGGGAGTGTGGGGTTGGGGAGGGAATGAGAGAGCAGGATACAGCTGGGACATGGAGTTAACAAAATGTAACTAAAAAGAAAAATAAAATTAAAAAAAAACAAATAAAGCTATTATGAACATAAAAAAAAAAACAATGTATGCCCATGTCTAATTGGTAGTGCACATGACTACAATCGGTTGTGTAATGGGAAAGTGCATGCACATTGGGAAAGGGTTATATAATCCCAATCAGTCCATCAAAACCAGAAACCACCCATGCTATGGCCCTTAGTGACCAACTTTTACTTCTCCTTTTACTGTTACTTTTACTTTTACTTTTTCTTTCTTCAAAAAGAAACCCTAAGAGTAAGTAAACTTGGGTTCTCATTTAAGAAGCCACTGCCCAGTAGAGTGCACATGATCTGTTCTATCATCTTGTTCTGGAATAATGTTCCTTACTACTTGCCATCTTTGGCATGACATCTTTGTGTGCATCTCTTTAGCTCTTGAAGACCCAGAGAACCGGAAAATACAGTGACCATTATTATTAACACAGTGAATGAAGGGGAGTCAACACAGTTTGTCCTGATTGTTTTGGAAGACCTCACTGTGGCCCTAAGAGATGCAGGGACAGCAAATCTCTTTGTACTTCTTTCTGGCCTGTGATCTCCCTTATTTATGCTGTGTTTGTACAGAAGTGAACAACATGTACATTAGGTGCAGTGGCCAGGTTTGTGGTTTCTGATTTGATTGCTGTGATAAAAAGCAACTCAGAGAGAAAGAGTTTATTTTATCTCACAACCTCAGGGAAGTCAAGGCATCAGGAACCCAACACAGAGCAGAAACCAAGAGCAGAAACAAATCAATCTATTCTCAAACTCTCATACAGTCAAGGACCCAAACCCAGGAACTGAGTCCCACAAGCAGACTGAGTCTTCCCACATCAATGAACACAATAAAGAGAATACTTACAAGACTTGTCCACAGGCCAACCTAATCTAGACTATCCCTCATTGAGACTTGCTTCCCATGTGATTTTAGAATATGTCAAGCTTGATCACGAAATCCCCTCTATCCAGAGGTAGCCAGCACCATATTGTCCATTTAGGATCACTTCAACTCCACATTATGTGAAGTCTTAGAGGGAAGATAAATTATGGGCCAATCTTTAGCTGATGGATGGAGATGTGGTCAAGGCTGGCCAATGGGATTCTTGCTCCTGAGCCATTGGTTATTGAGTGTAGTGATGCAAAATAAGAAGGAAACAGTGAGATTGAAAAGCAGGAGTGGATTCATTTCTATGGGGATACACTTGTAAAACTAAGCAATGAGGGGATTCCCAGGGCTACATCCTAGAGCTTTCCTGATTCCTCTCTTTATGTACTTAAGCCTGATTATCCATCCATCCATCCCTTGAGTGACCTCGTATCTTTGAGTGATCTCTTTTTCTGCTGAAGTTAGTCAGAACTGATTCCTTTTTTCCTGTGATCAAAGAATCCCTACTGATACACTAGGGAGACATGCAAAGTTTGGAGAACTGCAGAGCCGAGAGTTTGGGGAAAGGCTTGTTAAAAGCTGATTCTTCATCACATCCTGCAATGCTTCCCTGATGCCTCTGGGCATTGTCTGTGCCTTCTGGTGTTGGCAGCAGGGGGATGGAGCTATCAGTTGATACCATGCACAGAGTGGGGAGATTTGTCTGTACTGACCCACTTCCATTGTAAAGAGCTGTCAGTTCAGAACCTGAACAGTGATTTGTCAACACTTATCCAACTCTACAGTGTGGTGTGAATGTACATGAGATTTGGAGCTTGGGAAGTCAGAGTTGATTTCAGGGTAGTACTGTTGTCCTCCTGTACAAGTCCAATAATGTACCCAGGTACTACCACTACCCAATTCTTTTCAGATAATGGATGGACTGTGTGAGATTGTCACATGCCAGTCTGAAAAGTTAGTCCTTCAGAGATTACTACCACAGACTAATACCTTGAATGTCTGCAAAAAGCACCATTTTCTGAGCCACACTCTGACTTGGGACTAACTAGAAATGGGCTCTAAGCACATTGATTCCTAACTTGCTTCTGAGGTGGCATATTGAGCATGAGAATGGAGAATATTGATTTTAAAGCTCAGCAGGTGAAATATTTTGATGTTTTAGTATCACTCTGTAGATATTGGATTTTCATGCTGCCATGGGCTGAGCTGTGTCTCCCTGGGTTAGTTACTCTTATGTCATTGTGACCTAAACACTTGACACACACAACTTAAAAAAAGCAAGGATTTGTTTTGTTCAGTTTTTTTTTTTTAAAGAGGAATTTCAGCTCATCATGAAGAAAGAAGCATTGGCATAACAGCTTAGTTCCTTACTACATGAGTATCTGGTGAATATCCCTAGCTGAACACCAGCCAGTGAGCACAGGTTTGGTCATAACCAGGCACAGGTATAACCTTCAAAGGGATCACCCTAATCACCCTTTTTCTACTAGGTTCCACCCCTAAAGCTTCCACCGCCTACAAAATAGCAAACTGAGCACTGAATGCTTGAAGTATGAGGTTGTCAGGCTATTCCACTTTCAACCATAACACTGCCAGAAAGTCATATGGTAAAGTCCAAATCTTCGATCTTCCAAAAGAAGAGGGTGTTTAGAGACAAGAGTCAGCAGACTTGACTAAAGTGAAGACGTAGGATTTGACCTAGTCCAATATGGGTGGTGTCTTTATGGGAGACGATAAGTATGAGACAGGTAAACACAAACACAAATACATACACACACAGAGAGAGGCAAACAGACAGAGAGATAGAAAGAGACAGGGACAGAGAGAGACTGAGGAGGAATGACCATGATCTGAGAACATAGGACGAGAAGTCTTGGGAAACCAGTCCTTATATTTCCATTCATCTTTCTTATCTTCACAGCTCTGAGGAAATATTTTTTTATGTTCATATCCCAGTTGGATTTCCTTATGGCAGTCCTAGAAAACCCATGTGTGGTTTATGGAGGTGTTAAACCAAAAACAATAAATAAATAAATAAAACCAAATAAACAAATTTTAATGCTTTATAGATTGTTATTTTGTGTACTGGTATATAGTCTACCATATTGCTTTACTGCCAAGAATTTAACAACAACTATGGATAATAGGTCATGTGTCTCTCCATTTGTCTTAATTTCATTTAAAAAGATATCACTCTTGAAGGTAAAAAGTATTACATTAGTGCCTAGCATTTAACCCCAGCATCCAACAAGTCACATGGACTTCTTGCATTCTTGATTGGCTAGTGGAGGACAGATGAAGGGGTATTTGTGTGAATGACAGGCTTGTGCTCACTCCATCTCTGGAAGGCCCATTCTACATGGAGACTTGCCTAGAGCCACTTCCAAATGAGCAAGCAAGTGGTTTTTGGAAGTCCATATCTTAGTATTCCATATTTTCTGTTTGTTTCCAAATTGAGAATTTTACACCTGTACAACTGTCTTATACAAGAGGTATATTTTATCCAGAGGTCCTCTCTGACATAATGAAGTAGCCAAATCATTTGCTTTCATCACTTGCCCATGATGCCTTGAGCTCTACATTTGGCCTGATGAGACCTGTGGACATCTTCCTTCCAACATCATCATTTCTATACAGTTGTTTGCTCCCTATCCATCATATTGTTTGAGATACACACATGTTCCCTGGACCTCCTTCTGTGCAGAGTTATCCTAGATTGAAAATGTGGGCCTTCTTGTAAGTCTTTGTTCATCAACAAACAAGGGCTTAGGTGATAAAACAGTTGGAAAACACTTGCCTTGCAAGCAATAGGACCAAGTTTTATCTCCCAGAACCTATTTTTTAAAAAGCCATGTGTGGTGATGTTTGCTTGTAAGACCAGCAATGTTGAAATAGAAACAGTCAAGTCTTTGGGACTCACCAGCAAGTCAGTCTAGCCTACGTGGTAAACTCTAGACTAGTTGGAGAGCTAGTTTTGAAAAAGAAAAGAAAAAGAAAAAGAAAAAGAAAAAGAAAAAAAAGAAAATGAATGCTGATAGAAACAAAGAGATGATAGCCAAGGTTGGCTCTGGCTGCTACAGACCCGTGTCCACATAGGCATGTACATAAGCACACATAGCTACACATACACACAGAGATACACACACACAAATATATGCATAACTTCATAAAATTGATAAATAACAATTGTACCCATTCATATGTTCTGTTATGATGTTTTGACATGTATGTACATCATGAAATGATTCAACTGAGCTAATTGGCATGCACGTTATCTTATGTGATTACTGTGCTTCATGCTAGTAACATCAACAATCTATTCCCTCTTCCCACAGCAAACCTGGTTACCAGCGCTAATCTGCACTTTGTGTAATGGAACTATGTCACTGTGCAGCACCTCCCCCACCCGCCGGAAAGCACCACCCTCCTTTCTGCTCTTTGAATGGGGCTTCTTGAGATTCCACCCAGAAGTGGAAGGGCAGGCAGACAGGTGCATAGAGATAGTGCAGTCTTGTCTTCCTGACCTTTGTGTTTGCTCTCACGGTAGCCTGAGTGGTCAATACCCAGGGCAAAATAAACAAATCTTCTGAAAGAATTAAAGTAGGTCAGTTTACTCATGGGAGGCAGGAGCAAGGACTGAAATACTCCTGAGTTCCTGAACTACTTGGCATAAAAACACTGAAACCTGAGGTTATGTGTACATGCACAAGACTAAACATTTCACACATTAATAAAAAGATTTTCTTTGTTCTGAACTTACAGAGAAGGGAAATGAGTGATGTGTTAGTTACAAGATTCCTGCCAGCTGGGCTGTGGTGGCTCACACACAGAACTTGAGAGGCAGAGTCAGGCAGATCTCTGAGTTCAAGGTCAGCTTGACCTTGAAGGTGAGTCCAGGACAGCCACTGCTACACAGAGAAACCCTGTCCAAAAAAAAAAAAAAAAAAATTCCCCCTAGTTGTACTGCTTGCTCATTTCAGAACTTGTTTTCAGTTATGGGGTGTGACTCAGTGTCACCTCAGATACCTGAGTAGGAGGTCAGTATGGATCCAGCTCAGGGCAAGGATTGGAGATAGTCAGGGCTGCTGTGAAGAAGGGAAAGGGGGTGGGTGCTTACACTGTACATCTGCGGATAGTCCTGGAACTGAGGCCAAGTATTTGCACAGCTCAACTATCTTCAGGCTATGACAGTTAGAAATATCTGGCCTGCTTAATTAGCTAGTTAAGAAGCTACAAAAGTCCACGGAGGCGTTTCTGTACGGTTTCAGGTGCTTGGGTTAATTTCTTTGACAGTCGCCTTCTGGATCCAGTCTTAGAAAAAGGAGGGTTTTTGATCTGTTTATTTAAAATGCAGAGATTTGTCTAGAATGTTAGCTGAGGTCTTAAAGGTCTGTATGTTCTATTTTAAGATCTATCTACATCAAGACAATTTCATTGAGTGGACAAGTGGTTGAAATAATTTTTCTTTGTATTATAGACTGTCTATATAGTAAAGGGATTACAATGGAAAGATTTGGCACAATGACTGAGGGCTGGGGACATACAATCTCACTTCTGAGCTAGAAAGTCAAAGCAGCTTTGTGCTTCCAGCCAGTTACTGAGTTTGAATCTAGATCATCTATCTGTCTGTCTGTCTGTTTAGATGTCTATCAGAACCACACAGAGAAATGTATATGAAAAGTGAACAGTTTACCACTACAAAAAGGTATGGAAATGCCTCTTCCTGCCTCCAGTAAATAATGCAGGAAAACATTTGTTATGAGTTAGCAAGAGAAGCTTTGCAGACCAGGCTGGCCTCCAACACACAGATCTGTCTGTCTCTGCCTCTCGGGTGCTGGGATTAAAGGAGAGAGAGACAGACACACACACACAGAGAGAGAGAGAGAGAGAGAGAGAGAGAGAGAGAGAGAGAGAGAGAGAAAGGGAGGGAAGGAGGGAGAAAGAGAGAGAGAGAGAGAAGCAGAGGCATCAGAGGGGAGCAATTACCTCAGGCATGGCCAAGGTTGGCTGTGCAGCCTCCATTGTTAACCCTTCATTTTCCCTGTCTGTGACAGGGCCTGCAGAAGGTCATCTAAGTGGTGCTGGACTTGTTTCCATATAACTATAACTTCAGCTATTTGACCCACTGAAACAGGAGGATCATAAGCTCAAAGACAGCCTGAGCAACTTAGTAAAACTGTGTCTCAAAATAGAAAGTAAAATGTGCTGAGGATGTAATGGGGCACTGTGCGATAGGGTTCGGTAATCACGACACAGCTTTTGATGGAATAGTGTCCCACTCATACACAAGGAAACCAGTATGCATTTATATTTGCCCGGGCATCATTCCTCACTTACAGGCTCCTTTTAAGGGTATGGAAGCTCTCTTGGATAGAAAACCTGAGGACAAGATTTCTAAAACCTAGTCTGCCTTAGATACAACCCATGTAAGCATAAATGAATGCATGCTTGAAAGTGCTGTGCTGATAACAACATAGAGATTTAAATTTTCTGCCAATCCTTATCCTGTTATTTTCAGTGGCTTTGCAATCTTAATCGTGATTGCATGTATGTTTTGACAACTTTCCACCAAAGGCATAGTTTTTTTTTTTTATATATATAAATGTCTGAATTAAATATCCAGCTCTTTTCAAGTTAGCTGAGTTAACATTTAAGTGGTTCTGATTAACCTGGCTGTGTTCATTTGCTCCTAAATACTCTGCTGCAGAGTCATCTCCCTTTGCATAAACTGATTTGGGAGTGTAGCCCTAGGAAACATAATTTTCTAAATAGCTAAGAGCACCGTGCCCAGTGTGCTCCCTTGAAACTGAATGTGTAAGATTCAGCCTCCCTGCCTTGCTCAGCTCTCAGGTGGTACAGAGGGAAATTGGAACCAAACTATCACATTCTACATTGATGGACAAAGCCAGAGCTGATGAAGTGAGGACTGTGAGGGGTGTGAGGTCGGGAGGTCAGGGTGGGAGCGATGGCTATGATGGAATGTGCAGGGCTCAGGTTAGAATTTGAAAAGCTTTGAGTACAGGCAGTTTTGTCCACAGCAGCATGTTGTCATGCTGCCCTCTGGCTACATCTAGCAATAAGAGAAAGGACTCCTAATAAACAGTGCAAATCTTTGTGAGCACATCTTTCTGAAACCATAAGGAACAAGGGTCCCATCTGCTGAAGATGGACATTCTGGACACGTCACATGCTAGCCATGTATGATGTTGTTCTATTTGGAAAAATACTGAGATTTTAAAATTGTACAGTCACTGGGTCATATTGGGTCATTGAGCTGCAATTTTTTGATGAGTAACTACTATAAGCATGGATCCTAGTTTCACTTTTGTTTCTGTGTATATACTTTTTTAAAAGCAACTTAGGAAATAAAGGTACAGTTCCATGCTGTGCCCATCACTGAGGGGAAATTAAGGCTAGGTTTCAAATACATAGTCAGAACATACCCACAGTAAAGATCATAGAGAAACAAATAGATCCTTGCTTGGTAATTTACTTGTTCTCAGCTAGAGTTCTTTGCTTTTATATGGTTCTAGACTTAGCCTAAGGGACAATGCTGCCCACAGTGGGCATTTAAGACAATTACCCCAGAAACATGTCCACTGGCCGATGTGATCTAGACAATTGAGGCTTTATTCTCAGGTGGTTCTTTCTTTATTCCAGCCTGCTAATTAAAAGTAACTATCACAGCATAGTTGAGAATGAGGACCATATCCTGCTTTCAAGAATTTTGTGGTCTGCTAGAGAATATAAAAAACTGTAATAGTTATACAGAATGCAGTAAGTACATAAATTAGATATGAAATGAGTTCTTAATGGGAGATATAGTTATTATTCCTAGCAACAGTGACTGGGACTGTCTAATCTTCCCTAGCTTGAATGTGTTACCTGAGTTTTCAGTTCTTATAAAGGTTATTTATATGTAACTGAGACATCTTAATTATGCTATATGAGATCCCCACCCACCTCTCTCCCTGCATACAAAAACATTAGTCTGTGTTCCTCACTGGCCATCTTCCTCTGTAAGAGAACATAAATAAAATTATAAAACTGGACAGGAAGGCATTTTCAATCTCTACCCCACCTTTCCCTCTTTGACCTCTCCTGTAGAGTCAATCCTATGGCTTCACTCATGTGTGTGGATTCCTTCCCAAATCTACTCTCAGGCACACTAGTTGAGATCAACAGTTGCTCAGCTTTACTCCAGGAGCTTCCTGACCATGTTATCTCTTTTATATTCTTATTTTCCATTAGTGAAAACAAATATCTGGGGTTACCTGCAAATGTTCCTGTTACAACTGGTATAATTGTTAGCAATGGCATTTCTATCCCTCTTAGTCAAGACTTGCTTTGGAAAATAAATCATGATTACTCAGCTTCTGTTCTCTCCTTTGCACCAGAATGACCTTTCCAAAATTTAGTTAACACTGCTCTCCATCTTCATGTGTCAGTACACTTATCACCTTTGTCACACTTACCCCTGCTCAGTAATTATTGGGTTTATCTACTTGTTTTCTGGATCATGGTATCCACCTTCTATATTCCCATTCCTGTTACTTTTCATTCCCCTGGGGCTGGAACGTGCTTGACTTATTCATTGCTTGGCTCCGTAGTGTCTATGCCTTACTAGGAACTAAATGATTATCAGTAAATAGTTAACACAGTGTATTAGTTACTTTTCTGTTACTGTGATAAAATTTCATGTCCAAAGGCAACTTAAGGATGAGAGAAATTATCTCAGCCTAATCTTCCAGAACGACAAGAGCCCATTGTTTTAGGGCAACAGAATACCAGCAAGCAGCAGACAGTGCAGCAGAAACAGGAAGTTGAAAGACCACATCTTTAACTCCAAAAAGGAAACAGATCGTTAACTGGAACTGGGGCAAGGCGTTAAGCTCTCAGAATTCAGGGCTAGAAAGATGACTCAAAGGTTAAGAGCTACTCTTTCAGAGGACCCTGCTTCTATTCCCAGCACACATACAACAGCTCACACCTTGGTGTAACTCCAGTCTCAGGGCATCAGATACCATCTTCTGGTCTCTTTGGACACTGTACACATTTAGTGCACATACATGCAATACAGGTAAAACACAAACCCATGAACTAAAGGCTAACACAGGTCTCAGCGCTCACCTCTAGTGGTGTACTTCCTTCAGCAAGCATGCGTCTTCCCCATAACCTCTCCAAGCAGTATCACCACTGTGGGCCAAGTCTCCAAAGGCTTGGAGATCATGTGGGAGACTCCACTTTGAAACTACTACATCCTGTTACTACATCCTGTTCTCTGACATAAAAAGTCCAGAAGACTCAGTCAACCTTGCCCCGTTATCCACATCTACCCTGGTTCCTCAGTTTGTACAATTTATAAACAAAAATTTTAAATTTGTGTTTAAAGGTTAGAAAAATTGGAATATGTGACTGAGTCCTGTGTTATACATAAAATCCAATAACTTAATTGTCTGACCCATTGGAAATTCTGACCAATCCATGCCCCTCATAAAGGCCATGCCAATTAGACCTCCAAGAGAGCAGAAGATAAGGCTAAAGCTGACAGAATCAAAGGCATGGATAGGTGCTTTAAGTCTTTGCAGAAATACACTCAACTACCATTTGAAGGAAGGCAGCACAATTCAAGCCCCAAACAACCTTCACAATCTATCAAGCATGCTATAGATTTAACACTTGACATCACATTGCTGGATTTCACGCATGTGCCCATTTTGACAGCACTCAGCAGAAAACAACAGAAACGTTCAACTGATAAAATACAGCAAGAGGCTGGTCAACTACATTTGAGACAACCAATTCACTTCTTGAACTGTTCCAGCCAGTTTCATTGGAAGGTAAGTATGGTCATTTGTTTTCTCATTGCCAGCATTTAGTTTTGTATTGCAAGAAAAACACTGATCAGTTTCAGTAGACGCCATATGATCTGCAATGCCCAAATATTAAGTTTTTCATTGTTTGAGAAAACTTATTAGGAAAACAGTACTATAGGATAACTTACATGTTAGAATTAAAAATATGCGAGAATACGACATGGCACTGCCAAGGCAGCCATCAACTCACAGCAATTGTTTTTGCCTGCACAAGGCCTACACAATATCAAGCTAGTCAGAAGCCAACCTAGATAGAGGAAGGGTTCCCAAGATCCACGCCTGTCATAGGAGCAATTGACAGTTGATGGCTGAGAAGAGCTGCTGTTAGGTTGCTCAGCCCTCACTGAGTATATGGGCAGTACTTACTGCACTCGGGAGTGATTAGTATTAGTTATTAGTATTAGTTATTCATGCGTTCAGGAAGAAACCGGGAAGGAGAAATGGTGGGGAGATTAGAAGCAGGTTGTAGTGGATGGATGCATCAATATATATTCTACAAATGAATGAAAGACTCAAAGAATGGAGAATATTACTTTTTAAAAAAATACCTCAACTCCAACTCAGACAAAAGAATTAAAGTACTCCTAGGATTTAAAGTAATTGTTCCAAATATCAAAGACCTCACAGGGAGGTACCAACATGAGTTCACAGAAGAGAAACTTAGAAAACCAAGTGACATCTGCAAACTGGAGCTAACCCAAGATGCTGGAACTGAAATTACAATGTGTGACAAGCAGAACGTAGAATATTGAACGAAGAAATCCATAAGTGTGAAGACAGAACAGAGCAGCAAAGCTGAGAAAAACAGGAAAGAGTGAAGATGGGAAAGGATTGGAAATCCCAAACACTGGTAATCATACAATAAACATTTCTGCACATTAAAAAATGTTGCTCCTAATAATATGTATCCATTACAGCAAAAATTAATTGGATTTTCAACTGAAAATAAGAGAGAAAATGAAATAGAAAAAAAAGTTAAAGAAATAAAATATAACAGTTTCTAAATTTGATGAAAGTAATAACCCACTGGATAATATAGCAAAATAAGCAATACACAATTAAAAAAACTATTTAAGAGCATTGTAAAGAACTTCCCTGGACCAGGGATGTAATTCAATTGATACAGTACTTGCCTAGCATGAACGGAAGCCCAGGTTTGATCCCAGCATTGGGTAAAAACCATGTGTTGTGGAGCATACCTGCAATCCCAGCACAGTGGGGATAGAAACAAGAAGATGGGGAGATGAAGTTCATCCTCAACTACATTTCAGGTTCAAAGCCAGCCTGGTATGCAAAAGACCCTGTCTCAAAAACCAAATAATGAAACAAAACAAGCTCTAGGTCACCAATAACAAAATGACTGAACAAGTCTCCTTTGGGAAAGTGTTCACAGTCTATTCTGTGGCACTACCTTGAACAGGGATAACTGCCCCACGGAGCTTGTCCTAGCAGACATTGTAAGAGCATCTAGATGCCACATGGTAAGGCTGAGAATGGCAAAAGGGACTGGAACTGTTGCTTATCCAGTGCCACTAAAGCAGGGTTCAATGATTAGAAGGAGGAGGGAGAGAGTATAGATAAGTGAATACAGTTGGATGAGAGAGAAAGAGAGAGACCAGAAGCAGAGCAAAGTGAGTCACCACATGTACAGAGAACACACCAGAAATGGTCATAACATGGTTCTGTGGGACCAGAGCTCTGGGTTAGTCCCACTGCAGATCAGTGAGTCAGGTTCTATTTACTTCAAGGGGGTAAACTACAGGAATCATGTGTGTCTGAGTGGCTGCGATGAGTCATGCCCTATGCTTGATTGTATCCTCAGTCTTCCCTGGATACCAGCAGTGAATGTCCATCACCTCACAAAGTAAAGCCTTCAGATGCAAGAGGTGAGTTTTAATAAGCGGTTATCTATAAAGCACTGGGAGTTTGCCACAAGGAAACAAGGAGGGAGCTTGGAAAGGAGGATAATTGGAGTAGTAACATCCTGGGTCACTGTGGCTTTGCATACCTGGTTAAAACGAGTGCTAAAAATTTGACAGTGTCTCATTTATCCCTTCCCAGTATTATTAAAAAAAATGATGGAAACAAAACACACGTAAAACTCAAGTTTCTGGGGAAAACAAAACCCAAAAAACCAAAACACTTATTCTTGCCTGTGTTGTATTGCTCCTCAGACTCTTGATCTTGGCCTTCCTCAGCCTTGTATTTCAGAGCTGTGTCTCTGAAGGCACCTTGCTGACAACAGTTGTGTTCAAGGGGATAGCCTTGTGTTCCTGAGGTGATGGTAGTCAGACACTTTCACAAAGGACTTGATCTTTGGTTTCTTGGTGCTTTTGTTCTCACACATGGTAGCTGTCAATATTGGGGGTTAGTGGTTATTTCCAGCAATCAGTATGAAGGAAGAGTACAGCTACAGGATAAGAGCGGGAGGGTCAAGCAACAGCATCCTCTAGTTTCTTATAGTGGGGACACAGAGTACTAGGGACCCCTCTGGGAATTTCTTCAGGAATATTTCTTCAGATATACCTAGAATTTTCTGCCCAGAAATCCCTTCAGGGTCCTTTAGAGCTTGAGCTCTGGAGAGATTATTTTTCTAAGCAAGTTGTTCACACTCCCATGTGGGGAGGTCTTGGCATGGTGAATTGCTTCAAAAGGTATCTGTGATCCTCCCCATTGGACCACCCAGGGTAAATGATGCTCTGCAGACTGCAGTGAATCTGACATGATGAATTTTCGTAAGAGAGTCAGAATGGGAATTCCAGCCTTCTGTAGGTGGCACAGACAGTGCATATATTAGCACTGAGAGCACACAGAGTCTCAGAGATGAACTAATCTGTGAATAACTGTGCCATTTGTAATAGCATAAACAGGGGCTTAATGGGGAGATGGTGCAGGGGAATGAGGTATTCGCAACCTGTCATCATATTAGTACAGTGATCAAATTTGTGACCAAGCTCCTGAGCAAACACTGGGTATCAAGTGTGTGTCTTCCTGCTATAATTTGTGCTGTGTTAGGAGCATTGCACCATATTAGTGACTTTAAAATGTTTTTAAAATAGTATCTCTCGGGTTGACAGAAATGGAATGTTCTAGAGTTGTACGACTATTAGTCATATTAAACTCAGCCTGTTAGCAGCTTTCCCTTGCACTGATACTTAAATGAGGTTTTAATATAAACAAAATGTACTTCTGAAATGTGCTTCCAGCTACAACCAATTTCTCCCAGTCCATTAGCTACTTTGCATTCCTTTTAAGAAACCCAAGCTTGAGCTTTTATTGAGGAGCCAACGTATTTGTTCAACTCATTAATTCAACTGGAGAGAAAGTAAACACAAGGGGCTGGGATGCTTCTGTAGTTAGATTGTGACCCAGAAATCCTGGCATGAGCACCACCACCCCTAGGATGAGACTGCATCTTTACAAAGTTTGCTACTTGTATCTGTCTGTACTACTTGACCAATGGAGGAGGCTAGACTGTCTACTCTTCCTGCCTTCTGTCTTTCCTCCTTGAGTTTTAAGCATCTCAGCTTTCCAGAGAAACAGGAAAAAACAATGAGGTCTGGCATTTGGTATCCACCCCACCACACAGAGATTTATGGTACCTTGAAGCTGAGGTAGGGTTGTCAGTGAGAAGAGAACTAATCCAGGTACAGTAGGAATTATCAAGTGGCTTGGGTCTTGCCTCTAAGTGCTCACATGGACATCCTCACGGAAGGAGTTTGTGAACCTAGTAGATAGCAGGTTAGAAATAACTTCTCTCACACTTGAGCTAAGTGGTATAAAGCAAAGGCATGAAACTAACATACTAAATCACTGAAGTCTGAAATTAAGGATTCAGCAGGCTATGCTCATACTGACAGCTCCAGGGAAGGATACTACATTATGTATCTAAGCTTCAGATGATGGCCATAGTCTCTGGCTTTCTCTAGACTAGGTCCACTCAAATGGCATTCTCCTTGTGGTATGTTGTAACTTGGTCTTTCCTCAGCAAATCTGTAGCTCGATTAAAAAAAAAATCTCTTTTAATAAGGACATCAGTCATTAGGTCACATCTTACTGACTATATTTTAATTTGATTGCTTTTGTAAAGACGCAGTTTCCAAATGAGGTCACGTTCAGGGACGCTAAGAGTTTGGGTTAAGCATATTCTAGGGACTGCACACTTTCAGTTGTCACAGGCTGAGTTCTCTCTTTATTTATTATTGACTGCAGTAGACATCCTGCATTGTATGCGTGTGGCTCCCCACGTCCCAGGAGATAGCATTTATTATCTTTGAGAGGGGCAAACAGTATTTGCCCAAGAATTTAACCCTGTAAAAGCCCCACCGTGAGCTTCAGTCTGCCTCCCGGACCAAGGGGAGGAAGAAGCAAAGGTTGGGTTGGAATCCTAAATCCTTCACCTCCTTCCTTAGTCATAGCAAAGCAATTTATCTGTTGAGAAATGAGCAAGGAGAAAGAAAAGTGAGGTACTGGAAGTTAGAACAATTGACCAAAAAATTACATTACATCATATGAGATATCCAACATATGTTTGCTAATGAACTATAGTGATGAGACACTAGAATTGAAGACAAAAATAGGTGGGCATTCTTGTTCTAGGTGCTTCAGGGCTATAGAGCCAACCTTTCAGTTCACATCTATATGAAAAAGAAATTAACATTATTTTAATTACTTCTAATCTCTCTCTTCTCTGTCTCTGTGTATGTGAGAGAGAGGAAGAAAGAGAGAGAGAGAGAGAGAGAACATATGTGTAATTGTCATTGTGGCATGTGCATCCCACAGTACTCATGTGAAAGTCTGAGGATAACCTCAAGCCATGGTCCAATGATTACCATTTTCCACCTTGTTTGGGACAAAATTCTCTAATTTGTTCCCTATGTTTTATACACCAAGCTAGCTGACCTAGGCACTTCTAGGAATTCTCTTAGCTCCTCCTCTCATCTCACCACAGAAACACTGCCCTTACAGAAATGAGTTACAGGGCCTGTTTTAATTTAATTTATATATTTATTTGTTACAATTTCTTCACTTTTTATCCCCACTGCAGCCCCTTCCCTCATCTCCTCCCAGTCCTACCCACCCTCCCTCTTCTCCCCTTATGCCCTTACCCTAGTCCCCTGATAGGGGAGGACCTCCTCCCCTTCTATCTGACTCTGGCCAATCAGGTCTAATCAGGACTGGCTGCATCATCTTCCTCTGTGGCCTGGCAAGGTCCCACAAGGGGACATGATCAAAGAGCTAGCCACTGAGTTCATATCAGGGACAGCCCCTGCACTTCTTACTAGAAAATTGAGCAGCCAATGGGCTTCCTTTGAACAGCAGGACTAGGTCCTCTCCATGAATCGTCCTTAGTTGGAGCAATGTCTGGTTTTATGTAGGTTTCTGGGATTTATGTAGGTTTAGAGGATTAAAACTCAGGTCCTCATGCTTGCACAGAAAACAATTTAACTACTAAACCATCTCCAGGGGTCAGTAATGATTACTTTTTTAATTTAATTTAATTTTTTATTATTAGTTACATTTTATTAACTCTGTATTCCTGTTCCCTTATTCCCTCCCAATTCCACCCTCCCTTCCCTATCTCCTCCCTGCCCCTTTCCAAGTCCACTGATTAGGGAGGACCTCCTCCCCTTTCATCTGACCTTGTTTTATCAGGTATCTCCAGAGTCCTCCTCTGTGGCCTCGAAGGACTGCTCCTCCCTTGGGGGGTGGGGAGGTCAAAGAGCCTGCCATTGAGTTCCTGTCAGAAATAGTCCCTGTTCCCCTTACTATGGGAAACCTTGGTTACTGAGCTACCATGGGCTACATCGGAGCAGAGGTTCTAGGTTATATCTATACATGGTCCTTGGTGGAGTGTCACTGCTGTTAATGCATGTGCTTTCTCAGGTGCTTACTCTGTGCTATGTGATGTGCCCATGCTGTGCATGTGTCATGGTATCAAATAGCAGCTGTAAGATATGAAAACAAGCTTTCCCATTGTATCAGTGGTGTGCAAGGACCTTCATGAACACATTTAGAACTATACAGTTGTTGTATATTGGAGAATTATGATCAGGCCTTTGAACCCTCTTCCCTTCTCTACCCCAACACAGATATATATGTTTACTGTTAAGCCAGGTAAGTGGACACCTGCTTACTGTCCATCAGGCCTGACTGCATCTGAATCCCGCAGATTGAAAATGTCCAGAAAGGTGTCCTAAGAAAAGACAGTGCTGGGGCTGGAGAGATGGCTCAGCAGTTAATAACACTGACAGCTCTTCCAGAGGACCCATGTTCAATTCCCAGCATCCATATGGCAGCTCACAACTGTCTGGAACTCCAAGACACCCTCACATAGACATTAATGTTGGCAAAATACCAATGTACATAAAAAAATTAAAAAAAAACAGTATATGAGGAGAGGCAAGAGGATATGGACACTGCTAGGTTCAGCTAGCCAACACACACCCATTGCACCTAAGTAGGTTCTGATGTCACTGTCTCCCTTGAATCTCACCATGCAGCACAGACCCTCAGTGTAGAAGACATTCTGCAACTCAGGATCTTTCTGTTACCAACTTCAAGTTGTAAATACTTTGAGAATTTGTTGGCAGTACCCCATCTCTTTCTCTCTATATAAAGGAAAATAAAATGGCATCGTGAATAAGTACCACATAAAGACATTTGCATTCATAGCAAGTAGAACAAGGGCTCTCTCTGACATGAACTCTGTTGCCCACTTTTGGATCACTCTCCCCAAGCTGGGATGCCTTGTTGGGCCTCGGTATAAGAGGATGCACTTAGTCCTAGTGTGTCTTGATGTGCCTGTGTAGGGTATGGGAGTAGGTGCCCATTTTCTGAGGAAAAGAAGGTGGGACTGGGAGGAGAGTAGGGCAGATAGCAATGTAAAGTGAATTTAAAAAAAGATAGACAATTCAAAGTACAAGGAATGTGAAAAGTAGGATAGTAAACTTCCCAGTGAGACAAGAAGAAGACCTTTGGGTATATAAGATATTCAAATTATTGATGAGGATGTAGGTTACAAAAGGAGTGTGTGTGCATCTGTGTGAGAGTGTATGCGTGTGTGTCCGTGTGAAAATGAACATTTAGGATTAGACAAGTAGTATCAGAGAGATGGCTTGGTTGTTAAGAGTACTTGTTCTTCCAGAAGACCTGCATTCCATTCCCGGTGCCTAAGGCAGCTCACAACTGCCTTAACTCCAGCTCCCGGGGCTTTAATGCCCTCTCCTGGTTTCTATGGCTAACTACATGCACATATGTGCTGGTAGGCACACACACACACACACACACACACACACACACACACACACACACAGAGGCATATATACTATACTAAACAACAACAACAGAGATTAGTGAACTTCCTAAAATTGTGGTTGGCAGGGTTGGCAGTGACAGGGGATTGGAGAGTCATTGTTAACATAGTACAGAATTTACCATTTGCATGATGAAGACCAAGAGAGGTCTGGGTGTAGATAATGGTAATGCTTGCATGATAATAAGTATCTGAAATACAGCTGAAGTATACACCTACATGGTTAGAATGTTAATTTTATGTTATATATATTTCACCATAATTAAAAAAATATAGTGTACTTACAACACTGAAAATTCAAAAGCAAAAGTGGGTAGGTTATACTAATATTCAGTGTTCTCTTGATTTGGAAGTCACTGCCAGGGTTGATTTGACCTGTGATAATTGCATGCCAGCTAAGCAAACAGTGATAGAGGATGCTGAGTGTAAAATACCAGTCAGCCATTAGTGAACCCTGGTGAATAAATGAACCATCTTCTTCCAGTGACTTATCCATCAACCTCTTCTTTCTTCTCACTCAAAATTCCTGGCATGCCTCTACCTGGGAAAGCTCAAATCACTATGTATTCCATGTCAAAGCAAAGTCTGTTTGTATTGAGTCTAACAGAGCTTTGTTTCTCCAGGAAGAGACAAGGTGGACCTCCCTACTTGTTTTGTAAGTTCTGAATCACCATTTAAGGTTCCTGTCTTGTTCAGAGCCGGCTCAACGATTTGTTCTCTAGATGCCTTTGATCCCGGTTCATGTTCTCCTGGGCAACAATACAGCATCATTCCACCTAGCTGCATGCCAATACTTGGCAGCTGGCCACCATGCAGACTGTTGGTGTGAGGACAAAATTTATATCATAGATTACACTGCTTCATTAGGATTCTGAATCTCTGTCTGGTCTAACACAATGCTGTTGATTGCTTGGAAGACCTCAACAAGTGTTTGAATGGCTGTATCGTCCTCACTTGGCTTCAAGTGATAAGGAGGCCATAAGCGATGGTCATTAGCCAGGGAAGGACTGTTTCCTAGACCAGTTGTCTCACTGGTTCCCCAGTAGTGGTGGGTGAGACGCAGATCTCACCCTGTCATGACACGGGTCTCATTCTGCTCTCTCTCTTTTTACTACATCCTCAGCTCTTGCCAACAGCTGACTCCAGCCATCCTGGCCTATTGAAAAACAGAACATGGATATCATGTGCATTCTCTGAACACAGTTTATACCCTCTACTGGGTCACTATAAACTTGGCCAATCCTTGTGAGGAGGCCAAAATAGAGGATGTTCATTGCTCTAGAGAAATAACCTCCAATCAAGGCTAGAAAGCAAAAATTAAAAAAAAAAAAAAAAAAAAAAAAAACACAAAAAAACATCCATTTTTCTATATACCTAGCTTCTTTTTACTTTTATTTTGAGATGGGGTCTTATAAAGTTACTTAGGCTGGCCCAGAACTTACTCTGTAGCCCAGGCTGGACTTGAACTTGTAATCTTATGGGCAAGGATTACAGTCTTGAACCAGCAAGTCTGACTCAAAGCATATTACATCAAGTTCCCCACACTGATTAAACAGTCTCTGAAATCATTTTCCACATTCATACAGTGAACAGTAAGCTCTTTAATAAAGACTTTCATGAAGTTCAAATTCTGATGCCGATTGTGTAGGATTCAACACTTCACAGTGGTATTCAATTTCTATAGCAGATTAGAAGCCTCTCACACAGACCAGCCAACAGCCTCTTAATCAGTGTTTGGGTAAGCCATCACTCTGCAATTGATTAATTATTCCACTGAGCTGATAACTGATAACTGGATTAATTATTTTTAAATAACTCCTGTGTGAGCATGAGAATAAAGAGCTTTGAGAGCACCCACGAAAACAGCAGCTTTTATCCCACCCGCCTTGCAGCCAATGGGGAGAAATGGTTCCAAATAGAATATCTGCATATGTTTACTTTGTTATTAAAATCACTTAAGAAAAGAAGCTTTGGAGGTAGCAGTGAATAGAATGTTATTCTCCTCCTTTCAGGGAATGAGGTCTGAGGAATTGATTGGGTCATCAATTCCATTCTGAGCAGAATTTCAAACATGGACAGCGTTTGCAGACACCCCCTGAGGGGGCAGCACGCTGAAGGTTCTGTTTGGTTTGTTAACGTTTGGACTGGAGAGTATGGGCAGAGCAACACCTCGACAACTTGATTTATGGGCAACAGCTGCCTCCTGCTTGTGTCACAGTGATAAACCACCTCGCCATCTTGGGTAGAATTTCATCTCTAGCAGAGGGACCACATGTTCAAGCAGGTGGAAGGAAAGTGTACACCCTAACAGGCAGAGGAAGCAGAGGCAGGGGCTCAGTGTGGGCTAAGTGAAGCCCAAGGTTCAATGGAAAAAAAAACAGAAAGCAGAAGGTGCCAATCACCCCATCCGAGTTCGGGGCGCCAAGGGGGCAGGTCTCCACTGCTGCAGCCATCTTTCCATATTGGTTGTCTCAAGGCTTGTAGCATAGCTCAGCCTATTGACTTACATATGATTATGCCTGCTTTCGTTTGATTCATTTTGAATCCTACCTGTCATCCTACCCATGAGACGGATTCTTTATGTTTTCTCATACTTTTTTTTGCTTGGGATATTTCAAGAGTGTGGGAGCTGCATGGTTCTGTGATGGTTAGTATTGGTTACCTACTGGATTAGAACGAGAGGTACACATTCACTTTTGGCATGTCCATGTGGGTGTTCCAAAAAGCCACATCAGCTGAGGTGAGGCAACTTGCCCTAAATGTGGGTAGCTCTGAATACTAGGCTGGGAGCTAGAGAAAGGAGGGAACCTGGGAGCACAGGCTTCCTTTTTTCTCTTCCTGGCCACCATGAAGTAGGTAGGAGGTTTCTGTCATGCCCTTCCACTGCAAGGGTTGTAATAGTTTCTCTCATTGCAGTAAGAAAAATACCTGACAAAAGCAACTTAAGGAAACAAGGCTTTGCTTTGGCTCACAATTTGAGGGTATAGCTCATGAGAAAGGCAGCATGACAGAGAGAGATGAAGCAGCTGGTCTTACTGCATCAGAAAGCAGAGAGGGATGAACCCACAAGCCCGCTTGCTTTCTCCTTTTTCTTCTGTCTGAGATGTTAGCTCATGGAACGGTGCTGGCCGCAGTTACAGCAATTCTTCCCTATTCAGTTAACCTATTCTAGAATACTTCTTCAGGCATTCCCAGGAGCTTGTCTCTTCTGTGATTCTGATCCTGTCAGGAGGAAAATCAATAAATCATCGCAAGGGGCTGCCACAGCACAGGCCCAGAAACAATCCTCTCAGCACCCTTGAAAGGAAGTCACAAATGGTGCCTATTCCATTAAGCTATTTATGTAGATATTTCATCACAGTAACACCTAGGTATCAGTAAGGCATTGAGTATTGGGCCATAACTCATGGTTGCCATGGAGATATCATCTTGACTTGGTGGTCCCATTGCTACTCTGGCATTCTTGTGCTGATGACTCCACTTTTAAGATGAGCATCCCTAGGGGTAGCAGGTAGCCATCTCCTGGGGATCCAGGAATGTCTGTCTACTTATAGTCTTCATTGTTTCTTTGTTCTACCTGTGATCTCTTCTACATGTTCTCAAAAGAACTTAAAGTATCACTGTCCCTAATCTTGCCTATAGACATCTGATTCAAGGTTCTAGGGCACAGAAACATAGAAAACTTAAGAAAGTAAATGGTGAATGAGCAAGACATGGTATAATAATTTCAAAGTATACAAGGAGTTGTGAGCAATAAAATAAAATTGAAGTTCAAGAATATTCGAATACAGTTAAAGAAAACACATTATTTTTCATCAGTGTACCATATCTATCTACTTAAAAGCACAACTAGATGGATTGCTGTGTAGATGCAAATAGAGATAAATTGATGGATAGATAAAAAGATGATAAATAGGCAGGTAGACAGACAGACAGATAAAATCTGATAGGATCTAGGGAGTCTGAAGGAAAGTTTATAATTGTGCTATATGGAGTCCACATTTAAAGTGGTGTGTTTGTATGTATGTATGAGCTCACATCCCAGATCATCTCAAAATTCTACAGACTTAACTACTTTCAAGGCCAGATTCCTAGAAAACTCTGTGACAATACCTGATCTGGAGCAATTGGGAGGAGCACACATCGTCCATTAAGATTATTCAGTTCTTGGCAGGTTCTGTGGGCAGGTGACCCCAAGTATCAGCCTGTTGCCACACTTGTGAAAAGTCAACCAGGCATCACTGGGTGCCTTATGTTTCTGAAGAGTGCATACAGACTTTCTTTTGAAGTGTTATGGGTGTTTAAATATTGACAATCTAATTCTCTCTCTCTCTCTCTCTCTCTCTCTCTATATATATATATATATATATATATATATATATATATATATATATATTCTGCCCCTAAAAATATGCCTTCAGGGTGTTTGTGGCCCAGTGATTTGATTGTCTGTGGTCTTCCTCACAGCCACTGCCATCCAGTACCTCCAGAGAGATGGAGCACAGTGGGTTCAAGAAAAGATGGAGAACTGACACCTGAACTCATACATTCAAGAAGCAAAGGAATGAGATATTTTGAATATTTTCCCCATGTTTACCTCAAGTATAAGAGTTTAGGGCACATAGAAAACTTGTGTTCATGTACAGTGGGGAATCTCCATAAAAAGCAGTAACAGGGTAGAAGATCTCCTTATCTTGTTACATTGTCTTATTACATTTATGTATGTGTGTGTGTTTAAATGTGGAGAAGAGGACAACTTGCAAGAATCAGTTCTCTTCTCCCATCATGTGGGCCTCAAGGATCAAATCAGGTCTCAGGGGATGTGTTTTTGCCCATCTTGGCCGTCTTCCATTACTCTTCATAAAGATAATGACAGAGTCTATACAATAGAGCCTCACATGATGACTAACTCTTCTAATTGGCTTGGAATGTCCTGGTTTACACATTGGCTATCCTGCAACTGAGGAACTCTAGTCCACATAGGGTACTTAGGCATTTTTCTGTCCATGGTATATACTATGCTTGGAAGACATGAATATTGCAGGCACAAATAGATTCATGAATATGTGTGAATTGCAAGTGTGTGTGTGTGTGTGTGTGTGTGTGTGTAGGTGCATAGTGTGTGTGTGTGCACATATATTCGCATGTGTGAGGGGAGAGGTGTCTCAGTGTATGAAGAGGTTAACCTTTGGTGTCTTCATTAGTTATTGTCTCCTTTATAGAGACAAGGTCTCTCAGTTTTAGCTGGAACATGCAGATTTGATAATGCCAGCTGTTTCATCAGCCCCAAGCATCCACGTGTCTTCACCTCCCTTCCCCCAAAATATATAAGAGTGAGCCACCACACCTAGACGTTTGACACAGGTTCTGGGGACCCAGGTAAGGTCCTCTGGTATGTAAGCTTCACTGACCGCTCTATGATTTGCATATTTTCCAGCTGCGGACTTTGTGACTAAGTTCAATTTCTCTGATGTTGTCTGTTGGTCACTATTTTACAAAATGGCATGGTCATTGTTTCTCCCACCTCCTTTGCTATTATACATCTTGATGGCAGTGTCTATGGGATGCATTAACAGGTGCCTCACCACCTGCTCAGCTCTGTAGATGACTCCACAATTTAGTTAATGCACCTTAATTATTTAGGTGACATTTTGCCTTGTGTAGTTTTAAGGAGAAATGCAAATGAATGAGGGATGTACTTCCATGGTTTCCTCTGTATGATACATATAGATGTGAGTAATGACCAAGACTCCACTCAGAGCCCAAGTTCATCCTCAGCCTTTTTCTTAAAGTCTTCCGTGTGTTTTAATATTAATTTCTCCCTTATCCATATATCAATAATTGGGTTCTGCATCAATTAATATGCTGGGCAAATTGTATTCCCCATCCTCTCCTTTACAATGCATTTCAGTAATGGAGATAATTTTCAAGATAAAGTATACAATTTAAAATGGATTTAAAAAGAACAACTAATAAAGGAGAATTGATTCATGGGCAAACATATTTTTTTTGGATAATTTCAGGAAATCTTAGCCGTGCATCTAGCCTGTGGATTTTCTAAGGAGAGCCTGTCAACATGATCAAGTTTTATTCACCCTGCCAAATTTCCCAGGTCTGCAATTGCAAAGGATGAGGGACAAAAAATAATACACACACACACACATGTACACACACAAACACACACATTCACACATACACAGGCATATATATATATATACACCCATACACACATCCATACACATAAGCACGCATACACATGCATGCATGCACACTCCACACACATCAAAATCAGTTCCGCTACTGAGGACATGTGCGTAATTCCTTCCCTTGGTTTGGGAAGTCTAAACATTCGTGCCAGTAAGTCTTAGGAGCTTTCCATTTGCTGAGTGTTGCTGGTGGGGGTTGGCTTTTCTTTTGATTTGATAGACTGGCACACATGCTTTCAAGGCTATTTGTTCTTCTCCCCCTCCCAGATTCCCATACACACCCGGGCGGAGAGCAATGCGAGGCAGACATGGGCAGGCAGCAGCTGCTGCAGCAGGCAAGACCTGCAGCCTCTGAGCCCGCAGTGACACCGTGGAGCCGGTAGATGGCTGTAGACAAGTATGCTGAGCATGTGGTGTGAAGAGGAATGAGTCTGGGGAGGCCTTGACCTAACTGGATGCTGCTTTTATCTGAAGTACATTTAAAGAGATAAAGGGGAAGCCGGGAGAGGCACATGTTCTTTTCTCTGCAGCTGGAGCTTTACTTTGAGTTAAAAAAAAAAAAGAAAGAAAGAAAAAAAAAAAAAAAAAACAAAACTCAGAGTCACCAGGTCTGTGCTGATATGCTTGCCTCAGGAGGATCAGCCCTCCCGTAAATTCCTCCAGTAGGGACTTTGGGAATCATCTCCTAGCTGTTAGCCTTTGCTGTAGCACCTGCCTTTAGTGATCATCTGGGCTATTACTGTTATTGTTGTTGTTGCTATTATTATTACTATTATTATCACTCTCACCATTACCAGTTTCAACAGTGCCTGTGTTGCCACTGTTACTCGCTGCCTGAAGTACTTGGATTTGCTCATGAGAGCCACACCAAGAATTCTTACCTAAGCAGTCTTGACTAGAGAGACAAGAAAAGGCAAGAGTTAGGAAGGGAAACGAAGCAGGGGGGGAGGGAGGAGGGGAGGGGAGAGAGAGGAGAGGACAGGAGAAGAGAGGAGAGAGGGAGAGGGAGAGAGAGAGAGAGAGAGAGAGAGAGAGAGAGAGAGAGAGAGAGAGAGAGAGAGAAGCAGGCAGCCCGGAGCAAGTCACTCCACACACGTTGGCACTGAAGGAATGCTGTCCTGATAAACTCATAAACAAGCATAGCAAACCCGGTGTAAGGAAATAAGAGGGACTCTGAGGACTTGGCAGGAAAAGGCAAGAATCTCTACCGAGTGGTTTTTCAGTTTTTCTTCCAGATACTCTTGGTGAAGTGAGGAGACTTCTGTTTGCTGACAGAGCCTTTGATTTCTCTTGCAACATGATGATGTATTTGTGGGTAGGTAGTCTCTCTCTTTCTCTCTCTCTCTCTCTCTCGCTCTTTCTCTCTGTCTTTCTCTGATTAATAAATTGACTTCGGGGATAAAAATTGCAGCCTAGAGTAATCGCATTTCATGTAAGGTGATTATGCCGATGCAGGATAATCTTGCATGGCTACGGTACATGTGCAAGCTTTTCCAGTGGGAGTTAGGCAAGACTTGCTTCATTAGCGCTGAGCTACAATTTTATTTTCACGTGCAAAATGAAACAAAAAATGTGTGTGTGTGTGTGTGTGTGTGTGTGTGTGCTTGCGTGCCCGCACGCGTGCACGCGGGTACATCTGTATGTGTGGAGTGAGGGAATATGTTGCTTTCTTTTTTCTTGAGACATTGATGGTGGTGAATTCAGAGTAAAGAGCAGATCTAGGAATGCCGTTTTCAGCATGGAGCAAATTCTCTCTCACTTGTAGCTGCGTAGAATTTCATTTAATTACAAAGCAGGGTGCTGAGAAAGATGGCTCTGTTTTGGAATGTATATATATTCTCCTGTATGAATACTTATTTCTCATGTTAGATTTGAGTGTGCTAGGTGGTAGCTGAGTGTTTTATTTGCCTTAAGCAGGTGTGTGTTTGTGTGTTTGTGTGTGTGTGTGTGTGCGTGTGTGTATGTGTGTATACATGATGAGAATGCTCTAGCCAAAGGTAGATTTAGATGTACTTTTCCTATCTTATTGATAAATGTATATAATTATTTGTCTAGTACATGGCATTAAATTAAACACAGGAAAGTAGTGGCTTGTTATTATAGATGGCAATATTTAACTGGTGTAGTATTTGGGGGAAAAAAACAGTATCCTATTGAGAATGACTTAGGGAAGTTCCTTATCTTCGGCTGGGAGGACAAATATATACTCTTAGTTTAATCTGACCAAGAAAGGACATGTGTGAAATTTTCACATTTGAAGAACTGAGATTTGCAGGTTTACATTAGAGACACAAGACTCCTAACTTTGTGGGGGGGTGGGGAAAGAAGGGGACATGAGCAAGATAAGTCTGCAAACCTTTATAATAACACTACCATCATTGTTGCTATTGGGATTTGTTGTTCAGCAGACTTGGAAAAAACCTCTTTTTCCCCACCTCTCAGCCACTTTTCTGGTTGAAGTCACAGCCTTGAACTTCTTGCTAGGAAGGAAAGAAAAGGCCTCTTTGCTGGATTTTTCCTTAATCACATGTGTGTGCCCTTTGCTACTGTCTCAGTTGGGTACACCCCTCTGGAACCACATGACTTAGGTACTGTTCAGCTCACTCCCCCCTCCTTTTTTTGGATTTGTCATGTTGTGGAAACTTTAGCTCCCTTTTCCCCGAGTTTTGTATAGTTGAATACAGCCAAGTCTGTCCATTGGAGACCGGCCTTTGTATCATTTTGTGTTAGTTTCTGGAAAAATTTTCTCTTTGAACGTATCTATCTTTAAGAAACATTTAGAAATAGAAAAAGCCAATAAACCTAACAAAGGAAATTTTACCGCTGCTCCCTCCCATGTTCTCTGACGGGTTTGTTGCTGTTACAATTAAAATTTTGAATGTTTGGAAACAATTGACTTTTTAAGTATTAAAAATAAGTCATTCCAGGGAATCACCACCTGAGTCATTCATGAAAGAGCTGTATTAGTGTTTATAAAGAAAAGAGCCTGTTTGGGGGTTTTATTTTATGAATGAATTCCGGTTAATCAATTTTCTTTAAATTCCTTTAGGCTATGCTTGCTTTTAGAGTGACCAACCACTCCTGTGCTCTCACTGCCCCTGAGATGTCACTGACTTTATGTATGGAGTCAGCTGGCTCTTCTGGCCAGGCACATTTGCAAAGCAAAGCAGGGGGAACTGCACAGACTGCCTCAGGACCCACTCACTCCCAGGGTCAAGGCAGAGGGCTTGCTGACTCCTCCAGGTCACTCACTGCCGGGAGTTCTCAGAGCTGTCCCTCTCACTTCTGTTTTCCTCTGTCTGACCCTTGCTTTTGGTTGCCACACATTTTTATTAACTGCATTCATCAAGCTGAAAAGTGGTTGCCACCTGCCTGGCCCTGAACTTCATTTCTCTATTTACATCTTTAATTCTGATTTTTTTGTTGTTGTTGTTTTCATCTTTGCTATACATTAAAAAAAAAAAAAAAAAAGCTCTTTAAATTGGAGCAGCTGGATATGTGCTGTTTAAGGAGATGTGAATTAGCAGACCAGCATGGGTGCCATGGGTGCGGGAGGTTTCAGGGAATTTTTGCTCTTTTCCTTTTTTTCTATTTTTTTTTAACTCCATTTAAAGTGCAGCCTCTACCCCTCGCCTCCCAATCTGTAAATACAATTAGGAGATCATTTTGCTTTAGGAAAATGAACCTCAACTTTAGCAACGTGTGAAGAATCTGCTTTTCTTTCATGGACACAGAGATGAAGATGGGGAGACAAAGAGGGGCAGTTGAGAGAGATCTCAGCTCAGCTTGCTGTCCTCTGTTGATTTGGGATTTGGTTTAAGTTTTCTTTAAGTTCACCTTCCCACCTGCATTCCTGGCATAGGATGCCTGGGCCTCATTCTCAGGAAGACTGAGACCTTCCAGCTGGGGCCTGGAGGAACAGGGTGCCGGTGCGGCATGGTGCACACTCGGACCGTTTTGACCGGAAGCGCAAAGCTTCTTCACATCGCGCGTTAGGAACACACATCCCAGTATGATGAAATTATCTCAGGCCCAGAATCATCCAGCCCTCTGGCTATTTGTATTCCTGGGTTTCTTTAAGAAGCCTTGCCTAAAAGACAGGTAATAGTAGTTGTTTTCCTTGTACTTTATTTTCTTTGGGTGAGGACAAGTTGGTGTTCAGGAAAAAAGAGCTGAGTGTGCTGCTCGTGTGCTAGACTCCCCGATGGCTTCCCAGACGTGGGCTTAGTAGGATGGAGGAGTCTTTCCCAGATGCTTCCTGGATACTTACATTCGCTTCTGTGCTGGTATCAGGTTAGATATAAGAAGATCAGAACTCTTTTTTTCTTTTCTTTTTGTCAGACAGGTCCTCCCTTATCTGTGCAGCCTGGCCTCCAACTGGCCATCCTCCTGTCTCAGCTTCCCAAGTGCTAGGATGACAGGTATATATTATCATAGCTGGGCAGATGCACACTTCTAGATCCACGCAGTGTCCAGCCATGCTGTGGTTATTTTATTCCACCAGAGGCCTCTGGGACACAAACAAACTGCCCCTCGAGTGCTGGGAAGGGCAGGTGGAAATGGAGGCCCCTCATGAAATTCAGAGATAAGATAGCTTAGATCGCTGGTGGTTCTTCAGGTTCTTAACCAGAGGGTCTTCAGTGTGCACTTTGGGAAAAATGGGTGTCTGTTGTTTCATTTCACATTGTTTTTCTTTTCTTTACTTTCTAATAGAAGAACTATTTCTATTTATTTCTTTGTACGTCTCAGTTACATGCCTAATGTCATTCTTCTGTTCTTTAAAACAATTACTGTATTTAATCATTTATTTTGTAGAGGAGTTCTGCCTGCCACAGCACACATGTGGAAGTCAGAGGGGAACCTATGTGAGCCAGCTTTCTCCTTGTAGCATGTGGTTCCTGGGCATAAAGCTCAGGTTGTTAGACTCTGCTTTGCTGTATGTGAGCACCCTTACTGACCAAGCTAGCGTGCCATCCCTATGTATACATATATTAAAAAAATATATATATATATATATATAATATGCACATGAGAGATAACATATGTATTTAATATACAGTGTAAACTTTCATTTTCTTTCTTTTTATTAGTTTCATCAGGTTTGTTGTTGTTGTTTTATCTTTCTGAGATAGGGTCTCACTATGCTTCCCAGCATGCCCTCTTTTCTGTCCCAGGAGACTTTATGAAATTCTCCTGAGTGCCAGACTTGCAAGTGTGTGCTGTAAAACCAGTTACATATTTCTGTCGTGCCATTAATTTTAGTTTTTATGTTGCATGTTATTCTTGACCTTTTAGGAATATTTTTGTTGTATTTTAATTTTAGGGAGCATTCCTTTACAACCATAAATCTGTCCTTAAAATGGAAGGAAAAGGCAACAGGTAAAACATTCCAGAGTGATTGTAATTGGGATCTGGTTGAATCAGATGCAGCATCTGTGCTTTGGCAACTGTAGTCTGGTCATTTACAATGGGGAATCGATTGTAAAACATTGTTCTTCCTGTAAGGCCCTGAGGATCTTCCAGATCGTCACCCTTGGCACAAGAAGGACCTAGCTCTTCAGATCCTGCAAGTGCTGTGAACAAACTTCTCAGGTTGCCTGAGCGACCCATGACGTATCCCACCTTCCTACCCTCTTCTGGATTTCTAGAACCCCTCCTCTGCACTCTTGCTCTTTTTATTTTTATTTTTTCCTGAACATCTATAGCTTCCTCTGGTCTATTCTGTCTGTTCTAGAACTTGTTTATAAGGTGAATGTAGATGACAGGATTTGTACATTCCACATTCTATAGCATGCATAGGTTGCAGGGGTACACTGGACTGATTTTGTGTTCTTTGGTCATTCAGTCTGTTGAATTTAAGCTTCCATAGGGCAGTCACGGCTTGCCTGGATTTCAATGTGGCGGGTTTTTTTTGTTGTTTTGTTTTGTTTTGTTTTTCTGTTTATTTCAAACAAGTAATATATGTGTTTTTTTTTTCTTTCGTTTTAGGAATGAGATATCTCTTTAAAGAATGAGATATTACTGTAATGTTTTTTAACAAATGCATTTTAATAGATTTGCTTCCCTCCCATCTGCCCCACTTCTCTGCCCACTACAAACTCTTGCATAACCCCCGGGTTCTTTACCATTTTCATGTCCCGTCTCTGATTTCCTCTCACCCTATCCTTCTTCGGCATCCATCATTTTTCACTCTCGTAGTGTTCTTTCTACCTTTTTAGAATATTTAGTAATTGCTAAGAAAATGAATAATGCCAATTATTTTAGCTCCTAAAATAGAAATTATCTCAAAATGAAAGCTAGTTGTATTCATAAAGGTAGTTTTCTAAAAACATGTACCTAATCATTATGGTCTCAGCTCAGATGAAGAGCAGGACTGAAGATAAAGGTTAGGCAGCAAACTGCAGTCTGTCAGCAGGGTTGATTATGTGTGTTTGCTTCGCGGGAGGCAGGATGCTATCACATGAAAAGCACATATCAGTGGTAGAGTGCACCTCAGATTCTGATCTGTTAAAGTGTGAAGAACGAGGACATGCACCCCAAAAACAAAAATTCTGTTATGTAACATGCAACCATAGTGTTTCAGAACTAACCTGCTTTTATCAGTTAATATTCTCTGCATTAAATATGGTTGTTTGTTTATTTTATTTTTTTACAACAGCCTCCTTCATTCCAGAGTAGACTTTGATCCAGGCAGTGGATATTCGAAAATTTGCTCAGCTGAGTCTTCAGCTGTAAAATGTTTCTGTTTGCACATTGTAAGTTACTGCTGGGCCTTGGGAGATTGTACAGCTAGTTCAAAACTGGCTAAAATGCTGAGGAGATTACAGTAGAGATTTGACTGTAAATATTTATCACCTGTTGGCTGCAATGCACAAGTTTGCCAATGGTTTGTTTTGGATTTGATACTATATTTTGCCAAATTTGATTTGAGGTTACCTTCCGTTTCAGTTTCCATTCCCACTCTGATGTACTGGTGGCCAATGTGTTGTCTGTTTTCTTCAAGTCTTCAAGTTTTCCAGTTGATTAGTTGAATTTTTTTAAAATTGTGTTAGGCAACTGAAGAAACATATCTGCTTGGGAAAAAATAGCTTTTAATTTTTAATTTAAAAAAAATATTCTTCTCTCAAATATTATATTTCAACCACAGTTATATCCTCTCCTTCCACTCCTCCCAGGCCCTTCCACATCCTCTCTTCCCCCAGATCCACTCTCCTTCCATTTCACTTCAGGAAAGAGCAGGCTTCCCAGAGATATCAACCAATAATAGCATAATAATATGACTAGGCACAAACCCTCATATCAAGGCTGGAAAACTTCAAACCTTTATCCCAAGTTGAAGGTTTCTGTGTTTTCTATGACTGGACAGTCTTGTAGAAAATTCTCCAATGGCACAAGGATGACTACTATTTGCTTCTACTTCACAAATATACTTTTACTGACCTGCCCAGTTCTTTTAGCACTGACGCTTGTTGCTTTGTATCTTTAGTTGAGGGGTAAGGAATGTGGAAACAACAGACTGATGGCTAGAAGGAAGGCGTATCTCACTGCTCTTGACCCTGCAACTTATACTCAGTTCTCCTCTCCAGACTGTATTATCAGAGGGCCAAGGATCCTTGATTTCTAACACTCACAGTCACACCTCTTTTGCACCAGTCTCTTCTTTTGCTCTTGAAGAAAGTAGAAGAAAGTATCATCTGTGTAACTGCAAAGATTCATAACTACTCAAGATCATGACAATAAGTAACTGTTGAATGCTGGGTCATTAATGGCATATATATATCATCTCCTGACCCTGTGGCTAAGGAACATGATGAAAGAGGAATCACAAAGAATGTAAGAGCAGAAGGAAGTAGTTGGAATGTTGTTGGGTGCTATCATCTGGCGTGACTTTCCATTGCAGCTGTGATTATCTGCACAAGACCCTCAGAACTGATTCCATCTATAACCTGTCATAGGGTGGGGTTCTTGATGCCTTATCTCCCTGAGGTTTTATAGGCAGTTAATAGCAGCTAGGAAAGGAATATGTGTCTCTCTTCAGTGGTGTAGCCACTGATAAGGTATTCATGTTTTTGTAAATAAACATGATGAGGCAACTCATTGGGTCATTTTTTGTTTTAAAGACATGAAAGTACCAGGGTAAGAAGTAGAAGAAGAGAGGGACCATCAGCATTGTGTGGAGACAAATAAGAGCAATGGAATGAATATGATCAAAATACATTTTGTACATGTATGTGCATGTCCTTGTGAAATCAATTTTGTATAATTAATATATGCTAATAAAAAGTAAAAAACAATGCCTACCATACTTCCTACAGAGCCTTTTAAACATTTAGAACAGGCTAACTCCCAAGCATCTTTAGATAAAAAGTAGCCACTAGTCCAGATTTTATACAAGCAGAAGAAAGGTGCCAAGCCCCCATGATCCTCTTCACCTGCTGACTGATGGGAAGGAATTAGATAGACGCAAAGAGAAAGAGCGGGAGTGCTTTTGTGACTTATGTCTTCCCCCTGGCTTAACCATTCTTGGCCTCTACTCACTGCAGACAGTCTCTGGCAGAGGGAGGAATATGTTATTTTCCGCTTCAGCACCCAGAAGCCATTGATGTAAATTGATCAGTACATTTTTTGTATTTTTCTGAAATTTTGTTTACACGCACATTCTTCTTTGTCTGTAAAGTGATTCGTAGCATAAAGTCCCAACCATTTTTCTTCCCAATATAATAATGACACCAAACTCATTGAATTCTTGTGTTTAAAGATTCTTCCAAGAAAAAAAAATCACAGTTTGACTCTGTAGGACCGAAAACACAAAGAAAGCTGTGCATCAGAGCAGACAAAAATCCATGTAGTAAAAGCTCTAGGCACAAGACAAATCTTCTTTATACATGAACACATATACTCGCATATGTCCTATTTTAAGATGAAACTTAATGAGTATTAATACAAAGGATTAAACATGATTTCTCTTTATGTTTTACACAAATATAGAAGTTGGTCAACTTTACATGGTTTTATATTTTGTTTTATTTTGTTTGGAAGGCAATAAAAATGGGCTGGCTGTAAAATGTTGCTTCTGCTTCTATTTTACATTTTGAGTGGTATTTCACATACCTTTAAGATTTTTTCCAACCTTCAGACAAACGCTTGATCAAATGATGCAAGTTTGAACGACATACGGAAATTAGCTTCTGTTCAAACCTGTGTACCCATTCAGAGAAGAACAAATTGAAAAATTGATATTCAATACCAACGAGCTAATTTGGGGATGCAGTAAAGCATTGTTTTGACAACTAAGAAACACGAAGCTTTTAGGACACGTCGAGAGAGAATTGCACATTGTGTTTCCCATGTATTATACTCAGACATCTTAGAGACAGGGAAAACAATTGAGAGGCAGGTACAGGAAGAATATGGTGCAGAAGTGAAGCGGGAAAATGTAAGGCTGTTCGTATCAATGTTGGGGATCTGGAGGCGTCCAGGAAGCCAGCAATCTCCGAATTCTGCTTCTAACCCATTTTAACATTTGAAGCTCCACCCTCAATTTGGTGCATTGTGTTTATACCACGTGTTGATGTGTCCACCTCTATGATTCTTTCATTGTGGTTGTTTTACAGTACTCCTTACCCCCACACACACACACACCTGTGTGTCGGTGGATTAAGTAATGGGAGGTGGATTGAAATATGAATAGAATTTCAAAGTATATATGAGTGTACATGTACATGCATGTGCTGAGATAAGCAAAGGCAGAGACACAGGGGACTCATCATAATAAAATATTTAGAACATAGGACATAGTAGGGAACCCTTTTAATCCTAAAATGCCTATAGGGGAAAGCTCTTTTTACTCTTTATTTTCCAATTAATATTTTGTGTATGTGGGTGGACTTGTGTACCTGTGTGTGTAGTGGCCAAAGATCATCTTCAGATGTTGTTCCTCAGAAGATCAGCACCTTTTATTTTTTGGCAGGCTCTCTCATTGCCTTAGTACTTACTCCTTAGGCTTGGGCAGCAGGTCACTGATCCCCAGCGCCTGCCTGCCTCTGCCATCCCAGCCATGGGATTATAAGCATGCACCACCATGCATGGGCTGGGCAATATCAAACTCACATTGTCATGTTTTTGTAGCAAGGACTTCCTGACAGCGCCGTCTACGTCAACCCTGTAGTCTCACTCTTCAAGCAGGGTCTGTGATTCTCTTGTATTCAAATCTGTTTCTATCTTAAACACAATGTCAGTTCCTTGGTTAAAGGATCTGGATAGAACTCATGACAGAATGTAAAAATAGTTAAGCTTTTAGGAGTGTCTTATGGTTATAATCTGTCCTACCTGTGGCTTTTGGTTCTGCCATCTCAGTCATACTGGGAATCTTTGCAGAAGGACAGCTCCTATTTAGTTGTCAGTAAGGTACCAAGTGGAAGCTCATAGAGTTTCTGTCCATGAGGAATACCTTAGTGAACAACTGTACAAATATAGCATTGGTTCTGAATTTATTAATTGATAAAAAACGTTTATTGAGAGTTTCCTGTGCACCAGCTCTAGTGTGTCATAAATTCTCAAGACACAGTAAACAGGAAATGACTGTAATCTTCATAGGCCAGTGTGTAGTTGAGGAATTATATACGACACAAGACAGGATAAAAATGGAAACAAATGAACAGTGCTAGTAAACAAAACATTTGTAGCATAAATACCTAAAAGCACTGTTTTAGAAATAAACCAAGTTCAAGAGGGAAATACATTGATTCACACATCTGAGAACTCTCAAGATAACAGACAGATCCAGGATACAATACAGCACTGAAGTCTGAGTCAGTTTCTCTGAATCAGTTTTCTCTTTGCAGCCTCAAAAGGCTGTGGCTTTAAGTGGACATCCCATAAGCATGGAAACCATTAGAGATTGATCACACTCATCCAAGAACTTTGTATTCTTGTGCGATCAGATTAGGGTTTCTGTAACCTTGGACAAGTAGCTGAGACTTAACATGCAGTCTCAAGTATAGAACTCACCATTGGGAAGGTGAAGAACAGATATAACCCTAAAAGGCCAGGTATTGAAGTTGAGCAAGAGGTGATTTCTCCAGAAAAATTTCTAAGCAGAAAACATATTATGTCTAACCAAGAGAAATAAATAAACATTGCAATGACAGCTTACAATGAGACTTAACTCAAAATAAAATATGTATTTGGGTTGAGAACAATGGGACAGGTTTTATTAAGGTGAATCCAGGCAATATTTTTTAAGATATCTCTCCTGACCTTGGACATGAGGGTAAGAAAGCAATTCTGAGATGGATTATTGGGCTATGTTGTGGTAAGGAGGGTGTTTGTGAGCAAGAAGGGCCAGTGAGCTAATTTGGTCACAGCTGTATGAGAAAAGGAGTATACATGGAGAAAAAGTTCTGCTATGACAGAAGCCTAAGCAACTGTGATGTTGGAGAGGCCCATTGCATCTTCTTTAGTATCAGAGAGCTCTGGTCATCACACATCATTCTGCGATGAAAGCAAGAACAGGACCTGGGTTGAGAAAAAGTATGAGAGAAATTCCTTTATCCCTGTATGTGCATTTATTCATTCTATCAGTCAGTTGAGTGTCTGTTTGTTCCTACACGTTCACATTAGTATGAAGATTAGAGGTCAACTTTGGGTGTCATTCTTCAGGAGCCTTTCATATTAATTTTTGAAGCACTGTCTCTGACTGGAACCTGGGGTTTGTGTACTAGTCTTGACTGGCTGGCCAGCAAGCCCCAAGTAGCTTTCTGTCTCTGGCTTTCCATCGCTAGATTATAAGCACAGGACACCATATCCAGCTTTTTGTTTCTAGGGCATTGAATTAAAGTCCTCATGCTTTTAAAAAACTAAGTGCTTTATTGGCTTAGGTATCACACCAGACCATAGCTTGCTTTATTAAAACTTAGGTACACTGATTATATAATGCTTATTCATCTGAATCTTGATTTCTCTATGTTGTTACTCTCTTACCGTCTATAGTGCTGGGGAGTGAAGTCCAGTTCTCTTGATTGTATAGCAGTCACTTTCCCTCCTAAGCTGCCTCCCCAGTCCCTCCTCTTTCTATTGCAATGGTGTTGGAAATTGAATAGGCATCTTTCCCACTAGGATTTTTAAGAACCTCTATGTATGCTCCAAATAACCAAAGCCCACTTAGCTTGATGTGGCTGTCTAATGCCCTAAGCTCAGTATTGGAAACATTTTCCTCAGCCCTCCAAGTGTGCTGAGTCAGCACCAGTCTTTTGCTTATTTATCCCAAATCTCCGATGAGAGGGGAAGAAGCTGGCGGTGGAAGAAAAGCCAACAACAATGGAGCTCTCCAGTTTGGGGGACATGAATGGGGCTACTGAATAATAGCAGTGCCTCACTCAAGGCCTTGCTTTGTTCAGTTGTGAAGAATTTGAGGTTGAAGTTCAGAAAAACAAAGCAGTTTCATAATAGCAAACGTGGCTGGAAATTTCAAGTGTCTTCAAGGGCATTTGACATCAATGAGCTCAGTGATGGAATAGCCAAGGAAAGACAATGTTGTTAATGTGCTACATTAAGAGGCTAATCAAAGAGGCCAAGACTACAAATGAGAACAGGAACACAATTAGTTAATGGAGGATTTATTGTAATATAGAATCTTTCTTTCTTCTTTTCTTTCTTTTTATTCTTTCTTTCATGCACTATTGCTTCACAGTTTCCCTCATTGGAGTCAACTAATGAAAAGGGAAAATAAAAGGGTAGACCATTTATTTCTTTATAAACTTCAACCAAAAGCAGCATGCTTCCCTGTGAGGCATGATCTCTTTCTCTTTCTCTCTCTCTCTCTATCTACTTAACACAGAAGCAAAGTTATGAAATATATACAATCATTTATTGTGTGCAGGCTTTTTCTGAGATATTTCAAGACATTAAAATGGTTAAAAGCATGGCCTTTGGTGCAAAACTGTATTCTAAATCAGCATCCTCCATTTTTTGAAAGTATACCCTCTTACTCTTACCTTCAGAGGGGACATTCTAAAGTCCATAATGGATACCTGAACCACCAGATGATATTAAACCATAAATTTGTTTTTCTATCTTGTATACAAGTATCCATGATCATATGTAATAAATATTTATATTAAACACAGTAAGAGGTTAAGGAACACAATGATAAATAGAACAATGATAGTATACTGTAGTAAAGTTAGAAAGGTTATTCAGGATGTATGGATCAGGCTGAGCACATGACTCAGTTGGTAGAGGCCTTGCCTAGTATGCGCAATATCCTGTGTACAATCCTCAGAACCTAAAATACCAGGCAGAACTCTCCATACCCGAAATGTCATCATGAGATAGGTGGATGCAGGAGGGCCAGAAACTCGAGATCATCTTCAGCGACATATTGTTTCCAAGACCAACCTGGGCTGCATGGGACCCTGTCTCAAAATAATCAGTCAATCAGATACATGGATCTTCTATTTCTGAAGTTTTCTGTCCACAGATAACTAAAATACTACACAGCAAAGACTCTGTGATTCAGACCTCCTGCCTATTCCCGTCTCTAAGATGGGAGTATTGTTGACATGGGACTAATATCGCAACCAGAAGTGTGGAAATCAGAGGACAACTTATTTTTAATTAATTAATCTTTTATTAATTACAGTGTATTCACTTTGTATCCCAGCTATAGCCCCTTCCCTCCCAGGACAACTTTTAAGAGTTGTCAGTTTTCTCCTGCCAGTTCTGTGTGGATTCCAGAAATCAAGCTCAGGTCTTCTGGCTTGTACAACAAGTGCCTTGCTCACTGAGGCATCTCACTAGCCCCTGTGAGATGCCCTTATATAACACTTTCTCCAAAAGCATCGGGATCCTACTGCAAGTATATCCATACAGAATATTCCTGTCATAGCCCAGTATAACTCTCTTGTACATACACAGCACATTTTCTTTACCCGTGCATGTATTGGTTCTCAGAGGACATCCTAATTCCTCACTGAATTCTTTCAGTTACTCAGCACCCACACTGTACCGTAAACAGTATGTAAAGAGTTTGCATAGCAACCTTGCCCTGAACCTTTCCCAAAGATTGGTTTGAAGATCAACTGATAAATTATAAGGAAGATACTTCAAATCATAGAAGGCAGGCCGTTGCTTGATAAAGATTAGCTCTCTCCATCAATATCACCATTCTAGTGAAATGAGTTCATGTAGCCTCAGCATGTCTGTGTATGTAAGATGAGGGAGGGCATAGCAGCCCTCTTTCTACCAGAGCATAAATGGTTCATAAAGCAGGGGTTTGGAGAATGACCAGTCATGGGTGTGAGCACACTCAGTACCAGGCTCTGGTTGTGTGCTCTTCAGTGTTTTGCTTATCTCTGCTTTTAATTGGGCACAGGAGAGTGGCTGTAGAAGAGTGAAATGGAAATGATACAGCCACCTATAACACCCAGTTCAGTACCTTCTGGTTACCTAAAAGTGCAATTTTGTACTTTTCTTTTCTTGATAGTACTAGGTGGAAAATGGAAAAAAAAAAAACAAAAACAAAACAGAAGCCCTGAACAAGGGCGTAAGGAGTCTGTGATGCAGGCAGTTCTAATATTTAGATTATAAAGCAGTTCTAAAGACTGAAAGAAAAACTCAGAGTTCTGGAAAATGGGTAGCAGAAAAATGCCATGAATAGACTAGTGAGACAACCCAGTGAGTGAAGATTTTTGGGTCAACAAGATACAGGACCCCCATGGTGGACTGAGAGAGCTGATTCCCACAAGTTGTCCTATGACTGCCATACCTGTGCCCTGGTGTACACAATCACAAGCATAACACACACACACACACACACACACACACACACAAATGTATGAAAAGTTTTAAAAGTAAATATTATAGCTATTCTGTGCCCTCAAAAGAGAGATTAGTGACTTTGTTCCAGAAAATTGAACCAATACCTGGATATTATCTTTTTAATAAAAAAATAATAACAATTAAAATTTCACAGTATCAGATTCTAATTTTGATATTGTTATTATTTTGACGTTTTATGCATGCTTCAATATATTTTCATTTCCTTATATAACACTTTCTCTGAAAGCATCGGGATCCTACTGCAAGTATATCCATACAGAAATTGTTTCCTAAAGCCTTCCTTGTGTTACTAATTATGACATAGTTTGAAAAGGTCATGTCAATTTTAGTATCTAGATATACCCTGATCCATTTGCCAATTTGTCTATATTAGATATTAGAGCTGTTTTTAAACACAGTCTATAATAGATGTTAATGAGAGAAAATAACCATGAAATGTACAAAGTGGGCAAACAAGAGCAATCACACAACTCAGAAGGGAAATACCAAAAGGCCAAAATGCAGCATATTTTGTACATCCTCCCAATGTCAGATGAACACAAACTACTAAAACAGTGTCCTTTGTTTAACTGGTAGAAGTTGTAAGTAGGTTATTTGTCCAGTGTTTTCTGGGACTCTAGAATATTTGTTTGCAGGTATTTGGGTGAGAATCTAAAATACTAGACATTTTCACAAGTTAATTTACAAGTCTAAGGTATTTTACTGAGACAAGGAGATGGAGAAAAAGGTCGGGTTTTGGCTGGGCTACCCAATGGTGCACACAAGTCTGGGTGGCTCAGTGGTTAACAGAACTAGATATTCTTGAAGAAGAACTGGAATCAGTTTCCAGCACTCACATCAGGTAGTTCACAATTGCATATCACTTCAATTCCAGTTCTGGTCTTCATGGATACCTGCATCATGTACATACATACAAACATACATACATATATACATATATACATGCATGCTTGCATACATGCATACACACATATACATACACACACAGAGGAAACTAAAACTCAAGAATCTCAGGTTATTTTATTTTTGAGATTTAAAGGATGCCTTCACCTGAGCACTCAGGACTGAGAAAGAGCTGCAGAGACAGGCGTGCATGGGTCTGAAATCCTACCGTTCCTGTATTGGGTACTTTTTCCCTTCTGGGCTAACATGCTACCTCCCTCTAGTCTTACCTCTGTTATTTATTACATACGATTTGAGGATCTCAGAAGTCTTCAATGAAATTATACGCATGGAGGACAAAAAATAGTTGTTTTCTGATATAATTAATAGAAAGTAACTGTATCCATAACTTGGGATAGATCTGTTCTATCTTGGAGAACTGTGTGATGCCCTCTTGTAATTGGAGACTGTTAGGCATTGAGCAGAAAAGAGAATTGAAAGAAGTAAATGCTCGTGCGATGGCCAGAATTCTCTCTGTTCTATTACAGAGTCTTAGCAAAAATAATTGCAGAATGTAGAAGTGCATGGTTGAACAAGAACAGAGAATTTTAAAGGGAAGGAAGACGCTCAACGAGAGAGCTGGTGGACATAAGTTTATATAGTCAGATGTATCTGCAGAGAGAGCTCAGGTCCCGTGTTGAAAGTGGTGCTTTTTACAGAGATCATAGAACAATTATTAGGACTAAGAGAGAAGACTACTATGAGGCTATAAGAAGATACATTTTGTAGGGCTTTAAGCCATAGAGCATAGTTAATTCAAGTATGATACTTTAAAAATGTATTTGTTTGCTACAGGCTCTGCTCACAGCCCTGCCCTGGGTCCCTGTCCCTCTCAGTGTTAGGATCTCCACAGTCAGTGAGTTAGGGATGTTGGGCTTGTAAACTGTTTGACTCAGGTTCTCAGCTGCATCTCACATCCAAAAGTTGCACAGCTGGCAAGCCGCACAAGGTGTAGAAAATAAGAAGTACTAGATCACTTTAGCCAAGACGGTACACCCTTGGCAAGCTTTATCCCACAGTTTGTGGCTGTGCTGTGTCCATCCATCTACAAAGATACCATTCATGTAAAGCATCCATGAGCTGCTAATTGTATAATTCAGCCTGGGCTGGACCTGCTTAGATAAAGGTCTAGTCAGAGCATTGTATCTTTTCTTTTCTTTCTTTCTTTTTTTTTTTTTTCTTCTAAAAGGAACACACGGGACCAACAAGGTTGCCCAACGGGCATTGACATTTGCCTCCATGCCTGTTAACCTGAGTTTGATCCCTGAAACTCATTTAGAAGAGAATCAGCTCCCAAAAGTTGTATTCTTACTTCCACATGTGTGCAAGCACACACACACACGCACATGCACATACATGCACAAACATATACGTGCAGACACAAACTGAATAAGAGTTTTTTTTTTTTTTTCTGAATAAGAGTTTTAAAAGAAACATGCAGCTGCCTTATCAGAACTACTAGATTCCAGTTACAGCGTTGTTTGTGGAGCTCTCTTCTCTGTTAGAACTTCAAACTGGCATAGAAAAATAAAAATACCAGGCTTGTCTTTAACCCCGCACAGAAAATTCTCTTCCCTCATCCTTCTCCTGTGGAGCACCACTGTCCTCTGTGCAACTAGAGGAGTGTGTGGAAATCTTATGAGGTCATAGGATTGTCTTTGGTGAAGAGTTGAGTCTGCCTTCCAGAGCCACTTCTTTTAGATATCTTCACAGGATTTAAAGAGAGCCAGACATGCCAGGATATTTATGAATCATGAGACTTAATAGAGACCAAAGTGGATCCTATTATTGATGTGCTTACTGCTTCATTAAATTCCCCTTAAGGTTTGCAGCATGGATAAGGATCATTTGCAATAATAATTATGCTGTGATCGATTGATTGGGTCTGACATTGCACTTGTCACCTTGAAATGCAGAATCCATCTATTTTCAACAGTGTGAACATTTTTTGCTAATCTTGCACACCAGCAGACGATAGTTTATTTTTATGGAGAAAGTACAATTTATAAAGTTTGGAGACTTAACCTTTCACCAAAAAAAAAAAAAATGAAGTATCGCTTGTCATTTTACAAAGAAATGAAAATCATCCAACCAGCAATATTTTTGAGACTGGAAAACACACAGTCTAATTTCAAAAAGAATTTTTCAAACAAATAAAAAATGCAGGAACTTTTTATTGACTGCTACAAGTGTATTGAAAGTATTAAAGTTGACAAAGTCTTCTGAAGAGGCACTGAAGGGTAGGACCAAGGAGCTGTAGTGATGGCTGAGAACACTTCTGCTCTTGCAGAGGATGCTCGTTCAATTCTTAACACCCATGCTAGATGGCTCACAGTGGCCCTGTCTCACTACTCTGGGAAATCCTGTGACCTCTTCTGACCTTGGCAGACAACCATATGCATGGGCACAATACACACATGCAGACACCTAAACATGCATTAAATAAAAATAAACCTTAATGCATTACGGAGTTGAGGCTAGCTTTGTTTGTATGAGTAGACCATGCCTGTATGCACAGACACAGCCATTGGTCCACATTTTTTAAATTTATATACCTGTCTGCCTTTCTATCTATATATTTACTCTTTATACTCCCTATATGTTGCTCTCTAATTCCATCTGTGCCTAAACAAATAATGCAAGCAGATACATCTGAAATATGTCAATGCTTTGCAAGGTGCCCACCTTTAGAGTGAATCTTACACCATGCAAGATTTTGTACATTTCTTGCCAGGATGAGATTTATTATTTTAAAGAGGCAAAGAGAAACCAGTGACCTCATTCTCCTGTGTTTCCATCCACTTTGATTTTGGGAATACTTTCTGTCTTGAGCTTGTAAAGTGTCTAGGCTCCAGTCAGTTTGGCAGCAAATAACTATTTATAGATTTGCTTATTCAGGATTAGGCTTTGGACCTGGCACTCAGAATAAATGAGGCAGGTGTGCCCCTTTCCATGTGAATCTATATTCCATGAAAGAGAACAAAGTTGGGGTATGTTCATGCAAGAAATAAATATAGTGTGTGTGTGTGTGTGTGTGTGTGTGTGTGTGTGTGATTGGTGTGAAAAAATATCACAGCATACTCAAACTGACAGATAACAAAAAGCTGACTTGGTTGTGCTCCCATTTAAATTACATTACAAATAATGATGTCCAACAAGCATCACATGTTTACTGATAGGCGACAGTTACACATAGTATTCTAGTTACATTTCTGTGGCAATGAAATACTAAAAGTGGCTTAAGGATAAAGGAGGTCCTTTTAGCTTACTGTTTCTGATTACAGTCTATTACTAAGGAAGTCAAGGCAGGACCTTGCTATTTCACATAACCTATCACCAAGAAACTTACTTCAGAACCAAGGAAATATAGCAGGAGGCATAAAGGAGGATGCTTGGCTGCTGACATACAGGCCAGTTTATACTTAACCAGCATTTTTATATAGTTCAGGACCACCTGCCTAGGACAGTGCCTCCCACGGTGGGCTGGGCTCCCTTCATAGATTAACAAGTGAGATAATCACCCACCCCTCAGACATGTCCACAAGCCAGTCTGGTCCTGGCAACTCCTCAATTAAGTTCTGCTCACATAGGCTGTGTAAATTTGAGAGTTAATGCTAACCAGAACACAATGTATATAGTTAAGACCCAGGAACCTTATGAGAAAGCAATTATTGCAGTGTATGTTATGAATGGGATGTTACTAGAGTTTACAGAGCTTCTAAAATTGTTGAGTGCTACCATTTAAACCCAGCAAGTCAGTCTTCAGAGCTTAGGCTTTGTAACTATTTAATTCCATGTGTAAATAAATAGATTGATAAATACATGAATATATACAGGGAAGGAACAACTGAACACACCCTCTCACACCCTCAAAATTGTTCACAGCCAGGAAAATGGCTAATTTTTTAAAATTCTTTATTAATTACACTTTATTCACTTTGTATCCCCCCTGTGGTGTGGTTCCCTCCTTCCTGCCATCCCAATCCTTCCCCTCCTCCACCCTCCGCATGCATGCCCCTCCCCAAGTCCACTGAGAGGGGAGATCTTCTTTTCCTTCCTTCTGAACCTAGTCAATTAGGTCTCATCAGGAGTGGCTGCATTGTCATCTTCTGTGGCCTGGTAATGCTGCTTCCCCCTCAGGGGGAGGTAATCAAAGAGCAGACCAATCAGTTCATGTCAGAGGCAGTCCCTGTTCCTATTATAATGGAACACACTTGGATACTGAACTGCCATGGGCTACATCTGTTCAGGGGTCTTAGATTGTCTCTATGCATAGTCCTTGGTTGGAGTATCAGTCTCAGGAAAGATCCCTGTGCTCAGATTTTTTGGTTTCTGTTGCTCTCCTTGTGGAGTTCCTGTTCTCTCAAGATCTTACTGTTTCCCACTTCTTTCCTAAGATTCCCTGCACTCTGCCCATAAGTCCAAGCATTTGCATTGATAGTCTGCAGGGCAGAGCCTTTCAGAGGTCCTCTGTGTCAGGCTACTGATTTGTTCCTTCTTTTCACCTTCTTCTGATGTCCATCCTCTTTGCCTTTCTGGATAGGGATTGAGCATTTTAGCAAAAGTCCTCCCTCTTGATTGCTTAACACTGCCTTTAAATTTTGCATTATACATCTGTATTATTTATATAATAATTAATATAAAGCAGTAAGAGTAATTATTAGTAACACAACATATAATCAGCAAACATCATGGTACCAAAATGTTTGCAGATATATGTGCGTGTTAATTGCTTGTCTCATTGAATTTTCAAATCACTTGATGAAATCAGTCTTTAAAAAGGATTGATCTTGGGTCACTGTTCCAGGAAATAGAATCCATCAAGGCAGGGAAGGCTTAAGGGCAGGAGCTTAAGGCAGGTCACATGTCAGATTTCAGAGAGAGATGAGTGTTGACGCTCAGCTTATTTTTCTGTTTTAGTCAGTGTGGAACCCTGGCCTAGGGAATGGTACTACTCATATTGTGGGTGGACTTTCTCACTCCCAGCCTGGGGAATGCTACCTCTTACAGTGTGGGTGGACCTTCTCACCCACAGCCTGGGGAATGGTACCACTCATACATTGTAGGTGGCCCTTCTCACCTTAAGTAACACAATTTAGATAACTCTTCACAGACATGTCCAGAGAGTTGTTCGCATGGTTACAAATACTTCCATTACACAATCAAGAACAAACATCCCAAGATCTGAGATGCCATACATCATTTCAGAAATCCCCAGATCTGTGTCCTAAAGTACCTTTCAGTTTAAGCCATGAGAAAACACCACTGCCTAAAGACAGTGTTTGAAATGCCTTCCTTCAGTTCCAGGACTCATGTGGGCAATTGTACCCTGCTGCCTGTTCTGTAGGACAATTTTGCAAAGAGTAAAATAATTGTATTCATTACCTGTGAAAGCTATCATAGAATGTATCTGTGTCTTGGAAAAAATATTCAGTAACTGGATTGGCTTTTGAAGAGGATTGTCGGACGCAAAGAAAATAGTAATATGAAAATTGAATTCTGGCCATTCTCCAAGAAGAGTTTTATTTAGTTGTAAAAGGGAAAAAGGACGTGAAAGAGATGGCTCAGCAGTTAAAATTCTTGCTTCTCTTGCAGTGGATCCAAGCTTCCAAGTTTAGTTCCCAGCACACATGTTAGGCAACTCACAGCTCCTTGGATCTCCAGCACTAAGGATTCTGACACCATCTTCTGGCCTCTATGAACAGACACACACACACACACACACACACACACACACACACACACACAAATAATTCTTCCAAACAGAAAAAAAAAAAATCTCCCAGACTCTTCCCTTTAGTACTACTAGTAGTGAGAGTAAAAAATAGAATTTAATTTCCTGTTGTGTTTTGCACATGTAAAATCTAAAATCACTTGGTAAATAAAACAATTCTGAATTAACCCTTGCAAATACCAGATACTACAGACAGCCACCATTTACTTGGTCTGATACTCATTTTATTTTCTCATAGTGTTGTTGATGTATGAAGCCATTTTTAGACAACAAACAATGTAAATTGAAAGTCTTCAAAATTAAGCTAGACCCTCACCCTGCATCAGGAAATAGTGACCATCAAATCTAAATAGACTGCTTTAGTCCTAAAGTGGAGGAAAACTGACCCTGGATCTTGAGGAAAGAGGTGGGATTTAGAGAAATAAAATGATGTGTCACGATCCTGGCTTTAGTCATAATGGTGTACCCAAGGCTGTTCACATAAACATGACAAAGGTGGGTGGGCATGCTGGACCTTATGGCCAAGTGACTTCTTGGTGCTAAGTCATTGAGGCTTACTTAGCAAGGGTGTCTGAGGAGGGATATCAGAAAGACAAGTGTTTTTCACATGGTATGTAAGTTCTTGACTAATGGAAACAAGACCCATCAACCCAGTAAGCTTAATCTTTACTTCCTGCAACCACTTGATCTTGCAAGTGTGGTGTACTTAGGTAAGTGTTCATACATATAAGTATGCTGTTGTGTGCATGAGTGTGCATGAGGAATCCAGCCGTGTTTGTGCCTTGAGTGCCTTCCCTTAGTTACTCTCCACCTTGATCTTTGAGACAGAGTTTTTCGCTTATACCTGAAACTTGCTGATTCAGCAAGTCTATAAGTGATAACCATCCATTTATTTTCACTTTCCCACACAGATATTATGAGCCTGTGTCACCATGCCACTGTTTACAATGTAAAGTTGGTGAGCTGAAAGCATGTTCTCAGGCTTGTGTGGCCAGCCCTTCCTCTAAGCCATCTCCACAGTCCCCACTGGGGAAAATTCCCAAACACAAACAAGCTTGGGGAAAACACTCACCTGAGAAGACAGTTTATGCCTGTGCAGAACAGAGGAGGAGGAGGAGGGGGAGGAGGAGAGGGAGAAGGAGGGGAAAGAGGGGAAGGAGGGGGAAGAGGGGGAGGCGGGGGAGGAGGGAGAGGAGGGGGAGGAGGGGGAGGAGGAATCTTCTGCCCAGAGTCACATCCAGTCCTTCACCTTGCACATCTTCAGAGCTGTTTGTGCTGGTGTAGGCTTTGGGTAGAGAGGAGCTGTTCCTGCAGTGACCACCACTAACTCCAAGCTTAACATTCTTCTCAATGGCTATGTCAAGTTCAGAAAGCTCCTCTGCCAATAGCTTAGAATTGAAGCAAAAGTCCCAGGATTGCATATCACCCATTTACATTAGATTAGATGCCTGTCCGTTAACTACTTGCCTTTTTCTATGAATTGTATGGAGATTCAGCAGGAGTAGGATTCATGAGTGCCATCCATTCAGACCTTAAACTTCCTATTTATACCCATTTGATTAAAGAATGGAGAATTCATGGTTCTTTTCCAGAGAGGTTCCTATATAGTATATGCAAGGACAGCAGTAATTCCATGCTAGTCTTTGTCTTTATGAGAAACATTTTTCTCTGAAACCACTCTTTTTTAGCATTTACAATTACACAACTCTAGTTTTCATGCCATAGAAAAAGTTCTAGAATATTTTGAACTATTTGCTCTATTTAATTTCTTCTTCACATCTTAAAGGGATATATCTATGGAGCTGCAGCACCCTCATAAGCTATGAAGACAAGTTGATTCTCCTTGCTCAGAAAGGGTCAGCATATGTTTTCAGACAGCTTTATTGAGGCATGATGAGCATAAGCACCTATAGGCGATGTGTCCTGAATATCTGCACATCCTTCAACACTATCAGGACCTTGAACATCTCTACTGGGTCTGTCCTGACCCAGTGACACTCTAGATTCCAAATCCTCTTCCTATATCCTTCCACTACAGATCTTCTGTCCCTCCCTAGACTTTAGTTTTCCTTTCTGTTGCAACTTTTTATAAATGAAATCAGACTGGGTCTTTTCCCCTTTTCTTTTTGTGCCTAAACAGTGTCACCAAAGTTACTTAATATTAGTCACTTCATTTTCTGTAAAGACTAGGACACATTTTGGCTGTGAAAGGAGGAAACTTTTCAGCATGGAAAACAGGTTTGCTTCCTCTTTTCATGCCTGTGTATTGTCCTGTAGAAGCTACAGTTGACCTAGAAAATATGGGAGGAGGGTGACAATGACTAAAGATTGTGGGATGGTGGGGGAGGGATGAGCTGAGAGAAGATGCTGCTTAATCATTCCAATCCTGGAAATAATCTAATGACCATTTAGATTACAGTAGGGGCCACTTAAACAAAGTTGTGCTCAAGGTAATTTAATCTTTGATGATTCATAATGACCTTGGGGCATTGTCAGAAGCTTTGGGGGAAGGATGGACATCCAACCACCATTAAAGGTGCCCACATATGCATAAAGCCGTCTGTATTGAGAGTGACCAACCCCCATTGAAGATGTCCACATATGTGTACTGCCCTCTGCCTTGACAATGAAGTCTCACTCTCCCTCTCTCTCTCCGTGTGTGTGTGTGTGCGTGTGTATGCGCGTGTGCACGCATTTGGCAAAGTCTTTGACATTTTTCACAGTTGAAGAACCTGGTAACATGCCTTTTAGATATTAAAATGCATTGAGGCCAAGTTTTCTTCCATTCCTCACCACTTATCCAGTAAGTACTTGATGAGTGTCTAGTGTCTTTGATATAAGATTTTAGGTGTGTGGTATATGGTGATGAAATAAATGAGCCCTTTATCTTACCTGTTTGCTTGTGTGTATTAAAATGTTTGAACATCATACCCTGGAAGCTGTTAAATACATTATTTATTATAAATATGATGTGTGTTTAAATTAATAAAATTCAGGATTATTTGTCACAATCATGCATGCGAACATCCTCTGCAGGGGTATAAACTTTCCTTAGAGATTGACCCAGCCACGTGCACAGAGATGTATGTGTCATGGGGTTCATGGCAACTTAGTTGGTGATATGTAAATGCCCAACAAGTAGAGGCTGCTGAAGCAAGTCATGATGCATGACAGAGTACTATGAAGCTATAAGCACAATAAAGTCACTAGGCTACACTTTCATTGAACTAACTCTTGGACATATGTTGAAGAAGAAAATAGTGACAAGCTACAGTATGAATGGCAGGTTTCCATTTGTCAAGAGAATGGGAAAGTTCTCTCTCTATGGAAATATTTCTCTCTCTCTTTCTCTTTAACACTATTAGGAATATATGATGAATACCATTTTTTTTTCTAAAGTTGGAACTAAGCAGAGAGGCTGAGCAAATGATGACCTTTTTGAATTATTTTAAATATATATAGGTGCATGTGTTAGGTTTTGGTTTAGAAACCAAATCTTTAAATAGGTCTATGAAAGACACGGGTAGATTATTTTCATGCTTATCTTGGGATGTTTATATCTATTTTATGGAAATGTGTCCTGAACTTGCTTCTAGGTCCCCCTCCCCTTATCAAACCACTAAACAAAGAAAGGGGAGAGAAGTCTTGCAGTCACTCCTCTCCCATAAGGTTTGCTTCTGGCCAGTGAACTGGTGATTTTCCTCTTGCTTCTCAGTACCCTCAGAAAATTTTATAACTCTAAAGGAAAAAGAGCTTTATCAGATAAATCTTACCTGGAAGGTAATGCTCTTTGAGCCAGTGAGGATGAATATATTTTGACCAGGAGTGGTTTAGCAGAGTGTGCTTGGAGACTGGTAAAGCAGAGGGTAGGACTTCATAGAGCCTAGGAACAAGTCTCACCTAAAAAGATAAGATGTTAAGAATAATGACAACCACGCAGAGGTGGAAATTCTATTTAATGGTGCCACAGATTTTACACTTGTAAATATTTAAGGTAGAAGAAAGAAGATGATCCTTATGCATTGATTAATTAATTAAACAAACATGTCACACCAACAATCTTCTGAGACAGTCACTGTGCTACATGATGGGGTGATAATGCCCATCACTGCCTCCACTGAGTCACACAAATGGTAGAGGCTTCTGTCCACATAAACCCACAGGCAAAGGACAATGAAAACCATTGAGAAGAATTGCTAATAAGTAAAATAGCCCTGCTTGTCTCATGGGGTGGATGGTTTCCCACTCTCCTCTTCATTTAAAAACCTGCTGAGATAAAACATTCATAACACCATCTCTAAAGGCTGTGTCAGTAAAATTTTCCTGGTAAGCACAAGGAACTGAGTTCATTTCTCGAACTCATGTACAAAAGTCAGGTTTGCTAGTCTCACCTACTTGGTGAGCTCCTGGGGTAAGAAACCCTGTCTGAAGTACCTGAGGGAGAGCCCCTGAAGTTTTTCTATGACCTACACATGCAAACACACAAACAGATACACTCATACACACATAGAACCCCCATCCAAATATGCCGTGGATGTATGAGACATTGCAGTAAAGTCAAAAGCTTGGGGCAGGAAATGTGAGTGGTGTCAAGACTTGCACACATCAGCAGAGAGGCTCATCCATAAGAAGAGCAAGAGAAACAAATGATTCCTTGCTTTGACTTTAAGATCCAAAACCCTTAAGTGAGTAGCAGTTAATAACAAGAAGCCACCTCTCTGATGACATCAGTACAGTTGCTCTAGTATTACTTTAAGACACAAAGAAACTTAAACTGTATGTACTTCTCAAAGGTAAATGAAGAAGAGCCTGGCAGAATAGTCACAGAAGAATTCTGATATTTTTGTTCATTGTGTAAATCATGTTACACAGAGATAATGTCACAGGGAAAAAAATCATTGAATTATGGCTGAAATGTCTGTATTTATTCTAGTCCCAAGAGCAGTGAAGAGTAGTGAGGATTGGGCATTTCTCCCACAGGCATCTGTGATACGAAATTAGAAATTGTAACTTGGGGTCATAGAAAGAAACTAGCATATCCATTCACTCCCTGGAATTGTTTTGTATGGCATTTTTAGCGGAGAGTCTAGTTTCCCTTTATTTTCTTATTATCCTCACATGGCATGATGCAATGAAAGAAAGAAAAAGGTTAATAAAACACACTATTCTCTAAAAGCCAAAGAACTGTGGTTTCCCATTTTGAGACATTTGGCAAATCTCATTTTCCTACAGATGTTGTTGGACATAAATTGATGTTTTCAAGAAACAAATGGAATATTCTGCAATGCTCAGAATTAAGGAGTTCAATGTGATCAGATGGGGCTTTGTCAGACTGAAGCATCTGAATTAACTTATGCCATGCAAGTGAAAGTCTAAGCGTTGTGCTTCTTCCCAGATAATCAATGAAGATTAATATTCTATGGGAACCTGATTTTGTAGATGAGGTTCAGGCACACTATTTCCCCTACCAATTTTTCCTCCTGGTAAATAAATCATCTTTATTATCCTGTATGAATTTACTTGGCTCTTTTAATAGGCTTTGTAAGAATAATGCTTCCTTTGATTATATTATATTTTTAAACTCCTGCGAGTGTGGAATATGATTGTGCTGCTGGGGGGAAGGGTGTTGAGGAATGGAAGACTTGCTGAATATATCAGTTTTATCAGCTCATCCCCTGTGTGTTAAAGCAGATGAAGCAATGCCTATGAATCCAGGGAGTCTTCCCAGCAAATCACTGAGTGTTTGCTGGGATAAAAATGGTTCCTACCTCTGCCTCATATCAAACTTTTCCTGTGGAAGAAGATTAGATTATTCCAAAAGGACTTGATCTTTATAAAACTATTTATAAAACTATTCTGGTTGCTATTTTGAATCCTTTTTATCTTCAAGGTGTTAGCTACTTTATTTGATTTTTTTCCCAAAGGAGGAAAATAAACTTTATAATTCCAGCACTATCATCCACACATAGATTGATCTGCCGAATCGAAAAGCTGCTGACTGCGGACTCTGCAGCTCCTGCAGGTGGTCTCATTCACAATTAATAGAGTGGATTCTCATATTGCATTCTCACAGGTTTAACCCTGGAATGACAGTTATGGTTTCACATGTACACCATGAACTCTATTGAGACACAGTGAATGATGCAGGAGAAGAGAGAAGACAGACAGGAAGGAGAAAAGTTTGGTAGGATGTAGGAAAGGAGAGATGATAGATAGATAGATAGATAGATAGATAGATAGATAGATAGATAGATAGATAGATAGACAGACAGACATAGAAAAATGAACATAGACAATCAGAGACAGACTACATATGTATCGGTAGAGAAAGAGACAGAGAGAGAAGCTGGGAGAGAAGGACAAAGAGAGAAGAGGAAAAAAATCAAGAAAGAGGCATTTCAATAGAAACAAAAAGCACTCTATGATCATATGCACTAGCCCAAGTCATTAATTATTAATGTCACTGATGAGAAATCAGAACCTTCCTAGCTTTCTATATCATTTACTATTTGTTCTATTTGTTCTGTATCATTTACTGTCAGCAGAATGATCCTTCAAAGATGTGTTGTCCATGGAGTTAAAGCCTGATGAGCGCCTGTTCAGAAACTAAAAACTCTACTCTGTTTACAGATATTTTTAAAACCTTGAGTCTGAAAATAAGGTTCTCTTAAACCTACTTTTCTGCTCATATACTGTATGTACAATAGTGCACGTACCCATTCACATGTGAGTGTAAACATACTTAGATATAGGGGAGGAGTGAGAGAGGGCAAAGAGAGATGGACAGAGGAAGAGAGAAGAGGTGGGAGGGGGAGAGGGAAGGGAGGAAGGCAGAGAGAGGGAGCCACACACACACAGAGAGAGAGAGAGAGACTGATTAAGCTCCCTACACCTTGAAGGAGAACACCAGGTCTGAGCTGTCTTTCTGCTGTCAGTTTGTTGTAGGACAAAGGGAAAATCATCTCATCTTTTCTGGGCATCTTTTAATATTTTATTTTTATTATTTGTGGAAGGAAAAACTTGTGGTGAGAGGAACCAGTGGTGACTGTGACATGATACTGCTTAACTGATTTAACTGATATCCTCTAGAAGGAATAGAATGCACCTCTCTGCTGATCTTTTCACCTCCAGGAGGTGACCAGAAGTTGATGCTGATGACTTCACACAAACAAGAACTTAGACCCACCTGACACAATATTGTGGAGTTATTGGACAGGGTAGATGATGAAATACACCTATTGATTTTGTCAATTCAAGCTTTGGCTCTGTATAAGCATAAATAGTATTTACTTGGTCATCTAAAAATAAATAACCATTCTAAGCTCTATTGAAAGGAACCAGCCCTATGTGCAGACATCCCTGGGGATGGCTTACAAAGGGACCTTCTGGCAAATTCCGTCAGGATCTCACACAGAGATGCTATGCAGCCCCTTAGCTTTTCTATATGCTGATTCTCATTTTATCACACAGCTCAGTGAGGAGAACTTCTGTAAGGTATTTCAACAGTGAAGAGGCTTATAAAGGAAAGAGTTGAAGTTACATCTCTTTCTTCTCTGGGCACCCTTCTCCTGTTCACAGTATCTCCCAATACCTCTCTTATCTAGTAGTATATTAGAGGGAATTGTTTGCTTTTTGTTGCTGACATTTGATCATGTAAACCCATAAAGGCAACCATTTATTGTGCTTCAAGTTTAAATCCAGTTGAGTGTGTACAATGTATACGATTTTTGTAGCAGATATTACAGTATAGTTTCTTCTCTCTCAACCTCAGTAAATACATGTTGGTATTTACAACATGTAAATAACATGTAGTAAATACATATTATTATTTATATGTTGGTAAGTATAAGTAGATACTTATAGATGAATATGTAGATAGATACATTGATTTTCTGTGTCTGTTTATGTGTGTACATGTGTATGAAGGACAGTGGACAACCCCAGCTATTGTTCTTCAGATGCTGTCTACCTTGGATTTTGAAGCAAGTTCCCTCATTGCCCCAAATAGAGTGGACTCATTTGCCATTGACTCTAAAGGCTCCTTCAATCTCTAGCTCCTTAGAGCTGAAATTACAATCATACACCACTGTGCCTGGTTTTCACTAGAGGGAATCTAATTCAGCTCCTCATGTTTGCAAGGCAAGATCCTTACTTACTGAGTTATCACTCCAACCCATTTGCTTATTTTCACCCTAAATATACTCCTTATGTAACTATTTAACTGAGTCTTCATTTATTTGCCTATTTACTCTATTATTGAAAAACCTTATGAGCTCTGACTACCATGTTTTGATAATTATTTGCAATGCTTCATGAGTAACTCAATCTATGCGTATCTATTTATATGAATTTTCTGTACTATGTATTTCTAAGTGTTTGAGAGATAACTCAGTGAGTAAGAATGCATGGTAAGTAAGCATAGGGACCAGACTTTAGCTTCCCAGAATCCATATAAACGCCAGGCATATATGTATATGTTTGTAACCCCAGGAATGGGAAGAAGGATGGAGACAGGTACATCTGTGGTGCTCATCTGACCAAAAATGGTCGGGCACAGTGAAAAGAATGTCTCCAGGGCACAATGCAGAAACTAATGGAGGAAGAGACCCAGAGTCACCTTCATAGGCTCTTTCCTGGTGAGTAAATACACAGACACACACACAAACACACACAGCCTTTTTGAAACTTTATTCTTTAATTAATTTATTTTTTTTTACATCCAAAATGTAGACCCCTCACTCATCTCCTTCCAGTCCCACCGTCCCTCTTTTCCCCATCCTCATGCCCTAGCCTTCCTTCCATACCAACTGATCCCAGACTATCAAGTCTCTTCAGGACTGCCTGCATCCTCTTCCTCTGTGACCAGGAAAGAAGTGATCAAAGAGCAGGCAAGAGTCCATGTAAGAGACAGCCCCTAGTCCCCTTACTAGGTGACCTACATGGAGACTGACCTGCCTTTTGGCTACATCTGAGCAAGGGGCCTGGGTCCTCTCCGTGCATGGTCCTTGGTTGGTGCATCATTTGCAGGCAAATGGATGGATCTGGAAAAGATCATCCTAAATGAGGTAACCCAGACTCAGAAAGACATGGATGATATATACTTACTTATAGGCAAATATTAGTCATACAATACAGGATAACCATGCTACAATCCACAGACCTAAAGAAGCTAAGCAACAAGGAGGACCCTAGGGAGGATGTTTATATCTCATTCAGAAGGGCAAACAGAAGAAATCTGACACTTTAAATTCCTACCCTTGAGAAGGAACAGTATGGTGTGCTTTCTCTATGCTTTAATAAACACACCTCCATGGGCCATGCAGTTTGCATGGAAGTGAGTGAGTGCTATTTAGTTGAAGAAGCACTCAGTGTTGTGCAAATCAGCACTGGTGCATGCTTCCAAATGCTGGTGACATGGGAAGCCTAATGAGAAATCAAGTGCCATGGATTCATCTTCTGCAGCTCTGATCTTTCTCTATTATCATTTGAATGGTTCCCAAACACCTTCCTTTCTTGGGCACAGTCCCTCTAAAGCTGAAGCCAGCCTCCTGCCACCTTCCCTTCTTTGCAGGGATGAGCTCTTAGCCTATGCAGCATTTCCCTTCACACTTCACTCCCAATTTAGGATTTGTGATATAAAATGCACTGACCTGGAGCAGGGAAGATGGCTCACACTAATATGTTGGCAAGGAGGACCTGGATTTCATCTCAAAACCTAGCCTGTGGTAACGTGAGCCTGGTGTGATGATGTCATTCCAGCACCGAGCAAGGATACTTCAATTCCCTCATTTAGCCTAGACTAACTGGTCCATGAGAGATCCTGTGTTCAAAATCGAGATGGAAAGCAAATGAAAAATAACAGCTGAGGTTGTTTTCTCACTTCCACACACACGCAAATATGTTGAGAGAGAGAGAGAAAGAGAGAGAAATGGTGGTATGATGATTGTGTGGCTGTTGCTTCCTTTGTGCCCATGTATTCCTGGCTTCTTCCCAGCTGTTTTTATATTTGGGTGTGGTCACCCATGTGGCTTGCATAGAATCAGAGCATGCTGAAATGATAAATACCCATGTGTTGGTTGGAATTTGGAAATGGAGCAAACCAAGTATGGAAAACTGTCTGGGTAAGAGAGAGTTGTTTGGCTTTGAAGCTATCTAGATAAGATCTTAATTGCTTGGGATGTATTTGTTTTGATTTTTAAGACTGGGTTTCTCTGTGTAGCCCTTGCTGTCCTAGAACTCACTCTGTAGACCAGGCTGGCCTCGAACTCAGAGATCCACCTACATCTGCCTCCCAAGGGCTGGGGTTAAAAGGAACACCACTACTGTCCAGCCTAGATAAGACTTCAAACATTAACTATGTAAAGAATGTTTCTCAGTGCACGAGCATACAATACTGATTGCTTTAAAATTATGTTACTTGATGTTCCTCAAATAGGATTTTTAAAAGTTACACCTTTTGCATTATTTTTGTTTTTATTAGCATATATTCATTGCATACAATGTAATACAAGCCATTTAATGGGTTTCACTGTAGCATTTTCATACATATGTAGCATTTACTTTGATCATACTCCCCCCAATAATCTGTCTAATCCTCCCCTCCACACAACTCTAGTCCCTCTCTTCTTCATAAACCACCCCTTTCTATTCATGTCTTTTTGCCCTTGAAACCTAGATTCTGTATAATAGAAAAAAGCATGAGATATTTGTCTTTCTGAGTCCGTTTTATTTTGCCTGACACGATGGTCTCCAGTTGTCTGCTCCATGTTTAGTTCCATGGCTTTAATGCAAAAAGTGGGTTTGCATTCGTTTGGAGTGATATTTGTTTTGTTTTCCTTTTATCCTGTTTTGCTTCAGTTTTTCTTTATGAGAAAGTCTTACAATGTAGCTAGGGCTAGCCTCAAATTTATAATCCTGTTGTCTCAGACTCTGGAGTTGCTATGATGTCTTATTGCCCTCATTCCCTGTGGTGTGTTTTCTTTTTATTGTTCATGAGAAAGGTCCAGGTGAGAGATGAACATCCTGGCCACAGTGAACTTTACAGTGACCTTTGCTCATTTGTAGAGGAAAAGTTTTTTTGAATACTTGCTGGTTTCCAGGATCATTTAGGGGCTTTACTTATATACCATAAAAAATTATGTACAAAAGGCCTACCTTTGTGATGCTGAAGTTTTTGTGGAAAATAAAAGCTAACATTTATTGTTGTGCGTAGTGGTACATGTTTACAGTCCAGCAGATGGGAGGTAGCTGCAAGCAGACCATGAGTTCGAGATCAGTGTCTTCTGAGCCAAGAATCTGATGTTGTCTTTGCTGACTTTGATAGCTGTTGCTGTGGCTAATAGCTTGCCAAGACTGAACTAGACTAGGATACATCTCTAAGCTCTCTTTTGTGACTACTGCAAGGCCTAGATGTTCTACTGTCATGCTTTTTATATGGACCTTTCTAGAATGCTTGCTCAAGGCAAGGTCCTTGTTTTTCCCCAGGCTATACAGTTCAAGGGAAAACAAGAGAGGACCCGCAAGGAAGAAATATGTTTTTTTGCATTATCTTTCCAGTGAAATTCCACCTTTCATTTTATTCTGTCCATTAATTACATTATTTAATCAGGTCCAGTTTTTTATTGTTTTTTGTTTGTTTGTTTGTTTTTAGGTGGAGGGACTAACACAAGGGCAGAAGTCACTGAGAACTATCATAGGGACTGCCAACCACATTCATCAAGTGCCTATTCTGAGGGGTGGGATGTGGCTCATTTAAGGAGATCTGAAGACTGGAGTTCAGATGTGTGAGAACCCATTTAAATTCAACGGGAGCATGGCAGCATGAGTATAATTCGAGCTCTCAGAAGGCAGAAGCAAGAGATCCCTAGAACAAGCAGGTTATCTACCCTCATCATATTAACAAGATCCTTTTCAATTCAGAGGCTACCTCAAAGAATAAGGTAGAAAGTGAGCAGGAAGAATCCCAGATTAGCTTTGGACCACCTCATGCACACATGTGCACCTGTGCTCACACATGTGTGCATGCATACATATATGCAAGAACACCACACACACACATACACACACACACACACAGAGAGAGAGAGAGAGAGAGAGAGAGAGAGAGAGAGAGAGAATGCCTATCCTGAGATGCACTGGGAAACATAAATGGTATGAAATTTTTTGAAGACTAAATGTTGGCACAGCTTTATGTTATTTATAATGAGAATATCTCACCTGCGGTGAGCAAGTGTTGAGCCCCAGGAACTGAGGCACATATTTCACGTGCCTCTCCTATCTCAGTCTTGACAGCACCCTGCTCATACTGGGCACCAGTTTACATCCATTTCATAGATGAGGAAACAGAGGCATGGGCATCCATAACCTCTGACATTCTCCTCTCTGTGTGGTGCACCATTGGCGCATCCTTCTTGTTCATACTTGTATCTTCTATCATGATGCTCACCTTCTTAAATACAAAGAAGACATCTATAAACACAGGCAAACACTCACTGTTGTTGCTGATAGATATGTCTCAGAGGGGAGGACAAGATCTCATTCTCTTGAAGGCACGTGAACCAGCAGAGTTTTCCAGAGCACTTCTGAGGCAAATGTATTATAGTTCACGGTCAGGGTTCCCAGTGGGGTTGGCAGGCTCACAGTCACAGGCACCAGCATCTCTCCTCTTCCAAATTTCCCCTCTCAAACCAATTTATTGCAATGAATAAACTTTATTCCGATTTATTGGACTGAATCCTCACTTCACAAGCAAATAAACAGGCAATAAATAGTCGAGCTCTGGGCTTGTTGCTGCTCCAGCTTACTGTACATTTCCATTCAACAAATCTATTAAAGCTTAAAACTGAATGTTTTGGAAAGAAGAATAAAACCCTCAGCACTGGTCAAGGACCGCAGAGTTAGAAAATGCAGTTCACGTTGACATGATGGGATTCCAGCAGGGGTTCCATTAGAGGGGTCATTAGGCAGCTCTCTACTCACTGTTAGGGTGAAGAAAGACAAAGAGGACTCTGGGAATGCCCATCATGCATTTGACTGATGGTCACAGATAACCCTCTCCGTGCCAGGCTTGCTGATAGGCATATCATGACACACAGGACAAAGAGCATCTCCTCAAGGCCTGGTTGGTCTGATGGGAACTGCCAGTGGTGATTTAAGTAACCCATGTTGTGTAGCAGGGAAAGGCAACCCTCAGTGTAGCTTCTCTGGGAAGGCCTCCCGGAAGGGGATTTGTCTAAGCTGAGTCTTTCGACCAAGGAAGAGTTAGACGAATGTAGGTAGAGAAAGGGATAGTTTACTAAGCACTGAGTTAAGAAGAGGCTAAAATCATGATGTGTCTGTAGAACTCTGCAAGTCCAATGCCACTGATAGAAAGACTTTGAAGTAAGCAGTAAGGAGATGAGGCAGAGATGATAGGAAAGGAAACAGTGAGGAACGTGCCAGCACTTACAAGCCATGTTAATATTTTACTTTTTGTGGCAAGTGTACCAAAATGGTTTGTTTTAAACATGTTTTAGTTAATTTATATCACTTCTACTTTTACTTTTTTGTTTAGAAAGGCCGGGTTTCTTTCTGCAGCCCTGGCTACCCTGAAACTAGCTTTTTATGCTAAGCTCACCTCACACTCAGAGATCTACCTGCCTCTGCCTCCCAGGTGTTAGGATTAAAGGTGTGTGCCTCAGGACTTGGCTACTACTCCTTTTTTACAGGGTATGCTAACACATTCCAAGGCAACAGATAAAAGTACTCAAGTTAATCACTAACCTCATTCATGAGTATTTTATAAAACATTTTAGGAATACATTGAAATTAACTATAATGTGTTAATAACATTATACAAGATTGATACAACATATCATATACAGGCTTACTCCTGTATTTTTTAATGCCCAGAATTCTTAAGATACCCAATGAAATATTAATTTTGTATTATTTATCAGTGCATTCTAATACCTAGGGAACCATGGCAAGTCAAAAGTCTGAAGGGGATAGTTTTTAAAATTAGTGGTAAAAAAATCACTTGATTTTGCAGGTTGAGCACTGATGGATTTGGGGGCTGATTTTGTATTGATATTTAGTGACACATTGCAACTGATGACTAGAAGTTTGTGAACTATACTGCTTTGTGTTTATACTATGTGATAGAAGGGGTAGCACCAATGTTTCCCCACGAGGTGAGAGGTAACGATTACAACCAATTTATGTCTTCGGAACGTCATGCACACAGGCTGCAGGGGAACACGGAAGGGACAAGAGTGGAAGAACATCTTTTAGCCGCAGACCAATCAGTGGACATTGTTCCATCCAGGTCCTTGCACATAGTTTTCCGCCTAACTTTTTTTAAGAATTACTGCATGAAAGGATAGACATATTTAGAAACATTGCACATACATTCTTATGACCCTCCAACGTGGCTCTGCTGTTTTATTTTTATTATGTTTATAATTTGATGTGGGGTGTGTGTGTGTGTGTGTGTGTGTGTGTGATACTGTCAATATGTGGGGAAGGCAGAGGCATGCAAATGTGTCCATTTTCAGATACCAAAGGAAATCTTCCTAGAGACCACTTTTCTTTCCAGTTTTGGGGGTCAAATGGTCATCAGCCTGCGCACCAAGCACCTTTAACCACTGAGCCATCACACTGGCCCTAATGGCTGTTTTATGCTTTTACTAAATATGTGGAGACCCTTTAATGGACTTCGAAATAAAGAAGTATTTGGGCTAAAGATGGCTCATAGGTTAAGAACACTTGATGCTCTTGTGGAGGACATGGTTTCAGTTCACAGCACTCACATGGCAGCTCGCAACTGCTTGTAATTCCAGGTCCAGGGGTTGATGCTTCCTTTTGTCTGGCTTCTATGGCCACCAAGCATGTACATGGTACACAGACATACATGAGTGTAAAACATCCATACCTTGTTTTTTTTTTAATTTAATTTAATTTTATTAATTACACTTTATTCACTTTGTATCCCCCCATAAGAACCTCCCTCGTCCCCTTCCGATCCCACCCTCCCTCCCCCTTCTTCATGGATGCCCCTCCCCAAGTCCACTTATAGGGAGGTCCTCCTCTCCTTCCTTCTGATCACCTCCCCTAAGGGGAGAGCAGCCTTACCAGGCCACAGAAGATGACAATGCAGCCATTCCTGATGTGATCTGATAGACTAAGATCAGAAGGAAGGAGAGAAAGATCGCTCCTATGTTTTTTTTTTATTAAAAAGATAGGTGTTACTCATATCTGTGATTTATTATCTATAATTCAAACATAAACATCTATAAAACAAATGTTGGAGTACAGATATGGTGCTACAGTGCTATCATTTGGAGCTTGTGTGGTACCCTACTTCCATAGGTTCTTATACACTTCCTTCCCTTCTTCCCTCTCTGAGTTCTCTCTCACTCTGCTTCCATTCTTTTTAACAGTAATTTGAAAGTTTGCATGTATGAATGTGCTGTGTGTATGTTCTCATGTGGATGTACAAATGAGGAATGTCATTTGTCTTTTTTCGTTGCTCTTCACCTTCCTTTTTGAGAGAGGGTCTCTCGCTGAACCTGGAGCTCACCAAAAGGCTAGACTACCAGCAGCAAAGGTATTCCAGGTAACCCTCTGTCTCTTTTGACTCGCCGAGCACTTGGTTGGCAGACCCACATTCCTGTGACTGTCTCTTATATATGCACTAGGTCTCTGATGACAGGCCCTCACATCTGTACAGCCACTTCTCTGTCTCTCTGTGTTTATATTCTTAAAGAATTTTAATGTCACCTCTAACAAGGTTATTTATTATGGCCAACTTCCCTCCCATCTCATTTCAAAATATTAATATAAAAAATATCCCCTTGCTCAAAACAGAAAAACAACCAAATTAGTCCCTAAATGCAGAAAAAGAATTAGGCTTTAGCACATAGGTGACAGTGTGGAAACTTTGCTTCATGTAGAAACCACAGCCAGGGTAGAAATGGTCCATATCCCATTTTTACAGTGTGCTGATTCATAAATTACTAAAGTGTATTCCTGAGAAATAAATATTTCACCAGCCAGTGACAGACTTATGAGCTAATTAAAATGTGAGCCCATGAAGAAATGGTGCCATTAGCTCAGTTCAGGGGACTGGGAAGCTTAGAGCCCTACTCCTAGTTGACTCTGGGGTAGACGGTTACATATGAAAGGGAGAAGGGTAGCTTACCCAAAGCCCAACTGTGCTTTGGATAAAGGGAGCTTTCCATTGAATGTGACATATTTTTAAAAAAAGCAAAGATGATAACGTAGGAAAATTTTTGCTTGTGGGAGGAGAGATGTTACTATAGGATGATTATAAGTGTGTACTGTGTAGTGGGAGGGGACCCAGGGAGGCAAAATGCCTGAGTTCGATTCCCAGCTTTGTCACTTGCCAGAAGCAGGACATCAGGTGAATGTGAGTTGTTTGGGCAGTGTAAACCTTGATGCAGTGGGCATAGAGATGCCTCCTTTACCCAGTGGGGCTGGGTTTAAAGTGAAATCAGGCTTATGGGTCATTACCAAGGTCCAGGAAAATTCTTGGCCAGGAAATGTTAAGTATTAGTCTCTGTCTAATATCAGCTGGTTCGATCACAAAAGTTCTGTTTAAATGTCTACTTTTCTGCTCCAAATTCACAACCCACTAGACACTGAGCAGCTCTGTTTTGTTCCCACTGAGCATGTGGAGGACACATGTTTCATACACATCAAAATGGCTGTAGTCATGAAAGTTCTAATGACCTCTACGTGCAAACCTTCTTCACCCTCATTTTGTTATTAGGAGATGGGTTTCTAACTCCCCAGGGTAAACTGAGGCACAGCATTGCTGGATTTGCCCTAAGTTATTCTTTTAAGTATCTTCCTGTATTACCATCCCAGCCTTAAGTGGTCATGAAGAACAATCATTTACAAAAATTATTTGGGGATGAGAGACGTACTCTGACTAGTCCTTGCCCTACCCACTTTGGTCTGGACAGCATTGGCTAAGGAGGTTTAGTTCATGTTGTCCTAAATTGTTCTTTCTTATACCCTCCTGGGTCTAACAATCCAGAGTATCAGAAAAATAAGATCTCGATGAGCCAGACACAGATGGCTTCTAAGAGCATAAGAACATTACTCAGCATTTTCTGTGCTTTCCTTTACTCCCTGTGTTGTCAGCAATATGTTGAATTATCCACAGAACACATCATGCTGTTCTCCTGTGAAGGCAAAAGAAGAGACAGCATTGCAAACAACCACAATGCAACAATGATATGAGAGTGGCTAGCTCATCAAATGTTTTTGCTATGCCAGGACTGCTTAGAAATATTTAAAGACAATAGCTGATCTCATACTAATTGCATGATGTACAATTGTGCACAGATATCACCCCTAGTTTACACATACTACTTTACAAAGATTGGAGAAATAAATATCTTGTTACATGAAGGAATAAAATGAACAGGTTCTGATGATGGAGACTTACCTTCTTATGGTTTCATGGTCATGTCTATGCTGTGTGTGTCTGTGCTGGGGAGTGGAGGGAAGTTGTGTGTTTGTGTCTGTTTGTCTCTGTGTTTTGTGTCTGTCTTTCCATGTCTCTGTGGGTATTTTGAGGGTGGGTAGTATGTCTCTGAGTGTGTGCTTGTTTCTGTGTGTATCTGTGTATATTTGTTTATCTCTGTGTGTCCTTGTATCTATGTATGTGACTATATGTCTGTATGTGTGTGTGTATGTGTGTGTGTGTGTGTGTGTGTGTGTGTGTGTGTATTATTACTAAGTTCAGTGGCTTTGCACCAGGGTAAGAATAAGTTGTGGATCAATTCAGGAATGAAGGAAATGACAATTTATGATGAAATGATAGTTTTAAATATTTGCACATCTAAGGGCTGAACGAGGCTGTGTTTGTGTGTCTGCATGTTTGTGTGTGGCAGGGTGTGCATGAGAATGTCAGAGGTCAGCCTTGGGCATTATTCTTTGGTTGTCTCCCACTTTTTGTTTGAGACAGAGTTTCTCATTGGCCTGGAACTCTGCCAGATAGGGTTGGCTAGGTGATGTCAGGGAGCCAGCAGGCTCTGCCTTCTGTCTCATTATTCCTAAAGTCTGCCTTTTTCCATGGGTTCTGGGGATTAACTCAGGTCCTGAAAGTTTCCAGGCAAGTGCTTTACCAACCAAGCCATCTCCCCAGCTGAACAAGAATCTTTCAGTGGACTTTGGGTTTGATACTTCTCGGCAGTTGGTTCATCTGCTGTCCTAGTGAGCTTGGACACTTGGCATAGACTAGAATAATGTAACAAGGGAGTCTCAATTCAGGAGTCTGGAGCTCAGATCAGACCAGCCTGCAGCTATATCTGGAAGGGATTGTCTTGCTTGTTAATTGGCACAGGAGGGACCATCCCACTGGGAGCAGCAGAATTCTAAGAGCAGGCGATTCTGGGCTGTATAAGAACTCTAGCTAGCCAGGAGCCTGCAAGCAAGTCAACAAGCAACAAACCTCTATTATTTCTGCTTCGTGCTACTGTTTGAGTTCTTTCCCTGACTTCCTTCCATCATGGATTGTAGCCTAGGGTGTAAGCTGAAGTGACCCCTTCCCTCCTACCAGCAGCATTTGGTCATGGTCTCTGTCACGGTAGCAGAATAGAAACCAGAGTATCTACACTTTTCTGTGTACCTCTTAGAGGCTGGCTGCAGTCTGACTGATTGTTTTAACATGAGTGGGCTCAAATCAAAGGTAGTTTGCAAGACTGTAAGGATTTTATCAAGCAAAACATGAAGCAGTGCATCCTGGGCTGCAAGCTGTGTGAGAATCACAGCTCAGGCACGTTGGGTGGAGCAGGTTGTTGCATATGTGGACTGAGGGGCCAGCTGCTTCAATGCTCTGCCTGAAATATGTTTCCTTTCTCCGTGTTGGTTCATCTTTTCTTTGCCAGCTTCCCCCTCTGGTAGGCTTTTCCCAGATAAGGAAGAATCTCAAGTGATGCCACAGCTCTGGGCTTGTTTTCCTCCAAATGGTTAGTCCTAATTGGAAACAAACACATGCACCTCCATCCTTAGAATTCTAACCAGAAAACAAAGCCTGGAATGGCTCCTTTCAAGGAACAAATGTGTGTGTTAAATGTCAGAAACTGTTATAATCCCTTTGCATACACTGACTCATTATTCCTGTCAATTCTTACAGTAATCCTAAAAGTTGGGATTACCATCTAAAGGCTTTGAAATATAAATCTATCCTAACTCTGTCAGCTACGTTTTAATGTGATGTTTAGGGACAGTCCTTGCACGCCTTGCTGTACTGTGACAAGGTGGCTCAAGCATAGTTGCCTTCTGTTGCTTCTCAGTCTGCAGATGAGGGGTCATGTGGGGCTGGGACCCTTGGGTGCTTATGCGTGTGTTTGCAATGCTCTTGGGGTGGAATGGAGACAGGTTGATGCCACAGGCTTACTCACCTAGCCTAGCCTGCTTGGTGATGCATTGGCCAATGATATTTAGCTTTAATTGTCAATGAGACCATGATGTTTGCTTTTTTAGTTTTATTTTTTTTTAATTTAGTACAATATATTCACTTTGTAATCCAGCTGTAGGCCCCTCCTTCACCCCCTCCCAAATCCTTCCTCCCTCTTCTCCTTCATGCCCCTTCCCCAGTCCACTGATAGGAGAAGTCCTCCTTCCCTTTCATCTGACCCTAGCCTATCAGGTCTAATTGTGACATTTATACAATGGAATACTACTCAGCAATTAAAAACAAGGAAATCATGAAATTTGCAGGCAAATGGTGGGAACTAGAAAAGATCATCCTGAGTGAGGTATCCCAGAAGCAGAAAGACATACATGGTATATACTCACCTACAAGTGCATGTTAGACATATAATATAGGAAAATCATATTAAAATCTGTGCACCTAAAGAAGCCAAGCAAGAAGATGTTTGCTTTTAAATATCAATGTGCCACAACTTGGAATCGCCTGGGTAGAGCGAGAACTGTGAACAAGAAAGCATGATTCTTTTATGGTTTCTGCCTTCAGGTTGTTACCTGGAGTTCCTGCACTGACTTTCCACTGAAACAGATTCTGGACCATTTCCTCCTCTAGCTGTTTTTGGTTAGAGTATTTTACCACAGCAGCAGATATCAAACTAAAATGCCCACATTGTAACACACAGCAGGATTTTCTTATATTTTATTATACAATATGAACTGTCTATCCATCAATATATAGCAATTCACTTCCACCTTTCAGGTACTAATACTAATTCTTCTTTAAACATGGTATGTTTAAAAGGCACCTGTATGTTTTGAAGCTTCCTCAAGTCATTCTAGTGTGCACCTCAGTTAAAAAAGCTACCTCCTTATGGGATTGCTGAGGCGTTTCCTCCTAGAAATACAATACAGCCACCTCAAAGTTATTTTACTTCAATACTTGATTTCATGTTATCTATTCTGTGAACAAATCGTAAATAAATACCCATCAGAAAAGCTAAAAAGCTCATCTGCATGAGTGCTCCTGGCCAACTGCACACTTGACTCTTGGAGTACTGTCTCCCAGAAAATCCTCCCTTTTAAAATACACATCTGATTACAACTAAGAGAGCCTATCACTTCCCTTTTTGGTCTATGTGTCTACTCTGTACAGTTCTGATCTCTAAGCTGAAGACAGTCATTTCTATCCATGGATCTTCTGATGACCTCTTTTTGATGGAATCCATGGACAGAAATGACTGTCTTCAGCTTAGAGATCAGACCTGTCCTGGACTGCCAATTTGTCTCTATTGTTCTGCAAAGATAGGTTTTATAATCTCCATTTTATAGTAGGCAAGGATGCTGAGAGGGTTGAAGTAAGTCACTGGAAGTGATGCAAACTCATGTGGAATGCCCCATGAGTAAGCTAACAACAGTAAGTTCATCAAAATTGGAATATACACCTATTGAAATACATATGCATATACATAGACACATGTACATACAAAAACACATATATCTCAGCAACCACCAAAGCCACAGCAGTGTCCTAGCACCGCATAGTATGTCCTCTGCATATGGACTGCATTTTGGTTCTTGCAGCTGATATATCTGAAGGCTAGAAATAGAAAATAAGCCATCAGTTGTCCCATTCCCTCTTACTTCTTTGATTCTCAGAACTGACCTCATTCTTGCAAAACCAGGTTCTGATATCATGATTTATATGCATACAAAATGCAGTTTTTAATATCAGAATTAATGACCTAGAAAGAAAGTTGAGTATCAGATTTTCAAGACTTTAGAGGGGGAAAAAAAGACGGAAAGAGCGGCCATATAATTTTTTTAAATTATATTCATTGTCAGAAAAATTATATTTGGGGCAGAATATTACTTCGCATGCAAGGATTTGAGAGGACTGGTGACAAGCTGTGGCTGTTGGAGTGTGCTCTGTCTGTGGGTCAGTGAGTTTCACTGTGAGAGATGGACGTAGGAGCTGAAGATCAGGGCCAGCTAAGAGTCTTTTCTTTTTTTCTGTAGAGAAGTGGCTAAGATGGTTGGATGACACTGGAATAAAAGCCAAGTGTTCCACAGCAATTCCCTCATCTTAGTCCCTTTTGTTGTAATAAGCAAAGAATCAATGGCGAGAAAGGATAAAATAAGCAGAAAACAGCCCTACTTAAGTCCAGAGAGGTGGATGTGAGTAGCAGCAAAGGATGTTTCGTTTTTATTCCCAGAGGCAGGATTTTAAAGCGCATTGACACAAGCAGAGGCAAAAAAGAAAACAATAAACCGTTGATTTTTTAAAAATTACTTTTATTTGAGGCGCACTTATTGTTTCCATAGATGTATAATAATGTCATTAAGAAAATTACTAATTGATCTGCTGAGGGTGAGGTGGAGGGAGGGATGACAAAGAATGAAGAGCACTGAGAGGTTTTTGTACGTATGTCTTTCCTTGTGCTGGGGAATGCAGTGTTCATTTTGAAATATCATGGCTAATCCAAAAATATACAGCTAAACAGAAACATAACATCAGCTCCAAATATGAATACATGATCCCCTACTTAATATGTCAGTGTATCTGTCAGGTTGATAACATTAGGCTCTGCGGCATTCAATTCCAAGCCTTGCAATATTTGAAGTCTGATATTGTGCTTCACTAAATTTAATACATGGGCCCCAGTAATGGAGGGAATCGCGTTAGCACTTGGCAGTTTGTTATGCTGTATAAAATTGACTGCCCTGCAAATACAATAGCGATCATAAAAACGGTGGTCAGCAGAGAGAGGCGTAATGCATTTTTGAGGTTTCCGTAAAGGTCCAGATGAAATTTATTGAGATTTTTTTCTTTTTGCCATTTGGGTGATGATCAATAGAACTCTGCTAATAATTTGTTGTGAGGACGCTCTCTGGGGAGGTGGCATTTTGCTGTGAAACTTTGGAAATGCAGAAAGTAGACTAAGCAAAAGATGCAGCCCCTGTCTATGGAACCGTCACAGCTGTTCACATCACTCGGAGAGGATTTACGGTGATGGAGATCGCTTCTCAAGGCACTGAGGGTGCTATCCATTCAATTACTGTTAAGTACTCATGCCCTCTCCAAGTTGGATCCACAATCATTTGATCCCATGCCTTTTCCAGCCCAGGCTTGGGTAGAAGGCTTTTTTTTTTTTTCCATTCAGTTTCCAAATAGCTTGTCTATTTTCTTAATGTTCATTGATTCTCCCACGTCTCAGTCAGAAAACAGTCTTTTCCAAAGGAAAGGAAAGAAACGCACTCAACCTTTGTTTATATGGGCAGCGCCTGCTTAGAATCCTAGCTGCACCAGGCACGGTCAGTGTGGTGCTGAGGGCCCTGAGGGTGCTGAGGGGGAAATGGCATGGATGCTGAGCTGCCGCCCAGGGCTTCTGGAGATCCTGTAAGAACCTATGTGGTATGCAGAGATCTTGTGATGGTTACAGTTTTGATGTAAAGCTGCCAAGGGACTGACTAAAGCATCACAAGGCAGCGTTTCCCTCCTTGCTCTGATTGTTAGCCTTCTCCTTTCTCTCCTATGCTTTTTACCCTTTTTCTTTTCTTTCTTTCTTTTTCTTTTTTTTTTTTTTTTTGATTAGTTGCATTCTACCAAGAGTGATTGATCTTTACAGAGTAAGTTGCCCTGCTGACAGTATAGCTATTTTTCTGAGGAAAAATAAAAACACAAACACTGACAGACATAGATACACAGTCACACAGACAAAGACACACACATACAAACACACACAAACACGGCTCAATCAGTAAAATGCTCGGCCCACAAGCAGGAGGACTTGGTTCTCCTCCAGCACCCCATATAAAAACTCTGAGCACAGCAGCATGTACCTGTAAGCCCAGCACCGTGCTCCCTGGGGCTGAGTCATGCTACCTAAATTGGTGATTTTTGAGAGTCAGTTGAATATCTGGTCTAAAAAAACAAGGTGGAGAAGCAATTCAGGGAGATAGCCTATCTATCTCTGGCCTACACACACACACACACACACACACACACACACACACAAACACACACGGGGGGGGGAATGAAAGAATTAAGATAGCTTTCCAGACCTCTACTCTTGCCTGATGCGTCTAAAACAAAAAGGGGGAACTGTAGAGAGCTGCGTAATGCCACGCCTTAAAGATGGAGCTGGTTTCCACCTTCCACCTTCCCGATGGTGAGTGCTCTCTGTCACAAACAACTCCACATTTGGCTAAGGCTGAGGATCTGGCTTGCTTCCATGCATGTGGACCTATCTGCATTGCCCACGTGGCACGCTGGGGTTGGCTACCCAGAGGCTATTTAAGCTGGCTTTCCCCAGGGTCCGATGATTGTTCAAGGTTCCTGAATAAACTGCATTGAAAAAAAAAAAAAAAAAGAAAAAGTAAACCTGCCCTGATCATGGGCTTATGCACAGTCTTGCACTTGCCAGAGAGTGGAAACTTGTAGCCTCTATAGAGTGAGCACTGAGACTAGGCACAGCAGAACAATTTGTTTTCCAGGAGCACACACAAAGTAAGATTTATGGGTTTGTATCTTTGATGACATTTCTTACATTGCTTCTGAGCTCTAGCAAATTAAAGGGATCCGTGAATTCTAAGGGGTGTGTTTTTGTAATGAGGGAAAAGAGACAGAGCAATAAGAAGATAATTAAGGTAACAACTTGTGAAAAATTAAAGTGTTTCCGGCTTTCATTTTTGAATCTCTGAGCATAAACTCTGTAGTTGTTAATTTAATTGCTGCTGTCCACTGCATCCCTGAAGAATATTGGGGATTAATCACCTGGATTGTTGCAACAGAGATAGGGCCTAAGTGAACTGAAATTTCCCCCAATTTAACCCTGTCTCCCTCCTAATATGACGTGATTAACATTTTTCACTTAACAGTGTGTAATCATTCACGAGGCCTTGCCCTACTGATTTTGGTCTTTTTGACAAAGCAGTGATCCTTTCCAGCTTGTTTGGACCTGGAGTCATTCAAACACAGCTCTGAAATCACTGACAGTTCTGTTTGTGTGGGACACTGGTTCATCTGTTTCAGGACAAAACGTGTGTGACTGAGAAAGAAAAAGATGTGGGGGCGATGTATTCACCTGTGTATTCATGTTGAGGCATATATATGAAAAGGTGTGCTTGCATGCAGAAGTCAGAGGGCAACCTCAGGTGTCATTCCTCCTTGTGTACTGTCTATTCTGGTTTATCATTGTTCTTGTTCTCCTTGTATTTATATTTGTGTATGTGTGCAGGGGGCACATGCCAGGCTTCTGAGTAAGAGCGCAGGACAACCTGAGGAAGTCTGTTCTCTCTATCATGAGTCCCAGACACTGGTCTCGGGTCGTTAGGTTTAGTGACAGGATCCTCTACTCACTGACCATCTCACCAACAATTTAAGATTACATTCATGCATGTATTATTGTATATGTGAGTGTATGACTGTGTGGTTTGTCCTAGGAGATTTAAGCCAGGACATCAGGCTTTGCAGCAAGAGCCTTTAACTGCTGACTCTCTCCCTATCTCTCACTGGGTCATAGATCTCACCTAGTAGGCTAGGTTGGCCTGTCAACAAGCCCAAGGGTTCCACTTTTCCCCACCTCTGCGTTGTTGAGATTGCAAGCCTATGCCACCATGCCCTGGCATTCTTACATGACATCTGAGGATTGAACTCAGGCCTAAATTTGAGCTACAAGCACTTTTTTATCAGCCAAGCCATTGCTTTAGGCAAAGATGGGAGGATTATTTGTTTGTTTGTTTGTTTTGTTTATTTTGTTTTTTTCTGTTGCTGTTGTTGTTTTGACCAGACAAAGTTTTTGAAAAGTGTCTATTGTTCATCTCAGTGAAGCCCAAAGTTGGCTATGCAGTGCCCTTGAGGCAGTGTTTGTAGCTGAGCTGTGGGAAACACAGAACAACCTTCAGCTGAAAACTTCATTGGCAGGGGATGCCGACGCAGGTTCAGCACTGAAATCCGATGCACTGCCCCCTCTGTTTCATTGTATCCCAAAGAAATTGGGAAATAGAAATTGGAAAATAAAAGTGGGTTTCATTACACTTCAGACAAGCATGGGCACACAGAGGAAAGAAGCCTCACATCTCCCTGCCATGCCTGCAGCCACTGTAAGCCAGTGTGCAAGACAGACACAAATTGAACTGTTAGTTGAGTTAGCTGGGACTTTCCTGAGATGAAGAAGTCCTGCGCCCAGGATGATTCCATTCTCTCTTGTTTTTCTGTTTGATTAGTTTTTTGTTTGTTTGTTTGCTTGTTTGTTTGTTTTTAGTTTAAAAATAAATTAATGTGTGAGTGGAGAAAACGGACCTTAAATGCCCTCATTTTTCAAAGACAGAAAAATAGCTAGTTTTCGGGTCAGATCTCTGTCCTCTGGGGCCTGGTGGAGAGCCCTCCTCCTTAGGTCAGTGACTGTGGTAGACAGAGAGAAAACCTTTTCTAGCTTTTCTTCAGATGTGAGCAGCAAGCTGCATGCTCCTGCTTGCTTGTTAAACACACTAATTTTACAAGTGAAAAAAAGAAAAGGCCAAACAACTGCAGGAAGGGGCACAAATATGTCTTTAGGTTATTTGTCTCCTGTTCAGGGCTTCAGGGTAAGATTTCAATGACAAGGTGGGATATGGGATAGTGGTGGTATGTGGATGTGGCGCATGTGTGGTATATTTGGTGGTGATGATGGTACTGTGTGTTTGGTGTATGCATGATATATATGTATATGAATATGTATATATATGGTGTTAGGTATGTGTATGTTGCATGCATGTGAGTACACATGTCTGTATCCTCTGTTGTATATAGAGAGCAAGATATTTGGCGTCATCCTCTTTCACTCCACTTTATTGTCTTGAGACAAGACCTCTCATGGAACCAGAAGCTCATGAATTTAGCTGGGATGTCTGGCCAGGAGACTTTTAGCCTCTCTTTGTCTCTTTCCCACAATGTTGGGATTACAAGAAAATAGGACCATGCCTAGATTCTTTTAGTGGATGCTAGAGACTCAAAACTCTATGTCCCAGGCTCACAGAGAAAGTGCCTGTGCTCAGTGAGCCACCCTGCCATCTTATCAAAAAACTGAACCAACACTTTTTGTGGTATCCACATGGCAGCTAATGGTCACAATAGCTACACAAATAAAAAAAAATGACCAATTCAATGAAACTCATCGCTCGGATTAGCCAGGCTGCAATGCATGGTCTCTACACCTTTGTGTCTAGTTGCCACCTATTGGACAAAGGTATAGAGAAGTTCAGTACAGTGCTGTCCAAATTTTATTTCTGTGGCTGTGATAAAGCTCCCTGCCTGAAAGCAGCTTAGGAGAAACGTTTACTTTGGCTCACAGTCCCAGACTACAGACCATCATTGTGGGGAAGTCAAGGCAGGAACTTCAGGCTTCCGCTCATCTCACAGCCATAGTGAAGGGAAAAGAGAATGAACACATCCGTGCTCACATGGTTGCCCAAGTTTCTCAGTACAGCTTCTCCCACTATTATACAGCTTAGTCGTTCTGCCTAGTGAATGGTGTCACCCACTGTGGACTGGGTCTTGGCACATTAATTAAATGAAGACAGTCCCTCATAGGCGAGCCCACAGGACAACACATATGTATACTCTCTCACTGAACCTCTGTAAACAGGTAAGTCTATCTTTTGTTTAGTTGACAAAGCTAACTACCACAACCTTCCTGAGGCTGCACAACAGAAAGCCCATTTCAGTCTTGATTTATTTATTTTTTTTATGTTTTTTAGAAATAAGGAGTCTCAGGGGTCTGAAGCACTGCAGTGGAGGAAATGGAAATGCTGTGGACACTAGAAGGGTAATCAGACATTGTGGATGCTAAGCTTGGTCTTAAAAACCAGGGCAAAGAAGGCAGAGAGGTGGAACTCTGGAATGAAGATAAGTAAATGAGTAGCTGACAGAGGGGAAGAAAATGGAAAAGAATATAAAAGGCTGCCCAAAGAAATCTACAATTAGACAGTGCTCAAGGCCAAGGCTTTCCATCTTGTAGGAATCTTGGCTTTGCCTCTAATGTGTACAGGTCATATGATTTTTCTGAAACATTTTCTTATTGGCAACACACAGACAAGGATACACAAAGTCTCCAACTTTTTTAAGGATTAAAAAGAATATGGAACAATAATTCACAAACTCGGTCTCTACATCATTTCTAAGCAAGGTTAATTTAACTCTTATGCTTATGGGCACTTCTACTTCATAGTCAAGAAGTGTTACCTTGAGGGATACAGGGAGGAGACTATGTGACCTGATCACCTATCAGCAGACACTGGACTTCAGTTTTGCAGACCACTTTCCTGAGACTCAGATACTTTCTTTCACATTGCTGTTGAATCCAGCAGTTTGTGCAATTTGCCACTGAGGCACATCTCTAGTTCTTGAACAGAGTTGAAACTGAGACTCGAAGCTTAGACTTTCCCTCCTTCTCCCCCTCCCTCTTCTCTCCCTCTCTCCTTTCCCCTCTACCCCCAGCGCCATAGGTCTCTGCAGCTACCTAAATTTACAGACTTTGGTCCTCTTATTAGTGACTGGAATCTTCTGTGTAGCCTAAGAGTTCATTTCTTTCTTCTCTTTCCTTCTTCTCTCTCCTTTCCTTCCCTCTCACCTCACTTTTTTTCTTTTCTCCCCACTCTCTGAATAGCAAGTTCCTTCACACTTTACTACCTATTTTAGAAACCATCTCTTTGTCACCTTTTCTGACCACCCTATCTTCATACTCACCCTCCCTCATCACAACTCTGCTCTGTAGACACTGTTCATTTTATATGCCCCTGATCTCCTGTGTGTGTGTGTGTGTGTGTGTGTGTGTGTGTGTGTGTTGCTGTGTTGTCCACCTTCCTAGGTAAGTGGTTCTGGAATGTGTGTGTGTACTCCTATGAGAGTGAATATGTGTGGGAATCTTGAAAGGAACCCAGAAGTTGTAGAAAGAGGCCTTAAAGGAGAACATATGGAAGTTAATGAAGACTTGAGATATTGAAATGAAGGAGAAATACTGGGGGTAGAAGGTTTTAGACAGGGATGTTGGGGGGGATGGACGGGGTAGAGCAAGAAGGGGTGGGTCAACCAAAACTCAGTTAAGTGAAATGTCGTAAGGAACATTGCTGCTTTGTAGTGTAATAAAAATTTTAAGAGGCTAAAACTGTGAATGAATGCACACATTTATTAGAAGCACCATCCTAATTGTTTATGGATGAATGAATGAACTTGTCCCCACTCTATGTCAGTTTGTTTGCGGTGTCTGAATCACTGTCTCCTACCTTAAAACCCTAAAAGCACAAATTCTCAAGTGATAACTTGTATAAGAATTATTGAATTGGGAGTGGGAGGATCAAGAGATGACTCACAAGTTACTTATAGGGAATGTGGCATGATGTTGTCCAGTGTGTAGTATTATTATCTTATCTTATCTGTATTTTCACACCTGGGTTCAAAGTCTCCCATCTACTATGAATTGCCCATAAACTGAATCCTGTCAGGTTCTTTTGGGAAATGATTCTGTAGGAAATTGTTACTTCATGCATCGCTTCCAATGCTCACAGCCCAATGCAGGAGTGGGAGAGAAAAGGAGTGTGAGAGGATGAAACTCAGCTGGAAGTCGGGCTGGAGCCTCCTCCTTCCAGAGCTTTGCCAGGAAGCCACCCTCAGCAGACCCCGGGAACTCCGGGTGGTTTGTGAGCCAGCTATGAGTCATCTCCCTCAAGGAGGCTCCGGATGCCTCTGAATGGTGTGTCTAGACTTACAGTCTGCTGGGGCGGGAGTAGGAGGACCCTGAGAGAAGACCAGGAAATAATGGGTGGGTGTTGGTGCTGGGCTCAGCTTACTTCCTGTCTTTCATATCTTGGAGACCCGGAGAGTCATCTACACTGATGTTTATTGTTTTCACTGAGCCTGCAGGATGCCAGACAGAGAGCTTGGGTTTGGAATACAAACCTGACCAAGACTGACTAGGGCTCTTCTCTGATGAACTTCAAAATGCTGCTTGGGAGAATCAGTGTACTTTGTCACACAACAGCCTGATGAAAACAGTATGGTGTGTTATAAAGGTGTATATGCAGGCATCTATAGAATTATATAGCTTAATAAATGGACCTTGTTAGAAGGAGCTGTTGACTTCTCTTCTGTTGTTTACTTAGTTCTGCTTTGACAGTTTCATATCTATACATAATAAATTTCAATTGCTTTCAGCCCATTAGCCTCTTTCACACCCCTCAGCGACACCTTTCCTAAGTCCTCTCCGAGAGTTTCATGTCCTTTCTTTTTTATAAGTGACTGAGTTTAATTAGACTTGCTTGCATTAGCATGGATGGGGATCATATACTGCATCACAGGCAACTTATCAATGACTACCCCACTCAAGAAACTGACGTGCTCCCTAGCCATGACAAACTACCAATAGTCAATATCTCAGGGAGGGGTAGAGCTCATGGATTCCTCCCCATTTATAATACAGTGTTGATGGGCTCCTGCTGATTTCTGGTCATGGGTGGTAACCTCTACTGCAGTGACATTATGTTTACAACAGCCAGGCCATGCCCAGAAGATGTCTTTTGGTAACATGCCACCCTATCTCCTAGCTCTGACATTTTTTTCTGCCTCCTCTTGCATGATGTTTTCTGAGCCTTAGAGGAGGTGATATAAATGTCCTGTTTAGCATCACTTACTATTTTCTCCTGGGAGATTGGGAAATTTGTAACAGTAAGGCCTGGTAATAGACAGGTCAACATCATTTTTTTTTAGAGTGAGTTAAACTAGTCTGACCTCAGTATTTTCACATGTTCATTCTTGACAAGAACAAAGCACACAAGAGAGTTTCTAGGCTGCTCTTGTCTCTGGATTCTGCTTTCTTCCACTTTGCCATCTAATTCATGAGTAATCCCAGTCTGTCTCTCTCTCATCAGCCTGGCCAGAGCCACTGCTATCTTTCATATGATAACCCTCCTAGCTTTCTAACTAAACATTCATTTTTGTCTCTAAACTTCATTTTCCACATTAGCCAGGGCAACCTTTGAAAGGTATTATTCCCACTATCCTGGCCCAGGATGTAAAGGAGCTTGGGAGAGGTTGGATTCCTGGTTTTGTAACAGCAGTTTTACAGTAATTAACCAGGGCCCTACAAAGAATCTCCAAGTCTCTGTTGAATATGTAGTTCCAATCAGCCAAAGGCATACCACAGCATCACTACTAGAAGTTCCCTGTATCTCAGCATTACCATCCTGAGACCAACCCTCCAACACACAGAAGCCTGGGTTGACTTCCTTGATGCTACAACAATGCCACCCACACCCAGCTTCCCCATCAGAAGCTACTCTAAAACACCCCTGTCTCAGGCATTAAAAGCACTTGCTGCTCTGACAAAGGACACAAGTTCTTTCTGTTAATCGCCCACATGTGAGGAGACAGACTACTAACCCAAATCATCAAGACCAAAATAATTAAAGCAAACATCTTTTAAAAATTCATGTACATGAGCTGTCCCTTCCTAAAAGTGGGGTTCACGCATTAAACATGGGTAAGATAGGGGTTCGTATGGTTCAAGGATATGGGGTTTCCAAATGGGTAATTTGGAAGGCAAATGGGTGGGCTTACAGAAGCAGAACATAAGCATAACAAGTTGGTCACAACAGCCTCCTGGAATAAAGATATAGATGCATGGTGGTCATAACAAAATAGTCATAACATACGTGGTAATAACAAGGTAGTCATAATAACAAAGTTGTCATAGCAATGTATTCATAACAAGGTGGTCATTACAAGGTAGTCATAACAATCTGTTTTTAATTACATTAACTTTTTAAAAATTTTTATATTAATTACAGTTTATTTACTTTGAATCCCAGCTGTAGCCCCCTCTCTCATTCCCTCCAAATCTCACACTCCCTCCTCTCCTCCCTGCTCCTCCCTAAGTCCAGTAATAGGAGATGTCCTCCTCCCCTTCCATCTGACCCTAGCTTATCAGGTCACACCAGGACTCACTGCAAAGTCTTCTTCTGTGGCCTAGCTAAATTGTTCCTCCCATGGGGGGTGGGGAGGTAAAAGACCTAGCCACTGAGTTCTATAACAATCTTAAAAAAAAAAAAAAAAAAAAAAAAGACATAGTCATCATTTCCTGGAACAGGCAGTAAAGAAGCATTTGCAGTTAAGGTTACAAGTAGGGTAGAGCCCAATCGTTAAGAAACAGATTTAATCATAAATAAGAATGACCCTGGTTTGTCTTCACTATAAGATGGCTTTTAATCTTAATATAGAGGCATGATGGTTCCTCTCTTTTCCCACCACTCATGCTGGGCAGCTCACAATTACCTATATCTTCAGAGGATCTGAAGACTTCTTCCGGGTACACATATGGCGTGCATTTGCACAGACACATAAGTGCACACATAATAAAAATAAAATAATTCTTAAAACAGAACATGGCCATGCCCACAGGCAAGATCCACACCCTGGGTTCCTTATCCGCCTCATTTTGTGTTGTTCTTTCCTCATCTCTGGGCTCAACCACTCTAGCTGCCAGACAGTTTCTCGAATATTCCAAAATTGTGTTGTAGGTATGAGTATTCACACTTATTCTCTATAGCACTGTTTTCTATGTGTCTGAACCTTCCTTTGCTTTTGCCCCTATTAATATTATTTTTCCCAGGGAACTTTCCCTTATTTTCATAATTTCTGGACAGTCAATCAAAGCATTCTGTTTGGCAACACCATAAACAGCTATTATCTTGTTTGCATATGCATACCTCAGTTATCTGTCTCCTTTCCCACACCTGCTGCATTCAGGCAGGGCCTCCTCCATGGTTCTGTATGTGGTGCTCCTAATGTCTACAGCATTAGGAATATATAGGCTTACTTCAAATTCTGTTGGATGAATGAACGAACGAATGAATGAATTATTAAAAGTAATGGCCAACTTGAATTTTTTCTTTATTTTTCTTCTGTTTTTCTCAATTTCATCTTGGACATGTCTGAGGAATATTTCTTCGAGAATATGCTCTATCTATGATAGAGCTGTTTATTGACCCTTGAGATAAAATTTCCAAATTGGAATTGGATGGTTATGAGTGATTCCAGAGAGGTAAAATTTGTCATTAGTATCATTGTTTATGTGTCCAATGTCCTTCATATTTTTCCCTTTTGTACAGCATTTGACATTTACAAAATGTTTTCCATTTATTTTTATGTAAGGGAAAGCAAAAAGCTACACATAATTTTTTTTCCTCCTTTTTTACCCCCTCCCTTTAGATGAGCATAAAGACAAGGAGTCTGATTCAGAGTGACTCTTGTCAGCTTTGTTTTTAGGAATAGACTTATTGAGAACAAAAGAGGGACAGAGAAATGGGATCAGTAGAAGAGGACTGGAAGGCTGAGGTGGTGCTCAGTCAGCGAAGTGCTCGCTGTGCAAGGGTGAGCATCTGAGTTCAGGACTCTAGCACCCACAGGAAAAGCCAGTTACAGTGGTACATGCATCCTCAGCTATGGCAAAGCAGAGGATTCCTGGGGCTCCCACAACCAGTGAAGTCCAGGCTCAGTAAGAAACTCTGTCTCAAAACATAAAGTAAAGGTGAGTGGAGGGATGGCTCAATGGATAAAGCACTTGTCATTCAGGTGATAACAAGAGTTTGTCTCCCCAAAATCTACATAACAGCTGGCTAGATAAGGCCACTGCCTGTATTCTCAGCCTACAGGGAATACAGACAAGGTATCTGAAGAAAGTTGGTTAACTAGACCAGCTGGAACTGGAAGTTTCAGGCATGCTGAGCAACCTTGTTTTAATAAATAAGGTGGATATCATTTGAGGAAGACATCTAACATTCACCAATATACACACATATGCACAGCTGCACACTTGCACATATACCAGCAAATGTACCATCACACATGTAAACATACATACAAATATGCAACTGAAACCCCTCAGAACTACAAATGCAATAAAAAATAAGGTGCTAACATCAACTTCATGCATACTCATGCATGCTCATACGTGGGCATCCATATGCATGTAGACATATAGGAACATGTGTGCACATAATAGATAGGAAAAGACAAAGAGAGAAATGGAAAGTGAGGAGAGTATGAGAGATATAAATAAAAGATAAACAGATAGATACATAGATAGATGATAGAAAGATAGAGAGAGATACATAGATACATGGATACATAGACACATAGACAGACAGACAGACAGAAGGGTGATGCATCAGGCAGTCTTATTGCCACACACCCTCAACCTCACTGTCAGAACTGAGTCACTCTAGAAGGTGGGAGCATTAAATGACCCAAGGAAATATGATATGCTGTGGGATGTAGGGTTTCTTTATTAGTCAATTTAAAATAAAATGTGGCTGAGTAATTTAGAATGTGTCTGGAGTCAAGCAGAAAATTAGCCGTATTCCCATATCCTGCCCCCTCCCCTGAAGGCAGCAGAAGTGCCAATAAAAATAAAAATAACAACACCTTGTATTTATGGGGTCGCTTCTCTCCAAAGCTGCTCTTCACTCAGCCTTTTAATCTTTTCTTTGTCCTTGGAGGGGAGCAAGCATCTAGAGACTGGGGGCTCAGCCTCCTGCAGACACTGATAAACTTCTCAGAGGACCTTCTCTGCATAGGATGCTTATCTGTTTATCTACATTGTTTATCATTATTTACAGAGTAACACTGTAGAGCAGCACTTTGTAAATCTGGGAGTACAGATATAGACACACAAACATACCCACACACACAAACATACAGGCAACTACATTCACATATGTATACGTGCCTATGTACACATTACACACTTACAAACCACTACACCTATACACAGATATACACACATGCACCTATGCACATATGCACACACACACACACACACACACACATATATATATATATATACAATACTTATACACACATATACTTATACACACACATACAGGCAACATCTATACGATACACAGGCACATGCACACACCGTAGGATTTCACAGAGTAGCATATACTTATGCACACTGGACAAATATTGTTAGGTTTTCTTGAGGGCAAATCCTGACTTTCTCTAAAGCACCATACTGACTTCAGAGCCCTGAGCAACATTTAGTGGTTTTAAAGGCAGGGTTTAGGGTTGAGATCTCTTAAGTTTTCTCCTCTGGGGGAAGAAAGTCTTCAGGAGATTTATTTGTCCTGGTGCTAGACCAGGAATCTCTCTTTTGGAAAGTTGAGTGTTTGAGGAAAAACAGGGATGGACTCTTTTCCTCATTTCAAAGGTTTCCTTACTGGGGAGGGGAAAATGTCCCAGGGGCCTTTGAAAGCATGGGAAGGGCAAAGACCCTCCACCAAGGAAAGGCTAGGAAAAGCTCCAGCCCTTGCATGACCATTTACAAAGTCAGACCCTCTTGTCCTTGCACATGCCCAGTGCTACCACATGAAACACTCACAGCATAATAGAGTAAGAGACACTTAGACTCCAGATGTGGACTTTCGGGGGCTCAGGGGAGAGCATGTCCTGTCCTTGGAGCTTCCTCTCAATGATGGTGTCACTGAGCACGGAACTCCATCCACTGTCTTTGATTAAACTCCTCCTACTTACACCTGAGAAAATAACAGGTTTTCCTGCATTGCTATGAAACAGCCTTAAATCAATAGCAATTCAAGGCTTGGAATAAAAGAGTCTTTATGGCCCAGGAAGGTGATAGCTGAAGGTTGCCTTTAAGCGGTGTTAGGTTTGTGTCTCCCTGGGGTCTCCCATAGTGCAGTGTCTCTCTGTGCCTTTGCTGCATGGAAGTCGGCCCAGCTTAACCCACGGAGGGCAGGAGATAACAAATTCTGCAGTGGATAGACCACATCTCTTCCTTTAACTTGTACTTCCTGGCAATTCTTGGGAATATCAGCTGTATCTTAACAGATGGCTCTCCCCAGTCCCAGTGTCTGCATATACACAGTGGTTTTAGCCAGAGGCCCCCTCTAGGCTCCTCTTCCCAGGGCTATGCATATTTATCTTGCTGGAAGAGGAGGTCAAATCAGGACTTGTACAAAACTTATGTTCAAACCTTTGTGGATTATGGTGACAGAGTATTCAGGATCCACACTCTCTTTAGAAGTCCTTGTTTACCTCTGACGTGCTTAGGAAGGTTGTTTTTTGTTTGTTTGTTTGTTTAAGACAGGATCTTGTTTAGCTCAGGATGACCTGGAGCTCACTGTATTACCAAATTGACCTTTTTTCTGGTCTTTTTTCCTCCACCCATGAAGTGCTGAAACCATTGGTATATATAGCATTGTGCCAACTATACAGCCCATCCACTCTGGAAGGTCTTAGAGATAGCATGCTTGACATTTCTTAGCTGTATAAGACTTAAACAGAGTTCATCAGGGTCATGTTTGAATTCTTCTATTAACAGTGTTATCCTGCAGCCTTTCTTTTCTTACCTACCTCTCCCCTCTTTTTCTTTCTCTATTCCTGTTTCCCTTACTGCTCTTCTTCTAGTTGCTCTGTCTTGACCCTAGCTTCCCTTCTTCCCATCTCCATGTCCCTCTCTCAACTTTTCCCCTTCTCACTCTACTCCACTGCTCCTGCATATATACATGGGTCTTCAAAAGCTACATCCCTGAAGTCCTTGGCCCACTCCATTTGCAGCAACAGTGGTCAGTTATTCATCTCTCCAGCTACTAATAGTCACTCTTTTCTCTTTTCCTCTTCCACCATCTCCCCTCTCAACTGATGACTCCTGACTAAGGGCTAGGATCTCTATGATTAAAACTCCTTTCTCGGCTGCTACTCTCCTAACAGTTCAAAGGGACCAGAGATGGGTTTTAAAATTAGATCTGCCTGTCTCAGCCTGTCTGGATCACAGGCAAGGGGTACAGAGAAGGATGCTCAAGAGAGGATGAAGGGCTTCAAACTACTTCTCCTTTGCCTGGAGACTGAACTTGAGCCTTTGTGTAGGAATTGCAAATGCCATCCATGTACTGCAACTCTTGTTTCAATAGCACTGAAATTCATAGTGCTTCTGGATGGTAGTGCTTCCCCTTAGCAAGGAGTTGGCAGGGAAGGTATTTCCTGGGCCAAGGCAGAGAATAAAACCTTGAGCCCCCAAGTCTGCTCCCCAGTTCTTTTTCCCCCAGCTGCTGGCTGGCTCCTGATCTAGAAAAGAGCCCTTTCTGGTGCTTGGGAGAGCTACGCTGCATAGGCCACTGGGGTTAACTTTAGCTATTTCTTTTTGATGTATTTTTTAATTTTTAATTTTAATTTCTTTTGTCACAATTTATTCATTATATATCCTGATTGAAGCCCGCTCCCTTAACTCCCCCCAACCCACCCCTTCCCTTTTCCCCCCATACCCTTCCCCTAGTCCACTGAAAAAGGGAATTCACTATTGCCATCTGCCCATAGCTTGTTAAGTCTCATCAGGACTACCTGGATCCTCTTCCTACATGGCATGGCAAGACTGCATCATCAGGAGCAAGTGATTAAAGAACAGTCAACTGAGTTCATGATAGAGGCAGCCCCTCCCCGCCTCACTCAGAGATCCAATCTGAGACTGAGCTGCCAATCGGCCACATCTGAGTAGGGGTACTAGGTCCTCTCCATGCATGGTCCTCTGTTGATCCATCAGTCTCTGCAGGACCCTCTGGGCTCAGATCCTTTAGATTTGTTGGTCTCCTTGTGGGGCTCCTGTACCCTCTTTGTCCCTCTGTTCCCACCCCTTTCTTCCTCCATAAGACTTCCGTGCTCTGCCCAAAGTTTGACCCTGAGTCTCAGCATCTGCTTCAATCCACTGTTGAGTGAATCATTTCAGAGGACCCTCTATCGTAGGCTCCCATCTGGTTTCCTCTCTTCCACCACTTCTGGTGTCTATCCTGATTACCATTCTGAATGAGATTTAAGCATCCTCTCTGGGGTCCTCCTTCTTGTTTAAGCTCCTCATTGAAACAAGCAAAGGTGACCGTGACCTGGCAAAAGTGTTCCAAGGGACTGACTATAGGAATAAGGCAGGTGTGAAGGCTTCGCCATGGGCAACAGCTTTTCAAGTAACAGTTCCCAGCTGAACACTGTGCAGTCCTGTGGAAGGCAGACAGGAGTAGGAACTTCTCTTGTGAGACTGAAGATTAAAACAAAGCATTATGCTGGGTGGTGGTGGCATATGATTTTAATCCTAATACTCGGGGCAAGCCTGGACTACAGAGAGAGAGTTCCAGGACAAGGAGAACTACACAGAGAAATCCTGTCTGAAGAAGAAGAAGAAGAGAAGGATGAGGAGAAGGAGAAGGAGGAGGAGGAGAAAGGAAGGAAGAAATGAAAGAGAGAGAGAGAGAATAGACCACTTTATTTGGTGGCCAGAAATAAAGTAGCCACAGCCATTTTTTTAATTTATTTTATTTTATTTTTAACTACACTTTATTTACTTTGTATCCCCCCTCTAGTTCCCTCCCTCCTGCTCTCCCAATCCCTCCCTTCCTCTCCCTTCTCCATGCATGCCCTTCCCCAAGTCCACTGGTAGGGGAGGGATTCTTTTTCTTCCTTCTGATCCTAGTCTGTTAGGTCTCATCAGGACTGGATGCATTGTCTTCCTCTGTGGCCTGGTAAGGCTGCTCCCCCCTTAGGGGGAGGTGTTCAAAGAGCAGGCCAATCAGTTGATGTCAAAAGCAGTCCCTGTACCCATTACTATGGAACCCACTTGGACACTGAACTGCCATGGGCTACATCTGTGCAGGGGTTCTAGGTTATCTCCATGCATGGTACTTGGTTGGAGTATGAGGAAAGACCCCTGTGTTCAAAATTTTTGTTTTGTTGCTCTCCTTGTGGACCTCCTGTCCTCTTCAGATCTTACTATTTCCCACTTCTTACATAAGATTTCCTGCATTCTGCCCAAAGTTTGGCCATAACTCTCAACATCTGCTTTGATAGTCTGCAGGGCAGAGCCTTTCAGAGGCCCTCTGTGGGAGGCTTCTAATTTGTTTCCTGTTTTCTTCTTCTTCTGACCCCATCCTCTTTGCCTTCTAAATGGGGATTGAGCATCTTAGCCAGAGACCTCCCTCTAGATTAGTTTTTTTAGGTGTACATATTGTAGTAGGTTTATCCTATATTATATGTCTATATGAGTGAGTATATACCCTGTGTGTCTTTCTGCTTCTGGGATAGGTCACTCAGGTTGATCCTTTCCAGTTCCCACCATTTACCTGCAAATTTCATGATTTCCTTGTTTTCTTTGCTTAGTAATACTCCATTGTATAGATGTACCACAATTTCTGTATCCATTGTTCAGTTGAGGGGCATCTGGGTTGTTTGCAGCTTCTGGCTATTACAAATAAAGCTGCTACAAACACGGTTGAGCAAATATCCTTATTGTGTACTTGAGCCTTTTATGGATATATGCCTAGCCATTTCCTAAGAAAGGAAGTACACCCAGCTTTAAAAAAAAAAAAAAGCAAACCAGCCAAACAAACAAAAACCTAACATAAACAACAACAACAACAAACATACTGTCTCTCATTTGTATTTCTGGTATCCATCTCTTAAGAGCTTTAAATGTCTGGTGTCTGTCAGAAAAGCAGCTATGGTAACAGAACCTGACTGTAAATCTATAGATGAGTGACACTGAAAGGGGCTATGCAGATGGTCTATAAAAGTTTTCTTTTGTGTGTTTGTTCATGTTTTTTGCACATCGATGTGCCATCTTTTCTCTGTTTCCCCAGCCCTAGAAAATCTCTTGCACTAACCATGGTTCTGGGGATCAAATTCATGCCCCCACCTCTGCACAGCAGGCACTTTACCAACTAAGAACCACCTCCCCACAAAAATTTTCCCTTTAATATTGGGTATAAGTACTCTCCGAGAAGCCTGAGGTTAGCAATATATAGGCAGCTAGAGAATTAATTTTTATATGCAATCCTATGCTTACCCCTGTTTTTTGCTTCCTTAGCTCAGGATCCTCCTTTTTTGTGCACATTTCTAACTCAGATCACTCTTCTCCCCAGAGAGAAAACTGCATGTCTTAAATGTTTTAAACCTGTGGTGCTCAGTTCCCTGAACACAAAGCACACTTGTTTGATGGAGAGGAGATTTTCCAAGTTTGATTTCCTAACAACTCACCCTTTCCCTTGTACTTGTGATAAATTCCAGTTGTATAGTTTAAGTGGTCATTGAATAGATGTGCAGTTCTGCTGTCTACAGTTTTAACATGCTTGAATGATCTCAAAATGAGGCAATCGTTTGAGCAGAAACCCAGAGAGGCCTGGGAGGCAGAGCTTGCCTGAGACTGATCCTGAATTCAGCAGCCTCGGGCTCTCACTGCAGATAGACTCTGAGTGTGTTGTAGCTGAGTGACCCTGGGGTCATCTATTCCATTCCTCCTCCTGCTCACAGGTAGACAGCCAGCACTCTGCATGTGCTTAAAATGAGTTCAACCCGCTGTTTTCCTTTGAAGGAGGAAGGAACATAGACATTCCTGGAGCCATTTTGCTCACTGCCTTTCTTGGTTCATGGATTGTTTCCAGAGAAAGTAACTTCTAGTCCAGCAACACTGCATTTTTTCTGTTCTTCTAAAAGATCCCCTTCTTTATGATGGGAAACAGTATTTGAAAACCAGTATTATTATTTTCTTTTTTATGTGTGTGTGTGCGTGTGTGTGTGCCATCTTTTCTCTGCTTCCCCAGCCCTAGAAAATCTCTTGCACTAACCATGGTTCTGGGGATCAAATTCATGCCCCCACCTCTGCACAGCAGGCACTTTACCAACTAAGAACCACTCATGCTCATATATGCAGAGCATGCCTATTGAGGTCAGCTTTGGTTTTCATTCTCTGCCCTGTTCAAGAAAGGCCTGCTGAACATGGCCAGGTAGCTGACCTGCAAGCTCCCAGAGACCTACCTGTCTCTGTTGCTCCGTGGTATGACATATGCACGTACTAATGTGCTGGACATTTAGTAGGTTATGAGGATGTGAACTCGGGTGTTCACACTTGCAAAGGAAGTGCTTTATTCAGGGAAAAATCTCTCCAGCCCTGTGGAGATGTAAGGAAGAAGTGAGCACTGTCTTGTATCCCTAATGCTGTGCCCACAAATATTGACCTTTAATTCATATTTATTTTAGTTTTCTTTGAAATTGTTTATAAGCATATAGCCTCTCCATCCCCCTGCCTCAGATTCCCAAATGCTGGAATTACAAACTTATATTATCATGCCCAGTGCCAGATTTCTGTGTTTTACACAAACCAGAGGTTTCAATTTCCTGGTACGTGTCAGCCCTCTGAGTAGCTATTGTGAATATTTTCCTAGGAGTTGACAATAAAATAACCCCATCAAGACGTAGGGCAAGAGTGGACTTATGTGGGTTTTATCTCCCCATGATCACACAAAGGTATGGAGTGGTTCATTGCCCTGTTTCTATGTCAGAGTCTTGGGTAAGGATTACCTCATCCACTGTATGGATTAGTGCAGACTCCCATAACTCCATTTTGCATGAATAAGCCTGCTTATCTGCTTATCATGTAAAGTCTAGAGTGTTGCACCTTCACCTCTGGCACAAAGCATATGGTCCCTTCTCACCACTTCTTCTGAGCCAAAGATGTAAGGTGAGTAGTTATCCTGTTGATGTTCTATGGTTTTCTCATAACAAGAGTTTTTTTTATTAAATTTCTATTTTTATATCAATTACAGTTTATTAACTTTGTATCCCATCTGTAACTCCCACCCTCCTCCTCTCCCAATCCTTCCCTCCCTCATCTCTTCCTATGCCCCTCTCCAAGTCCATAGATAGGGGATGTCCTTCTCCCCTTCCATCTGACCCTAGCTTATTTGCTCTCATCCAAAATGGCTACATTGTCCTCCTCTGTGGCTTGGCAAGGCTGCCCCCACCTCACAGGGAGGTTGTCAAAGAGCCACTGAGTTCAGGTCAGAGACAGTCCCTGTTCCCCTTACTAGGGAACTCACTTGGATACCAACAGTTTTTAACTTGGTGTTTCTCTTAACCCTGTTCTACCTGATCTCCCTTACAAGCCAGTTTTGACACTTAAAAGAAATCCAGTAGACATTCTACTTCTTGAGGGAATCCTTCTGTGTACCGACATCCCTGGGCTGAATTGTTTGTCCTAGCTCGTCTTTCTACTCTGCCTCCTTCCATACCCGGCTTTCATGGTTGCTCATGCTTTGCATCAATATGCTGCCTACCTGAGAACAAGGAATAGAATTTCCTTACCTTTTGTTTCCCAGCAGCTTCAGTATAAAAGACAGAAGACACATTGCTGATCTTGGCCCTTAACCTACGTAACTTAACTTGTTCTGAACAGCATTCCCCTCTCTCTCTTACCTTTTCATTCCTTCCCCTTCCTTTCTCTCCTCTTCCCTTCATTCCCCTCTTCTCCTCTTCCACTTACATTTCTCTCTTCTCCTCCTCTTCCTCCCCTGCTCTCTCTCATTCTCCTTTCTATCTCCTTTCTCTACTTTATCACACATAATACATATGTGATTGCTCTTTGTGTTTTAATGTCTTATAACTCAATGAGACTATCAAGAACCCCATAGGCCTTACAGGGCTTTAGGCTCTGTTGTAGAACTGTCAGATTCTCACCATGGTGTGTAAGTGACAGCCACATCGACTCCCAGCATGGCTATCACACAGTGTTGGCAACAATCCCATAAGTGATTACACCAGAAAGGAAGTAGGGAATGGGTAGCTGTTAATCAAGTCTTAAGAGGAGGCCACTCCAGCAGATTGTACTACTTACTTCCAGGATATTTGTTTTCTGTTCACTTCTTCACTCTTAATGACTGTTGTTGCCTCCAAAAAGTATCATTTTAAAGTCCAGGTGGTGTTGTGGCAGAAATCAATCAGAGATTGTTTGGGTATCAGCTGTGAACTTTCTGCTTCTTACTTGAAAAGAAGCAAACAGACCCAGCAGTGTGCACTGGAGCATGTGTGGCTTATTAATAATTTACTCAATCTATTGATGCTCACTAATTGCAGTAGCTGAGAAAAGTTAGTTAATGATGTACCTGCCTGCACCACATTATAATTATGATGGTAGTTCCCCTATTATTAGGGCTGAGTAGGTGTTCCCATTAGAAACCTCAATTTTCGAGCTGATTGTCTTAGCCATTTCAAATCACATCAGGCCAAATCTTGGCAGACACTCTCAGAGTGGATGCGCTTCTTTCCAAAATTATTTTTACGCTAGCACAGGAGTGTCCTCCTTCAAATGACAGAAATTATAAGCCTATTCCACTTTCAGGAACCCTCTTGTTATTCCCTGGGTGACCATGTCATGTGATAAGCTGTGCAAAAGAAAGGTAGATTTTTGCTGTCATGGATACTACCTTGGCACAAATCAGAACTTTTGGGGGAAATGAATTTCACAAGCAGTTTAATTGCATTTATTTGTGTGTGTATTATATATTATGTACATGTGTTTGCATGTGTGTGTTATGTGTGCATGTGTGTATATGTGTGGGGGTGGATGTGTGCATGTGTGTGTTTGTGTACATAAACATTTCAGCATCAAAAGACAACTTTCAGAAGTTGTTTCTCTCTTTCCAACTTGAGGGTCCTGGGAATCAAACTCAGCTCTCCAGACTTGGTGATGGGTGCTATCTTTACTCTCTGAGGCAGCTCACCATCCCAGAAATTGAAAGCATAAATGTTAACCATGGAGTATGAGTTGGATCATGTTTTCTCTCAGTTTTCCTTAGACTTGGAATGTTTTTTTATCTCAAGTAACAGAAACCCAGTTCCAATATATGTATGTATTTTTTAAAGACTGAAATTTGGGCTCATGAAACCAGGAGTCAAAAAAAAAATGTACAGTGTATTCAAGTTGTTCTAGAGCCAGCACAAACAGGGTGGCCAAAGTCTCATCTCATTCTCCATCTTTTGAGTTTCTGTGTTGCTCAGCTTTTGGTTGTCACACATGACTGACGGAAATCAGCTTAAAAAGAGAAAAGTGCACTTTGGCTCATTTTTTCCAAATGTTTCAGTCAAAGTAAACTAGACTCATTACTTGGAGCCTGAGGTGGTGGGGCACGTGGTAGAAGAGGCCCCTAGGCCCATGAAAACTAGGAAGTAGAAATGCAGAGAGGAGCATCACTGTGAAGGGTGGGAGGATGCTTTGAAAGTTTGCCCAGTGACACTTTTTCTCCAACTAAGCCCCACTCCCTTGTGGCCATTTAGCAATGAACACTTGGGCAAATTTTCAAGAAGCCTAATGATTCATGTATCCGAGGGGATGCAGCCTCATGCTTCTAGAATGTTTTCACCTCTTAATATATGGATTGCTTAATGTGTTGTGCAAAACTTATTTTTAAAGTCATACTGTGCTCAAAGTACAATAAATAAATAAGCAAGCAAATAAATACATAAACAAATAAGCAGGTTTCTCCTTTCCCTATGTACAGTATAATCTGTGTCATTTTGTGAGCATAACTATTTTTTGTTTGGTTGGTTGGTTGGTTTTTGCCAGTAACTCAACTGTGGTTTAAAAAAACAAAAAACAAACAACAAAATAACAAACACGACCGCAAAACCTCTATCAAATGCACACCTGGAGGCACGGGTCAATTCTCCTGAACTTTCCCATGTCTATTGATTGAAATAAATCAATAAACATGATCTGATTTAGTCTCTACAGCCAGGGTATGAGGGTAACCTTTGTGTTTTCATCTTCCCTCTCTGTGCTGCCTTCCAGGAAGATCTGGGGTTAGTGAGAAAGGCATTTATTAGAAAGGAGGACTGTCTAGTTTCTTGCTGTGCTTTTTGTCAAAGTCACTGTAGTAGGAAAAGTACAAGGGATATGATTCAAAAAAAGTCAATCATCAGACACAGTTGTTTTCAATTAAAGATTGAAGAGATAGATGTAAATTATTCCAGTTAGGCAGTAACACCAGTTTTTAAAAAAATCCCTTTTCCGATAGGCAGTATGGAAATAAAGAGGCAGAAGCATTATCTTGACATCTCTGTGGGTTCAGTTTTCAATTTGTCCATCATTGCCACCATTGTTGTTGCTTCCATTATTAATATTTAAACAGCAGAGTTGTGTAAATATTCTGCCAGGAGACTTAATGAACTAGAATTTATGCAGACATTTTTGGAGGTGGAAAAACACTCAAGATTATTTTGCTTTTATATGGTTTATTTCAACATCTGAAAGGCATTCCCTAAACATTATTATGTGTCAAATCTTGTGAGATTAAGAAATAGCCAAAGTTAGGCTGCAGCTGTAGCTCAGTTGGTAGAGCACCTGCTTGGCATGTACAGAATCCTGAGTTTGGTCAGCAGCTCAGTATAAAACCTAACCTGTCACGGACCTATAGCCACAACACCCAGGAGATGGAGGCATGAGGATCAGAAGTTCAAGGTTATCCTTACCTTCATACTGAGTTTGACACCAGCCTGGGATTCATGACACTCTATCACATAAGAAAAAGAGCAAGAAAAGAAATAAAAAGAGCACGAACAAAGTCATAAGTCACAATCATTCCCGTTTTCAGTAGGAGGAAAGGGTCCTTTGGGTATATAAAAGAATGCAAGCCAGCTCTTGTAAGAGGGGCAGGTGCATTGTGCTGTAGATGGTATGGAATGGATCAGCCATTCTGTGTGCGGAGATTAGACAAAGCACAGCTAATGTGTATGACAGATATTTCACGTGACACAGATGAAAAGCTGAACTATAAAACCCCATCATGAGATACCCCAGAATATTCTTGTTCTTATATCTTACCTGACAAGAGGCCATTTGTCTGGATGCTCAGGACTGGGACCATTGCGCAGACCGCCGTTTCTACGTGGCCCTGAGGGTTAGAGACTGCTCTTCATTTTCAGTTGTTCCTGTTCAAGGTTAAAGAGGCGGCCAACGGATGACGGCTGCACTTGGACAGTTGTGAGAAAATCAGAAAGAGAAGCAGAAAGTGTACATTGGGAAATGACACAATTGTCTGCCATTTGTGGGTGTTTGAATATTTGCATGTGCCACACATGCCTGCTAATTAAACCTCAACATCAGACGTTATGAGAAGTATTTATTTAATTCAGGGTATACAAAGTAATGCAGTATGTATCATCAAACCTACTTTAAAGAAGGCACAACTAGGGCTAGAGAATGTTCTTGCTTAGCATTAGATATTTAGCAGTGAGGTACAGGTTTTACCTTTGCCTTAAATAACGTTATGTTCAAAATAGTACTGAATAGTTTGAATCAAACTAGGGGACTACAGTGCATGAATTGTGCTGCGCTTTGAAACAGTCTTGTAATTGTTTTTCATATGCCTGTATTTGAAGAGTGTAGGTGCTACTGTAAAATTAATGGTTTTTTTTTTTTTTGTAGTTAAAGCTGAAACAAAAGTGAGGATGTTTTCCTAGAATTCTGACACCATGAACCTCATCAGCTCCCCATAGGTAGCAACTCTTCAGAAAGAAATCAGGAATGGGGAACACAAGAAATAGTCATATTCCTAGTGACTGGCTCAACCCATAAAAGATCTACCACCCAGCTGCCTGCCCCATCCAGCCCATTCTTTCCTGTCCATTCATCTGCTGCACTAACATGCACAAACACTAACACTAATACATAGAGGCATGCATACATACATGCCTATGCACACATATGTACACACATATGAGTACACCTGTGCACACACACATGCACACATGTAAATGCCTGTGCATGCAGGTGTATACAAATATACATTTCTGTGATATTTCCATATGGATGGTAGAGCTAACTTACTATTTTTACTAGCTTCATAGTTTTCCATATTTTATTTGCCGTGTCACTCAGTGATGCATATTAATTGATTTGGTTTATATTGGTTTTATTTTCTTCCTGTTTCAGAAGTTGTGTATATTTATGCTTCTGTCTTTCTGTATTTATACATTTATATTTTTAGAATAATTTCTTACTGAGGTAGTAGCTCAATCAATTTATTTTCATAGATATGACTAAGATTTGCCATCTGTGAAAGGCTTCATTCATTTACATTCCTGCCATGTATGTGATAACCTGTTTTCATTACAACAACAAAAATACACTTTTTAGAAAACATTTTCCCTAGAAGCGACACAGAGCCTTTGCTTTGAGACTGTGGGGGTTTAGGGGGTATAAGGCACTTTCCCACGCTACTCATGTATTCAGTGATTGTGTCAAGCCTAGAAGGATCAGGTGGTCTTTTCAGCATGGGTTAACGGAGGCAAATTCACCCAGCACCCTCGAGCCTTTGCATTGCCAACTGTATCACTGTCTTATGTATCAGCACTGTCCACCACTTGCTGTTGACAATGCTACCCAGGTTCTTGAGGTAGGAAGAAAGACCCTCTGCCTCCTTATTAACTAAACTCAGACGACAGAATGGTAGAAAACATATGTCATGCACAAGATATTGTTTCCATTTGAAAATTAATGTCAGGCAAATAGAAGGTTGTGCTCATGGGAAACTTCGAATGGAGATGGGGCTGTGTTGAAATCAGATGAAGCCTGGGGCCAGTCAGTTCATGCAATGCCGTTTTATAATGTTTATAATGTTTTATAGTGATCATGTTGGGGGGTGAAGGCAGGAGAAGGAGGATATATAGTGAGTTCAGGGCTAGTCTGGGCTATGTGGGACCCTGTTCGAAGAGCTAAAATTTGAGGTGGTTGGGGGAGAAAAACAAAAAGAAAAGAGAGGAGAATCAAAAAGAGAGAAAAAAAAAAGAAAAACTATGACTGTTGTGGCTGGTTCTATTCTGGCAGCTAAGTTAGGTCTCATAGATCTTAGATATATTTTCAAACACTAATCTAGATGTTATTATGAAATCATTTTTGAGATATAATTAAGACTGAAATCTGAATAAAGCAGATTGGTCCTCCTTAAACTTGGTAGGCCCCACCTAACCAGCTGAAAGAAGGCCTTAAGAGGAAAAGCCTGAGGCCTCAAGGAAGGACAGTCTTCAGCCAGACCTGTGGACTGCCAGCTCAGCTCCATGACCACAAAGAGACAAGCATTTCGCTTAAGAGCTGAAGTCAAGCAGGAAGGAATGCTGATGTCACCAAGTAATGCATGCCCACAGATGAGAGATTAGTGTCATGCTCATGCAAATAGTTTAACTGAACCAGGAATGGAAGAGATATGGCATCTGTCACCTCAAAGGACAGTGCCAGTAATCCAAGATTTGGAAGCATCTTAGGGACTGAAAGTAGCAGAGCTGCTGTAAGGTCGGAGCCCCCAGTTCCACGAGCAAACCCTGAGGCTCTGGAGATAGTGGGCAGGACTTGATCGCAAACCTTTGTCCATTTGTTCCACACTCTCTGCTCCTTGTTTTAGTCACAAACATCTCCTGTGGTTGTAGTTTCTCCTCTGCCAGAGGCAATGCCATTCAGAGGAGGCATCTTTGCTGGGAATGTGGGCAGTTTGAAAAACCCATGGACTTCCTGCCCACCTTTCTCCAATTGAACAACTGGACTTTCTCAATGCCTGGATGCAAGCTGCACCAATGCACTGGGGGCATTCCACACACTGGAGCAGAAAGACAGTCAGCAGCTTGGCTTGGCTTGTATACACTAATTATGATAATGCAGGCATCTCATGATTTCATTTTATTTTGCCTTTGTTTTTCACCCAATGTTTGAATTACTTCCTTCAGGGAAGTTGTCATACTAATTAATTGTTTTGTGTTTTTCTTGACATGTCTCAGCATTATCTGTGCACTTGTGATCGTGTGTCTGTTAGGAATATTGGGGCATTTGTAAGAATTATAAAACTAATTTATCCTTATATCTAAAATGTTATCTTTTTTAAATGTCTGATTCTGTCTGAGGAAGTTGAATGTTTCCAGGTTTCTGAACCTCCAGTGACCTTGAACTTCTTGTCAGTTTCGTTCACACAATGAAGTCATTTCCCCTGGTCTTGTTCTTTTGTGACATCTCTGTCGTTCACAGACATTCAGTGCTTATGACAGAAGCCAGCTCCCTTTCTCAGCATGCTGCAGGCTTGCTTATGCTTCTCTCTTCTGGTTCATGTTGTTCCTGGCTGCCAGGTGCCTATCTTACTTGCAGAACCTTTACTGTAGCTCATCAAGGCCCCTGTCAGATGCTAAAATGACTTTGTGTGACTTTCTATCTGTGGGTAACCGGGAGTGCCTGTCTACACCCTGAATGCACAGAGGATGAAGTGGCGTGATCAATTAGTGATGCCTGCCGTGGCTGTGGAATGGAAAAAGTTGGCTAAAGTATGTGGACGTCAACTCTGCAGGTCAACTTTCCTCTCTGAATCAACTGCTGATTCTTCTTACTTTGTATCATTTCAGCACTTTGGGTGCTTACCTAGTTTCCAAACTTTTAAGCAGCTATTGTAACAAGTCATAAGAATGCAGTATGAAATTTGGCAGGGAGGGGAAAGGAACAACACACGCTTGACTTTTCTGTTATTCATGCAGCTTGGAGCATAATTACTCCTATGCCCCCTCCTTCAGAAAGGACCCGCTGGAGAGTTGATGGGACAGTTTAAGAGCTATGTTTGGGGACTTTCATTATCTGTTCTGTGGCTTCCCTCTCCCATTTATCCATAGCTCATCAGGAACTGGAGATAATTACAGTGCCTTGTTCTCCTACTTGTGGACTTACATAACTAAGTGGATGTACTTCTTGATGCTTCTTGTGTTACTTTGTGCTTTAGAGTAGATTAAAAAAATTCATCATCTATCTCCTAAAGACACTATGGCCCTTACTAATACTCAGAGACACAGTTCTTGCCCAGTGCAAGGCTCTCTATAAGTTTGTTTGGTCTTTATTGCCTTTATCTTTTGCTTACTTTTAGAGTTTGATGATGATGATGATGATGATGATGATGAAGATGATGATAATGATCTTGAGACACAATCTCATGCAACCAATGCTGGCCTGGCCTTTCTGATCCTTCTGCTTCTTCCTTCTGAGTGCTAGGATTATTGCAGCATACCACAACAAGATCTGCGTTTGCATTACATGGGGATCAAGCCCAAGGCTTTATATGTGTGTGGAATAGCACTCCCCTAACAGGGATGCATGAATTGGGGGAATATTTACCCCCATTTTTCAAATGCAGAACCTGGGGCACACAGTGGTTAAATAGCTTACAAGGACGGTTTACCAAGTGTCAGGTGCTTACTTCAACCTGGACCATATCATTGCAGAGAGGTTTTCACAACAGTAGTGAAAAGAGCAGATTTATACACACAAAAACAAGTGAGTTTTTGAGGCTCTTGTTCCTGTCCTTAGGTTAAGTGGCTGTCCTTAGAACCATCTCTCTAGCCGCTTGCAAGGAGGAAGACTAGCACTCACCAAGATGGTGTTGGTTTAAAGGCTGGATATTTGAAAGTTCTAGTCAGCCTTACGCTTTAAAGGTGGAACATGTTCAAGTGATTTGTGTTTGGCGCAGCCATTATGAGAAGGCTTCTGTGTCACGGAGCCAGGCTCACTGGTTTGTGGCTGTCCCAGTCTCAGTTTGTAAGCAATGAACCACAGGAAGTTGGCATAATGCCAACCAGTGAGATTTTTCCTCCTGGTGCCAACATTTACCAGAACAAGTATCTGTTCCCATCTCCCAGAGTTGCAGCCAGCAACTTACAAGGGCATATTGCCAGAGAAACCCCTCCAAGCCCAACAAGATGTGGTAGGAGAGTCAGCAAAAGGCGTCCATTTGTGTGGCAATAGTGTCTAGTTACCATTAACAAATAAAATACATCATCTTAATAAGTCTATCATCTACTTATCTGTCCAAATATTCATCCAAGCACCCATTCCTTTGCCTATTCATGCATATACCATTCATATATATAATTATTATATAATGTATATTATAATATACATGGTATATAATGTATTGTTTATGATACATATATTTTTCATTAGTCATTTGATAGTTTCATGTATATAATTTTAATAACTTTTTATTCTTTTAAATTATAATTATATCATGTATTCCTTTCCTATTTTCCCTCCAAACCTTTCCACGAGGCTTTCTATGTTCTCTTTCAAATTTATAGCCTCTTTAATTCTTAATAGATGATATAGGTATAAATATAGAAATTGATGCTCCTAAGTGTAAAAATACAATGTGCTCAGGCCATATATTATATGATGTTACTTGTTTGTTTACATTTTCATGGATGATCATTTGGCATTTGATAACCAATTAACACACTCTTCTCTGAGGAAGCAGTTCCCACCCCTCCCCCATTATCCCTTAGTTGCCTGCAGTTCTTTGTAGAGTTGAGAACAGCTGCCAGAGGCTAGTGATTCCTGGATCTTGGAGGTTCATCTACAACCACCATTTTATTAAACCATCATAATCTCTTCAATATCAACACTTATCCTCATACTACAGATAAGTGTAGTCCTTGCTTCTTACCAAGGAAACGTCTCTTTGCAACAGATGAAGAGACCAACACAGAAAGACCATAGAATGCATTTTGATCATATTCTCTCCCTCCCTGAACTCTTTACCAATTCACACTCCTTTCCAGACTCACCCTACTTTGTATAATTTCTTTTAAAAGAAAAGCTTCAAGAAAAATTTTTGCTCTCCAAATATTCTCCGATGTGTGCTATTCCACGGGAGAGTGGTCTACCTGTAGGGTACATTCTTACAGAAAACTCTTTCTCACTTCCAGCAGCTAATAATTGTCTATAACTTTATGGCTGGGGTAACATTTTATGCCCACCTCCTTTCTCGATGCTGGGATTTTTGTCTGGCTTGGGCTTCCCTAGGTTTTGTAGATGCTATTGAAACCACTGTGAGTTCAAATGTGCAGCCACCCTGCAGTGTCAATAAGCTTTCTTTGTAGTCATCCACCATCTCAGGCTCTTACACTCTCTCCTCCACTTTCTAATGTCCTTAATTATATATATGCATATATATATATATATATATATATATATATATATATATACACACACACACACACACACATATAGAAAGAGAAAGAAGAGGGGAGAGGTAAGCAGGGAGGTATGGAGGAAGAGAGATTTGGAGAACGAAAAGATAGTGTACACATGAGAGAAATAGATATGGTGGTTAAATGAATACACTTATAATAATATCACTTTAACCATAAATATTAATGAGTAGATTTTATTATACCTCATTGTGCCAATGATAAAACATATATGGTGAATCCAGAAATCATGATTCTTAAGTTCATAAAGGAAAAAAGAGTTGGGAAACTCTCATCTTCATTTTCCTCCTGTTGTTTTCTTTTCCACAATCTTTTCTTCCTTTTCAGTTTCCTTTTTGCTTCTCTTACTCCTTCTCTTCTTTACCTCCTTCTTTCTCTTCCTTGTTGTCTTCTCCCTTTTCTGTTACTCTCTGCTTCCTCTTCTTCATAAACTTAAAAGTTGTGGCAGCCCTGTGGTTGTCCTCAGAGGGCATACTGAGGTTGAGGCAGCTGTGTTTATTTTCGTTTTGGCTACCATTTACTTGATGATCCTAGACATGTCAGCCAGCATGTTTATGATTCCATTCTGGTGCATGGCTCTCAAGACTTTCCTATATTAGCTCTGAGAGCATAAAACACATCCAGTGTATTTATCTGGCGAGCACAGTGGTGCACACATAAATATTTTCTCAAGTAGCATATGCATCTGCAGCTCAGGCCTCTTCAGTCTTATTTTACTTATATCAACACCCATCAACTGAGCTTTGGAAAGGCTCTGACTTACTTGTGCTGAAGCATCAAGGAGTCCACTAGCCAATTTCTTTTGAGTATTACCTTGTTTGATTTGGATCAAGGGACAGGGAATTATATAAATGTCACTGTGGAGAGCCCTTGTCCCCTGGTGATTAGTAACCCCTTATCAATCCATAGCCAAAAGACATAAATAGAGACTCAGATTGGAAAATGGCACACACATGACGATACTTTATTACTTATGAAGAAGTTGGACTGGTGGTGTGTTTTCCTGGCAGGTGGTTGGGTGGCCTCATTCATTGCCTGATCTGTCCATTTCATTCTTTCATTCGGCTTAGTTCTTCCTATAACCTCAGTCTCTCCCCCTGTATAAGATCTTAATAATTTTTTTCATGATATCAGTTTGCACACAGTAAAATACTTGGAAGAAATATTCCAGTTTTATATTTCCCATGACAAATAGTATATGCTTATTGCAAAACATCCTAACCACAAAAGAACAAGCAGCGTATATGAAGGTCCCTTCTAAATCCTCTGCTGCAAGATAGAAACTTTGAATTAATAAATTATCATTTCTCCTAAATATGGACAGCACACAGGTAGACAAACACACACACACTCACACACACATCAGCAGAGAGAGAAAGGAGGAAGAAAAGGGGGAGTGGAAAGATGGGGAGGGAGGGAGAAAAATACTGTTTCTAGTGTTGCCCCTTTTGCTCAAAAGACCAAGGCCATATTCCTTTAGAGGGAATGAATAATTTTTATTCAGGACAAATGCTCAGATCAGCAAATATCTTGTGAGTTCTAAGGACACAAGTTACAACGAGCTAGAAAGTAGAGGGAAGGGCATGTGTACAGTAACTTAGAGAGAAGTACAGTATAGATGAAGGAGAATGTGCACACAGGGAGATTAGAACTTGGAGACTGGCAATGATGGCTGGGGAGGAGACCTCTGGCTCCCATGGCTAGAGGGTGCTAAGGAATGCTTTAGGGGTAGTCCAACAATGGCCCTTTGTCTCAGCTTGGGTATTATTAGGAAGACACAGCAACCTGTCAAGAAGATACTATTTATGATGTCAACAACTCATGCTACAAAGTAACTGAAGGACTACCCAAGACAGGAACATGGCCACGCGCCCCAGGACATGAGCCAGCTTGTTTTTGTGGAGAGACTGGACAGTGGAAACCAGGTAGCATGGCTCTCTATGGGGACTGTCCTCTGTTCTGAGGGCATGATGGAGAGAGTCTAAGGTTGTAGCATCTATAACTTCAGTGGTACTTGCCAGGCTTCCTTGCTTGCAAAGGGAAATAAATTAGGTATCAAGATTACTGTGCAGCTAATCACAAAACTGCCCCATGGTCATTCTGTTTCCTATTAATTTCTCTTACCTGACTGTTGCATTTTCTTTAAACTTATTTTGGTAGGTTTGTGTATGTGCATGTGGGTATATGAGTACATGTGTGTGATATGTATGTATGTTTGTGTGTATGATATAAAGTATGTATGTGTGTATGCATGTATTCAGGTATATGTGTATACCTGGAGGGGGCACATGAGCACATGGAGTACAGAGGTCAGTGGACATTGAATGTCTTCCTCAATCACTCTGAGGCTTTTTTGAGACAGGATCTCTCACTGAATCTGGACCTCGTAGATACTGGCCAATAAGTATTAAGGATCTGCCTGTCTCTGCTTATCCAGCATTAATACTATAGGCACATAATGCTGTGTCCATCTTTTCTGTGGGTTCTGGAGATCCAAATCCAGGTCCTTGTGCCTATACAGGCAAGCATTTTATCAACTGAATCATATTCCCAGTGCTAAGCACCTGACTGCTAGATTTTATTGCTCTAGAGGAACATACCTGACAAGGAATCACAGATGTGTCTCACTGGCATACCCTCCACCCACTGCTGATGGATCATGTAGAGTGATTCCCATGAATGCTTAAGTCTCTGCAGAATGCAATGTCCAAGGCTGAATTTAACTGACCTTGAAAAAGTGCCTTTGACGGACAAATGAAGAAGGCAGAGAATAAGCCAGAATAGAAGTAAGAGAGGATGACATTGGCCATGACCAAGTAAGAAGAAATGTATCCTAAAAGCAGTCATCAGACCCACTTGTTCAGTGCATACAGAACTGGAAGCATTTAGGAATCAGTCCCAACAGGGGCCCAGTGAGCAGCAATGGGGACTGTGTGATCACCTTACATAGATCTGAATTGCATACTATCATCTCTAAAATTCCACCATTGAGCTACTCATCTAATCAATGTTTGGATCCAGGTACCATTTAAAGTATCCAGCTCTCTCTGTTAAATGTTAACAGATAACTCAGTAAAGCAGCAAATGAGAGAAATGCTATTTATTAGTCATTTAACAAAACATGGGCAGCAATAATTTCAGTGGAGGGAGGATGAGGCTGCAGTGCGGGGATGGGGCGAGAATTTCAGATTGATTTTGTTTTATACTGGGGGTCTGTTTTCGTGATAAGTTTATCCTTCAAAATGTGTTAAGAACAACCTAAAGCCTATGGAAATAGTTAAAAAGAAAAAGAAAGTTAAATAGAAAGAAACAGAGTTTCCTCTGTTTCTGATGTTGCCAAGCTGAATACAAGACCTGCCACACACGAGGCTTTGGGGACACTCCTCACTCTGGCCAGGAAGTGGGAAACAGTCTGATGTGCATAGAATGGCTGGAAGAAAACACACTCTGAAGTATGCAAAATCAGGCAAAGGCTGGGACAGAGTGGACACCACTCTTCAGTGGTTAAGGTTTTTTCTTTCACTTACAGTCCCTGCATCTAGCTGACCAGCAAGAGTTGCTAGAGGAGATTTGAACACAAACTTAGTTCTGATTACACTGCTTTGCTTACAGAAGAGCTTCAGTGAAGTTAGTTGACAGAAGCACATATATACTCATATGCACACCCACACATACACACACACACACACACACACACACACACATGCGCACAGAGAGAGAGAGAGAGAGAAAGAGAGAAGCTAAGCCATTAGCAGGGTTTATGTGTGCTTCTAGCTTACATCTAGGTGAAGGCAACTTTTATGTTCGTTACATATTTCACTGAGAGTTCTCAGCCACTTCCAGCCATAACTTTCCTTCCTTCCTGTTACGAATTTTCTTCCCAGATTTACTCTTCAGTCCCTAAAAATATCCAACTCACATTATTTATTCACTCCATAATGCATACCATCCAAAGACAACAATTTTGCCAATAAACTGTTACTCTCATGAATAATTCATGCAGCCTTCATTCTCCTGACATGAACAAATATACTTTCAAATGGGAGGCATGTGGCTCTATTTTAGTCTTTCACTCCATCCTTTAACTTAATATATTTTTTAAGGCTTTGTGATGCCCTGCCTGAGGGGGAAACTCCATGGGGACTAATTTTAAAACTCCAATTAAAAGAAATAAGCTATGGCATGGGAACATAACTAGAGTTAGATAGAGTTTTGTTGGAGTGACAGGCCAGTATGGAGGTGGAGGAAGAAGGAAGAAAGCTGTCCAATATTTCAGAGAGGAGAATATGTAACTCTCACCTAACAAGACAGCAGTGCTAATAATTGTTCCAATCCTGCTAACATCTGTGGCCATGGTTCCCTCAGATCTTATATGTAGAGAGTATCGTTGTGCTGCTGATGATAATTAAGTGATAATAATTATATGTGATAATATAATGTGACACAATAATAATGTTTGAGTTGCAATGAGATGTTTGGCTTTGCGCTAAGGGCTTTGCTCATAGCAGTTTCCCAATCTTGATAATATTTATATTGTGAGTCAGATGATTATTTTGAAAAGAGAAGGCTTCCCAATATATGTGTATGGTGTTTCCAAGATTCCTTCACTGATTTTTACCCAGTACTTCCAGTAGCACCTGCTTCTCACTCCAAGAGACAAACACAATATATCTCCAGGCATGACCCTCTGTGGCTATAACCTCTGAGATGTGACATGCTTATATGCATAGTCACTCCTAGCTTCATAATATTCATACAAGCTATTTCCATCTACAGCTATAAGGGAGAGACAGATGTTTGGAGTAAAGGACAGAACCAAACTTCTGAGCTGGTTTTTAAAAGATGGCTTATTTTTTATTCATGTGTGTGTTTATATAAGGGCTTATATATGTTTGCCAAATGTGAATAAGTGCCCACAGAAACCAGAGAGAGCATCATATCCCTTGATGCTAGAGTTATAGGTTGACATGAGCTGCCTGACATGGGTGTGGAGAACAGAACTCAAGTCCTCTGCAAAAGCAGGAAGTATTCTTATCCTAATATCCTATGCAGCATTCGTAGCCATGCCAATATCAAGGCTATTTTGTCACACAAGAGAGAACTAAACACTCCCCATCTACCTTTTTTTCTTCAGTACATATTTTCAACGTAAAATAATCTACACACACATGTAGTAATTAGTAGTAGCACTTTAATTTTACGTGCATGTATGAATGCCTAAATATGTTTATGTGTGTATGTATAGTATGCAGTGTGTATGTCAGTGGCTCTAGAGCTCAGAACAGGGCATCAGATGCCATGCAACTGGAATTAGAGATGACATTGAGCCACTTTGTGGATTCTGGGATCTGAACTCAGGTCCTCTTAAGTTAAGTGCAGTTAAGTGCTCTTAACTGCAGAGCCATCTCTTCTGCCCCTTATACAGTATTTTATGTTTTATGTAGAGATAACTTCCAGTTCCCTTGCCTAGGATGTGTAGCAGAATTACAAAATGAACAATAACAATACAAATAATAATATCCTGACTGCTAATCCCATCCTTCATCACTTTGTAAAGTACTGCCTGTGTGGCAGCTGGAGGGACTCACACAAACTATCTGCATCGTTTCCATATTGAATTGGCATCTGCTATGAGTATTTCTTAATTCTACATAGTGCAGACAAGATTTGTTTTATTTGCTCCTGTGTCCTGGATACTTGGTACCTGGATCCAAGCATTGATTAAACGAATAACTTAATGGTGGAATTTTAGAGATGATGGTAGGCAACTCAGATCTATGTAAGGTGATCACACAGTCCCCATTGCTGCTCACTGGGCCCCTGTTGGGACTGATTCCTAAATGCTTCCAGTTCTGTATGCACTGAACCAGTGGGTCTGATTGACTGCTTTTAGAACACATTTCTTCTTACTCTGGTGTTAAGAGCGAATACCATCCTCTCTAACTTCTATTCTGGCTTATTCTCTGCCTTCTTCATTATTGTCCACCTAAAGCACCCGTTCAGGGTCAGTTAATTTCAGCCCTGGACATTGGATCTGCAGAGTCTTAAGCATTCATGGGAATCACTGTACATGATCTATGAGCAGTGGGTGGAGGGTATGCAAGCGAGACACATCTGTGACTCCTTGTCAGGTATGTTCCTCTAGAGCAATCAATTCTTGCAGTCAGGTGAAACTCCCACGTACCTCAAGTCCCTCAACCACATACCAGATGGGTTATTACACATCCCAGTTAACCCTCAGCACCCAGTGAGAAGATGCTTACCATGACCTTTATATATATCATGTCCTCAAGAAATTACTGCCATCATTATTATCTTTTTCTCACTCTACTGTGTGCTTGCCAGCGCCTTTATGTGTACATACCTTATCTCCCTAACTAAACTATGGGATTATATATATATATATATATATATATATATATATATATATTTCTCTCAGAAAAGAATTCTCTCACAGAATTCATCACAGCAGATAGACCTGTGGCCGAGAGGCAGCTTCTGTGATCAGAACATAATTTTCTCTTTTTATGTTCTGAACTCTGGTGTCTTTATCAATAACACGAAAGCAGCCATTTCCATTTACTTTGCCGTAAGAGAAGGGTCATTGCAAATGAGTTTCTTTAGATGGTAAGCAACTGGCTAGTGTTTTCTGAGTGGCTGAGCCTCAGAACTATAATAACTCATTATCAGTCTGTCTCCAAACTTCACTGAGGTTCCTGGGTCCTTTGAATGTTGGCTTAGCCAGTGTCTTTCTTTATCTGTAAAAATGTGCTTAACATATAGCTTGAAGCAGGCTGATAACCAAGACACATCTCCAGTTATGAGAGCCACTTAAGTGAGAATAGGACCCACAGAGAGTCATTTCCCAAAGGGAGCTAGATGCTCAGGTTTCAATGCCCGCTGGCAGCTGTATGATGTGGTAGAAGAAATTTAGCTCTCTGCCTGCAAGGAGGCCAGTTTCTGCTTCCAATTTTTCCAGGATGCACATGACCTTGGACAAGTCAGAAACCTCTTTGTGTGCTTTATTGTTCTCACCCATAAAAATAAACATGCAAATCAGATGTTATTACCTAACTATTATTCCTAGAAATTTGCATTTTAGGGTCGGAGTTCCTGGGGTTCAAACCAGCATTTCGTATTTACATGAATTCACACCCAACAATAGGTTTCCCACCATGATCCTGTCAGCTCTATCAAAAATCTCTGCTCCCTTCGTATGCATGTTCAGCAGCTTCTCTCCCATTCCCCTGTGCCCCACATATTACCCTAATAAAGTATATAATAAAAGTAAGCCTTCCCACTGGTGTGTTTATAGTGTGAAAGATGCTGTTAGTCCCACCATGGCGATACTGGATTAGAAAATACATATCTCTGTCTCTCACACCCACCCTTTGATCCCAGCCTTTGTCAGAAAATCTAAAGTGTTACCTTCTGCAGCGGGTGCCACCTCCTGAGAAACTGTGCCAAGTTCCATTAAGTGTAATTAGCACTCCTGTTGTTTCTCCCACATTGCAAGAAAGCGAAGGAGAGGAAGAAAAGAAGGAAAGGGAATTGTCTGGGTATTGCTGTGAACTCACTTCATACCGAGTTCTACCCAGAGCATTGGTACGAGTCCAGAAGCGGGAGACACACGAGGTTCTTCACACAAAGCTGTGAGCTCTCTCAAGTCTCCCAGAGTCTTTATCCGTGGCTTTTCAAAAGAAAGCCTGGCTTTCCAAGACAGCATACAACAGCTAGCATGGGGCCTTCTGCACAGTTCTGGGGGCAGGGCGAGAATAATGACCCCCTTCTTAAACCTGGCCCACCAGGGACTCTGAAATGATAGAATGAAGGTATCTTAGAGCAGTTAATCTCAGAACTCTGTATTGGGGTCTCCCTTTGGCTTTCTTTATAAGGAGTACAAATCACCTGATAGGAAAGACATGGGTAAGTATAGATCTCTCTGTGTGTATGTTACTAGCATTTGAACCCAGGGCCTCCTGAATGCTGAGCAAGCACACTACTGAGGAATTATATCCTCATCCCTACAAACAGCATAGACATAGCCCACAAGTAGGCAAAGTGTGCATGCTCAGAGTTAAGAATGATGATAAATAGCACATATTTCACTACCATTATTGTATTGAATTGCTTTTAACAAAAATTTTCTAAACACTTATTAAGTAAAAGAAAAATAATCACTACTTTGCTGTTAGAAGAATTATTTCTAATTATGCTTTTGATTATAAAAAATATAGTCATACCAACCAGACATAGGAATGACTGTGAGAAAGGGTTGAATAGCCAAAGCATAATACTACTGTCAAAAATATGTATGTCAATTTAAAAAAATGGGGCATAGAACTAAACAGAGAGTTTTTGGCAGAGGAATCTGAGATGGTTGAGAAGGACTTAAAGAAATGCTCAACTTTCTTAGTAATCTGGGAAATGAAAATCAAAACAACTCTGTGATTCTACCCCACACTGGTCAGAATGGCTAAGATCAAAATCTCAAAAGACAGCACATGCTGGCGAGGGTGTGGAGAAAGGGGAACCCTCCTCCATTGTTGGTAGGAATATAAACTTATGCAGCCACCTTGGAAATCAAGGTGCTTCCTCAGAAAACTGAGAATAGCCATAACTCAAGACCCAGCTATATCTCTCCTGAACATATATCCGAAAGGTACTTTACCATTCAACAAGGACATTTGCCCAACTATGTTCATAGCAGCTTTATTTGTAAAAGCCACAATCTGGAAACAACCCAGATGTCCCTCAATTAAAAACGGATAAAGAAACTGTAGCAGATTTTCACAATGGAATATTACTCAGCAATTAAAAGCAAAGAAATCATGAAATTTGCAGGCAGATGGGTGGAACTAGAAAAGATCATCCTGAGTGAGGTAACCCAGAAGCAGAAAGACACACATGGTCTTTACTTATAAGTGTATTTTAGCCATATAGTACAGGATAAACATTACTAGGAGGCACAGACCCAAAGAAGATAAGTAATATGGAGGCTCCAAGGGAGGATGCATAAATCTCACTCCAAAGGGGAGACAGAATGGATGGAGGTTATGGCTGAAGAGAGGGGACAAGGTATGGGGAGGGGACACAGAAAGTTAAGAGGATGGAGAACAAAACTGGGAAGAGCAACGGTGAGACGGCAGAAGGTCTGTAGAGAAAAGAGAAACTGAGGGTGGAGTTATCTTTGTGACAAGTTGGAGAGCTAAGTCAGGGTAAGTTCCTGGGAGGATTTGAGGGGGACTCAAGTAGAGCCTCCTATTAGCAGAGGCCATAAAGACTTGAGAAGACACCTTCTAACTAGATTAGTCTCCTAGCAGAGGGAGGGGAATACCAACACACCCACAAAAACTTCGAACTGAAATTTACTCTGCCTACAAGATGTGCAGGGATAAAGATAGAGCAGATGGAGTAGTGATTGAGAGAATTCCCAACCAAGCCTGTCCCGACCAAACACCCACCCTATAGGACAGTGCCAACCTCTGACACTGTGAATGAAGTTCTGCTAAACTTGCAGAACAGAGGTCTCCTCTGAGAGATTCTACCCAGCAGCACCTTGAAACAGACGCCCATAACACAGCCAAACATTGGCTGATACATAGGGTGTCTTGTGGAAAAGTGAGAGAAAAGAGAAAAGGACCTGGAGGTGATAGGAACTCCTCAAGAAGAGAGGAGAGCCAACTAACTGAGGCCCAGAGGGGCTTGCTGAGACTGAAGCATCAACCATGCAAGAATGGACCTAGTCCCCCTACAAAGGTATAGCAGATGTTAGGCCTCATGTGGGTCCTCTAGAAAGGGAAGTGGGGGCTGCATCAGACACAGATGACCTCACCAGTTTTGTGATCACTTCCCCCTGGTGGGACTGCCTAGCCAGGCCACAGGGGGAGATGACAGGCTCTTTCCTGATGAAACTAAATGAGCTGGGCTGGGTGGGAAGTGGAGCTATCCTTTTCTGAAGAAAAAGGGACGGGGGGAGTGAGAGGTTGAGACTGGGAGGGGAGGAGGAATGGGGCTACAACAAAGATGTAATGTGAATACAGTAATAATAATAAAGATTAAAAATGTGTGTCTCTCTGAATCCCATTCCCTGTATGACTATAAAACAACAGCAGAAACAAGTGGGTATAGGTAGCAAGCAATTTAGCAAGGAGTGGGCTGGTTTTGAATGTTTTGTATGCAACTGTGTTCAGTTTGGCTGGAAATCCTTTTTTTTTTTTTCCCTCTTCCAGAGCTATTTCTTCTTCTTACTTCTTGCCATCTCCCTGGTATTTCTACATTTGTCATTTCAATTACAGTACCACATACTATTTTTACACCCAGAAAGCAATTTCCAGAAACACCAGGGAAAGAACGGTAAAGATATTAGGAGGTGGCACTTAAGACTGTGAGGGTGGCTTCAGGAGGGTGGAACAAATTTAGGACATTTTTTATTTTAATCATCTATAAAGAAACTAATTCCATACACCCATCTACAGTTAAGTCCCACTTATGGCACTAAGCATCATAAAATTGGATAAAGTAATATTCTTTAGTGCCATGTCATAACTATTATATTATGCAAGTTAAATAGCTTAGCATGCCCACTAGATTCTTGGAGAGCTGAGGACAAGAACTGGGCATGCTCCAGCCTGGGTCACCCAAGACAGAGCAAGCTGGTTAGAGGAGGCTTTCTTTTAGCAGCTGCTTCTTGTGCTTTGTCTTAGCCACATGGAGACCTGTGGAGCATAAGGACTCTGCACTGTACAGAGGTTACCTTCCAGGCTAAGGTTGTTGTTGTTGTTTTCTTTTTTTTTTTTTCTTTTTGTTAGGAGGAGGGTGTTTTTTGTTTTTTTGTTTGGTTTGGGGTTTTGGGTTTTTTTCTTTTTCTTTTTTTGTAATTGATCAGATGTGTGTGGTGTGCACATGTAAATGTGTGTGTGCGTATGTAAATGTGTGTATGTGGGAGGTATGCATATCCGAGGGTGAGAAGTGTGTGTTGAACGTCTTCCTCTCTGATTCTTCTGATTAGTCTCTGAGACAGGATTTCCTGTCTAATTTCAATTAGACAGGATGGCCAGTAAGCCCCAGGGCTTCTTTAGGTTTCTGTTTCCACTTAAACACTCATATGTCCACCCTTCTTCATGAAGAGACTTTCTTAGTCAGAGCTTAAATTCCATACAGCATTCTCCACAACAAAGAAACTCACTACAATGAAGGCACTCACTTCACAGCCAAGGCAGTACAGCGGGGACCGGGGAGGCTGCTGCTTGCTAGCTGGCTCACAGGCCAGCTTGCACTCAGCCATCTTTCTTACACAGTTCATAAGATCCTGCCTAGTGATGGAGGTACCCACAATGGACAAAGCCCTCCGACATTCAGACACTCCCCCATACACATTACCCCACAGGCTGATATGATCTGGACGGATTCCTCAGTGAAGATCACCATAAGGCTGTGTCAAGTTGACAGCTAAAGCTAACTAAGACACACATCTTTCCTTGTGACTGATCATTCAATGAACTTTGTTCTCCTGAGAAACGCAGCTCAATGAATATTAATAGACACCTCTCTCTATCGATAATTTTATCCCCCTTGTGAATGAGCTGACTAAGAATGGGTGGAGGGTGATGAAGGGAAAGAAAGTACTTCTCTTATAGAAAATCAGAAACTTAGGACAGGAAGCTCAGCTTTTCCCACCAAGTTTCTTCAGTGTTTAAAATCTAGTTGTAGCAGGATAACCTGCTACAACAAGGCAGAGAAGGCAGGCGGTAGATACCAATCCTCCCGTTTGTAGTTATGGCACACTTTGTGTGAGAGCCTTGCTGTGGAAATGGTGTGTGGATGCATGGCCCCCTGTTGCAGCTGTGTGCCTCAACTGCAAAGCTTGACAGCCACGTGCTACCCTGCCAGCTCCAGCTGGCCCCTTCTGGCCACACCGTAATTGACATTATTATTCTTTTTATCTTCTGAGAGAACGACTTGCTCCCTCTGTGGGAGGTGGCTGCGTGTGTCTCTTGGCCTGCTTACAACAAGCTGTTCTTTCTAGGAAAAGGTCACTTTCTAGAAAATCAGAACGCACTTGAGATGAGATTTGCCTGCTGAGCATATATGAGTTCAAAGAAGTAGATACTATTTTCAAATCTTAAGAGATCCAAGTGCAAAAGTCAAAGTTCTGAGAGGGAAGTGTTCAACAACCACCCAGTGGTTGCACTGGTTAATGTGATGCACACTCAGTAAGGACCTCAGCCAACAGAGGTTCCCCAGCAGACATGAGAAGAGTCTGAGAAAGCCACTTTTATGCCTAGGATTAAACACAGAGCCTTGCACATGCTGGGCAGGCATTCTACAGGTGAGCTGCCCAAGCACCAAAGAGTTTACTTTTAATCACATTCCTCCATCTGTATACCTGGTACTCCATTGCTGTATGTGGAACCCAGGAAAAGCTCCTTAAACATGTTAAGCTTTCACTAGCATGATTCAGAGTGGCACTGATAATATGAAGGTTTTTTTCAAATCATAAATAGGATTAAATGAGATGATGGTTAGAAAGTGATTAGCCACTTAACACCTGCATTTTTTTTCAGCTGTTAACATCTTTGCATCATATTGATTTTTGTATCTGTGACGCATCTTTCTAGATACGCATCGTTTCTGTGACCTAAACACATACTTGATGTTCTCGCTAATCTACGTGATATCTATGAGGTACCTACTTAGTGTCAGGGAGTAGTGTATGTGTCAGGGAGTGTGTATATCCTAGTTCAGCAAACTGTGACTCCCAGAAGAAGCCAAAGCCCACCTGTTCTGTAAAGATAGTTTTATTGCTATCTGGCCACACCTATTCATTTGCACAAGAACCTTAGATATGTCCTTCCACTGCAATAGCAGAGTAGAAATATCATGAAATTGTATAGCTCAATACTATTAGTTTTTAATTTTTATTTTTTCCTTCAAAATTTATCCATTATTCTTGGACAAAGTTTTCTGACTCTTGTTCTAAATCCAAAGAGTAAATACCTCTATACGTGCCAGCCTTATTGTCATAATGACTAGACAGCCAGAACACTTATAAATAAGAACTTACCTAAAAATGTCAGTATGAAAGAATCATGAGAAGATCATAAAACCATAACAGGTGCTAGGCAAAGAGTAGAAGGAAAAAAAATGTATGTATGTATATATGTATATATGTGTATGTGTGTGTGTGTGTGTTTAGTTTTCCATTTAAATGATTCTAATTTCAAATGATTTTAAAATATTTTAATTTTTATGTACATGAGTTTTTCTTATATGTATGTATGTATGTATGTATGTATGTATGTATGTAAATATGTATGTGTACCCTATGCATGCCTGGTGCCCACAGAAGTCAGAATAGGGGGTAGAACCCAAATAACAGACAACTGTGAGTCACCATGTGGGTTTTAGGAATAGAACCTGAGCTGTCTGGAATAGCAGCTAGTTCTTTTAACCACTGAGCCATTTCTCCATCCCTTGAAAGATCTTTTCTTCCCTTTTATTGAAAATAGATCCTTTTCTCATCCAATATATCCTGATTACAGATTCCCCTCCCTCTACACTTATTACAGTTCCTTCCCATCTCTACTCCTAACTAGATCCACTTCTTTATGTCTCTCATTAGAAAACAAACAAACAAACAAACAGGCATCTAAGAGATAAAAAACAATGCATAATAATATAAAATAAATATGATAAAAAAATCACATGGAAGTTAGACAAGGCAAACAAATACAAGGAAAAGAGCCCAAGTGAAGGCAAAAGAAGGAGAGAGCCACTCATCCTTACACTCAGGAGTTGAATAAAGATATAAAACTGAGAGTTATTATATATAGAGAGAGGACCTGGTAGAAACCTATGCCGGCCCTGCACTGCTGCCTCAGCATCTTCTCTGTGAGGTCATGAGCTTTACTCAGTAGATTGAGGGGGCTTTGTTTTCTTGGTGTCCCATACCCTGTGGCTCTTAAACTCTTTCTGTCTCCTCTTCCTTGGGGTTTGCTGAGCTCTAAAGAGAGGTCTAAGGATTTGATGAAGATATTCCTTCTAGAGCTATGTATTCCAAGGCCACTCTCTCTGTCTCTGTCTCTCTGGCTCTCTCTCTCTCTCATGTCTGGGTATAAGACACTGCATGGGTTCCTATCTGCTTCAGGAGGAAGTTTCTCTTTGTCAGCTGAGCTAGGCCTTAATCTATGAGGAGAGAAGAATGTCATTAGAAATCAATTTATCATGACTTTTTTTAAGGCTAGCAATATTTGGTTTTACCCTAGGACTCTGAGCTCTCTAGTTTCCAGTTGTTGGTCACCCTTGCAATGTCAGTTATGGTTCCACATTGTAGAATGTGCCTTATGTCAAATTACACATTGGTTGTTGCTCCTACAAGCTTTGTGACACCATTGTCCTAGCATATTTTGTTGGCCAGATAACATTGTAGATCAAAGGTTTTGTGGCTGAGTTGGTTTTATGTTTCTCTTTGGTATATCCTTACATAATGTTTGATTTATTTGAGAGAATTTTATGTAGAAAAACTATCAGTGCCTTATGAATTTCCACTGAACACATGGGGAAACCATTCCAGGGTGTATGTGCACTCAGATGGGGCTAACCATTCAAGCTGGTTAGGATTCCTTTGAGCTGGCTCTGTGGATAAAGTGGTTGGTCTACTAATGTGAGGATGAGACTTCATATATCCAGCACTCACATAAAATCCAGGCAAGTGTGGCAGCCACCTGCAATCTCAAAAGTTGAGAGGCAGGGAGGGGTGTTACCTTAGCCAAGCTGACAGTGTAGACAAAGCAGAATTGGCAAGGTCTGACAAGAGACCCTGACTCATAAATAAATTGGAGGGTAATCAAGAAAGATACCCATTGTCAACTTCTGGCCTTTACAGACATGTGCACACACATGTATGTGCACATGCCCACCTGACTTCCCCTCCCACACACCACAAATACATATATGCAAAGTACATGATGTGATAAGCAGTTGAGCATATAAACTTTGGTCTTCACATGCATGCTAATATGCTTGTTATGCGAAGACACACATGCAAACACACACGTAAATATTTCACATGGACATACACACACACACATACACACACTAGAAGAATTTAAAATTTGATTAGTGTGACCTTATGAGCACTGTTTTAAAACTGAAAGTTTGTCATTTTGCACACTGACCTATAGATCCACCACTGAATAGATTTACTACAGAGAATAGAAAGAAAACTTCTGCCTCAGTGAGGTGAGACAGAGTTGAATCTGTGGTCCTCTGCCAACCCAAAGACCCACTGACAAGACCAAAGTATCAACTGTATAAACATGGCAGCATTCCTGAGCCCTTGAACCTTGAGGATAAGAGAAATGGGAAGTAGGTCAAAGATGCTTTGTAATGTTTCTACCCACTGTCATATATTCACTAGTTTTTTTTTTCCTCCTTACCATTGTAGGACCAGCTGCTTGCTCTGAGTGCTGCACTCCAAGCAAATTGCATTATTAAATAGATTGTAGGGGAAGCAGGGCACTTCCATAGAATCCTCTTGCCGAGGTCAGCAAATCTGATCTAAAAAGAGCCAGGTTGTAAATATTTTAGATTTTACAGGTCCTGTGGTTTCTGTTGCACTTCTTCAGCCCTGTCAGAGTATAAAACAGCCATGGACAATGAATAAATGAATGAACATGGCTGTGTGCCAATAAAACTTTATTTATAGAAGTTGACAGGCTCCAGCCTGGGATATGTGGTTTGCCAACATTTGTTACATGTAGTTCCTCCCTTGCTGGTGGCTTAGAGGATCCACTGATTATCCCCTACCTCAAGACTATGCTTCACATCTTCCCTTCTGGTTTGTTGGTTTAGTATCTGGGGTTCAAGGCCAGTCATGTGTCCATTTCCAATAACTCCTCAGAGGATGTGTGTCAGTCCACAGTGCCATCAAAGTCACTCTGGTAACAAGAAGGTGACTTGGTTTCTGCTCTTTGGAAGCCTGTTGTGAGTCTAAAGAGACTTTCTAATGCAGCTATAAGAAAACAATACACTGGGGCTGGAGTTTCTGAAACCCACTGTTTTGACTTCTTTGATGTGATTGAGAAAAACCAACAGCAGAAGATCTCAACACTACCCCAGTGACTGACTCACCCACTCACCATTTGGGAAGAGTTCATACATACATACATACCAGACTGGTTTGTGTGTGTATGGATATTCATACACACTCACACGTGCAAGCCTCCAGAACTCCCAGCCCCTCAATTACTTGACATGTCCAGACTATTGATCTATTAGTTATTTTGCTTGTTGCTGCAACAAAACACCTGACAAAAAGCAATTTAAGGAGAGAAGGGTTTCTTTTGATCCATAGCCCTAGAGAAAATCATGGTGACCGTACTCAATATGACCAATACTATGAGCTCAGTGTGTATATCTGTCACTGATGAGTGTATCCTTACTGCCGAAGAAGGTGTGACCACTCACAAGGGTCTATACTTATTATTTTAGAAGTTACATCTGAATAAACACATACCTTTTCACAGATCAGGTGTGGTTAGCTTTATTTACTTGACTAATACTCCTTCCCAAATAATCAAAAAATATTATGTTGGAAAAATAAATAAATAATAAGCCACCCCCTCTTCCTTATAGCCAACAATGGAGACCTGTTATAATTTCCCAGAGAAGCACATGTGTGGCCCGTGATAATCCCACTAATAAAGCTGGGCCTGCAGGATAACATTTATTTTTATAGATGTTTCCTTAATCTAATACATTATTCGTCTGGAATTTTATTAATGCACACTGAAGGGTTAATTTTGATGCAACTGGAAGTGGGCATCCGAAACAGAATTGTGCTCCTCTATGGTCTACATGGAAGAATGCTTAGTGAGGTTTGAAAGAAAGAAATTATTTATTCTTTGAAATTTTCGTAGATGTATACAATGTGTTTTGATCATATCCTTCCCATATTCCCCACTTCAAGATCTACCTGAACACTTTTACTCCTATTTTACCCAACCAACTTCATGATTCCTTATGTGTTTTATGATTCTGATTAGTAATGCCAATTATATTAAAATTATTTTCTCCTGTACCATGTGGGCATAGGGCTGTCCATTGAAGCATAGCCACCCTGACAGTGGCCACACACCTGAAGAAAACCGTTTTTCCTCCGGCATGTACAAATCACCAGCCAAGGTTGGGACCCTGTGAGCCTCTTCCATGTCTATGCTGGAATTTTTCACTGGACTGATCTTTTGCAGGTAACCACAGCTACTGTGCATTTGTGGGAGCAAAGCCTGGTCAGGTCTAGAATACACTATTTTGTAGAAGTCTCTATCTCTTCTGGTGCTTAAAAATCTTTCTAGTCACCCAGCTGTGAGATGCTCCCTGAGCCTTGTGGGAAAGGCTTTTCACTTCCATGGAGAGTGTGGAATACTGCTGCAGAGAGGCCATCCATAGCTCTCTTGCCTTGCACCTACATCCTGAAAATCTTATCTTGGAGAAGATCCTCCTTTGCCTTCTATTTTCCTCAGTGATATGCATAGTCTCCTATCACAACCTACGAGGCTCCCTCTAATCTGATTTACAGACCATGCCCATCTGGAGAAGTGTTTTCTAAGCTGTAGACTGGTTAATTGTGTCTGTTATTAGCCCTGTCTGCCAGTTGCTGGTTCTTCCTTGTGGTAAGAGATTTACAACTGAACATCACACAGGCTTCATCTTTCTTTTTCTTGAGCATTGTGGCAAGCACACAGGAGAGATTCTAACTAGTGCATTAACCTTCATTTGTGTGTGGACTCTGATGAAACAAGGTCACAGCTTCTGTGTTGCATGGGGCATGCTTGCCTTGTAGGGAAATCTTGGGATTTATCCAAAGCAATCTTAATACCACAGTGAGAGTTGGCTGTCCATCTTCTATCAGGCATCACTAAGATGATATTTAATAATGATGATGCTATTAGTAATGACGAGAACTCACATACACTTGCTTATATCCCACACTGCCCTTTGATGTAGTTTTGTATATACTTTCTTGTATGTAGCTCTTGAATTCTTCATGTAATTAGAAAAGGAGGGTGCTCTTTTTATACTACTCCTCTGCTTACTTCTTTTAGAGCAACCAGGATCAGAGAGGATAAGCAAGTTCTTATAGTCACACAGTGTCTCTGGACGTTCCATTCCTAAGGATGAGATACTTCATATCAGATAAGGGTCAGGGCCAGCTCACCTTTCTGAAGACCTATTTTCAGAAATCCCACACTGTGTTTGTGCAGTGTTCCTGATCTGACAGGGTGCTTTGATTTTATTGGGCACTGCTTCACGAGCTGATGGATGAGGGGACACTAACAGCAGCGACAGTTTTCTTCCCTCACTGTAAAAGGTGAGATGGTTCCCTGTGGTGCTTACAGAATTGCAGGAGATTTACTTGGGGAAGTTACCCTCCCATGTTCTCCCCCACTCCATCTCTTCTGTGAGTTATTACGATACAAAAAGCAGAGGAGAACATTTGCTTCAAGGTGAAAATACTTAGACAAAATATTACCACAGGGAAAAGTTTATGTTAGGTATCAAGGTTAAAAAGAAGTGTGTGTCAGGTTTAGGGTGTTTTGCTTCATGCTCACTTCGATGCTGGAGTGTTGGGTGGCCAGTTCTTCCTGCAATGGGGCAGATAATTAATATTTTAGGCTGGTGTGCCACACTGGTTCTGTCACAACTACTCATCCTTATTGTTGTCGAGCAAAAACATTTGTAGACAATTCGAAAACAAATAGTGTGGCTTGGGTGCAGTAAGCCTTCGTCTTTGGCAGTGCACCGCGTGAGAGGTTTGGCCTCCCCACTGGCCTCTCTTGCCATAAAGGAATGAAGAGGGTGAGGCACCCCATTTCTTGCCTGTCCTATTATTTGCCAACATCCTTGGACCCCTCTGAGGCACGGTCTTCTCAGCTGCTGAGGGAAAAATGTTACGCTGAGTATCTTACTTTTCCCGGTGCTATGATTAAATGCCCTGATGAAAGAAACTTCTGGGAGAAAATATTTATTCTAATATTAGAAATTTCACTATAATATTCACAGTTCAAGAATATACATTCAGGAAAGTGCCTTGAAATAACTCTTCAAAACAGATCCACAATCAGGAAGCATAAACTAATGAGTGTGCTCTTCACACCTTTCTCTCTCTCTCTCTCTCTCTCTCTCTCTCTCTCTCTCTCTCTCTCTCTCTCTCTCTTTTATATACAGCCCAGATCCTGACCCAGGAAACTGTGCCACCCATAGAGAGCAGGTCTTAAAAAATGCAATTACCCTAATCATGATAATTCTCCAGAGGAATATCCGAAGTCCAGACTCCATTGAGATTAACCACCACACTTACCTATGACCATAATCCCAAGGAGTGAATGATTAATAGAAGCCACTGAGGAAATTATAAACTCAGTGAAAGTAGTCTGTGTTGTCCACTTCTGCCTCTCCAAACTCTTTTTTTCTTGTGTCTCTGTTCTGCCCCTTGACAAAAGAGGCCTCCTACCTAGCGATGGCTCCCTTAGATTTTCTGCATGCTTTTTGATTATTCTAGTCTACAAAAACTACCCCTTACTGTTCCAGAAGACCTTTCTGATTTGCTGTGTTGGAAATTCTGAAATCATTGGTAGGAAAAGAAAGATCAGATCACTGCCCTCAAAATATGGCCGGATGAGGAGGGTGACGATGACAAAATCAGTGTTTTCCTTTGGAAAATACGACATGAAAGAAGGACATACCAGACTTCTCAGATCCAGAGTGCAGGGCACACAGGTAATCAACCCAATCTCCCTTGCTGATAAATAGCCCTTTGCAAGCTTGTTTGTGACCGATTCTTCAATCAATGCCATTGCTTTGCAGTTATCTTGTAAGATGCACCCTCTTGCATGCCTTTGATATAGGTGATTATCACTAAGGGACAGAGACTTTAGAGCTTTCTTTGGAACCTACACTGTGCAAAGCTATGCAGGGCTGGCATTTTATTCCTTTTTTTTTTTTTTTTTTTTTTTTTGTCAATAATTACGGTCCTCTGCAGAGATCTGAATTGGAATTCTGAGGCCCCCAACAGACCCAGAAGTAAGAAAGTATTTTCTTTCCTAGCTTAGGATTTGACACCTCCTGACACTGCAGCCAGATGAGCCCCTGATTTGTTGACTCTGAAAGGCTTAGTCACACCTGGATATCTACTCTGTTTTTTGCCTTTTTCAAGTAGAAAAAGGGCTTAGCTGGGTTAAGTAAATTACTGCTTACCTCGAAGTGAGCTGCTGTCCTAGAAATCTATAGATGAAAAGTCCCATTAACTCTTCCCCATGTGAGAAGTGGAAATCCGCTTCAGACTCACAGGAAAAATTTGGTTTGGAAATATTCCATGAATTCCAAATGGGACCAGAAGGAGGGATGGGGAGGAGAGTGGGGAGAAGGATGGAACCGTGGGATGGAAAGGAGGAAGAGCAGTGTTTGGATGGAGCAGGGAACAGGAACAGCCTTAGCACTGTGGCCATCAACCGTCCTCTGTAGATCACCCCCAATCCAGGAGACTCCTTCCCACTTCACTTTGCACAGGATCCTTGGGATTCCTCCAGAGAGGGCTTCATATTCGTGAGTCCTTTGTCTTAATTGCTTTTCACCTCTTCCTTCGCTATAAATAACCACATGCCCTGATCCTAAATTATCTTATTTTCACTGCTTATTTTCCCACTAGAACCTAAATTTATTGAGATCTGAGACTTATTTAGAACAATATTTGACATGTACAGGAAGGACATAGTGATATTTGTGAACAAATAAGAGTGTAGTTAAAGGATAGTAGCCTTCATTACAAATATCCTGAATTATGTTTGTTGAAGTGGGTCCTTTGTCTGGTGAGTGGAGGCTCTGTGGTTTGAGACACACAGGCTTGTACGTATGTGTTTTTGAGTTTGATCATAGGCTGTCTTGATCTTGGGAGAAAGGGAATCCATTGTGAACAGGGAAGACAAAGCGCAAATGACAGCAGTAGTATTAAGGACTGGTGAGTTTACAAGGTTGTGGGCACAAAGCCTAATATCAAATTTAGCCTAAGAAATGAGGATAATTACTCTGATTGAAGTTTCATGCCAGAATTCAAGAGCACCTGGCATGATAAAGGTGGTCAGAACCAAGGTCTGTTATTTATTTTTTTATTTCATTGTCACCAAGCAATGAAAACACATAGAGTCATCTCAGACAGTAGGCATAATAAATACTATTCCTCACTTATATTCATTTATACATATGTTTGAAAGCATGATGCAGTAAGGACGGTGAGAGAGTAGAGAGAGTGGGAGGCACAAAGAGAAACAGATGGAGAAGGGGCAGAAATAGAGACAGCAAAAGAGCAAACACAGATTGATTTCTGGGCTCCTGAAAATATGCATTAACATGCATTAACGATCTTCTGAAGCAATATGATGTACTCTGGATTCCAGGATTCAAGGCCAGGTGATTCTTTCCTAGCAGGACTCATTGGCTAGCTAACTCACATAGAATACAATCTGGGACTTAGGTTTAATATAAGAATGAAACCCGTTTAATCCCTTTGAGTTTAATTCAGAGAGTGGACACTAGGCACCTGCTGTGGTAAGTCATCAAAGATATGGTTTTGTTCTCTTGAATCTGCCATACCAATAGAGGGAGTTGCTTTACAGAGACTCAAAGACAATGAAAAGGATAAAAACTTTTGACTAAAATATGATGTTGTTGAGAGAGGGGATGAAGATTATTATAAGAAGTGGTCCAGGTGGCCAGACATAGAAAGAGGAGAGGTTATTCTCAACTGACTTGCCAGAATCACCAGCCTAAAAGTCCTTGACTTTGTATGTTTAAAGAGTAGAGAAAGAAGAATGTGGAATAGAAGTTGGGGAAGAGGCAGAGGGTAGGAAGCCCACACACTCTTCTTCTATGCACTGGGAGAGACCTGAGTCAGTTTTGATCTCAGAGGAAAGTACTGTGAATAACAGAAGAGAGGAGGGTATCATGTGAATTTTGAGAAGCATATGCTGAAAATGGGACAAGTAAAGAAGAATCTCAAAGGCCTCTTCAGCAATCCAGTGCAGATGGTGTTGGTCATATACTTCCTAATGCCCCCCCCAGACTGAACATCTTTCTGTCTGCACCATGGGTGAGATTTTGCCTCTTCTGCCATAGTTACCAGCAATTCCCATCTCTAAAGATGCCTAGACAATGAGCATGAGACCCCCTTAAGCCAAACATGGAATATTTCCAAACATGGAATCCTAGAAGGGTTCACAGGTACAGATCTTAAACCTTACAAGATATGATCCCCCAAATCTAAGGAAGAATGCTTTGAAAACCTTTTTTTAAAATAGAATTTGATGAACATGTAGCTATAGAAAGAACGTGATGCTCTTCAGTTAGCACTGCACTGTTTCTAAAATCTACAGCTTTGGACAAGACTGGGAATGTAGCTCATTTGATACAATACTTGCTAAGCATACACAGAACCCTGATTTTGATCCCAACACAGCATGAAAATGTGTGCTGGTGGAACATAGCTATAATTCCAGCATTTGGGAGATGGAGGCAGAAGGATTGTAAGTACAGTCTCAGTCATGTAAAAATTTCAAAGCCAGGCTGTTAGAGGAGGCTCTTCTTCATGAATTAGATAAATGAAATAAATAAAAACTTAGACAATGTCCTTCACTGCATAAGCTTTTATGTGTGATACTGTTCACAGCAACATTAGTGCTTATAATTATTAATAATGAGAAGCATAATAATGATTACTGGGTCTCAAAGGTAGATTGATACTTGATATTTGCCACCTCTTTTTTTGCTTTTTCTTTCTTTTTTTTTTTTTTTTTGTACATACATAACCATGACCCATTCTGGATATAAGGAAGTTGAATTGAATTTTATATAAAATAACAGATTTGAACTTATAAATTACACAGAGAAACATTCATGCTGTTTATTCCACTGTATTCAGCTCATCCTGGGACATTACAAAGTAGTTTGGGGAAGTCCTTGGCAAGGCATTAAGCACAAAGCAGGTACTTGATAACTTTCATGTTATACCTCTCATTGCAGATTTCAAATATTTATGACCTTAGAATGAATTCTAAGCAAAGAAAATTGAAGGAAGTGTTTGCATGTGATTTTTTTTCCTAATGATTTCTCTGTACCCGTGGGCATTCCCACATTTGTGTTTAATCACAAAATCTCAGCCATGATGTTGCTGACAGGTAATTTCCTTAATGCATTTGACAGAGATGGATTACATGGAGGTCCCTTGGACTCAGCATCTTTGTGTGCATGTGATAAGACTAGATTAGAGTCATCTGGCTCTAGTGCCTCCCTGATATTACACCCTAATAATTCCCATGATAATAAGGATCATCTTTGTGGATACACATATTTGGGCCAGATTGGATTCACCAATTTTTAAGAAACCCTGCTCCATTTATTATACCTTGAGAAACATCTGGGCTCATGTTTGTATGGTAGAATGATAAATCAGTTTCATCTTTGAAGATAGACTTTGTTATGCAATCTAATCTTCAAACACACTTGTTTCCCAACACCTCAGAAAAGTATTCAGAAATGTGCACATATATACATATATAAAGACACTGAATTGGTTTTTAGATTTTAAAGTCATTTTGTGGCCATCCAAATATCTGAGCATCCTTCAGTTTCTCTTTTACTTTTCGAGCAAAACTCTTTTGTGTTACATAGCAGTTCATCCTTTGGGCATCAAGACTCCTCATTTTGGCTTGAGACTGAGGATGATGCACCCTCCCTTTCTTTTCCTCCTTTTGAGTATATCTTGGACGTCAGCCCCTATACTTTCTTAGTGTACTTTACTAAGCTCAAGAGCAATGTTTACTGTGAGAATACTTTTCACATGTGAAAATAAATATAATGCAGTGAAAATTCATATTTACCAATTTTTCCTCATGTTGAAAATGGAAATAATTTCCATGATTTCTGAGACAGAATATTGGCCATTTTTTATGGTCCTAATGGAAAATGCTTGCTTAGCTTGGGCAAGTGAACAAAGTACCTTTCCAATAACCTGGGCAGAATCACAGCATTCTGAGACTTAGCTGTTCCTTGAAACAAAGCTCTTCAGAGTATGTTTATGCCCCTCCTCTCCACGGAGTAGTTCCAGATAAGTGTATGAGGAAGACCACACTTTATTTTCTGTTTCCTATGTGGAATATGGAATATTTTGCTAATAGAAGGGTAGATGGCTTCTTATCTCTGACATATACATATCTATGTATATGATATATTTGTATCATACCATGATTATGCTCTCTTACACTCTCTCCAACCCCTCCCTCTGGATTCCTTCTTCCCACACTTCTACTGTTGTGTCTTTTTAACTGATCCACAAGTAAATATGTTTTTTTCATGAGCATATACAGTAGATAATTTTGAACTAGTACTTAGAATTCTGAGGAAAGATGATTGTTGTGAGGTCAAGAACAACTTAGGCTACAGATAGAATAGAGGAAGCAGAGAGAGCAAGGGAGGAAGAGTGGGAAAGAGAGAGAGAGACAGAGAAACAGAGACAGAGGGAGGGAGAGGGAGAGAGACCAGGAGGGAGAGACTGAAGAATCAGCCAGTTCAGCACCTTGGACATAGGTACTCCTCTGCACCAGTATTCCCATTGGGCCCTGTATTCCCATTGGGCCCTGAAAATAGATTTTGGGAGATCTGGAGAAGTTAGCCTGTTACTTTAAGCTAAAATGAAGACACCATAGGATATATTCCTGTATTTTCATTGCTTCTCTAAGCCTTGCCTGGAAATGGTCTGATATTATCTGAATGAAGTTTTATTAAATACCCTAGAGTTAAGATAAGCACTGCAATTAACTTCAAAATGCCATTTGAAGAAAGTTTTTAAGTGTATGTTTTCAAGGTCTAATATAGACACTAGATGAAGGAAAACAGGAAGGAAATGGTGTGTGTGTGTATGCTTTTATCTCCCCCCATTTGCTGAATGCTATTTTATACTCTAAGCAAGCAAGATCAATTGCACTTGTAGACTTATGCAGTAAACATTAGCTCCTCTCACCAGTTTCCTTTTGCTGAGTGTACCCACAGCAAGTGTCATTTCTGCTGTTGTACCCAGCCTTTTTGTTGTTAATTTGGAAGACCTGGTGCCTCCAAACTGCAAAAAGTATGACAATGAGATTGTACAAAACATTCCACAAGATAACCTAAGAATGGTCATGAGTTGGCTGCTAAATTATGCAAGTTTTAGAGTTGGGAGGTCTTTGGAAAATGTTTAAGGAAGCAGAGGTAGTAGGCATGTAGGAATTGGAGGAGGCTCTTTGGGGAACCTCATTACATCCTTGGGAATTGACACATCTCCAGGGAATGGTGGGTTTGGGAAGCTCTAGTGGGAGGTGCATCACTGCAGTGAGTGAAAGATTTTGAGCTACAGGTATCTGGAAGTGGGTCAATCATCACAGAACCCCACCCTGCTATGTAAGACCACGGTAACTCAGTTTATATATATGGTTTCTGGGTGTTTTTTTTTTTTTTGCTATATATTAATTTATAAACTAGCCTACCACTGGGAGAAAGGTGCCTGGATGGGTTTTAAATTGTTAGTGAGGGGAAGGATACTATTTTCTATGGTTTTCATAGATATCTGCAGGCAATTCCTTGCAAAACTCTCTTAGCAAATACAATCAAATCAAATGCAATTTTATTTCTTCCTTCCAGCTTTCTGGGAGAGTCATTCTACAGTCTATATCTTGATTACCTGCATGTCTGGAATAGACTCAACCAAAATGTATTTTAAAAAATGGATCATTATCCTAATTGAAATGGAAGACCATTGGGCAGGACATCAATTAATGACCCAAATGTAGTGCTCTCCCTTGAGTAATGACAAAACCCCAAGACTTCTTAGAAGGCCACTGGAAAGAAAAAGGCATTGATCAACCTGGTGAGCCCAGAACAATTAAATTTGAAACAAAAATTCTTACAGCCCAGCCAGCTAGCCTTTGCCCTCATTTTCTCATTAGCTTTTATAAGCATTGATGCATCTAGCCTTCAATAAATTCCCAACAGATATTTTCTCTTCCCTGCCAGGTACTTTTTATTTTATTTTATTTATTTCCTAAGTGAAACTCCAAGCTTCATAGCATTGCCTGAAAAGAATGTAGGGTAGGGTCTAGTGTAGAATAGGGAACGGAGGAGTCTGTCTGAGCCTAAGTTGGAGAACAGCATGGAATGCTACTTACTTTTCTTGTCCCTGGGAAAGAATACATGGCAGAAGCAACGCAGAGAAGAGACTTTCTTTAGGTCCCAGTTTCATATCATGGAATGCATGGCTGTACTCATGGCTGGGGGAACATGAGGCTGGTGTTCCTTATACTTGGTATATCAGGAAGCAGAGAGCTTTTCTGGATGCAGAAATAGTCTTAGTCCCTTCAGCCTTGTTTCTCTGTTCATCTGTCTACCAGCTATGTTCAAAATATTACACAGCTTCCCAAAACAGTAACCTCCAGATAGAGAGCTAATTTTCAAACACATGAATCTGTTTGGGACATTTTAAACTCCAGTCATAACACCTAGCTACTTAGAAACCAGTATGGTGTGAAATCAAAATTTAACAATCCAGGGGTCAGTGGGGATCCATCAGACATCAGCATGAAGTTGTGCACTCCAAGCCATGAGTGTAAGACTCTGCAAAGCAAGTGCCATTAGAGTAGCAAGCCCTCTTTTCCACTGTGTCTATTTTTTGAAGATGGGTACAGCTATCTATACATACACACACACACACACACACACACACACACACTCAATACACATGGCTTAGCTATGCTTCATGGGACATTTAGTTTTCAGAGAATCATGAAGAAGCTTGTTTTCGAAATGTGAATTTCTGTTCTTGTTCTCCATTATTTCAGTGATTGCCATGAGAAAAGATGTATGTTGTATGTTCCCTTTCTCTGAGAATCCTGAAGATCAGTCCAATATGGGGGACTCCCTAGGACTAGCATTTAATGAAAATAGGATTCCTCATCCAGAAGAAAGTGTACTTCTGTTCTTCATCATTGTACATACTGTTTATTGCTAGCGTCCTTTCCTAAAAAAACCTGCCTTTCATTCCTTCTATTTATGTATGTCTGTGTATGTGTTTGTATGTGCATGTTTGCATGTGTATGTGTGAGTAAATTTCTGTGGATTCCAAAGGACAACCTTGGATGTAATCCTTTAGTTACTGTTCACTTTGTGTCTTAAGACAGGGCCTTTCATTCATTAGGTTGGAGCTCCCATAGTAGGTTAGGCTGACTGGCCAGTGAACTCCAGAGATCTCCCTGTCTCCATTCCCCAGTGCTGAGAGTACAAATACAACACACCTGGCTGTTTTTATGGATTCTGAGAATTGAAACAGACACTCAACTTTCTGGGCAAGCACAACCAACTGACCTATCTTCTCAGCCCTACTTCTGTGATTTTAATAATAGGTTTTGTTTATTCTTTGAAATTTTCATACACAAATACAATGTATCATTCATTATTAATAAATTACCAAGTCCAGTTAGTGCAGCATGCAGGAATATTGGGGTGAGGTCTTTCACTGTGACATGAGAAAGCAACCAGTTGCCATACCCCCAAGAAAGGTTCTGCTAACCACCTCAACAGCTGTTAACTGCCAAGAGCTCCTCAGCAAGGGGTGGGCCTCTCTCCCATCCACCCTGGAATTTTCACCTGTCTTCATCTTATGCAGGTCTTATGCTGTCAGTTCATACACTATGTAATTAACAGGAATTTTATTGTAAAAATAGATTTCTTCAGTGTTTAGTATTTGGTAAGAGAAGTTGCGAAGGTCATGTGACATTGGAAGCTAGATTTATACATCTTTCCAATGAGAACTCGAATCCATTGCCTACAAAAAAAAAATAATAATCACAGTCTTTCCTGGGTGCTTTCGAATATGCTGTGACAAATGGTGCCTCTTGTTGTGCAATCGTCCTCGTGGCTTGTAATACATCGCTTAATGAATTGATCACAGTGGAATGTAAAGACGGAGCAGCATTTATTTTGTGTGTTATATTGCATATAATTTTGAAAGTTGACATTTATAACCATGGAAGCTGTTATTTTACATATCATCTTCAAACCATATCAGCCTTAAACACATTTAAATTTAATAAGCAAGTAGATTAGATTTGCTTTTAAGCTAGGCATATCATTACAGTGCGTGCTTCCGCCAGGAAAGCATGCTCGTGATTAATACTGTCTTTAGTTGTCTTAAAGAAACAAAAATCATAAAGAAAGGGGTTAAAGATGAAGTTGAAATAATTAAGTATAAACCTCAAAGAATATTCTTTAATGGAAGACTCTTCACATAGCCCTCAAACCACTGAAGCAAAGAAATCTGATCATTTTTATTAACCATCATTGGGCAACTTGGAGGCTGAGCACAAGCCTTGGGAAGAAAATGTGAATTCGTTAATAAGAACATTGTTGCACTAATAATTTATTAAATTTCTTGAGCCATCTCCCTCTGAGGAGGGCAGCACAAATGGCCATGGTGATTAATTTTCAAGATCGTTTAACATTTTATTAGAGGGAAGCAGTTTTTAATCTGTTGATGCCCTGTCTCTACTATTCCATGGATTGTTGTCCAGACCCTAAAAGGAAGGGATAAAAAGGAGAGGTGGGGCACTGCTGAGGAGCAGTCCTGGTTCAGATGTCCCACAGCTCAGTATCCCTGTATCTCCATGGCATAAGTTTAGTTTTTTGTTTGTTTGTTTGTTTTTGGTAGCCCATTGGAGCTTGATGTAAGGAAAGCAATTGTTAATGAATCTTGTATTGGGGTAAGCACAATATTGAGGAAGGGGGCATAACCGAGACTATTTGTGGGGCTGACGACTTTCTGAATTCTGACAGTGCTACACAAAGTGAGTTACAGACTCAAATGCGTACAGAGCCAGGAACCTCCTCTCTTGGGATCAAAGTGCAGGGAGTAGTGACACTATGCTCACTGGAAGGCCGAGGGCTGAGCTAACACATTGTCTCGGAGGCGACTAATGAGAAATAATAACTAAATGTCAGATGGAATTCTAACACAAAAAGGAGGAATACATGGACAAACTAGACCATCCCAGTGTACTCTGCAGTCTTGGGGACAGTGCTGTGCCCCTTCCCGATTCTTGTAGGTGCTGTGGATAAGATACTAGCACAAGCAGATGCAAAAACTGGATTTTGTTTTTGCAACATTTATGGAGGTGTGGAGATATTCCAAATTAATGACTTTTAAAAGTAAGCAGTTGTAAGAAAGTGTGGAACACAGAAAACGTGCTGACAGGAGAGCCCAGAGGTCATTTGTTATGGCTGTTCCCTTCACACAGTGTCGCGCACTGGCTGAGAACTGAGAGACAGCAGGCAAGATAGCAGGTTTCCTCTGTTTTGTGTTGGAGGGACATCTTGCAGGTTGACAGACAGATTGACTAAATACCCTGCCCTGAACACACTACACACATATTCTTCCCCACTAATTTGTGAGCACATTTGGTTCCACAGCAAAGGAGGGAGGGGTCATCAGGTTTGCAGGTGGAGTTAGCTGCGGACCTCTGCTGGAGTTTAGGATCTCCTCTTGGATTGCCTGCATGAGCCCAACACAGTAAATAGCACAAGGAGTTAAACGTGGTGGGAGCTAGTGGGCTGGGATTACGAGAATGATGCTTTCTGATAAATCTTGACATATCATGGTTGTATTTCTCAGAGAAAGATGCCGTGAGCCATGAGCCATGAAATGCAGGCAACTTTTAGAATCTGGAGGAGACAAGAATATAGGCTTCATCCTGCCCCCCACCTCTAACCTTTAGAGAGGAACACTAGTAGGATTTGTTTGTTTGTTTGTTGTTTATCAAGACAGGGTTTGTCTGTGTAGCCTTGGCTGTCCTGGATTGGCTTTGTAGACCAGGCTGGCCTCGAACTCATAGAGATCTACCTGCCACTGCCTCCCAGAATGTGGGGTTAAGATTTTCTTCATGAGAATTATATTGTGTTTCCAAAATACTGAGCTATAAGATGAAGACTTGTGCTTGTTTAAGCCATCTCATTTTTGCTAATTTATTATGATAGTGCAAAAAAGACACAAACCCAGGCCAGTAGTCCATATAATATATATATATGTATATATATACATATATATATGTGTGTGTGTATGTGTGTGTAATTTATTTATTTATTTGTTTGTTTATGTATTTAATTCTTGCATGTGTCAGACACCCAAGCATTTCACATGCATTGCCACCTTTAACACCCTGAGTTAGGTGCTATGTTGTATTGTTTGTAGAAGAAAGAAGCAGAGAAGTGCTACCTTAAGCATGGTGTCTAGAGCTTGTGCATGACAGAAAAGAAGCCTAGTCAGAGGCACAGGGTCCAGCCTGAGATGTGCAGAAAGACCTTGTCTCAAAAATTTTAAGTAATGATAATCATAGGAGGTTATGGTATTGCCGAAGCTTATGGTGATGGTAATGATAATGATGATGGTGGTGATAATTGTGATTGTAATAATACACTATCATTAACATTATTTAATAGTGTTGATGGTGATGATAATGATTATGGTGGTACCGATAGGGATGAAGAGTATAACTATGACAATGACAGTGGTAGTGATGGTGGTCATGGTAGTAGTGATAATGATATGACGGTGATGATAACAGAATTGATAATAGTCATAGTTATGGTAGAGATGGAAGTGTAACAGTGATGACTGTAATGAGAGTGGTGGTGGTATTGTGATGAAGATGATGATTGATGATGATGGTGGTGATGATGACTATTTGGGAGCTACATTTTGAATATGTACCAGTCATAGGTACAAATTTCTATAATTTGTGGTTGCACTCTATTCATTTAATGATGCTTTGTATTTGGATAACTGGATTTTTAATTTGCCATACTGATATGCATTTCCTTTTTAAAGCAGTATATTTCGACTTAAGTAAAGAATATGAGGATGAAAAGATATTAGTCAATTGATTGTCAATCATGTAACACTAGGTGGCCTGAATGACAATGACAATGAAAAAGCTAAGATTTGGGAAAATTCACCCCTTGAGGATTTAAAATTTAAGACTGTTCTTACTATCTAAGAAGCAGATGGTCATCACTAAATTGCAAGGCCTTTTCCTAGAATGTACTTTTGTTTCTAATTGAAGTACAGCAATTGTGGCATATTTATGGGGCACCATGTGGCACCTCCGTGAATGCATACAAGGTAAGACAATTGGGAAGTCTATCTGTAATAGTCATCTCTTTATATGTGCTGCAGCCATCTTTGAATCCATCCATTTGCCTCTTTTCTTGCCAGAAGTAAGTGGTTTCTGTTGCATTTGGAAAGTAGAACAGAGACAAGTTAGACACCTTTTTTTTGCATTTTTAAAATTTATTTATTAAAATTTATTCACTTTGTATCCCAGCTGTAGCCCTCTCCCTCATCCCCTCCCAATCCTGCCCTCCCTCTCTCTTCTCCTCCCATGCCCCTTCCCAGTCCATTGATAGGGGAGGTCCTCCTCCCCTTCCATCTGATCCTAACCTAACAGGTCTCATCAGTACTGGCTGCATTGTCTTCCACTGTGGCTTGTCAACCCCCCCTCCTCAGGGGGAGGTCATCAGCCACGAGTTCAGAGACAGCCCCTGTTTCCCTTACTAGGGAACCCTCTTGAGACTGACCTGCCATGGTCTACATCTGTGCAGGGGTTCTAGGTTATCTTCATGCATGGTCCTTGGTTGGCATATCAGTCTCAGAAAAAATCCCTGGGCCCAGAATTTTTGTTTCTGTTGCTCTCCTTATGGAGCTCCTGAGTAAGACACCTTTTCAATCTCAAAGTTTTACTGGGATGAGCAAATCTATTGGTTCTTAATTTGCTGTTTATAGTTGTCAACATTCTAGCAACAAAACCTTTAAATGTCTATGTTCTACACTTGATTAGAAAGACTTTTCTGTGTGTTCACCTCACTGTGGTCTGTGCCTGGAATTGTTGGGATGGCCAGGCAAGGTTTTGCATATAAATTCTGCTAATGGTATTTGTATTTGATGGTATTTGAGGAAAGATCTGGACAAGATTGTTTTAAGATGCTTGTCACTAGACAAGCCTATAAGAAACATTTCTATGAGGCAAATTGGCTGTGTCATGGTATCAGTCTTAAATCATCCCAGCCATGAGTTAGTGTGCAGAATTTTTGTCTACCCTGTAAGTTGCAGATATGGGTGGGATCAGCATCCTGCATGACCTAAGGCAGGTGGCTGACATCCGATATTTGTAAGACCAAACAAACAGGGTAAGAGACTCCGCAGCCAAGGTTTGAGCTTTGTCGAGTACCAGAGATGCACACCCACAAAGAGTGGCTCCTTTGTAGCTTTTACAAACAGGCATTAGTAACCTGCAAAGCTTGACTTTGTTCTTATTCCTGTTCTTTGTACCATTATTTAAGGATTTGCTCCTATATTCTCAGCATCTTAACTTTTGAAGAATTATTCTCTCTAGTCTCCTAGGAAGTATTCTGCAGATTCACTGATTATTGTTGGGTTTTTTAGGGGGACAATTTTTTTTCTTCATCCTCTCACTCCTCGATTGTTTACTTAAGGAAAAAAATAAAGAATGCCATCCATCAAGTTGGTCCAGTAATTTTAAACCTAACTCAGTAGCTCCAGGATCACAATGTTGGTACTGATGTTGACTTTGATAATTCATTTTTGTTGCATTGATATGTGTTATAAATTCTGTTCTCATGGTGCTGGCCATATGCTACTGATTCTCCTATTTCTTCCTGAAGCTTTCAAGGAATGCTTCTCCTGTCTCCCACATTTCCCATCTCCTTCATTCTTCCTTGTCTCTAGCACACATTACTAGTGATTTGCTTAGTCATGTAAGATAGATAGATAGATAGATAGATAGATAGATAGACAGATAGATAGACAGATATATAAAATCTTTTCTTCAGTCCTCTGTGAACATTGATAGTGAAGGTCCCCAAAGGCCTCAGAGCTTTGCAAATGTTTAAGTATTTGCAAAGCCCACACTAGTGCACTGGGCTTCTTAAATGTGTGAGTTCACTTTACACTAATAACATGGCTGAACACTGAAGATGCTATGCCCATTTGTGTGTGTGAGGGAGGGTGCATGGATGACTCTGGTTGCTGGAAGTATGGCATAATGAGCATGTAGAAATCAAAGAATAACTTCACATTTTGGTCCTTAACTTTCTTCTTTTTAAAGAGAGGTTGTCTTTATCATTTACAATGGTATGCTCCAAGTTATCTGGCCCACTGTATTCTGGGTATTCTACCTCGACTTCCTGTTTCAGAGTAGACGTGCTGGGGTTACAGTTGCATGCTATAGTGTCTGGGTTTGCTCTGGTGCTACAGTATCAAACCCGGGTTTCTTTGATTGTGTGGTATGTGATTTATCCACTGATCCAGCCCTTGTTATCCTCACTTTAAAGAGAAAATCAGAGATCCTGACTACAAATGGAGAGGACAAGTGTGTGTGTGTTGGCCCAACAAAACCAATGGCATATACATATGTGTGCAAGGGAAAAGATATGCTGGGGGGAGGCTAATTCTAAGAAAGAGGCTCTTGGCATGTTTATGAGGGATTTTTTTTTCCAGTAGCTGACTTATGGAAGAATATGTTGAGCAAGGAGATAGTAGTTACAAAGAGGAAGGAATGTGGAATCTGAACCAGTGTTAAATAAACAAAGACCGATACGGCTCTAGTGGCATGCAGGGGGAATGAGTAGTGTGAAATATCCAATGTCAACAGTCTAGCCTGTGGAAGTCAAGCATGAAGTTTAAGAAAAATTTCAAAGATGTCGTCTCAAAGGTGCACATCAAAGCCTCTCGAAGCAGCATAGCTGCTTTGCTTCATTTTCTGTGTCTTGCCCAGTAGTTCTTCCCTTGGTTCTTCCATTGTTCCTCCAAGTCAGTCTTTACTTGGGGTGCTCTGCTTTGCTTAGGCTTCTGGAGTGAAGAATGTTACTGCTTATTTAAGCACCCTAAATAGGTGTTCTCCTTCAGAGTGAAGAAGAAAGAGGAGGAGGATGATAAGGATAAGGACTATGACCCTGAGACTCCCATGCTCAGTGTCATTGTGGTTGAAACGGGGAAAGGCTGAGTTTGTTATCAATCTCATCCACTGCTCATGGAGGTTCTTTGTTTTTCCAGAGTGATGTTTTCTTGAAAGCTGAGTTCAAATAGAATGCACAGCATGAGCCTGTACACCTGTGGGTAGAAAACCACAACAACCACAAAAATAGTCTGAGGATTCCATCAAAAGTTAGCTGGGGGATTGCAATGAAACCCAAAGTTTCCAGTGATGGCTTTAGATCTAAAAAAGAGTGAAAGCAATCATCAAATATTACCTCATAGTTACAGGTGTGTTCGTCACAGGGAAATAACATAAAAGAGAGAAAATAACATAAAAGAGAGAAATAACATAAAAGTTCATCAACGGAGCAGATGCAGTCTTATCTCTCCCAGCAAACTGGGTTCTGGCAAATGTCACAATGTGAATGAACCCTATGACCCAGTGCCCAGCAAAGGATGCCCAAAATGAACTGGATACCATATGACTCTATGTATGTACTATGTAGACTCAGAAAACTCATGAAGACAGAAGAAACAATGGTGGTTACTCTGAGAGGAAGAATGACTGTGAGGTTTTATTTTGCGGGGTGGAAGCGGTGTATAGGACATATGTGTAAAGCATAAGTGTATGAATACATGCAGGAGTGTTTATGTGTGTGAATTTGAGCACAGGCATGCCACAGCATGTCTGGAGGTCAGAGGACAGCCTTGGGTATTTGAGGCAAGGTCCCTTGTTCACTGCTGCACGCACAGGCTGACTAACCCACCACTCAGTTACCTACTTCAAATGGTTTGTTTTATGTGATTTGACATAAATCTATTTCTGTGAAAGGACAGAAGCAAAAGCAAAAATCCACTAACAGTGAAGTCCAGTGGGAGTTCCAAGGACACGTGCTTGCTGATTCCCACATTTGCACAGCACCAGGCCTTCAGTGAAGTGCCTGAGAAAGTGATCATCAGGGAAACAGCATCCATGGAGAGTGTACATAAGAGAAGGTCCCAAGCAGAGGGCTCTTTCCAGTTCCTGGGGGCCACTTTGGAGGAGCATAAACCTCCATGTGGTCAGCCTCCTTCCCAGAGGGAGTGCACAGCCTGGAGGATGACCTCGGAATGTCGGACACTGAGAATAAGAACACTGAGAATGGATGGAGTTTTACAGCAAGGCGTTTTTAACTCCATTTTGGAGCAGAGGAGGACATTTTAAGGAGCTAAGAGCTTAAGCCAGACAAGAGTCCCCTCCGTGTAGTAATAAATACACTGAAGTGCCCTTTTATGTTTAATAATTCAGGATTTGCTGAGTGTTTAAAGGTTTCCCTGTTTTATCATTTTTAAAAAATCGAATGGTAATCGGTTAAAAAGTAATAGCTGGAGAATGTCTGCAGGACAGGCTCTGCCCCTGGCACTCTAAAATGTCTTAGGAAATGGATGTCTGAGTGTTCCAGGCATCAGGTACTAAGAGCTCTGGAAGTTTTAACGAGAGCCAGGTACCTGTCCCACCACTGTGCTGCCAGGGGTATGGTGTTGGCCAATAGGTTGGAAAGGAGTGGAGATAAAATTAGAGGACATGGACATTGTGAGGACAGTGCTTGCCCATTCCTGAAGGAGCTGAAGATGTAGGCCAAATGCCTGGGAAATTCTGGAAGGAATCTTTGGTCAGATGTTAGCTCCATTTTATTTTCTGGGACAGAAACTTGGAGTGTCCTTGAAAATGGGTTTTTTTCTGGCCTGCAACTACATCTGCCACTGGAACATAATAGTAATTAGTGTTTTGATGTGTGTTGGGGGGAGCATGTTCTGACAGGGTCCATGTACAACTGTGTAAATATGCGTAGAAGCCAGAGGGTAAACTTGGATGTCATTCTCCCGCTGTCCAGACTTACTAAGTAGGTTAGAAGCGCCAGCAAGCTCCAGGCATGGACCTGCCTCCTCTCCTCTATAACTGGCCTTACAAACATGGGCCATCACACCCAGTTTTCCACTCAGATCTGAATTTTTAATTCAGGTCTTTATGCTTTAATGCCAAGCACAGCACTTAACCAACAAAGCTACCTCCTCACACCAGGTTGTGATTAAAAAAAAAAAAAAAAAAAAAAAAAAAGAGTTCAACCCTCATTGTTGATGAACTAAATGATATTAGACTTCTGGAGTTTAAAGCCAGGGAAGGGAAGAGTGGGAATGTAGATGGGTGATGAACTCAGTAGCAGGTTTATCTAGTGTAGATGATGGAACAGGACAGAGAGATCCATATACACTTTTTCGTTAAAGATACAGTCTCAGGCTAGGGTCAGATGGAAGGAGAGGAGGATCTCCCCTATCAGTGGACTGGGGGAGGGGCATGGGAGGAGAAGAGGGAGGGAGGGCAGGACTGAAAGGGGACCAGGGAGGGGGCCACAGCTGGGATACAAAGTGAATAAACTGTAATAAATAAAAAATAAAAAGGTACAGTCTCACTGTATAATCCAGGCTGGCTACACACCCTTATCCTCAAGTTCAACCATTAAACATATCTAACCCTGACAGAGAAAGTGGGGACTGGGCATCTGCCATCCTGTTTCCTTTCATCTTTCTCTTTTTCCTGTGTCCAGGGAAGAGGAATTTTCAAAACCAGTTTTCTTTCCAAAAAGTATACGTTTATGAGAAGGGAGGGAGTCTAATCTGAGAGAGACAGAATGTGTGTGTGGTGGATTTTTTAAATCATTTTTTAATGTAGTACTCTTTGTATCATTCTGTCATGAGTCAATAGCTGTTTCAGATTTTTTTTTATTTTTTTAGCTGTACATGAGCATCTGAAACTGCAAGAAAGAGGGTGATTGAACATGATTCTTCTTACTAAACAAACAAACCCCTATCCTCCATCATCAGTCATTGGTGGGATTACGGTTGTGTTCCATCATGCCTAATTTCTTGGTATGTTTGTGTTTGTATTCCTGTGTGTGCAGGCACTTGTAGGGCTATCTTCTCTCAGGTGGCATTCCTCTTGATTCTAAAACCGGAACACTCATTAGCCCCGATTTTTGGCTGCCAGTTTAACTAGGCTGTCTGACCACAGAGACCCAAAGATTCTTTTGAAACAACTTCAGCAGAATTCTTCCTTGGGATTAAGAATACAAGCACACATCACCAAGGTCTTGATTTTTTACACAGGTTCTGTGGATTGGACTCAAGTTCTCATGTTGCTTTACTGACTGAGCTATGCCCCTCCAACCCCAACAGACACTCTTTCTACGTTCTTAAATATCCTCTTGGAAAAGAGAACACAGCAGTGTTTCATCCTTCCTCGCTGATAATCGTTGTGCCTCTGTTTACAGAGCTCATGCTGAACACCACAGTAGGGCATGGGGTATTGTGACGCACAGTGCAGACAGCATTGCTGCTTTTGTGGAGCTCGTTCTCTGGTGAAGAAAAATCATCAGGAAGGAATTCTGGCAGAAACTGCCAGCTGCCTACACAGTAGCCATTTGTTGTTTCTTCTTCACGAACAGACCCCTTGGTAATGGGCCTGTAAGTCACAGGCAATATGGCCAAATTAAAGGGAGAGGAACACTAGAATCCTGGCTTTCCCAGCAAAGAGAGAAAACCAAAAAGATGGCAAATAAAATGATTAGATTCATCTTCTGGGAAAGCCCTATAGTAATGCCAATTCTTTCTCCATACATGTTCCTGTACTCTTTACTCCCTTTTGTCTCTTTATGAAATTAGAAGCCTTTGAAGTAACTTTTTTGGTATGGTGAGAAAGGAAAGAGAAGAAAGAAAAAAGAATTGGGATTGACTGTTTGGCTCAGAACTCCTTCCATTGAGAGAAAACAAACCTGTATTTTCTTTAAGCCACAGTTATTTTGGGAATCTGTAAGTAGCAAAAGCCAATTTTAGGTGCAAAATACAGGTTGAGTGTCCTTTATTTGAAGTGCTGGAGAGCACAAGTGTTTTGTTTTTAAGACTGTGGAATATTTACATATATATGAGATATCATGTGGATGGTTTCCAAGTCTAAACACAAAGTTCATTTATGTTTCATATGCACCTTAGACACATAGCCTGAAGGCAATTTCATGCAATATTTTTTATTATTTGTGCAGCCTGCCTTTTGGCTGCAACCTGTTGCAGGAGGTCAAGCATGGAACTTTCCACTTGTGGCATCCTGTCAGCAATCATTTTTGGAGCACTTTAGAGTTGTTTTTTTTTTTTTTTTCCATAGCAAGGACATTCAAACTTTACAAATAAGAAATAATTTCTGAAAAGGAAAACTCTTTGGAAGGCAATGAGATTAGAAGATGATGTGTTTGGTCTGGGGAGAAGGTAACAAGGGGGAAATCTTGGGGTCTGCAAGACAATGTAGAGGGTCAGATTTTTGGACTTCAGGGGGTCCAAGGGGAAGGAACATAGTACCACTGGAAACAACATGGCCAACATGGCACACTGGTGATGCCGCAGAGATGATATTGCTGGTGGTAGGAAGACACAGAGATGTACCAGCTGACTTCACAGACAGGGAGACCATGATGATGCTCCCTGTACGTGATCATCCAAATGGTTCTATTTTGAATACGGTGTGGTTCTGGGTAAACAATAGGATGTTGCAACCTGCCTCATTCACAATCTGTTGAGTAGAGAGTGGACATGTGGACCTGGGAAAGCATGGAGTCAGGAGGATCGCTTAGTCAGCAGTTGTGGACTTTCAGGTGAGAATAGATTATCACAGGGTCTAGCATGGTGGTAGTAGGGATGTGTAAGGGGTTTGTGTAAAGGTGGAGCTAGCAACATTTAAGGGAGGGTGGGATCGGGAGGGGAGGAGGAAGGGGCTTATGAGGGGATACGGAGTGAATAAAGTGTAATTAATAAAAGTTAAAAAATTTCAGGAAAATCAATTCCATGAAAAGATGTATATACCTGTGTCATTGACATTGCCTTGATGGAATCTCTCAGGATCTTTCACTGCTAGAACCATGTCCCCAGCAAGAGTTACTGACAGAGAAACAGAGTCAATTAACCCCATTCAATCTTGGAGAAAAGACTGGAATAGGCCTTTCTCTAAAAGAGATAAAAGATTTCCAGTAAGCACATGAAAAGATGGGCCAACAGCTAATTGTTAGGGAAATACAAAGTTATAAGGGAGAGCATCCCACACCTCATAGGATGGCTGCAGCTAAGAAAATGATAAATGATAGTGTGTTAGCGAAGATGTGAAGGAAATGAAACCAGGTTGGACTGTGGGTGAAAATGTGAAATCATTCAGCTGTTCTATAGAGAACAACGTGGCCAGTCATTAAATAACTGGAAACATTTATTACTTTGCCTAGCAGTTCTACTTCTGGGTACACAATCCATAATTTGGAAAGCAGAGTCTCAAGGAAGTCTGTGTATAGCCATGTTTATAGCTATAGCATTTATTCTAGCTAATATAGGACCAACATAAGGGCCCATGATGAATGAATACACTAAATGTACTAGGTATATGTGTATACTACATAAGTAAATGGAAAAGCACAATAGAATATTATTTTGCATTACCTAAGAGGGGTGCGAATTCCAGTTACTGTAGATGGACTATAAGACATTATACCACGTGGAATATACTAGTTATGAAAGAATGATAGTATATCATTCCACTTACAAGATATTGTTAAGAGTTATCAAGAATCCTAAAACTAAGAGTACAGTGGAGACTGGGGAGAGCCAAGGAGAGTTGCGTGGGGAGTTCCTGTTTTATAGTGACAGAATTTCAGCTTAGAGCCGGCAATGACTGTGTATGCTGTGCATGTATTTAATGCCACTGAGCCCTATATATGAAATAGTAAGATAGTATGGAATATTGCTTACTTTTCCCATCACTCTGGCAAAAGAGCTGACAAAAACAACTTACCTAAAGACACATTCCTTTGGTTTGGTTTCAGGAGACTTTGGTCCATTATGACAACAAAATTATGGGGAAACAGTCTCAGGGGATCATGAGCATGTGGTAAAGGTCCTCACATCATGGTAAGACCTGGAAGGAGAAGGTGACAGGAAGGAGCCAGGGATCACATATGGCACAGGAGCTACCCTCCTGTGAACTGCTACCCAGGAAAGATTCTGCAGGTTCCACAGCAGCTCAACCAATGGGGAAGCGAGTGATCAAACACATGAGCCTATGTGGGTTGTGTCACATTCTAAACCAGCCTCACTTCGTTTCCTATTGCTGTTATAAAATATCGTGACATTTTGGAGGAAAATGGGTTTATTTGGGGTCATAGTTCTAGGTTACAGGCCATCATATGGGAGAATTGACAGCAGCAAAAATTGGAAGGAGCTAGTCCCTTTGACTTTATAATCAAGACCAGAGAACAAGGAATACAAGCCTGCTTTCTCACTCTCTTCTCTGGGCCTGGAAATGTTGCCACCTACATTCAGGCTGAATCTTCCAACCTCAATAACGCAATCAAGATAATCTCCAACAGACCCACATCCATAGGCCAATCTGGTCTAGAAAATCAGTCCATCATTGGGGTTGTTTTCAAGGTTGTAATTGACAACATTAACCATCACATAAATCACAATAAATATATATTTGGATAACACACCAGTGAGTTATTTATAGGGATGCAGTGAGTCTTTAGCTTAGCCTACTTTGTCTTTCCTCTCTCAGCTCATTCAGAAGCAAGTTCTTTCACCTGCAAGTCCACTCCAGCATCTAGATGACAAATGGAGTCACCTAATTCCCCGTTTCTTTTCCCAGATATCAACATTGTTCTTGACTCTTTAAGAGATGGCTCTAACCTAACAAAGGCATCCTTGGACTTTACAGAGCACAGATCACCATTCACTGAGTGAAGTAGACATCCAAGTGTGTCTATAGCTCTCATGCACAGAAACAGCTACAGTCAGAGCCAGCCACGGAGAACACGTGTGCATTTACATATGATTTGCATCTGTTTTACATAGGGCTGAGCAAGCTGTGCTGTGTTCTCAAACATCACTCATGTTATATTTTAAGATTGTCACAATCTTTAACTAACATTTAGAGCTGCAGCCAAGGTGCCCCTAACTTTCCAACATTCTATATTAAAACTGGTTACAACCTCAGTCCCCACATACTGGAGCCCAGTGCCCCATCAGAGTGTCTACATCTACCTGGAAGGTTGTTTACATTCAGAATTCTCATACATTCCTATCCTCCATCTTAGACAATCGTCTCATCTCACTTCATCTCTTGCCCTGCTTCTCAGGCCCAGAGCTAAGATGTCAGGGAAGGTTGCTGACACTTTCTTCCCCATGCTTGGTTTATTAGCCTTTTCTCATCCTTTACCCTCTTCACTTGCTTCTCCTCCATCTCCCCTCTTTCCTGTCCTTGGTGCATGCTCCATCTTTTCTTCTCCCATTTTGTCTCTTATCACACTTGGCTCTTCTCTCTCCCTCTTTTTTCTTCTGCCCCTCCTCCTTTTCTCTTCTTCCTTTCCCACTCCCTTTCTTTCCTTGACATGCCCTTTCTTTCTCTCTGGTGTCCTATCTTCCTTTCTCTTGGATTCCATGCCTTTTGTGTCTCCTCCCTCCCTCTCATGCTCAGTAGCTGTCCATTCAGTTATTCTGATAATATGCATAAATTTGGTGCTGACAAGCTAATAAACATGACAGAGGAATCTCTCTGTGCTGTTTTCCTGAAGTTCAGTATTGTGTTAATGGAGAGACACCTGGCACCTAAGGAGTAATCAGAGTCTCAATTTTCCAAGATAATGTGTAAAGAATTGCAAGAATGAGATGGTACCTTAGTGAGCAGACCTGCAGTTATGGAATTCTAAGCAAAAGGTCAATCTTAGAAATATTACACAATCAAGAAAGGCAGGAGTGATAGTCAGGGCGGAGAAAACAAATGGGAAAGACAAAGTGAGTGTGCCTGTGGGATTGCAGTCCTATGGAGGAGTAGAAGCTTGAAGAAGGAACCCAGTGGAGACCATCTCTTCTCCTGCCACCCCTATTTTTCTCCATTTGTGAAGAATTTTACTATGGTAAGGAGATTCAATATGAACTCTGTCCTGTCAAAATGTAAGTGAACAATACTGTGTTGCTAACTCTAGGTACTGTGTTCAAAGCAGGGATCTAGAATGTACCTATCCTAGGCAATGATAGTCTACATCATCCACCATGCAATTATGAGCTTGCATATGCTGTGTCGCGGCAGTACCCCATCTTCCTAAGTCCCATGCATGCTCAGGGATCTGTCCACAAACCTAAACTCATTTTCTTTACTTCCTCTCTAAAATGAAATGTGGCTTTACCCTGAATTCTCTTTCTTTCTCACATCTTCTTTTCTCCCACTCCCCTTTTCTTTCCTGTCCCTTTCCTCATCTCCCTCATCTTCTAATATCTGTTATATCTACCCTCGTAATTTCTCTACACTGCGAAATATTCCTGCATGAGAGCCAGAAAGTCACTGAGTATGGGAGAGTAAGGAATGATGCTAGGCTTCTGTGAGGTAGAAGTAGGAGAACCAAGAGAAATATTTAGTCTTTTGCTTTCCTTCTCCCATCCCTTGTTGATGTTAATATAGATGCTGAGAAACAGAGGAAAAAAAATGCATCTTGGCCAGGTGACTAGCTATGAAAACTAATTGGTTGAAAAATATCTGGAAAGAAACTTTGCTACTTGTGATGGTAGGATTGTGCCTACCGTGTTTCAGTCCCATGTTCTATGTTGACTAGGAGGTGATGCAGCTTAAGGCTAGACCTCCATGCTATTCTGGTTTCCAATCTTATACACAAATAACTGATGATTTATCCTAAGTGTTTGTTGGTAGGTAAATAACTGATCATTTAGCTTAAGTGTTGGTAGGTAGAAGGCAAAGGAAGAAAACGGAATTCCGGAGTCTTTTTAAAGTGCAAAGAGTCTATATAATCTGATGGCTGTCTCCAGGACAGGAATTGTCACCTCTCCTTGATGGAAACTCCAGGCAGTAAGTACTATGGTACAGGTCTACAGTTCATTCTCACATCTAATTTAAGGCATGCATTAGTGCCCAACATAGGAAAGGATATGCCAATGCTAACCTTGTTTTTTACTAAGGAGCATGGGGAAACCATGGTACGTATTTCTAGGTCTAGCCCTTCAGTAAAGAGTAGGATAGCTTTTATTTTTTAATCTGAAGAATCAATTCTTTTTAAATATATGTTTATATTTATTACAATTTATACACTTTGTATCCCAGCTGTAGCTTCTTCCCTCATTCTCTACCAATCTAGCCTTCCCTCCCTCTACTCCTCCCATGCTCCTCCCTCAGTTCACTGATAGGGAAGGTCCTCCTTCCCTTCCATCTGACCCAAGACTATCAGGTCGCATCAGGATTGGCTGCATTATCTTCCTGGTAAGGCTGCTCTCCCCTTAGGGGTTGGTGATCAAAGAGCCAGCCACTGAGTTCATGTCAGAGACAGTCCCTCTTCCATTATTAGGAAACTCACTTGGACACTGAGCTGCCATGGGCTACTTCTGTGCAGGGGTTCGAGCTTATCTCCATGCATGGTCCATGGTTGGAGTATAAGTGTCACAAAAGACCCCAATGCCAAGATTTTATGGTTCTGTTACTCTCCTAGTGGAGCTCCTGTCCCCTCCAGGTTTTTCTATCTCCCCCTTCTTTCATAAGATTCCCTGCACTCTGCCCAAAGTTTGGCTATGAGTCTCAGCATCCACTTCAATACCCTGCTAGGTAGAATCTTTCAGAGACTCTCTGTGCAAAGCTCTTGCCCTGTTCCCTGTTTTATTCCTCTTCAACTATCTATCCCTTTTGTCTTTCTGAATGAGGAGTAAGCATCTTACCCCACGTCTTCCTTCTTGCTTAGTTTCTTTAGGTGTACATATTTTAGTATGATTATCCTATATTATATGTCTAATATCCATTTATAAGTGAGTATATGCCATGTGTGTCTTTCTGCTTCTGACCTTTTCTAGTTCCCACCATTTGCCTGCAAATTTCATGATTTCCTTGTTTTTAATTTTTTTCTTCTAACAAAGTTAGTGTGTCTGGTTTTATGTTGAGGTCTTTGATCCATTTGGACTTTAGTTTTGTGCAGAGTGATAAATTTGTATCTATTTGCATTTTTCTACATGTAGACATCCATTTAGCCCAGGACCATTTGTTGAAGATGTTATCTTTTTTCCATTATATGGTTTTGGCATCTTTTTCAAAAATCAAGTATCCATAGGTATGTGGGTTTCTTTCTGGGTCTTCTATTCAAGCCCATTGATCCATTATTTTTCTGTTTCTATGCCAGTACCATGCAGTTTTTATTACTATTGCTCTATAGTACAGCATGAGGTCAGGGATGAAGATACCTCCAGACAATCTGTTGTTGTACAGGATTGTTTTAGCAATTCTGGGTTTTTTGTTTTTCCATATGAAATTGAGATTTGTTCTCTCAAGGTCTGTAAAGAATTGTGTTGGTATTTTGATGGGAATTGCATTGAATCTGTAGATTGCTTTTGGCAGGAGGGACATTTTCATTATGTTAATCCTACCAATCCATGAGAATGGGAGATCTTTCCATCTTCTGATATCTACTTCAATTTCTTTCTTCAGAGACTTGAAGTTTTTTTCAAACAGGTTTTTCACTTGCTTGGTTAGAGTCAGACCAAGGTACTTTATGTTATTAGTATTACATTGTGTAAATGTACCACAATTTCTGTAACTATTCTTCAGTTGAGGGGCATCTGGGTTGTTTTTCAGGTTCTGACTATTACAAATAGCTGCTACGAACATGGTTGAGCAAATGTCCTTGTCCTTTGTTGTATACTTGAGGATATTTTGGATATATGCCTAGGAGAGGTATAGCTAGATCTCCAGGTAGCACTATTCCTAGTTTTCTGAGAAGGCACCTGATTGATTTCCAAAGTGGTTGTAAAATTTACATTCCCACCAACAATGAAGGGAAGCTCCCCTTTCTCCACATCCTCTCCAGCATGTGTTGTCATTTGAGTTTTTGATCTTAGCCATTCTGATGGGTGTAAGGTGAAATTTCAGGGTCATTTTGATTTGCATTTCCCTGATGACTAAGGACATTGAGCATTACTGTAACTGTTTCTCCACCATTCAATATTCCTCTATGAAGAAATCTATTTAGCTCTGAACCCCATTTTTTTTAATTGGATTACTTTATTTGTTGCTGTTTAAAAAACTTCCTGAGGTGTATATATATATATATATATATATATATATATATATATATTCTGGATTTTAGCCCTCTGACAGATATAGGATTGGTGAAGATCCTTTTCCAGTCTATAGGCTGTCGTTTTCTTCTGATGACAGTGTCCTTTGCTTTACAGAAGCTTTCAAGTTTCAGGAGGTCCCATTTATTGATTGTTGATCTTAGAGCTTGTACTATTGGTGTTCTGTTCAGGAAGTTTTCTCCTGTGGCAATGAGTTCAAGGCTCTTCCCAATTTTTCTTCTAACAGGTTTAGTGTGTCTGGTTTTATGTTGAGGTCTTTGATCCACTTGGACTTTAGTTTTGTGCAGGGTGATTTGCATTTTTCTACATGCAGATATCCAGTTAGATCAGCACCATTTGATGAAGATTCTACCTTTTTTTTTTTCATTTTATGGTGTTGGCATCTTTGTCAAAAATCAGGTGTCCATAAGCATGTGGGTTTATTTCTGGATCTTCAATTAGATTCCATTTACCCACCAGTCTGTTTCTATGCCAGTATCATGAAGTTTTTAATACTGTTGCTCTACAGTACAGCTTGAGATCAGGGATGGAGAAACCTCCAGAAGATCTTTTATTGTAGAGTATTCTTTTAGCTATTCTAGGTTTCTTGTTATTCCATATGAAGTTGAGAATTTTTCTTTAAAGTTCTGTAAAGAATTGTGTTGGTAATTTGATGGGAGTTGCATTAAATCTGTAGATTGCTTTTTGTAAGATGGCCATTTTTCTATATTAATCCTGCCAAGCCATGAGCATGAGAGATCTTTCCATCTTCTGAGATCTTCTTCTATTTCTTTCTTCAGAAACTTGAAGGTTTTGTTTTTGGTTTTGTATTTTCGTGAAAGTCTTTGACTTGCTTGGTTAGCATTATTCCAAGGTACTTTATGTCTTTTGTAGCTATTGTGAAAGGTGTTATTTCCCTAAATTTTTTCTCAGTCTTTTCTACACAGGAGGGCTATTGATGTTTTTGAGTTAATTTTGTATCCAACCACTTTGCTAAAGGTGTTTATCAGCTACAGGAGTTCCCTGATGGAATTTTTGGGGTCACTTATGTATCCTATCATTTTTTTTCTTTCTTCTTTTTTTTTAATTTTATTTTTCTCATTAGTTACATTTTGTTAATTCTGTATCCCAGCTGTATCCCTCATTCCCTCCCCAATCCCACCCTCCCTCCCTCATCTCCTCCCTGCCCCTTTCCAAGTCCACTGATAGGGGAGGACCTCCTCCCCTTTCATATGACTCCGTTTTGTCAGGTATTTTCAGGACTGGCTGCAAAATCCTCCTCTGTGGCCTAACAGGACTGCTCCTCCCTTGGGAGGTAGGGAGGTCAAAGAGACAGTCATTGAGTTCCTGTTAGAAATAGTCCTTGTTCCCCTTACTATGGGAAACCAATTGATTACTGAGCTATCACAGGTCACATCCGAGCAGAGGTTCTAGGTTTTATCCTCTCATGGTCTTTGGTTGAGTGTCCATCTCAGAAAAGACCCTGTGCCCAGATATGTTTGGTCCTTGTGGAGCTCCTATCCTTTCCATATCAAACTCCCCTTCTTTCATATGATTCCCTGCACTCTGCCGAAGGTTTGGTTGTGAGTCTTAGTATCTATTTTGGGGCACTGCTAGGTAGAGTCTTTCCGATGCTTTCTGAGGTAGACTCCTGTCATACGTTCAATGCATATCCCATTTGTCTTTCTAAATGAGGATTGATCACCATACCCCGTGTCTGCTTTCTTGATTATCTTCTTTAGGTGTATAGATTTCATTATGTTTATCATATCTTTTAGGTCTATATAAGCGAGTATATTCCATGTTTGTCTTTCTCCTTCTGGGATACTTCACTCAGAATGATCTTTTCTAGATCCCACCATTTGCCTGCAAATTTCATGATTTCCTCTTTTTTGATTGCTGAGTAGTATTCCATTGTGTAAAAATACCACAATTTCTGTACCCATTCCTCCGCTGATGGACATCTGGGTTGTTTCCAGTATACTATCATATCACCTGCAAATAGTGATACTTTGACTTCTTCCTTTCCGATTTGAATCCCTTTAATTGTCTTATTGCTCTAGCAAGGACTTCAAGAACTATGTTGAAGAGATATGGAGAGAGTGGGCAGTCTTGCCTTGTCGATGATTTCAATGGGATTGATTTAAGTTTCTCTCCGTTTAGTTTGATGTTGGCTATAGGCTTGCTGTATATTGCCTTTACTATGTTTAGATATGTGCCTTGTATCCCTGATCTCTCCAGGACTTTACAAATGAATGTGTGTTGGATTTTATCAAATGCTTTTTCAGCATTTAAGAAGATAATCATGTGATTTTTTCTTTCAGTTTGTTTATATGGTGGATTACATTGATGGATTTCCATATATTGAACCATCTTTGCATACCTGGGATGAAGCCTACTTGGTCATAGCGGATGATATCTTTGATGTATTTTTGTATTTAGTTTGCAAGTATTTTATTGAGTGTTTTTGCATTAATGTTCATAAGGGAGATAGGCCTAAAATTCTCTTTCTTTGTTGGGTCTTTGTGAGGTGTAGGTATCAAGGTGACTGTGGCTTCATAGAATGAGTATGGTAAATGCTCCTTCTGTTTCTATTTTGTGAAATAGTTTGAAGAATATTGGTTTTAGCTCTTCTTTGAAGGTCTGGTAAAATTCTGTGCTGAAACTATCTGGCCCTGGGATTTTTTGGATGGGAGACTTTTTATGACAGCTTCTATTTCCTTAGGGGATATAGGAGTATATAATTTATTTACCTGCTCTTAATTCAGCTTTGGTAAGTAGAAATGATCAAGAAAATTGTCCATTTCACTTGTATTTTCAAATCTTGTGTCTTATAGGCCTTTGAAGTCAGAACTAACGATTGTTTGGATTTCCTCAGTGTTTGTTGTTATGTCCCCCTTTTCATTTCTGATTTTGTTGATTTGGATAGTGTCTCTCTGCCTATTAATTAGTTTGGCTAAGACTTGTCTATCTTGTTAATTTTCTCAAAGAACCAGCTCTTGGTTTCATTAATTATTTTAATTGTTCTTTTGGTATCCAGTTTATTGATTTCAGACCTGAGTTTGATTATTTCAAGCCATCTACATCGACTCCCCTTGGGTGTGTCTGTTTTTATTTATTTTTTTCCTTTTTTTTTTTTCAGGGCTTTCAGGTGAGCTGTTAGGTTGCTTGTAAGAGATATTTCGAAGGAGCAGAAGTCCTGAAGACAGCTGTCCTGCCACTAGGTTTCTTGCTGTGAATTTAGCAAGTTCCTGCTCTTACATACACTGTGTTTTCTGGGTGCGTTTTTTTTTGGGTGCAACCCTCTTGAAGAACCAGGGAGTCCAGAGGTGTGGTCAGTTTAGCTAGATAGACAAGTTGCACCTTGGAGCATTGTCTGGGGGCTGATCCTCCGTATCCCAAGCTTCTGTAGGTCTGAGGTTGCAACTCTGTGCCCCAATACCCAAGTGGTAATGAGAGGCAGGTGAGTGCAGTACTTATGCATGAGGCAGGAGGCTAGAGCCCAGAGCTCATGGGATTAGCTGGGTGTCCTGAGGTCAGAGCTGATGTTTCATGCAAGGTGAGGTTTCCTCCCAACAGGGAGACCTAGTCTGTGGTGTTTGAGGATTCACACAGTTCAGTCCAGGATAATGAGTAGAGCAGGTAGGTGCAGAGAGTAGCTCTGCACTAGCAACTGGGCACCTACAGAAACCCAGGAACTTATCCCGAGAACATTTTTTTGGAAGAGGGCAGGTTGGCTGGGTTCCCTGAGTTTGGACCTGATGTTTCGTTTACCGTGGGGTTTCAGAGCAGGCAGGTCTGTGGGCTGGGGGCTGAGTGCCTGTTGGAACCCAGGACCTGGAACCCGGGACCTTTTCCAGGAACTGTCTGGGTAACCTGAGGTCTGTCTGTCCCAATTTCTTCCTTCACTCTGGGGTTTTCACTTTACTGGAAAACCCAGTCTCTGGTATTGTGGGGCCCAGTTCAGTCTCAGATGGTGATCAGAACATGAAGGCTTGTGACTCAGGGTTGGTAACCAAGAGCCTGCCAGGACCCAGGAACTCTTGGGGATTTAGCTGGGTCACCTGAGAATGGACCGAATTGCTTCTCACACTATGGGGTTTCCTCTCACATGGGAAAGACAATAACTGGTGTTTTAGGGCCCAGAGTTCGGTCTGTTAGTCATTGTACAGTCACTGCTATTCTGCTTTGAGACACAGTGTCCTCTTGGCACTGCCATCTTGGATCCCCCAGGATAGCTTTTCTTTAAGCCAGCATTAAGAACTCAAGGCTGGGGAGATGGCTCAGCTGGTAAAGTGCTTTTACTATAACCGGGAGGACCCAAGTTCAGATCTCCCAACCCCTCATAAAAAGCTGAGTGTGCAAATAATCCCAGCACTGGGGAGCAGAGACAGGATTATTTCTGGGACTTGCTGGCCAGAATGTCTAGCAGAAATTTTTCATGTCCAGTGAGAGACTCTGACTCAAAATAACTTACAGAGTGATTGAAAATGACACCAACCTCTGTTTCTCCACGTAAGTACACACACATGCACTTAAGTACACACACACACACACACACACACACACACACACACACATGGATACACACAGAGAGAAAGAGATTAAAAATGTGTAGCATGTAAGTGTTTAACCCTGGCTTAATTAAGAAAAATAAGCCCTTAATCTGAGTAATGCTCATTGTCTGAGTTAAGTCAGCAAGACTAGACTAATTGTGTTTGAGATCAAATGGCTTTATTAGAAACAGTCTCTTAGTATCTGGTGGCAGCTCTACAAAAGTCTAACAAGGGATGAGGAGACAAGAGGGGTTTTGAGGTCAGAGAGTATGTTTTGCATTTGATGTTGCCTGGCTAAATAAGTGTTAGTGACTCTTCTAAAGATACTGCCAGAATTCTAAGCATCAGGAGTATTTACTTCCAGGATTTTTTTTTTCCTTTTTTGTAAGAAACTTGTAAGCTAACAGAAGCGAGTTGCCTCCAATACCATAACCTCCTGCCAATCATAATGGCTAAGGACTGATTTTACTGCCAGTCTTGTTGAGTTTGAGTTGAAATGCTAAGAATGCTGTCTTATCCCTCAGTTAGATTAGCCTTAAAAGGTGATCTTGAATTCCTGTCAATCACAAAATGAGGATTTACAAAATGACAAACACGTGCATACAACATTTACAATGAGATTTCCTGGTAACTGTACCGGAATTCTCAGCCCCCAACCAAGAAGAATTTGAAAAGGGGGCATTTAAACCCAGAAACAACTGAGAATACAGACAGTGCTTTATGCCACATTTTTTTTAGGTTGGGATTTATAAATAACATGACAATTCTCTTTTTATCTGAGAAAAATGGGCAAGTGAGAGAAATGACCTTAACTTGAAATACTACTTCATTTCTCCCAGTCCTGCTCTGGGTCTACTCCATATGCGAGTGCTAGTTAGAGTGCACAGGGCTTCCTGCCCTTTCCAAGCCAATTTAGCCCTCTGCTGCCCATTGTAATCTCATGCCTCATCCTGGCATCTTCAAGGGCTTTATGGAAATGCTGTGCAGATGTCCAGGCACTTCTGTAGAGTGGGTAGCAAGTCTTCAAATAACCCCATCTATCTTTATGGCATTTCTTACCTGATCAGCAAGAGGTGTACATTGTATTTTCTTTTATGGCATCTTCATTACCTCCGAGTGTTACACAGCAGCCCATTTCCATGTATATTGTATCATCTACTAGGCTTTATGGCAGTTCCCTGGTCATGCTCACTGCTTCATTCCACCAGCTTCAGCTTGATCAGCCATGCATGTTTCAGACCAGACAGAACATGCCCCTTACTATGTCACCTCTGTCTCTTCTAAGAATTGTTATTCTTCTATCCATTTGTTTCCCAGGAATGATGGAGAGAAGAACTCTGGGTTGGGGCCCTGAGAGTAGCACAGTTGGTAAAATACTTGCCGTGTAAGCACGGTCCACAGAACACATGTGAAATGGCAAGGCATGGTGGTATGTGCTTGTGATTTCAGGAAAAGAGACATATAATATCCCCAGTGACAACTGTCCAGAGAATCCAGCTGAATGGAAAAGGTCCAATCTTAGTGAGACACTCTCTCTTCAAACAAACAAGGTAGATGGCAAGTAATACCCAGGCTTATCCTTTGGCCTCCACATGCAAACATACACATGTATATGCAGACCAACATACACATGCAAATACATACACAGAGAGAGAGAGAGACACACACACACACACACAGAGAGAGAGAGAGAGAGAGATACACGCACACCATAAATTAAAAAGACTGAACCACGTGCAGCTTCAACTAGCCCTAACCTTGAGCTTTGTGCACAACAGATGGAGCAGTGGCTGGTGCTTGCATGTTGGTGTGATGGATCTTAGTATAAATCTGATGAAATGGGAATAGAATCATCCAGATTTGGAACTGTATGATTTCTCATGGAAAAGTCTTTAGTTTGAGGGCCAAAGAGGATACTGAGTCAAATTCTCTCGAGGAGATAAAGATTTCTCAGAGGTGTCATTAACACTGTGCCCATATGTACTGACATAGAGCAGCAAGGTAGGGTGGGTCAGTGGGTGGCAGGGGCACCTTCATACAGGCCGAAAGTCAAAATAGGAGGCTGCAACCACACTATCCCAGAATCCTCAGCAGCAGGGGCAAGAGAGGAAGAGATGTGTAACTGAGAGGATGTGGGGGAAGAAAGGCATATCTAGATAAGGCTTATCCTCTGATATCCTGGCATCTGGCAACCTGAGATCTGGGAAGTTTTCTAGGAGTACCGATAGTGCTTGCTATTCTACTGGAATCCAGGAACCCAGGAGTCTGTTAACAAATTTATAGACGGCTTTCAGTGGGAGAGTTGCTGTGTCCTCCCTGGCAGCCATTTTATAAAAAGCCTGACCAGTCCGAATCTTCAAACCTAAGAATTAAGATAGCAGAGGGCAATACAAACTGTGCTACAAACTCTTACAGCAAAATAGTATCTAGTGCCGAGAACAACCTCAGCCACCTGGAAGTGGATGTAGGGGGAGATAGGCTGCCTTTATTACCTCAACAATGGAGTGAGCACTTGGATTTTTCTGAATCTCACCCAATCTTGGTCCAATCAGGTTAATTTGTTAGTAGAGTCCATCTAAGGTAAGTAACTTCATGGTAGAATCAGCATTGGTGGAGGTAGGTGGCCACCATCAGTCACAAAAGAATATCTTATCTTGATTTTGGAGCCAGAGGTAAAGAGAAAAAAAAAACTTCTGAGGTGGGACTCAACCAGCAAGGAGGTCCACCTCTGCTCTCAGTATTAAGGAAACTCCTTTAATTCTTGGAGTGCTTTTATAAGTGAAATACATTTCATCCCTCACCTGAGTATCTTGATGCATCATGTTGAGCTAGTTGGAACTTTAGACATCACTGGTGCTGGAGTGGATAAATGAGAGCCATGTGGCTATCAGCAAGCCTACAGCCTGCTGTCTAACCATCCCTAGAGTCTGGCTGCCAGAGGCATCAATCTTCCTGTGTTTGAGATATGAGACTGTAGCCAATTATCTCACCACCTGTTACAGGCTCAATTATGTCTTCTTAAACTCCATACACTGAAGATTACATTAGTTACTTTTCTTACTGCTATGACAAAATATGTAACAAATGCAGTTTCAGGAAGAGATTATTTTGGCACACAGTTTAAAGGAGTAGTCCTTCAAAGTTGGCAAGACATGATGGAAAGAGAAGGATGTGTCTGGTCATACTGTGTCTACAGGGAGGAAGCAGAAGGAGGGGAATACTGCTGTTCTGCTACCTCTCTCCTTTGACCATTTTTATTTAGCCTTGAACTGAAGCCCAAATGGTAATTGTCCATCTCATGTGTGGGTCTTCCCTTATCAGGTAAACTGATCTGGAAATGTTATTACAGTCCCAGAGGTGTCTCTCTTAGGTGTTTCTAAACCTAGTAAGGATGACAACAAGGATGAACTATCATAAAGTTCAAACCCAAAACTCTATACTGGATTGTTCTGGATGTACACTGTTTAGAGAGCTAATGAAGCTAGGTGGATGCCATTATGGTATACGCTACACAATTATGGCTGGTGCGCTTATTAGAAGGGGGCATAAGGGCACAGACACATAGAGAGGGAAGAGCACAGGAGGACACAAAGACAGGATAGGCATCATCAACTCAAGACCTGAGAAGAAACTAGACAAGACAACAGCTTGACCTCAGTCTCCCAGCTTCTCAAATTGTGGAAAAATTAAGTTCTGATCTTTAGGTCACTCAGTCTAGGGGATTTTGCTGTGGCAGTTTTGCAAATTAATGTATTGTTCTACCCTAAGTATGAGTCTATGGGAAATATGGAGGAGAGACAGCTGTTTCCAGGGATTTATTCATCAGAGCTTCCTGTAGAAGCAAAACCAATGGACAGGGAACCCAAGCTAATCTATCTCACGGTAGACACCCCTCATATCCCTCATCCCTTCTCTCTCTGTCCATCTCTGTCCATCTCTGTCTCTCAGTCTCTATCTCTCTCTTTCTCCTTCCTTTTTCCTTTCTGTCTCTGTCTCTCTGTTTCTTTCACTGACCCACATCACAAGCATATGGCCCTGGCTCAGAAGCCCCACACAATCTGATTCCTGTAACTCTTTCAGTCTATACTGCTATAGTAAGCATCTACTATGGTCCCCATGTTCCCATCACTTCATAGCCATTTCAGCCTAGGTCTGCTCATCTCATATGAAACATCAAATTCTTTTCCTCTGTCATGGCCTTTTCCTTGCTCTTCCCTCCTCGCATTTCCTATGTGTCTGGTTCTTTCCCTTTTCTCTGATATCAGCGAAACCATCCCTTCTTCACATTTGCATCTAAACTTGCTTCATCTGCTACTTTTAGTCATGCTGTAGTTTTCTTTTAGAACACTTAAGGCTCCATATGAAATGTGCTTGTCAGTCTGCATTGCTGGTACACCGTCTGCTTCTCCTCACTGAGTGTGAGTTCTGTTCAGGGAAGGATCTTGTCTGAGTGATTGCTAAGAAGAGCTCTGTCTTCTGTGAATAGCTATTTGAATGGAACTGTGGTAGAGGTCCAACAAAATATTGGATGAAAATCAATCCACATAGGAATGGGGTTAGAGGCTCTGCAGAGACTGAAATAGACATGTCTCTGTCGCATGAACACGATAGACCAAAAGTGTATAGTTGCATGATACACTACGTATTTAAAGGGATGTAGGCAATGTGGCAACTTTAAGTCAGTTAACAGGTGCTTTACTTTGGAGAAGTTCAAAGCAAGGACAGGCAGATCTGGTAAAGTCTCCGAGGGACAAATATCCTCCATGAAGTGAAACTCTTCGGTGTAAGCACCTCTGGCCTATATTCTGTGCAAATTGTATGTATTCAGTAGTGATGCTGGAGGAACAATGCTGGCAGGTATGGTGATCATTGAGGTGATAATTATATTAGTCTAGGTTCTAGCCAAGTAGAAGAACTCAATATAAATTGAGAGATTTAGGGCTAGGGAGCTCAGTGATAAAGCATCTGCCTAGCATGCATGAGGTCCTGCATTCTATCCCCTTCCCTCTGCTGTGTGTGTGTGTGTGTGTGTGAGAGAGAGAGAGAGAGAGAGAGAGAGAGAGAGAGAGAGAGAGATTGCAATGGATTGATAGGTTGTTGTGGGTTTACTGCTAGGTCACACCATCAGCAACAACACACTGGGAAGCTCTTGGGCAGGAGCCAGCAATATGGACCACATTCTTAATCCTTGAGAAGCTTCGCCTCTGCCCTTAGGGCTTTTCAGTGACTAAATCTTGCTCCCCTTCACAGCTCTAGTTAAATGAGCATCTGATGGAGAAGTAGGATAAGTTGCCTAACCAGACCAGCACCACCCAGCACAACCACCCAGTGCTACTGGAGATGCACTTGGTTACATACTCATCATCTTGCTCTTAGTAGGTGTCTTGGTGCCTTTTAGCATCTCTGACTAAAGCAACTTTAAGAAAATATGGGATGTGGGTTCTGTTTCAGGTTCCAGGTTCCACAACCAGTGCCAGCAGCAGGAAACACTCACATTGCATCCACACTGGAAAAGTAGAAGGTGAAGACTTTCTTCTTTCTCCCAGTTACTTACTCCAGGATTCTACCCAGAAAATGGTGCCACCCACAGTGAGCAGGCCTTCCTGTCTTAATGCGTCTAATCAATGAAATCTCTGCCCACCATGGGCATGTCCAGAGGCCTCTCTCCCAGGGGATTCTCGATTCTATCAGGATAATATTAACACTAACTTCACAGTAGGTCTCAAGCCCGCCACTAAGAGCCTTGCATACCCTTTCTGATTTGCAGCATTTTTTTAAGTTCATTTTTCATTCTCATTATATATATGGCTTTTTAGGGGCTTCAATGATCTGTTCAAGGGCACACCAGGTTAAAACAGATGGGGATTAAGAAGGTAATGAGCATTGTAAGAACTGTAATTCATAAGATTGTGTTATTTTGTAATAGACTAAGAGACTGGATTTTAGTACTGTTACCATGAAAATGTCGATAAATAAAAAAAAAGAAATGCAACTATATATTATAATATATGCATTAATTTGGTTGTCTATGGTAATCAGAATATTAAGGTAAGCTGATCAAATGTCATGTCAAAGACAAATTTATACAAATATTTTTTAAATATTCACAGTCTCAAAATATGAGTTTTCAATCCTTGGACTAGTTAAATAGAGATAGACAATCTGGGCTTTAGGGTTAAATAACTAATAATCATAGATTACATTAAAAGCTCTAAGGAACTTTTTTCCCCATGTAAACAGTAGTCCTTGGGTGTAAAAGAGAGAGAAGAATAGCAGGGATGGAATCTAGAGTTGTGTGTGGCATGGAAGGGTCACACTTTCCATTTTCAGCATTTTAAAACTGAAGAAAAACCAAATTCTCTAGTTCCTATGCTAAGGTTTATGGGCATCTCTCCTTCAAGCTCCATAGCTGCTGGGTGGCATCTTGTTCCAGGAATCCTCTGAGGGGCTCACTCTAAGCTGCAAAGCATCCTGGGTTCATCCCCCGCCCTTACCACAAAGTTGTTTCAGCATTTCCTAATATAAATGCAAGCAAAATAAAATTAGAAAGTGCCAGTAGGGGGAAGCCAGCTACCCACAGGCTCCATAAATTGCCTTTTCCCTCTCACCCCTCCTCCCTTCTGCCCACCCCTTCTCACCCCCATCAAGCCACCCCAAATAACCTGCCTAGCCTGGCTGGGTCCCTGTTTCTGGAAAACTGGGGAGGCTCCAGTCAGTGGAACGATGCTTTTCTGCTGGTGTTCAGCAATCAGAGAAGAAGGCTGAGTCCAAAGACAACTGCTGTGATTCACCTGTGTGGTAGCAGTCTGGAAGGGGTGCAGAGGACACACAGTGATACGTGTTATTAAAGGTCAAATGAAAAGAATCAAGAAATGACAAACAGAAGCTGCTGGATTTTGCCTTCCCACTGGCCATCTTTGTGTGTGACCCTTTTGCTTCTCTTCTCTATATCAGGATAGTTCTCTAGCCTCAGAGAAAGGGAGTGCTAACTTGTAGCCCTATATGTCTAATAACTGAAAAAGGTCTATTTCCCTGGGAGCCCACTCCTGCCTATTTTAATTGGGTGGGTTAGTCAGGGTTCTCTAGAGGAATTACTGATCTGATAGAATAATTATATGTTAAAGTGAGATTTATTAGATTGGTCTGATTAGTCCAACAATGAATGTCTCACACTGAAGAGACTGAGAGCCAAATTTATTAGACCAGCTTACCCTATACAGTCTGGATAGTCTGACAATGGCTGTCTCACACTAAAGAGACTGAGACTGCTCAATCCATAAAGATGCATGTCCCATCAGTCCTAGTCTTGTGCTGATGGCCTGGAAGGTTACTGGAGAGCTGCTGATCTTCAGTCTGCAGCAGAAGCCCAAAAGAAACTGGTTCTATCATCAGTGAAGGAATGCCACAGCAACAAGACAGGTAGACTCATCAGCAAGAGTGAAGGCAGGCAGGCAAAAGACACAATTTCCCTCTTCCACCTACCTTTTATCTAGATCACCACGATAAGTTGTTCCCCCAACACACATACATACATTTAGGATTGGTTGTATCATTTTAGATACTCTGGTTAAGAAGATCCATCACAGGAGTGCCCAGTTTGCCTTTTAGTTGATTCCAAGTCCAGTCAAGTTGACAACTAAGATTAGCGATCTCAGGGGTCAGGGGGAGGAATATGTCATGGACATAATGCTAACATCCTGGAACATCATAAGAGAGTGTTTCTCATCATTACCAGAAATATCCATCATGAACCTATACACTACTTCAGTGGAACAGAATCAGGGATGGGGTGGAGGTTGTGCACAGACATTGTCCTGGCAGAGCATTCTTATGATCTTTGCAGCCTGAAATTCTGGCATGAGACATTCTCACCAGCTGCTTAAATAAAGAAGCAGCCTCAATACTGAGTGTAGTTAATTAGATGAATGGTTGGTTGCTAAGATAATGATGGTAGTGCTAACACTTATGATAATGAAAGCAAGAGTGGCAATATGTGACTTACTGTTGAGCTGTTGCTATGCTGTTTATCCCCTGAGAAACACTGCATGGAGCCTTTCACTTGATTATCCCCATAATCTCGTGAAACAACTTGAATTGTCCAGTGTTGATGAGAAGAAATAAATGGAGACATGAAGAAGGATGGCTTATATGTGCCTGTGGAAGCCATTTGGGGATATACAAAAATGCCCTGTCTCAGGAAGAAAAATTTAAAAATAAGCCAGGTGTAGTGGCTATTGCCCATAGTCTTGGCACCCAAGAGAATGAGGCAACATTATCAATACAATTTTGAGGCTAACCTTGGCTACATAGTGAATATCAGGCTAATCTGGGCTAAATAATGAGTGGATTCTAGGGCAGCCTAAAGAACAAATGACTGAGTTCCTAACCACTTATTCAATACCCTAAGAATGGGGTAAAATATAGGACACACAGAAGTCCATCTTGGATAGAAAAAAAAAAGAAGACATCAATTTCCTACTTTACCAGTGGTTCCCCATTTGGGCCGAGTAATAGAATCTCCAAGGACATTTTCCAAATATGTTCCCTGAGTCTAAGCTCAGAAGGACTGACTACTCTTTTAGGCACATAGGTCCTGTTATCAGAATATGTTTAAGATCCAACCTAATGAGGATTGGATTTGAAGACCACTACCTCATATAAATGACCTTCAAAACTTGCTTCATGGGTGAGACTTAGGCCATTCTGCTTAAGTGACCATGGCTAAGCACTTACCAAAATCAGGCTACGTAACACATCCTCATGCCAGCAAACAAATCATAATGATAAATTGGTCTTCGGTAAGCAGGGGGCATGTTACTTCTTTGCCACCTTCCATCAAGAACCTACCATACATACCAGATGCTACAGTGGGCTCCTTTGTTGGACCCTCTCATTTTCAGATCTTGATTTCCTTGATATTACATCAGGAAGCTGATTAGAGGAGAAAGGGTTTATCATAGTCTACAATTCCAGGTTCTAGCCCATCATTATAATTATAGGAAAGTCAAAATGGCAAGAGCTTGAGACAGCTGGTCATATCACATCCACTGTCAAGAATAAAGAAATTATGAATATGTGCATGCTCATTTGCTCGTTCCTGGGCTTAGAATGACTTCTCTGCTCATACAGTTTAGGTCCACCTGCTTAGGGAATGATGCTACCACAATGGGCTGAGTCTGCCCATATCAATAAATATGCCATAGCCAATCCAATGGACAAACCTTCATTGAGATTCTCATCCCAGGTGGTTGTGTCCAGTTGACGATGGAAGTTGACCATCTCACATGCCAAATTCAGTCCTTTATACACTTCCCTGTGGATAAGGTTTATAACAAACATTCCACCCTAAAACTGGGGAAAGAATTTAAAGGTAGCTAGTCGCAAGCTGCAGGACATGAAGGGGTTCTGAAATGGAAACTGCTAATGGAAAAGTATCCCAAGTTACATCTTAGCACTCAGAATTAATCTAAACTTTCCTGACAGAGCTGCTGGGAAAGAATTTGACATTTCTACTTTGCCTAAAGCTGTGTACTATTTAGAAGCTTCTTAGTCTGTTGTGGGGCATTTTTATTCTTTCTTTTCCATGATACCTTATTTGCTTTGTCCCCAAGTGTGTCTAAATAATTGTAGTGTGATATTTCTAATGAAGTATACCCTTTGATTTCCTAGAAATCTGTTTCCCCCACTTTTGATTTTCTCAGAAGGGCAGGCAAGATGTCCTATCTTTTGCCCGTGGCTAGAGAGAATCCTTACAGTGGTCCAATAATTTTCTTTAGCAATTTTATTTCCATAGAGATAGTTCTATTAGCCAGTGGTATGATATATTCAAGCTTATTACATCCATGCTCTCTCAACTCCCCACTTTTGGTGAACCCCATGCCTGGCTCTATACAATGCATCACCACTTCCTGCCATGCTGCTGCTCATATTCCTCCCTTCCCTTTACCTTCACCGCCTTTGAGATTCAAACTTCACCACCCTGCAGAAAGAGACTCTCCCATCTCCTGCCTTGTCCCTCTCAAACTCCCTACTTCTATGTAATCTCTGATATCCAGGTAAATATGTTTAGCTACATCTTCCTTCACACCTCTGTGCTACTGGGAAGGGTCCAGTAGCTGCTCTGAAGGCTGAAAGTAAAGCCCAATAGCCTTTCCACAGCACAGTCTGAGCTGTACACTCTTTCTGCTTTCTAGCTGACATGTCTACAGTTCTTCCCTTTCTCTTTTGAAATCACCTCTGAAAAATGAAACAGACATTTTTATAACAGCATATGGAAGATTGTAGACAGCATGGTCAAGGTAGCTCCTCTTATGCTAAGAGAATTTCTGCTCGTTTTTAAAGCAACTCTATTGAGATGAAATTTACATACTATAAAACTGGCCTGTTTTTAAGTATAGAATGAAGTGGTTTTGCAGTGTTGACTGAGTTGGAAAGCCATCTCCACAACCAAATGTTCTGAATTTAATTTATGATCTCCAGGTTCTAAGTGGAGAGAGAAAAGCGATGGGGCAGGGGAGAGTAGAGTGTTTTCTGTGACCCCAGGAACATCATAAAGTGGACTAGTGTTCATTCACACTGCTGCAACTTTGGACAAACACCAAGCTACTTCAATCTTTGTGAATTTTCCTGTTCTGGATGTTCCAAGCAGATAGAATTATTTGGTTTCTGACCTTTTGTGAACAGCTTCTGTCAAGCAGTGTCATGTTTTCATGTGACCTGTGTGAGAGTGTGTATCTTCAGGGACAATGCTAACACATGGAAGTACCATGTCTTATATCTACTCACAAGTGCCCTGGCACTGGGCTACATCCCCCAGTTACAGTGAGTCATGTCTGTATATTTATTAAGAACATCAGGCAGTCAAGGTACCATTTGGGGATCAGCAAGAATGACATCCACATGTCTTCTCACATATCTCTCATGACATTAGCTGTGACCACATGAGCAAGGAGCTCAGTACAAAACTGAATGAATGACAGGAGCACCTACCACCTGTGCTGCTGGTGGGGGTCTCCTTCTCTTGGAGGCACAATTTGTTAGGAAACTAGGTTTTTGTTGGCATCATTTTGTCATAAATACATGTTTAATCTTTAATTCTGCCATTTATTCTTTCCAGTGATCCTATAATGCAGTCATGACTTTTCCATTTTGGCCATAATGGGACTATATAGAGAACTCAGTTTTATGTTAGCATGCACATTGCCCAGAAAATGGACAGCTCAGGGGTTTGAAACATCTCAGTAGAGCATTTGCCATGCAATCGTGAAGACCTGAGTTTGATCCTCAGAAACATTGTAAAAGGTTAGGTGCAATGATGCATGCTTATAAGCTCAGCACAGGGGGGCAGACACAGATGGACACCTAGACCTCACTGGCTAGCCACTCTAGCCAAATCAGCAAGCTTTGGATCAGTAGAAGCCCTGTATCAAAAAATATGATGGAGTGTGATAGAGAAACATACCTGATATCAACTTTTGATCTATACAAATAAAGACACACACACAGACTCACACAGAAAGGGGAGCGGCATCTCAGCCTGAATCTAGCTCCTATTTGGAACTTTGACCCTAGGATTGTGAGTCTGAGATTCACTTAATTCTAGACTCCCAACTTCACATCTAACTTATTCCTGAAAAGAAAAAGAAAAGGCATCTTGTGATGGCTGTCTCTGACTTTCCTTTACTTAACAGAAGGCCTGCTTGGGGAAAAGGTACTCTTACTTTGCTCAGTGAGAGGGTGGGGGTAGGTTGTAGGTGCTGAGCTTTAGTCACAGTAGCCAAGACTGCCATGAGATCTCAAAAAGAACTGGCTCACAGTACAGGTTTTGAGATTCCCAAATAGCTCATCTCTCTTAGAGGAAACTACAGTTTCGTCTCTACTATTTTGTTCATGAATTATATATGTGCTTATATGTCCATGTGTCTGTGTGCATACTTATCTTATGTGTCCATACATGTTTAAATATATGTGCATGTGTTGGTGAAGGTGCAACATGTCTTATATATGGTGTGTATATTGTTTGGGTATGAGTGAAACGTCTTTGCGTGTGAGCATATTATTGTGTGAGTGTGCAAGTTAATATGGATGTGTTTATAATCCTGTGTCCATTCCGTATACACCTGTCCATTTGAATTTTTGGAAATCTGTGTGTTGTGTGCTCATACTTTCATGGGCACATGCTATCTCTGCCTGTGTTTGCACAGACATTCCTCCTGAGGCCAGGATGGACCATTCATGTCACTCAGCCCTCACATCCTTTCCGCGGGAAACTGAAACATAGTTTAAACAACTTTACATTTTCCTTTTTTCTCCTCAATGCAGCCGAATCCTCTGCCCTGTATGCTTTTTTCTTATTAAAATGTTCAATGAGGTCACTATGAAAAACCTGCTCTGATACCATAAGCTGTTAGTGTGCATCTGGCTTTCTTGTCTTTCAATATATGTGTCCTGTGGGACAAGCAGACATGATCAGAAAAGTGACAGAGATCCTGTGAGATCCAAGGAGATGGATGCCTTGCTGCTCGCAGCCAGACAGATTGCAAGTAAGGACAGAGACGACAGTGGCACTTGACTGTCACACCAGACTTGGCAGTGACTGAGCAGGAAAGTAGGGCCTTTCATCTCAAGTTCTCTTTTCTTTCTTGCAGTGGTGAGGGCAGAACCCAGTGGCTGTATAGGCTAGGCAAATACTCCAAATCTCAGCTATACCCCAGCCTGGAAAAAAACTTTTGAATGATTTTGCTAAGCAGAAAATATTAATTGACTCAGGTCTTAGAGTTATGTTTATATGTGTCTATTTATACAAGTTTATGCATTCACATTGGTATGTTTATATTCACATGTATATATCTGCACATGCATGCCAATGTGCATACATGCATCTATATGCATTTGTGTGCGTATTTCTGTATGTGTACATCTGCATATATACTTGTGTATGCATACATGCGGTTATTGTGTATGTGCATTTGCATGTGTGAGTGTGTACATGTATGAGTGCATCCTTTTGCTCCTAACAGTTACCTCAGAGAGATACAAAGGAGTTTTTGGCCAGGATTGCTGTTCATTCATTCCCTTCCCCTCCAGTGGTCTCAGGACTCAGGCTCATTCCCTCAGTGATACCTGTTGGATTTTGATGGGCCAGCCACTGGCCACCTCCCTGCTTCTTATGTCCAGTCACGATGCTGAACATTTCCTCCTCTCAAGGTTGCTCGTGGGAGGGCAGGATTTTTGCTTTCACAATACTGCCTGTTACATGGTGATGGCCACAAGGAAAGGAGAGGTGAGAAGGGCTTGGGGCCAGACAAAGTGAGGCTTTGAAAACGAGCAAGGCATTGGCCCCCAGCAGCCTTGCTACTCCCCGCCTTGCAGGCGGTCTGGCTGGCTTCTTGTCAGCCCTGCTCAGAGAAGCCTTGTTAATTCACCCCCATGAAAATGGAAGTTTCATACACATTGACATAATTAATGAAGAGCCAGGCAGCATGCTCTACCAATTAACACCACAGGGAAAAGTAAAATGGGCTTTCTTTTGGCGTGTTGTGCCAAAGTTAAGGAGTGTAACACACAGCAAATAAATAGAGATGCTTTTAATGAGCCACAAGATCGAGCTGAATAACTCAGAAAGGATGGTAGGTAAACACTGCCAACACTGGCCTCTGTTACTAGTAATTGATGAGCATTGTTAGAAGTTTGGGGGAAAAGGGGCCACTGTCCATTGCAACTCTGCTCATTTATAAATGTGGTTTTTTTGTTTTGTTTTTGTTTTTCTGAAAGTTACCACTAGGTATAATGTGCAATTGGAAACAAATATAAGAGACAGAGAATTTTGTAGTGCCTAGAAAATATGATGGAGCTGCTCTAGAAAGAAGAAAAAGGGAGGCGGGTTTATTTTCACACATGATAGGATTGTCACCATTCATCCCTGTTCCAAATACACCATGGAAACAGAAGGGAGGGAATTGCTACTGTGTCACTGGAAACATTCCCATTCCTTTGAGAAAGCCAGATGGATAATTTAATTATTTTTCTCTGTTTCTAAGATGAAAACATGACCTTCCACCAAAGGAACTTTCTTTTTTCTGTAAGAGCAAGCTCAGTGGTGCAAGGAAATTTTCTGACCGAAGTGATAAATTCCAGATTGAAGAGTAGAAAACAGTCATTCTCAATTGCTGTTTTATGATGCTTAGTAACCTGCATTCACATTTTGTTAATGTGGTTTATTTGGTCCAGTTAAAGTCAGCATTTAAAAGCTGGAATGTCTCCCATAGAGTTACATATGTTTAACTTCAGAGAATTTATTATGAATGCCAAGCAAAACAAAGCCTAATATATCCAAAAACTGCTCTCCCACCCTTCTTCTTCCTCTGATTGACAATTCCAGCCTTGGTGAGGAGTCCATTCTCAAGTGAGAGAAGGACAATTGGGTATGGCAGCCAGCAGTGATTTTGGTCCTTTCCATCTCTCAGCTCCAGCATCTCATGATGATGATGATTCTACTTCTAAATTCCAATGTCTTTCATGCCAGTATTTAAGTATTTGCCCAGTATTCAGGGCAAATACTTAACCTGTTTTCACTCAAAGAGCGAGCAAGGAAATGCCATGCTACAGAAGATATTGGTCACCTAACCTATTTAAAGCTCTCATCATGAAGCCAAACTGATGACTGCCTATGTAATTTTCTGAGATTTGACCAGGCATAATTTTTACATAGCATATCAGCCTGTGGGCACCTTAATGCTAAATAAGTCTTAATGCCAAATAATGTTATTTAACTATTTCCTTTGAATTGAGAAGCTCACTTATGGAGGAAAAAAGGAGCTCCTAAACTCAGATTAATTATTCCTAGGAAGCTCTGAAATTTAGAACATTAACAAGGACTCTGACCAAGATTCTACAAACAGTAAACAATGCTGGAGAAGACGAACCTCCAGAGATACTGCCAGCCTTTTGGTGAGCTATGGAATGTAGCTTTTCTGAGTCATCAGCAGTGCCAGCTGGAGTGTGCTTTCCTGCAAATGTAACTGTCTTAGTCATCCTTTCTCCTGTAAGCAAGTGCTCACCCATGCTCCTGTACCTAACCCCAGTTAACTCAGTGATTCAATAAGCTAGACTTGGATGACATCCTTTCCTTGGCCTGTCATCCATGCACTGCTTCAAGTGATTAGACATTCGTTCATGTGCTCATAGGGAAAATGAACACACAACATATCAGTCTCCATCACATAGGGACTGAAAGTTCATCTTCCTTTAGAATAGGATCTTTTCCTTTGTTTTTAGATCATATGCCATGTGACTGAGGACTGGGCAATATAGTTTTTTCAGATTGTGATTCCCTGGACTGGCTTCAGAATCATCGTAGAGATGAGCTTAGAGTGGAGTGTGTAGTCAATTCTTGGTGTATAATACATAGACCGTGGTGGCCCAAGAACAGACATTTTGAATGGACATCTTACTAATTCATGATGCTTTGACGTCAAAGATTCCACCTTTCTTCTCTGTCATTTTAGCACATGTCCTCTAGAAATTTTAGTCTACTTGTATTTCAGAGAATGATGAGTAAGGAATACCTGCCCATCTAATAAAACAACCTTTCACTCTCCAACTTTGGCAATGAGAAACTTCATCTCTCAGATGGCCCTTTGATGGCTAGGTATGTATGTTTGTCTGTTCTTTGAAATGAGATCAGAACTGGTGTGGCTATCACAATTTTAATTTAAGAAGCCGTGTTTGCTTCTGTGGTTCATCTTTCCATGTCCTATAGAGTGTTATCTGTACCACAGGGGAAAAAATGTAATTTAAAACACCTACCTGGCACATTGTAGGGAGGTCAAGAATTCATTTGGAAATTTCCAGAATAATGGCTTCCCAGCCAGCAGGTGCATCTCAGAAGGTGAGGTGGCTAATTATAAAAAGGAGCATCTCTGCCTTCTTTCTCTTCCTTTTGTAATTTGCCCTCTCCACCACATATGCACATAAAAAGTGCTTCAGAATTTCTGCTCAGCTCACTGTCCATTGACGTTGGTTATTCCACCGAAATGGTCCTTTCTCTCAGAGATGTGATCAGAGAAAGCCAAGAGGCTGACAACCAAGATATGGATCTCTCTTCCCACAGGAGGCTTATTCATCTTCACAGATCTTTGAGAGCTCGCATCTCAGCGTGCCCAGCGACAAAATGGGTAGAAAATGGCAGAAGGCAGCTGAGGCTTCGAAGCCTGCTTTTTCTCTTGCATGGAAAAAGGAAGGAGACTGCGTTTTTATTTTTCCCATCATTAGCCAGCCTGTCAGTCATCTAACAGTCCTGTGTGAAGACACGAAGCCAAGTTTTGAATACTCTGTGTCACTCCTTGCAGCTGATCTTATGAAAGATGCGGGTGAATATTTCAGCTAACAAAAAAGAAGGGAAAAAAAAAGGAAAGAAAAGAAAAGAATGTTCATTTCAAAAGCCCAGTGGGAAGCCAGGGGTCTATAGAAATGACCACTGCCAGAGGGCGGGTGGCTCACAAAGGCCCTCCTGGCTTCTCTGAGCATGTTTACTTTGCATGAGCTCAATGAGCCCAGGCAATTAAAGATCTAACACTGCATTTGACAGGCAAAGGGGCCTGGTGTGTAGACTCTCACACTGACTGTGTAGGTAGTTTTTCTGTCAGCCCCAATTACGAATACATTCCTCAGCAATGAGGATTTTCCTTCTTCGTTCTCTCTGAGATGTTAGGGCACAGTGCAGCCTGAGCTCTGTCAAAATGAATTGTCCCCCCTGAAAAGTTGACAGTGCAGGGAAGTGACAACCCAATGCATGCTAAAGCTCTCTTGATAATGGGACCCAAGGGAGCCAGAGAAGAAGTGAGCTGTGTGGAGTTATGCACCTGGGCTCTCGCTGCTGTTTTGCATGGGTTCAAATCATCCTTCTGTAGGTTCTGTGCCAGTTTTTTTTTTTTTTAAGAACAAGTTTCTTAGTACCAAGGAGCTTTTTTTTTTTTTTTTTGTAGGGAAGTCTTGCAGTTGACATGAGACTATGTATCTGGCTTAGCCCAGTGCCTGCCATACATTATGTTCTCTAGCCCAGTTATTATGCAAGTGGTACTCAGCCACCAACACCAAGAATCTCTCCAGAGGCCTCACAACTACACCTTCCATTTATAAACGTTGCTGAGTAGTTGTCTGAAGGGCTGTTTGTCTGCCACCGTTTCCCGCTTTGGTTTGCTCAGCAGTTTTTCCCATGTGTGATGCTGTCTTTCTGTGAAGTCCCCTCTTCTCGCATGAATCTGTACTTAGGCAGTAGCACCACGGCTGGGAAAGCATGGGGACTCTGCAAGCTAGGAAGCCAGCTGCCAGAGTGAATGAATGTAGGGCACCTGCGTCTTCAGGAATCAGAAGCTGATGGATAGGAATGACCACCCAGGGAAAGAAAAGTTGCCCCTTTTTGGGGGTCAGCTCAAGAGCTGGAGCCTGGGACCAGAGCCATGATGATAAGACTGTGTAAGAGTCCACATACGTGTGGTTGATGTTCAATGTCTCCTTATTCTTGGAACATGCGTAGAAATTCCTCCCTGAACCGCCATAGTGGCTTCAAGGATTGGTGGGTCATTATCAGGAGCGTTTATGATGTGTAAAGGACATTGAAAAGCAAATGAAAACATGTGTTTTACTCAATCATAATAAAATAGCATTTGCAAGCCATAACTATGACAGGATGTAATGGATAGTACCAAAGAGCCTTACCTGAACAAAAGATAAAGCAAAACTCTTATTTACAGGTGCATCCATGCTCCATCCTAGTGCATGCTCTGGGTTTCCCTCCAAGATAGCTCATGTACTTCAAAAGCCTCTCAAACATGTTACCATTCATTTTCATGTCAGTGTCTTAGCCCAGGGTTAAAGAGGTGCTAATTCCCTACTAGGTGCACAACAGTAAATGTTACAGGAGATATAACTATGTAGAATTATAGGATAAGGATGGGGTGGAGAGGTTTAGGAAACAAGGTCTGAAAAGGTATTGTTTTCGTTTTTATGTAACAGAAATGATGTCATAACTAGTTTTTTGTCTATAAACTCTGTATATCTTATGGCTGGCTGGATAGCATGCATTACAGCTTAACAGATCAAGTTGAAAGTGAATGTACACCAGACTAGATGCTGTTAGTTATTCTGATTATGTCTTATGTAAAGCTTGCAGCAACAGAATTATAAACATATCAGTAAGAGGTATATTATTAATGTATTTTAAAATTTATGACCACTAGAATGGGTAGTTAATGTCAAAGCATCAAATATTCTGAATTTTGCAAGACTGGCATTTTCAAATAATATTATCTTCTCTTTCCTAAAGATGCCTCAGTTAAGAAGCTTTCTTAATATAATAATCCCATATGAAGAGATCCTAGGTACTAATATTTTAGGGATAAAATGGCTGAATTTTGGTACAAGCAACAGTGATGGAATGTTCTACTCTCAATGGTGTTTAGCTGGGCTCATGTCAGTAAGTTCTTCTCACCAAGTTGCTGTTCATTTCAGGGATATTTGAATGACACCCATTAGAATTAGCAAGACATGCTTTCACCCTTGATCTGTAATGGAGATGCTTCGTAGCATCTCTAAGCTATGGCTCTCCATCCTGACTACAAACATTTTCCTGTAAATATACTGTCACCCAGGCTGCTTGTCAGCACTTCTGAGTTCATTCATGTGGGAGAAGGATTGGCCTTGGGATTCTAAACTGTTAGGTTTGAGGGTTAATGTTTCTCTGCTGAGATTAAATAGATGGATTCAATAATCTGTGTTTTGGAAGAGCCTGAGTACATATAAATCCATCAATGGGATTTTCATTTAGATTTTCATTGCCTGGCTGGACCTAATCGTGAGAGGTGTGGTCTGAAAACCAGCATCATTCAAGAGCTGCCTAAAGATGCAGACTCTTGGGCCATTCCCAGTGAGTCAGAACCTGCAGTTCATCACGGTAGCCAGGTAATTTTGAGCACTTGGGTTAGAGGAACAAGGCTCTAGTGACAGTAGAGGAAGCTCCTAGAGAGACAATCTACTTTCATCGAACCTTTCTGTGGAGACATTGCTAAATGTCAGGTATTTGGTAAAGATATGTGTTTGATGTGCTAAATCCTTAAACTATTGTGAGGCTTGAATACAGCAAAAATAAAAACAACTGAGTGACTCAGACCAGTGTTCTAAAGAGAAACTGCTGTTGCCACTATCATCATCATTATCTTTGTCATCACCCTCTTCATCATCATCCCAGGTGGTCTCTGCCACAAGCCTAGGGCATGAATCATGACTTTATATGAAATTTTGCATAGTTTTCTCCTCACAGACCCCATTGGATGAGAAGGTTAGGGCTTTTCTTAAAAGGAATCTAAGTCACAGTAGAAGCAGATGCCTTATTCTTCTCATCTTTCTAAAGTTATAAAGATAGTAATCATAACGTGATTGTCCTTTGCCCAAATCAGAATATAGTATACTTTTGGAATTGCTATCCTGCCCTCACTTGTTATAACCACATAATGTCTTCAAGACTGTGCTTACCCTATCCATCCATTTCATTCCATGGGCTACTTTTCATTCCATGGGCAAGATACTCAATCTTGAGTGCAGACAAAGACCCTGCCCATTTGCCAGGACTAAAAAGAAAGAACACCTTCTCTGTGGCCCTGAAATTCACTGGCTCATAGATGGCAATGATACAACAGCACTGCTAGGAGCCTTGGAAGTCCTGGCCGGATAGTATAGTCTCAGAAAGTGCAAGGACCAACATAAGATTTACCTGCTGGAGGAAGCAGTGTTTCTTTAAAGTACAGTGTGTTATTAGTAATATAAAGGGGGTGTGAGAATTAATGTTCAATGTGGATTAGAACAAATGGTGTGGAGTGTATGTGTGTGTGTGTGTGTGGTATGGGGAAACTGCATTGATTATTCAGTGCCAGTATGTACTATTAAATGCTCCACAAGAAGCACCTCTCAGGAGGAAGGACATATATTGGCTCACAGTTTGAAGGGGAATTCCATTATAGGGGGTGGAGGAGGTGACCATAGGGGCATAGCAGTATTAGTAGCTGTCTGCTACAGTGGCAGCAGAATGAGGCTTCTTGCCCACATCTTGGTGGACCAGGAAGCAGCTAGATCAAGACTAAGAATATGGTAGGGATATAAACACTCATGGTATTTATCACCCTTTACTGTCTACTTTCCCCAGCTTGGCTTCCCCTCTTAATGGCATTGCCACTTCCCAAACCGGCTGGGGGACCAAGTGCTCAAACACAGGAGACGGTGAGGGACATTCTGCACTCAATCAGCAGTATTCATTCTTAGTTCTAATTCCCTCCTCCCGTCTCTCTTGACTGTTCCTCTCAGCTAGGTACCCTTTGAGGAGAACCATATGGTGGCTTTATCTCTCAAAAAAACAGAGCAAGCCATTTGTTCAGTGTGCCCAATTTGTGTCCATGGAAACTCATGAGATAAGTCTCCCAGACTCAATCTCAGAACCAGAATGTACAGTGATGAGTCTGAGCTTGAGGCCAACCAAAATACCCACCATAAGCTCATCTCACTCCAGGACTTATTAGTTTATTAATGCATTTTTCTCAGTGAATGTATTTCTCAGAAAGCTAGGGCTGGTCTCTACCCACAACTACTCAGAAGGCTGGGGCAGGAGGATCTCAAGTTCATGCTCTGGTCACAAAATGAGTTCAAAGCTATCCTGGGCAACTTAATTAGACTCTAATAAAAATAAAAGGTGAAATGAGAGTTAAAGAGATAGTTTTATGTTGGAGCCTTGCTGAGCATGAATGTGGCTCTATATTCTATAATATAATATAGAAAACAAACAAAACAAACTCTCAGAAAATAATAAATCAAATCAAGTCTAGCTCACAGCAATGTGGCTCACTGGGCGAATGAATTGTGTAAGGTGCACATGGTTTAAAGATTCTGATCACACACTGTGTATGTGTATTTACAAGTGAGGGTCCTATGGAAAATATAAATGTCTACCTTTCCCACATCTATCTAACAGAAGAGGGGCAACTGTCTCCTCTCCCCCAACAACAGGGACTTTCTTTTTCTCTGCCAAACTTTCTGCCTAGCCAACTTTGGTTATTTACATGATCACGTGGGCCTTAGAGACATTAGAGTTTGTATAGCCTGGAGTAATAGTAGCATGCCATTCCACTCATGTGCAGAGCACCCAGTGCAGTGTGCATGTCTGTGTGTGTGTGTGAATGTGTGTGTGTGTGTGTGTGTGTGCCAGAGGGGGTGTTCACCTCCCACACCCAGGCTGCCACAGAGTACACCACATGGCCTGTGTTTGTATATCTCAGTCTCTCCTCACTGAGAATCAGGCAGGCACTAAGGGGGAGAATCTGCCATGCCTTTTCTCTTTTCCTGCCCTGCCCCCTCTCTCTTAGGCCACTGCATCATGCTCTCCTTGCCACTTCCACCCCCATTGCATAGGAATTTAGCATGCTCTCAGCCCAACTGTATTAATAAAGCACTTAAAAATATGCAATTTTATTCAGGCTTATTTATCTAGCTATCTCTACTGAAGTGCTACTTCTGCAGCGATTCGGATGCAGTAGGTTCCCTGGGGACAGCTTCTGGATCTGAAGGAAGAAATGCAAAAACAGGAATGCTAGTTATAGGAAGGAGCAGCCACCTGGTCAGCAGAGAGGGCGAGATGAATAGGCACTAACAAATGCTTCTGGCAGGTATATGGTGCATAGTCCTTTCCCCACCTAGCCCAAGTACCCTTGTTTTTCTTGTTGTGGCAAAGGCTGGGAGCTCCAAGTGTTTCGGCATGGAGTCTAGGAGAGCTGGAAGCACTGGCAAATTCTGTCTTGGCTGGTTTTCTTGCCACAATGATGGATTATCTCACATCCTTATCTCATCTCCTATAGTGGGATTTCTTCACAGGCAGGTATTGATTTACTGAGGGGTGTTGAAAAGCATCCCAGGCCCCTGCTCATGAGACCCTAGTAGAGGTTCCACCCTTTCCCCAAGTTATAACACCCAACATGGAGTCATAGGTATGCCATGATGTCTGCTGGGGGCAAGTCTTCCTGGTTGAAGACCTTGCAGGGCTTGACAAGTGGTAGATGCTCCATTTCTGGAGAACTGGGTCTGGCATAGCTCACTATACTTGCCAGCATGATGTAAATTCCCAATAAATATTTGTCGTATGAATGAATAAAATGATAGTCTTGGTCAATACAGGAGGTTGTATTCATCCCCAAGGTGAAATAGGAAAATGGTTGTGATTTTAATTTACCTATTAAAAGGGACATCAAGGACCACTTTCTATTTCTTCCTATTCCCCCAACTCCAAGTATCTTAGTCACATACATTCAGTAAAGGTTTGCTTAATGAAGCCCTACATCATGGTTATGGTGCTCTTAAATAGAGAACTGGCTGTGCAATGGTTTTAAATGCATGTTCTCATTTAATTGAATTCCCTCCATGATTTATCAAGGTAGGCAATATCAACCAGATTTTATAGACTGGGAGATTGAAAACCAGAGAGCTTCAGTGATTTTTCCAAGGCCACGCAGCTATAACAGAGTAAGGAATAAATACAGAACTCAGGCCTGCCGATGTTCTCCAGAGTCCTCCCTTCTTTGTGCACATTATTGGATGCCTCTGTGGTTCTGTCCAAGCAAAACTCAATGCAAGCATAGGAAGAGAACATTAAGCCCAAGGTAGATCTTCAGGGTCAAAGCCAAGTGGATCTGACCCTCATTCTTTCCAAATGCAATTCATCTGGGGAGAAGGTAGGATTAGGGACAGAGTCCTTGGTCCTAACGCTCAGGTTCCCTTGAGAGTGAGAAGTAAGTGTCTGGGGAGATGACACAATGGGCTTAGCTATTGCTGCACAAGCATAAAGACCAAAGTTCAAATCCCTGGAACCCATGTAAAATCAGTCATGATAGAACACATCTGTAATCCTAGAACACTTAAAGCAAGATGAGAGGGCAGTAAAAAGAAAGGCCTCTGCTCTTTGCTTACCTCCCCCTGAGGGGGGAGCAGCCTACCAAGCCACAGAAGATGACAATGCAGCCACTCCTGATGAGATCTGAGAGACTAAGATCAGAAGAAAGGAGAGGAGGACCTCCCCTATCAGTGGACTTGGGGAAGAACATGTGTGAAGAAAGGGGTGGGAGGGTGAAATTGGGAGGGGAGAAGGGAGGGGCTTAAGGGGGATACAAAGTGAATAAAGTATAATTAATAAAAATAAAATTCAAAATTCAAAAAAAAAAAAGAGAAAGGCCTCAGAAGCCCAAGGGGTAGCCTGCACTACAGTGAAGAAGAATAAAGACACTGTGTCTCAGACAAGATGAAAAGTAAGGACTGACATCGGAGGTAGACCTCTGGCCTCCATATGGGCAATGTGGCACTTGTATGCCTACACTCACTAGCATAAAGGTGCATACACACATGCTACAAAACACAGTGGAAGGTTTTACTGATACACAGCTTTGTGCTCTCTCTGGAACTGTGAGAGACAGAAAGAGATGGATGGACTGGGGCAGAGAGCATAATAATATTACCAGGCTTTATAGGGAAGGGTCAAGTGAGGAAAAGATTCTAGAAGCTTAGGGAGCAGAAAACTCAGTGAGGATAATGCATGCAAGATGTCAGTGAACTATTTTAAAAAATGGTTAAGAGATTCAAAACGAAATATAAAGAAGAAAGTACTCCAAAAGGTCACAGAAAGTAGTCAAGTAAGAAGCAAAGTCATTTAAACACAAAGAGGGAAAGCTTCGAATACTCCTTTCATGCTTCAGGAAGCATCAGTCTGGAAGCTTGCAGTATTCCAGTAATTCAACACAATCTTCTGCAAGGCACCAGTGTATTTCACAAAGACATTCTTTTCTCCCCCGAAGTCCAGGATGCTCAGAAATAGCCCAGATTTCCTTGAAAATTGAAATGAAATCACCAAGTTTCGTTTCATTAACCTTAAAGGTAACAATGTGTTAGACCTTGCCCTGAACAGGAGGTGTACGGAGGGCCTGTGCACGGCAGTGCCTCACTTGTGGGGCAGCTCTATACTTGGAAATATGTGCGTGGACATTTCTTAGAAGTATTATAATAAGACCGTCATGGAAAGGAGACACAAATGGGGGAAGAAGGGAGAAGAGAGGAAGGAAGAAAGAGAAAATGGGTAGAGGAAAGGGATGAAATAGGGAAGAAGTAAAGGCAAAAAAGAAGGGAAGAATGGAAGAGCTGAGAGAGAGGGGGAAGGAAGGAAAATAAGGGGGAAGGATGAATACACATGAGCATACTTCTTCACATATACTCAAAAAAGCCCTAGTTAGATTTATTCCCAAGATTGATTCCTTATTGCTTGTACCATATTTCTTATACCATACTGCTTAGCAAGTCCTATTGGATCCAAATGGCCATATTTCCAGCATGCTCCTTTTTCCTAACTCATCAGGCATGGTTGTCATCACCCTTTCCTGGACATCTGCACCGGGTACCTTCTGCTTCTAGTTCATTTCATCAACAGAAGCTCAAGACCCTTTCTGAGAGTACACTCGGTTTGCATTACCTGCCCAGCTAAAGATCCTAGAACTGAGTGGAGTGGGTCTTAGGAGCTGTATAGGTATTTTCTGTGCAAACATAGGGACATGAGTTTCCATCCCCAGCACCCATGCAAAAAGCTAACCATAGCTGCCTATGCTTGTAACAGGTAGAACCAAAGAACTTGATGGCCATTCACTGAAAGGAGAAGCTGTGCCAATTTGAAACTCCTGCTCAAGGAAGTAAGCAGGGAGTTATGAAGGAAGATAGCAGATGTCTTGCTTTGGCCTCTGCATACATGTGCATGCACACACACACACACACACACACACACATACATACACAACACACACACACACACATACACACACACACACACACACACAGTTGTGAAAGTCTGACTGGATAAACCATCCCAATCTTATCCTTTACTTCTCATGGAGTTTTGACCTCTTTATGATTATTTCCATCACAGCTGGAAAGTCACTGTTCAAAGAGGGGACCTATGTCTTCCTCACTCTGTCAAGTCTCCCTGCTCGCTTGTCTTCTAAGGTCTCCATTAATTCTTTACATTGACTTATATTTTGCTCAGTCTGTCTCTTTCATAAAAGCAACTGTGCTGATGAATACGAGGGCTTGGGTGGCGCAAGCCCTAGATCAGTGCTTGTTAAATGAGATCAATGGGTGGCAGTTATTATGATGATCGTTCTGAAAATCTCCAAAGTCCACTTTGCCCTGGAGCACAAATTGGCAAAATGATTTGGGATGTGTTTATAGCCATCATCCTGGGTGCCTGGCTGTCCTGCAGTACTTTGCCATTTCAGCAAGGCCCATGACCTTCCTGCAAGGTGCTGGCACACTGAACTCTCAACATTTTCTTTATTTATGATATATGTCTCAGGGACAATGACAGCTTCTGGGAATTCACTAAATGACAGTTTTTTTTTTCTTCCATTCCTTTCTCTGGTTTATTTCGCCCAATGCAATCCTATTAAGGGGAAAGCTAATTGGTCACTAGCTTCGTTTCTGCTTAGCTTAGCCAAAAAGTCAATCACCGGCAGCCCGGAGCTCCTGCGGCTGCTCAGTGTATGCATTTCCATCTCCATTGGCTTTGCAGGTCCTGGGAGAATCGATGGGAATATGTTTAATTCTATTTTGATATTTTTCATTTTCAGCAAAATGGAGACAACCTTGTGAAGTTACATAATGATGAAGGGAGAAGGGGGGCTCATGGAAATTGCTTTTGAGGGAAAGCTGGGTATGTTTCTGAGGATTCTTGTCTGCTTTTGGGAATCTGCCTGCTTTTCGGACGTCTTTGTCTGGTATGGGAGTCACTCAGGCAATCAAGTTGTTATAGCATAGTGCAAAGCAATTGTGAGTCGTCAGACGCAAGAGCACATAAAGAGTTACCCCACTGTGGAGGGAAAGAGAGAGTTTATCAGTGAGCGAAATGCCAGCAGGTTCTTTCTACACATAATATGGTGAATGATGGCCAGTAGTCCATTTGGCTAGGCTCCCATCAATTTGCTAGAAAACTACAAAATGAGGAAGATCAACCTTTGCATGATAAAAGCTGACAGAGCAGGCTCTCAAGTTGGCTCAGTGATAAAGGATAAACCTGAGGACCCAAGTTTGAAGCCCCAGAACCCATAAAGTTGGACATAATAGTATGAGCCTGTAATCCTGATGCTTTCATGGAGAGTAGGGATGTAGAATTCAGAGAGCCCTTAGAAGTTTTCGGGACAACTAGCCTGGCATGTGCAACATTAAGAGAAGAGATGCTGTCTGAAACACATGGAAGGCAAAGCCTGTCATGCAATGTTATCCTCTGATATGCATGTGTACACATGAATACACATCCCCACACAGGAATGCATTTATACATAAACACACAGAAATGCATATATACATAAACTTGTACATATACACACACACACACAAATATTTTTTAAAAATAGACAAAGTAATGTATTACCTGTCAAATAAGCTTCCTGCTCACAAAGAAGCAGGGACTAGTCCTGAGAAACATATGCAGTAGGTTCTATTAAGCTAAGCATTCAAAAAAATATATAAAGCTTTCTATCATAAACAACCAAAAATAAAAAATAAAATAAAAGTGAACTTGAACTTGCCGTTTGAGCCAATCTTTCCACACACCTGTTCTGAACGAAGAAATAAGAAGAAAGTAATAGAACACATTCAAACTCATTTTCAATTTTCTAAAGAAAAAAAGCAAGGCACATTTGGGGTACATGGCTGTTTTTCAGCATTTAATAGGTAGGAGTTTTATATATCCCATAAGAATTATTCACGAACATCTCCCAGTTCCATTTGCCGAGATCTATTGTAGACCTGCTTTTATAGCTGCAGCTTGGATCCAAGAAATTTATTTCTACCGCTGCAGTCCGAGAAAGGGAATGTCTAATGAGTTTTTGCTGGGTGAGTCAAAGCCCCATGCTGGAATTCTCCTTCCCAGTGTGTGCTTCAGGAGCAGGGTGAATGCAAGGTGGAGAAAGTTATGTAAGAGACGTATAAATCTGTGGATCATGAGTAGCTGCACTAGCAATCAGCATTCATTCAATGCCATATAGTTTCAAAGCTCCCTCCTTAAAATGCTGCCATTCCATTTAAAGGAGGGGAGAGGCCCATGCTGTGAATTGTGGTTCCATTTAAGGGATGGGTGACACACAGAGTCATTAACATACCCATAGTTGACAAATTGTAACCATTATCGTGAGCATCACCTGGTGGGGGTTGGGCCTATGCATAGAATGTCTGCTAGATAAAACTGGCTGAGTAGGAAGGAACAGACATGCAGATATAGTAGTAAATTTTCTGAGGGAAGGTGGGATTAGGAGGGGGTTATGGGGGGATACAAAGTGAATAAAGTGTAATGAATAGAAGTTAACAAAAAAGAATAGTTTCCCCCCCCCAAAAAAAGCTTTTTTCCCCCGAATTGTATCCGTCACAGATCATCAGTGGCTCTGGAGGAGCCCCTAAAACAATGAATGTAGGATCTGATGCAAAGTTGGAGTTTCTTTTCCCCTCTGAGTTGATGAGAAGCCTTGTCTAGTAAGGAATGAGCCCTGCTATGTAGGCACAGGTTACTATTCTCCCCTGTGACTGTAAGAGCCTTTTTAGCTGAGTGTGGTTTTCCACTCTGGGGGCTAGAACAGGTAGATTAAGGGGCAGGCTTGGAAAAAAAGAAAAGGAGGAAGTAGCAAAGGAAAAGAAAGAGAAAAGTAAGGAGAAAGTAAAGAGAGAAGAGAAATGGGAGGAGGGAACTAAGGGAGAGAGGAAGTAGAGAAGAAAGAGGTAGGAGAGAAAGAGGAAAAAGAGAGAGGGAGGGAGAGGAGAAGAAAGAAGAGAGGGAATCCATTATATTTTCCTTCTTAACAATTTATTAGAACTTGATCAGAAAAAATAAATTCAAAGTTTAAATCTAAGTAGCATCGCATGTCAGCCTGCACACAAAAAATAATGCTTTATTACCACCATTCCAGCTTTTACACTTGAAGGCTATTAATCAATGAGGCAGCAAGGACCCTATGAATATTGATCACAGTCTCCTTGCCCTCCTGTGAGCGGTCTCTCTTAATGACAGCCAATTTCAATATTCATTAGAAAGGGTGCATTTTCTGGATTGGACCATCACTGATTAGTGACTGGAGGGATTTCATTAGACCGTGGTGGTCTTGTTTAATCAGATCAAACACATCCTGGGGATAGTCTATCTGGATGCTCCAGCCTTCAGCAAATTAGAATGTTTTATTATTTGTACTCTAAGTTGGACACCTAAACAATGCTGCTATTAAGCATTGATCTGCCCTAATTAATATCTCAAAAATCAAAGCAAATAGCCAAGTGGTGTATTCTAGATCCCCAAGGGAAAGCCTTGGTACTTCATATTAAGCATGGCTGAGGGTTAACACAGTCTGCTTAACGCCACATTCTTTCTTGCTTGTACTTTGTTTTCGGAGACAGGCTTTTCTGAATCCCAGGCTGGCCTTCAACGCTGTGTAGCAGAGAATAACCTTGAACTTTTAGTCCTTCCACCTCTGTCTCACACACCCCCCCTTGTTTGCACAGAATTGGGGATCTAATTTGGCTTTGTGCATGCTAGACAAGCATTTTACCAACTGTGCTACATCCTAGCCTGCACCATGCAGTTTGAATGCAGTCTGAAAAGAAAAGAATATTAAGTATATATGCAGAGAAATCTTCTCCTTTCTGTTTTAGCCAGAGCATTGTGGGCCCCTTTTGGCCCCTCCCGGAACATGCAGACCCAGCTCCCATCTCAGCTGCTGCTTGATGTATTCCATGCTCTCTAGTTGCATGAACTTTGCTACCTAAGGATCCTACGTTTGGTTTCTTGCCCATTCTATGAATGGATATTTCTTGACTATAAATAGTCCCTTTGTGAGGTGGTCCCTAGAGGAAGTTACTCAAAGAGTGAGGTAGTTACATGGCTTTAGTTATTGCTAAAAAATAGTTAGCAAGAGGCCAGCAAGATGACTAAAAAGGTAAAATCATTTGATAAGTGAAGCTAAAATATTGTCCTCCTTCCTTCAGATCTGTGCTGTGGTACACACATACACATACACACACACACACACACAAACAAACAGTATGAAAAATCATTTAGTAACTCCACTCATCAGTCCATATTTATTGTCATAGTACTGGGTTTCATAAAAACATTTTTACACAAGTATGTATTGTACTTTGATCGTGCTCCCACAACACAAACTTCTCCCTTTTCCTTTTCTCTCTCTTCTCCACTCCCAATAGCCCTACTTTGTTTTCCTAGTTTTGCTTCTACTTTCATGGCACATATACATGCATGGTTTTATATATCTGCATATAATCTAGAATCTGAAAATGAGAGAACACACATAGTATTTGTCTTTCTGAGTCTGACTTAATTCACTTGATATGATAATCTTCAGTTGCATCCATTTTCCTGCAAACAACATAATTTCCTTTTCCTTTATAGCTGAATAAAATTCCATTGTGCAATGTAAATTAGTCCCGCCACTATGGAAATCAGCACAGAGAATCCGTAAAAAGCTAAAAACAGATCCTTCATATGAGCCAGCTAACCCCTCCTGGGTATTTGCCCAAAGGACTCTAAGTCAGCATAGCTGTGCTTTGGAAAAATAGTTCTCAGCTCTTGAGGGTTTGCACTAGCCTTTGGTGGCCTGAGTTACCCAGAAGTCATTGAATATGCAAGTGGTAGGAAGGCATACTGGCCCTGGGTCTGACTTTACCCCCGAGTCTGACTCTTCAACAGTCATAGGGTCCCTGGGAAGCGTGTGAGAGTGATCCGGCCTCTCGGAGGCCTTGTGTGGGTTATTCAAGATCTTCTCTCCACCGGACATGCTGGGGAGGACCTGGCGCGGCCAGGCTTTGGAAGCTCTGCTCTGAGGGAGAGCTTTCCATATCTTGCACAGGCCTGGTTCAAGGAAAGGAGAGAGCAATGCAGGATTCAGGGAGAGAAAGCTGTTCCCCAGTCATCCTAGAGACCACACCACAGCAGCTCGCATAGGTGTCACTATGGGAGGCTCACATCTAAGTGGCTATAGCTAAGAGTCACTTCTTCAGCATGGCTTCTGCTTCTCATCCATTAGCAGTCTCAGTGGGAAGCTGAAGCCCCTTTGTATCCACTAAGCCCCAAAGATTATCATCAGAAGGGGTATAAGGGAACTTGGTTGTTGATTGAGCACTCTTATATAATACTTTCTATTAGCACCATAAAATGATCTCTGTATAACTCTGTAGACTCAACAACACTCAAAATGGTGCCAAAGATTTTTAAATCACACTTACATATTTGGCTCCAATATACACATCTTATTAGTTTAAATCAGGAGGAAGTCCAGAAAGCTAAGGGCCAATAAAATTCAGAAGCTGGAATCATGACTTCATACATCCAGCTCTGCTTTGCCATATACCTGACTTTGGAAAGTCCATTCTACTTTCTATACCTGAGTTACCTGTTCCCTACTAAGCTTTTCATTCCACCTCTGGCCACCACATGGCATTGCACAGGGGGGTTCTTTTGCCTGGAATACATACTTGCCCTCTTCCCCTTCTCCCCGCCCCCCACCAGAGATTAATCCTCCTGCTCTTCCAAACTTTGGACTAGTCTATGCCTCATTAGGAAAACCTCACTCCTGTCTCATCTTGTGGGTCTCCCAAGTTCCAAAGCTCTAATGAGGTGGGCATGCAGTTCTGTTGTCTTTAAGTCCTTGTAATCCCTAAAAGACATGATTTGAAATAGCTAAGGGGTATCTTCCACCATCAGCATGGGGACAAGGAAGGAAGGCCAAGAAGCTCATAAAATCACAAATCAGCTAAAGGAAGCATTCAGTGTGTGTGTATGTGTGAGAGTGTGTGTGTGTGTGTGTGTGTGTGTGTGTGAGAGAGAGAGAGAGAGAGAGAGAGAGAGTCTGAAAGAAAAAAGGAAACAGAAAAGAATGGGACACTGGTAGGTACTGCTGCCCCTGGTAAGATTGTGACAGCACATTTGTCTTGTATTTGATGATTATTTTATCTTCTGAACCTTTGATTTAGATAGTTAGTGTATTAAAATTTGCTGATGTTGTATGTCTGTATGTTTCTTTGTATCAGCAGTAACTTGCTTAGAACCAAAAATGGGGCATGTGGCTTGGAGGAAGAAAATAAATATCATTTATATTCATCTTACTACTTTAGACTACAGCTCCTGAAGGAGGCCACGTGGCTCACTGGACTAAAGGACAATAGTTGTCACTACTGATTGATATTTTCATGTCATGAAACTCCCTTGTACTCTCCTGGTTGAGAATATAAGACTGAATGGTCCATCATGATGTATATCCCAGGCAGGCGCCATCTTAAGTGTGTTCCATGTCTTAAGTTAATTGTCACATATGTAGGTATGTATGTGCATATATATGCATATATATACACAAACACGTGTATATCATCATCATCATTTTATAGATGGAAAAGCTTTTAAAGCACAGCTTGCACTGGCTACATGTGTGGTATGTTAAAGACAGAGGTTCTTCAAAAGAGGGTTCTGTACTTTGATCATGTTGACTCTGTTCATGGATGCTATTTTTTAGTGTGTCTCTTATTTCTTTTCTGAGAGACAATATCATATATCCCAGGCCAGCCTCAAAGTCTCTGCATAACCGTGAACTTCTGATCCTCTTGCATTCACCTCCCAAGTCTTGAGATTACATGTGAGCCCCACTTAATCTAGTTGTATGCACTGCTAAATATTGAACTCCAAGCCTTGTGCTTTCCAGGCAAGTAAGCTTCATCTCTATCCCATGACATATCTCCTGAACTATGGATGCTGCTGCTTTTGGTATTAACTGACTGTACTAGAAGTTCCTGATTTTGATGTGATATTTTTCTGGTTCCCATGCTACCAGACACTTACACTTACAAGCAGCAACAACAGCAGCAGCAGCAGCAGCAGCAGCAGAAGTTTCAGTTTTAGTGAAAGCTAAGTCACTAAGAAATGAGAACTATCAGAAATATTTAGCCTTACTTAAACATTATAAAATGCATGTATGTAGCAAACCATCATAAACTATGCTGTATGTGTATCCTAGTAATGCTTTTATAAATTTAGTTTTTAATTTACGATTTTTAAACAAACAATGTTGGGTTTGAGGTGAGAAACAATATTTTTAATTAATTTATTTATTATTTTTTTATTATTTATTACAGTTTGTTCACTTTGTATCCTGGTTGCGGCCTCCTCTCTCTTCTCCCAATCCCTCCCTCCCTCTTCTCCTCCTATGCACCTCCCCTAGTCTACTGATAGAAAAGGTCCTCCTTCCCTTCTATCTGATGCTAATCTGTCAGGTTTCATAAGGAATGGGTGCATTGTCTTCCTCTGTGGCCTGGCAAAGCTGCACCCCGCAGGGGGAGGTGATCAGAGAGCCTGCCTCTGAGATCATGCCAGAGAAAGCCCCTACTCCCCTTACTAGGGAACCTGCTTGGAGACTGAGTCTATGGGCTATATCTGAGCAGGGGTTTTTGGTTCTCTCCATGCATTGTTGTTGGTTGGGGTATCAGTCTCTGCAGGGCCCTCAGGGCACAGGTTTGTTTGATTGGTTGGTTGGTTGGTTGGTTGGTTGGTTGGTTGGTTGGTTGGTTGGTTGTTTTGGCTCTGTTGACTCCTTTTGTAGCTCCTGTCCCCAAGTCTTTCTATCTCCCTTTCATAAAATTCCATGCACTCTTCTCAAAGTTTGGTTATGAGTCTCAGCCTCTGCTTCGATACATCTATCAGTAGTGTCTTTCAGAGCTCCTCTGTGGTGAGCTCCTGTACTGTTCTCTGTCTTCTCCTGCTTCAGATATCTATCGCACTTGCCCTTCCAAAGGAAGACTGAGCATCTTCCCTAGGGTCTTCCTTGTTGTTTAGCTTCTTTAGGACTGTAGATTTTCGTATATTTAGTCTATATTATATGTCAAATAACGACTTATGAGTGAATATATACCATGTGTGTCTTTCTGCTTCTGGTTTACCTCACTCAAGATGATCGTTTTTAGTTCCCACCATTTGCCTGCAATTTCATGATTTCCTTGTTTTAAATAGCTGAGTAGTATTTCATTTTGTAAATGTACCGCAATTTCTGTATCCATTCCTCCATTGAGGGACATCTAGGTTGTTTCCAGATTCTGGCTATTATGAATAGAGCTGCTACAAACATGGTTGTGTTAATGTTCTTGTTGTATAGTTGAGCATATTTTGGATATATGCCTAGGAGTGGTATAGCTGAATCTTGAAGTAGCACTATTGATAATTTTCTGAGAAAGCACCAGATTGATTTCCAAAGTGGTTGTACAAGTTTACATTCTCACCAGCAATGAAGGAGGGTTCCCCTTTCTCCACATCCTCTCCAGCATGTGTTGTCATTTGAGTCTTTGATCTTAGCCATTCTGATGGGTGTAAGGTGAAATCTCAGGGTCATTTTGATTTGCATCTCCCTGAGGACTAAGGATGTTTAACATTTCTTTAAGTGTTTCTCTAGCATGTGATATTCCTCTATTGAGAATTCTCTGTTTAACTCCTCACCTCATTTTTTAATTGTATTACTTGGTTTGTTGGTGTTTAACTTCTTGAATTCTTTATATATTCTTTATATATTCTGTCAGATACAGGGTTGGTGAAGATCCTTTCCCAATCTGTAGGCTGTTGTTTTGTTCTGATGACAGTGTCCTTTGTTTTACAGAAGCTTTTCAGTTTCATGAGGTCCCATCTATTGATTCTTGATCTTAGAGCCTACATGGTGGCACATGCCTGTTGTTCCAGATTTTCAGGAGGCTGAAATAGGAAGATTGCTTGAGTTCAGGAGTTCTGAGCTGTAGTGCACTATACTGATCAGGTGCCCACACTAAATTTGGCATCAATATGGTGACCTCCCTGGATTGGAGGACTACCAGGTTGCCTCAGGAGGGGTGAACCAGCCCAGGTTGGAAATAGAGAAGCAATATTTTATTATTAATTAGCAAATAAGTATTTGTTTGTGAATACACACACATTGGGGCTAACATTCTCTTGCTGATCACAAAGCCAGATTAGAAATTTCTCTTGCTTGTGGAAAGTAAAAATTCCAGGAAAGAGATGAGTCCTCTGTACCTGATGCATGGCCAGGCACTGTGCTGCACAGCTGTAATGCCAGCATTCAGGAAGAAGGCAGAGGGCCAAGAACTGGGAATGAACCTGGGCTACACAGTGAAAATGACTGTCTATTTAGACCTATCCTAAAGAGTGAAGGGGAGGTGAAGTCAGGTGAGAGGGGAGGAGGGGAGGGAAGGGGAAGACAGGTGAGAGAAGGAGAGGAGGAAAGAGCAGAGCTGAGAAGAGCAGAGTTAGAGAGAGAGGAGAGGAGAAGAGAGGGATGAGTTGAGGAGAGCAGAGGAGAGGAGAGCACAGGAGATGAGAGGAGAAAAGGGGGTTGGAGAGGAGAGGAGAAGGGAAGAGAGGCCCATATTGCTTCACCCTGATATAAACCATGTGGAATTATATTTTCCGTATCTGAACATGTCTCGTGGTGTTAGTGTATATTAACTCCACCTCATCTCACTTTGGGAAGGCTCCATTGCCTGGGCAAGAAACAAATTGCCTCCCAGCCCCTTGAATTGTTTTGGGGAAGGCCAATAGCTGCTTGTACCAGAAAAAAAAATCTTCTGAGAACTTAATGGCTTCTAGTATTAGGCATGGCTATTTAATGAAATGCTGTGCTCATTAAAGAGACCTCAATCCTATACAAAGAACACCAGACAAATGGAAATTTACAACAGTAGACATAGTCTTCCTAGGGAAGAACATACCCATTGGTTATCCACACCAAATGATCAGCCCTGAATACATACATACAAGTAATATTGTACAGACTGAGCAGGTTGTATTTTTGTGTCTGTATGTGTGTGCGTGTGTGTACATACTTAAACATATATGAGTATATGAGCTTCAGAATACTATAGATTTATGGATTAGTGTTATGTATGTAATTATTGGTTTTCAGTCTGGCTTTGTTGATATTATTAACTTATGTATTTTAACGTTATGCCAGGCTACATGTAAGTTGTACAATATTTGTCAGCATCTCTGGCCTTTATCCACTTTCTTTGGGTAGCACCAGCCTCTATATTTGGTCCTGGACTGTCTATCAGTGGAGAAAGTGAGCTGAGGAATGGACCTTAATTCATCTCTTTGTGCTCTGTATATGCTATGACTAGCTGTTATGTGTTCAGGCTGCCTTGATTTGCCTGCTGTGATGTGCTGTAACCTGGAATTGTGAGCTAAAATAAATCCTCTCTCTCCTGTCTTGTCCTCTGGTAATGTCTTACCACAGCAACAGGTATGAAACTAGGATCTGAGTTTATTAGATGGAACTTCATCATAGAAAAGGCAGGTACCATTTGTTGGTGAAAGGTCAGTTTCTGTCACACAATAGCTATGTAACCTTGAACAAGCTACAAGACTTTTCTGAGCTTGAATTGTGTGTGTGTGTGTGTGTGTGTGTGTGTGTGTGTGTGTGTGCATTGGAAAGAGAAGAAATTTTGCTCTTCAAAGACAAGTATGGAAAAAGATAGGGGTTGCACAGCTGTGACTACACTGTGGGTAAGAGAAGGCATTTTCAGTGACCAGATATATGAAGAGTGAGTAGAATGTTGGAGAGCTCCCTCTAACCCTGTTTATGGATGTCTCTCCCGCTGCCCTGAGAAGGACCACTGCCAATCTGTCCCATTTCTTCCAAGACTAGTTGAGCATGAGGCTGTAGAACCCACAGTTCGTAAGAGAATAGAATTTTTATATGAGATGGCATAGGTAAGAAAGATCATTTATTCTCAGCAGAGGGAAGACTGCCAAAACGGGCTAACACAGGGAAGGACCAGCCTTTATCTTCCACCAGAGGGGAAGATATCCATATGGCTGCCAAAGAAAAGGGTGGTTGTCCACATCTTCAGCCATGCATGTGCTAAAGAAGGATGCTCTGTGTTGCAGGGCAGCTTGATTCTCCAGAAGGTTCCTGACAGTTGTCTGGGAGTAATTCACACAATGTCAGAGTGATATCTGCAGAATGCCTACCTTGATCATTCAGGGGGATTTGCTCTTCCTGATCTTTGCTCTTCCTGATCTTTGCCCCTGTAATGTGGTCCCCAGTTTCTGATAGACTTTGGATGCAGGTCTGATGAAGATGGCCACACCTCCTCCTTGTCAGGTGGGGCTGGTTCAATAGCCCAGGCAAAAGGCCCATCTATTGACTGAGATGTCACTATTCTCACCACCCCAGGAGAGGGGGTGCTTGTGATGTCTTTGGATGATTCAGAAGGACACCTTCTTTGTGCCTATCCCTAGTGCCTGCCATCCCATCTTCCTCCTCATCTGGTCCTACTCGTTCTTCAGTCTTCTTCCTTTCCCAATTGTATTCCCGTTCTTTGGTGCTTTGATTTCCATAATGCCAAACTAGTATTTTTTTATATAAACAGGTAATATGATAATGCACTCTCCTCACTAACTTGACTACTAGCGTAAGAGTTTAAGGATGCCAGTATATGATACATTGAAATGTTTTTACAACGTTAAAACCTAGCTGGTATTATCTCTGGAAGTGACTGTCTGCAAACATTTATTGATCTCTTACCAATAATGCCAACAACTCTAAGAGCTTCATGTCCATTTAGTGCACTTGGCATCCAAAGAAGCTCCTAACTGATGGTCTGACATAACCCCCATTCTGGAAATAAAGAAGTGGAAGTTCAGAAAGTTCACATGAGACACGTGCACCTGCCACTCCAAAAAGCTGTGTACTTGACTTTCACATCAACACCTGCAGGAATGTTAACACTGTAGACATTATTTTTAGTGTGTATGTGTATAGTGAGGGGTATATGAATGTAGGTACATGGAGTCCAAAAATGGGCATCAGATCCCCTGGAGATGAAGTCAGGGGTGGTTTTGAATCATCCCTCAAGGCCTAACAGTTCCTCTGCAGGAGCAGCAATCACTCTCAATTGCTGAACCTTTTCTCCAGCTGCAATTTCTTTATTTTTGTTATGCGTACATGCACATACATACACACACACATGTATATGCAGTTACATATCTACATACATGAATACCATTAGAAAAAGGTTCAGACTAGTGCTCTCTTTGTATACTAGACTGTCCTCAAATTCACAGTTATCATCCTAGTTCAGCCCCCTGAAGGCTGTGCTACAAGTGTGAGCCATGACACCCACAAGCAAAAGTCTCAGTTTCTTAGGAACTTTGTAGATTCATTGAATCTCTGCAGATGTATTGGAAATTCCATGTCTAACATGTTTGTGTTTCCTGGGCAGAATGTTCATAGCTGAAACCAATGTCTCAAAGTGTTCTTTGTCTTCTCCACAAGAGTGAAAAAGAATCAGGATAGAATCAAACATTTCTTAACAACTTTTTGTCATTTTTTTCCCAGGTCAATTTTAAGTACGAACTCTATCACCCAGGTGGTTCCTCAGCCAAAGAATAAATAAATAAATAAACATGACAAAGCAAATAAATATTTACATGTTTATGATAATATTCTTTCCATCTCTTTGTAACAGCTCTGCTCTGGGGAATTATGACCTGTCCAACAGAGATGAGAGCTGGTGCTCTGTGTTCACTGCACTTCAGTACTAAAGAGATCTGTCTTGAATGCTCATGGCCCTCGAGTGGCTTCCTGAAGGCCTCAGGGTGTGTCCGTGTGGACCATTCTGGTCTTTCCTAGGAAGCAAGGCATTTTGGCACAAGTCTACGTCATACGCTGTCACTCTGTGATTGAGCATGGCTGTCTGCTTTGCAGAATCATATCCAATTTTCTTAAGTGGGATTGTTTTTCTGGCTTGCTTCCATGGGCGCCAGAGCCAGCAGTCACTTTCAGTTGCAGACCTAGTGGAGAGTGGACACTTTAATTAGGACACAGTGGAGTTGGCCTGGGGCCCAAGTCATAGAGAGGCTCCACTGATGTGGCCACAGAAATCTGTCAGTCTGTGGCTTGCTCCCTTTGGGTCTCTTCTCAGTTCTCACTGGCTTCTAATATTGATTTGGTAAAGGTCAGAGGTATTAAACCCAGTAGCCAAGAAGTCATCATATCTTTAGGTAGGCTTCATGTTAGAAATACATTTGCCATCGTCTACTGCTCATGCTTCTATCTGGGGTCCTGATGTGATGAAAGGAGGTATTCCCATGCTGCAAGGAGACTCTGAATTGGAATAGAGAGATTGCTCAGCTGTTAAGAATGGTTGCTTCTTTGGCAGAGGATCCAAGTTTCCGGTGGTATGGCTGATGACTGCTTGTGACTGCAGCCCTAGGGCATCTTACACCTTCTCTGGCCTTCTCAGACACTCACACATGTGCTACATACTCACACAGACAGCCCACCCCCTCACAAACATAAATAAAAGTAAATCTCTTGAAGAAACAAAAACCTTTGGAATAAGATATGAAACTGGCACCAGAGGCTCAGCTGAGAACCATCAGAATCAGGGTCTGATGCTTACCTGGCCACAGTTACTGACTCTCCAGTTCCAGGATGTTGGCTTGACCTAGAGATGAATCCAGTTATCTAATTACAAAACAAACAAACAAACAAACAAACAAACAAAAAAAAAAACCAATTGAGACTATTTAGTTGTTAGGTGAAGTCTCTCCCTTCAAACTCTGACTTCTAAATAATTTGTAAAACCCTGCTTGATTGGAAGACAGCTGAGCCAATGGTGTACTTCCTGTGCAGGCATAAAATTATGAGCTTGCTCCACAGAGCTCCTGTCCTGCGCGTGCTGGCACTCTCCTGTGAGCCCAGCCTGGGCAGGCAAATACTGGTGAGATGAGTGGGGGAATCACAGTTAGCCTAGCTGGTTCAGTGAGATCCGGGTGAAAGGGGAAAACTCTGATGCAATGGCAGCACAAAGACAAAGGGCTGAAGAGATGGCTTAGTGGTTAGAGACCTGCCGTGCAAATGTGAGGAACACAGTTTAGATCCACAAAATCTACATAAATGCTAGACGAATGTGATGGCCTAGCTATATAGATCCCCTTTAAAAATCAGAGACAGAGGGTCCTAAGGGCAATCTGTCTAACAAGAATAAATGTATTAGTGAGCTCTGGGTTCGATTGAGGTATCCTGCCCCCAAAGAAGATGGCAAAAGAGCAATCGAAGACGATCAACCTCCTTAGACCTACACACACACACACACACACACACACAGAGAGAGAGAGAGAGAGAGAGAGAGAGAGAGAGAGAAAGAGAGAGAGAGAGAGAGAGACAGAAAGAGAGAGAAGGCACAGGTGAGGTCCATCTGATCTTACAGTTTGTGGGAATAGAAAAGATGATTGACAAAACCTGTTTTTGTACTGTGACAACAGAACAAGAATGAAAATAAAGAATAAATGTTAGTCCTCCACCTTCTGCGAGGCTAACCATACAGAGGTGGGGCACCGGGTCTGTAATTTTGTTTGTTTGTTCCAAGATGTTTACTGACACTTGACTATTCAGAACGAAGAAAAAGTTGGTCTTGTTTATTTGTTTCTTACTGAATAGAATAATCTCCAGGTTTACTGTTCTGCGTGCAGTCCTGCACAGTGGTTTAGATAATACTTCATTTGTTCACACAACTGCTCTTACTTCCCAGTTTCTTTCCCTTAGGGTTTACCTAATTTAATCCCACTAGCTTTACCAATAGAAAGCCTGTCCTGCCAGCACACAGCAACTTGAAACAACTCAACAAACACAAATTAGTTCATCCCGGAAAAGAAAAATGATATAGATCCCACTATAAATATGCATTTCTTCTTCTTCTTTTTTTTTTTTACTACAAGTAGGGCATAAATTATCACCCACCTTAGGTGAATGACTAATTCTACAACTGCTGTGCATGTTTTTATTTTACTCTAAGCAAATATTTTGAGATAGCTTTCATAATTTAGTTTGATACTGAAGTTGGTGTGTATTCTGATGAAACTCACTGAAGCCAAGACTAATTTAGATGTAGGCTGGCTTTCCTTTTTGGTAAACTCCATACATTTTTAGCAGTGCATTTTCATTGTATACAGTAACGGATTTCAGAAAGACATTTTCATGCCAGTCTGTCATGTACTTGAGCTGCATATCGTGTATACAGGGCCTATAAAGACCAGAAGACAGTGTCAGATCCCTCAGGAGTGGAGTTAAATACTCTTGTGAGTCACCGCGCAGATGCTGGGAATCAAAACCTGGTCCTCTGGAAGAGCAGACAGCCCTCTTACCTGAGAGCCATTACCCTAGCTCCTTTCTAAATTTTTAAATTAATTTGTCTTTGTGTAGAGGAGTCATAAACTCCTGCATCTACACATCTGGGTTTAAAGCAAACCACAGCAATTGCTTTGGTGACACATTCTTGTACCTCAGTAATAAGAAAAGTAACTAAGACTTGGGCCATTGTCTCAGTAGGTCAATGAGGGAGTTACTGTCATGTAAATGAGAATCTCCTAGCATGGCTTAGCAGCCCTTTCAGGAAAGAAAAGGGTTTGCATGTACAGATTGGCTGCGATGAACTGTCCCAGCGTGAAAGGACCTTCCTTTATTTCAGCCTTCCTTGATGGTGTGCCCTTTCTTTATGCCAGGCCCAATCTTCCTTCTAAAGAGTGACCATTCTTTTGACACTTGTCACTATAAAAGCAATACTACATTATTATAGGCATGTAGATACTCAGACAGCCAAAAAGAAGACTATTATAATCACTTGTTCCTCCTCATCAAAAATAATGGTCAGTGAACATATGGTTAGCTTAGTTTTCCTAGACATGTAGATACTGACAGTTCGGGAAAGCCTCTGTTTAAAACCATCACCTTTACACAAAGTGACAGTTCAGGATCAGCTATTTGAACTCTGTCTGTATGACCTTGCATACATGCAACACATACACTGATTGTACCAGCAAATGTTACTGTTTCTAGTGTATCACCATCACCTCACCTTCTCAAGAAATAGTGGGCATCTCCCACGAGAGTTATGAAGGGCCCCTGCTCTGAAATCCTAGCTTGGATTTTCTAAGACTGTGATGGGAGCCAAGGATAATATGTCACTGGGTCACTGTGCACAGCACAGAGGAGATGAATGTCCATCTCAGGAACAGGACCCAGGGAGATAGGAAGGAAGAAAGAGGGCAGGAAGGAAGGAAGGAAGAATTTGTAGGTAAAGGGGAGGTGGTGTGACCCCAGTATGGACCTTCTGGAATGTTCATTGTATTCTTGGGTCATTTTCCAAGTATGGAGATCATTCCATCCCATTTCCCCCTCCCTGTTGCCTCTTTTTTTACACCCGTTCTGAATGTGGTAGAGAAAGAATAATTAATACAGGAGGAGGCTTCCCGATCACCTGGGAATCTGCAGAAAGAGTGGACTCTCTAGACCCCCAGGAGCCAACAACATGAGGCTTTAAGATAGGCTTATCAGATCCCATGCAGAAAGGAATTTGCAACTGATAATTTGTTTTCCAACAGATTCTGCTCCCCTTTCCTTCTCTCTATCTCCTTTCTCTCACCTCCCTTACTCCCTCTCTTTATCGCTCTCCTCCTCCTTCCATTCTTTCCCCTCCCTCCTTAAATTGCAATTAACTACGTATGTAATTGTTAGTTGTTAGCATAACTACAAATTTGAAATAGATTTCTCTCTCTCTCTCTCTCTCTCTCTCTCTCTCTCTCTCTCTATTTTAAGGAATGTCCCACACCTGAGGAGCTATTGACAGTTAATGGCTGCTTGGGGAGAAAGTATTAGTGCTCTTTAAGGTATGTTCTCTAGTGTATTGCCCACACACTAATGAATACTCCACACCCACAGACAGCACTAAACAGACTCAATGGGTTGTGTTTTTTTTGTTTGTTTGTTTGTTTGTTTGTTTGTTTTTAAGGACATAATGTTAGGAGGAAGATAGGTTGCAGGATCCTTGTGGGATCTGGAGGGAGGTAGGGGGGCTGGAGACAGTCAAAATACATTATATACATGTAAGAGTTCCAAAAAGTAAATTTAAAAGAAGGGGGCTAGAGAGATAGCTCAAAGTTTGAGTGACCATATTGCCATGGCAAAAGTCATTAGCTCAGTCCCCAGCTCCACCTCAGGTAACTACAGTTATCACCTGTAACTCTACACACTTCTGACCTCTAGGTGCACCTGCGCAATGTATGCACACACTCACACACAACAACAATACAAATTAAAAAATATGTAAAACATGCACAAAGATATACATTATCTACTAACCTGTCAAACACATTGTATGAATTGGTTTTGGAGCCCTAACTGTGAAGCTATTCATTTGCCCCCCCGCCCCCGCCACACACACACACTGCAAGCCCATGGTTACCGGCAAGCTTGAGCAGGTGTGTGTAGCGCACCCAGGACTGCCACTGAATCAGCTCCTACATGGGGAAGCCCAGGGATGAGAGCTGTGAAGATGTCTAAGCCTTTTCATACACATTGTTCAGTTGTCTCTTCAGAAAGGTTAAACCAATTTACACTCTCCACAGTCCTAATTTAGAGAGATTCTTTTCCTAAATCTCCATTAATCATGAGGATTAGCATTATGAAAAAAAAATGAAGAAAGAAAAAAAAAAGGTCTTTACCGATTACCATTTCAGGGGAAGAATAGAGCCTATTTGTTTTACACTTATTTGTTAACTATCATAATGTAACTTTTCTCTCTCTCTCTCTCTCTCTCCCTCCCTCCCTCTTTTCTCCTCCCCCTCCCTCTCTATCTCTTTAATTTCTCCCAAAGGTTTACAGACCAATTGTGTCTTTTCATTCTGAGAAAAATCTCTTGTCTTGTCTATCTTTCTATTGGATTTTAAACATAGTTGCAGTTTTTTGTTTTCAAAACTCAGATGTGTGGTGTTCCCAAGCAATAGGCAAGTGTGATGTCACTTGCTAGGTTCTTGTCAGATGACTTTCAGGAACCAGCATCTCTGAGAGGACATTAATTCATTTCTGTATCACTGTGACCAAAAGCCTAAGAAGAAAGCAGCTTAAGGGTTTGGTGGTATAGTGTTGAAAAATGATAATTAATATTCATATTGATTTATATGATTATTAATGCAGCAGTTATTTCTTACCCACTGTTATAGGAATGAATGACACAGACACCTGTTAGATTTTTTAATATGCCTTAAACACTGGGGCCGGTCAGATCATAACCCCCTAAACTACCTTGTTATGTCCCAGCCACACATTCCATCCAAAATTCTCATAAATACTTGCACGTATTCCATTTGGGCTGTTTCTCTCCATCACGCCAATCCTCAGAACAAGCTCCTTCCAGCCACACATTTCTTGTTCACACTAAACCATGCTCCTTTCTCCTTCCTTTCCCACCTGCACCCCTCTCTCCCATGATCCTCCTGCCCTCTAAGCCTGAAAACCTTAGTTCTCTACCTTTCTTCTGCCAGCCCAAGTATAGAACAGTAAAAACACTGAGGCAGTGGGGGTGGAGGGAGGAGAGATGGCTAAGCAATTAATACTTGCATACATAATAACTCCATATCAACCACAACAGCATAGTCAGTCATGGCTGGAGGGCAGGGTGGTAAGAGTAAGAGTCTCTTAGAGGTGGCAGCAGAAGTGTGAGGCTGTTTGTTCACATCTTAGCATAGCAGGAAGTGGAGATGCAGAGACAGAATTGAAGCAGACAGGGCTATAAACCTCAATCCTGCCCCTCCACCACACACTTCCTCTAGAAAGATCCCCTTGTGTGTATGTGTTTACTGATTCCACAGCATCCTAAAACAGCACTCCTAGCTGAAGACAATGTGTTTCAATATGAGCCTTTTGTGGGGCATTAAACATTCAAACCATAACAGAGAGCAAAAGGGCAAAATGGTTTATTCTACCTAAAAGTATGGGGTGATGAGAGTTTCTGGTAACCATGGATATTGTCACACAATGTCGCATTCTGAAGTCACCTTCGTGCATCTAACCACTTCCTTAAGTGTGTTCTCTGTGAAACCCACTGGCCTTAGGTCCCAGGTCCTAATCTACCCGAGCTACCTCTCCTTTGTTTCTGTACCTTGCTGCTCTTGCCTCCAAGAACAATGCCTGAGGACAAAGGCTCAGGTTACCTATTCCAGAGGCCTGGACCATACCTGTGTATTTAGACAACACCAGCCTCATGTTCAGAAGAAGGCATTTTATCCTTTGACTTCTGAAATATACCCTGCTGTTTTTCTCAGAAATTTGGGTGTGACTAGTGTAATAATATATTTTAAAATGACACACGAATTCAACAGATCTGGTATGAGGAGATTTATTGTGCAGAGTGGAGAGAAAGAGAGAGACAAAGAGAAAGAGAAAGAGAAAGAGAAAGAGAAAGAAAGAGAGACAGGGAGATAGAAAGACACAGTGGGAGAACGTAGAAGAGAAAGAGGGAGGTGGTAGGGTGCCCTGAAAGAGAAAAGTCAAATATAGCAGGGAAGGGGAGAGAAGCTAGGCAGAGAAAGCATGCAGTGATGGACTGGTCCTTTATATCTGGTGTACAGCTGAAGCACAAACATCTAATGGCAGCAGGTGACAACATCACAGGTTGCTGAGCAGCCTAGGAGGAGGCTAGTGCATTAGCTTGTGAACTAACACGTAGGTATGCATATGAAAGTCTTTAACAGGAGGTGGGGGTGTCATTGAACTTGACTTTCTGTGTACTATGGAAGAGAATTAGGATTCAAGGCTAAAGGATGGCTCAGCAGTTAAGAGTATTTATGGTTTTTGCAGAGGACGTGAGTTCAGTTTCAAGCATCTACATTAGGCAGGTGGCATCCAGCCATAACTCGAGTTCCCAGAGATCTGACAACTTTTTCTGGCCTTCAAGGTTACCTGCATGTAGGTATTACACATATACAAAAACACACACATATTCCCATAAAAATAAATCTAAAGAAGTTAGGATGTAGTTGGATTTCAGTTACCTGGTTCTTCTTCATTAGGGAGCTTAGACACTGGGTAGTTTTACAAAAAGTAATTGTTTTGATAGACTAATAAAAAATGGCACATAGTCAATACATACAGTGTAAAATTTTGAAGTGTGTATGTATTCTGTAATGTCTAAGTCTAACACACTTAGCCTTTATTTGTGGTGAGAACAATTAAAAATATCTTCTATATTTTTAAGAGTAATATATTGTTAGTTATAGTTACTACATTGTACAATAGATCTTATTTAGTTGAAATTTTACATCATTTGACTGTCATTTTTCTAGCAATTATGCCAATTCCAGCTCCTGGCAAACAGTATTGTACTCTTAATGCCTATGAGGACTTTTATTTAGTTTTTAAAATTCATCTTATTGGTTTGTGTATTTGTGCATGTGTGTACATGTGTGTGTCTCTCTCTCTGTGTAGCATTTTCCTGCAGAGACCAGAAGAGGGCATCAGATCCCTGAAGCCCGAATTACAGGCAGTTGTGAGCCACTCACTATGAGAGCCAGGAACTGCACTCAGCTCTGCAGAAGCAGCACATGCTCCCAGTCACTAAGATTCTGTATTTAAGTGAGCCATGAACACTTGCCATTCTCTGCATGTCCTGTTTCATCTCATACAATGCCTGTGGATCATCCACATCACCGATGACAATACTTTCATCATCATTTAAGGCTGGCGAGTGTTTGCTAATGTATACATGCAGCCTGCCTTTTCTTTGTCAGTTTACCCTCTGATGAACATTTAAGTTGATTCCACGTCATGGTTCCCATGGGTACTGACTGCTGCAATGACCATAAAGCACAGATATCTCTTTGATATCCTGATTTCTTTTCTTTTGGACATATACCAGAAGTGGGATTGCTGGAATATATAGTAATTCAGTTTTAAATTTTTGAAGCACTGTTTTCCATAATGACTGCAGATTCCCTCTCATTAACAGTGAGGTTGTTGACGAGACTCTGGACAAAAGCCAGGCATGATGTGTCTGTCACACTCATGAACTCACTGCAGCTGTGGTTAATATCTGCAGAAGACTTGAACAAGATGGAGCTCATAAGGTTGCATGATGAAAGAGGAAGGGCTGCATCAGGCCCCTGTCCTCCCAGGAGGACTATCAGAGTTTGGTTGGGGGAAGGGCATCATTGTCTTTAGTGGTGTAACCTCAGATAAATAGGCCTTGGTCTATTTACTAGCTTCCCATCCACACTGGGGCAAGTAACCCTGATTAAACTCAGTAGGACACATATAAACGAAGACACAAAAGCAGAATGTGGGACAGAAAAGAGGACTAGAGAGGATTACTGGGAGGTGAAAATGACTCAAATTCATTATTTAAATGTATGAAACAGCCATACAATAAAAATAATGGGAAAAATTTAAAACTACTAAAACAGCACCAATGGAAAACTTTCACCTTCCCAGTGAGACAGAAGTGGGTTGTCTGCCCATGCATATAGCACTGGATCTCGGACATGGGATCGAAAGCGGGAGGGAGAGAATTTTATTTAAAGTTCGGAATGGAAGATTGGAGTAAGATAGTGAAGTCTTCTTTAAATACAAACAGGGGCTCATGGAGTTCCTGTTTGGTTAATTCTTTCGCTTTCAGAGGCTTAATGCCTCCATTCATTTAGCTCTAAATTTCACGATTTCCTTCTACTTGAATGCCAGTAGCACACAACCTGCCGTGTGCATATCACTCAAAGATCTTGCTGATTGCAGGTAGTGGTTTTGCATTTGACTAGGGTAGAGAGCTCATGATGACAGCCAATAGGCCTCTCCTCTCGGCATCTCTGTCTTGTCTTAGTTCTTCTATTGTTGTGACAAAAAATACCATACCCAAAAGCTGTTTGTGGAAGAAAGGGTAACTTTCGCTTCACTTCCACATCACACTCTATCAGTGAAGGAAGTCTTGGCAGAAGCTCAAGGCAGGAACCTGGAGGCAGAGGGAACTCATGTAGAGACTGGAGGAGACTGCTTACAGCCTTGCTCCCATGACTTGCTTAGCCTGCTGTATTATTGCACCAAGGACCACCATGCCCAGGGGTGACACTAACCACAGTGATCTGGGCCCTGTGTGCTCATAGGCTTACCCACAAGCAAGTCTGGAACATTTTCTCAATGGAGTATCCCCCTTCTCAAATGACCCAAAGCTAACCAGCACACCAGTTAAATTAGAACTTTAATTAAGAACATTAGAAAAATCAAGAAATTTGCTTAAATGTGTAGGCTTCTGGTAAATCATATCCACCATATATGATAACAAAAGTCTTTGGCTTTGAGCAGCTATAAAACACCTTCTGTAAGCCCAGGCTATTCGATTTCCCACTGTATGTATTACTGATGTAGGCTTATTCTAGGGATAACAGCATACCCAAAGCAGGTATTTGTACTATTACCCATTCAATTTTAGGTGGAATAGAATACATTTAGTTTGGGTTTCTAATATTGTTATAAAAACGCCATGATCAAAGGCAATGTGAGGAAGAAGGGCTTGCAGATTGTAGTTTATCATACAGGGAAGTCAGTGTAGGAATTCAAGGCAGGAGTCTTGAGACAGGAACTGATATAGAGGCAATGGATGAAAGCTGCATACTGGCCTGCTGATAACACCCAGGACCACCTCCCCAGGGGTGGCACAGCCCACAGTGAGCTCGGTCCTCCCACATCAGTCATCAATCATGAGAACGCCCACAGGGCAATCTGGAGGGTACATTATCTCAACTGAGTTTTCTTCTTTCTAAATTATTCCAGCTAGTGTCAAATTGACATAAAACTAGGCAACACATGTGGCACTAAGGAATTTTGTACAAAGGCTACATAATAGGAAGCATTAGATTTGGAATTTGAACCTTGGTCCTAAACTCCACACCAACTCTTCTTTCCTTTTTGCTGTCATTGCTTGTTCATTTGCTTATAGCTAAGGCTGGACTGGGGTGCACTATGTAGCCCAAGCTGGCTCCAAACTCATAGACCTCCTGTCCTAGCATTCAGAGTGCTATGATCATAAGTATTCCCCTCTATAATTAGTTTCCTGCCATTTTTTCAATATTCTTGCTGCCTTCCTGTATTTGATTGCATTATAACCTTAGAGACTGTACAAATATGTATGTGTGAAAACACACATGTAAATTTCTGAAAGGTATGTTTGAAAAGAATTCATCATCTTAAGCATAGATAATAAGCCTTTCTGGAGAAGTAAATTTCTCGATCTCCCTCATCTTTATTTATACTCTTCCCCTTAAATACTTTGTATCACAGTTGCTCTTTTGAGTCTTCTAAACGTTTTTTCATTTTTCTGGAGAATCAAGGGCTAAGACTAAGGCTATGGCTTTTCATTTCATAGATGTATTTCATTTGCATAGATGTATACACCTGATAAGAACTCTTTGAGTTTGGGGTTCACGAAGGACTTTTAACCAGGTTGTCTAAAGGTGAAGTGTTTATTAAAAGAGAGATCAAGCCTTAGATGGACAGATAGACAGCAGTATGACAGAGACCACATGGCATCATTATGGTGCCATCTTAAAGGTGATGGCATCTAAATGGTGCCATTTCAAAGGCAGGGGGAGGGGAAGTGGATTGAACAGTTTTCTCTTTGTCCTAAAGTTGGCCATTGCTGGGCTAACCAGTGAGTATTCAGTTAAAGAGAATTCTAGAGAAACAAGCTACTTTACTTCTAGAAACCAAACAATTAAGATATCAGAGGAGCTTTATAAAATGGTATGGACAGTTCAGATAGACAGGTTACTCAGCCAACTCTATGGACTGTCAGTGGCATCAGGGGTGCTGGTAGAGATTGCTGAATTCTAGTTTCTACTCGGTTCCTTTCTTCTAGCTGGTTTGTGTGATACTCTGTCTCAACAACTTTGCAGCTTCTTTTTTGTCCTTGGGGGTGGTCTGAATTTCCAAAGAGCCTTGAGTTCAAACCTCTGCCCATCTCTAAAGCTTTATACATTGTTTGTCCTCTAACCAACTTCAATAGGCTAAACTTACTTAGCATTTGTCATTGGCAGCTCCTCTGGTTCTCACAAGCTGCTGCCCTTTCTGCTCTGCCAAGGTCATGCTGTCCATCTTGCATATGTTTGGGCTTCATATCTCTCTGAGCTGCTCATTAGCAGCTTATATGCCCTTCCTCTGTCTCTGTGTGGTGTGCCAGACCTACCTGTGGGAATCTTCTGATGATGTCTTCCACTACTCGGAGATGACAGTAGCTTCCAGAGGCAGTGCCCCAGATCTCCAGCAATGAGTCCAAAGCCTGCACAGGGCGCTCTTGAGGGATGCATATACAAACGGCTAGTACTCTGTGTTGAGAACCTAAATCTGGAGTATCTCTGGAGAGGTGCTTTATCAAGAATGAAGATTTTGTGCTAGTTAGATGACACGGTGGGTAAAGACATCTGATGCGATGCCTAGTGGCCAGTGTTCAACTCCAGGACCCACAGAGCAGAAGCAAGAACCAACTCCTGCAATGCTAGGTAGTCGCTTTACCTACTGAGCCATGTCTGCATCCCATGATTTATATATTTAAGGCAAACACATATATGTATGCAAAGCTCACATGTGGACTAATACCATCTAATTGAAACACAATACAAATTATCTATGGGATGTAACATTTTCAAGGAGGGTAATGTTTAAAAGCAAAAGGAAATGTTTGAGATAAGTTTCAGAACATATGATTTGACATACCATCATTTAGGTCTACCACAAATATCCAAAGATCATAGAGTACTCAATTTTGGACAGACGGACTGCATGCATATTGACTTTTTCAGTTGACTTTTTCTTTGGTCTTACCTGCATTTTCTAGACCTCTACTGTGAATACATACTACTTTTGGAATTCAAATAAACTATTAAATACATTGTTCATTTTTAATAAGGAGTAGTGAGCTTCTAAAATACACTGTTAAAAATAAATGCATGATATGTAAATCTGTGGCCTATTTTCTGTGTCGGAGAACCTAAGCTTTGCTCTGTCCTTTAGTGCCTTTCTGCTTACCAGCTTTGTCCCCAGAATTGCCTAGGCAGTCATGGAGAAAAGCAGGTGAACTTCCAGCACATAAATGGATAGCAGGCATCTCAGAAAGCCACCTCACCTTCCAGAAGACAGAGATTTTGGAGAAGGTTCATTCAGGTTCTGTCTTCTTTTTAGGAGGCAAACATAGTTAGGGCTAGGCTGAGCATTTTGGCTCTGCCTAGGAGCCCACGTGCTGCAAAACTTGATGGCCTGACTTCAGTCCCTGAAACACACATAAAAAGTCTGATGTGGTATGCACATCTGCAAACATAATGCTCCTTTAGTAAGCTGAGAGGCAGACAGGAGAATTGCCCCAACACTCCTGGGCCAGATGCCTGGGATATACAGCAGGAGCAAGAGAGCTCTCCTCAAGGCAGAAGGTGAAGAACGACATCTAAAAGTTGGTTTTTTTTACTTTTATTAATTATGGTTTATTCACTTTGTATCCCAGCTGTAGCCGCCTCCCTCACCCCCTCCCAATCCTACCCTCCCTCCCTTTTCTTCTCCTATTCCCTCCCTGAGTCCAATGATAGGGGAGGTGATCCAAGAGCCAGCCCATGAGTTCATGTCAGAGACAGTCCTTGTTCCTATTATGAGACTGATACTCCAAACAAGGACCATGCATGGAGATAACCTAGAACACCTGCACAGATGTAGCCCATGGCAGCTCAGTGTCTAAAAGTTGTCTTTTGACTCCACATACTGTGGCACAAGAGTCCTCAAACTTACACACACACATACACATGCAACCTATCTCAATTTGTTTTGTAATTTTATAGCATCATGTTGGCCCTTCAACATATAGCCTTTTTAAAGTGTAATCTTATTAATTACCCTGCCTCTGTTGCTTGTGTCAAATGTAAGTCACAGGAATCATATTATGGCATATTGTTACTTAGCATCTTACTACAAGAGCATCCAGGTCCCTGCCTGTCATTCCCACATGTCTTTTCTCCACCAAGTCCCTTCCATTCTAGTATTCCCACGAGAGTTAGCTGATCCATGAATCTAACAAACCTGGGAGAGTCTCTCTTCCTTCGTGCTGACCACTTGAGGTCCACCCTTCCTACCTTTCTCAAGGTGTGCTCCAAGCCAGCTGTGTCCTTTCAATGTGCTCCATTCTTCTGTCTATTCTGCCCTGTGATCTGAGTGCCCTTAGGAACAGGACATGACACTTAGTCTAGTTGCTTGTGTTTTCTGAGAGCCAGGCTGTGCTCTCGGGGAATAGTTGTGGAACTGCAAGGAATTGCACTCAGCAAACACTTTCCAGTTCAACTGTTTCTCTATCAAAAAAAATCTCATTAAGACTTAATCACAAGTGTCTTCGTATCCCAGGGGTCAGGCTGCTGTCCCCAGCTGACAGAGCAGTCCTGACTGAGAAGAAGCAAGAGCATGCCTTAGCATTCCGACGGGTACTCACTTCTTTCTTTTTTTTGAAGATCTTTAGTTGTAATTTATATGTGTGTCTATATGTTTTGCCTACATGTATGTAAATGTACTGTGTACATGCCTGGTAGCCTTGGAGGCCAGATGAAGGCATCAGATCCCTGGAACCTGGAGTTATGGATGGTTTTGAGCCGCCATGTGGGAGCGATCAATCAAGCCTGGGTCCTTTTCAGGAGCAACAAGTATACTATTTTTAACCCATGAGCCATCCCTCCTGCCTATACTTCTGTAATCACTGTATTAAACATTTGTTAAATAGAAGGAAGGTGAGGTTTCCAACTCAAAGCTGAACTTCTATGTCATCTAACAGCTAAACTGACTACTTTCCTCCACTTGATTTACTGGTGTTCTGGGCTTATGTCTCCCACTCTGGGTTACCCCTGTTCACCACACAACTTCACAATCATTATAGCCCCCTCCTGGGGCTGTTACTTTTCTTCCTAAGGGAAGTTTTACTCCAAACTTCCAACCCCAGCACAATCTTTAGTCATGTGGAAACAGCTTATTCCCTCGAGGTCAGAAAACAGCTCCATTGTTCAGCTCTGCATGTGTCTTGGTTACTGTGTTCATGGCTGTGATGAAATGCCTGACACAAACCATTTAAGGAAGGAAGGTTTGTTCTTGCTCACAGTTCCATGGGGTTGAAAGTATGAGGCAGCTAACTGGTCACATTGCATCAACAATGAGGAAGCAGGGGAATGGATGCTGGTGATCAACTTCGTTTTCTCCTGTCTGTTTGTCCAGGACCCCAGCCTATAAGATGATGCTGTCTAAGAATGACTAAATATGTCATTCTTCCCAGTTAACATAATCTAGGACATCTTTGACAAGGATGCCTGGAGGTTTGTCCCATAGATCATTCAAAATCCTGTCAGACTGATAAGCAGTGTTAACCATGAGGGCACAGACAGTCTAATTCCAGGAAGTCCTTGCCAATCATAAGATGAGATGACTGTCCTTTTGGCCAGAGGATCACTGGCCAGAAGGTGATCTCATGGATCAGTCTCTTGCTTTCCTAGAGTCCTGTGGCACCTAGAGAAGGACTTGGCAAAACCCTGACATCTGAGATGTTCAATGTCACCAGCAGAAATGGAAAGGTCACTGCACTGAAAAAGAAGATAGCTGGCTGTGTCTATTAAGTGAATTCTTAAAAGTAATTCATAGCTTCTGAGAGTATCAGCCATCATTTCTTGACAGTGTCTTCTGGAAGGTCTAGCTATGATTAAAAACACGTAATAACTAATGATTCTTTGGATATCTTCAATGTCTGTTGTTATGTCCACCTTTTTCATTTCTGATTTTGTTAATTTGGATACTGTCTCTCTGCCTCTTGGTTAGTTTGGCTAAAAGTTTGTCTATATTGTTGATTTTCTCTAAGAACCAGCTTTTGTTGGTTTTGTTGATTCTTTGTATTGTTCTCTATGCTTCTAATTTATTGATTTCAGCCTGATTTTGATTATTTCCTGCCATCTACTCCTCTTCAGTGGGTTTGTTATTTTTTTTTCTAGAGCTTTCAGGTATGCAGAACCACCAACCAAAGAGCTGGACCTAGACCCCCTATACATATGTAGCAGATGTGCTTGGTAAACATGTAACAATGCATATAGGGCTGTCTCTGACTCTGTTGCCTGTCTCTGGATCCCTTTCCCCTAGCTGGGCTGTCTTGTCAGGCCTCAGTGGGAGAGGATGCATTTACATGCTGATGAGACTTGAGATGCCAGGGTAGGTTGGTATTTCTTGGAGGCCTCTCCTTCACTGAGAAGAAGAAGAGGAATGCGGGAATGGGGGCATGAGGTTAGAACTGGTAAGAGAGTGGGGGAGGAAGGTAGAGTCATTATATAGATAAAAACATACAATTGAAAATCATGTAATAACATACACACTAGCATGAATATGGAGATCTCAGTTATATCTGTAACCTATATGTTCTTCAGTAATGACTTCACTTCAGTCTATAGAGTCCAGATTTGATCATGGGAATGAATAACAACAACAAAAGAAGATAGGAAGGAATGTTAGTATTTTGTTTGGTAGTTGGTTCATGCACAAGTATGCACAGCTTAAGTAGATTTCAAATATTATTTGAATTGTATGCATGGTTTACCTTTTTATCCCATTGCTTTCTTTTCTTTCTACTTTTATGTTCTTATGTATGTGTGTGTATGTGTGTCTGTCTGTCTGTCTGTTAAGGGGTAGAAATTACCACAAGAAGATTTTGCAGTATTATAGTGCATGTGCATAAAATACAGCGGGCCAGGCACATTTGTAATTTGCTCCTAAGCATGTGACTCATATTTGAGATCTATATATCATATTAGCAAAGTAGTGCTTTCCAATACTGTATTCTTTTACTAACACCATGGCTGACTCTCAAATGAAATGCAAAGGTCAGGACTGCTGCTCTTTGAGGGCGGCTTAATCGCATTTGTCTCCCCATTACTGACGTCCACTTTATTAGTTACTGCATCTACTGCTGATTCTGAGCCGAGACTGGGTTCTCCCCATAGATGACATCGCAGACTCTCAATTTACCAGGAAGAGACCCTGATTTAAAATTCTCTGGTCCCCAAGGAAAAGAGAATGAGGAGAGTTGGAGACTGTCCTCTGATTTCCCCTAAGGTGATGTTTTTAGATGGAAGAAAGATGGGTCCCATTTCCCCTCTGACTTGTTATGCACCTGTGCGGCTGCTTCAGACCTCTCACCCCATGCCCCTCTTCAAACTGCTGTTCACCTCCACCCCTGGGAGAAACCAGCAGGTAAAATGAAGCAGCCTCACTTTATGAAAAGTCTGTGAGAAGCAATTTAACCTAGTTGACCATGTCCATCAATTTGTCACTTGGAGAGAAGCTGTTGACATCAAGTGACCTCTTCTCTACCATCAAGCTATGGAGTTGTCAGTGGAGAAAGGGCTTTTTCTTTGATGTTAGTCAATGAAGCCAAAGGACCAAAGGCTTTGCCAGAAAGAAAGAAAGAAAGAAAGAAAGAAAGAAAGAAAGAAAGAAAGAAAGAAAGAAAGAAAGAAAGAAAGAAAAAACTAATTGCAAAAGATCCTCCAAGCCCTTAAAGCACCTCTACAAGACATACAGGCAAATTACTATTAGTTGAAAAAGAATGAACTTCAGTTGTTCATGCCACGTATCACACATGAGATATTGCTAGAGCCAGGGAATGAGGTGATACCTCAGCGGAAAACATGTTTGCCTTGCAAGGATAAGGACATGAGCCTGCAGCTTAGAACATCATGAGAAAAGAATGTAAGGCGTGGTGGCATTTTAGGTCCTGGGCTGAAGGTGCAGAAACAGATACATTCCAAGGGTTTACTTGGCCAACCAACCCCACTTGGAGAGAGGAAGAGAGAAAAAGAGAGAGAGAGGTTGGAGTATCTGAGGAATGATACCCATGGTCGTTGTCTGACCTCCACACACACATTCATACATGTACATGTAGCTGGTGTGAACACAGGTTCATCTACACACACATGAACATGCATACAGGCACAAACAAAAATGGTATTTCTAGAATATCTTTTTATAATGAAACAAACAAACAAACAACCTGATCCAAACCAAGTTAAAATATATGTTATTGCACCAAACAGTTAGCTGATCTGATTATTTGTTATTAATTGGTTCACTTGTTTTTCTTTTTGAGAGTTTCTCACTCTGTAATTCAGGATGACCTCAAAGTTGCAGCAATTCTCCCCACCCAATAATTCCCATTTACTGCCTATACAAGTCTTCCTTTGAACCTGAGGACAACTTTTTACCAAAAGAAACAGAAGGTGACTGGGTGGCCTGTGGAAATTCCCAGTGTCAGCAAACCATGGAGATTAAAGAATCATTTACATTCAAATAGTTTCTCTGTGTATTAAAATCTTCTGGCTTCTGAAATTCCATCACTTCCTTGAGAAGTGACCCTTTCCTGACAAACGCCAAATTCTGGGCATGGGGACAGCCTGCAGTAACAGTTATCAGTAGCTGATTAATCTGTGGGGTGGGAGAGCACTGTTCTCAGAAACCAGCCTTCTAGGAAAAGATCATTGTATATGTCGTGGTACTTGAAAACACCAAACACGAAGTGGGCCCTTGGTAAACAAGGCTAGTGTCTCATACATGCCCTCTCTGATTCAGTGACTTCTCCCTGGGCAGGCTGCTCTCGTGTCGTGTGTTCTGTTGTAGTCTATAAGCTCCATAAGAGCAGGGGCGATGCCTTGCTTTGTTTGTTAGAACATCACCAAGTGCTGTGTCTGTGGTTCCTCATTATGTCCAACATCAGGCCAAGACTGCTTCGGGTTGCCATGAAAAAGGGCAGCACTTGCCTAAGTGTATATGGGAGAAGTAAAACTGCATTTGACTTTAGCTTCCAATTCAGGCTTCCTAGGAAACTGGCCTGCTTCACTAGTGGTTTGAAGTGACAATAGAAATAATTTACTGAGTGTTTTTATTAAAATCTCATTAATTATTCTTGGAGGCTACAGAGTTGGTCCAGCAGTTAAGAACACTTGTTGCTCTTGCAGAAGATCCAAGTTTGACTCCAAAGTGGTATCTCACAATTATGTGTAATTTGATGCCTTTCTTGACACCCATGGGCACCAATCTTGCTCATGTTGCACATACATATATGCCAACAAAATTCTCATAGACATAAAATAATAAAATATAATTAATTTTATTAACTATTATTTAAAATAAATAAAAATGAAATGAACAATAAAACCAACCCAAGTAAATATTACATATTAAGTTACCATGGAGAACTGGGGCTAAAGTAAGCTTTGATTATATTCCATAGATAAATCAATACATAGATAGACACAGACACAGAGTTAGATAGATAGATAGACAGATAGATAGATAGATAGATAGATAGATAGACAGATGATAGATAGATTGATAGAGAATAGATATGAGATAGCTAGAGAATAAATATGAGATAGCTAATTAGATAGATTATAGGTAACAGATATATAGAGGATAAATAATAGATGATAGATGGATATTTTATTAGATTCTCTTCATCTCCAGGGATCTTCAAGTTGTTTTCTCAGAAATAACTCCTGGCTTTTCCATTTGTGTGTAATCGGTGGGCTTAAGGTGGGCAGGACAGTGCCCAGTATAGAGGACACATTCGGAGTTATTACCTGTTACTCCATTTGGGTTTGTTGTTGTTATTGTTTTGTTTTGTTTTTATATGTTTGTCTGATGCTGTCATGAAGATATTTCCTACCCATCCTGAAAAATACATTGACTTCTGGGTATGTTCCACACAAAGACTACCTTTCTGGGATTGCAAAACAGGGTCCTCAGAGAGACTAAATGGAAAACTTGATTTTCTATTGACCCCCTACTCTATAGTGATGAAAGCCCTGTGTAATGAAGACCCTGGAGAGTTCTGGTACAGTCACTGCATTGGACCCATGATTGGGGAAAACGCTGGGTTCTGGTTAAGCATTCATTCATTGCTCTACACGGTCAGGAAAGCTCATAGCAAAATGATTCAATTATTTTTTTGGATGATAGAAGTGTCACCCAGGCCCATCTTCCCCTCTACAGTCCCCAATTCAACATGGCTGGAACAGAGAGAGGGGCATTGAGAGAAGCCATGGTATCAGGTTACCTCTTTGTTGTAGGAAAGATCCAGCCTGCAAGAGTTCCAGATTAGCTTTAATATATTATAGTGTGTGAGGAAGCTAGCATGTCCGTCTCCTCTTTCTCCTTTAATCCTTCTTATTTTCCTAGTCCTCCTCATCTTTCCCTTCTTTTTCTCCTCTTCTCTTTCCCTCTCCATCTTTGCCCCTCTTCTCTTTTTCCTTCCTCTTTTCTTCCTTCTTTTATTTCTTTTCCTCTTCCTCCTCTTTCCCCTCCTCTTCTTCACCTTCTTTTCCCCTCCTCCTACTCTTCTCTGCTTTCCTTCCCCCCTTATCCTTTCTCTCTTCTGCCTTTTCCTCATTTTCTTTTCTACTTCTCCATTCATGCTCCATCTCCACATTTTTCCTTAGCCCCCTTTTTTTCTCTTCATCTTTTTTCTAATCATCATAATCCTTCTTAGAACACAAAGGAGCAAAATGGATTCCCCCACAGGCAGTGTGAGACACAGTTTCTCTTGAATGTCAGAAGATGCTTGTTGAGGAAGTGAATGAATGACTTCATGCTCACCCTCTGATTGTGGACATTTGATGAGCACAGGTAAGCTCTCTGAGCTGCCTCTTCATAAATACTGGCTTTTCACTCTTTGTATTCAGAGGTAGTACCAAGATGCCCTCCATCTCTGGCTTTAGAGCAGTGGTTCTCAACCTTCCTAATGCTGCAATACTTTAATACAGTTTCTCATGCTGTGGTGACTCCATCAACTATAAAATTATTTTGTTGCTATTTTATAACTCTAATTCTGCTATTGTAATGAACCATAATCTTTGGAGATAGAGGCTTGACAGAAGAGTCACGACCTACAGGTTGAGAACCACTTCTCTAGAGTTCATGCCCATTAAGCACTAGCTTCTGTCAAGGCTACCAGCATAAGAACCACTTTCCTTATGGAGTAAAGTGGGCATAGCAACCATAATAACAGCAGGACCTATTCATATCATGGGTGTCTAGGCATAGTGTGACAGAGACAGGGTATGGTCACAAGAACCTGACCCTAAGGTCTCTGATATAGTGGGTGAGAAAGAGAGGCCTGTTGCTCAGCAGTACTCGAGAACATCCTCTTGCAGACTTTAGTCAAGGTTCCTTGCAAGTCATTAATTGAGAATGGCATAATGTCCCTTGATTACTGTGTTAGCTACTATGACATTAGTTACAATCACTGAGATAAAACACCATGGCCAAAGCAATGTACAGGAGAGCTTGCTTTGGACCTACCATCCAGACTGTTAGTGTCCATAATAGGGGGTCACAAGCAGCTGACGTAGCTGCTGGAGACACAACTGAGAGCTCTCATCTTAAGCCACAAGCACAAAGCAAAGAGAGTAAACTGGGAGTGAAACGAGGCTTTGAAACCTCAGAGCCCACCTCCAGTGATATACTTCCTCCAGCAAGACCACACCTTCTAGGCCTTGCCAAACAGTACCACCCACTGTCAAACAAGTGTTCAACCACGGGCCTGTGAGGAAGATTCGCACACAGACTACCACAGCGGTCATCACTTTCTTCCCTTTCCTTCTCATCACATTCCATCATCTTCGGCTTTTTCTTATTAATGAGCAAACTGATTGCATTTTTAATTTTTTTATTAATTACAGTTTATTCACTTTGTATCCCTGCTGCAGCTCCCTCTCTCATCCCTTCCCAATTCTACCTTATCTCCCTCATCTCCTATGCCTTTCCCTAAGTCCACTGATAGGGGAGGTACTCCTCTCCTTCCCTCTGACCCTAGCCTATCAGGTCTCATCAGGATTGCCTGCATTGTCTTCCTCTGTGGCCTGGTAAGGCTGCTCCCTCTCAGGAGTTGATGATCAAAGAGCCAGCCACTGAGTTCATGTCAGAGACAGTCCCTCTTCCCATTACTAGGAAACCCACTTGGATGCTGAGCTACCATGGGCTACTTCTGTGCAATGATTCGAGCTTATGTCCAAGCATGGTCCTTGGTTGGAGTATAAGTCTCAGAAAAGACCCTGTGCCCAGATTTTTTGGTTCTGTTACTCTCCTGGAGTAACAGGGATCTCTTGTCCCCTCTAGGTCTTTCTATCTCCCCCTTCTTTCATAAGATTCCCTGCACTCTGCCCAAAGTTTGCCTATGAGTCTCAGCATCTGCTTTGATACCCTGTTAGGTAGAGTTTTTCAGAGGCTCTTTGTGTTAAGCTCCTGTCCTGTTCCCTCGTTTTTTTTCCCTCTTTGTGTATCTGTCCCTCTTGCCTTTCTGAGGATTGAGCATCTTACCCAGGGTCCTCCTTCTTGCTTAGCTTCTTTACGTGTACAGATTTTAGTTTGATCATCCTATATTATATGTTTAATATCCACTTACAAGTGAGTATATACCATGTTTGTCTTTCTGCTTCTGGAATACCTCGCTCAAGATGATCTTTTCTAGTTCCCACCATTTGCCTGCAAATTTCATGATTTCCTTGTTTTTAATTGCTGAGTAATATTCCTTTGTGTAAAGGTACCACGATTACTGTATCTGTTCCTTAGTCGAGGGACATCTGATTGCATTTTTTTAAGGTTTGTAGGAAAATATTTATGTTTATTTGTGAAACTCTCAGTTTGTTTTCCTTCCTTTTGGGAAGCTCTGAGCAATTACAGGATGGTTAAGTAGCAGGTACATATTGTCATTGGAGCTTGGAAGCTCAGTCCTGATGTCTAGAGCAGCAAGTCTTGTTTGCCCACATCAGTTGCATTCCCCACATGTGGCATCCTTGTGCCTTATACTGTGTCCAGCTTTCATGTCCTGCAGTGGCACTGCCTCTGGTCATTATCTTCAGCTTTGGTCACCTTCCCCAAGTGCCATCTGTGATTTGTCAGGGAAGGGTATAGAAGTGGCCTCAATAATCAGCAGGTGTCCTGGTTATCACCAAATAAAAAGAAGATAGCATGTCTGGAGTGTACAAAGGGCAGACACGTTGCTGCAAAAGCAATCGGAAGCTTGGAAATCCAATTCTTTTTCTAAATTGGTGCTAAACACAAGGACGACAGGGTACTCAGTATCAAAAATGGGGCAAAAGAGAGAAATAGTGATATTATTGGAGAGCCAGACCTGCTCAAAATAGCCTAAACTTAGTGGCATTAAAAATGAGATCAGAGTCCTCAGACTCAGTTTACCTCAGGGGATGCTAGTGAGTCTTCATTTCATCTTGTATGCCTCTACTAGGTATTTGCCTATATGCACTAAATATTCAAGCACATATTAGAAGTAGCATCAGAGAAGAATATGAGCTCAAAGGCAAACAGGTAGGTAACTAAACCCTGAAAAGAACAAAGGACGAATAGAAGAGAAACTGTAATGTGGAGATGGACTTTCAGAGGAGGCTTGTTTGAGTGACAGGACAGAAATATGGGTGAGGTGACTTGGAAGCAATGGGATACCTGGTGGGAAGCTTGAAGGAAGAAGGAAGGGGAGTCTAGATATAGTTCAAAGTGTCCCCTGAATGCAAAAATGATTCAGAAGTCTGAGTTACAGAGGGCCCGAGTGAAGGGAAGTCACCTTGCCTGAAGTAAGTAGTAGTGGGTCATGGGAGTTCGGACATCATCTTCAGTGGGATGAAAAGATGAAGCCAGAAGCCTTGGGATAGCTAGAATGTGATGCAGAGAATAGACAACAGGGGGCAGTAGTGGAAATAGAGACTAGAGAAAAGAAGACTAGACTGCTGAACTTCATTGAGGTCCAGCCTGAAGTACTTTCTGATTCCCATTTTATTTTACTTTTTTTGAAGCACTTGGGATTGGAACTAAGACCTCACACAGGCTGGTCAGGGGCTGTATCAACAAACCACTTTTCCCTTTAACAATTCATCATCAACATCATTATTTTTGTATGTGTGTGTGTGTATGTGAGTGTGTGTTTGTGTGAGTGTGTGTGTGAGGGTATGTATGAGTATGTGAGTCTGTATATGTGTTTGTATGTGTGTGTGCATGTGTGTGTGCACCATGGTTTGTGGGGGCAGACTGAGGATAACTTGTAGGAGTCAGATTTCTCTTTTTATGGTCAGTTTCTTCTTTCATGGCAACGCGGGTCGCCAGGCATTCCAGAACAAGCACTTTCATCCGCTGAATAATCTCATCAGCCTATTTTGAGACAGAAGCTCACCAAATTTCCCAGGCTATTCTTGAACTTACCCTGTAGCCCAGGCAGGCCTTAAACATGTTGTCCTCCTGCCTCAGATTCTCAGACTTTTGGCCACATCCCTGTGACGATGATCAACTACAGAAAGCAGTGTGACCATGAAACTGGGAACAGAGCTCTAATCAGCCTGCTTGTTTCTTCTCTCACTTCCCTTTTAGAACCTCCCACAACCTTCTTCAGTCATAAGGAGTACAAAGTGACTAATAAAGCCTACATAATCTTCTCAGTGATTGGGAATCTGTAACTGAGTGTGTTGTCATTGTAGGAAACCCTGTCCCTAAGCCAATACAGCAGACAGTTTTTTTTCTATCATCAAAAAGAAGTGTTGTGGGCCACTGTTCCCCTCACAGTCCTGTGTAAGAAGGTGGGGGATAAAAGACCCCTGAAGTGGTTAACCCATCACACACAGCATGTCAGGGCCGGTCCACAGCCACACATGCTGACCAGTATGTCAGGAGAATCATTCTTCATGTTGGTTGGTATTTTTGATAGATTCTCCTTAAGTTAATAGTCTATGTATGTGCATAAGAGAGAAAGAGAGAGAGGGAGAATTTATAACATGAATCTCAGCCTCTATTTTTTGGAATTAAAATGTGACTATTTTATACTGCCATCTATCATAATTTTTAAAATTACTTAGAATGATTCCATAATATTTTGTTGTATGGGAAATTTTTACCATCATTCATATTTTAGGAATTATATTTTGTCTTTTTCTCTTTTCCTATTGTCATAAATAACAGAGGATTTTTCTCTATGCAAATGTTTGTTTATATTTTTGAATGTTTCCTTGTATTGAATTCTAAAATAATTATCATTTGAGGTCAAAAGATATAAGTATCTTGCTACCTCTTGAATGGCTTTTATCCATTTATTTTGTTTTTAAAAATTACTTCTTGTTTTTTGAGATTATAATATAGCTATATCATTGCCCCCTTCTTTTCCCTCTCACCCAACCCTCCCATGCAGCTGTCCTGTCTCTCTTTAAAAGTCATGGCCTCTCTTTTCATTAATTGTTGTCACAAACATATATTTACATGCATATGTATTCCTAAATACATAGATACAACCCTTTCTGTCTGTATAATGTTACTTGTATGTGGACATTTCCAGGGTTGACCATTTTGTTTTGGATAACTAACCTTCCCTTGGGAAGACAATTTCTCCCGTTCTCAGTGCCCCTTAGTTGCTTACAGTTCCTTGTATAGGGTTGAAACCATGTGGGCTTTCTTTCTCCACATAAACATGTCTGTTGTTGTTGTCCTTGTTCAGCTCATGTTTGGACATGTATGTTAGTGAGAATGCATTTCCTTTCTTTAAGTTTACTAAGTCAGCATCATCATCATTATTGTGTGTTGTACATGGTGTGTATGTGTGAGCACAAATTTGTCACAGTATGCCTGTGAAAATGAATAAACAGCTCTGTAATTTAATTATCTCCTACCTTTATGCAGGTTTGGGGGATAGAACTCAGGTCTCAAGTGTGTGGCCAGTGCCTTTTCCTGCTGAATTATCTTGGGGGCCCTAATTGCTTTCTAAGCCAATTGTGCCAATAACCCACAGTGCTACTCTGAGAATGCTGTTTGGTTCTTGCCAACATTGTTAGTGTATTGTACTATCGATCAGGCAGAAAGAAGCACCTCCTTGGTTTAGACCTCCAACATGATCTTGCCTGTGTCATAATTTCAATAGCAAATATGATCTGTGTCTTTACATAGTTGACAGACTCTTAGGAAGTGGATATTTTTCATATTTTATGTCTTCACTTTACAGACTGAGAAACTACAGCGACCAGGTAAGAGGTGGAACCACAATCAAACTCATTCTAGTTAAAGGGACCCCAGAGTCTGAGTATTGCCTAACACTCTGGAGGCAAAATCAAAACCCAAGAAATACAGCAGCAATACACTTACCTGATTGAAACACTAATATAATTAATTCATACTAGCATTTGAATGACCCACAGAAATGTTTCTGGCCTTTATTAAAATAAAACAGAAATAACTCATTAGTGAAAATAAATTTGTTTTATAGAAATTTAATAGAAGTAAAAACATCTCGTTTTATGTAAATATGATTGTGGGCAAATTCAAAATTTTCTTTAATCCAGTGACTGCTCATTTCCTGGTCAATGGGATAAAAGATGCCTGAAGAGGTTTTTTTGTTTTGTTTTTCTTTTTTTTTCCCCCTATGAATACACAGTTCTTAAAAGAGTGAACAAAATGCCCTTTTACAAACAACTTTAATCTTTTTGGAAAGAAAAGTTGCAGGGCTGGTGATACAGGCTCATCATGTAAAGGCGCTTGCCACCAAACCTGACCTAAGTTCAATCCCTGGGCTTCATGGGACAGAATGAGACAACTGACTTTCACAATTGTCCTCCATAGCTGTGTCATAACACTGTGTTCTCATGTACACACACACACACACACACACACACACACACACAGTGCATCCAAAAAATAAATAAGATAAAAATGTTTAAAGAAAAAAATAGAAGTTTATAAACATTGTTGCTTATTGGGTAATTTTGGATGTTTGAGCCTGAAAGCTAAGGCTTGACTTTTGACCTATTAATTACCTATTTGTGGCTTCCTTTTCGTTGCTTCTCTCTTTCCAAATTAACTTTAGAACTTGTCTTACTTATAACAATGTTGCTTAAAGTGGAACCTTCTCCAGCAGTGTGACTCTCCTTCCCACTGTGATTAGGAGCAGAGCTTTAGGGTGACATTCAGCCCTGCTATGACCCATGAAGAAGACACAGGTGCATGCAAGCTGGGGGCCTGTGCTTTGCCCTGCTCTACTTGCTTGGTGACTCACGTGTCTCTGATCTTGCAGCCTTGCCTCAGAGTTCCTAGTAAGACCTGAAATGGAGTGGATCACACATGTACATTTTTGAAGGCTCATGAATGCAGGCTGAAACTCAAGTATGAGTTTCCAGTAATTGGAGAATGGGATGTACGTGGACATTCTGTCCCTTGGTTGCAGTGTTTATCTGCTTATGTTAGAAGACTGAAGTTCCATCCTCTCTGTATTTAGAATATTGTCAGGCATCATCTTTGAAGTGCTACTCTGAAGTTGGAACAACAGGATCCTGGGTATTTAATAGGAGAACTTGTCATAAGACACTGCTCAACACATGGCATCTAAAATTACAGCATGCTAGGGACATTTTGTCCCCCACAGTCACTGTGATGATTCATGTATTTTCCAAGTGGCCAAGGTGGTACACACCTTTAATCCTAGCACTTGGGAAATGGAAGAAGGAGGATCTGAAGGCCATGATGTTTCAAGGCCATCGTCCGGGATCAAATGAATTTGTTGCCTACTGTTGTGTGAATAAGGCACACACGAGTCCCTGTCTCAAAATAATAATAATAATCAGGCCATTTTCTTTGTATCACTTGTCTTATTAATTAATAAATTTACAATTGATATTTTATGATGTCTGTGCTATGTGTAAAACCTCAGAAGTTTTATGCCAGAAGTTGAGGCATAACCACACGAACAAGCTATTATAAATAAATATATAATCAGAATCTTATCTACCCTAAATACCACTAGGGACTCACATGCCAGCCATTGGAAGGTATTTCAGAGGGTAGGCAGGAAGCAATGGCCAGTGCTTTTTGTTTTCCCAAGGAAACCAAGCTAGTTTAGATTTCCTCTTGATATTACTGTAAAGATTAATGTAGCTATACTCAGAAGGAACATCTCTGAGTTCCTTGGCCAGCAGTATCTTCCTCATCTCCCTTCATATTGGTGGGAGGCTCATAATGTAATAATTTTTCCCTAGGCTTTCTTCTCTTCTGCCTACTACTTGTAATACTGTAGACAATTTGGCCATATTAGTCTCACAAGGGATAGTTTTAGAGACATAGTCATTCTCTGTAGCCCAAGCTGGCCTCAAACTCACCATTGTCCTGCCTCAGTCTGCTCGGTGCCACCATTATAAGCATGCCAACATTATAAGCATTGTTTGACTTGGCCATCCTGAAGATTTCATATTCTTCTTGAAAATTCAAAGGATCACTTTTCAGGAAGAGAACTATGCTTGGTATATTTCAACCACGCATGAATCCCGTGGCATACAAGTTGTTTGATGTCTTTCTGTGTTGGTTTCCTGAACTGGAAAATAAAATGATTCCTAGGCCTCCTGGGGTTTTCCTGGGATAGATGAGGAAACAAAAACGAGAAAAGTTGAGAAAACTCTGAAGCTCTGTTGTGATGGGAAGTGATCTCTGTGTTTACATGGAGGCTTCAGTAATCTGCTCTAAATCACCATGCTTTGGCACACAACGAGAAGGTTCTGCCATCTCCTTTTCACTGCTCTGTTCATAAAACTCATTTCCAAACATTGCATTTGTTTTCTCTCCCTTTGTCTCTCCCCTCCTGCATAATTCCATTATCCACAGCACATAAATGTATTATGCAATTCTTTCAATATGTCATCGATTGTTTCTGTTTACTGTAGTATTACTTAAGTCCATAATGCTTCTTATTAAATCCCGAAGGGATGTTATGAGCAGTGGTTGAAGGGCCCTCCTCTCTAAAGTGGAACATGGCACTTCAGTATTTGAAATGACACAAAGCACCAGAGGAAACTCACAAATGGAATTTTCCACCTGCTTACAATTCCAGGGAGCCTAATCTGGGTATTAGTATATAAATCTTCTGTTGGTGGTCTAGGGAACTGATCCAGTCATTTAAATAGTGAGAACTGCATCACAGAGTGGCATGAATTAACTCAAGTGTACTCAGTACTTCCTGTGTTTTAAGTACTATCAGGGACCATGTTTACTGAGTACTTTCCATGTTCTAGGTACTATCACTGCTTATGTTTGCCAAGGGTTTCTTGTGCTCTAGGTGCACAATAAGAACAAAATCCTAGAAGTGACACTGTTATAGAAAAGGCAGGATCAGGGGGAGAGGATAAATGAAAGGAAGTGAATAAGGTCAAAGTATATATGTGCAATAACAGCAATATCAGAATGAAACTTATATACAGTACAATTCATGAATACTAATAAAAATAAGAGTTGTGCAAAGAAACTTAAGAAAATAATGTAGTGATACAGCAAAGCATACCACTGCACACAAACACACAGACTATATTATAAAGCAATTTCTTTCCTAGCTTGAAGGAAAATATAACTGCAACATATCACCCTGCTCTAAAACTTGCTTTTAACACAGACATTAAGTAGTACTTTCTCTCTGCCTTAAGCTTCCTAATAAACTAGACTGGGAGGGCTGGTTGAAATCATAGCTTCATGATGGTAAGTAATCTGAACGAGTGTTTCAAAGGCATGGAGAAAGTAGAAGAAGCAATCACTTTAGTGTCAATCACTGCATTGCTCCTTCTACCTGGGACAGATGGATGGGTGGGGGGATGGATGGATGGATGGATATGTGGGTGGGTGAATGTGTGGGTAGATGGGTAGGTGGATGGATGAATGGATATGTGGGTGGATGGGAGAGTGAGTGGAGGTGTGGATGGGAGGGTGGATGGATGGGTGGGTAGATGGATAGGTCAATGGATGAATGATGGATAGGTTGGTGGGTAGATAGGTGGAGAGTGGATAAATGTATGAATGTGTGTATACAGAGACAAAAAGAAGAAAAGGGGAAAATAGAGAGAACGGGAGGGAGAGAAGTGAGGGACATAGAAGAGAGAACATAGAGTAAAATCATACTTGGCAGTATTAACCAATTCAAAATAGCATAATGTGCTGATTGTTTAAAAATTATGCTATTAAATATTTCCTGAAAACTTAATGGCTACATAATTTTCAAATTTGCAAACTATTTACCAGTTTTTAAGCATATGTTTCTTCTGATTCCCCATTTTTTTATGTATTCACCCACTCTTCAAATACATATTGGCAACTATCCCTTTTTAGGCATTAATTTAGGTAAGAATGTCTACTCATAACATATGTTGTTTGATCTATACATATTTCCTTGCATAGTTTTGAGGAAGGAGTTTATTTCTGTATCTTGTATGTGATTGTTAGATTTCTTTAGTCAAGAGAACGGGGTTTGTAAGGCCTCCCAATTTTGGATAGAGTTTCAGATGACACCAAACATAATGTTGAGCTTAGCTGGCAGAGAACATAATTAGAGCTTTGGACACACTGTCTCCCAAGATTGTTGTTACAAAATTAATAGACATTGTTTTGGTTGTATATGCCACAAGCATCCACAAAAACAATCCACTTCATGTTCCAAAGCCTCCAAGGGGTCATCCTGAATCTAGACTTCACCTGCTACCTCATTTAGGGCCAGATGGAGCCTTTGATCATGTCTGCCTGGGAGGATCTAAGAGATACCCCAGGCACTGCTGGAATTTGGTGTTGCCTACAGTCCCTTTAAGCAATTCAGGGGGAAAAAAAAAGATGCCATTATATAAAGTGAATATAGCTGGGGTTATGTGCTGCTTAAATTTCAGCCATAAAGCACAATGCAGACCAGTTTTGATTGAGAGACAGTAAGAAGAAACCAAAACATAATTCCTTGGTCATCAAGGGAAACCACACAACTCAGCTTTGTAGATTCAAAAGAACCGAGTGAGGGGGTGACACTGAAAAGCCCTTTGGAGACCCATTGCCAAGGCTGCAAAGCAGCATCAGAGCAGTGCACCGTCCAGGGACCTGGCTATTTCTGGCTGCAGTCTTTGTGTCATGAAATCGTGACACTTTCCCATGCCCCTAATTCCCTAGCTCTCTTTTACAATGCTACACATTTGAGTGATGGTCAGTCTATTTGGAAGGAGCTACCCTTGTGTCTTAGGACAGAGGATGTCTAGAAAAAACGAAAACAGGCACCTGGGAGCTAAGGCATCTTTAAAGACTCAGGGTACTTGGAACTGAAGATACCCATTTGCTTTTCTCCTCTCTCTGCATTCCTTTTTCATTTCTTTCCTGTGTATTCTTTTTTATCCTTCTCCAGAGTAGATAATGAAGGATGGATGTCCTGAGTAGGAGGCTTCTATCCTTGGCTGATTCCTTTTTAATTTTTTTTTTCTACTTCCAAAGGGATCATCATCAAATTCATTTTATGTCTCTGTAAAAGACTAGAATTTTCTAATTGTTCTACATACCTGGGCAGGTTACCTCTTCCAACCTCAGCTTCTCATTATTCTGCGCTGACTTATGTAATGATCTGGTTGTGGAGAGGAATAACGCACCTCTGTTCCTACCTATGTTAAGACTGATTAGGAATACTCATAAAACCCTCATTATGTTTCCCTAAAATTTCCTTAAGAATTGTCTGTTTGAGGGGAGGCCATGCTGCTGCTTACAAGTGTGGGCTTCTGTCTAATTATATGTAAATTATCTGAGCAGAATCTCAAATGTTTAGTGATAAACAGTTTTATGCTTCTCCACAAAGTATCTAGTTTGCAAGGCAATACAATCAAAGGCAGCTTGTGTGCAGTGAATTGTAGATTGTATAACTTTGCCTTCTTTTCAAGGTATTGAAAGAAACTAGAATGCGTCTCCAGCCCTTGCAGAAAAGCACATTCTGGAATGTGTCTTTTGGGAGGAAGGGGTAAAAAACAAAAAGAGGATAATTGATCCTTTGACTATATCAACTCTGTTCTCAGAAGAAACATTAAAAAAGTTGGATTTCTTCAGAAATGCAATTAACTGACTTTTATTTAATGATATTTTTCTCCAATTATTCATCCTGGAGGGATGATATCTATGGTTATTAACAAAGATAAGGATGGATTATTAAGAAGCAAAATATGATATTCCACTGCAAAGCATATATTTCATCTCAAGGAAGATATAATGGGGTCTATATGGAAGTGTGCCTCCTTTAGGAAGACTTTCCTAAAAAACATCCCCCATCTTTTACCCTGTCTCTAAGTGAGACCCATGAGCCACCTGTCCTCTGCTCTCCAGAACACTGTGTTAACAACAATTGGGACAGCCCTTAGCTAGAATGAGGCCAAAGCATCAATTGTACCCGCAGTCAGTCAGTCAGTGTACTCAACATCTTCCAACAGGTCATCATCACTCAGAGTGGGAAGGTCATTTCCCCTTAGCCTCAGTATCAGGGTTCTCTCAAGGCTTAGGAAGCTTAGGAGAGAATTCTTTCAATCAGGATTTGGTCCAAAACCATGTTCTTCAGCTTTTCTATGCAAATAAACATGGTCCTGACACTCTGTTAGGCTAACACAAAGAAGCTCAGTCCAGTGCAGAACACATAAGAATCACTAGAATAAAGCAGAATTCTACTTAAGTTTAAAAAGAAAAATAATCACCATCTCTTTGGTTTAAGGGTCCACCACATTAAGCTATTCCACACTGAGAGATGTTTCTATAATAAAAGAAACCTGGAGAAGAAGAATATGAAATGAGACAGGGAGAAAAAGATAACAGAGAGATTAATATTCAGACAGGTTAATATTTCAGTAACATACAACAAGAATTCTTTACCATGCTTTGTTGCTGACCAATGCAAAACAATTCTCTCTCTGTCTCCCTCTTCCTCTCTCTCTCCTCTCTCTGTGTGTGCTTGTGTGTGAGAGAGAAATAGAACAAGAGTGGAGGCTGAAGGGCCTTGGCTCTGCTGGGCAAGCACTCTATCATGGAATCACTGAATTCATTGCATGGGTAGCTAAAGAGACTGACCTATGCATGAGCTGTTCTACATAGCTCTACTTTATTCCCCAAATCTTGTTGTGAATTTCACCACGTGATTTTAAGTTGGAAATGGGGACAGATGTTTGTCAAACTTGTGTTCGAACAAGTGCTCAGATGCAAACTCGTGCCCATTTGCATACCTGCTGATTGAATTTGAAAATGCATCAGCTTCTTAAATAAATATGTCATAATGCTTAAAGAATGCCTACACCTCTCTCAGTATCCTGCCTGAGTAAATCTTCACTTTCTCTCAGTTCAGAATATCTACAGAAGAACTCCAATATATATTTGATATTTGCAAACCACAAAGGAGTTAGCTTCCCCAGAGGAAACCACTGAAATGACTGACTGAATATATGACTCAACACCGCAGAGGCCTGTCCTTACCAGTTTATCTTTTCAAGCAGTTCATGGTTTTATAGTCCATCAACGTTTATGTGACTGTCTGTTGGTTTTGACACCGAGTCTAGCTGTGTTTCTCGGACTGGCTTAGAACCCATGGCAATGTTCCTCGCTGAGCTTTCTAAGGGCTTAGAGTCCAGGCACGCTTCACTGCATCAGACTATCACTGTCTTCGGAGTGTCTTTGCTTTATGTTGGCCTCTGTCCACATTTCTCTTACCTGCTTTATTTCCTATGTCTTCTCATCTAAAATTCCTATGAAAAAAATCTAAAGGAACTTTAGGTTTGCTTTTTCTTTCTCAGTGAAAACATTACCAAGGGCCAGTTCATGACACACTTAATTTGGATCTAAAGTACCATTTGTTTAAAAATGCAATAAAACCTGAAATGAACACTAATATTCATTCCAAGGGTTAAGGCTACCTGTGAATTCTGTAGCTGGGCTAATGTTGTCTTGTTCTCGGAGTAAATTGACCTCATTGAAGAAGGACCTTTTGACAAGGGTTAGAAAGTGAAGAAAGCTAATGTTTGCTTTCTTCTTGCTTTTTGTTTCTTTTTAAAAAATGAATATGATCTTCTTGGGAGCTAGGTCTTAAAATGTAAATAGTGAGGAGAGACTGATAAAAAAATCTTATTTTATCTGATTATAAAATTTCCATATGTTTTGGGAGAACATTTTTTAAAGTATATTTTCTTTTCTCATTTTTTTAATGTGGATCTTTGGCCAAGAGGGACCCCATGCTGAGCATCTAACCTCTCTGACTTACACAGAGGAAGCTGGTGTAATAGAAATAAATGCTGCATTTTCTCTGTATATAACATGTCACTTGGGCAAAGTGCTGCGGTGTCTCTTTGGTAAAGCTGAAATGCGGATTTCTCAGAAATGTCTTGTTTTCAGTTAATGATATTTTCTGCCTTTCACCAGGTGGTCTCTTTGGGGGTTTGCACTTGAATTCATTTCTGCGTGTGTGCACCAGGGTTTCTATTATTTGTTCATTCAGCAGGCATTGACTGAATTCTCTGCACAGTGAGGCCTGAGCCACACATGACAGTGACCAGCAAGTCACCCTCATCCTCTAGGGCAAAGAACATGATGATAGCGTGTTATAGTGAGGGCAATATTAGAAATTTAAAGATGGGGAGAGGAACCCAGAGAAAGATGGGTCTGCATGGAGATAGGCTGAATGATCATGACTGTTGTTATTAGGACATTTCCTGGGCTCCGTCCACACAGGATGCATGATGCCAACTCATCTGAATGTTCCCTTACCAGAACCTGTCTCCCCTAGAGAAAGCTCAGAATTCATCTTCTTCTCATGTAGCATCCTATGAGGAAAGTGAACTTCGGGAGATGGCCAAACTTCCTATCCCTATTTCAGAGTCAGCCCCCAGTGACTCACACAACGAAAAGAGGAATTGATCGTTGGCTCGTTATGATTCCCTCATGGCATGATCTTTGAGAACCCAGAGAGCCTGGTGAGAGCAGAGCCATGGCTGCCAAATATGGCCATAGTCACAGATGCTGGTGTATTTTCTGGGCCAAGAGACAGGCTCACATCAGCTGCCCTGAGACTGTTCGATCCCCTCACATTTGGACCTTAATTCACAACAGGATGTTTCTGCCCAGGGAGAAAAGCTGACCCTAGAATTCCAGCCCTGGGTCTGATCACACATCTAATCACTAAGAACAAGAGACAAACCACCACTAAGCCATTTTTTCTAAACACAGGCTTTAATAAGGGAAGTATAGTTTATTTATGCTTTTTGCTTCATTTGGAGCTAAGGAGATGTCCTGGCTGTCTTCTTTGCAGGATGAAATGGGCTTCTAAAGATGGAAAGCAAATATTCTGTTACTCTTTTTTCTTTTTAGCATTTTCTCAGTAAACAGAGAAACAAGCAACGAACATTAGCATGTAGGAAACACATTTATTCTTTGTTGCCACAAACATTTATGGAAATTCAACTTATTACAGGGCATGAGATTTCAGGAATTATTGTACTGTAAGGAGCATAAACCCATTGTATCAAAAAGCATATATTCTTAAGAATTGAGAAATAACCCATAAGCCAGGTACAATGGATCATACTTGTAATCCCAGTACTCCGGGAGGCAGAGGCAGGTGGGTCTCTGTGAGTTCGAGGTCAGCCTGGTCTAACAAACTGAGTCCAGGACTTCTAAGGCAAGATAGAAAACAGAGAAACCTTATCTTGAAAAAAAATTTTTAAGAAGAAAAAAGAAAGTTATAATTTACAAACCTGAATTGTAGATACAAATTAGAAAATTAAGGATATCAAAAAATCAGAAGTCATATCACAAGGACAACAGTCTCTCTTCAGAGATTTCCTCACTGATTCCTCTCTGTCCATTCTCCTCCTGGTACTTGGTCTAGTTCCTAGTTCTTCATTGTCTTTTTGTGTGGCTCTCAAAGCACCCTTTTCCATTTCTATGTCTAAAACCAGAGATGGAGGGTAGGAGCATATTTTACCGAACAAATAGGCACTGGAGTCTACCATGGTTTGAGAATCTGGGAGAATCTGGATGGGAAAAACTTTCTCTTGTTTGATGACAGGAAGATGGTACACACGAGGGAAATGCTTGGTACACTCAGAAAAGGCTGAACAGGGCTTCTATACCTTGCCCTGTTGTCTGCCTCTGACCACACCAGTGACCATACTCTATAGAAGTCGTATTCTGCTTCCATGTTATTTATTACATCTCCTGAAAATCTGATTAATCTGCTGTCTCTTGAGGCCACCAGACACGAGGAAGGTTTTCCTCTGGTTTTCATCTGCATCTTCTCATTCCCTGAGATCAGAGCATCAAAGCCATGCTTACTTAAGAATGTTCTACATACAGGAAATTTTGTCTTGTTGAAAATTCATATCCATGAGTTTTAATAAGTGCATCTGGTCATGTGTCAGCCACCAGCATCAGCATGTGGGATGTCTTCATCTCTCTGAAAAGTTTTCCTGGTCCTGTTTGGAGTCAGTCTCCCATCCCACCCCCAGGACTCACCAAAAGCTTGGGTGCCCCTGTTGTGTTTGTCTTTTCTAGAATGTCACAAGAATAGAATAATAAGACAGCCATAGCATCTGCCTTCTTTCTCTGGGATAAGTAGATTTAGAATCTTCCACGTGACTGCATCTATCAATAGATCATTCTTCCTCTTTCTTGCTGAGTAGCATTCTTAACGGTGTGGATGCATCACTGTGTATATTCAATAGTTGAAGGGCATTTGGGTTGTTTCCAGTTTTTTGCTGATTTTGAAATTCTTGCTTCAGTCATTCCTATTTGGATACTTCTCTGAACATAAATTTTGTTCTTTTGGGTAAATTCGTAGGAGCAACATTGCTGTGTTGAATAGCATGTGCATATTTAACCATATGAAACTGCTTTTTCCTCACAGTATGTGTATGTGATGGGCATGTACATGTGTGTGTTGTGTGTATGTGTGTGTATATGTGAATGAGTGTGTGTGAGTGTGGTCATGCATGTGCTATGCTGTACATGTGGAGACAGTACTTACCTTCTGCTTCATTTGTGAGTGCCTCTTGGTCTTTGCTGTATATGCCAGAATGGCTGGCCTGAGAGCTGCTGGGGAACTCCCTACTCAGTCGCCCACATGGCAGGGAGAACACTGGATAATAGATATGTGCATAGGACCTGGGGAGCTGAAATCATCCTTAAATGGAGTTCTCTTCCCACTGAACTATCTCCCCAGCCCTATAAAGCTGCATTCAGGGAGGTAGTGTGTATTATGGCAACTTAGGTGTTGAGACCTAAACCAGATGCTTCCTGGATCTATGACTTACTATCATTTATTAGTGCCTACATGGTAGTAACAGCCCCTCTGTATAAGCTGAGAGCAGTCATGCCTCCTTTTTTATAGTGTTATTTTATTTACACATAGTGTATGTGTGTGTATATACTATGAGTATGGTGCCTGTGGTGGCCAGAGGAGAGCACTGGATTCCTTAGAGCTGAAGTTACACACAGTTTTGGACTATCCAACCCATATGCTTTGTAGAGAACTCAGGTCCTCTGAAAGAGCCATATATGTCATTAACCTTTTAGCTATTTGTCTAGCCCATTGCTCACTTTATTTTACAGCTGTAAAATATTTCCTAATCTTTGCATACTGTGTCCTCTCCACCGCACTGTTTCTGCTGCCTGAACATGCTCATCCCTGGTCACAACTCTGGCATATTTGACATTCAGCATGCTCCACACCAACACCTCATCCTTCAATGACCCAATGACAAACCACATCTTCATTAGTCTAAGTCCACCGCTTGCTATCTCTACCTCCCTTATTGCTGTTAACAACCTAATCTTCCCTTTACACCAGGAACAGTAACTGACCTCAGAAAATTTTACCATCTAATTTTATTTTATTGGATTTCATTGAGATAATTGTTGATTCGTTATAGACTAGTAGGTAGCCCCCTTTACTTAGTTTTCTTAATGGACATGTTGACAAAATTATGGTGTAGTATCTCATACCAGGATGCGTACATTGATAAAACCTACTGATCTTGTTTGCATTTCTCTAGGTTTACTTGTAATTGCATGTGTGTCAGGGGGTTAAGATGTTTTATTTTGTTCAATGTTATCATATGTGAGAATCAGCGTCCACCATTAGTCAAGATATATAGCACTTCCGTGTCTTCCCTTGTTCTCTCACAGCTACACCACCCCTTCCCTTCTGAGTATTCTTGGTAAATACTAACTCTCACTTTAACAAAATGTAGATACCTCAAAATCAGAACCAAATAATAGTTAACTTTGGAAGTTTACTTCTTATTTTTTCTGAAGAGTCATCTACATTGATTATTTTTATTTTTATGATTTATTTTTATTGCTTAACAGTGTTATATGATATGAACATACTGCTGTTTCTTTAAAATATATATGAAACAACTCCAGATTATAGTTATTGTGAATAAAAACGCCACGATCCTTCTACATACATTGTGTGAATATGCTTCCATTTCTCTGGAATAAACTCTAAGCCTAAGGATAGTAGGACTCAGTTGTTTCAGAACTGCATTTGGGCTGCTTGTTCTCATGTCTGTCTCTAGTAATAAGCTGCTTTTAAGTTTCAGCCAAGGAAATAGTCTGAGTAGTATTGGCTTGCTTATTGCTTGTTTGTTTGGATTTAATCACCATGTACTGGGAACATTATATAATCCTTAGAACGTAATTTACCACTCAATAAATATTTATAGATGAATTACATGAGTAATGAGTTGGTGGAAGCATCAATAAAAACTTTGACATAGGGATTCACAAAGTGATACATGTAAATGATTTTCAGCATGCTAAGCAAGAGGTAAACATCGGTGTCCATACCTGTGTTTGACACCATCACCGTTATTGGATGTAATTTTGGCTGGAAGAGACACAGCTTAATTCCAGTTTTCTTCTACCTTCACTGACCCACAGCCATCATCAAGTGGACTTAATTACTTCCCAAGGAAATGGTTCTAAGGATGGGTGTGCATCTGTTCTTGCAGAAGACGTAAGCTTCTTTCTCAGCACCCAAGTTGTATAGCTCACAATCATTTGTGACTCGTGTTCCAAAACTTTGAGTCCTTTCTGCTTCACCTCATTTAGCTAGAGATAAGTTCTTATAAAAATGTTCAGCAAAGAATAAAGTAGAGATCTTGCCTCTGTGTGTTAAGCCGGGTGTCACATAAACAAGCTCTGTGGGCCACTTTCTCTGCTGAACACACACACACACAAGTGAATCTTAGAAGGCTTTGAAATGTGAAGGTGTGTGGCACTGGAGAGGTTAACATTCTCCCAGGTCCTTAAGGTCATCGAGTGTGAAATAAATATTGTGGAATCCAGTGGAGGTAGCATAGTCCTTAATAGAGAGAGAAAATTAGTCATTCACATTTGCCTGGGGAAAGTGCAGGTCCTGATAATGTCTTGATCTATGTACAAAGAGCCAGTAAAGACAAGCAGTTCTCATAATAAAAATAGAAATGAGGTTTTCCTGACAAAAATGCCACTGGAGTGATGAGCTGTCAGGCAGGATCTGGAGAGACGAGAAAGGATCTTCTTTGGTGGCTATAATTAGGCTGCAGGGAGAGCTCAGCCTATGCCAACACCTCTGTCTCTTTCTAGATTCTCCATCAGATGATGGCTACAGGGCTGGGGTAGCGAGGAGATCAAGGCTGATTCCTGGTGGGTCAAGCCCTTGCGCCCCTCACACCCTGGTGAGGCTCTGACCCAGGGTACAATGGGAGATAAGGGTCTTTACTCTGAGACTTGGGTTATCTACTTTTACTTTAAAAAAAAAAAAGAAGAAAATATTTTCTTCTCTCTGTCCTCATACCCATTATACAAAACTTGATTCATCATAGATAAACAATAAAAATAATTTTTTAAAACTTGTAATCATTATGTTACTAACAAGATGTTTTGTTTTCTTTTGTTTTGTTTCTGAAACACTGGCTGAATCAAGGTGGATATGTAGATCAGTATCAAGAAAGAGATAAGTTCAGAAGTGAAAAGTATAGATTAGCGATATAGATGGATCTTATGTAAGAGAGCACCTTGTTTTTTGTTTGTTTGGTTGGTTGGTTGGTTTTTTTTTTTTTTTTATAACTGTGATCAAATCAAAGATTCTGAGAGAACAACTTCATGGGGATCCATCTAGCCCAAAGTTTCAGAGATGTCAGGCAATGGCTCTGTGGGTTCTGGGACCATGAGCAGGCAAAGAAGGTTATAGGTATGGGAGCACAGGGCAAAGGAGGTTCACCTTGTGGTAATAAAAACTCCGAGAATGAAGGAAGGGCTGTGCATGAGCTCTATGTACACCCCAGGGGACCAACTTCTTCCAACAAGTTCTTAGAACCTCCTCAACATAGCACTCCTCCTCCAGACTGGGGTCTTCAGCATAAGAGTCTATGAAAGACATTTCATAACAGGGCGATATTTCCCAGACACATACATACCTGGGCAGCTGCACGCCGTGCATACATGCTTCTTGTGCATTGCTGTACAAATGTCTCTGCCATTTAAATCATCCTCCCATGGCGTCATTTCTGAAGCTAGGGAATATAATCTAATGGAAAATTTAGTGAGCTAGAAATGTGTATGGCGAGCTACTTAACCAAAGCCCAAACCATTCCTATTTACCCTTCCTGGCTGAGGTCCACTTGGTTATGATTTATGGAAACAAAGAGGCAATATAGTGACCTTGTATCTACTTCAGATGTCAAAACTTGAGTTCTGTCTCCAGTGAGCCTATGATAGTTTGATAGTTTGAGATACTCACAGGGCCTGGAGAAAGCAAGATCTATATGAATCACAGTTTAGAAGCTGTTTGTCCAATATAATTTCTGTAAAAGAACCTACCCCGAGAGAGCGCCAATATCCATCATGCAACTTTCGGATATTCTGGATTACACTTCATTTTCTGCCATGCATTTTGGAATAAACAGATACACTGTGGTAAGGAAACTACACTCACCTGAATTAACACTTCAGCCTAGGAATTTAAACTACTTACTATTTTATTTCCCTCTCAGTTTTCAGGCGTATAGAATGGGGGAAGTGGCATCACCATGCGTACTGGAATGCTGGGAAGATGAAATGAGATAATAAATGTGAGACAATTGGCACAGTGTCCAGCACACAGCAAATGTTCAATGATTCTTGGCTTTGCTAGGTTCTATGATATTTCCTGGAATTGTGTACATTTCAATAGGACATTGACTATGCAGAGAAAATATGTTGGAATGGCTTTGCTGGTGAGAGACAAGCTTTGGAGAGAGGGAACATGTCTGCCTGCTGAGAGTCTGAATGATATCAGAGGAAGTATCAGCACCCTGGGGTTGGCATTTTCACTAAGAAGGTCATAAAATATTGATATTCTCAGTTACCCAGAAGGACATGGGTGCCAGATGTGGCCTGATACACAGGACAGTCTCCTAGAGATATTTGTGGCAGACTAGGAGGAGGGAAAGCAGGAGAGCCACACAGGTAACAAGGCATGCCAGTTACTTCTGTGGCTGGATACAGCAGGGTGAAGGCAGAATACAGTGGTGAACAGCAATGAGCTCTCTTTAGAAAGATGAGAAGGGCATCATCCTTTCGTACTAGCCTAAGAGAAAAATAGGACAGAAGCCAATTATGTATTACTTCACCCTTCTTCCCGCTCAAAAATAGCCAGATCAAGTCTGGCTGTGGTGGCACACAGCTTTAATACCAGCACACAGGAGGCAGTGGCAGGTGGATCTCTGATTTTGAGGCCAGCCTGGTCTACAGAGTGAGTTCCAGGACATCCAATGCTATACAAAAAAAGCTCTGTCTTGAAAAACAAACAAACGAAAAACAGAAAAGAATAGCCAGATCACATTACCACTACTGTATTCATCACCATCACTATTACCAGAAGCACCACTCTTTTCATTACTAGTACTAACATCATCATCACCATCACTATCACCAACAGCACTTCAATCATTATCACCATTATTACCACTAGCACCACTGCCATCAGCATTATCATCACCAATATCATTACCACCATCACTATTATCATCATTTCCAACCACTGCTACCATCACCACTATTAGTACTACCTTTATCCCCACTATCAACATCAACAGTCTTACCATCAGCACTGTTATCATCATCTCCAACCACCACCATCGCCCTTATCAACACCAAGATCAGAATGATCATTTTCAGCAGCAATCAGCATCATCATCACCAGCAACATCACACACCACTATCATTACCAACAAGAACTATCATCTCCATCAGTACCATCACTACCACCGTCATTATCATCATCATCTTTGAAGCCTCTGGACATCATTTAAGGGGTTTCCAAGTACTACAGAAAGCGATTTGCTTGTATTACTCCATGCTATCCAAATTTAAATTGAAAAGAGGAAAAAAAATCTTGTTTTCAGCATTTATATTATAGTCACCTAGAACTCAAAAACCCAAACAGTTTGTTAAAAAGTCCCCCAGCAAGGATTTGACAGAACCAAGATTGAGATCCAGCAAGTCAGCTGCCCAGGCTCTGTATCCTTATCCTCTCAAAACCCCAACACAAGCTCATAGTCAGTGTTTTTGGCCTCAGAGCATGATTAGGTTTTGGAGAGGGGTTGTGTTTAAAACAGTCTTTCTATGTAGTCCTCACTGGACCAAAACTCTTTATTCCCCTGCTTCTGACTTCCAAGTGCTGGGATTGCAGACCTGTACCATTGTGCCTGGCAGCATGTCATTTAAATTACCATTATTTTCTCCTTGTGAGAGGGTAAGCCTATGATCTGTGTGCCTCACAATATCACACAGCAAACCCATGGTTTTCCATCATATGCATACATTTACACCAGCAGAGTTCCTCAAAGAAAGTGATGTCTCCCAAAATACCATTTAGAATATAGATACTGCAACAGAATTAGAGATGTGTTTTATAATGTCCAATAGGAAACTTTCATGGTGAATCCAACTAGGGAGCAGACAAGTCTCCCTTTGATTAATACTAATATTTAAAAATGAGAGTATAGATAATACTATTTTCAATTAGCCCCACAGTACAGTTCACTCTTTTAATGTGTTACATGATGTTGAGAAAAATGCTGATTCATATGCTAAAGGTTGCTAATAGTAATTCTCTTAATTAGATGACCTTAAAACATCTAGCTAATGTAGAGCTAAGGCCTTTCTCTCATCTTACAGCTATGGTATCTCCATGTCTGGTTGCCATGTTTGGTTCAGCAAATGCATCCAAGGTATGGCTGATAAGGATATATATGAATTAACAAATTGGCAAATGAAACAGATCAGAACCACAGAGGTGTAGGAAAGTGTGTCACTTACAAGTTTTTCCATTCATTCAACTATGATTTTATCATAATTTGCTATTACATAATGGCTGTTCTAATGAGATGAGGCAGCAATGACAGGGAGATACATATCAGAACTTCTCACAAAACATGTGCTTACATATGTGTGTAGAATGGAGCACTGAGAGACATAAATAGACAAGAAACTCACTGCTGTTAACACAGGCTGTGCCATTTATAAACAACAGGCTGCTTCCTTCTAAGCCGTGAGTATGGCTTCCTAGTGGATAACATGGTTTTATCTAGTGTGCCCAGTTCTGGCTCTGTGAAATCAACTAGACACATACAGAAGGCACTATCAGATTCATCTCTATCTCAACATGGTGAAAAATAAGGGGATACCCATTTTACTCTGTGATTACTAGTAGACCCTGAGCATGCTGAGATTTGTGTTCTCATACTTTAAAGACTTTTCAGAAGAGAGACACATATCAGAAGACATGTCATATCAATTTTCATGGGGTTAGAGGTATCTAGAAGCTGGAACACGAGGTCATTTAGAAGTGCCGGTTATGTTACAAAGGCAAGAGGCATAGCACCAGACCACAGCAACTGTTAGCATGTTCTAACAGCAGCAGCTGTCATCAGTGTTTCCTGAGCATAGGATCAACGGATCTGGTTTTATATAGTTGTAAGTCGTCTATGGGATCCATACATAGCAGGGGTGGGGAGGGAAGAGCCAGCTCAAGCTGGGAGCAAAGGGACTTATTTGGGTAGAATAGATTTTTACTGTAGACTAAAAATACTAAGGTGGCACACTGGTTCAATGGTGATGGAAGAAACTCAAGAGGGAATTTATAGCTATAAGTTTAGAAAGATTTTGAGAGTTGGGTTCATGATTCAGAACAGCGGGGAGAGATTTGAAGTGCATATATTGAGGCTTCAAGGTCAGGTAAGTGGAAGAGAGGGACTCCCATGAGCAGACAGTTTCAGGGACAAACTGGTGGATCTTAGAGTAGAAGAGAGGATGGCATGCTGGTGCTGAGGCACACTGGAGGCTCTGTGATGTTCATGAGCATCCCTGAGCTGTACCCCGTGCTGCCACATCAGGGTTATGGCTGTGGGGGGACACATTCAATCAGAGATGCTTTGGTAAATTTCAGCATTGCATTGCATGCAGTCATTCATAGGCACGTAAAATGAGTTGGCCACATTGTGTGGTGTGTGTGTGTGTGTGTGTGAACTCATTAAAGATTATATTAAAACAAAAGAGACCTTGGTCAGGGGAGATGGCTCAGCAGTAAAGTGCTTGCCTTACAAGAATGAGGGACTGTGTTATGTCCCCAGAATCCATAACCATATTGAAAAATGGCAGGCATGCTAGTTTGTGATTCCTAGGCTAGATGGATCAGCAAGCTTCAGTTTGTAAAAGACTGCACCTCAAAAAACAAAGCAGACACCATCCTGAAGAACAGCAGTTAAAGTTGACTTCTGGTCTCCACACGTACACAGAGTTCACCCCAACATATGAGTAAAACACACATACACACATGGTATGTGACATGATAAAAACATAAAGTGCTGCCAAGTCTGTGTAATATATGAATCTTCTATACTGCACACAAGATTGTCTAGCCAGGGGGTTAGAATGTTCTTCTCTTATACACTGCTATGCTGAGAGTATCTTGGTTAATTATATCTGAAGCCAGGGGAAAAAAATAATGCTCTTTTAAGAGTGAACATGCCAGATCATCTTCTGGTGACAAGAGTTGCAGTTCGCAAGAATGATTTTGTACCACCTTAAAAGGAAGATGTTGCCCTCAAGGAAAAAGGGGACCATTGACACCAAGCTTTTAAGGATCTAGAAACACAAAACAGACCATTGAAGATGGGGATTTTCATGCTTGCTCTCAAAGGGAAAGGGACAATTTAGAGAAAGTTGAGTGCCAGCAAAATGTAATCAAATCAGTGGTGCTAGAGCAGTCTGTATCTCCTTTGAGAATTAAATGTGTCTAGAACCCTCTAGAATAATTTCTAAACAGTAAGTCAGCCTTTAGTTTTACTGCCTACGACCCCCATAGAAACAGGTATGTGCAGAATATGGTGAGGAGCTTAGCTTCATTTATGAGTCTTTATAGTTAAGCCTGGAAACAGCACATATATATCTCAGCTAACAGTCCAGATTAGGTTATGAAAATGTGAAATACAACTTGTGAGCTAAGAAATGGAAAGCCAGAGAGCAGATTTGATGAGGTTAGATCTGGAGAATTAAGGAGCTCTCCTACTCAGTAGCCGTATATTTGTGTCATAACCTTCAATGTTTTCTAGAATAACCTAGTTTTAGATGTCCTTCTGTGCTCACCATTAGCAGCCACCAGCCTTTGAAGGTGTACCCATAAACAGAACTGAGAGCCCCTGGTGTGCCTCTTTCCATGTACCAGGACAAGACCTTGGGAAGGCTGAGCTCAAACTCGATTAATTCAAGTATTTAGAGGTTATAGGTGACGCTACATCTAGTCAGAGATGCTCGTGGGAGACTCAGGTTTCAGAAAGACAAATATTTCTGACCATTTACAGGGTCAAGGGGCCCTGCAGCTGGGCCTGATACAGTGGGGGTGGGTGTGTAGAATCTTCTGCATGATTTGTTTGCCTTCAGATTTGCTCAAGTTCCATCCAGAAATTCGAAACACAGAGTGGGTGGATGTGGAGGCTTCCCAAAGTAGACCTCCCACCCACATATTCATTAGAAGAAATCACCACTTAGCTGTTTTTGTCTCTGCCGCCTACCCTCCTGGGTCCCACGCTCTTAACATTCTGTCCTGTGTGCTGGGAGCAGACTCCCACCCTCTCAACTGCCAAACGCCGAACTCTCTCCTAGAATCTCCTCTTGGAACCTATTGTTTGAGCAAAGCTCCCATGAGAATAGAAGTTACTCACCTGCTCTGGGTACTTCTTTAATCTAGGGATAAGTGGTGGATGTCTCCAGCCCATTAAGCTTTGGGTAGTGTAATAGGACACTCTCTGTGTCAGTGTATTGACTTAACTGGTCACTTTGGCCAAAGGTGATGAGAGCACTGGCAGAGCAGGCTCCTTTTTCTTTGAAAAAGTGTAGGGCAACTGTAGATGTCCCTGTACTTCCACCTCCTGTCAGCAGAGAGGGAGTAGAAAACTGGGATAATGTCATTCTATAAAAATAGACACTCAGGATGAGCGATTGATTTTCTGGGAGAGGAAGGCTTGTAGATTAGCTGGAAAGGGTAGTGCTCTGGAACACTGCCTGCTCAGGAGAGATGCTCAGAGGAACGAAGACTGAAATGCTGGTGACTATGATGATAAAGGTAGACACAGTGAAGGTGGTAATGACTAGGATGGCATGATCTAGGAAGCAAGCCCTTTACTGCTACTGCTGTAGCTGACAATTGGAGGGATAATCCTTCATTCTGTTCTTCAAACCTGAATGGAAACCCCACTCTCTACCCTATTTACAAATAAGCATGCCTTTAATGAAACCTTGGATATTTTAACATATTGTGGAGCACCATCAAAAGCTATCTTACAGGGTTTTATGGAGGTAAAAATATTAGTGGCCAGAAGACAACATCTAAAATATGTTACCCAATCCCTCTCCAAAACACAGAGGGAAATTAACCTCCTGTCTTCTGTGAGAAGCTGGATATAGACATAGTGGATGAGGACTAATGTGTACGCTTGGTTTGTTAGCAAGGTTAAATCCAGTACTTAGTGGGTAGGGCAGGGTTAACTTCACGCTGCTTGCCTATGAGCATGAAGTACTAGCACTCTGAAGACTGCGTAGCGGGGACTGAGTTTGAGACCAGCCTAAAGTGTAGTGAGTTCAAGGCCAGTATGATCCCGTCTTCAGAAGTAAAACAAAACAAAGCAAATCAATGTGATGCTACATGCCTGCAATTTCTAGCAGTTGAAAGGCTGAGGCAGGAGGACAATGGGTCTGAGACTAGATAGGTCAGATATACCCTGTCTTCCCCACAAAACCACAACACCTCAAACAGATACAAAACATAAACAAACAAACATCCAGAAGACAGGACCAAAAGGCCACGTCTATACACTTTTCTATAATTCTATGTTATTTAAAAACCTTTCAAAAACAAAACAATATTTACACTTCAGCATTTTGTCAGTGTATTGGCTTTGCTGGTCTTTCATGTTACTTCTTTACTTATTATTTATTTATTTGGTAAAAAGGATAAATTTTTAATAACTCATTGGAGAGTGATAATAGAAATAATTCATAATAGTATTGGTTTCTGTTTGTTGATTGTTGCTAGGACATATCTTCATCAGGACATTATATGCATGTCCATATTGTAATTTTTAACAAATTCATTATTAGAAACTATATTACTATCCTCCATTAGATAAAGGAACTGAGCTTTCAAGAGTTTATAAATCACTAGACTATTTTGTTTTATTTGGGTTTTGAGAAAAAAAGTCTCACATATTCTATGCTGGCCTTGAGTTTGTTTGGAAGCAGAGGATGACGCTGAACTTCTCATCTGCCTGCCTCCACCTCCCCAGTTCAGGGGTTACTGGTATTCATCATCATGATCGATTTATCCAGTGCTGTGACTCCATCCCAGGGTTTTGTGCATGCTAGGCAAGCATTCTACAGTAGTACCTCATCTCCACCTCTCCGTAGATATTTGCTGGTGGGTACTGCAGTGTAAGCTAGGAGCACTGAGCCTCCCGACGTGGAGCTGGGTAGACACACTCCCTTATCCAGTGTACTGCACACCCTATCATGAACCAAAGAGTTTCTGCATACTACTGTGTCCCACTTATGCTATCTGGTGGCCTTGAAGGAGCAGGGCTGTGTCATTGAGGAGAATGAATAAACTCTGGTGATCCATCATAATCAATTCCCCTGACCTTTCCGACACCTCTGCTAGGAGAAAGTCAAGCTGTTCTGTGGGTCAGAATGCTCAGAACTGCGAAGGGCATGGGGTTGATGCTGCAGAGAGCCAGCAAGAAGAGGAGGACACTTACTCAGGCCCAGAGTGCTGCTGCTAATTGTTTCCAAGCATCCCCATGATACTTACCAAGAATTCCTGATCCTAAGAGTGTGGGTGCCTGGGCTGAGAAGCACTTCACATTCATTATCTCAGTGGTTCCCAAATGCTGACCCACAGGCTCATCAGACTCCTCAAATGGCATTTCCAACAGACTGCAGCTAAATGAGAAAATCAAGGGCAATTTAGTGAAAAATTTAATAGACCTAAATTTAATCAATTTGAAAGGCCGTCCTTTATTTTGAGATTATGCCCTTCTTGCTTTTTTGCTTTTGGGTGTAAAATGCCCTTTCCTTTTTGAAGTGACGAAGGTAGCAGATGGCTTGTGGTGTGTGTGTGTGTGTGTGTGTGTGTGTGTGTGTGTGTGTGTAAAAATGTCCTATCTTGTCCGCAAATGTAAAAGTTGTTAATTTCATGCAGTCCCTGTTTTAAGTTTTTATTGTAATAGACTCTAAATTTTGGAGATGAGGGTAAAAAAAAAAAAAATCACAACCTTACTGAGAGGGAGCCTTTCACTATTGACTCCATTTTACAGAAGAAACTGGTATGACGTTTAGAGAGGTTAATTCTCTTACCGAGGTTGACATCCCTTATGATTTAAACGTGGATTTAAACCCAGTTGACAGTTGTGAAAACTTGGCAAAGCTTCATCAGTCTAATACCACTGTGACAGTAAGTGGCTTCCTTTCCTGCCCCTCATCATTTTCAACGCCACTGGACTCCAGGGTATCTTTAGGGCACAGACCGGAGTCAACAAGGGCGTTAGAGACTTTATTTGTTTCCTGGAGGCTGCCTAGAGGCAGACGTGTTCCTTGCCTTGCCTTGAAAGAGCAGAGTCAAAGGGGAAAGACCTGTATGTTCCTTTGCTCAGCACATGCTTTTGTGTTTCATGTTCCCTAAAACATGTAATCAGTGTGGATAGGTGTCTGTAGAGGTAAACACCAACATACTTCTGCAAACCGTGCAGCAGGCTCTCCTAGTGACATGGGCAGTCAATGTTCAGAAGCCGAGTTTATACACATGAGCCCATGAGACAACTACATGAAGAAAAAACGGCTAAAGGAAGAAGAGGTAGCCTTTTTATACACCTGCGCCTCCTTGTTATTGAGCAGGGAACAGAGGGGGTCTGGCAGGAATGGAGGATAAATTAATCTGTACCTTTTCCTGGTTTAGGCCTGGTGCCAGCATGAACTATCCGACCTGGCAAGAGGTCAACTGAGATTGAGACATACTCAGACTTGCAAAGTAACCATGCCCCTAATTTTTTACAGAAGCATATGTAAGGTGCCAGCTCACCAGTCTGCTTCTCAGCAGCCTTGATAACTGAGGAGGTGGTGGGCATAGATTCAGTGGCTTTCATTTGTGAAAAAATAAGTTAAATGTGTCCTGTATCTGGGAAGTTGTAGCCAAATTGAACTTGGGTTTGTTAGATCCTAAAACCTTTCATTTACATCTTTTCTTTCTTTTTTTCTTTTTATATTTTTGGGGTTCCTGAGGATTGAATCCTGGGTCTTGAGAATGAAAAATGTGTTCCTTTTATGGCAGATTCAAGATATCCAGGATATTGCAGCTAAATAATCGATGGAAGCAAGTTTTTATGGATTAGCTGGGAATACTTCACACCATTCATAAAGGGTTCCTTAGAAACAAATACCTTGTGGATATTTTCTTAATATTTATTTTTATTTATGCATGAGCATAAACTTTTGCATGTGTGCATGTGCCGTTGGAGATCAAATGAGGGCATTAGATCCCTCAGCGTTGGAGTTACAAGCAGTTGTAAGCAACCTCATATAGGTACAAGGCCCACACTATTGTCCCCTGCAAGAGCATCTCATATTATTAAGGGCTTAGTAGTCTCTCTGGCCTTAAGACCTGGAGCTTTCATGATAACAACTGTGAGACACATGAGGTAGCAGCAGTCACAATAGATTCATTTTGTTTTATTTCAGAAATAATTATACATATGCATATTGTGAAAAACCAAACAACAAAAGTGAGTGTAGAATGGATAAAAATAAAATCCTCCCCATCACTCTAAGGATATACACACACACTTTTGAGTCATAGTCCTCCAGTCCCTTTTCTATGCATTTGACATGCATGAGTATTTACATTCACACGTGTAACCCCTGGCTACTTATAAATTGTGTGTGTGTATGAAAACAGGCAACATGACTGTGGAATTTTGTTTTGATGTTATTGTTTTAATTTTTAAATTCTCACTCTGTATGTATGTATGTAGTGTGGTGAGAGAGAGAGAAGGAGAAAGAGAGAGAGAGAGAAATGTGCACGTATGTGGGTATTTGCATGCCATGGCAAGCATGTGACAGTCAGGGGACAACTTTGGAGAACCTTTCTCTCCTGCCAGCTCTTTTTTGAGGCTGTGTTCCATATCCGAGATGGCCTAGCACTGCTCCTAAGGATTCTGTATGTTCATTTCCTGTCTCACTACAGGAGTTCTGGGGTTCTGGGACTCAGACTTCAGGTATCAGGCTTACATAGCAAGCTCTTCCACCTGCCAAACCTTCTCCCAGACCCCAGTTGTGGGCCTTTATTGTGGTTTGATTTAATTTCACACAGAAATATTATTCTGTATATTCTGAAGCGTCTCAGAGTACTCTGAGATTTCTACGACCGAAAACATGCAAACGACTCTGGTTCCTCCTAACGGGTGTGTGTATGGTAGTTACATTTAAATCACCTTCCTCTATTGCTTCGTGTCATTTACCTTTATACGCAACATAAGAATGAATATCCCATGCACATCCATGTTCAACACAACTATTTCAACAGGGCAGATATAGCAAGCTGGAAGAGTTCCCTGAAAAGATAAGAACATTTTACATTTTGATATTGTTTATCTCCCAAACTCAATCAGTTTTGACTTTCCAACAGATATTTGAGACAGTTTGTCTCTCTATAGCTACTTCAATTGTATTATTATTGGTAGGCATTTTACCTTTCTGATTGGCTAATTCTATTTGGTAAGTAATGTCAGTCTCTTGAGCCAAAGGCAATAATATTCCCAATGACCATGGTTTTTATTTGAATTTATTTTTATTTTTACTTCTTTTTTATAACAGAAAAACCCCTAGAGTTTTCAATGTAGTAGAAGATAACCTTGAATTTCTGACCCCTTTTTTCCAACCTTCCCAGAAGAGCATTTGCACCCTGAATGTGGTGGCTAATCCCTCTAGTGCCAGCAATGAGAAGCTGGGGCAGGACTGGTTTGAGTGCAAAGTGAGCCTCTATAAAAAAGTAATACCCTGGACCCACAAAGTTTTCAATGTAAAAAATAAAAATTAAAAGTGACAGAGAGGCAAGATACTGTAGTGTGTGCTCATTGGGTTCTTGGTACAGCACATGCTTCTGCTCCTGTTTTGCAAACACGGCTTATTTTTAGCCAGAGGCTTACTGACAGCCCACACTCAGGATAGAAAGCTCCAGGAGTTTTAAGGGTTGGTTGTACAAGCAAAATTTGATCTATAGGGTGGACCCTGTCCTTACAGGCAAAGCAATTGTAACTGAAAAGTTGGAATGAGCTCTGCTGGAGAAGCAGCCCATTGCTCAGAATGAGTTCATCCAAGTGAGTCTGTGGTATATCCTAGGTGACTCAGGGCTAGGGAGTGATGCCTTCACCTGGAAAACTGCGTGTGAAAATTGATCTTTTGCAGAGTGGCTTGGAGAGAGCATCAGGGACTGAGACCTCTTGACAGTTTAAAATACATAGAAGCAAAAGGCAAGTCAAGGTTTAGAATCCATGCCTTTTGAGTGAAATAGACAGCAAGCAGCCATGTAATCCAAGTTCCTGCTGCATCCGTCCACCCACCCACTCACCCACTCATCCATGCATTCAGCCTGCAAAGTTAGTATTTTCTGAGTGTATCTTATGTTCCCAGGCATCGCATTAAACGCTGCATGGCTAGTAATCAAAGATGGAGGTGAAAATCTCTCCAATTTTGCAGCATTAGAAGTGCCAGCTTCCCACTGCTGTTTCACAGATAGACCCCAGAGAGCTCCAAAATCCATCTATTAGATAACCCTGCAGCTTGGAATCAGATCGCAAAGGGTAGAAAAGAGGGGGCTTTCTGGAAGCTGACACTGCATTTCACAGAGCTAGCACACTTGCTAGTGTTGACTGCAGCTTCCTAACCCCAGGCTTCCAGCAGCCATTCATTTGACTTCTCTCTTGCTTTTTTCCCACAGCACCCACTCCATTTTGTTATGGTACAGAGTTGACTTGCTTCTTATCTTCATTGTTTATTTCTGCCCACCCTGCCCTCATACACACATGGAAAATAAGCTCTATGATGTAAGGGATCTTTGTCCTCCCTGAGCCAATACAGCTCGAGGGACTGGGACAGGCCCTGGAGTGAGGATATTAACCAAATTTGCACTCAAGTATTTGCAAAGTAGTCAATTGAAGTGATGCTTGAGATAGAGATAATAAATAATCAAGTTCTCTAAAGAGCCTTCCTTTATTCCTACTTGACTTAAGAGTGAGAAGGGTATGTGTGTATGTGTTTATGTATGTATGTATGTATGTATGTATGTATGTATAAGTTACCTGTATTTAAATTTGGACATGGGATTCAAATTTGAGCAAGTGTAAGGCTGATATTGTCACCAAGCTAACACAATGGTCTGAACTGCTTATGAATTACACCCAAATGTCCTTTCTTCAGTCTTACGGTTGTCTTTCTTGCTTTGATACATAGCAACCTCCATACAAAGAATCCTTCAATGCAAGGTTTACTGTGTTGACAGTATACAGAAATTGTAAAAAGTAAAGAGAGGTAAAAAGGACTTCTTTCATTCTCTTATCTCATTGACAAAATTGGAGGAGAAAGAAAAATACTATTGCTTGGGTTAAATGTGAAGTTAGGCAGCAGCTCTCAAAGGGAGTACTGTTTGATAATGTTATTGTTCTTTGGGGTTTTTTCAGGCCTTCTGGCTTCCTACAGGGTATCTATAGGCATTCAATTAAGGGTCTTTCTAGCAGAAAGCCAGCGGGGCAGCTCCTGAACGCACAGACAGCACACACATGCAAGTGATCTCCAGTGCCTGGGAGTCTCTGTAGAAAGAAACAAGCACATTGTTCCCTCTCTTCTCCCATTAATCGACTTAGAAAGAATCATCCAGGAGTAAATGACATGGACTTTCCTTTTTTTATCACTGAGAAGGGGTTCAGATTTGGCACCCCTCGATGCCATCTTGAAAGCTTCACCAAATTTTGCCATCAGCATGTCAAAAATAGTTACATAAAAAATATGCTTTTTGACTTGGGGTCCTTTGATGCTCTTCACTGACGTTACCCACAGGGAAAAGAAAAGTCGTTCCTCTGTTCAAGTGGCTTCTCATAGACAAAGTATCCAGGAAAAGAGTACTTAGTGATGACATTTGTTCACACTGTGTAGGGACATTTGGGATGGTGTGTCCATAAAACAGAATCTGCCTCCAAATAATTTTGACTTGGTTTAGAAGGGCTGGGAGCCCATTGCTTCATCACCTCAGTGTGGCTGACTCTAAGAAGGAAGTCTAAGGGGAAGAGTGAGTCACTACTTCAAAATGGGTGTGTCGAGAGACTCGCTTACCACATCTGAGAGTTGGCACACTGGAAGGAAACAGGGCTCCTCACAGGTGAGCTGTCCTAGTGGATCCTTCCAGAATATATTTGTTTTTCATTAAACCATTCAGATAAGGTCTTATTAGAGTGCCAGGTTTTACTTATCTCATTTCTTATGAAAATGAGCTGAAGAAAAATTTCTACCCTGTTCTTGGAACATTGTAGTTTTTCCAGTGTCTGACAAAAAAAAAAAAAAAAAAAATTCTTGAAGCAAAAGAAAGAACTTGGGAAGGCGAGAGAGAATGGAAAGCCAAGATCTCTGGTCTTTCTTTCATTCTTTCTCATCGGTTCATGGAATTGTGAAATAAAACTAAGTACAAAGAAGTAAAGTAAGGAAAGAGGTACTGGGGGGGGGGTTCATGAGTCAGAGCTTGTGTGATGAATACCATTGATTCATTGCAGCACTGCAGTTTTCAGATTAACCTCTGCCAACCCTCTTACCCCCAAACAGCCCCGAAGCACTTAGCCATCCCTCTCCCAAACCCACTGAACAACTTCTGCAAAGGGTTAAACATGCTGCTGAGTCCCAGTTGAGTTGATAGGATGCAGAAGTCCCAACAAAGTGGTTGGAGGAGTGGGTTTGCAAGGTGGAAGGTGGAAATGAACAGTCAGTCAGTCTGGGGCACAGTGGAGACGTTTTCACGTTTGATAATATTTCAGAAGAATAATGCCGAACTATGGGATTGTTCTTTTTCTTTTCATCAGGAAGCATTTTGATTAGTCTGCCAAGTGAATTGTATCTTTCAAGCTGAGAGATCAGTCTAGAAAAATTAATTCTGCTGGGAATGTGGGGAATATGTGGGGAGCACCCTTGGGAATGACCTTTTTGGAGTGGCCAATCCCAGAGTCCTGCCTTAGTGTCCCCTGCTGAAAGAATTACTTCCCCTCTCAGGGCGGCTCTGTCCTGCAAAGCTGGCACAAACCGTCACCTGGGACCCTTTCAGGGAACCTAGCAACCAAGTTCTAGTGAACCCTTGCTCTGAGAATAAAGACGAAACCCAATCACTGGCTCAAAATAAATGTATATATAAAATATGGCAACTATTCCTGATCATGATTTCACTATTGCCAGGATTTCCCCCCTTGTGGGAATCAAGGACGACCTAGAGTCTTCATATTTTCTCTTATAATTCACAGATCACATCACTTTTTTATTGCATAAAGACTAACGAAATCTACTAATGAATAATTATTACTTCATAAGATAAAGAGAGGGGGGAAGATCTGCCGGCAAGAGTGGAATGTTAATTTGACCAGGGAGGCCAGGCAAGACGGGAAAATAGAAAATCAAACCATTTCAATGTGTTCTCTGCATTACGCACAGTAATCTCTTCGCAGACAGGGACTTTTTCCCACCCCACATATTTATAATTTGAGAAGAGCAGTGGGTTCTAGGCTGGGAGAAGGCCCCTCGCGCGTTCACCTCATTTTAGTGTAGCAGCTGCGGCGGATTCTCTGGTTAAGCCGCGGGGCTCGGGGCTGCTCAGAGAAGGCTGATTCCAGGCGGAAAGCAGCACCGGAGCGCCGCGCGGGGGCCCAGGGATCTCCTCGCCCCCTCCCCCGCAGAACCCCAACCCCTAGCGTGTCCATCACCCCCAAGCGTCTTACAAAAGGGGAATCCCTTTTCTTGTGTTTATTTGCCAACGAGTCAGGCAAACAAACCGCCGACTGAAAATCTCCCGGACTCCTCAGGGTCCCAGCTGAGCAGTCTTGTTAATGGTCCAGCTCCTTTGATTGCTGGAGATGTGGGACGCTCACACGCTCGCTTTCCATCTCCTTGGAGAATTTTAGCAGACAAAATTTAAATTTTGGCGAGTCTTTTTTTTTTTTTTTTTTAAGAAAGAAACCCTCAACAACCCTGCCCCTGGACCTCTTTGACAAATGAGAAGACTCTCCAGCACCAAGCGAGTGAGCGACAGTGAAGCTGTGAGTCAAAATTCTCTCTCTCTCTCTCTCTCTCTCTCTCTCTCTCTCTCTCTCTCTCTCCTCTCCTCTCCTCCCCTTCCCCTCCTCCCTCCTCTCCCCTCCTTCTTTATCTGTCTCCCCCCACACACACACTCCATCTCTCCCTCTTCCCTCTCTAGCATCTCTATCAGGGCATCTTAACCCTCGGTCTTTCATAGAAGTCGACTTTACCCATTCTTGTCACCTTTAGGGGGTTGCGGGTGGAGTGAGGGGCACCTTCCACTTTAAGAGCGCTCCAATAACAGGCCCAATAAGCCGAGGGAAACCAACACACTTCCCTGCCTCTTCAAGTGTCTTTAGTTGAAGGCTGATGAACGCCGGGTACTAGCAAACCCGAGGGCGAGGAGAGCCAGGGAGGAGGGACTCTCTTGGGGTGCGGTGGGGGGAGGGAGAAAGAGAGAGACGAAAGAGAAAGAGAGAGCAAGAGGGACAGCCACTGCTTGTGAGTTAGATAATCAGCAAAAATTAAAAAGAAAAAAAAAACTGTAGCAACCAGACAAGAGGGTTAAAAAACAACAACAACAACAAAAAAAAAAAAAACCAACAAAAAACAAAAAAGCAGGCAACGCGATTGTAGATTTTATGTGAGCGTCTCCGCTCTCGTTCTGCGGGCACCCGAGAATCGCGATGCAGCATCCTCTGACGGGAGCCACCTGCGTGGCACTCCCCAACGTGGGCATGTGTCCCCAGCTCTCGTGTGCCTTGACTTTTATGTACTTACAGCAGGTAAGACGCGCGGCTCTTTCTTGCTGGTGGCAGCTCCTTCTCAGCTTGGCCAGACTGGGTATCGCTTCAGTGGGCTGCGCGTTAGGGAGGCCTGGGTTTGGGGGCTTGAACATTGGAACGATGTGGGGCTGGGTGGGAGCCTCTGGATTTCCGTCAAGCCAAGATGCTATTTTAATTCACCTGTCTGAATACTTTGTGAGCACTGATTTCTAGCCCGAGGAACTCGGAATTTGAAAATGAAAAACTGCTGTTTTTCTTGTGAGCATCTTTTCTCATGTCAGAAGTCCCAGAGGTGAGGGGAGGGGAGATCCCTATGATGTTGAGAGAGTTTAGGGGTTCTCTGAAGACACCCAGATGCCTGTACTTTTAATTTAGCTGTTTTAATGATTGAAACATAGTGTGTGTATATATGGTGCGTGCACGTGTGTGTGTGTGTGTGTGTCTGTGTCTGTGTGTGTGTGTGAAGAGTGAGGGAGAGAGAGAGAGTTTATTTGTGGATATTGGGGTTTCTGGAGATTGACAACCCCACCAAAAAAAAAATCTTCAAAACTCCTAGCATTGTGTGAACATGGTTGGATGCTGTCTTGACTGGTCTGAACATAGGGCCGTTTTGTTTGCTTATTTGGTTGTTTCTGTACCCAGGCCAGTCCACTCCCTGATAGTGGTCTCACCAGGGATGTCTGTTGGCTTCATTCCCATCCAGTCCACATCTGCGAATTTTTGGATTCAGTTCTTGCTTTGCGTGTCTGCTCTGGGCTACATTGGTCTTCTCCTCCCCCCTTACTGGAAAAGCGTCCACCTAACTTACTACCCCTGAGCTTTGGAAACCAACTAGCACTGCCCTGTGGGGAGGCAGACCAGCTGTGTCATGGGGCGGGGTCTGTGGCTGTGAGTTGGCAAGATTAGAGGGGTTTTGTCTGCTGATGGGAATCCATGACCTGACTCCCAGGGGCCTCTATCCTGTCCTATGAAGTTTTCACTGGGGGTAATCCTTTTTGCCTGCCTTTTCATGAATTCACTTCAAGGGTACAATTGGTTAGTGTGTGTGTGTTTGTGTGTGTGTTTGTGTTTGTGTGTGTGTGTTTGTGTGTGTGTTTGTGTTTGTGTGTGTGTGTGTGTGTGTGTGTTAACCAAACTTCCTTTGGAAGAGTTGAGAGGGGCCCCTTTCCTCCAAGATGTCCCACTCTAATCTGTGCTACAGGAATAGATGTCTTCATAACATGATGGGGTTCTGGTTTGAACATTTGAATAATTTGTTATCAGCTTGATTGCCTCCAGAAAAATGTTTCTTCCACATATTTCAGAAAAGCCCTTTAAGAATGTCTTGTGAATAAATTGGTTTAGGCTAGTATTTGTTTTATTTTGTTTCCTGTTGAGTAAATCATGCCAGAAACTATCTCTTAGGAATGTATTGATATGTATGATTCACTGGCTTCTACCATTTCACTGCCTCAGCTGTGAATGTGTGTCGCGTGCCTATGTGTTTCCCATCACTCACCCATCACAAGAACATCTCAGTGAGCATCTCTTCAGTTGCTAAACCTCAGTTGGATTGAATCAGATTATTAGAGTAACTAGATCTTTTTTATCCTGTACTTATGTCTTTCATTTTATTTGTGAATCAACTGGAATAATGTTATTTAACAAGTAGAATGTTATGGGTGCTAAATGCTGTCTCCCTTTCTGTATGTATGTGTTTTAATTAATCAGTATTTGTGCCTTCATCATTAAACTAGTTTCTCCATTTAAGAGGAACTTAGGGAGGAAGACAGTGGCTTTAGACAAGAGGCAATTCTTGCTGTGAAAAGGATGAGTGTAACATATAGGACCAAGGCTTTTCCACTATAGAATGTACTTGCTACGGAGAGGGAGCCTCACAGGAAACGCTGGCCGCCATAACAAATATTTAAAGGTGACTGAATCAACAGCACTGTTCCCCAAAAAGGTGGATGGAGGATGGGCTTTGAAATGATCTCTCAAATGTGTTCTCCTCTTGATACTTTCTGTGAAAGTGACTATCACAAAACAGAGTGGCACAGGGTCAGAACAAGTGTAAATGACAAAAGTATGTCTCTTACCGAGGTTTACTAAATTACGAAGTATAAGACAGACATTTATTTTTGCTTGTCCTATTTACAATCAAGGTTTTTAGCTACCACATCCCCCTGCTTTGTGAAAACTCACAATCAGAGACCTGTGCCTGAGGTCATCTCTTCTGGCCTTTTGATGCCATGATTCAAAGTGAGGGTCTATGTTATTTTTTTTAGTTAGCAGTTCAAACAATTGGCTGATTTAGAAAGAAAGCAATCCCTTTAATCTGCAGGCCACATACCACTGCACACTGCACATTTTCTGCCAGTATGGAAGCACTAAACCTTTTTTTCAGCTATTAATCTATAGCTAGTATTACATATCCACATGTTTAATGAACAGAAAGCCAGTTCATACTTCCAAAGCATATTGATAAAATAGACAAATCATTTACGATTAGAAATACCTTAATTAGAAACACTTAATTTTTTATGTAGAAAAAGGTATGTGTCAAAAATTACTGTCATCCTAACCACCAGTTATATAAGAAAATAACTAAAATTCTCCTTTCTTATTTTGAAACATTTCTAATCGTGTTTTTATCTGTGCATATGGTCTCATGTGTTGGGGACTACTGGTCTCTACTGAAATTTGTTGTCTTAGAATGAAGTTTCGTGCAGGGACTGTTTCCTACCCAGGACTCAAGAAAAACGACTTGGTTATATGCTGTCATTGGTTTTGGTAGTAACATCCCATCTTCCTTCCTAAATTCTCTCAGATTTGTCCTTAAGACAACCCATAAAAACAAAAATCAATTAAGATGCCTCAGCCTTGGGAACATACGCTGAATGTTCAAGGGAAAACAGCACAACCCCTTAACTACAAATAGCTTTTTTTATTCAGACAATGAAGTGGTATCTTTGGTGTTTGCGTTATTTTACTTATTTTGTATCACTTGCTTATATTTTCTAGTAACTTCTCTTTAGGTAGATATTTTCCTAAAGTTTATGATTTCTTCTTTTCTCTCTTTTTCTCTTGTCTTTTTCTTCCTCCTCCCTCTTTTTCAACACTGAAGCTGTTATTATAGTTAGGATCAATGAGATAGAATGAAGCTGGGTAGCCTTTTTGGCGTCTAGATAATTCAGCCAATGATGTCATCACTTACATGTAGGCATATATACACACATGTACACTTAAACACCACTGGCACATTACATGGATTTATAGCTGTAGCCCCCTTCTAGATAGAAGGATGAAGGATTGCTGAAGTCGCTGCCTTTTTTCTTACTGCTAAGGCAAAGTCCATGCTTCAGCCTCAGGCTTGATGTACTGCAGTGGCCCTTTCTGTGGCTCCTTTGATGGCGACATCTCCCACAGCTGACTTCCAGCTTGTGTGTACTCCCCGTGCAGAATCTTCCAGGTTCCTAACTGGGTACTCTTTAAACACTCTTGCTTTGAGGGAAAATTCTGAATTCCAGTTCCAAATTTAGAGCTTATTATTAGTGAGATCAAAGGAGAATATATTTTGTTTGCTTAATAGAAAATAGTGAAAAAAAAAAAAAGAAAATAGTGCATGCACAAACACATGAACACACACACACCAAAATCTCCCAAGTCAAGGGGAACAAGCACCAGGCACCCATTTCTTGGGAAGGAATGCTGAGACCGCAGGTAGGACAGACAGTAAGGTTTGTTTTCTAATGCATACTTCATGCCCCAGACCTCTAGAACTGCATTTTGTGGAGATCTGACTCCATAAAGACACCAGTAGCATATGAACTTACTGCTCCTGGTTCCTACCCCACCCTCAGTGTCTCCGGTTCTGTTCCAAGAAGCCTTCTCATCTGTCAAGTGCTGTTCACTCCCAACCTTTTAATCAGCCCAAATTTAACAATGAGTCAAATACTTAAAATCCACATTAAAGAGGGGAGGAAAGGGGGCCCTCTGAAGTGGCTCACGCCACTGTCAATATCCAAAGATGGGTCATTTTTCCCAACCTAATGGTGATGCATGAGCTTTGTTTTAAATAGTGAAGTGGTTTGTACAAAGGGTAATTCCTGGTAAATGAAGCCATTGCTCATGGTGGACACCTTCAGATCGAAAGCAATTGAACTGAAACCCGCACATCAGCCCTTTCTGTCTTTAATTAGAAAGTGCTGCTCAGTGTGGAAACTCACCGGGGTAGAAGGGCTGTCTCCCATGGTGGTGGTGTTGCAGAGGCTTGCCTCCATGTACCAACCCTGGTTATAAATTTGGGACACATTAGGTAAGGCGTAACAATTATGGCTGCGCAGGAAAGTTCAATTCCCAGCGCAGATACTCCCCTTGTTTCTCTCCATCTGATGATTTACGGAGGGTACAAATGACACTTTATCACATTCTTTCTTCTTGGCTTAATCCCATACTGATTTATTAGATAGTGCTGTGGATTGGGGGTAGTCAATAGTGTCAATAATGCAGAAAAGAATTAGGATAGATTATCTTCATGTCTGAATTGTTTAAAGGGATCTAAGTGGATGGAATGAGCACATTTGCAGGCTTGGCTAGCTGTTTGCCAGGAGACGTCTGTGTGCCTCCATCTTCAGATATTGTCTGCTATAAATTGTTTGATTAACGAACCCTGCTGGCTTTTTCTGATATTTTTGTTCTAACTAAAGAGAGAAGGCATGTGTGGTGGAATGATTTCGAACAGGGTGAGGCCCAGTATCCAGTGGGCTGGGGTACCATAGAGAGAAATGCGTCCTGAAATCAGCTTCCTTTCTTCCTGTTGACTCCACGGTTACCTGCATTGCCTCTTCATAAAAGCCACTTGAAGCACTGTTCATTTTTGGAAACCATAACGCATCTGTCTGTCCACCGACGGGAGTCTCCTGCGCCATTCCTCTCTGCCTGCCATTTCGTGGTAGGTTGTGTGTCAGAACATGCAAGCCAGCAGCTCTGCCTGAGCTGGGAATGGAGAAAGCCCATGTCATTAGTACTCACACACCATCTGTTTTCCTTACAGCCGGCCCTTGAGTGATTGTCCAGTGGCTGATATGCTGAGGGTAGACAATTGTTTTTTAGGGGTTTCTGATTCATTTCACCAAGCTCCCTGCCCCAAGAGAAAACATAATGCTGTTTATTCATATTGGCTGGTAAAAAGCAGTGTAGTTTATCAGGCAAATCATGGTCTTCTGGAAGAGAAAGACATTGTGGCACAATAAACAAAATCAGGTTGGCACATCTGTGCCGAAGGGGGCTGGTGATGGGCACGGGGTATCATCCTGAGAAAGAGGCAAAGCTGGCAGACATGGGCATAATTGTCCCATCTGCAGAGACTTCTTTAATGGACAGCGAGAGGTGTCCCAGTGTGCCACTTAATTCAATTAAGAAAAGCATAGAAAGTTCCATTCATCAATAAAGTTGCCTATTTCCAGTGCTGCTGAAGAGAGTCTTGCAGGGCTGAGCTCTGGCCTGTGGCTGTCACCCTGATGTAACTTGCCTCTCCTGGATCTATTGAGGAAGGGTCTGTGTCAAATAGGGTCAGCTCTTAAGCACAACAGCTTAGAAGGGCCCTGGCTCTTCTACCATGCTAAGTGCAAGTCAGCTGGAGAAATGAGCAGTGGTTTCGTGGTCTGTGTCCAGGAGGAAATTATTAGGAGATGGCCTATCAAAGAACTCTAAAGTCAGTTCCCAAGCACTTCATAATGCTTAGGAAAGGTAAGGAAAGTGGTGACGTTTGGAATGTGCAGACTCCTGGCATGCCTTGGGAAGTGGGGCTTTTACTGTTGTCTCTGTTCTTCCTAGCATAATGCGGCCGTGATTGTTGGCTAAGAGAGAGCGAAAGATAATTTCTGCCCATTGCCTGGGATCTCTCCTTTGGATTCTTCCACTGCTGATCTGCATTTCTTGTACTTAATAAGCATTTGAAACTGTCCAGAGTATTATCTCTTAGCTTTGCAATGAGATAGTTGAGATCTTTTCAGCCTTTTCCTAAATTTCACCCACAGTGCCTCAGGGCTGATATTACCCAGTGCAGCTGTTCAGAAAAGAAAGCAATAGGTGAGTGTGTGGGTTTGGAAACAACAGAACCTTAAAACAAGGGGAAACAGTATCCGCCACACTCTATCTGTGTCTAGTACTCTGTATTCTGTACTTAGTACTGGCTGTACTAAAGTATAGCCATTTGTTTATGTGAAAATTGTTTACAAGTGTTGATACTATTTCAGTATGGTAAAAGGTGTCCATGCTCTTGTGGGCTGAGGCTCTAGTAAAAGAATGATTGCAGATAGGGATGAACTCAGAAAACAGCTTCAGGTTAGGGGGCATACAGTAGGTGAAGAAGAGGAGAGTAGTTAAGCCTCAGGAGGGTCTCTGGAGACGTGATAGTTCTTCAGACCTGAGGTGCAAGGATGCTGGGCCTGGAAAAAGTAGAGAAAGCAGTCTAGGATTAGAAAAGAGCAAGAATGGGATGAGGGGGATAGATTAGGTGGTAAAGAGTTCGCTGCACAAGCATGAAGATCTGTGTTCTGTCCCCAGCACCTGTTGGGAGTAGGTACCAAGCAGGCTTGTTGGCACATGTTTAAAAGTTACAGCACTGGGAGAGGCAGAGATAAGAGAAACCTTAGGTCGTTCTAACCAAGTAGGTTAGCCTTCCAGGCCACTTCCAAGCCACTAAAAGATCCAAAGTATAGGCAGTCTCTGAGGAGTGAAATAGGTTGGCTTCTGACCTTATATACACATATGTGCATACAGCAGTGAGCACACATGAAACACACACACACACACACACACACTTAAGCAAGGATTTGTTCTCAGCTACAGAAGACACTGTGGCAGTCTCACATTTAGAGCCACAGAGATGCTGAGAAGTGGAAATGGGTCTTATATAGAGTGGTCCAGTGATCCATATGAGGACAGAATATGGATCTCTCTTGTTGTCTCATGCTGTTTTGAAATAAGGCACAGGAGGAAAGGTAGCCTAATGAAAGAAAATGATTCTAGAACTGTAGACTAATGCCTATGAGGGATGGACCCAAGACAGGGACAATAGGTAGGAAGAGGGTCTTGATCAAAGTCCTAAGGAGTGATATTCAGAAAGGCACCAAGGCTCCTGTTGGCAACTTGGTAATCTTGTTAAGGGACATATAAGATGAGTGAATCAATGTGAATGAGATAAGCATAGCCCTCTCTCTCTCTCTCTCTCTCTCTCCCCACTTTTAGATATTTAAGCAGCTTCTCCTCGGTTTTTCCACCTTAATCATTACCATAGATGACATACCTTTACTCATTTTGAAATTAACCTACAGTTAAGTTGGCAAGTACCCCTGCCCAATTAGAATGGTGATAAGATTTCCAGTATCCATGGAAACCAACAGTCATTCCATACTTGTTCACTGATTCCAAGTTTATAGCGCTCACATGGTGTATGTATGCGTGTGTGTGCTCATTTATTGGGTCACTTGAGGTTAGACCTAGAGCTAGGTCAAGTTAGGCAAGTGCTTTACCATCGACCTTCACCCATCCCTGGGCCTCATCTTACATGTATTCTGAAACAAGATCTTTGTAAGTTGCCCAGGCTGGCCTTGAACTCTGTTTCCTCCTACTTCAATCACTGTTGTTGCTGGGATGACAGGCCATGGCCACCACATTCTGCTCGTTCTGTGTTTTTGAATTCCCACAAGGTGCCAGATGACATCAGCAAGCAACACCTAAGGGCTCTTATCTCTGAGAGAGTCCAATCATCAGTAACCTGTTCCCCATTATTGCAATAGTGCCTTTAGACACACATCATTTTGGTCCATTGCATGTATTAGGAACCTTCTGTTAGGCCTGGGCTAGAATTACTCCTTCCTTTTTTCCTCTGATCCAATATGCAGAGAGAAAGACTACATAATTAACTTACAACTTTCTTCATGTCACCTCTTTATCCTTCTGCCCAGACAGCAGCCCACAGCAAAGAAAAGACATGTTGTATTTATTGTTTACAGTATACAGAGGGCTTTGAGACAATGGTCTGGGTCAGACACTGCTGCTGTGGTCTTTAGTGCTCATCAAGGCTCTAGTTGCCAGACAGTTGCACCCAGTTTTAATCTGTTTCTGTGTTGTTTCAGCACACACTGAATAGGAAGTAGTGTGGGAATGCAGTGTATTCAGAAAGCCAGTGTGTATTCTCAGAGACTTAATGACTATTTTTCTTTTTGTTCTGAGGCTATGGAACAAAGTACAGGCAGCTTTAGGATTTAAGGGCCTCAGATTTTCCTGGACTCAGGAGTAAAATACAGGGAGGGTTTTGGCTTAATGAGTCTTTTCTTTCCTTGGCGGCAGATGTTTGCCTGGGATTCACCTGGAAAACTCGCTTTTTCTTATTGGAAATAGCAGCAAGCAGCTGTGGTATTCCTTCCAGGAGAGCTGCTTTCTGTGCCTGCGTTGGGTAGTGCTCAGCTCTTCTGAGAGGATCTGGGCAGAAAGATGATGCTCTTCTCTTGGAATATCTCAGGAACAATGAGCAGCAATTACAGAACCTTAGGCAGGGAGTCTTGCCAATTCACATGCAAAACCCGATCTCCCCTTAGAAGCCTGGTGTCTAAGCTCCCTTCAAAGTATGGTTGCCAAATGCAGGGGCCTCTTGCCCTTGTGCATAGAGTAGAAATCAGGCTCTGAGGCTTAATCCCAATTCTGTTAGTCATGAGATAATCTGACTGGATTGAGCAAGTCGCTTAACTTGATTTGGACCTTAATTGCTTCTTCAGAAAAAAAAAAAATTGAGATGAGACTGGCCATTTTATATTGTTCTTGGTGAGATGGAGTAGGGTACCACTCAGGGCTTGAGATGCACCAAATAGCCTGTAGGTACTCAAGATATGGGGAAAAATAGAGTGTAATATAGCTGGTAAAGTGATGGATAAGTGTTCTAAGGTAACATAGGCCTCATTCCTGGAAACTGTCCACTTTATTTACCATTATTTCTGAGTGGGAATGCCTATGTACCTGTGGCCTGTTGGGGTTACAGGAACCAGCAACCAGGGTCACTTTGGGTCTCCCATCCCTCCTGTCTGCTCAATTCTCCACTCTCCTTCCTCCATCCAGTCTTTCCCGCTGCTGGTGGTGGTTGTGATGTGGCTGCATAGCTCAATTAACGCTCCATGGCAGGAAGAGGCAGAGTAAAAATCGTCTTGCTCTTGTCAGTAGCAAAGTTATTTACTCTCAAAAGCTGACACAATCACACTGAGGGGATTTCATTTATTTCTATTCAGAATGTCGTTGTGCCCTGGTGCAGGAGACCTGGGACATGCTGATGCATTCCAATAGGCTTCAACACAGCGAGGGGCACATGTGGGACTTCCGGAGGAGCCTTGGTGAGGCTGGAGTGCAGGTCCCTGGGTCCCTGATGTGGATATCAGAATAAGTGCCTCCGCTAGGATAGATAAAAGCAGACAGGTCCATTCCCAGTATTCGGAGAAGTAGAAGAGCCCCTGCTGTTTGATTGTTTGTCCCTTTTATTCTGGGAACATAAGGGCAAGGTGTAAGGGACTCCATCTGGGTCAGTCCTGAAGTTTCTAGAAACACAAAGGCACCTCCTACAATCAGCTCTGTGCTGGCTTCCCCATCCTTTGCCTCTGCTTACAAGGGCTGACAGGCTCACTCACCCAGATAATCTACAGAAAGCTATGCATTTGTTTTCCCTTTGCCTCTCTCTCTCTCTCTCTCTCTCTCTCTCTCTCTCTCTCTCTCTCTCTCTCTCTCTCTCTCTCTCTCTCTCTCTCTCTCTCTCTCTCTCTCTCTCTCCCTCCCTCTCTCCCCCCCCTCTTCCCCCACCCCTCCTCAACGCCCTCCTCTCAAGGAGTCTGAGTCGCTGTTGAAGCAGCAAGTGAATGAATGGTCTTTGCTTCTTGGTGCAATTTCAATTCCTTCCACTAGGGGTCTCTGTGTCAAACTCAGGATTTTCCACACTTTTCATTCTTTTTTATTACACACACACACACACACACACGTACATACACACAATAATATATTCCTTTCTTTTCTTTTGGTTCATTTTAGGAAAGGAAGCTCTTTCTGTAAACAGAAAGAGATACTGTGAGTCCACTGAGGGGACCAGAGAATTTCACTGTCCTCAGCATCATGATGACCATGACATAATTAAAATAGTGACATAATCAATACTATTTATGGAGTCCTGGGTGGCAAGCACATGATTCAGCATATTTACACAGATTATCTCTTTTAATCTTGCATGCAGGCCTCCACGGAGTCAGTGTATTTAATTCTTATCCCTTTGTTTGTTTATGATTTTCTTTTCGAGGCAGGGTCTCGCTGTTAAGGTGTCCAACTCCTCCTGCCTCAGATTTCCTAGTGTTGTAGCAGCAGGTCCAGCTCATGCTTCATCTACCTATCTACCTTTCTTTCTTTCTTTCTTTCTTTCTTTCTTTCTTTCTTTCTTTCTTTCTTTCTTTCTTTCTTTCTCTCTCTCTCTCTCTTTCTCTCTCTCTCTCTCTCTCTCTCTCTCTCTCTCTTTCCTCTCTTTCTCTCCTTTGCTCTTAAACACAGAGAAGAACAGACTTAGGTGGGAGAGGTGATGTTTAAAGCCCTGGAGTGTTCCTGTAGACCTCACAGTGAGACACTACTCTGCAGTGAGTGCTGCCTGTCCTGTCTTCCCCTGCTGTGGAAGCCTTCTAGGGGAACTTGATTTAAGAGACTTCTGCCAGGCTGTTTGTCCATACAACAGCTCTACTGACCAGAGTGCCTCATGACTTTGCTTCAGAGCTCTTTAGAAAGGGGAGGGTTCTGAGCATTTTTTTTCTCCTCAAAGCAGATCTTGGTTTCAGAGTTGTTAGTTATAGAGAAGCCCCCACTCCATAGCCCAGACTCACCTCACCCTCACCCTGTGACATAGACTAACCTCAAACACACAGGAGTCCTCCTGCCTCCAGCTGTGTGAGTGCTGGGATTACAGTCATCAGCTAGATGATTTTATTTGATGTCATTAGGTTCACTGGTTAGTATTTTAGAACACAAAGTAAGCCTTGGACTTGCACAGGGTTCAAAGAGAAAGTGTGAGGCTAGCAGGCAGCGCCCACAGACAGTGATAGAGTATGTTTCTGCAAAGCCAATTCCAACCCCTAAAGCCCCGCCTTGAACTAAAGCTCTTCAACTAACAGGGAGTGCAGTACCTGCCTGGCTCCGTCTGTATTAATGATTTATAAGCCACACCGCTGCTTTTGTTCACGAGCAGGGCCTTGTCCTGTTCATAAAGGCATTTCAGGGAGTGGGGTCCTGGCTGGCCATGCTGTTAGCTTGCTGCTGTGAAGGCTGCTTCATAAATCAAAAGAGCCCAGTACTTTACTGCCTCAGAGCTCTGAGATGGTGTGCATGTGTGCGGAGTGTGAGTACATGTGCGCACAAGCCTATGTGAATCACATGCACTTAGGGGCGACTGCCTTGCCTTTCCATAAAGAATGAATGAAGCAGGGGACGTGACTGGTCTTTGGTGTTTCAGGGTAAAGGGGTTGGCTTCCTGGAGGCTTCCTGGCCCTGTTTGTTTCCCATGCGATGCTCAAGCTTTCCGGTGATGCCTGGGAAAATGGGCTGACGCTACTTTATTAGCATAAAGAGATGCAAACTCCATTAGAATCCCCTTCCGTCTGCACCATCAGAACCTGCAAAGGAGGCAGGAAAGGAGCTGACTGAAGGCTAACGCCACTCATTCACCGCCAGCCAGCACAGCTTCCTGTGCTCCTAAACAATGGCATTTGGGGTGTTTTAAAGAATTACTACAATTTCATTTACTCACCAGAAAGCACTTCTGCCTTGCTTTGAGCACAAGTGGGAGTGTTTATTATGTGGGCTTAGAATGCTGGATCTAGGAAACTTCTGTGAAGTGAGCCCTCTAGAGTGTTCTGATTTTAAGCCTAGAAGTTATTTGTTTTGCTTTTAAGTGACAAAAAAGATGTCCTGATCGTGTGGTTTATTTGGAGTTGTTAATTCTTTTGGGGTAAGTTCAGGGAACAGCTCTATGTTTTTTTTTTTTTGTTGTTGTTGTTTTGTTTTGTTTTTGTCTCTTCATTTGTTTCCATTCTGGACAGCATTTTTAATTCTATTACGTGTTTCAGTTTATGTGTGCCTGGGGTTTTCTCCCCCTGTAAAACTAAGAACTGGAAACCAGGGCAGAAGTGAGTGGGAACTTAAGGGAGAAAGAAGAGGAGGAAATTAAAGGGATACTTTACCCGCTCCACTGAGGAGGATGTCTTTTGCATAGATGAAATACTGAATTTCAAAATGCTGTTACTCGAGGAGAAGAAAACAACTATTTAAAGCTTTTAGGAAATAAGCATGTAAGCGGAGAAGGCTCCTCACATGAGACACAAATGTACACACTGCTGCTGAGGCTCCTGTCTGCTTCTCACTCAAAACAAGGGCTCTAATCTCTTTGATAAATATCAAAATTTGGGTGCTAACTGGTTCCCTATCACCATTTATGCCTGCGGGGGGAAAGAAATTCACAGTTGTTTTTTTTTTTTTTTTTTCTTTTGAATCAGTCAGTCAGTCAGCAGTCACAAAATTGAGACAGATTCACTGAGAAAGACTGACTTTTACTACATACACTGTCTTCTTGAAAAGCGGAGGGCAGGACAAATGTAGATTTACATAAGGAAAGAAAAGATTTTGCCATGTTTTCTACGAAGAGAAATACGATACAGCATTTCAGACTGAGAAGGCAGGTGCCCAGAAAGGGACGCCGATGGTCCTATTGTGCACATCTCTGTGTCTGTGTTTGTCCTCTATTCTCTGAACCCGCCAGTGCCTCGTTGTCTTTAATTATGTCTACGAGGCACAAGACGGCAGTCAACATCTGCTCCTTTGTTTACTTGGCTAACATATAGCTTTGATGGCTTATTAAACAATCTATTTTTCAAACCCAAAACAGAGAAAGCAGCCGAACCCATATTATGGCATTCTGTAAAGACCCATTATGCAATTAGCACATGGGATTTGTGCAAAGCTGGTGATTCACCCAAATAAACATCCCTCTGTTCTGATAGCTTTTGATGGCATCGTGGAAAATATCAATTTAAAAAAAAAAACATAAAAATCTGACCACATTTCCCTCTTCATCATAGTGCCTACCAAGATGATGATGTTGTGGATGTAAGAAGCAGATTCTCCACTCTTTAGAGTGCACATTTGCATGCCTGCGTGTGTGTGTGTGTGTGTGTGTGTGTGTAACTATCCCAAATGATCTCTCTTAATTCGAGCCAGCAATTACAACAGTATACATGACAAAAAACGTGTTTCCAAGACAGGCTTCTGAGAGTTTGTAGGGTGCTACTGGAGAGAATAAATGCTGATTTTAACCCTTGGTAGCATGTTCTTAACACATAATCTAGTAATAAAATCTATACAGACAGGTAGTGAAGAACATGTGAGGAGCACAACTAACTCACTTCAGAGACAGCTACATGGCTCAGAGCGTAAAGAGGCTTGCTGCCAAGAGCAGCCACTTGAGTTCAATCTCCAGGATCCACATGGTAGAATGAGGGACTCAGCTCCTACAAATTATCCTTTGACCTTCCCACCCTCCCCCCAACACACAGATGAGAGAGAAAGAATAAGATAAATGTAAATAAAACATAAAAAATGTAAATAAATCACTTCAAACCTCAGCCTTTCCTTTAAGTCAGTAATTTGCTCATTCATTCACTCATTTAACCTTTATTTATCAGCCTTTGATCTGATTAGGCTAGTCATAAAGCACACATTGGGAAGGAAAACATCTTGATTTCTTTTTCCCATGGGGGTTGCAAGTTCATGAATGAGAGACAAAACCTAGGTAGATAAAGAGGCAAGTGATTGTCATGTGATGTGTGTTGCAAGGTGGGCTTAGACAGAACAGTAGTCCACCTGGTGGGACTAGTGATGGAATTCAGAGATGATGCTAATGAGGTGGTGTAGATGCTGTTATGGAAGAGGGAAGAAAAACAAAGGTCAGGGTGGAGGAGGACTTCTTTTCACAGGCAAACCACATATGGAATGGCCATCCTGTGCCTCTGTGTTCTTAAACCCTGTGAAAGACGGAGATGGTTGAGGCAGAAAGGGGCCCAGAATGGATATCCAGCTGTGAAAGTTAGATTTATTTCAAGAACACAAGAAGACATTGTGTACAGAGCTGGTGAGAAGGAGGAGGTAACAAGCTGGAGATGAGGGACACAGGCATCAGGTCTCTATAAGATAGAGGTTGTTCGGGGTGGGAATGGAGAGATGGGAGAAATACGCAGGACTGCAGCAGTGAAAGTCACCAACAGAAATCTTGAAGGTACCAAGATCTGACCTTGGAAGACTGAGGAAGCAGGAGGAGGACCTCACTAGAAGATTATAGGATAAGGAACATAGCATTATCAAAAACATGACATGAAGTCATTTGTACAAGATTCAGCATGGTATCTAACTACTGGAAAAATTCTATAAATGTTTGCACTCTACTCTTATTGGTGGTAGTAAAGCAAGAAGTGATAGTAAGAGAAGTGAAGACCATGGAGGTGGTGGTGGGGAGGAGAAGACAGAGAGAAAGAGAGGGAGAGATGCTGACTATGCAGTAGAGGTGAAGTTCCTGGTGATGGTAGAATAAGAGAATAGCAGGTAGCAATGGAAATGGTCATGGTGATTGAGATGATAATGGTGAGGTCGATTTGAAGACTATGGTGGAATAATAAAATAAAATTGGAGAACATGCTGGTGGTGCAGTGAAGATGCAGTCATCCTGAATCACCATCTTGGTGATGATGGATGATATAGTGAAAGTTGGTGATGGAGACTGTGGTTGAGAGACTTGTGGTAAAGTTGAGGTAGTAGTGATGGTGGCTATGATGTCATAGCAGGTGATATTGAATATGGAAGTAGTAGTGGACACATTGGTAGTAGGTGACATTGAAGTTCATGGTGATTGTGGAATGATACAATGGTAGGTGATGATGGAGACAGAAATTAGGGCTGAAATGTTTATGGTGAGGTCAAGATGGTAGTAATGGTGGCTATGGTAGAGAGGCAGATATTGCTGTAAGCAACAGTGATGAATAGGTGGTCAGTGACACTTAGAATACAAGACAGTAGAAGAGATTCACCTGTAAGCCCCCGAGTGCCATTTCCTCTTCAGCGCATGCCCTCGTTTTCTCACCTGTAAAATAGGAACTATAGTACTCATGCTCAATCATTGTGAGAATGAACTGATTGCAGGAACTGCAGTACTCATGCTCAGTCATCATGAGACAACTGATTACAGGAACAACTCATGTGCAGTCATCATGCGAATGAACTGAGTTCATGTTCATAGAACAAATCAGAATGCTTGCTGCTTTCAACAAGCCTGTGAACAGAGAGTGTTGGCTAAACACAGTGCTGGCGCACAGTACATCATCAGAGACAGAAAAGGCACCGCGTGGCTTCTGTCAGCCTCTTCTCTTTTCATTTGGCTTTTCAGAGAATGCGGGAAGGGGCACCTCCCCCTCCCTCCACTAGACCTACATCTATCTCCCCATGTGTTCTGTGTAGAACAGGTGTGTGGTGCTCCAGCGTTCTGGCGGAGTGCAACATGAAAAAGGCTCCGAGTCATTATAAAAATAACACCATGGCTGCTCCACAAGGCAGGCAGATGAGCACACTGCTAGCCAGCATGATAAAAAGCTTCAGCAAATGTTGGGTCCCAGTGGGAGGAGACAGACATATGGGGCCCACTACACTCAAAGGTGGACATCAGTGCTGAGTTTTAAGTAGTTAAGGCAGGCCATTCCTGAGCCAAGTTTTCTTTTCTTTCGTCCTTTCTTTCTTTTTCCATCCTAATTTTAAATCCCTTAGTTCCTTTTTAGCCCTTTGTTCTATTTTGGTCCTAAAAGACACATTTATCTTTGAGGCCAGCCATGGAATCTCCAGGGAGATAAGATCTGTGGTAATCCGGAAACAAGTGTCTGCCCTGGAATCTATGAATTCCCACCTTCACCTCCAAGCAGTGAGTTGAGAGAGATGAAAACAGACACAGGAGGCATATTCTTGAATGCTGACACATTGAGTTCAGGCTTGTGGTGGCTTGGTATGCAGAACCATTGGTATCGATGCCAGCTGTGTATTTCCCAGAGTCTGTAAAAGGGACATGTAACCCTTTATGCCAGGCATTATTTGAAGAAATATGGGCGGAGGGGTGTCTGTTTTCTGTCAGTGTTTATATGTCTGGGTACAAATAGAGTGGAAACTGTGCCATCTGTTGGACGTAGCTCCAAAGCAGTGACACCTCTCTGGAAGGATATTTTGGAATTCTCATTTACCACCCACAGAGCCTTTCTGGGGACTTAGAGGTATGAGGGTGAAGCTGGCTTATTATGTGAGCCAGATGACTAGGGAACAAGATCTTTACCGGTATCCAGAAGAAGGGAGAGAGTACTGAGGATCAGATAGTTGTGGCTTTGTTGACTAGACATGTCACTTATGTAGCCTTGAGTGGGTTCCAATGCTCTCATATGTAGAGTGGAGCATCTCTGAGTACCAATAAAGTCATGGAATTGTTAGAAAGATTGAATCAAAGCCTTCCAATGGTGATAATTACATTCCATGTATGTTGAATTTTATGGAAATCTTTGAGACAGGAGTGTGGGTGACACAGGTCTGGACTCCCAGGGCTCATCTAGGGGAAGTAGAATAATTCTAAGGTGAACACCAGCTTAGACTCTAAAATAAAGCACCATCATGAAAGAAAAGCTTGCATTTAAAAAAAATGAGCAAGTGCTAGAGCAATGGCTCAGTAGGTAAAGACCTTGGCATATAAACTTGAGGACCAGAGTGAGATCCCTACAACACACATTAAAATGCCAGGCATAGATCTGGAAAGGTAGTGACACACTGATCTTTGGGGTGAGCCACCCTAGCCTGATTAGGAAAATGCAGGACTGCTAATAAGATCTGTCTCCAAAGCAAGACAGGAAGGGTGCCTGAAGAGTGACATTTATGGTTGACATCTGACGTTTACACATTGCACACATATGACATATGTACACATACAACTCTATATACATAAATAATAGGGAGAGATAGATAGATAGGTAGATAGATAGATAGATAGATAGATAGATAGATAGATAGATAGATTAAAAAACCCAACTTCCCTTTTGGTTTTTGTTTTTTTGAGACAGGGTTTCTCTTTGTAGCCCTGGCTGTCCTGGAACTCATTCTGTAGATCTCAAACTCAGAGATCCACCTGCCTCTGCCTCCCAAGTGCTAGGGTTAAAGGTATGTGCCACCACTGCCTGGCCTGACTCACCCGCACTTTTTTGTTTGTTTGTTTTTTCATATTTGGGTATGCAGTATTTTCAGCCATTTTTAGACTGTTCTGAAATATGTTAGTCATGAAGGCAGAAGCCCAATTCTAGTTAAAGTAAACAAACAAACAAGAAAAAATGAGGACTTATCAATTCAGGAAAGATCATTGTATGAGTAGTCACTTAAAGGCCTGATATTCTACTTGGATTATGAATAGACAGGGTCATGCTAAGATCTGGGATCTATGCACAGAGCTTTGACACTTCAAAATGGACTGATAACCAGGGAATGTTAAATACATAGTTATTTAGTGAGTGTTCCACCTAGGAATATGATCACCCTCCATTTGTAAAAGAGTTAATTGAGTTTCAGAGAGGTGAAGAAACTTGCCTAGGGCAACACAGACAGGAACTGTTAGAGAGTCAGAACTTGACATTGGCTCCATTCTCTAAGTTCACAGTCAATACATGTATAATGCATTGCTGTTTGGATAGGAAATTAAGTTCTTTTTAATTAGTAAATTAAGGATCTTAAGGAAAACACACGTGTGCACACACACACACACACACACACACACACATCTTCTTGAGGAGAGATTTTGGAGACTTACCATTGACAGGTTGTGTGACTTTGAGTGAGTTACATAACCTCTCTTTGCTCAGTGTCTCTATCAGTTGTATGGGGTTAGTAACAGGATTTAGCTTATGGAGTTGTTATTAAGATTAAATAAGTTAATAAACGAGAAGGTTAGAAGGTGCCTGGCAAATAATAAATAGTGTCTGTGGCTTATTAGAAGTGATCTAAAAATAGATTGTAAAGTAAGAGCCATAGAGGAAATGAGGTCACTCAGGGTGGCTCTGCTTATGATGTCCCCAGGGTGTTCCAGAAGGACACTGCTAATCTGGGAAGTTGGAATCCCACCTGTCAGAGGCTCTTGTTTGCCACCAGCTGCCTGGCCATGACATTGAGGAGAAATGTCCAGCAGCCGTCAGGTTTCCAGCTAACGTTCAGTGGCGCACCAGCCAGCCAGCCCATAGAGAGTAACTCTGGGCGCCTGGCTTCTATGTCTTGTCCTGAGCCCAGATCGCATGAGTTGTGAGCTCGAGCATATGCCCTGCCTCTTGTGCTTCCCTTATGCTGGCTGTGAGTGTCCTATAATGCCTACTCTCTTCTCTCTGATTTGATGGTACTGCTTTCCAACCTGAAGCTAAAAGGGGCATTCCAGCAGAAAAAATAATACCCTGGCCACTCCCCATGGTACTTTTTGTTTTTACTTTTGCTTGCTGTTGCTGTGATAAAATACCCCAACAAAAGCAAGTAAGGGAGGAAGGGCTTATTTGGCTCACAATCCTATGTTGTAGTTCATTACTTGGGGGCAGTGAATACAGCAGCTACATTTTGAGGCTACACAACCCACAACGGGGAACAGAGACAGAATGAATCCATGCATGCTAGTGCCCAGCACCTGCTTGTTCTCTTTTGTTGAGTCCAGGAACTAAACCTGAGGAACAGAGCCACCCTTTTAGACTGAGTCTTGCTGAATTAATTAATATAATCAAGACACTTTCTCAGACATACCCACAGGCCAACCTGATCTAGACAGTCCCTCACTGAGACTTCCCACTAAGGCAATTCTAAAATGTATCAGATTGACAATTAAAACTAGCTATCACAGCTTTCTTGCTACTTTAAAATCTACCATCATGCCAAACTATGGATGAGTCTTCTGAATAGGAGGTCTGGGTTGTCGGAGGCAAAGGACTAGCAAACACGCCAGCCATCCGGCCGTTCACGTGAGCCTCAGGTAAGAGTGTTTCGTTTTATACACACCTAGCCTTTCGAAGAGCCACAGTCCAAAAGCCTCACATCAAGTCAGAGGCCTGCTCTAGAGTCTACAGCTGAATCTCAGTCACACAGTGAATGACATGGAAAATTTCCTGAGTGATGTGCAATTTTCTGGGGCAAAAGTAGCAGGATCCAACTGGTCCATGTATCACAAATATGAACTGAAAATCACTGCTGCAGCCCCAGGGAAGAAGTTACTATGGGAAAAATAATCAAGTACTATCTAGTCTTGAGGACGAACACTGGACTACAACATTCCCTAGGGAGATCTGAAGCAGGGCTATCCAAGCTCTTGGCTCCTCTGAGCCATACTAAAGAGCAAAGAACTGATTTGTACTAATTTGAAAGTTTCAAGTACTTTACATATTGAGCTCATATGACATGTGGCAAGTGTTGTCATTGACAGCATTCATGCTTGAGGACCATGTGAGTGAGTTACCAAAAAACGATAATTGCAGAAAACCAAGTCTCACATTTTAAGTGGGTTCACAGTGTTTTGAGGGGCTTCATTCATAGCTATCCTTGGCTACATGTGCCCACAGGCTGTAGGTTGGGCAAGCGTGGGAGAATGCCTTCCTTGGGTGTCATTCTTGTGATTCTTTCTCCATCCTCTTTTCCCAGAATAATGCTTTCCTGTTGTTCTATAGGATTAGCTTCTCTCTCAGGTCCAGTAGAATCCTCCTATTAGCAGCTTATTTCTAGCTTCAGAAGAGTTAGCAAAATGGTAGAAGTCAAGTTGTTGGCAAACCTGGCAGCCCTGTGCCCACCTTTGCTTTGGCATTCTGCTGACATGTTCAATGCGAGCTGAGACTGAGGCTCAGTGAGGAGCTGGGGTTGAGAATGCAGAGGCTATTCAGGTTCAGCATAGCTTAGACCTATGGTTCTTGCTATATGTTAATGGGCACCATATGTAAAAAATTACTTTCACGGTTGGAAATAAGGTGTTGTCTATGTATTTGAGTTCAGGGTCCAGCTCTGACATATGCCATATGTTCTGTCACATCGCCTCCAATTGTCATGGTTTTCTTGTCAGGAATGCAGTCAATATGGCAGAATCTACTTCAATGTATTGAGGAAGATGAACTGAGAAAATGATAGGCAGGAATGTGGGTAGGGTCTGGCAAAAAGTATTGCATGCATGTTAGTGACTGAGTTAGGGGTTAAGGGGAATGAAAAGTTGAAGGATGAGACAATGGACTGGGAGGAAAAAGTTAGCACCAGGTATGTCATTAACTCTTAACTGAGAGATGCTCAGGAAGTGATGAGAACTGGATCAATGAGTTGATAAGTGAGTAGGTGAATAGATGGGTGGGTATATGAATGGGTGGATGGATGTGTGTGTGGCTGGATGGGGAGATGGGTGGCTGAGTAAGTAGATGAATAGTTGAGTGGGTGGGAGATGAGATGATAGGTAGGTGAATGAGTAGGTGATTAGATATAGAGAGAGAGTGTGTGATGATTAGATAAGTGTGTGAATAGCTATGTAGAAGGATTGGTAAATGAATGGGTAGACGAATAGATAGACAGACAGGCTGACTGCTGAACTGAGGGATGGATGACGTGTTGGTTTCTAGATGTGTTTGAAAAGTCTGTAGTAAACAAGTTCAAACAGTTTTTCTGTCTTATAAGACTTTTCAAATATGTTTGAATATTAGTAGTCATCTAGAATCCGAGAAAAAGAGAGAAAGAAGGAAAGCAACAGAGAGAGGGAGAGAGAGAGAGAAAGAGAGAAAGAAAGAGAGGAGAAATGAATGCTAAATCTCCAAACTTATTTGCTTGACCATAGATCATTTTGACAGAGAGCATCCAATGGGTCTCTGCAATGCAGAATGTTATTTTGAAGATTCCAGACCAGCTCCAAGTTTCAGAGGAGAAAATGGTACATGTCAAGCCCAGGTGGTTCAGCCCATACGTCAGCTGTATGAGGATGGGACAAAAAAGCTTCGCTCCCACAACTGGAGAATAGAGCTACTTGAAGCATTCTCTGTGCCCAGCTTCTATAGGCACCTGCAGTACAGAAAGCAGGGGATGAGGGAAGGGTACTAGGGAACATGCAGAGAGCTGCTGATTATTCAGTCCGTATTTGGAGAGTCCTCAGGGAGTATTTGTTTGCCTCAAGCAAGGTCAACTAATTCTTCAACCCAGTTGCCATTCATCCCAGACAGGTCAGAGGTCAGTTCCTGAAGCATTGTTGAACTCAGCAGAGATGGTGCACAGGGCTGATATTCTTAGATTTGCTCATTCAGCCAGTCAGTCTGGCTTTCAGAGGAGAATCAGGTCAAGAAGCGCTTAATGAACCAAAAGAAGCTCAGTGTTATCTGCACGGCTGGGGGCTCAAGCCTCTAACAATCATCAGCACAGTCCTTATGGACAAACCTACTGGAATATTCTTTGTACATCTTCCTAACCATTTTGGGAGATGGGACAATGCTACTGGAGGAGAGTGACACATTGTCCCAGATTCTTTGGTCTGTTCCTGTTTTGAAGGCACCATTTATTTCAAAGACTATCATGTGAACTTGACATAGCCATAGTTTGGTTTTAAAAGTCTTTGCCATGCAAGTAAGCCATATCCATATCCTTTGTTAACATGTGTATTTAAAATTTTCATTTGGGAAGTAGAAGTAAGTAGCATGTGGATTGAGAAGGCATGGATTTGTGCTTGTAAGTACATTTTATTTAACCAGTTAGCAGTGGGAAATTAAGCAGTTAGTAGAAGAATTTTAGGATCACTCACTTAGTGGGCCAAACTAGTTGCTGCTCATTCTACTATTATTAACATAACAACTACCAGGTAGGTACTGCTGCTAGGGGCTAGTTCTCTAGCTAAACACTTTAGAATATGGTTCATGCTTAAACCATAGACTAAGCCTGGGAGGTGACTCAGTCACTGAAATGCTTCATAAGCATGGAGATCTGAATTTGAGTCCATAGAACACACTTAAGAAACTCTGTATTGTGGTGGATATTGTGGATATTGTACTTTTAGGGATAGTGAGAAAGGAGGCAGAGACAGGAGGATTTGTGGAACTCACATGCTAGCTAACCTGAATGATAGACCCTGACATAAACAAAAGGTGAAAGGTACCCAAAGACCAGCACTCAGTGTTTTCCTCTGATGTTCACACACCTGCCATGCACGTGTGTACCAACACACACACACACACACACACACTAAATAAATCCTCTACCACTCCATAAGTTAGAATTACTAACTATATTCTCATGTGATAAATACTCAATCTGAGGAGCAGAGAGTTTGAATGATGTGTCTATAGCATGTCCTATGAGGTGATCAAGCATGATGAGGAGTGCTAGGTAGTGAGAGAACAAATAACCAAGGCACCAAGAATAGTTACTGTACTATGGGTAGAGAGGTAACTCAAGGGTTAAAAGTGTATATTGCTCTTACAGAGGACCTGGATTCACTTTCCAGGACCCACATCAGTCAACTCACAGTCTGCTGTATCTCCAGTTCTCAGGGATCCATTTCTCTCTGGCCTCGGTGCATACCTGCATGCATATGGTGAAGATAATCTCATGTAGGGACACAAACACATAAATAAGAAAATAGCTAACACTCATAATTAACTTGGCATTGCTGCTAGCCCTTTCCTTGGGTAAACTCACTTATGTATTTAAATTGAAAAGTATCCACAGCAGGGGTTGTTTTTTGGATATCACTCCTCCTTCTGGGTTGGTCCTCCACTGAAGATGCCATTGCAGTGGGGACAGTTTCAAACAAAGGAAGGACTGTTGGTGGCCTAATGTTTGCTGGTCATGGTCTGTGGAGGCTTTTCTGATGAAGAGCTTCCCTCCTCAGTACCCTATTTGATGTGACTATTTGTTATGACACAGGTGTTGTGCTACCATCTCTCCTGGAGCCCATTTCTTCCTTTTCTGGGAATTGACTTGTCAATCTTTAAGCCATTGGCGGTCAAGAATGTACACATCATGTAACAGGTCAGGGAGTCTGCTGCTGAGGTCTGTGCTGTGCGCAGCTTTTCTGGAAGCCTTCCTACCTTCACTGGATGGAACTGAAACAGTTTGTGGTGTTGAGTCACATCAGTCTCTGTTGGTTCCAGCTGTTCTCTGAATCTGGTCCTTCTTGATGAGCAGGCAGGAAGAGATAACTGCTCCTTGATAATCGACAGGGCACATAGCCATGGGGGAGAAAGCAGGAAAACCAGACCATGGAAGAGGAGGCAGGGAAGACAACATAAAGCTGCCCTGAAGGAACACTCCAGCCATGTGCTTTCTGCCCTAGGACAAATCAACTGAGATGTTTTGTGATCTCAGCCGAATAGACTATAAAGCTGGGAAACAGGAACACTGTCCAGAAGCTCCAAAAATCATGTCCAAACTTTTGACAGTGTGACATGATGTTGAGATCTTCAGTGCTTGTGCTGGAGAACTGTGCCATCAAGTTGAAAAAGAAATCACTGGGTTAGGAATGTGCATTAGTAGATAAAGCGAATACTTAGCATACAAAAAGCCCCAATACCACATAAACTGTGTGTGACCATATGTGCCTATAATCCTAGCACTTGGAAGGGAGAGGAAGAAAGATAAGGTGTTCAAACTCATCATTTTGAGGCCAGCCTCTGTTACATGAGACCCTGTCTCAACAGAGAGAACAAAATCTTAGTGTTTTAAGAATGCTTATGGTTTTGTACTGAGCCACATTCATAGCTGTCCTGAGGCACAGGTTGGACACACCTGCTTGCACCCAGCTGCTTGCTGAGTGGTCTGTGCAATAGGACACAAGAAGAGAAAGTAGCTGAATGAATTCACTGATGGAGGCCTTGATGTCAGGCATCGATGGGTCACTCACGTGGATCTGCCATGTTGACCAGAGATGAAAAGGTACAGTGCAGAGACACGTTACAGATATTCCAAAGAAGTTAGTGCTTTTGAAAAGCACTTCATGGGCCAAGGACACCCACACCCCATGTCATTCCACTGCCTCAGCACATCTGTGGGGAGGTACAGGCACCCTGTGTCACTTCTGTGGAGATGAGGGTTCCAGACAGAGCACTTCTTCCTGTAACAGATGATGAAAAGGCGATAGATCCAGCATCCGATGCCAGCCTCCCAACTCTAAAACTCTTGCTTTCTCTGATGAGCCATGATGTCCCTGAGTCCCTTGAGTCCCTTGAGATGATTTTGCAGCTACAGATAGCTCTCAGTTTCCTGGGAGACAGCCTCTGTATTTTTTTTTACCTGTGCTAAAGAAGTTATTCTGCAAAGCATTATAAAAAATTGTATTTATCTAGTCACTACTTTATCTTTGTTTTTTCTTTCCCTTCTTCCCTCCCTCTCCCCCTCACATTTCTTTCTTTCTTTCTCTTTCTTTTTCTTTCATGAGATGAAATTTCCTATAGCCCCTACAAGTTTAAGACGTTCTTAAACTTGAAAACTTCCTGCCTCTGCCTCTTGAATGTTAGAATTACAGGTATATGCCACCTTACCTGCTTTTGGTGTTGCTAGGGATCAAACTCAGGACTTTGTACATAGCAGGCCAAATATTTAACCACTGAGACATGGCCTCATCCCTATTTAATGACCATTTTGATTCAACCACACACACACACCTTTAATTCTGTCTTCTTGGTGGGGTAATCACCCATGAACTCAAAATCTAAAGTGGCAACTATTCTTCCAACAATTTAGAACAAATTGTAACAATAAAATAATTCTAATAGATGAAGGTCAGTGATTTCTGCATATAGTAATAGAGATGGCTTTGTAGAAAATGTGACCTTATACTTAGGCCAACAAAGTTGACAATGAAGGAAGGAAAGAAGGAAGAGATAAAAGGAGGATATTTTTTTTTTACAAGTCAGCAAGTTTGAAAGGAAACTTGAAACATGGGTGTGTTCTACAAAGGCAGTTAACTGGTGCATTAAAAAAGGAAAGGTAAAGAAAGGAAAAAGAAAAGGAAAGGAAAGAGAAAAGAAAAGGGAGAGCAAAGAAAAGGAAGAAAAAAGGAAAGGAAAAGAAAATTGCTTTATTTGCCAGGCATTGAAAATTGAACATTGCCCTGTACAAAAAGAATATCACTACCAAATTTGAAGATTGTAAGAGGTCTTTCGTTGCCCATATTTGTCTGAGGACGGATTGTGTAATTCAGCTGTCTGTGGGAGTCATGTGGTGAGACACACATGCTCAGTCTCTAAAAGGTAAGAAAATCAGTTACAAGCAGTTAGTTGAACTTGTTGAACAAAACACCATTTTGTAGGGTTTGTTTGGGTGGTTAACCTATAGTGCTTGAAACTCAGCTTCTTTGGGGGAAACTGGCAAGAAGTGTTGAGAGGGAAGACATTGCTCCTTCCAAGGTCTGAGTCATGGCTGGGACAATGAAATGGAGCAATCGTGCCTAAATCTCTTAGACTCCCAAGAAGCACCGTACATCTATGTTTACACAGACATTCTCCAATTTCAAATATTAGTTCCTTTCACAATGTTCAGATGTCATCATCCTTTCTTCTCTGGACTGGATTGAGTCTCTTGGGGATAGCTACTGGTCACTGCAATCCTTAAGACATGAGTGATCTGTTCTTCAGCTGACACTTGGCATTCTGTGCTTTCTTTCTCATGCATGGATAGCTGACTCAGAAAGGGCTATGGTAAGCAGAGTAATGTTCGTGTGAATCCTTAGGATCTGGGGAAGAAGGCACAGGATTTAACAACTAAAGAAGTGATCTAACCTGGAGTGTCGGTTGAAGTTTCTAGGAGAAAGGATGAGGTTCAAGTATCACTTAATAGGCAAGAGAAAATAAAATCTTTGGTAGACTAGAGAAAATAAAATCTTTGGTAGACGTGCCTGACATAAAACTATCAGTAGTTTATCTCAAGATAGCCATAAGAAAAAGAAAAAGAATAATTCTAGATTTAGAAAATAGAAAGAGAAGCCTTTGGATATTTAGGTATGTAGACCTGATTTCTCTAGTAAAATATGTCCCCAGGAGTCAGCAAACACGGGATAAATACTTATTTTTTTTTAATCTCTTACCTCCATTCATCTAAGAATGCTTCTTATAATTTAAAACTTTTTTCCTTCCCTTCCCTTCCCTTCCCTTCCCTTCCCTTCCCTTCCCTTCCCTTCCCTTCCCTTCCCTTCCCTTCCCTTCCCTTCCCTTCCCTTCCCTTCCCTTCCCTTCCCTTCCCTTCCCTTCTTTCCTTTCCTTCTTTCCTTTCCTTTTCTTTCCTTCTTTCCTTTCCTTTCCTTTGTCTATGACAAAGTTTCTCTGTGTAGCCCTGGCTGTCCCAGAACCTGCTTTGTAGACCAAGTTGGCCTTGAACTCAAAGATCTACATGCTCTGCCTCCCAAGTGCTGCGATTATAGGTGTGCATCAACAATGCCTGATCTACCTACCTTGCCTTCATCCCTTTCTTTCTTTCTTTCTTTCTTTCTTTCTTTCTTTCTTTCTTTCTTTCTTTCTTTTCTTTCTTTCTGAGACAGGTGTTCTTTCTGTGCATCTCTCCTTCCCTTTCCCCCTCTCTAGCGCTCTCCCTGGCATTGAAATTATAATCTTCCTGTATCAGCATTCAGAGTTCTGCAATTACAGGTGGGAATCACCAGGCCAGGCCCATCTTATACTTTTAAGTGGTTGAAAACATTTAAGGGAGAAAAATATCCCATGCCCTGTGAAAACCCAAGGATATATAAACGTCAATGCCTCTTAATAAAGTTGTTTTGAAACCAGACCACAATCATTCATTTGCACTTGTCAATGGGTGCTTTTGTGTGCTACAATATTGAATGATTGGATTCACAGAATAAGGTTTTCACCAGAAACATTTGTTACCTATATATTTATAGCTACTTAATATCTAGGGAGGCTCAAGACAGTCGACTCTATGTGGCTTTCATTTTGAATACAGGGCATTTGGAGCAGTTAGCTGTGCTCTCAGTCACTACTGGCAGCATCTCTTCTTCTGTCTCTTATTGCTTCATTGCCTGTTTTTTATTATAAGTTTGTAAAATTTATCATGAGCTTACTATCACATGTTGGGTGCATAACCACTTACCACAAGGTGTCTATACCAGCCTCTGGGGAATGTGGAGCTACACAAAATGCAGCATATTTTCTAGTAAGTGAACCAAGAGGAAAAAAAATCATAGCTTATTAATATAAGGTTTACTCTGCTTAGGAAAATAAAACAGTTTAAAAAAAGATGTTTCATTTAATTCACTTAATGGTGGTCATTCATCCACATTTTTTTGTTATTGGTGTGTTGGGCTTAGAACACTGCAGGGACTGCAGTCATACCAGACAGTGATGTATAAATGGATAGTCACAATCAGAGACAATCAGGGTCATTGTGGTCATGACTGGCAGTGCTCAGGATAGGCCAAAAAAGCCACATGTGCAGCCCGCAAAGGGTGGCAGGGGGATAGTCTTAAGCCTCTCATTTGATGATAGTGTTCCTGGTAGAGAAAGTAAAAAAAGAATTCCCCACCAACAATCTAGCCTTTTGTTTTAGAGAGGTGAAAGAAGATACTAAATAGAGACCACAAACATTTTATAGCACACTCTTCTTAAAAAGCAGAAAGAAAATATCACATGCATAATCTATAGGTATATGTCACTCAGCCCCATATATGACACATTCCCAGTTCAACAGGTTCTTTAATAACATTGTGTGTATACATATGAATAATTCATATGGTGATCTACTATATTTGTTTATTAATTTGTTCTTATTTTATGTGTGTAGGGTTGGCCTGCATGTGTGTGTACCATTTTGTGTTTGGTGTTCATAAAAGCCAGAAGAACTGGAATTACAGATCATTGTGAGCCACTCTGAAGGTTCAGGGGACATAGTCTGGGTTCTCTATAAGAACAAGTACTCTGAGCTGCTGAGCTGCTGAGCCATCTCTCCAGCCCCATCTTTGCTGAACTGTTACATTTATATAATTCCCGTTTCCAATACACCCACACCATACCAGTTAGGGCCCTTAGACTCTTATGTTCCTGTGAAATCAAGATGTAAATATGTCAGTTTAAGCCCTAAATGACTAAGTTGTCTGTCCTGTCTCCAACTGCCAAAGCCTTTGCACTGTATAATACCAGAGAGGCAAAATTCAATATGCCTGGGACCTTTCCTTTGGCACTGGTGGGCGGGAGGCTTTACTCCATTATTGTCAAAGGAAAACCAACTAGAAAACACACCCATCCCCCATCTGTCCTTGCTGGTAACTTCTCAGAAATGTGGTTTTGAAAGTCATGGTCAGAAGCTAAAGTTAGAAATGGTATCGGGGTAGTAAAAGATGGGTCAGTGTCTAGCTGTTCCAGGGGCTTTTGGGCTTGCACAACATGGCTACTACAATGCATGGGAATCAATTACAGAGAAACCTTGTCAAGATGGCCAAAAATCCAGCCTTAAATAATTGGATTCTCTGCCAATCTCTGTCTGCTGTCGTTATCTAGAAATGTAATTATGTAGCTAAATCAAGCAACTAAAATTAGTGTAGTGTAAAAACACCTTGGCTATCTAAAAGTGGAGGAATTGACATTGGGCTTAGAGAAAGCCAATAGTTGAATATGTGTGGTGGTGTCTGGAGCTCTTGTGCTCATCATTTTGACAAAATCTATACTGTGCATCCTGTTTAGAGAGAGAAGTGGTTTGTGGCAAGGGGGTGTCTGATTCGAAGGTGACTTTGTGTGTGTGTGTGTGTGTGTGTGTGTGTGTGTGTGTGTGTGTGGTGTGTGTGTGTTTAGAAGTCAATGTCTGGTAATTTCTTATATCCCCTCCTTTCTTGTTTTTAGAGAAGTGTTTCTCACTGCACAGAGATCTCACAGATTTATCAATGTTAGTTGGCTATGAGACGCTTCTCCTGTCTGTGCCTCCTGAGAGCCAGCATTATGGGCTCGGGTGTCTCAACTTAGGTCTTCATGTTTAGTCAGCAAACACTTTACCCATTGAGCTATTTGCCAAATGCTATGATGGAGATCCTCAATTATCTTTAGACCTTTTTTCACAAGAGCTTCATATTACTAGTTACAAAGTTGTGGAGTACTAAATATGCCCACATTACTTTCCTTGTATGAAAATTGATAAAATTATAGTTTGTCATCTGAGCCTTCAGGTCTGAAGTCAAAGACAGGTGAACACCAACCATAAAGGAAAAAGCAGAAACCATGACAACTAGCTATCTCTATTGCATGCTTCAAGAAGATGACAAGATTTCATGTCACTGCTACATGCCCAAATGGAACTGGAGTCTAGGAGACAAATGAAGTTGTTCAAGACTGCACAGCTAGGAAAAGAACACCCCAGTCATCACGATTCCACTTCACAGAATCCCATAGGAATGGATCTACCTGTGACACAATCTCCAGTCCTCACCTTGAGCATTCTCCACATCTTTCATCTCTGAGAGCAGGGGGCCATCTTTGTTGAATAGATTGCCAATTTGTGTATCGCAGGTGGAAGACACACATACAAGCTGTGTGAAATCCCCAGATGAAACAGAGCACCAGCAAGTCTGTACCTACTCTGTATCCCCAGGATATCTGTGACTGATTCCTAGCATATTTATAGACCACATATAATAGTACAATGTCAGCAAGCCATTTTGAATAGTAATTGTGTCTGAGTTGTTTTCAACTCAGCACTGCCTCCTACTGGCTTCAAAGTGGCTATCTAGCATAAGCCTGGATTCTCTTTAGTTAACAATTTGTTTCCTGGGTCTGGGATTACCCCTACTTCAGAGGTGTGCAAGGAAGCACTGCCATAACCCACAAATCAACTTACTCAGACTTGTTACTTATGGATAGCCTCTTCAAACTGAAATCTGGCAAGGATGGGAAGTAAAGTGAGTGGAATGCTTTCCTCAGATCACCATCACCATTTTGAGACCATCTCATGCATATCAGCCTGGCCTTGAACTTGCTATACAGCTGATCTCCTGGTTTTCCTATATCCACCTTCTAAGTTGTTTGCTACAACACCCTGATTCTTCTCAGATCATTTTTTATCAGCTGTCTACATGAGCCTGCTGGATTGGAGTGGATTTTTGTTTTGTACATAACTGTGTGTGGGGAAGGTATAGGTGTGCAAATGAATTTGCAGTGGTCAAAGTGTGGCCTCTGGACATCTTTCTTCACTGTTTTATACTTCTCTCTTGAGAGCGGACCTCTCACTGAACCACTGAACCAGGGTCTTTCTGTTTAGCTCTGCTGGCTAACGAGTTGAGATCCAGGATCCCACCGTCTGCACGTTCCCAGTGCTGGAAACACAGATGTGTGCCACATTGCTTGGCTTCTCACATGGACACAGGCAATCCAAATTCAGGTCCTCCTAGCACATAAGTTTACATGACGGTCAGTTGCAATTTAGAACTTAAACCCAGGGGCTCAGGTGACAGTTTATGTGGATAAAGATTTAAATTCTCTAAGTTGCAATTGATTGTCATGTAAGCTTATATATCCCCATTCCTTATTCTCTCTAAAAATCTCATGTAGACCCAGCCCCTTGCAATCTGGCCCAGTTCCTCCGGATAAATGCTGTCTCTTTTCGCCGGACTCCCTGTCACTCCATCTCCCTCTCTCTGAGAACTAAATTAATGAAGAGTATTTGGTTAGTCATGTTGGGCAAGCTGTTCCCAAAATAGCTCCTTCCATTTCGGTAGCTCCGACCCTGCAGCTGCCGCGTCCCTTCCTTGTCTGGGAAGAAAACTTTCACATTAAGAGTTGCTGATGCGGATTTTCTTTCCTTTCCCCTCTCCGCCGCCTGTGGATGAGCACTTGGCTCCTGACAGAAGTGATTTGGCTCTCGGCTTTGTAGTTGAGAAGAAGTTGGGTCTATAGATTTTCCCCCTCTAACTCTCTATTGATGTGTTCAGCCTTGGAGGGAATAAAGCCTCCATTTAAAGCATGTTGGCGTCGCAAGGAGTCCTTCTGCCTTCTTATGGCGTGCCCATGATCGTGCCTGCTGCCCCCTACTTCCCGGGACTGATGCAGGTAATTCACGGCTTTTGCCAGCAAGCAACTTAACTCTAGAATGCTCTGGTAATAATTGGAATTTTTATGGTTGAGAAAGCAAACACTTTTAATACAGGAAGAGAAAAAAAAAAGCCCTCATGTAGTCAGAGGGAAGACAGTAGGAAATCAAAAAGATGGATCACCTTAATCTGGCTATTGACATCTCTCATGGATGAATAAATGGTGTAGTTGAGCTGTATTTGCTTGTATTGATCTGGGTGCTGTTTAACATTCATGCCTCTGCTTCGGGAGGTTGACCAGGGGGCAAAAGATTTGCTCTCTTCCCCAGCTTTCTAAGGGACTCAGTCTCCCAGAGCAGATCATGAGGTGCAGTAACTTATCATGATATGGCTTGCCTAAAGACTTTAACCCAGGAATTAGAAGGGCAGGAAATACAGAGTACTACTGAGGACACACCACACAGGTTGTCTGTTTGCAGAGAAGCTCTCCCTTCTGAATCAGAGGTGATCCAGGAACAAGAGGGGGTACTGAGAATGGTTTCCTCAGGAAGTTCAGAGCTTATTCTGGAAAGGCTATGCCAAATTGTTTGTATTCTCAGCAGCAAGAGAGAAGCTGGGAATGTCTGTCGTTATGACTGCTAAGGCTGTTATTCTGTGTGCAGAGAGGGTCATATGCTAGCAAGAAATTAGGGCCTATTTCTCTGCCTTATTGTACCTCTGTGCTGTCACACTAAACCATTGTGTCTGTGTGTATGCTTGCAGTTCTCTGGAAAGCCGACATCAACTCCTGATAGAAGTGGGTCACTGTAGAAAGCAAGTGGCTATTTGTTGCTGTTGTTTTAGAATGACTGACCCTTGGTAATAAATTCTAAATCTCCTTTCTGTGGGAAATAAAAGTTAAATATATGCAGTTCAATACTTTAGCTTTTCTCTTGTCCCACCCCCAGCTCTCCATGTTTGAGAGTTCTACAGCACTATGATTCCTTAATTATGGTTTCTGGGGAGGATCCTGAACAAATATTCTTTTTTTTTTCTTTCTGTGGTTGTGACTGTTACCTTTTATTAACTGTCAGACCCAGGGTGGTGGAATTTGTTCAGCAGTCAATCCAGAAAGCACCAGAACTGCCAATTAGCCTGGATGTATGAGATCGCTATGTTCTATGTTGTAGGTAAATAGGCCAGGTTGAGAATGGTCCTAACGACAAGAAAAGGACTTTTCTTTGTGGCTGGATGGTGACATGAAACTTAGAACTTGATAGGAAAGCAGAATAACAATCTTTTTGCTTCTGTTGGAAATTTGGGGTGAAGGTCAAAGGCTGGAGTTTTGTCGGCCCCTGTGCTGCCCTATCCAATAAATAATTACAAGCAAATCGCTTATTTCACTTCGTGCTGATTGATGCTGAAATTGCTTTTGAAAGTTCTCATAAGTTCCTGTTATAGATTAAGTGCTGGTTCAGGAGAATAACGGCACCCACAGAAATGGGTGAATGTAATCAGGTTTAATGGACTCGAGAGCTTGTTGGGAATTAAATAACTATCGATTTGCTGGGATGTTTCTGTCATTACAAAATGCCACTCTGAACGTATTACCCCAATGATAGATGAGAAGACGCCAGAGCCAACTGAGAAGTTGGGGAGGACCTATTTCTTCCTCTTTGGCAGAGTGTTCAAAAAACATAACTGGTTAGCTTGGAATGGAACAAGTTATTTTACTTGCAAATGTTAACCTGATCTATTCTCATCTGTTTCCCAAAATGAAACTTGGAACTAGTGACCTGGAAGCCCTTCTGAGGGGTTCAGTGAGAAGCCCCTGATGAGGCTGCCTCCTTTAAGGCTCCTGCACAGAGAATACACAAAAAGGCTGTGCACAGAAAGGAGCTAGCCATGTTGCTGGTTTGTGGAGGCAGCACCATGTGGCTCAAAGAAGCTGAAACCCCTTCTGTTGCAGATGTGTCTATGAAGGGAGGATGAGTTGAGGTAGATGGAGGTAGAATGTTCTAGCACCCATTCGCCTTTCAGCTTATGCTTATCATGCCATTGGCACTCTGCCTTGGGCATTTTCATCCCAGGTCAAGAATAAGGGCTCTTCTGCAGGGAATTGAGATTTCTTCAGCAACTTTGTGATGCCAGCAAGACAGCAAAATGATGAGGCATGTATATCCATTCTTGCTCGGATTCACTGTGCCTGGTGATTGGGAACAGCATCAATGGTTATGTTGAAGGGCCACTGGTGAGCTGTTTGGGATACCTTTCACAGTTTCACAGTCTTTCCAAACTCAACAGCCAAAAGTTCTGTGGCCAAAGATATTCCATTTTGTATTGTTTTCTGTGATACTTTTGAAATTCAGACAAGCTTGGCCCAAGTTTTATTCAGTTAAAGAAAAAATAATTTACATTTTCAGGTTTTAAAAGTGTACCTTGAGGGTGGGGGGCTGGAAAGATGACTCGGTGATTAAGAAAACTAGCTGCTTTTCCAGAGAACCCACGTTAAATTCCTGGCACCTACCTGGCAGCTCACAACTGTCTATAACCCTAGTTCCAAGGGATCAGACACCCTCACAGAGACACATACAGATAAAAAGCTGATGAACATAAAATAAACAAATCATAAAAAAAAAAAAACCTATATCTGACTCATGCTCCAGATAGTCCATACTGATGTGTCCTTACCCTTCTGGTGAGGCTCTCTTAGATGCTCTTCTTTAAAGCCAGTCCCATATTTAAAATGGGACTTCCATTCCTACTTCCTGTTCCTTAGGAAAGCCAGTGTCTACCATATCGTATTCCCTGAACCCATTTTTTTTTTATGTCTAAAATTACTGAGTACACTGACCAATAAGCAATTTTTTTTAATTTTTATTTGTTTTAATTAGTTACAGTTTAACTTTGTATCTCAGCTGTAGACCGCTTCCTCATTCCCTCCCAGTCCCACCCTCCTTCCCTCATCTCCTCCCTGCCCCTTTCCAAGTCTACTGATAGGGGAGGTCCTCCTCCCCTTCCATCTGACCCTAGCTTATCAGGTATCTTCAGGACTGGATACAATGTCCTCATCTGTGGCCTAGCAAAGCTGCTCCTCCCTCTAAGGGGTGGGATGGGGAAGTCAAAGAGCCAGCCATTGCGTTCATGTCAGAAATAGTCCCTGTTCCCCTTACTAGGAAACACACTTGGTTACTAAGCTACCATGGGCTACATCCACGCAGGAGTTCTAGGTTATATCCATAAATGGTCCTTGGATGGAGATCATATTCCCTGCACCCATTTTTTTTATGTCTAAACTTATTGAGTACACTGACAAATAAGTAAATTTTTTGTTTTGTTTTCTGTTTGTTTGTCTTCCTGTAGCTGAATAGATGATCATAAAATGCATAGTTAGAAGTCAAAAGGATGCAGACAAAAAATGATAATACTGAGCTCACTGCATAGACTATGACCTTTTCACTTTCAGTATAGAACCCAGTCTTGATGTCTTTGGATGAAGAGCCAAATCATCTTCCTTGGAACCTTTCCTTAGTCCTCCATTCCCAGTACCATCTTGATTCACCACTGGGTTGACTGACCTGCTGTCATAAGAAGTCAAGTCCATTGCCAAAGCCATTCTTGAGTCTAGACCCTACCAACAGTATTTCCTTAAGCCATGGGCCATGCTTATACAAGGAGAAATGATCAAGTCAGAACAGTGGTTTCATAACTGTTTGCTTATGTTCGTGTGTGTTTGCTTAGCATTGAGTTTAATGCCTCTTGGCTTTGCCGAGCAAGCATAGATCTGCAATTCTGGTGTACATATCTGCCTGCACATGTGACTAAATCCCCTTTCCTCCTACACAGAGTGACTCTTTTGAGGTACCTGCAGGCCTAAAAAAAGGTGGCGTCTGAAATATCATTATTTACAGGAAAATGGGTAGAACTGGAGATTATCAGACTAAACAAGATACAGCAGAATAAGAAAAATAGATATGCTCTCTTTTCTCTGTGCATCCAATAGCATAAAATGATATATACATATGAATGAATGAATGAATAAAAAAATAAAAAAGAAGAACATGTGGAGGTATGGTGGGGGAGAAAACTTACCTTAGCTGAAAGGGAGCATAAAGCCAGAGGCAGAAACATCAGGAGGAGTCCAGAGTAGACATGACCCTGAGCCATGTGGGGAGAGGTGGGAAAGGAAGAGAGATGAGAAAGAGGGGAACCAGGTGCAGTGGCCAAGAAGGCAAAGGGTACCAAGGGCAGGTAACCAAAATGACTAGATTATATGGGAAAGAGCCTCTGGAGGAGGGGAAGCCCCTGGGCTAGAGAGTTTGGGGTAGAGGGTGGGTTATGCCAGCCATGCCTCGTAATAGGGAGAGACTGAAAGATGCTGGGAGAGCCTGGTAGACAGGTTTATTTTGATATGTTAAATAGGCACTTCAGCTATTTGTCCCAGGGATGGAGATTTAACACATCCATGTGCACACATGCACATGGCATGGGAATAGTAATGAAAGTAGTGAAAACTTCCTTTCACTAAGAGGAGTGGAAGGAAGGAGAGAGAAGTGGATAGATATCACACGTACTTGAATGAGAGTGTTTGAAACCCGTAAGTTTATATGATGATTATATGCTGACACAGAATATTGGATATTTGTTAGTGCAGAAAAACACCAACACAGTCTTTAAAGAATATATAGTACCATGCGAACTAAGGTTTTTCTTCTTGTTAATAAAAGAATTTAAAAAAGGACTCAGAAGGAATCACCAGGACAGTGTTTAACAGTTTGAAAGCAAAACAAAAAATCAAACAAACAAAAAACGGGCAGGATCTATAAGCTGTGGATCTGGGCAGCTGCTGGCTGGAGATGGAAAGGAGCAAGACAGAAAACCACATCTTTTGAGCTGGGGTCCTAGGAAGTTGGCATGTTCAGAAAGGAGGACAGCAAACAGCTGCATGGTCATGGTGTGGGGGTGGAGGTAGGGAAGATAGAGAATGAGTGAGGAAGCCCCAGAGTGTTAGGGAAAGCATGCTTAGGCTTTGGTCAGTGTCCAAAGAAAAGAAGGAAAAAAAATTAAATTTTTCTGAGCATCTGATAAAGTCTGGGAGGAATCAACACAGTATTTTATTAAAGAATAATCAGTCCTCTTTAAATTTTTTAAAAAAATTTTATATTTTACAATTTATTTATTTTACATCCCAATTGTAGGCCCCTCCCTCATCTCCTCCCAGTCCTGCCCTCCCTCCTTTTCCCCTACCCCCATCCCCCTCCCTCCTCCACTGAAAGGGGAAGTCCTCCTCCCCCATCAGGTCATCTGACCCTAGCTTATCAAGTCTCATCAGGACTGCCTGGATCCTCTTCCTCTGTGTCTGGAAAGGCTGCATTGCCAAAGGCAAGTAATCAAAGAGCACCCAACTGAGTTCATGTCAGAGATAACCCCTGCTCCTCATACTCAGGGATCCACATGGAGACTGAGCTGCCTATCAGGCAGGGGGTCTAGGTCCTTACCATACATGATCCTTGGTTGTTGCATCCATCCCTGGATCCAGATTTTTTGGGTCTTTCTTTTCTCTCCTTCTTTCATGATACTCCCTGTGCTCTGCCCAAAGTTTAGCAGTGAGTCTCAGTATCTGCTCTGATCCCCTGTTGGATGGAGCCTTTCAGAGGACATCTATGGTAGGCTCCTCTCCTGTTCCCTCTCTTCTACTGCTTCCCATGTCTATCCTGTTTGCCATTCCCAATGAGAATTAAACATCTTCCCTAAGGTCCTCCTTGTTGTTTAGCTTCTTTAGGTCTGTAGATTTTAGTATGGTTATCCTTTATTATATAACTAGTATCCACTTATAAGTGAGTGTTTACCATGCATGTCTTTCTGGTTCTGGGTTACCTCACTCAGGATGATCTTTTCTAGTTCCATCCATTTGCCTGCAAATTTCATGATTTCCTTGTTTTTAATAGCTGAATAGTATTCTATTGTATAAATGTGTCACAATTTCTGTCTCCATTCTTCAGTTGAGGGACATCTAGATTGTTTCCAGATTCTTTTGTGGCTTTTGTGAATAAAGCTGATATGAGCATATTTGAGCAGATATCTCTGGTGAATGGTGGAGCATTTTTGCCCAGGAGTGGTATAGCTGGGAATTTTCTGAGTAAGCACCAGGTTGATTACCAAAGTGGTTGTACAAGTTTACACTCCCAACAGCAATGGAAGAGGGTTCCCTTTTCTCCACATCCTCTCTAGCATGCGTTGTCCTTGAGTTTTTAGTCTTAGCCATTCTGATGGCTGTAAGATGGAATGTCAGAGTCCTTTTGATTTTCATTTCTCCAATGACTAAGGATGGTCAGCATTTCTTTAAGTGTTTCTCTGCCATTTGATATTCCTCTGTTGAGAATTCTCTGTTTACTCTGTACCCATTTTTTTTAATTGGGTTATTTGGTTGTTTTGGTGTTTAATTTCTTGAGTTCCTTATATATTCTGGATATTAGCCCTCTGTCAACTTTAGGGTAGATGAAGAACTTTTCCCAGTCTGCAGGCTGTTGTTTTGTTCTGTTGATAGTGTCCTTTGCTTTACAGAAGCTTTTCAGTTTCATGAGGTCCCATTTATTAATAGTTGATCATAGAGCCTAAGCTGTTGGTGTTCTATTTAGGAAGTTGTCTCCTGTGCCAATGAATTCCAGGCCCTTCCCCACTTTTTCTCCTAACAGATTTAGTGTGTCTGGTTTTATGTTGAGGTCTTTATGTTGTTGATCCATTTGGACTTTAGTTTGTGCAGGGCAAGAGATACATGTCCATTCCAGTTAGACCAGCACCATTTGTTGAAGATGCTGTCTTTTTTCCATTGTATGGTTTTGGCTTCTTTGTCAAAATTCAAATGTCCATAGGTGTGTGGGTTTATTTCTGGATCTTTGATTGGATTTAATTGATCCAATGTACCATGCAGTTTTTATTAGTGTTGCTCTATAGTACAGATTGAGATCAGGAATGGAAGTATCTCCAGAAGATCTGTTATTGTACAGGATTGTTTTAGCTATTCTGGTTTTTTGTTTGTTTGTTTGTTTTTCCATATGAAGTTAAGAATTTTTTTTTCTGTAAATAATTGTGCTGGTATTTTGATGGGAATTGCATTGACTCTGTAAGTTGCTGTTAGTAAGATGGCCATGTTAATTCTACATAGCCATGAGTATGGGAGATCTTTCCATCTTTTGATTATCAGTCTTCTTCTTAAATCTACTTTTGCTTGGTGGGATAAGCTCCTGGTCAGGTGCTTGACAGGCTCAGTTGGCTCGAGTTTTAAAAACGGGGTGACTATAGGACATAATGCTTTGGGTTCCCAAGTCTCCACCAAGAGGTAGAACTTATATTTCTACTCTTGCGCTTCAGAGGAAGTAACTTTTCTTTAGCAGGACTCCAGGAAGCCTACATACCTCCAGCTTTGCATAAGGTAATTGATATCCCAAGGAGGATTTCCATTTCCAGGTGTTCCCTGGGAAACAGGAGGGAGGTGGCCATCTGCAGTGGCCTCCAAGGCTATGAATATCTGCTTGGCCACCAAACAAATGAACAGATTACTAAGCAATGCCTACCAAGATTTTATGCAATGTAAGAAAATATTCTGTCTTAGAGAAAGCGTGGTGAACAGTCTTAGGAGCCTTCCTGGGCATCCATTCACCTACCTATCATTGAAAATTCACTTTAGTCAAGTCCTAAGAAGGGCATCTGGAAGGCAAATGCAAAAATGACATTACACGAGTCTAGTGGGAGAAACAGTAGATCATTCCCAAACTAAAGTTAGCAGAAAGAAGCAGTATACGCAGTGCTAATAATGTCTTAGAGGTAGCAGTTGTTACAACAATGATTAAGAATCCGCCACAACATATTTGGTATGAGGAAGGACGTTTATTGTGGAAAGAGGGAGGGGAGAGAGAGAAAAGAGAGGTGCTCCAGATAGACAGAAAGAGGGAGAAAAACCAAAATTTGTAAGGCCTGAGACCAAATCTCACTCAGGAGTTAAGACAACTAGAAATGCCTAACAACAACTATCTCACTTAGCATGAATATTCATGACCTTTGTAGGGGGGATAGTCATGTGTTTGGTATCAGGGTGTTGTCCCAGACTCTTCTGAGGGTGTTACATAATCATTGTTTCCAGTGGAATACCTTTCTGAAAAAGGAAAACAGCATGAAACAAAGAGCAAATAAAAATTACAGGTGATTCCAGAATTCTTTGTTCGGGAACCACTGCCTTATAATTTGGCTGCTTTTGTGTCTGGAGAATGTGGGACTCAGAAAGAGAGAATAAAAATACCAAGGTCCCAAAGAATACCAGTGGTAGAGTCCAGATTCAGATGTGTTTGTTGAGTGACTTTCTTCTCTGTTAGTGGAAGATTCAGCAATAAACCCATACATGCACTGGGACACAGGGACAGGAAGTGGCCAATGCTTGGTAAGAGTTGGACAGTTTCAAAGACTGATGTGAGACTGGAGCTGGGTAAACACCAGTTGGCACTCACCAGTGAATTTGTCACGCTGAGAGATCCTCTTCAATATTTTTGCCATCTTTCTAGTTCTGTGAAATGTGATACTGTTCAGATTCCAAAAGGGAAAGACATGAGCCAAAGAAGCTTGGGAGGAGCCTCAGAAATGAGTCTCCCACATTCTGAACTTGTCCATTGAGAAATGGGTTCCTTCTTGTAGATCTAGAACAGTGGTTCTCAACCTTCCTAATGCTGAGACCCTTTAATGTTGTAGTAACTCTCGACCATAAAATTATTTTCATTGCTATTTCATAACTGTAATTTAGGTACTGTTAGGAATTGTAATATAGATAACTTGGGCAACCCCTGTGAAAGGGTCATTCAACCTCCTCAAGGGATTGCAACCCACAGGTAGAGAACCAGTGATCTAGAAGATAAATACTCATCTGTGGAGTATTTTTCACCACTCGCCTCCCCACACCATTTTGTAGCCCAGGGATAGCAAGTTCCCCAAAGTCTGAGAGTCTTTTTATACTCTCCATAGCTCCAGCATGCAGAAAACTGCTGAATCATACCTTTCTGCTGTGCACACCAAACCTAGGCTCTCTGTGTTTTGAAGAAGAAATCAGCTTCCTGGTGTTGGAAGTGTGTTTTACAAGAATTCTGCATCCTTTGTGTGGTGCTACTAGAAACTACTGAAATGTTAATTTTTCACCTTGGCCCACCCTCTAGAAATGCAAAGAAATGGGCGGAGATCTTGCAAGTCATTTGCATATGTTTCTGATTGGACTTAGAAATAACTCCTTTAATTTAGTGGCTGGTGTAGCCATTTTCCATTCTCAGTGGTATTTCTGCCCTTATGATGTGATCTGCCTGTTTAGAGAGTCTGTTGATTGGGAAAGACATCAGAACGAATGCCTGATATAAATGCTGGTGGTGTCATTTACTTTGTGGCCACTCCATCTTAGTCACCGAGTGACTTTTCTGTATTGCCAATGAGGCCATGTCAACAGTGAACTAAATTAAACAGTAAGAGAGGTGGCAAGGAGAATTTAGAGTCAAGCAGGGTCCAGGTTGATAAATTAACTTTGGCATATACTAAGCGTGTGGCCTTGGGCTTGTCAGTTAACCTCAGTATGCCTCAGTTTTTCTCAGCTACAGCATCAAACCTGAAGAGCTAACTTTCAATGTTCTCTTGTGCTTTGGTATAGTTCCCCATCTCTTTGTTTTCCAGTTATTTATTGATTATTTATAATGAGCTGGACTGAGAACTAAGAGTGGGTGATGTCAAAGCATAGAAGAATATGAGGAGCACAGATTATATTATATGGAAAAGATTGTACTTTATGCATGTATATGTATTATATATAATATAGAATATAATATATAAGATACTGTATATATATATCTATATCTATATATTATTCTAAAGAGAGAAAGGAACAGTATATGTACCTAATGAATACTCTTTAAATGTAAGAAACAAAAGTCTAAGTCTTATTGGTTTGGTGAAATGATTTCTAGTCTTGTATACTTCAGGCCCAGCTGGATCCAGGAGCTCAGATAACAGAAAGACAGTCTCTCTACTGTTCACAAGGATTGCCTCTTTTCAGTCTTCCTTAATCTGAAGGCGCTGAGGTGAATGGGTATATCTGTCTTCAGGAGTCAAATAGAATGCCACCTTATGGCTAGCAAATTTGAACATTAAATACAACAGCATGTCATTGCCACATGGTGACAAAGTTGATTGGCAACATGTCCAGACCTGTACCCTACATAATCTGAGAGGGTTTCTTCTCCATTTGTCCAGGTAGAAAGTCCAGGGTTCAGCATCCCTGACTGATGCCATAGTCTGTGCTCATCCATACCTTAACTGAGTAAACTGCGAATATGGGACCAGTTAGAGATTTATTAAAATGGGCGGTGCTAGACAGGCAAAGCCCAGTTTCTCTTGATCAACAAGAATAATAATAGAAGCTCTTATAGTTAGACATGACCTCTCTTCCTTCATAGGATAGACTCCATACCCCAGGATAAAGAGATGGTATTGTGATTGGAGTCTAAGTAACCCATACTGGTGGGGAACGTGTTCTATCTTTCCAGTCCATCAGCTTCTCTGTTAATGGTCAGATACAGCTGCTTTACCCAGCATCTTCTCACCTCACCTAGACTGATGAAAGTGTATCTGGGGCTACTCCCACTTTTTCATAGATGAGAACTACATCATCTAGGAGAGTCAGGAAAACCATGGGATATCCACTACTCTAGCAATTGAACTAAAATGGGTGTCTTAGAACATGCAACTTTTACTATTTAGGTTAACCATGCATAAATCAATGCATAGTATTTAATATAGTAATATATTCAGGCATATTTAAATCTACTGAAAGATGTTAAATATTTGTGTACATATACTTGTATATGGATAAGCAGGTGCATGTGCCTATGTAGGCTAGAGGTTAACTTGAGGATTCTCTCTTGGTCAGTCTCCACCTTGTTTTTTGACATAGGGGCTCTCACTGAACCTGGAGCTTATCAGTTCAGCTAAGCTGCTAACAGATAAGCTTCATGGTTTCACCTTTTACCATACCTCCACCCTAATGCTGTGCACCATTTTGCCAGATTTTGTGGGGGTGTTCGGGATCTAAATTTGAGCTCTCAAACATACACAGCAGACTGTTTGTTAACTGAATGACCTCTCCGGCCTCCATATGTGATATTCTCAACTGTACCTCCTATTCTATTTCTAACTACAGAAGGAAATCTCTAAGGTCAGGAAACAAAACAAAACTGTTTAGTGATGGTACCTGAAAAACTATGGGCCTTCCATCATTTCAAGGCACTTGGAGATGCTAGTGGCATGCCATGTCCTGTTTCATAGATATATACTTTTAAAAGATTAACATATTAAAGGAACTCTGTCAATCTTTGTGATTAATATCTGTCCTATAAAAGGGATGTGTTTCTGCAGCAGCCATCTGTCATGTTGCTCATTTTAAAGGCATGCTATATCAGCAAGTATGCTTTTTATATGTTGGCACAGTCCAAGGAGAGTTGGAAGACCTGTGGATTTTACTTTTGAGTTGATGCTCTGGATTCAGCAATCTGAGCCCTTGGCAGCAAGGCACCACTTCCCTGTCTTTTAAACATTGCTTTTGGTAAGCTAACTCGTGATGGGGATGCTTACCCCTATTTGTGTTTCTTTTCCATCCAAAGAGTACAAGGAGCCAGCATGCCTACTTTATTAACTGCTCAGCCTGAAATGTAGGCAGAGACTAAGTTCCTTAGTTCCCTAGTCCCTCGCTCCAACTAGTGGATGGCATCTTCACCAGAGCTGGGCATGGAGTCAGGTGTGATGATAATCCCAGGAAGCTCTTTATCCTTTCAGAGGGACAGTAATTCTGATACTCCTGAAAGCATCCATTTTTGTAGTTTCTGTTTGAATATTTTGACATGGGGAGATGATGAGGAATGGGGGGTGCTAGAGAGGTAGCTAGCTCTGAACCCAGCCTCGCTTAGTTCAGACTAAAGCAGAGGAATTCAGTATCTTCTGGTGTGAGAAAAGTGGCCCCTAGGCCCCACACTTTTCCTCCTTGCTCTCAGTGATAAGCTGTAAAGAGCTGTTTCTTCTCGGTCAACAAAGGAGCTCAGTTGTGTAAAAGGAAAGCAGCATTCATAGAGGCAAAAGTTAAGTGTGGTGGTGGCCCACTGTGTGAGGCTCTGGATAAATTCCTTGACTTTTATTAGCTTCTACTTTTTTAATCTGAAAAATAGAAGTAACACAAATGTACACTGTCTCCCAAGACCACTAACAGGATTCAGAGTCCAAAAGTGTCCCTTCTTGGAGGCTTTGTAGGACAGCCATGGTGTCATGATGTCATGCCTAGAATCAAAATTTCTGCTTAGTCCATTGTAATTGGTACCAGAGCTCCCGTGTGATACAGACTGTCATGTATCATTTCAACTTGAAAGTGGGGAAAGGCCACCTCTCCTTCATGGTCGGCCATAAGACTCTTGTGAGCTGCTCACGGTCTTACTGGGATGTCACATGAATTGGCTGCTGTCTTACTTGGTTTTTGATTTCCCAACTGTCTGCACTATTGTGTTTGGGGGTAAAAATATTCTAGATGGGGTGAAGGGCTCCATTGTCTAGCTTTGGTGTCAAAGGAGGTTCCTTTTCGCATAGCTGCACAGCACGGGGCTTCAGTCATAGAGTACCATGAAGAAGAGTTGAGTGGATGGCTGTGGCTTTTGACTGACATCTGTGATAGAATTAAGACCAGGTCTTGTGCAGTCTAGGTGGGACAGAAGCTAACTGAAGCCAGAATGACCTTTCATTCCTGATCCTTCTGCTGGGATGATAGGTCTTTTGTCTGTTTTATTTGTTTGTTTGTTTGTTTGTTTGTTTTTTAGAGACAATGTCTCCCGTGGTTGGTATTCACATTGAACCATAGTGATCTCAACAGCAGCTGTTAGATTTTATGAGTTTAGTATGTACCAGGCCACATATGAGGCGTTTCACCTGCATGCTGGGTGGCCAACCAGCCTTACCCTCTTAGGTGCATTGAAGACCCTCGTTCAAGGTCACTTGTAATGCATGAAGCCCACTGTCCCCTCCCCACTGCCAGGCTTTAGTTGGAAGAGCTGAGACATCTAGACAAAGAGCACGTAGGAGAGGTCACAGGTCTCCACCACATTGAGACCACGTCTTTTCCCGCTTGCCTGTGTGGAGCGTGTTGGAGCTGGGGGCAGGGATGCAGCTGGGGGCAGGGGTGAAGGCTGTCCTTTATAGTGGGGAGGAGAGGCCTGCCTCATCTCTTCCATGTGGCTGCAGCCTTCTGAGGACAGACTCTTTGGGACCACCCACAGCCCTGTTCTGTGAAGCTCCTGGCACACTGTGGGCGCTTAATAAATGTTAAATAATGAGAATAGCTCCCATCTGTCAGTGCCTGGTGGCAAGGAGGATGCGTGAGTGCTGAGTGGTACTGGGCAGCTTGTGGAAGACTGTGTATATGTGTGTGTATGTGTGTGTGTGTGCGCCTATGTCAGATTGGGGGACTATAGCCCCAAGGCCCTCAAGGTCCCTCAGCATTACAGTGCCTCCCACTCCTCTACAAACCAGACTATAGACGAGTGCCTTGTCAGTGCAGGCACTGTACCAAACTCCTGGCTGTCTGTGTTGTTTACATGGAACCCAGCCCAGTGGCTGCTTTTCTCGTGGGAAGCTAGGCTCAGGAACATGTTGATCAACAATGCAGGGGCTTTGTTGAGGTTTAAGAGAGGCGGGAAGGATTGGCCCTTGGAGCAGACAGCACCATAAATTCATACTTATGTCATTTTCTTGGAGGAAAATGCTTCCCGGGGCTTGTCATATTTAGTCATAATTATATCAACAGTAGCTGCTTGATTTCAGGCATCACTGTGTACCAGGCCACGTATGAGGTGTTTTACGAACAGTATCTTATTGAAGTACTATGTTTTAATTAGGCAGAAGAGGCTAGCAGGATTGTGCAAAGGTAGGGACTGGGCAAAAGACTAACTAGTTCATCTCCTGACCCCTTCACTGAGTGTGTTCACCTGTCTGACCTTGGGTACACATATGTTGAGCTTGAGCTACACTCTTCCTTTTGCTGGCCAGTCTATCCCACTGGGTGGTGGTTAAGGGAAGCATAGCTTGCAAACAGCATAGCAACCAGCCCAGACTCAAAATATATTTCCAAGTTTATTGTCAAGCACACTGCGACTCCACCAACACAGCGCTTACCTCATGGTCTGTTGGTAACTATTGTAAGACTTCTCCAGGTGGCAGCCAGTGTTGTACGTTGGCCCAGTGCACAAGCCCAGAGCCAGGCTATCTGATGAAGAATCAGCTCTGCCTTCATCAGAGAGTTTCAGAGTCCTCCATTCTGTAGTTTCTCATATCTACAATGAGTATATGAAAAATAGCTCAGCTTCTGCACCCTCTCTTTAGGGGATAATATTAGTTGTCCTTGAGCACTGAAGAATGAATCTTGACAATAACACTTCTAATACTACCATGTGCAGAATCTCTGAGAAAAGAGTGGAAATAATTACCCATCATTATTATAGCTCTCTAACACACACACATATGTGTACTAGTATGTACTATGCAATATACAAGATACATATGATATAATGTTATACATACATTGGAACATTATTCATATAATCATTATATTAACAGTATCATAAAACATATAATGGTAACATACTATTTAAAATAATCATTATTCTCATTTCTACTGTTATTGATATGGTTGCTGCTCACTCTGCTTACATTCTTCTCTAACATATTCCTTCTGTTTTGACCCCTCCTGAAAAGACTTAGCTTGAGGAGGAAATGGAAGCCAGGTGTGCCTATAATCCCAGCACTCAGCTGGCTGAGGTAGGAACACAAGTTCCAAACCATGTAGGGCTGCCTGGAAGACCTGGCCACAAAACTTAAACTATTATGTAAAGTTTTTTCAAAGGGAAGGGAGGGCACCCAACTAAACTGGCTAGCTGTCGCGGCAGGCGTGATGTGGGAGCAGGCTGGCCGTGCTTGGGAGGCCTGTGCTCTGTGTGATTCTGAAGCAGCAGAGGTGGCAGCTCCCACCCTCTACAGAGGAATGGCCATGTCTGTGCCCAGTAGGAGCCCCTGTCTGAGCAGAAGGCCAACGCGATTCTGTGCCGCTGTCATTGCAGCTGCCTAGGAGGAGGGATTGTTCCCCAGGGGAAGGCAAGTTCCTGGGGGAACAATGACAACAGCTCAAGAGCTGTTGATGCAGGGCCACGAAGGGACTGCTGGGAAAGGGATCCTGGTAGCTTGGTTTAGAAAACTGTCTTTGCAGTTATCAGTGTCTAATCCTACTGGAGCTACACCTTCTGGTTTCCCTATAAACACATCTAATCTTTCAAACATGGCAGTTACCCCAGGGACTTCAGCCAGTGTGCAATCTCTGTCTTCCCTTGCTCCCCTCAATAGCTATGCATTTTCTTTGATGAGAAGGGTCTCAACATGGAGATACATGCTCACCGGGAGGTTTTGGTGAAACATGTGACATGGACGAAGGCCAACCAGTTACTATCTTAATAAAGCAGGCTTCCCACTCCTCAGAACAGCTCTGTGTTTTCCTTGTAGCATTTTATAGAAGCCTGGGTGGGCCCAGGGCTCTTACTAGTAGGATTTTGTTTCACACCTGGTGTTTTCTTTGCCAGATGTTGTCCATTGTGACTTAGTTAAGGGACTTCCAGTAGCTTGCCAGAAGGCCTGGATTAACTGTGGGGCCCAGCAGAAGCTGGGCCCCATGTGCTGTTCATCAGCATCTCATCCTGGTCCCTTATCTGTTGTTAGTGACTAGGGCTCCCATTTGCAGCTTATGATGGAGCCATCTAGAGACAGTGAGAAGCCTCCAGCCTGAGAGTAAGTCTGAACATCAGATAGGATTCTTATTTGTCTAAACCATAGTGGGGACTGGGCTAGCTACTTGTCTATTTCATTCACTGTCTGGCTGCAACAACCTAGAGGTGCACACACAAAGGGACAGTGGATATTTTTCCCTCCTGTGGGGGAGGACAGTTTGCAGGTTTGATGCTGTCTCCACGTTGTGGATTCCCCACTTTCTTGTGAGGGCTGTGCAAGTTCATGCACAGTCAAACCTCTATTTTTCAGCAGAGAGCAGAACATTTTTTTTTTTTTTTGCCATTTTTATTGTATTGCTGACACAGACTGGTATATTTTAAGGGTCCCATAAGGCCTGGGAACACCTGCTTCACTGAGCCTTTATGCTGGGATTGGCTTCAGGACTGAAGCAGGATGCAGTGAAGCCTGTAGTTTACTGTGGGTTGAATGGGGACAGATGGACTGTGGACAGCTGGGCATGGTGGCACATGCCTATGATCCCAGCAGTGTGGTATGGGGTGAGGGTACTGGGGCAGGAGAATCATAAATTCAAATTCACCCTGGACTGCATAATGAGTTCCAGGCCAGTCTAGGTCAGGTAGTAGCATATTATTTCCAAAAACCATAACAAAGAAAAGAAACCCAAAATGTTTCTTGACTATGAGTGATTTTTATTAGAGGATTTTGCTAGCTTTTAAAGTACAGTAGGGAGATGTGGATGTCCTATCGTAGTTTAAAATGTATTACTTAAACAAATGAGCACACAGTAACTCCTAAATTAAGAAGAAAAAGAAGGCAAAATAAAACCATGGCCAAGACAGGAGGTAGGCTCAGGGACCTCAGTGGAGTCCACAGACATCTGTCTAGGGTAATGGTTTTCATCCAGGGCTGATTTTTATACTGCTGGGGCATTTTATAATGTCTAGACATGTATTTCAGCTGTCACACTGGAAAGTGCTGCTCCTGGGTGCACACACAACCTAGGATAACTGGAAATATGCAGAAATGGATTATTTAATATGTCTACCAAGATGAAACCAAAAAGTTCTCCACCACACATCTACATGTTATCTCCATTACACTTCCAATCCCAGGGATGGAAGTGTGACTTAGTGGTAGGGCACTTGCCTATATGTTTTCAGGCCATAGGTCCGGTTTGCAATTTTACAAAGCAAGCAACCAATTTCCACTTTCTAGAATTGTGTCAGATGGATGTAAGGTGCAGAGGTTCTCAGTTTTCCTGACCACTTGAAGCTCGTGTGGAGCACTGCTGAGCCATGCTAGGAAAGAGGATTAGGATGAAGTTTTCTACAAATAGTTCTCCTCCTTGCAATGTTTACAGGATTGAAGGCATGGCCCCCCTTGAGATCACACTATCACTGATACCCATTGTGGATAGCCTGGTTCCACCATGCTCTGCAAGAAGGAAATGTTGTTCTGGTGTCAGTTTTAACACACAGTCAGTTAGATGAATCTCTGGTTTAAATTCACAATCTTTTTTATTCAGTTCTTTTCAGTATAATATCACTTTAAAAGTTTACCTTTCTTACTACAAAATTAGTATTTATATAGATTATATTCGTGTGTACACACACACACATACATATAAATATATGCATATATAATCTGTTTAGTGAATTTTCGTAAAATAGACCAAGCAAATACATAAGAGCATGTATACAACATAGAAGCATCCTCTGTGCATACACAGAAACATATCACATGAACACATAGATATATCCCCTAGCTGTCCTTGTGCACATTCATTTCCTTTCAGCATCTTGTTCTCCTATACAGAAAGAGAACTTGATTTTCCTTTATAAAAATACTCCATGAATATGTTTGTAATTAAATTTTCTGAGTTTTTTATAAGAGTTCTTGCTGCATTTGCATCACATCTAGCCCTACTCTTTTACTCTAACTTCTCCCATGTCCCCACCCCCTATCTAATTCAAGGCCTCTTCTTTACTTATCACTGTTGTATATTTCACTGCTTGGGTTTTAGAGGCAGGATTGGCAATTTAGGAAAGATTGGAGCATATGACAAGTTCAAGCCCAATCTGGACTACATTGTGAGACTCTCTCTCAAAAAAAAAAATTAAAAAAAAAGCAAAAACAGTAAGGCATTGGTGATTTTGTTTTTCTTTAAACATATCTCTTTCATCAGGTCTATAGACTAGGGTGGTATCTCACAGAGAAGCATATCCTGTGGCCTTTCCATGTGACCCTCTCTTGTCCATAATAGTGCTGGGAACTGATTTCTTAAGTAAACAAATAGATCATCATCAAAAAAAACCAAACCAAAACCAAACCAAGACCAAACCAAAACAAAACAAAAAAGGTAGGGTTTGACTATTATGGAAACTGGAGAAAAATATGAGAAACCAAACAACAAAACCGGTTGGGATCAGAGAGGCTATAGTTCAGCGCCAGCTAGCCAGGACAATAGTTAAGACTTACTAATTCCAGAAAATAGGGCTATTGAAAGTGATGCTTGTCTCTGTAGAACAGAAAGACCCTGTAGCCACCAGGGAGGCAAGGATGAATTAGACTTCTACAGTCTGTGCTCAAGTTGGGTTAAAAACTAGCCTGTTCCAGAGACCAGGCTGCCCACCTGGCGGCTGTCAGTCAGGAGCCTGATCCGCCTTCCTATCTTCCTCACTGCTGACCAAGGGATTCTTTTACAAACCAAGCACACGCACATCTAAGGCAAGAGATTGATTTTCAATTTAAATGATTTTACTTTCCCTCTTAAAATCAGAATTCTCATTCTAATTCCCTTAAACCCTAAAAGTACAACGTTTTCAAATTACAAATTGGAGAAAGTGAAGTGACAGGCTGTACTCACCAGGGGCTATTGGATGAGATCCACTGGTCAGCCCTTGTCAGAATGTGTGCCTAAAATCTCCTTACTATGTTTTCTTCACCCAGCAGCTGAACAGTTGATGTTTTTTTCTTCTCTGTGTTTCACCCTCACAATCTAAATATCCTGCCTATCAAGGGCTCAGAACAGGTTGGTTGGGAAATCAGATGGGTGTGATGGCTTCATTTTTATTTATTTATTATGTTGTAAATATTTCTTCAACCTTCAGTTGATGTTGGGTACCAGGGTTGTAGGTGTGAGACCTTACATTCTATTAGGAAAGAGCAGTAAACAACAGATATTCAAACCATGGGAAGGACTGTGAAGAAAATAAAGGAGGTTACATGATAGTAACAGAGGGTGTTATTTTAGATCACTCAAGGGGACATTTGAGCTTAGTCTGGCTGACCAGAAGGGGCCAGCAGGATTAAGTCTGGAGTTAGGAGAGAGGGTGACAAGCAAAGAGAACATGTAGGAGACATAAGGGGAAGGGGAAATGTAGGTTTGAGGGTAACAAGGATAGTAAATAAAGCTGTGAAAGGGAGGTACCTAAGAGGCCATGGTCACTGTCCTCCTTCGATGTTGCAGGCAGGGTGTGTGCTTTATTTTCTTTATGTGTGTATGCATGTGTCTGCACGGATGCTTGTGGTGGTCAGGGGACATTAGGGGTTGTCCCTCATGGGCCACCTACCTTTTGGGGGGAAGTAAGAAGATGGGGTCTCTCACTGGCCTAAAACTCATCAAGGAAGCAAGACTTAGTGTAGTCCTAGGGGTCCACTTGTCTCCTGTACATTTCCAGTTTGGGGATTACAGGCATGCATCACCATGATGAGCCTTTTATGGGAGTTAAATTAATCTTTTTTTGTTTGTTTGTTTTCTTTTTTTTAAGTGAGCTTTGGGGAACAAACTTGCAAACTTGTTTGCAAGGCTAGCACTTTACTACCCGAGATTTTCTCCACCCCATTCCACTCCCCTCCTTAAGGGTGAAGAAGTTTAGAGGGTTTTTAAATAGGGCAGCACCAGGATCTGCCTTTATTATTTTAAAATGTCACTCTGGGCAGTAGATGGAGGGTTGACAATGGCTCTTAGCAAGATGAAAATGGGAATCAGCGGACACAGATGACATCATCCAGGCGAAGTCACCCATGTTGTCCATGGTCTATTCACATGTCAGACTGACATATCTTCCATCTTCATTGGCTGGACAATTCTGCCTTTTTTTGTTTTTGTTTTTTGGAGAAGGATGGGTGGTTTGTAGTGCCCTGTACAGTTCGAAGCAAGTTATTGCTCTTACAGAAAAAGAGACCAAGGGCTGGGGAATATAGGGTTTTGTGTTGCTGTGTTTGTTACTTGTATTGCTTCGATGGTGTGTGAAGCATGTGTGTTTAATTGTTAATGACCCAAATATGCATCCAAGGGCTTTAAGAAAGCCTGCTGGAGCATGCAGGATCCATCTTGGGTGTTTTATTAGATCTTGCTGTATCAAAGCTGTTTGAAACATCTGGTGGGCCATGTGTGTATAGACGAGGCTTTCTATCACAGGACTGTGCTGTCTCAGGACTGGTTGGTTCTTCTCCTATTGTATTTTGGCAGAAGTAGAAAAGGTGCCCTCCTGGCATTGGAGTTCTCACTTTTGTAATGTGTATCAATGGCAGACAATTTAGCAGCTTAGATTCAGACAGAACCCGAGTTTCGGAACTGCTCTAGCTCCATTTTGACTTTGATCTTAAATAGGTTGAGGGAAACGTCTTATGTCAAAGACTCATAGAAAAGATAACTATGAAACAGGTTTGTTCAATTCTCTGATGATTCTCAAGATAAAAATTGAGTATCCACTGTGTGAGAGATAAGGTGGTTGATATCAGGAACCCAGTGCTCATGAAATCAAATCTGGTTGTCCTGTGTGTGTGTGTGTGTGTGTGTGTGTGTGTGTGTGTATGTGTGTGTGTGTGCATGTGTGTATTTAACTTGAGGTTGTCATTCCTTATTGTGGTTGACCTTTTTTCTTTAGACAGCTCTTTAACTAGCCTGGGACTTGATGAGGAGGCTTGTCCCACAGGTCAGAGTGACACAGGCATCCTCCTATTTCACCCCTTTCTTCTCAGCCCTACAATTACATATACTGCCATAGTTGGTTTCTTTTCTGTAGGTTCTAGGGCTCAGACTCAGGTGGTCAAGCACTTTAGGACTGAGACACTTCCCTAGCACACTTGATAGCTTTCTTATAGGAATTTTCTCTTCTGGAAAGGTAAAGAGATGAAACCAATACCATAAGCTTTATAGAATAGATTGAGAATAGATTAGATTAGATTAGATTAGATTAGATTAGATTAGATTAGATTATAGAGAGCAAGGAGTGCTGTGCAGAAAATAACATAAAAGGAAGGTAGGTGATGATGGGAAAAGGGATCACAACTCTCTGGTCTTGAACTCATATCCACAGGGCCCTGGGGTCTATCTTCCTTGGGCTTATATTTCTTTTTTTCCAGTCCCAATTTTACTGAGACCTGGCTCTTTACTCTTCTGGGCCCTAAACACATATGTCCTCAGGGATCAGGTGACTTACTGTAGAGTGGGGAATGTGTTTTTCCAGAGTTTAAGAGAACCACCTGTTTCTGGGAGTGCCATGGAAACCAATATTCCATGGCTTGATCATCAGGATCAGGCATGGAGTTGCAGCTGTCAGCAGCTGTCCTTTCAGATCAGCTGCAGAGAAGATTCCAGTCCCAGGCAGAGTCCATGCTTCTTGTATGATGCATTATCCCTGTACTCAGCTAAGAAGGAATATCAAGAATCTATACATATACTTATGTATGTATATACATATCCCTATCAATGTATATATATCTTGATACACACACACACACACACTTCTCTGAGTGTATGTATGTGTATGGGAGTATGTGCATCACAGCTTATGTGTAGAGATGAGAGTACAACATGCAGAAGAATCTTCTCTCTTCTTTCATTATGTGGGTCTCTGGGTTTGAACTCTGGTTCTCAGGTTTGACAGCATGCTATTTTACTCACTGAGCCATCATACCAGCCTCGTCTTAAAGTTGTAAATTGATTTGTGAGCAGATGTTCTTGCTTCAGAGAAGTTTGTAACTACTACTTGATTATTCTCCCTCATTACAGCAGCGACGTGTTTAAGAATCTCTGCTGCAGAAACAGCTGTGGTGTTTCTAGCACTCAGTGTGCTGTGGCTCCTGGGCAGAAACCCATCCCTAGCTCCTCTCCAAGTGGCTAGATGGTTAAATCTTTGAACATATCCTCAAACAGACCAGAAAGAAATGGCCCTGTTCCCCCATGCCAGGCCAGACCAAATGATAAATGAGAGGCAACTGAATGCTGTATAGTCTATTTTGAGAAGAAACATTCCTTTGTCTTTATGGAGTTAGGGTCTGTCCTGGGAATATGCAGTTGGAAGTGAGATCAGCTTGGGGTGTAGAACTTGACAGAGATCCCTTTCTACCAAGCAACTGAAGCTGGCTGCCCATCCTGTTGTTTGGTGAGCCCTGCTGTTCTAGAACCCCTTGGAGTGAGATAGGAATAGAATTGTAAATAAAGATAAATGATGTAATAATTTTGCAAGAAGAGTCATCTTGACTATATTTGCAATTAAATTGTCAGTGCATTTCCAGAAAATAGCCTGCTGCAGGAATTCTGAAGACTACGCACTGGTCCTAGCTCTCCTGAATGCTTAGACATCAAGAAGAAATCATAACAATTTTTTGAATTTTACTTCAAGATACATAGTTATGAAGCAACCCCACAAAACGACCTCATGACTTTGACTGTAATCTTCTTAGTGTCACACATTAAACTCAAGAGGCATTTTAATTTAAATTTATCTTTGTTTTGGAACTAATATGAACTGATTCATGTAAAGAAACTTCCCATCTCTGATTTCCATCACAATCATAAATGAAATTATTTGTGACAACTGCATTAATCACATTATTTGAGAACAGGTCTGTGATCATACAGATAGATACTTCCAACAAGTGTTAGTAAGAATGTATAGACATCACAACATGCAAACACTGTTGGTGAGAATATAAGTGTTGATTTGGTAAATAGCTGGCTAGTTCTTAAAAAGTGATATAGAATTACAATATAATCCCAAAATTCTACCCTTAGCTATATACCCAAGGGAACTGAATGTGTGTGTGTGTGTATACAGAATATTGGGCACAAATGTTCATAGAATATTATTTATAATGCCAAATGATGAGAACAATCAAGGTATCTAAAAACTAGTGAAGAAAGTGACCTAGCCTAAAGTAGGATATTATGTAGCACAATCAGAGTGGAGTATTAATATATGGAAGAACATGAATGAATATTGAAAATGTTACATGTATGAGAAGCCAATCACAAAGGAAAACCTAACCTATGATTCTAATTATATTAAGTGTTTTAGAGTAAGTATAATTGTTGTGACTGATGGATCTGTTATTACTCAGGCCTGAGGGGAGTAGAGTAGAGAAAGGAGCATTTAGTGTCTGTGCTGTGAAAACATGCTCTGTGTTCCATTAGTATAGCTACAACATTTTTGAAAAAAATTTTAAATAAATGCTGAACTGTGCACTTTAGAAGTGTGAATTTTATAGAATATCAATTATCTCTCAGTTGAAGAAGCCATTGTAAACAAATCAATGCTATCATTTTTTCCATGTTACCTGTGTTTGATAGAGCTATTTTCTATGTCTCCAATATGCTGAGCAGATACCCTAGGATCCTGCAGATTTATTTAGTGTGTCAGTGTGGACTCCTGTCTGCACACACAGATGCCAGGCGAGCATCGTAGGTGTTCTTTTATAAAATCACTCTCTACCTATTGTAGCTTTTGATTTGAGATCTCTTCAAGTTCAGGAAACCAAACAATCATTCGTGGTGATGTCTGTCTAATTACAAGAACACAGCGCTGCACAGTGGGCCAAGGATCCCATCCTTACAGGACTTACTCACCTAAGGGCTGGAGGGTTGGAGCATGGCACCCACAATGACAGACCAAGCTCTCTTAACTGCCGAGCGATTTCCCTAGCCCTTTTGTATTTAAGCAACCTCCACTGATTTTCTATCTCAAGGCTACAAATGCAGGAGATAGAATAACTGTGTATGTGAGCATGTGTGGAAAATCCAGTTGGGGTCGAATTCCAGAGTCAAGTTGCTTAGTCCTAAGGTTTTACACATTCACTATTCAGATAGATACCATCAAGCTTCACTTTGGCAAAGGGATTTGCCAATTGTTTCTTCATCACAGAGGGTCTGAGAAGCCGTTTCCTTGCATCCATGTCCAAAATGAACACAGTGAATCTTTCAACTCTTTCCCAATCTGTTTGGGTGATAATTTCTTTCCCTTTTAACCTTCAGGGTCATTTACACCTCCCTCCACCTGCTCTGTTCAGGCTTCCCACAGCTGACAGCCAAAAGCATTCTGCCAGAGGCAAAATGAGGTCAAGGCCAAAACAGAGAGTCCCTTTGTGTGGGAGGGGATGTTTACTTGGGTAGATAAAGCCCTTATAATATACCTTGTTTATTTCAAAGATAGGAAGCAAATCTAAGAATTTTCCCCTGGTGAGGTTGTGGGTCTTAACCTTGGGCCTTCCCAGCATTGACTGATATGGTGTGATCAATTGTGGGGTCAATATGATCATCTAACCATTTATTTATTAAGAAGGTTTTGGATATCCATCATCATCAGCCACTGGAAAGGGCTTCAAGAACATATCACTGCACAGTGGGAAAAGGATGTTTAAAGGGCAGGTGAAAGTTGGAGAATAGGTGCATAAAGCTTCTATGTGGTTAACAACTAGTAGACTGAAGCTGAGCATAGTGGCACACATCTGTAATCTCAGAACTCTGGGAGGTAGAGGCAGACTGTTCTCTAAGTTTGAGGCCAGCCCGTCTACAAAGTGAGTCTAGGACAGCCAAGGCTACACAGAGAAACCCTGTCTCAAACACAAACAAACAGAAAGAACTAGGAGACTGGAATGAAAGAGACACTCCAGGTCATAGGGCACCATGACAGAACGGTGGTCAAGTTAGGTGTTACTGAACAGTGATGTGGAAGAAAGGGATGAGATACAAGGAGCCCTCACGTGTGTAGGTTTTAACAAAGGAAGACAGTGTCTGAAATGGTGGTAAAAAGGCCTGGTAGACAGTGGCCACGTGAGGCAAGACCCTTGCTCAGCATGGTCATGAGTTTGATTTTCCAGGCACCGGGCAGTGGTCCATTGCAGTGTTGTTAAATACCAGCACATTCTTGCTTATTGTGAGAGCTCTGTGTAAGCATTTGAATTTCTGGAGTTTATGAAGGGTAGACTGGTGAAGTGGGACAACCCCATCAATGAAGAATGCAAGGTTCTGTCTCAGGGAGGCCATGCTGTTGTGCCTTCTGAATGGGCTGGAAGCTGGTAGGGTGGGCTCATAGTGATGCAGAGTCCCCTGCCTGGGATGAATGATTGGTGGCATATCAGCGTGGAGGAAGCCGGCAGTAAGGCCAGTGTAATGGAACCACAGAAAGCATTTTGACTCAGGAATTCAGGTATCTACCTTGCAGCATTCCACATGCAAATAAGCACGTTTGTTCCAAAAGGTGTCCTTAAAGGGGTGGAGAAGGGGGCCCTCTGCTCAGTGTTGGGGACAGCACTTGGTCAAATGAGGATTTGGATTTTAACGGGTGCTTACACGGTTTTAAAGTCACTGGAGTAGTCTAGGTAGAAAAAAGAAAGAGATCATTTGATGTTATCATCCACTGGTTGGAAAAATTTGTGGTTATCGGCATGATACCTTAGTTTTCATTACAACTAATCTAAGATGAGGCATTAGGCTATAAGGATTGCAGGCTGGTATAGTGTCATATACGTATAATACTGCAGCTGGAGATACTGAGGCAGGGATCTCAAATTCAAAGCCGCTTAGGCCTACAGAGTAAATTCAAGCCCAGCCCCAGCTACACAGTAAAACTGTCTTACAGGAAAAAAGAAAAATCTACTAAATCAATATTGACTAAACTGACAGGAGAGCAGTGGTCACTGGTGGAACAATGCAAAGTGTATTCTCTCAAAACTTTATCTACCCTCTTTGCAGAGTTTTTACACCCCCTGTTCCCCCTTCTCTTTTTAGGCTTCTCTTCCCTGTAGATCTGTTTACTGTCATTACTGGAGGGAATGCACTCTTCTTACCTCCCTCTTCTTTCATGCTCACCTACCTGGTCCTGCCCAGTAAACTTCACCCCACGTGTGTGCTGTGTGCACTGGGCCTACATGCTTCAAGTCTCAACCAAGCCTGGTGTTTATTTGTTGTGTGACATTTTCTGGGGGAATGTCTACTTGCCATAGCAGTGCCACTGTGGATGGACCAATGAAACAGTAACAAAAAGTCTATTATAGTGAGCCAGCATCTTTATTTGGGTTACTTGGAGCAGCGCAGGGGAGGAGTTACTACAGGAGTAACGCTAATTCAAGACAGCTGTATCTCTTTAGAGCCTAACAGAACCGAGGACTCATAAAAGCTGTGTCCCTGAATTCCCAGCATGACTTTTCCAGCAGCTCAGCCAGTAGCAAAGTATCTTCTCCAGGAATTGCTACTGTTTATGTAACCCGGGGAAGAGCCTCATGAATCCTGTAAGTTTCAGGATTTCTAGGCAATTGTTAGTTTTGTTTACTCCAGGATCTTACAGAAGGGAACCTTTCAATTTGTAGGAAATAGTGACCTTTTAGTCCGGGTCATTTTATGTTCTTGCACAGAACCTGCTGTAGCCTCCACAGGATAGGAATTTAGGTTATAGAACTTCTTTTTGAACTCTGGCCAAGATACTTGAGATGAGTGATATTTCTTACAGCCTAGTGCCATTTTAACAACTTTACTTTGAATTTGAGGAAATTCAATGCATGTTCTTTTATTGTGAACTCTCCCTATCTCTGAGCCTTCTACTCCATTCATGAAGGGAGAATTTTCTTCTCCTGGAGTTGGCCCCACTTTAATTTTTTTCTGGCAATCATGACCACAGGATTTGATGCTGTCACAAAACACATTTCATTTTTATTTTTACTGCCTCTATCTTAATAACAAGTCTACCTTTGTCCAATTGAGAACCACATTACCTTGCATGTGGGCAATAAACAGTGCAGTAGGAGAGCTCAGCTTCACCCAGCCTTGTAGAAGGAGAATGTTTAATAGGCTGATCTTCAATAGATAATTTATAAGTCTTGCACTTCTTATTGACTAACTCTCATAACTCATGCCAGAAGATATATTATATATGTGTTGTCATCACACTGGGAAGGTACACATTGTCCCAGAAGAGTGGGTAAGCCTTTGGAAAAATAAACAGCTAGTCCAGTCACCTATAACCATAAAGGGGAAGAGGGAGCCCTGCCAAGCATAGAAGGTAAATGCCATGATAGAGGCATATCCTTAATTAGCATTGATGTTCACACAAGAAATAGTAAGACTTCATTTACAGTCTATAAAGAGGATAACCAATGAGCCTCTGCATAGTGATGTCATATGCCAGACCCCAGAAGCAACAGAAGAAAGGCTTTGCAGTGTGTTGATATAATTGCAGCAAGCCATATGTAAGCTCTCTCCATGTAGGGTGTGATACCATTTTGCCCTTGGCTCCTATTTTTATTCCTCCTGCTTATAATTTCAGAACCCCAAAGCAAAGTCAAACCTATATCATGTGTTTAAGGAAGTAGGAAATGTAGGTTAGGTCTTTTATGCTCTACCCCCTTAATCCTTACACAGTTATAACTACCTGAGAAACACAAATGTATGTGATTATTAAACTCTTAGGCTTTGAGTATAATTCCAAGTGAAGCAGGTATATGCTGTGTGGACTTGTTTGAGGCATATAACCAAGAGGAAACATGTAGTCACCCTTGGCTATCTGTGTACGAGTCTTTCATCTGCACTGTGGATGTTCAATAGAAATTCCAAGACCATTTTATTATTTTCCGAGGTGAAGCACTTTGGAAAACTGAAGCGATGTTTTTTCTATGTAGTCTTCATATACTTGGGCCACCTTTTGTGTCCTCTCCTCCCATGATGAAAACATGAGTGCATTCACAGAAAGGTGAAAAGCACTTCTATTTCATTGCTGTATCATCTTGTGCCCTACAAACATTGTGGGCAATTGCATGAAACACACCACATAGCACAAAATGGTACTCTGTGTTCCTTGGGAAGAACAGACATTTGTCCATTTTGAGTCAAGATTTGGGGTTACTTAAGAAATCCAGGGATTATTAGTGGAGATTGACAGTACGTCAAATGCTAGCTAATCACAGTGTCTCAGAGAGAATCAGAAGAAGCGGCTCTGCCCCAAACCCCAAATCAAATGGCCCACACAGTGTGTGTGTCAAAAGAGAGAGATTGTCTAATTGAGGACAATAGAATCTCGTTTTCTAATTCTGGGGAAAATCTCCCCATGTTCATCTTAGCTATAGTCTTCCTAGTATCAGAAAGCCTGGGAGGGCAAAAAGCTCTAAATACTAAAATGCTAAGCACAGCTCCACACAGGAAGTGGAGCTTTGGGTGACTCTCCTTTAGGCTCGGCAAAGCCAGAGAAGTTAGGCCTCCCACGGGGCAGAATGCCCATCATCTTGTCATGTGGAGAGCCTGTGTTCTTTGGATTCATTGTAAATCCCCAGGCAGTGTTGTAGGCACTCTGCCAAGGCCCAGCTCAGGGCTCTCTTTGTTTCTGACCAGCGTTGGCCAGGTCTTCTCCCTTCACAGTCCCTTCCTTCAGACAGAGCCATTAATTAGATGTCCACATTTCACCCACACCACCCAGAGATCACACAGGTCACCTTGAAGTCTTCAAGTGTGTTTACTGTCCTTCAGTTTATCTCCATCCTCGGCCAGTCACAACCTCTGGGCATGGATTTCTTTTAAGCCCTTTTAAGGGCAACATTGGTGTCCCAGGACCTTGAGAGCCCTCATTAGTAAGGAGCCAGGGCTTTGGGGGGGTTATCTCAATTAGTCTAATATTTGTTGGTGAGCTCCAGGATTTAAGGTTAAGTTCCTAGAACTCCTCTGTCAAAAGCTGGGTGGGTGACATGCAACTGTAATCCCAACACTGAGAAGCCTGCTGCTTAGTTAGCATAACCAAATCTGTGAACTCCAGGTTCAGTGCGAGACTTTATCTCAATGACAAGCTGCTGAGAAACTGAGGAAGACTTTTGGTGTCAACCTCAGACCATACATGGGAGCAAGCCTTTACCAGTGTATATACACATGAATATGTACATGTGCCCCCACTCCGAATGAGTGACCTAACAGCAGAAACACAATGAAACTGGCTTTGGTCCTAGATGCATGGTTGTAAGCGCTAGACCTTCTGGAGGCTTTCTGAGCCCGTAGTGAACAAGCCATTCCATTCTGTCCAGGATTAAAGAGAGGTTTTTTTTCCTTCTCCTAGAAGCCATTCCCTCAGATCTGACCTCCTAACTTGAATGGGAAACCTATGAATTATAGCTGCTTGAGTCCTGAGCAGGTTCTGGACTCAAAAGACCCACTTTGTTCAGCAGTTCTGTCTTGATGGTCCTACCTGTGACAGGCAGCACTTAGAACAGCCACAGCTGACTTAGAAAGCTTCATATTTAGCAGGTGTTTGCTCTTGAGGAAGATTGAAACCATTTTGCATCAAAGTAAGGGGTGATGGCACTTTCCCAATTATGAAGGAATGGTTTGTTGTGTTCCAAAGAGACTCACCTGTCCTCTGCTTTATGGTGTCTCTATCCCTGGAATGGAGGCAATCCAGATTAGCCCAGGTAAGTTGGAAGGAAGCAGGTGGCAGAGACAAGAATATTTCCTTGGCAGGTGCTCTTGGCCCTGTTCTCTACTCAACAGGGTAAAGACAGACAACAAATCGCATGGGACCCACCTTCACACAACAGATGGAGGTGGACTTGAGCAAAGAAGACTTCTGAAATTTCACCATGTTGCAGCCAGTCCTGATGGAGTCTAGAGGCTGAGATGAAGCCAAAGAAGGCCTTGAGAAAGTGGTAGGGAGCAAAAGCAGGCTCTCCAGGCTTCATTAGAGAGTGAATGAATGTGTGTGTGTGTGTGTGCGCGCCTGTGCATGTATGTGTATTTTTATAAGTGTACATGTTTTATAATATTTGAGACAGGAGCCTGCAGGGAGTAGCAGATGTAACTGGAATTGATTTCAAACTCAGCTATGCTGGATGAACTTGGGCAGGGCAGTTAGCCTCCCCGAATCTTAGCTTTTCAAATGTATGAAGGAAAATGGTGAAAACCCAGGTGGAGAACTGAAAAGATGGCTCAGTTGGTAAAGTGCTTGTACACAAGCACGAGGACCTAAGTTTAGAGCTTCAAACTTGCATCAAAATTGGGGCTAATGGTACATGCCTGTAATCCCACTGCTGGTGAGTCAGCATTATGGGCAGAGAAAGAAGATTCATGCCTGCCTGTCAATCTGCCTGAGTCAGAGATCTCTGGGTTCGGTAGAGATCCTCTCTCAAAAAAGAAGGCAGGGAGTGGTAAAGAGAGAGAACTGGTATGGATATCTGGACTAGGTACATAGATACACTGTGCCTCCCCCATGCACACAGACATACAACACATGCACACACATGCAAAGAGAAAGAGAGAGCCACATGCACAAGTGCACTGTATGTGAATGAGGACACACATGAGCACAAACACAAAGCGTCACAGGCATGTTTTTCTAAGGCTTAAACAAGATGCTCTGTGAGTCCCCCAGCCTGAGACACAGTGCACACTTTATCTGATCAATTGGATGTTATGATGATGGCCTTTCTGCCAGGAGGTACTGCCATTATTTTTCTTGCTGTGTTTGTTTTTGCAAAACTTTCAGCAAAGGTAGATTCAGAGTAGTTTGCAATCAGCCTTGATCTTGACTTCATGAGTCTAGTTTAGGAAGCCAGGGTGACACACTGGAGAGAGCCATTAACTAAATACAGCTCGCTGTTGAGGGATTTGGCCCTTTCTCTGATGTCCTGGGTATGAGACTTCTTCAGTTCAAGGGGATGAAAAGCAAATTCAGTTCATCCAATTATAACAAGTGGCCTTTGAAATGATAGGCTTAGAATTGTGTTTGGCCCAAATTGAATTCTTAATTACAAGCATTGCACTCCTTCCCCTCCCCCATACCTAGTGAAAGAAAATAGAGACTGGGAAATTTTAAAGGTTGTTTGGCTGGGCAACATGCCTAGCACAAAATGGGTTACGTGGCTTGTGAAGCAGCACGCCCAGCAGGTGCGAAAGGTCACTCTCGAGTTTGCGGATCCCCACACATTTGACACCGAAAGCCATCAAGTCTCTTTTGTTGGCCCCACTTAAGTTGCTTTGTTAGATGATAAAACCTTCTCACTCAAGGCCAAGTTCATGTCATGGGGTGTTCAGTGACTTCTCATAGAAGTCTGAGTGGATTTTGGTTTCAGAGGTTCAACTAAATGCCCTAAACTCTATGTCCTTGCTGTTGTTTATTATCTGTGTGAAGTGGGAGGGACAGGCGGGTTTAGCACATGTCAGCTTCTGGCTTTCATTATCGACACTCAGCAGCAGGGCTGGGGAGGGAGAGGCATATGGCTTTCCTGGTATCTCTCCACGAGGAAAAGAGGGCATTTGAGGGGAAATATTTCTGAACAGGAAGCTAGAGCAAGATGGTCCTTGTGGGTGTGATAGAGAAGTAGAGGAGCCAGTCAGCTGCGAGGCTCCTGGGTCCCGTGCCAGCCCACACCTTTGCAAAGCATTTTCAAGATTAGGAATCTGTGTCTTGCTGCCAGGTAGCAGTTGAGAGTTCCGGAATCTATATTGGCTTGGGTCTGTGGACAGCTTTGTCTATCACATGGGTGCCTGGGGTGAACAGGCCTAGCAGCTTCTCCCACCTTCTAGGCACTTGGCTGCCAGAAAGCATCTCCCCTTCAAAGGACAAGATCTGTTTATCTTGCGGTTTGTATGGAGGAAGGATTTTAACATAGGTTATTGAATTTGACCTTTCTACTAGAAAAAAAACCCTGACACATCATGGTTTTAATTTATAGGTCTTCATATGGCAGCAGTTCTTGGTTCCAGTTTTTGTATTTTTTTTTTAATTTAACATTTTCCCTGACCATTCTTGATGGCATCAGGTTGAGTTCCTGGGTTTCAAAACAAAAAATCTCCTGTGATTTCTTTTGGTATGGAGGAACACTCATTAGGAAAATGTTCAATAACTTTTGCACTATCAGAATGCTGAAGAATGGGCTTTCCCTCCTGCAATGTATCAGGAAAGAAATTTTTTAACAGCTAGAGACTGCTTCTCACAGGGGCACCCACTCTCCCAGCTAGACCGTTCTCTAGATGACTATCCCAAGATATGACCCTGGTTATTGTGCAGGATCTAAGGGCTGGTCAGGATCCCGCCCTAAGGGTGTCTGTTGGAGGAATCCTCTTGGAGCATTTTCCCTATGTTTCTGATTACAAATTGTGATGTTTATAGGAAAATGTGGTAAATTCTACTGAGTAAGCCTTTTAGATGCCACATGATTAATGTTCACATATTAGGACAATGACCATAACAGTTATTGTGGTAAACCTGTCTGTTTGCCTACCCACTTGCCTACCTGCCTATTTATCTATCTGTCTGTCTCTCTGTCTTCATAATCTACATATCTATCTAGCTATGTATCTACCTATCTGTGTAGCTAATCTGTCATCTATTTGTCTATCAGTCTATATAGCCAATTATCTAGTTATGCATCTATCTATATATCTACGTAGTCATGTACCTACCTATCTAGCTGAAGTGTCCATCCACCATTTCTTTTCTTTCCTTCCATTCAAATGCATACCTTATTGTGCAGGCAGTAGATAGTGTTCAAGGCCAGTGTCATAAGTAATGCAGAACTTTCCTTCTTGTAGCCATAAACATCTTGCAAGATATAAATGTCATCAGAAACCAGATCTCCAGATGATGCACTCTACAGGGTAATAAATATATGAAAGAGCTTGCCAGATATTTTGTAGCAAGAAAGAATTTAGAGTGACTGCAAAAATAAGAATCTAATTTGAGACTCACCTTTTTAGAAGTCTCAGTCCACATTCCAAACTATAGCCACAGTCAAGCAGCTCAAAGGAGCTTTACTGGTTCTCAGTGCTGGCTTGATGAATTAAAATTCCTTTAATGCAGTGTCTCTCAGTCAGGACTTAGTTTTTTCCCCACAGGGGCTGTTTGACCATGTGCAGAGGCATTTTTGGTCATCACAACTAGAAGTGAGATGCTCCTGACCTCTGCTAAATAAAAGAAGAAAAAACAACAACAAAAAAAAATATTCTCTCACAGCCTATCCTGCATAGAAAAATATCCTGCAAAAGAGAATTAAAACACCCAGGTTATGAGGTGTAAAGAGGCTGGGTATCTCCAATTTAGTGTGAGAGATGTAATATGGTCATATGGTCATGTACAAAGTACTAACTCTAATGGAATACAGGTTATAGATTGGGAAAGTGTTAGAGCCATGTCTTTTTTAATGCTAATTTTATGTCTATAAGCTAGCTTTCTGCCCTGTAGAGAACAGAGCTGCCTCTACTGAGTCTTTCTGTTTCAAATTAGGAGAGCCCAGGTCTTTTCTTTGTCATTCTTTCAGAAGCTCCCAGGGAAGATTTTCATTGGTTTGGCATAGATCACATGTTCTCCATTGACTCTATTGGCTGTTAACCCAGGTGTATAGCTGGGTGTAACAGGCATGCTCCCAACGCTAAGCCTGTGCATAGATTCTTCCCCCAGGAATCTGGGGATGTTTTGCACCAGGTCTCCACTCTTGTTGGTGCCTGCTTCCATTGCATGTTCTCTTACTGCCAGGACATTTGTAAACCTGACATTGTTTCCAGCCCAGCTATGTCAGAGAATGTCACTTAGACATTGCCAGATTGCCGAACACCTTGGCTGAATATCACAACAGGCTCTTGGAGAGGAAGCAAAGTCTGTGTGTGTTTCCAGGGAAGCTTGGCCTTGACATTTCTGGTGAGAATGCTGAACTTGGTTGAGCCTTGAAAAATCATCTGGTCCAGCCTTCTGTCCCAGACTTGTGAATTTAGAATTTTCTATGATACACGAGCATGGAAGGCACAGCCTCACAGAGCCCTGTTTTGCCTCCCTGCTCTGACCATGAAACCATGTTATCTTAGGTTCTATCAGATATATTTGTTGTGGAGCATGGCAAACTCTGGTCATTTCCTCCAATGATATTGATAGTTTATCTTTTAATTCCACTCAGAAGAAATTTGTCAAGCCTGCATTGTGCTAAGCTCTCTTAAACTGGTGCCAGAGAACCCAATTACAGAAGCTACAAAGACATTTGAGAGTAAGCACAGAAAAACATTTAAAGGAATTAAAGATCAGAAAGGATTCCAGAGAAAACATTAGGCACCATCAGGCAGAGAAACGGAGAAGAATTAGAATATGGAAAAGAGAGCTACACAGAGCTATCTGGATGCCCTGACTTCTCACCCCTGAAGTATTTAATTTTGAGCATGTTTACTCTTTCAAAAAGTAAAATGAAATGATCAATTAGACTTTTGTCAGGTGGACAAATTTTCAAAGTCTGGTGTGAAATGAATTGCAGATGAATTTTTTCTGACTTGATTTTTAACACCCCCCCCCTCTACTTTTCTTTTTCCTCCTTGGTCTTAGACAATATGGTATTGGTAGAATCATGAAATCTTGCCAGTGGGCACATTTACTGAGCTGAAATGTGTGCTTTTGCCTGGAAGGTGTTGGCAGCTGTTCTCTAGGTAGTGGCTGAGGTCCCCAGCTCCATCTTAACTGTTGGCAGAGATGAAACCCAAAATCACTTGGGGTACACTGGAGAGTCGCTGCTCTGAGAAGGGGAGAGGTTGGTCAGTACCACATTGGCACTGGAGAAGTCTTACACGGTAGAGCCACACAGAATCAGTCAGTCGTTTCACTGAAGCTGTCTTTGGGTCTTGCTATGGAGTCTCTCTTTTTGATACATTAGTATTCTCCCTCACTCCCTTTATCTCCCATCACCTCTCTCTCCTTTCCCCCCTCTCTTCCTTTTTCTCTCCCTCCTTTCTTTTCTCTTTCTGTGTGAGTCAGAGTCTCATGCAGCCAATAGTCACCTAGACAGAATCTCATGAACTCACTATTTAACCAAGAAATGGCTTTGAACTTCTGATCCTCCTGGACCTACCTTGCAAGTGGAAGAATTACCAATGTGTGTTTATGCTATGCTGGAGATCAAACCATGGGCTTCATGAATTCTAGGCAAGCACTTTACCAACTGAGCCTCCTCCCCTGACCCAAGTGTGTTCGTGTACAAGTCCTTATTTACCTGCTTGATTTGCCCTCTCCTGTGAGGGAGAAGGGGGCTTCTGCTCCTTCCTCATGATCAGTGTCTTTTCCAGGTTTATAGCATAGAGTTAGAGACTTAGAGAGGCTCATTAGAGTCCTAGTCCTTTGCACTGCAAACTTCCATGTCCACACCATTCCTTATCATTGCACCAGTCACAGTAAAGAGCAGAGAACAAATACTCTGTTGCTCTTTTTATTTGAAAGAGACTACTTCCCCTTGGCTGCAGTCGTACTTCTCTGTGCAATAGGAAGTGTTGTATGCGTCCCAGGTTTCTCATACATTAAAAGAAATTTACTGTAAAAATCTAGTTTCTCTGAGGCTATTAATCACAATTAATATTCTTTCTTTTTCTCTTTCTCCTCTCTTTCCATGACTAAACATGTTATTAGTCCACGGGTTACAAATTTATAATCTCTACTGAAAGAGAGGGAAAAAAGAAGAATGATCATATATAATTCCACACTTGTGACCAACATCCCATCAGTATTCTCTCTCCTGGCCATGCATCTTGAGATGTGCAATTTTAGAAAGCTTGAATATCAGGAAACCAGCATCATTGATCAAATCTTCATAAACTTAAAAGGTTTCATACAGGTGTCAAAACACCATTTATTTTAATTCACTTTGGAAAATGGGGAACATTTGTGCTGGTCCAGTGGGGAGAGATGATGGTAAGAGGAGAGCCCTAGAGAGTTAATACGGTTCATCCTACAGAGAAAGTAACCCTGTGTCTGGGAGGTGCCACCCATTCCTCATGAGGTAAAAATGCTGAATCTTTGTTTTTCCATCACTGGCAATCTTAAGGCCTGGTGTGTTGACACATTCCTGAATTCCCATCACTCTGGAGGCTGAGGCAGGAGGATTGTGAGTTGGAAGTTGTATTGCTATATAGTTAGTTGAAGACCCACAGTGACTAAATAGTGAGTTGGAGTCCAGTATGGATTATTCAATGAGTTCAAGGCTTGCCTGGATTACATAGTGAGTTTGAGGCCATACTAGTCTATACAGTGGACTCACAGCCAGCCTGGGCTATGTAGTGTTTTTGAAGGAGATGTGGGCTATATATTGAGTGGAAACCAGCTCGGGCTGTATAAGGAGTTGGAGACAAATCTTAGTGTACAGCAAGATCCTGTCTCAAACAGAGGAATAGCAAAGGACCAGGAGTTAGAGAGGGAGCCCTAGGTGCCCTGCAAATATGAGCATCATGCACTTGTGCAGCTGTGCATCAGCCCATTTGACAGACACGTCCATCCTCTGAGCACTCTCTCATCCTGAAAATGCCTTTTTAAGCATAGTGCAGGGATGGTAGTGCAGTTGCGTTTGTGAAATCTAAGGCTATTCCATTAATTCTGCAACATTTTGCCATGTGCAACTATCTAGATTCAAGTTTCCTAATATTAAGCAGTTCTTAGAACATAGGTCCCCAATGTGGCGATTTTCAAACGTTCTGTAGACTGGCGGGGCTAGTAGGAACTGTATTGAATAGGGCATAGACAGACCTTTCATCTTGGGGTGCTTTCCTATAGGAAAACACTGATTACTTGTTAGATCAATAGAGAAAGAGGGGGCAAACTTAAGGATTAGCTTGATCTTTAGAGTAGAAAGAAAACTAAAGAGGACTAAACAGGCCTGGGTTCAAATCCAAACCACCAGCAGGCAAGTGAAACTCCCTCTATCCTAGAGTCCCTTCCCCTACGTAGAGACCTGCTCACCATGCCTTCCGCCTACTTGCCTTATATCTTTCTCTCTTTTTCCCTTTCTTCCTCAATCTTTCCCTCCTTTTTGGCCTCCCTCCCTTTCATTCTTTTGGTGGTATTGGGGACTGAATCTAGGGCCTGACATAGAAGTCAAACAACCTATACTGATCTACACCCCCAGCTCTCTTTCTACTGTAGTTTCTGAGACAATGTCTCAATTAGCTAGGTAAAAGTGAGAGACTCCATCTTAGAAAACAAGATGCATAGTATCTGAGGAACAACAACCAAGATAAAATCACTTGCATCCACATACATCTACACATACAGCACACACACACACACACACACACACACAGAGAGAGAGAGAGAGAGAGAGAGAGAGAGACAGACAGACAGACAGACATAGGGAATGAATATAAATCAGGGATGTTCATTAAAATCCATAGTTTGATAACCTCTTGCCATCTTCCAACCCAAACATAGAAAGCAAATGCACCCGCGCACACACTGGAGCCATAGTGCTCCTGCAGGGGAGACGGGCTGACCAGGCCTTGCAGGGAAGCCTGCAGCCCATTCCTGCATGCTTCATCCAGTTTTCCTGCAAAGTGGAGACCAGAGCAAGAAGCAAGGCAGACAGATGGTGTCCCGCAGACTCTCCCTCAAGCACTTTCATCTCTCCTCTCACTATTAATTCATCTGTTTGGATGGATACATTCACGCATGGAACCAAGATGAATAATAATGAGGTTTTTAATAACTCCCTGCATTTGCATTCCTAGTTACTCTTTACATGGTTCTAGCTGATTAAAATGAATCATTTACATAATTAACATATGGTTATAGTGTTGGCTTTAATATGCTGATTATCTCAATACTTTTGTCTGGAGTCAATTGGATTCTAACTGTAACAATTGTTTGAAGTGAGACTAGTTTATTCCTCAGAGGATGGGGGGAGATATTTGCCATGGTGCCTGATTGGCAGTTGCACAACTCACCAACATTGGTTCTATCTCGGTTTGATTATGTGATTGGAAAATAAGTAAACAGTAATAATTACAACGATCACAAAAGCTCCCGCCTATAATCTAGCAGGTATTCCCCTTCTGTTCTTTCAAATTCTTGCAGCCACTTTGCAAAGAGGGTCATATTATTCCCACTTAACAGAGAGAGAAATTAAGGCTTAGATGGGGAAAAAAAACCTGGCTCAAAGCCACAACATTTTCATGTTCCAAGTATGAGTTGCTCTGAATCAGTTTGCTCTCAGTATTGCTGACAGTGTGTGTGTGTGTGCCTGTGTAATACACATGCAGAGTCTAAAAGAGGGATTCATGTGCCCTCCTCCATTCTCTGCCTTATTTTCTTCAGCCAGGGTCTCTCTGAACTTGGGGCTGCTTTGCCTGCTGGCAAGGCCTGGCAATGTTTCTGTCTCTGGCCTGCAGCTCTGTTGGTACAGCTCTGGTGCTCACCTCTTTCTATTACATAGGGGCTCAGAATTACGACCACAATTTTGTATAGTGAGTGCTTTCACCAATTGGGTCAACTTGTTCTTATGTTATTGCCAAAAAAATTTCTTTGTAGTTGAGGGACTTCTTGGTGCTTTGGTGGCTGTTAGCTGTGTTCCTGACCAACACCCACCAGATGCCAGTTTTATCCCTCCATCACAGTATCTCCAGATATTGCCAAAGTTCCCTTAGAAGAGTGCAGGGCTATTGACAACCACTACTTTTAATAGCCCCCTTTTCTTTCTCTTTGTTTTTATTTCGCCCTCCCCTTCTCCCTCCCTCCCCACACCCTGTATGTATGAATGCGCATACATGTACAGGAATATGCCTGCAGAAGCCCAAAGCCAATATGGTCAATGAGGGGGTCTTTTCATAACAGGTTTCCACTGTTATTCTTTGAGATTGAGTTTCTCTGTAAAACCAAACCTGACAGATTCGGCTATGCTGGCAGTTCAGTGAGCTTTAGAGACCCGTCTAGTTCTGCCTCCCCAGAGCTGGAGTTATGGGAATAGCCACCACCCTGGCCTTTTATGCAGATTCTTGAGATCTGTACTGAGCCATCGCAGAGCCCAGCCCAGCTTCACATCTTAAGTCAAGATTGAGAAGCAAGCTTGTTGTCTAGGCTGATTTGCTGGTGACGATGGTGTTAAGGTGATATTGCTGCAAGCCTATGGGATTTGTTATATGTGATGTCCTGTGTCTATCTCTGAGTTGTTTATTCATTTCTTCTGGAAATTGTTGTACTTCTTGACCAAAGACATCTTTGTTTTCTGAGCTCTGTGAAGCCCCACTCCCCTGCTTCCTCTAGGGCCATTGTTACTGTTCCCAGACATACTACTCTGTAGACTTCACAAATCAGCATTTCAAGATGCCATTTTCTCATTAGCAGACCATGGGCATGGGCACTATTATCTATGATCTGATTATCTTGCTAGTTCACATTGAACTTGAAAGGGATATAGGAAGAACTAGCCAATTGTTCCTGTTTCAGTACCTGAGATTTTGGAATGGAAGGGCTTTCTGAAGGTTCATACATATTTGAAATGTATTTGAGCTAATTGCAGGCCTTTGTCCACAATTAGTCTGTGGTAGGCATGATTAATTGCAAAGAACACTGACATTTATGCATAAAATGCTTGGAGTAAAAAAGAAAGGGGAAGAGAAGATGACTAGAGAAATGCTGAGTAGAATGTTAATGCCCATGACCCCAGAAGCAAAGCCCAGAAAGGGGATGTTCTACATCTGCAGGTGAGTATCTTAGGGAGACACATCTAGATTTCCATGTTTCTGACCTGCCTATATTTTGTTTCCTCCTCTTTTAAATGTGGCTGGCTTTGTTCAGGTTTTCTGAAGCCATGTTGATGCTTTTCTTTACATTTTCTTTTGGGGAACAGAATCTCCTGTAGCCCAGGTTGACCTTGAACTCACTAGGTAGCCAAGGATGACCTTTAACTCACTAGGCAGCCAAGAATGTTGTTAAACTTGTGATATTCCTGCCTTTCTCTCCCAAGTGTAGGGCTCACAGTCATGTACCACTATAACTATCTTCACTGATGCTTTTGTTAAGACATGAGCTGTTCTGTTCATTTCTCCCAGCAATCTCTCTCTCTCCATCTCTAGAAACTCATAGTCACCTTTGGTAACCAATATGCATGTGGTGCCTTTTTCAGGAAGCATCAAGAAACTAATAGATGTAAGATAATCACTACTCAAACCAACCAATTTATTATTGTTTAGGTTAAAAATGATACATTCCAGAAATTAATAATCAGATATCCCCAACAATGACAAAGGGAAGGAGGTTATGACCTCTACTTATTTATTCTCAGTTGCCATTGGATAAAGAGAACAGACCCAAAGATCTATAGTTATGTAAATTGATAATGCATATATGAGTGAATAAATGTGATTTATTTTCACACAAAGAATAATCCACCTCAGACTAGATGCCCCATTTCATGTTTACCTATCTGTATATTATAGTGTGCTATGGGATTTCCTTGACCTGTCCTCTACTGTATGCTTCTTATATTCCTGATTTAATCACTTCCCTGAATAGCCTCTGTGGTATTTTGAATTGTGAATATTAATAGCATAGGTACACACTGAGTTACCAGCATAAATAGAGCTATCTAAATCTTTATAAATATATAAACAGAACATGGATGCATTAACCTCGGTCACTTTTCCCTGGGCTCATTAATTTCCTAACAGTGTGGTTACAGGGCCAAAATGTTGGTGTCATCTAGTTCTTTGGTTTGATTTGGCTTGGTAATTTTTGTAGCTCTGGCTAGCTTAGAATTGTCAAGGTAAACCAGGCTGACATCAGACATGTGGCAATTCTTTCTTTCTGTTTTTGTACTGATGCCTTACCACTCTTGAAAGATACCTTCAAACCTTGTTAAAGTTCATGTCAAAACACACATTTCTCAATTGCTACACTTGGAAAGTACAATCAGACAGATCAAAGATCAAGGGCAGTATGGGCCACAGAGCAGGACCCTGTCTCAAAAATACAATAAACAACACAAATGACCTTCCTTACTACTCAATAGATATAATTTGTTTAGTTTCAAATACTTTCTTGTCATTGCTACACATATGATACCTGATGGTAGTAACACAAAAGAGACAATATATGCACTCAGCAGCCACTTTGCAGTGACATACCTATCATTCCCTGCACTTGTGACTTGGTGTTGGGGGAATAGAGGTGCAGGCATGGATATCACATGAGAATAAGAAATTCATGTTCTGTGCCTCTATAAGAAACAGGCTATCTAGTTGTCAGCTGACTCAAATTGTGATAATCAAGTAGCTCATAGATTGGTCTAGACTCCTGATTCTGTGCTTCAGGGAGTTCCCCATCATCACTTCTTTGGCTGCCCAGGCAAGAGTTAAGTTTCCAAACTGCAGGGAGCAGATACAGGAAAGGCAACCCTTAGTGGCATTTCAGATTTATTAGTAGCAGCTGTTTGGAGAAGGGCCATGTGTAGACTCAGGCAGGAGGAATTCAAGGATTGATTAGCAATGTCTGCTTGGGGCATGGAATGGCAGAAAGGGAGCCTACAAAGCAGCATTTCTCTTTGCTTAATAAATGTAGGTTACTATTATGGTTTTTTTGGAGTTTACTAAGAATTTTTATGTTACCATAAAAACACCTTTATTGGAGAAGTGACAAAGGAAGGAAGATAGGGAGAGAAGGAAGAGGGTAGATGTAAAATAAACTCCAAAATATGGAGAGTATTCTAGGTTGATTTTTATTTGAGTGTTTTTTATATTATGAACTTGACCTGAGGGAACAGAACAGGTGTTGCATGTGAAACAAGATTCAGTAATGTTAGAATGAAATAAAGACAGTCTTAAAACAGGTAGTATTGAGAGGCAAGATGCTAGAAAATAGAAGGATATTCTGTATCTCTCTGCATTCCCTTGGTTTTGTGTAACCACTAACTAATGGACCTTCTCTCCAGGCAGAATGGATGGTGTTAATCTCCAGACCCTTTTGTAATAAATGCTGGACTGTGAACAGGAGATGGCTGAAAGAGAGTGCCTGGGCAAACCTTAATCTTTAATAAGGTGCACTGCTAGTCTATAACTGTCAGACAAGACAGAAGGACCAGGCTTTCTGCTTTCTCACCCAGAATAAGAAATGGGGTCTGGGCTGCAAGGGCCTCATACTTTTAATGCTCTAGGGGGAGCCACCAGGAGCTGCACTTTAGAGACTGCTACATTCACCAAACAGCTTTCTCTAAAAAAAGAAGCCAGTGCCTCTCAATGGTGCTCAGCTTCTTGCGAGAAAGTCTAGTTGTATTGTGATTCTACCAATCTTGCCTTGTAACATGGGTCCCTGATAGCAGCCCTTTGCAGTGAAACTATATCACTTTTGAAGCTTAGCAGATGGGAATTGTCATAAATGATATTTTAGTCACAGATATGAGCCATAAAACTTGAAAGATAAAGTATCATTCTGAGACACACATGGAGAGGCAGATGCAGACCCAGAGTCAGTGTGTGAGCTTTGCAACAGTGCTGATGGAAGGCAGGAGAGCCGAGGAGAGCTCTTACCTCGGAGCAAATGATTTGACTAAGAGCAAGCAGTGTTCAGCATGGAGTTGGGGAGATGGTTTCAGTATGGGTTACCATTCATCAGCCAAGGGGACCTACTTTCCTGTCTTTTTCTGAGTGCATTATCTTCTTACTGCCCTGTGAAGGGTCCTTAGTGGTGTTTATTTCTTACCATGTTTGGCACTTTGTGCATGGCACAGTACAGATAACTGCATAGTGTATATGTTCTGTGCAGTACTTCCTGGTTTGCTAGTCATTTTTGATGATTTTGCTGAGCTAGTTATACCTGATTATTTTGCTGAGCTGAAGAATTGATTAAGTTCAATGATATGGTATGATAGTATCTCATGGATTCTTGCCTCGAGCCAATATGCATATTAATGATTTTTATCAAGAGATGTACCTGGATCTCATGGACCTCAACCTTCCCTTTATTATCACTGACAGCATGATCACTTTGTGGGGCCAACAACAGACAACAACAAATGAGTAGCCCTGTAAGAACCCTCCAGAAAGTACTAAACACCGCCTTGTTTGTGTACATTAAGTTATGCTTATAGCTTTTGCTGGACTGGAGCTTATTAAGTATCCAAAGATGACCTTGAACTTCTGATCCCCTTGCCTTCACTTCTAGAGTTCTGGGGTCACAAGCATGTACTACCATGCACAGGGTATAGAATCCAAGGCCTTGTGCATGCTAAGTAGACATACCACCAACTGAGATACATCCAGAGTCCATAACCAAATTTAATGGCTTTGTCTCCATATCATTTACATACTACAGGGACTTCCAGCTATTTTTATGAGGTTTCACTCATCTCACCACACACAGTTTCTTATTCAAAGTAGCCACTGATGATATGGTTTTAAATACATAGGGAATATGTCATCTATTATTTGCCTGCAGTTGTATTTGAAAGCCTTGGTGCTGCATGGATTCTATAGTCAATTAAATTGGAATGTATGACTTCTATACTGGAGAGGATATTTGTGTGGTTTTGTGAGAGTGAGTGTGTGTGACATCTGAGGTAGAATTATGAACACGAGAACCTCACAGAGTATATAAAGGGGACAAAGGCGAGACTGAGTATTACTTTCTAGAAAATTCCCATGGGGTTTGTTGTTGTTTAATTTTGATTTCATTTAATGTTTTAGTTTAGAAATAGCAATAACACTTTAATTCTTACTGTATCTCATTAATTTTTACTGTATCTCTTACATTGTTTCATCCTAGCCACTATTTAACTCATTTATCCTGTTTAATCCTTTCAATAATCTTAGAAGATTAATGTCATTATCTGGGTCCAGTCATAGAGTCTCTGAAGCACTAGGAAGTAAAATAACCTCTCTGGCCAAATTTCTGACTCCTAAATGAAAAAATGTCTACATTCGTGTGTGTTGCTTTTCCTGTTGAACAGACAGATTACAAGACAAAAGACAGCGTGAGTGGAAGGGTCTGTCTTGGCTCACAGTTTCGCTGAATTGCAGCCTTTCACAATAAATCAGGGCAGGCCAATATGTTAAGGGCCCATGCCTCACGGCCTACATGTTCCAGCTAGAACCCATCTCTCAAAGATTCCACAACCTTCTAAAACAGTGCCATTATCTGGAGACCAAGTGCTCATGTGTGTGAACCTGTAGTGATGTTTCGGATTCAAATGTTACTATTGTTCAAATTGAGGACTGCCTGCTTCTAGAATTGCTTCTATTATCTTGCTGGTCTTGAGGGACACAGAGTCTAGTATGTTTTTAGTAATGTTTTTAGCAATGTGTCCTTAGGGTGAGTCAAAGGAGAATATGTAGAAACCTTGTTTTTCTATGAAGAGGACAAAGCTAAATTATTGACCATTAACTTACTATTTCACTAAAGTGTGACCTGAATTGAGTGCATTTCTGATAAGAGTGTTTTCTTTGTAGCTGAATGTTCTGTTCAGGTGTTTTAACTCTGTTTGCATGCATTCCACAGAGGTGTCTGTGTCCTCATTAATCCCTCAGTTCTTTCTGAAAGGTAAAAAGGAACTGAGTTTGAAATGTGTGCTCTTCTGTTGATCTGGGAACGTTTGTCCTGAGATGTCTTGCCTATAAATAAATATAGCATAAAACAAGACAAAAGATCTCTCCTGACTTCTCTGGTGCTTTCGCTCCACCTCCTTGGCATTAATGCATCATTTGTAGAGCCCACTTTGTAATGATGACACCAACAATGTTTTTTTTTTTTAGTGTTATTTGATAGTACTTTAGGCCAATATTCTAAGATGTGACATACAGTGGAGAGAAAACTGGCATGTTATGTCTTGGCTTACAAACAATGGAAGGCGTACATATTTGGTAGATGAAGACAAGAGAACTGGGGACTTATCCTGCCATCTACCCATAAAGCAGAGACTAGGATCCTGTGACAAGCACTGCCATGATGTGCGCTTTTATTTTTCAGTGCTGAAGGGGGAAAAAGGATATGCCTATTTATGGCACTTGCTGAAACAGTTTTGATGTGCCTATTCAGGATATAGAGAGTGTGATAATGAAGTAAAATATTATATGTGTGTATGAATTTATGTATACACACATGTACCTATAAGTGTGTAGTAAAATGAAAGCATGTGTAGATGCTGTCCAGGAGCACTATGGCTACATTCTGGCTCTCCATACCATGCCACTAGTAACCAAGCTTTCCAGAGATTCTTGTTCTTTCCATGTGAAATCATTTCCCTTCCTGTCACTAACACAGAACTCCACACACTGTCCCCCTGAGATGATCCCAAATTTCCATCCCCATTCCACAGATGAGCACGACCCAGAAGAGGAGGTTAAGTGATTTCTTTTCAGGTCACATCTGCTGAGAGAAAGACTAGAGCCTGGCACATGCTTGCCATATTTCGTGTTGGTGATAGGTTTCCAAATTCAAATATTCTGACCTCAGAGTTTTCTGGGTTAGACCTCTAGAAAACTACCAGGAGATATCATGTTATGTAATTAATTACAACTATAATTATCTTGGTTTCTGGGTCATATAAAGATCATCAGTGAGTTTTGTTTCCATGATTCATTCAGCAAAGGAATTATTTTTTGCTAAAGTACAAGTGTAATTAGTTTTCATATGCTTAAATAACAGAAACATGAAACGCCAGTACTAGGACTGAGTTTATCCTGGTAGAAGAGCCTTACAGGATAGATGGAGTTGAATCCAGAATCATTAAATGTAGCATCCACCAATCTTGGAATAGAAAATATTCCTCCCTAAATACTATGCAGTCTGCATGGGCTACAAGGATTTACCTATGGCATGCACATATGCTATGTGAGTGACCAACTGAGTTGGTGAAATAGACAAAGATGGTATTCTTTGTCTAGCCCCTAAGCATCATAGGAGTGATAAAAACAAAAACAAACAAACAAACAAACAAAAAACAAGCCATCGCTTCTGTTGGTCCTAGTGAAGATTTTCACAGGAATGACAAGATAAGAACTTGTAGTATTGAAAAACTTTCAAATTCAGATTTTTCTCTCATGGTATCATTAAGGAAGACAGGCTAGCTCTGCAATTACTCTTTATCCAACTCTAAGATCTCCCTAACAAAATAACAAGCTAGCTAACAAGCTAGCTCAGCTAGTAAAGCTCTTGCCTTGAGCACATAAATACCTTAGGTCTATCCTCAGATCCCATGTAAAATGCTGCAGTATTGTAATTCCAACACTGAAGAGGCAGAGGCAGGAGGATCCCTGGAGTTCACTGGCCAGCCAGATCAGCTTTGTTGATGAGCTCCAGGGCAGTGAAAGACCCTGTGCTGGAGGATATTCCATAGGATGGTACCTGGTGTTGACTTTTGGTGCCCATGCATGTGCCTGTGTGTGTGCAGACACACATACACACGCACACACAATTGTTAGCATAGGTTTATTTTCACTGTATTCTCTTCTACTCACTGGATATACATAAATGGGAATAGCTCTTACATATATCAGTTACCTCCACAGCTTCCTGGGGTGGATCACACAGGGACACGGGGCACCAGGATCACCAGACTGTGCTGGCAGCATACATTTGTCTGCTGAAGAAAAAAACAGCAGACACCTCCTTCTGAGGAGAGAGGCCTGTTTGCATGCTCTGCCTGTCACTAGATGACTCATGAGTAGAGTTACTGAAGAATCATTGTATCATTAAGATATATGGACTATGACAGCTTTACATGCCTGTCAATCATTGAAGATACTGTAGTAACCGCATAAGGAGGATGTGATCCTTTTGTCTCTGATATGAGTAGTTTCAGAACAGGAAAAGAAAATGCATTGGAATTGACTGTGGTATTTTTTTTTTAATTTTATTTTTCTTTTTATGTTTTTTGAGACAGGGTCTCATGTAGTTCAGATTGGCCTTGAAAAAACGATGTAACCATGGGTGACCTTGCGTTTCTCATCACTGTAATCCTGCCTCTTGAGGTCTGTGATTCCAGTCTTGCGCCATCCCTCTGTATTATTGTGGTGCTGAGAACTGAAGCCAAGGCTTTGTGCAGGCTAGATAACCCAGGGTGTGAGCCGCACCCCCGGCTGTGTGGCAGTCGTCTTTCATGGCAGGACTGGGAAGACCTTATGCAGATTTTGAAGAGATTTCTTTGTTTGTTACTGCAGTCATTAACTCACTCTAAAGATATGAAGGGAGAAGCTTCCAGATTGCTGAGAACTGTTTCACGTGCCAGAGATAAAGGAGTGAATAAAAAGCACAGGTGCCCACTTGCTCATACTTTGGTAGAGGAATGGATGGTAAATAAGAAGAGACCCGAGTGACAGGCATAGGCAGAGACATTTACTAGAGGAGGAAGTGAAAGGAGAATTCTGGTGCTCTGGTTTTGATTCAGAGAAAGTCAAAGATGGGAAGAGTTCAGATGAGGAGAAAGCACTATGAGATCTCTGGCCAGCCAAAGGAGACAACAGAACACAAAGTCTCCAATGATGAAGCGCACAGGTATATCTGAAGAAGATGAAAGGCAGGTTATGTGGCCAGAATATTGTTTTGGAGAGAAGATATTGAATAAAAAATAAATAAAAGGTATATAGAGATGGGTACAATATAGATTTGGGTTGGCAGGTCATGTGGGGAGCCAGGGACTTACTGTGCTTACTGGAAGCTATGTCAGGTGACAAGTGCTGAGTGTGCACTGCCTTGCTCCTTTGCCTCCTTGGTTGGAGAAGGGAAATGCAGAAGTGGTGCGGAGACATCCTCTGACTTTCGGGTTCCCGGGCTTAGAGAATATGGATGTACTTCTCTCAGACGGACATTGACTGCACACGTCATTGGAATATCTTTAACTAAGATAAGGGGTAGCAATGACAAACAAATCCAGGTTCACCTCAGAGTTGCTACTTGCAAAAGCCTCCTGTTCTGGCTGGCAGTTTTGTAACCATCCCTCTGAGGGGATGTTCCAGGTGGATCTGTCATTTGTACCAAGTTAGTGGCCACCCCATGGTAGACAATGCATCTTCTCTGTGCCTTTTCTACTTCGTCTTCATGAAGCTTGCTTGGTGAAGGCTCAGTGTAGACCATCACAAAATGGCCTTTTAATTTTTTCGGTATCCTTCATTCCCCGGGTAGATAATTTGCTATAATCGCCTTGTAATTGTTGGTCACTACAGCTTGCAATGAACAGGCTGCTGAACCAGTATCATTCTAGAGCATACATTTCACAGGACATGAATGACTTTCTAAAACATAGGATCCTGTACCAAACGGTCAGAAGGAGGGACCTATGCATGTACCCATGAGAAGACCCAGGTGAACAACAAGTAGACCTCAAAAAATCCCTCTCACTAGCACTGTGATTGTCAGAGAAGAGGCAGGCATTTCCTCTGTAAGGTCTACGTGTGAAATGGGGATATTATCAGCTCTTATGGCACGGTAGTGTAGCTCAGAGCATCACAAGCACGCAACAAATGAAAGGCAACATTATGTTTGCTGTTAACAGTGCTAGCAGTACTCAAATTGCATTCTCCTTGGAGTGAAGAAAACGCTAGGAAGGGAAAAGAACTGAGGTGGGATGAGGCTCTACTGCCACATTTTGCCACGAAACTGAAGAGGTTTATTAACAACAGTGTCTTGTCCTTTCCTGTGCAGTATCTTTTTTATATTTAGACTCCTTTAAAATAATAAAAGTAGCTTCTTGTTGACTAAAAAATTCAAAAACAGCCTCTGATAAAAGAGGACCTTTGTGTGCGGTGGGAGGCCATAAAACAGAAGAAATAAGTAAGGTATACCTAGATAACAGAGGGGAAAATGGCCTTTGCTAATCCAATTGGATTTCCGAGTGAATGATGAAAGGCAGGACAGAGAATTTACTCAGATTTTTGAGCCATGAAGGTATTGTAGTTTTCAGTGTTATTGAACAAGATGAACATATGTGATTTTCATATAAAAGGGTAAAGAAAAGATAAGTTGGCAATGTTCTAGCCTCACCTTGCAAGCATGAAGCCCTGAGTGCACAAAGCCCTGGGCTTCACCCTCAGTACCACAAACAAGTAGACATGCAGGGGTGATCAGCTGTCATCCCAGCATTCAGAAAGGTGGAGAAGTCCGGGGTCATCATGCCTCAGCCACACATCAAGCTCAAGGTCAGCCCAACTATGAGACCACTACTTAAAAAATGAGGGACAAAGAGTTATTTTAGTAAAGTCTCAGGGGCAGAGTTCAGTTACACAAAAACATTTCATTAAGCTTGGCAATATCTGTCTGTTTGCCTTTTCTTCTGGATATTTGATTGTTCCTGAAACTTGATATTTTAAATTAACATGTGTCATGAGTTACAAACAGCTGCCATCACCATATTCACTACATAGAATAAAAAAATACAAAGAAATCTTGCTTCCTCTGTTCCTCCTCCCCCATCGTTTAGTAATTATTAGTAGATAATGTTTCCAGATATGTACTGAACAAATTCATAATACACACATTTAGACATAAACACATTATGATGCCAGTGATTTTTGTGCCACAACCTAAAATGATGTGCATGTCAATCTTTCATTTTCAGTACATAGAGATTATCCACCTCGTATTAATTTCACCTGCCTCTTAGTTGTCTTTCTCTGCCCCACAATTTGTTCAGGCTCTATTCTCCTGCTGATGGGCAGGTGTGTTTAAAGAAAATAACAAGAGCAAAAACAAACAGAACATATCCTTCACAAAAGTGTGGTTCCAAGTATGATATAACAGTTTGAGGTCACACCACCCCTGGGCAGCTAGTATTAATTACCCTTTTTCTAGTATAGCACCCCGAATGTTCTATTATCCATGGGGGAAGTAATCATAATAAATGCTAAAATGCATAATAAAACCTTTCAGATTCATTGGAACCAGAGGCTCCTGTCTCCTGACAGACCCTCTAAAAATTCAGTGGCAATCAAGGTTCAAAGGCTTTATAAATGTCTGTGCTCACTTGTAGAGAGGATGTAGAAAGAACAAAATTTTTTAATGTGAAGTTTTGAATTTCTATGACTTCCCAGTGGAAAAAGACAGGTATGTCCAATGATCTTTTGAACTTGAAAATATTTTTTTTTAAATTTTCTCCATTTGCCTATATAAGTCATAGTTCACAGTATGCTTGAGATAGTCTACGTCAGACAAGACCTACGTCCTGGCTTCACAAAGAGAGAATGGACACAAGGTCTTGTTATTTGACCTGTGCCCATGTTAAGCGCCTTCCATGGAGCTCCCTACACAGAGTGCCATCAGAGCACCAAGGTCTTTTCTTACAAAGCCACATTCAAGTGCAAATTTCTACGGATCCTGACTCTCCAAGTTCATTCTTACTTACTTTACCTTCTCAGCTCACATTATTATTTTGTTGGGTACATAGTATACACAATATGTTGAAAACATTTTAAAATATAGTAAATAATTAGGAAAAAAATCCCATATTAGCGATTAAACCCTTTAAATACATAAGCATAATTTATACTCTTCATTTGTAGCATTCCTAACTGATTTTTTTAATAATATAAAACCACAAAGTACAAAAGTACACTATAATTCTTGTGTCTCTCCTGTGCCTAGGTTATAAAGGCATGTTCCATGCAGCTAAGCGCTTGTACTGCTTTTTTTTTTTTTTTTTTTTGCTTCTCCAAAAATATGTATTTTTATTATGTGAGTGTGGGTTGACTACTTGTATATCTGTGCACCACATGCCTTTCTGGTGCCCGTGGAGGGCAGAAGGGGCCACTGAATCCCAGAGAAGTGGAGTTACAGAAGATTGTGAGTCACCATGAGGGTTGCTGGGAACTAAACTTGACTCCTCTGCAAGAGCAGCCAGTGTTGATCCATCTCTCAAGCTCATGATTACTTCTCTCTGCTGTGGCTCCTCAGTGTCCTGTTCCATGAAGATGCTGTCAACAAGGGATGCCAGTTCTGTCGTCAGCTACTTGTTTTCCCTATGGCACCTTGTTGGAGGGCCTACTTTTGTTCTCTATCTTAAAATTTCTATTATATGCAGGAAGGGACTGTACATGTAATGTAATGTGAATTGGGGCTTTACAAACCACAGGGGCAACTCTCTTCCTCTCCAAGAACCAGCATGGAAATTCAGATAGGGCTTCAGCATCTTAGATTTGCTCTTCTCCCCTTGGCATTCCTGGATATTCTGGGATGGGTTTACCTCTAAGGGGAGGCTGGCTTGGTGCATTAGCAGATGGTTCCAGCATCTCTGGCCTTCACCTTCTAGAGGCTGGTTGCCCTTCATTTGCCATTGTGATATACAAGGTGCCTCTGGGCTGTAGCCAGATGCCCCTGCATTTTCTGGAACCTCCTACTTTAACAATCATTGGTTGCAAATAATGGAGGCTCCTAAATTGTCTGAAGGATGATCTTTTCTTTGAGCATTTATAAATCAGTTTTCAGTGTTGGTTCTGGGTTAGTGCCTAAAATAAAACTCTGCCTATTCTGAGAAAACAATATATTTGAACAGGGACTAATTACCCTTTTTTTATTTCTAGTGACAAAAGCCAATATATCACACTTAGCTACTGGGAGACTCCATTGCAGTAAACTAATTAAACTAATTCTATCTCGACTCATTATTCTCAGTCCCACTAAATATTTTAACACCCTAGATTTATTTCATTCTATAAATTATATCATACTTAAAACTAGGCATAGCCCTCAAGAGTTTATTTTGGACTTTTCAAAATGTAACGTTCAGCTTTATCTGGGATATATATTTTTCCTATCTTTCTTAGCTAATGATTCACCTTAATTATGACTAATTATTAAAAATGATATACGCCTTTAATTAAATGAAAGTGTCTGGCTTCTTGTTAGCGCTTATGAAATACTGACAACATTGGGAAGATAATGTAGAGGAGGAAACCTACAGAATTGGTTACATTTTCAGGCTACAGTCTGGCATAGATACATATCCAAAAAGACTGATTAATGCACAAGATGGCAAAAAAATGTGCCTTTCATTGTTAGAAGGAATGAAAGTCTGTGTCCATTTCAGATTCATTTTCCAACAGAGGATGGCCACATAATTAAAATGTTAATACACATCTCGCTGTTTGTACTGAGGTTCCAAAGCCAGCATATATTAAATAGAAATTTAGCCCAAGTGCTTTGCAGGGGAAGCTGAGAGGAATGCGGGCTGAGCACCACTTCAGAGTAAATTGCTCCTTCTTATAGACATGTAATGCAATTAAGTCAAGGGGCTGTGAGCTGCCTACATCAAGTAAGTTTAGTTTAGATATTTGTCCTTAGACATCTCCCTGCAAAGGGCTCCATGTTGAAGAGTAAGAAAGGGACACCGAGCCAATGAGCTATTCATTAGACTTGACATAATGGCGAGCATGGCCAGGAATGCCTACAGAATAGAGAAATTTCTTTGGCATTTGCAAGAAAAGAGGGAACAGCATTCAAGTTAGTCTTTAGCTAGTTCCTAATAGCTAACTTTGTAGTTTTAGCAGGTGGTTTCGGTCCAATTTCTTGTTTTGTGTAAAAAGATGCTTATTGAAAACTGCAGCAGCCACAGGCATTTCATAAGATAGGTAGGTGCACTTCTTGGCTGAGACAGAACAAGATTCCTCAGGGGAGGAAATACATGTTGACAGCAACTATGTGAGGGGAATCATTTTGAGTACATGGGGTCATGGACACTTGACCCTAACACAACCTCTAGAATTATTTGCATTTTGTGCTAGACAGGGACAAGGTCCTGAATGAATGTGTGAACTTGAAACCCATCTCTTAATTTCCAGTAAATAAGTTCCCTGACAGTCTGGTCTCATCACTCCCATCTCTCTTTTTCTGTGTGCTGAAAACCTGACCCCCTTGAGGACCTAGAACATGTGACTTTATGATGAAGAAATGTAAGAGTAATACTTGCTATCTATCTAGATTTTACTCTGTTTCCATTCAATGTATCAAACTCTTATTCAGAAAATACTTATACCCAAGCAATGTCTTATAAAGCATATCACAGGGCTAGGGAGGTAGTTCAGTTGGCAAAGAACTTGCCTTGCAAGCAAAAGGACCTGAGTTCAGTCCCTAGAATCCATGTAAACAGCATCAGGTGTGGTGGCATGTGCTTGTAATGTCAGCACTGAGTGGGTGGAATCAGGCAGATCCCTAGAACCTCCTCATTAGCCAACCTCACATACTTGGAGGGTTTTGGGCCAGTGAGAGGCCCTGTAACCAAAAATTAAGGTGAATAGCCCCTGAACACAACAACTCAGGTGACTTCTGACTGTACACACACATACATGAGCCCTCATATGTAAGGATACCACCACACACATGTGCACCTGCACATATACCAAGGTGCACATATGCATAGACATGACACGATATATGATAATATAAAACTAGGAGAAATCTTAGTATCAGTATTGACAAAGACACATAGAAGTGCACAAATATGCATGCACACACACAGGCCCACATATATGTACACACACATACATGTGCATCATGGTAAATTCTCACATGCAGACTCAAACACAAATGCACCTGTATATACTCAAACAAACATAAACACATACATATACACAAACATAAAACAAAGACAAAGAAAAATTCTGCATATGTAAGCATACTCTTATTTAAAAACAATATAAAAGTATACAAATACAGACCAACACACAAAAATACATATTCACAATTATGTACTAACAATACACAAATACACATAAAAACACATCCACAGACCATAGATCAGTCAGGTCCTAGGACACAGTCCTTTGGATATTCTTGATCAAGAATAACTGGGAGCCTGTCCCCTGTTACAGCCACCTTAGTCTTTCCACTATTGTAAAAGTATGGCTCTTCTGTAATTCTTGTCCTAGTGTTTAGATTTGTAGCTGACAGTGAAGAGCTGCATATCACAGGAGGTCAGGTTTTTGTCACTCCCTACCCCTGGAACCTTGAGCCTCATTCCTAATCCATCTGTCCTCTGTTTTCCTCAAAGGAAGAAGGAGGAACTACACTTGTGAGCATTCTTTCAGGCCTTGCCAGTTGGGGATGTGTGAGGAAAGAGAGCAGGAGAAATAGAAAGAGAAGTGGAGGGCAAGACAGCACAACTCTATTCCCTGTTTTCCTTTCTAGAGAGGAGCACAGCTAAGAGGCAATGATCAGGCTGCCTGTGCTGGGTGTTCTGTGGCATGATATTTGCTATTGTAGCTTGAGTTTTAAGGTTTTTCATTGCCCCCAACTAGCTATGACAATATTTTTTTTTAATGTCCTCTGAAGACTCACACATAATTAACAGAGGATCTTCCCAGCAAATCCAGTATCCATGCTAAGAGTTGCTGGGGAGGGAGTGTATCTCTCAGGTTTTCAGGGGAAGAAGGGTCAATGACTTACCAAAGAATTCCGAGTAACTCATGGGAGAGAGGGGCAGATTCTGATATCACAGGCTGAGACAGTGCACTGTCCACTCTACTACACTCCCCGATGTTAGCTGGCTCTTGTGTAGGAAGGACAGGAGCTACATCCCACCTTATCTTGGTCCCCTAAGCAAAAATCTCTCCAAGCATATACCCAGGGCCACATTAAGAAGGCTTGTTAAGAGCAGGTTTTCCATCCTACTTCAGACCAATGGAGTGAGACTCATCAGATACTGAATGGGGAATTTTCATTTTAGCAGATAATCCTGACCCTTATGGTTCAAGAAAGCTCCATTGTCTCCCATCGAGATTAAGAAAGAGTACCCTGGAGGTGGGGATGGCAGATGATCTTTGCTTAAAATGTATTTTCTCAATGTGTCCTTAATGGCTCACTGACTGATCAACTCATAAGCAGTAATCCCATGACCCATGTTCTCTTACAAGGCTCTACCATGCTGCCCTCAGAACATCACAGCTTCCCTGCCCAGCGACCAGTACACTCTTGGGTTTGTTTCAGCATGGTGATTTCTGTTGACCTAGAATGTAAGTGAGAAACTATACATCACTCTTCCATATACACTGCCTGCCCCTCTATCTTTTTTAATTGTTTTTGAGTTCTTGAAAATGGATAATTCAAAATGAACCCTTTCTTGAGTGTTTATGAGGGTTCTATGCTCCAGAAATTGCTTCTCATTGAGAACCTCAACCTACTGCTGGCAGATGAAACCTAGGCAGTGTTAACTCTTTACACCAGCACTTTGTGCCATCAGTGGTGAAGACTGATATGAACAACATGGAGACAGTTTAGGGACAGGGGCGATAAGCCTGAGAAATGTGGGGAATAGAAGAAGGAAGGAGGAATAACCAGCTCCCTGAATGTTTGCTAATGATGGGCTGTTACATCAAGAATGGAGTATCAGTTGGTTGTCTTGCTAAGTGGGTAGAAGTGATCCTTTAAGGTATCCATCATTGCCCCCATTAATAGGTGAGAAAATTGAGTGTATGTATATTTTTTTTCTTTGATGATGAGGAAGGCACATGAGGCACATGGTCTCTGTAGCCCTCTGGCCATTTTCATGTTTTTTTTTTTTGTTGTTGTTGTTTTTGTTTCTTTGTTTGTTTTGTGATCCTGTGCATTTTGACACTTTACTTTCAACTCTTCTTAGTGCCTTTCTCAGAAAACAGCAGTATCCCTATCTTAAGTGCTCATGTAACACTTTGGCTAGCACAAAAATGACAAGGGCAACACACACACACACTCACACACACGCACACACACACACACACACACGAAGAAAGATGTTATGTTATCTTTGGGAGATTACTTTAAATTTAAATGGGACCAAAAAGTTATCTCCATCACTTAAAACAAGATTGAGCAAACATCATTTACATTTTTCTCATTGTGAGATGATCATTTTCATGATGTAATGAGCAGCTGGCTGAACAGTATGGAATGGGGACAGAAAAGATTAGTCCCATGTTCCTAGTCTGGTTGTATCCTGGGAGCCACTGAGGTATGGTCCTCTTTACCAGTGATTGTGATATTTTGGGGCCTACTTTAGATGAAAGTTACTGTACCTTTGTGGGAAAGTCAGAACATGTCTAGATGCTGGCCTATGTACATGTTTTTGAGAGGTGTGAGTCAGGGTTAGCCTGGGCAACTCAGTAAACTGAGAGGATGTCTCAATGGCAGTGCTTGCCTCACAAGTGCAAGTCAGTGCTTTACTTCTGGGTGAAAAGTAAGGAAATGAGGAGGAAGAAGAGGAGGAGGAAGAGGAGGAGGATATCTTCTTCCCTAGATTGTAAATATTTAATGAGAAAAGGAGTTTGAAATATCTTTGATTGTCAGAAAACTTATGCAAGAGCAGGGTGCCTCATTTTGCATTACCACTAGACAATAAATTGCTTTTGGATTGTCTCCTGGATGGCGAATTTACAAATTTGGCAGCTTTTGATGCAAAGAATCGATACACTGTCTCTTTAAAAGGGAATTAGTGGTTACAAGAACTGGCACTGCATTTAGAGATTTGTTGCAGTTTTTTTGTTGTTGTTGTTGTTGTTTGTTTGTTTCAATAGCTCACAAGGAGGCCATTTTCTTTCAGTTTTTAAGAATACTCGTGTGCTTAAAAAGGGACAGATTCCAACAATCAGGTTGTTTGCTGTGATTTGTATGCCCCAGGGATAAGGGGAGTTGGCAAAGTCAGAGAATTACAAATATAGTATAAAAAATTCCAGAATGGAGAATTTCTTTTTTCTATCTGGCTCAAGTACATGGCTTGGAACAGGAATCTTTTGGAAAGACTTGGGTTGTGTAGACACCTTCTTTTGAGATAGGTCCCCTCATTTGGCTGTTTTCTTTTTTCTTTGTCCCTAAGAACATATCTCTTATCCTTGGTTGGCCTTTTGAACTAAATTTGTGAAAGTCAGTCTGTCCTGAGGTTGGGCATCCTGCCCAGGCACCATCCCCTGCACAGGAGGCTCCACCTCCTGCCACCTGAATGTTGGTACTCGGTCTTGGTTTTCTAGGCCAGTCTCTTTGTGGATACCGCTTGCTGGTTTCCCTTTAAGTACAGTTTCAGATCATATGTTCTTGTTTGTGATAGAAAACTATGAAAGAGATGCAGGGAAGATGCTCTTAGTCATGGGGACACCAAAGATACTCCACGTAGAATTAAATGTTCTTTCATATATACTATAAAAGTTCCCCCATGGTTTTTATATACTCTGACTAACCTCACTCCCTTCTTTGCTGAATTAATGCTGACCTATGCTTTTGAACCATTTTCCTTTTTCTTTTTCAAGAAAACATGCCTTGACTTTCTTGGATAGGTTAAGTAACTCTACTGTGTTATTCCCCTCTCATATGCATTAATTTTTAGCTTGTACCATTGTTTCAACCCTGTGCCCTTTGCAGTTCATTTTATGACCGTGTTCTCTGAGGAAAATACTTTGTGTCATTTTAATTTCTCTTTAACCCCATCCCAGGGCCTACTTGCCTTATATACAGTAGGCTTTTAACAACATCTGAACACATAATTGAGCACATGACTGAGTGACTGATGAAGGAAGGAAAAAAGGGAAGAAAAGATTGGAGGACAAATATATGATCCTTCTATCAGCGTATCTGTTCTTTGAGATAGATTGAAATTTCTGATAAAAGGGACAAGGATATGAACTTGAACTAGCCTACATTTCAACTGTCCTACCCCTTGTCCTCTATTAATACTTAAGCCCCTTCACTGCTTCTTTGATGGCTTTGGAATAACAGCACTTTGCGGCCCTCCATTCCTCCTGTTCTCAGCAATCTCATTGTATCCCTTGTTCATTTTCTACTGCAGTTCCCAGGCTAAACTGAAATAATTTTCAGGGTTTAAATCATCACCTCCTTGGTGATGGTCACATGACATTTTTTCATGATCAGAAATATTTTATCATGCTTGTCCACATTGCTTATGTCTCTGCCTGAACAAACTGTCCATGGAAACCTTTTCCTGATCCCTGAAGGTCAGGCTGGTTTCTCCTCCAGATTTCCTGGTCTGCACTTTTTATTCACTGTCAAAGCACTTCACAGAAGTATAATTAAATGCATATTTTTTTTCATTTGAACAATGCCTGCCAGGTTTGGGAGTACCAGCTATTTGAGGAAATACACTGCATCTGTCTTGGTCATCAAGGAGAGTTCAGATCACAATAAGCACCACACAAATGGTGAATAAAGATAAGACACCCTTTATGAACCATTTAGACATGGTAATTTGGGGAGGTACTGAGAGTCAAAAGCAGAGGTGACACATTTTTGTTCTTACCATTTTGCTCACTTTCTGAAGATTTGTGAAGACCCCTGCCTTGCCTTGAAAACCTACAGTAGACACCTTCTTTTGATGCTCCACAGCTAACTCTAAATAGTATTTGAGTGGTGCCCAACTACCAACATAATTCCAAAGAACCTTGTTAATGTAAACATAATTTAATTAATTATCTGAACTTCATTTTGATTACACTGGTCATGGCTGCTCAAAGGGTTTGAATGTTCTCCTTCCTGTTGTCATGTCTGTTTTTTTGTCATTTCCTAGGACATACCATCTTTCAAATACTTGTGATCATGAGGTTTAAAAGAATATGTGTGATGGTGAGGATGGAGAAAAGTTGAAAATTATGTGGGATCTAAATCCATTCTTGATTCTTAGTTTCTGTATCCCGATCCAGGAAGGTAGACTCTTTGGTTGGCAAGTGGAGTGCCACTTCTTGCTCACTCTGGGATACCAGTTAGCCAATTTTCATTGGGAAATTCATTGCATTCAAACCTTAATTATACTGAAGTACATCTTCATTTGGGTGTCCTTTTCATATAGGATGGTTTTTTTCATATGGTTTTCTTTCCCTTTCTTTAAGGTCATTTTCATTTTTATACAAGTGCTTCATTGGCGGGATGTATGAGGTTGTAGACAGTGAATTGGGGTAGAACAGGGAAATAATAAAAAGAAAATATGTGGAAATGAAGTCTTGGGATGATCCTATGGAAGTCAATTTGCCAAAAGTGGCTCCACCCAGAGTCACAGCCCAGCTGCCCTTCTCACTTTCCCTTTGATCACATTGTGCACCAAGGCAGTGGTAGTAATCCCATGGCCTTCTACCCTACCGTCACTCCAGACATCTCTAGCTAAGGTCATCTATCAAATTCAGCTCCTTGGGGAATTCAGGTGGTGAAAGGTTAGTAGAAAAAACTTATACCTGGTAGCAGCTGCAATCACTGCTATGGTACCAACTTGAAGGAGTTCTAGACTAATTAATATCTAAACTTTAGACAGTCCTCTCTATTTGCATTTCCTGATGAGTTTTTATCTCATATATCTTTTCTATCTCCCTGGTCTTCTTAGAAGACCTTAGAATGGACCCTGAGGTCCATAAGGGTAACAAGATTGTTCACACTACAGTATCCAGAGATGATTTCCTGCTAAGTTAGTGCTGTGGAGGTGGATCGGCATGCCTTCAGGTGCACAGAGAGTAAGCCATCCAGCAGTTTCTAGTCCTTTGCAATTATATCTGTCCATCTCTTATACAACACATGTCATGGTCCATCTTTCTCCCTCAAATTAGACCAACCCAGTATTAGGTCTTTGGCTACATTCCTATTATCAGTTTACATAATAATTATTTTGGGTGGCCACCATGAGGCTTTCATGTGTGAAGGGTATGATGGGTAAGAAACTGAATTTCCCCCTGTAATTCTCAGGAGGGCTAGTCACAAGATTCTCCTTTCTCTGTAAATAATCTGATTCTACAGCCTCATCCTGTTTCCCCATCTTTCAAAAGCCATCTTCTTCCCCCATCCTCCCATTCCATCTCCTGCAGCCTTCATGTCTGTGCACACATAAATAAGGCTCTATGCAAGCATGTGAGGATATATAGCCATCACAATACTGTATGGGTGCGTGTACGTGCTGAGGAAGTATAATAGACTGTGGTTGTGTGTTTTTAGGTATATAATAAGTTTTCTGCAGACTGAGGGAGGGGTGAGGCATTTGTTGATTCAAACCAATTTTTTCCCCTGAGTTAGTACCCAATCTGTAGCTAAGAAACGCTGACTACAGCGTATTTCTGAATGTAGATTTTTCCCTCCTGACAGCCAAGACCTAACTCTCGCCTGATCTATGTTGCTGCATTGTTCAAATCACAAAGTCTGGGTGACAGAACTGCTGTATTTTCTGAGAGCCCCCAACACACCTGTCACCAGATGGAAGCAAGACTCCCGAAGTCACCACTGTACCTAGAAACTCAGCAGATGATGGAAATTATTTCTTACTACTAATTCCCCTTTTAGTGGAGATAAGCCGCTTTGTTCAGCTGTAAATGAAACATTAGGGTATTAACTGTGAAGCCAGAAGTATTGGGGAAGCTACGATTTTATCTTCGGTAGGAACATTTTGGGCAATAAATTGTTTTGTTGGACAGAATACTAAATCTCTTGAGTTACAAAGAAGCAGAGCTCATTAAGGGGAATGCTTAAAGCATAGGGAAAAAGAGGCAAGACAAAAGCTTATTGCCTTGCTGTGGGATCGTAGGGTGTACAGGCTCTTCTGTAGATGTAGCATGGAAGAATTATATGGTAGGGTGATTAAATAGATGTGTCTATAGACCTGCAAACACTCTGTGAATATGTCCAAGGGATGAATACATTCCTGAAATATCAATAGTAGTCTATAATAAGTTATGAATTTTGGAGTGCATATTTATCCTCAAAGACTAGGTTTTTGTTTCCTGTGGGTGAAATTTTCCCGTCTCTTTGCCACATCCTTCAGAATAATCAGCTGGCATGCTTAAATAAATGTTTTCAATAGAGGAGAGTAGGTGCTGGGGTTATCCAAAATATTGTCATAAAATACACACCTGAATTAAGATAATTATGTGCTGAAGCATCTGTCAGCAGGGCTTGGCAGGGAGGGAGGGGCTTCCCATGATGAAGAGAAGGCTTTTGTTAGAAATTGTAGGTTTATATTCCCAGGAGTGTTCTCAGCTTGTTAATATCTAGAAAGGGGACAGGGACAGAGTGAGTGCTCACTAACCAATGATGAGAGCAGAAGCAACAGTCTTCCTGAGAAGACAGCGTTGTCCTCGGAGTTGGTTTCTCTGTGTGCCTTCACCTGAGGCTGTATCAGGGACTCCACATGACTGTTTCTGCTGTTTCTGGCCCTGGGGAGGGGCATGGCCCCTAAACTGTCATACTGAGAAACATGCAGCACTGCAAAGAGACACACCTATGAGGCTATAAGAGTGAAATCAGAGCTGTGTGTTTTCTTCTTTATTTTTTTCCCTTGAGTCATTCAGTGCCTCCTGAGTATTCCACCCTGAAGGAAATCCTCACCATCCGCCATTTTCTTGCATGTCTAGATGTTAGGTGGATATCTAGAACTCCATCGCCTGGAGCTGCCAGTACTATGCAGAATACAGGAGTGCTGAGTTCTCACTTTTACCTCACCATGCATACTAGTTACATTGATCATTTTTGCTTATTTTTTTTTTCTTTCTGCAGAGAAAAGACTAACAGGGGTTAGATGTAGAGAAATGAAAGGTGAAAGGTAGAATGTCCCAGCACATAGTTTCCGGTGAACATGGGCAAGCATGAGCTTCCTTAAGCTTGGCTTGACCTGGGAAAAGTAGGAATATGACATCTCAAGCTTCTTTTTATGGCCAGAGTGTAACTCAGGGTAGAGTACTGGCATGCTTCCTCCATTGCAAAGTAAACTAACACCCCCCCCAAATTTTAAATAAGTAAATAAGTGATAATTTTATATTTAATTTAAAAAATACACTGAGGTATGGGTTCTTACCTGCAAATAATATCCTTTTTGATATTCTGCCCAAATGCAGTACCAAAATGAAATTCCTGGAGGCTTTGATAGGATAGAATTGAGTGGGTTGTATCTGAATCTGGTGTGTATTTATGCTGTGATTCAAATGACAGGATATTTAGCTTGTCATTCATTGTGCAAGTGACTTCTCAGGACCACTTATCCGTGGAGTAGAAACCAGGCTGCCAACACTAGTTTATGGGCGCGTCAGACAGCCACTGCATTCCTTCCTTCTATCTGTCACTTAAAGGGCACTTTGAGCATTGAGTTGAAATCTCTCTGTGGAAGTGCCTGGAGCCCCCTTATTGATGCAGACATGGCAGAGCCTGTAGTCTTAATGTTGGTACCAAGGAGGAAAGGGTGAATAAAAGGAAATAAATTTAAAATCAGTAATTTGCAGTATAGAGAAACACCACTGTTGTAGGAGTTTCCAAATGGAGTCACATTTACATGGGGATACTCTTTTGGCATACTGGGATAGTCCTGACATATATTTGTGACCCCACGTTCAACCCTTTCAGTAAAGTAGTAGATCCATATATTAGGAACAAAGGCATCGTGTGTTCTGGATTTAAATCTTGTCATTTTGCAAACTATACAGTCCCTCAATATATATGGAGGTATATTTTTCTCATCTATGAAAAAAAACTACATAAAACTACCCATTTTTCAGGCCCCACTGGGTTCCAATTTTTCCCAGCACAAAGTTTGTGCTTCACTTTGTAAACTGTTGTAGCCCACAGTCTTCTTCCACCCTGGTCTGTGGAAGAATCCACATCCTCAAATTGACTATTTGGAGATTCAGCTTACCTAGAGGGTCCTGTCTCCTCCTCTCTGTGTGACATTTATAGGATGCTAAAGCTTGCTGGACCTCCACTTCTTCCTGTGCAGTATAGCCGTAGAGAATGAGCACACCATTGTAGAAAAATTTGTGAGGATGATGGTGGTGGAGGGATAAGTGCCTTTGTAGGTTGTTGAAGACTCTGTGTATAGCTTTATCATCATCATGACCATTATTTGCTGTTATTACTATGTTTAGCTGGGGATAGAAATCAGTAATTGTGTCTCTGGAGAATCTATAAAGAGAAGAGCATTCTTGCTAGCTATCCTGAGAAACTTAACCTCTGACTCCTACCTGCCATACCTCCTTCAGATCTCTTTATGCTTTTAGAGATATATGGAAGAGAGCATCTTCATCCTTTTGTAGTTTTCCACAGACTGAAGTTTAGGTTAGAAAGGTGCTCATTTGGTAAGCTGTGGCCAGGACACTCCTATAGTCAGGGGCATGTGCAAACATGAAACCAAGTCTAACATCAGTGCCCAAGAAGCTCCTCTTGCAACAGACACCCCTGGTTAGATAACCCCTCGGACACAAATGCTAAAGTGAATGCTAAAATAAGGATCCTGTTAGTGCTGCTGTGGAAAACTACGCTGCCACACATATGGTTGTAACCTTAGGTGAAAAAAACATTATTCTGTCACAGTATCCAAGACCTAAAGGCTAAAACCAAAATGCCGCCAGGGTGACTCCTTAGATAATCAGAGACTATCTTCTGTGCATTTCTTCTAACTCCTGGTGGCTTCTAGAAATCTGGACTTAGAATCATGTATCCCTATAGGCTCTGCCACCATCTCCCATTCACCTCTGTCTCTGTCTCTGTGTGTGTGTCTTTGTCTATCTGTCTGTCTGTCTCTCCTCACCTCTGTGTTTGTGTGTGTGTGTGTTTGTGTGTGTGCACACATGCTCATGTGTTCATACAGATACCACACATATTTATGCACCTGTACTTGAAGGTTGGATTACAACCTCAAATGTCATTTTCTGTGTTCCTACCCCATTTTCTTTCTCTTTCTTTCTTTCTTTCTTTCTTTCTTTCTTTCTTTCTTTCTTTCTTTCTTTCTTTCTTCTTTTATTTTTTCTCAAGTTCTCTCACTATCCTGGAATTCAGCAAGTAGGCTATACTAGCTGGCCAGAGTGCTCCTCAGGGGTGGGGCGGGGGGGTCACTGTAATCTTTGCTTCCTCAGGATGAGATTACAAGGGGGATCAGACTGAGGTGTTTATTTTTGTAAGCCTAACTCTTTATCAACCAGGCCATCTCTCCATCTTCTCCTGACATTTTTCTCTGTCTATTCTGTTTGCTTTTGTAAGGACCTGTCAGTGGAATTAAGTCTTAGTCAAAAGCAAGGTGATATCATAGCAAGATCTCCACTTGACTATATCTATAAAGATGCCTTTCCCAGATAAGGTCACATGCATGGAAATTTGTGCTTACAGACTCCAAGACATCTGCTTTGATTCCCTATTAGGCGGAGCCTTTCAGAGGACCCTTTATAGTAGGATCCCATCCTGTTTCCTCTCTTCCATTGCTTCTGGTGTCTATCCTGTTTGCCATTCTGAATGAGATTTAAGCATTCTCTCTAGGGTCCTCCTGTTGTTTATCTTCTTTAGGTCTGTAGATTTTAGTATGGCTATACTATATTATATGGCTAATATCTGCTTATAAGTGAGTGTATACCATGCCTATTTTTCTGTTTCTGGGTTACCTCATTCAGGATGATCTTTCATACTTCCATCCATTTGCCTCACAGCCAAACTTTGGACAGAGTACAGGGAGCCTTATGGAAGAAGGGGGAGAGGATAGAAGGACATGGAAGTCACAGGATCCCCACAAGGAAACCAGCAAAGCTAAAGAAATCTGAGCTCAGGGGTCTTGCAGAGACTGATGCACCAACCAAGGACCATGCGCAGAGAGGACCTAGAACCCATGCACAGATGCAGCCAATTGGCAGCTCAATCTCCATGTGGGCCCTCGAGCAAGGGGAACAGGGGCTGCCTCTGTCATGAACTCCATTGCGTGCTCTTTGATCACTTGCCCCTGGCAATGCAGTCTCAACAGGCCACAGAAGAAGAGAATCCTGGCAGTTCTGATGAGACTTCATAAGCTATGGGCAGATGGCAGAGGAGAAGAACTCCCCCTTTCAGTGGACTAGGGGAAGGGGATAGGAGGATGGAGGAAGGGTGGAACTGGGAGGAGTTGAAGAATGGGGCTTCAGTCAGGATATATAATGAATAAATTGTGAAAAAAATTAAAAAGAAAAGAAAAATAAACCTCTGTGGCATTGCTAGGTCCACTTCTGTTTCCTTGTCAAGCATCCTTAGCTAAAGAACTAATCAGTCTCCCAACAATTACATGGTAATATAAAGAGTAGTCATGTTTTCTGTGCACTTACTATGCCTCAAGAATGGTGTTTGTTTACTATCGCATTCTCTCCTTAAAAATTTATCCACCCACTCCTAGAGGGTAAGGTTTTTGCTTCTTTATGAGTTGATAAGAAAACCAAAAGTCTAGAGGAAAAGTTCATGTTTCTTAGTTTCTCAACCAAGACACGGGCACCATTGCTATCTTACAAATTTTCATTTATAATGCTTGGGTTTATGCTTTGAATCTTCACAAAAATAATTTTTGTTATTTATTTGTGTATGAGTGTTGGTGTGTGCAGGCACGCAATCACTGTAGCTCAGCTCTGCCTTGTTCCCAGGTTGCCAGGCTTGGCATCACGTGCTGTTACCCACTGACCCGTCAAGGCCATCCCACGATTTTAATCTTGGTGCATGAAGTCTTGCATTTCTTTATTCATAGCACTTTTCTGGGATTGTTAATACCCCACCTTCTCTGAAGCTCCCTCTTTAGAGACTTCTGGTTCTGGGGATATGGGAGGATCGCCAGGATCTACATTTAAAATAGCTGTATTATGTAATCTACCCCCTCTTTCCTCCCACTGAACCCATCCTTCAGGTAACACAGACATGTTCACATGATCTCTGAAGAGAAAAATCCTCAAAAGTAAAAAGAGAAAAAAAAAACGACAACAACAAAAACTAAACAGAAGAGCTTTTTAATACTCTTAATTGTTAATAATTTAAGTTAATTGCTTTTATTCCCTTTCTAAGACACCACTCCACTTTTGGTCTTTGCTACAATCCTCCCCTACCCCCTTACCCTCTGCAGTGGGAAAGGTGGGAAGCGCTGCTGCTGCTGCTCCCAGCCTTGCTCCAGCAGAGTCAGCTCACTCTTCAGCATTTTCAGGTTTTCCACTTGGATGGAGCCCACCCAGCTAGGAGCGGAAAAATCATTCCATGGCGCTCGACAGACTCACCTCAGCCCTATAAAAGTTCAGACAATTAAAAATTGATTTTTATTCCGAGTAACATGGTGGTGATGTCACGGGTTATCAGTGTCTATGCTGTCACTGGTGCATCCTATGAAGGGATGCTGAAGGGTCTTTCTGTCATACAAAAAGTATGTGTTGGGTGATCTCAGTTGCTGAGGACTCAGGACTGAAGTGGCTCTTTCTACAATGGCACTTTGTTCCCTTTCATGTTGCTCTGTCAGTAGTGAAGTTACACATACAATCGCAGAAATGTGAATGGACAGAAGTATGAAATTTACTGCAATGGAATTTACCAACAGAAATCACTTATTTAAGATTTCTGGTATGATTTTCGGTACAGGTCTTTAGTTGTGGTAGGATCACCATCACCTTGCATATTTTTGTTTTCTATGGTTTGGGCTTGAATACCTAAGATCTACTCTCTACAGAATTGACGTTTAGAATACCTGTAATGATCTGGGAGTGGTGGCGTACATCTGTAATTCCAGCACTCATGGAGGCAGAGGCAGAGGCAGAGGCAGGTGGATCTCTGTGAGTTTGAGGCTCTTCCAAATTTGTAATATGCTCTAGCTCATAGTCCTCCTGCAGCAGAGATGCTTTGTAAGTCATTAAGTAAGAAACAGAGACGTCTTTCTGCTAAATAATCAAGTTCGGCTTAAAATCGTTGCAGGTATTTTTGTGAAACTATAGACAGCTGGACAGGTTGATAAACAGATAAAACATATGGGTATACAGACCATTGGGATTGATAGGTTAAAAAGAAGAAAACATTAGAAGTAGTTTGGAAGCCAGACTCTGGGTGAAGGTTATTCTAAGCTTTCATTCTCCATATGAGGCCAACAGTTGGGAAATATATTTCATCTTTTTGGAACCGCATTGTTGTCATATATACAGTACAGAAAAAAAGTAGTCTTAATGCTTGCTTCAAGAGCTGAGGATGTGGTGAGATGCAGATAAAGGTAGGTAAGAATGTTATGGTCCAACAAGCAGTTCAGTGTAGCAAGGACCTCATCTTTATCCTCAAGGCCCTCCTAAATGTCCAGGTGTCGTAACACAGGCTTGCATTTCAGCACTGGAGAGGTGGAGGCAGGTGGACACCTGTGTCCTGCTGGATATCCACTTTAGCCTACATGGTGAGTTCCAGGTCAGCGAGACACCTGTCTCAGAAAAAAACCTCCAGGTGTGTGTGTGTGTGTGTGTGTGTGTGTGTGTGTGTGTGTATGAGCACAGGCATGCACATGTGTACCACACAACATGAACATACACACACCCACAGTAAATTTCAGAGAGAAACCTGATTGATTATACTTCAAAGATGACCAAAGAAATTTTCTACTTAATATTCCATCCTGTGTCTACATGGCTAGGACCCCAGCAAAAGGTTATCTGGGTCAATAATACATCAAGCATGGTAGGTTTTCTTCCACTTAATGAAGCTCTTTTTGTTTTATCTTTTTTGTGTAACTGTATCTTAAAGACACAGAGTAGCATATTCTAGAGGGTCAGATTCTTTCCCCAAAATAAAAGCTTAACCAGAACATGGAATGGGGGCTTTGCCAGAGTTGAAAACTTGATCTGCTGGCTCTCAGAACTCAAGCTGATATGAGCAATGCTTTCAAAGGATGTTTGAAAATTCACTGGGGTTTGTGTTTGGGCTTACTTGTAAGGGTAAGTAATGAGGTAACTGATTGGTTCTTGGATGTGGTTAAGTATCCTGAAAATGGTGGTTAATAATTTCCCTTTGAAGTAAAAAATACCATCCTTCTAAAATCCAATATTCATTTTTAATAATTTGAGTTGAAGTCATTGTTTTGATATAAATGACTATCATCTATAAAAAATCTTAAATAAAAGTTTTAAATGCAATTGCATCCTCCTATACTTGATAACTTCTCACCAGGAACAGAGACACATAGAGATTCTTTGCTACTCTCAGAGGGTCATAGCTAGGAACAGAATTCACCAAAGTTTTTAAAGTTGAATTGTTGAAAGACAATTCTTGGCTTAAAAAGCCTTGTACACAGTTGAATATGAGTGCATGAGACTCATCTGCTTGTTGCAGGTTTCAGGATGAGCATAACTGGGCTATTGGCACACAGTGTGGTAAATGTGCTGTGGCCTGTGACTCCAGCAGACTTTGAGTGTGATCATTCACCACATGCTCAACTATAGCAACAGTGTTTGATTTGACACAGACCACACAGTGTGTGGTTTAAGGAGCAGAGAGGCCTGGTGTAGTTTCAGAAACCCTGACAAACATTTGCAAAAGTGATCTTGAAGTAAACAGTGAGCCTGGAACTATGCATTTATGATTTAATTCTGTTGTGAATTGGACTTGATTTTCCTTTAATTAACTGACTACTTTTCTCCTGGCTGCAGTGCAGAATAATTGAGAAACAGCAATGTATTTAAGATATACAACTTACTTTGAATGTTAGTATTCATAGTGAAACAATTCACATCGTATTTACTTACTTACATTTTTTAGTATTATTATACTATCTCAAGTCTACTCGTGTGTGTGCTAGGTACATGTGTGCACATGTGTAGGCAAAAGAATACCCCTCAGGTGTCGATCCTCAAGTTCCATCAACTGTTTTTTTGTTTTGTTTTGTTTTGTTTTGTTTTGTTTTTTTGAGCTAGGACCCCCCCCCATGCCTGGAACTTGCCAAGTACACTAGGCTGGCTCACCAGGAGAACCCCAGGGACCTACCTATCTCCATCACCCTAGAGCTGGGACTCCTTCCAATGTAGCCTCTCTGGAAAATATGTAGCAAGTATGTGGGGTTTAAGAGAACATTTTACCAAAACCAAAGTGTAATTTTTAGAGTCCCTAATTGTTTCTTGCCTTGCCATTATCAGGTAAAAGATTAAATAAGTGAGCATTTCTTTCTTACCCACCCCAAATAGGCATGAGCCCATGTGATAAGTAATGTGACATCTTCAAACCAGGATGGTGTTTTGAGGCATTTTATTTCCTGGGAATAGATGTTTGAGTTTTGATCTACTCTTCGCTCTATTCCCGGGAGTAGGGAGATGATCCTGTCTGCAGCTGTAAGGATGCCTGGCTACCCAAACCACAGAGGATGTTATTTTGCATATAGCAATAGCTTCAAGGTGTGCTTTTAAAGCTGGGGAATGCATGCTAAGTTTCTGGGTAACTCTTGAGAGCTTTCTGGGCACAGCCTAGAGGAAGATCTCCAGCACGGCTACAGTAGGAATACCATTCCTCATGCTAAGAAAACTCCTGACATTTCAACAGCTTTGGCTTTCTGTTTGGTAAAGTGAAATTGGAAAACAGCGGAAATTAGCCCAGCACAGTGTGGATGCCAGCCCAGAGGCAAGGCCTCTGATGCCCAGCTCCCCTGCTGCAAACCTGTGCAGTTGGAAAGGCTCAGCTGAGACGAGAATAGCAGATGCAGATGCTTAAGCCAAGGCTCTGTGCAGTTTTTTCTCCGTTCCACCAGGTGCTGCCAGAGAACATTGAGCAGGGCCAGGCTCCAGGCGAAGCGTGTTTGCAGCTGCTCTGGAACTCATGGGCTTGGAAGGCAGTGATTAAATGAGTTGTGCCGATGAGAACAGCCCTCACTCATAAACAGTTAAATATGCTTCCTAGTGCCTACCCCCAGCCTCCCATCTCATGTCAACATTTTGATGCACACTTGGGTTTTCCCATATGCTCACCCATCCAGCCTGTACATCTAGATCTCCAGCCCAAAGCTCAACTGCACACAAGGGTCAGTCTTTGGCTTTTCATGGAAGGGCACGACCTTGTGGCTGGGGCTAGTCCCTCTTCTGTAAAGGCTACTCATTTGTTTTGTTCTTTCCCAGACTCTGTGTCTGGATCAATGAGATGGAAGCCCTTGATCTGTGACTCTCAGAAGGTGCATGCTTGTGTCCCCAAGACTTACTGATCTATCTCCAGAGGTACAACGGGTGGTCACTACTGTGGAGTTGAGAGAGCCGCCCCTGACACTTCCTACGTAGGACCACGGACACAGTCCAAACACCGCTTAGTATCAAGGGGCAGATAACCCATTCTCGAGAATGATGTGGTCCAAAAATGTTAATAGTGTTAAAAGATGAGAAACCTCATCTTAATGACAGACATTTTACTGACAAATGGTTGTATTCCTCAAAACAAATCTTCTACACTGTGGTCCTTTTAGAAGATGCCTCTAGGTCATAGCTCAGAAGTGATGCCTTCCTAACATGTACTAGACACCACACATGGTAGCTCCATAGGTGACAAACACATTGCTGCCATGGTGTCTAGTCTGCTGGAATAATACCAAGTGTAGGATTATTGTACTATGTGATGGAATAGGTCTAGAAAACTGGCTTTTCATTCTCGGGGTCATCTGCTGCTAAGTGGTGATCCAAGTTTTGTGACCAGATACTATCCTTTGAGGGCTTGTGTTACTCTCCTATTTCAAATTGTGTACCAAAGGATTAATATGTAATTCCACATGGAAAAATAGAGTCTGGGTTCATGGTTCAGTCAGTACAGTCCTCGCTATAAAAAACATTGAGGATCTGAGTTCTATTCCCAGAATGGACCTAAACTGTCAAGCATTGGGACACATATTTTTACTTCCAGCACTGGAGACATGGAGATAAACAGATGCCTGGGGCTTGGTGGCCAACCAGCCTAGCCTAGTTGGTAAGCTTTAGCCCAGTCACAACAAAAGGTGGGGACTGGTAGCTTATCAAGTAAAGGTGTTTGCCACCAGGCTGAACACTTGAGTTCTAAGCCTGGAGCCACATGGTGGAAGGAGAGAAGTAACTCCCACATGCTGGCTTCTGACGTCCAGTCATGTGCTGTGGCATGTGTACCCCCTGAAACAGAAAATCAATCATGCATGTAAAATAACTTAAAAGATGGATGACACCCTGAGGAATGACAATCAAAGTGGTTCTTTGGCACACACACACACACAAACACCATGACGGGTTCACTTTCAATTCTCATAGCTAAATGAACAGGAAACAGGGAGTCAGAAGAAATAAAATCAGGAGGAAAATGAAATTTCTCAGAATCCATAGTGTCACAGTCCTTCAAAGCAAGTTTGAAAATGTGAAAATGACTCTCAAGTCATGCCTCAGGTTGTTTACTGCTACCTACTTGGTCAGGTTCCCTTCACAAAGTACCATAAACATCCTGGTGTAAAATAGCCTAATTCGGTCTTAGTGTTAGATGTCAAAATAATGAAATGAGGCTTACTGAGGTGAAATCAAGTAGTCCACAACGGAGGATGCTTTTGGAAGCTTGAAAAGTCTTGTCTGTTGCCTTCTCCAGCTCCTAGAAGTCTCTGGTCTCCTGAGTCCTCCCCGTTTTCAAAGCCACTAATGCCATATTTTCAACTCTCTCTCTTTGTGTTGGCAACCTTTTATGGATTCTATGTGTCTATTGTCCCCTCATCCTACTCAGATAGTCCAGGATGTCTGTCTTTCTCAAGAACCTGAACTGAGTCAAATCTAAAATGTCATATTCTCATCAAAGCATGTTCTTACAAAAGGTGTTATTCTGCCTGCCACATCTACTTTATAAAAACCACTAACAGATATGCTGGCTAGGAAAGGATGGGGTTTTATTGTCACTGGGCTTGGATGAGGGGAGTGTGTGTGTGTGTGTGCCTGTGTGTGTACACAAGTTTATATATCTATCTAATGCAGAGAATGCTATCCAGAAAAAAATGCTAATATTCACTATGGCAGGCCAGTATGGCCATTGTAAATTTGTAAATCATATCCCTCTACTCTAGTACCTAGAATGATATGTGGGAAAGAGTTATACTTTGTTGCATGCATTTGCTTTTCTATGTAATGCAAGTAGAGTGCAACCAGGACTAGAGGAAAGGGTATGTATGGGAGCAACCAGAATATAACAGCCTACCCACTCTCTTCCTGGTAAGCCTCAGGGTAGCACAGTGCTTACCCATGGGTTCAGGGATAACATGCAGCTGCACTGTTTCTGACACACCTTGCATACCCTGACAGATTTTTATCTGCCCACTGAAGGTCTAGTGTGCTGAAGGTCTTTCTCCTCTAGCAGAGGTGGGCACACTTAGCCCTCAGGCTGCATCTGGCACACAGACTTTGTTGCTGAAAAGAGTTTTATGGGAACCCAGTTGTGTCTGTTCCTCTATAGATAATTGATGACTGTTTTTTGTGCTATAATGGCAAGATTAAATAGTTGCAAAATAGTTTATATTATTAGTGCCTGGAATATCTCTACCTCTTTATGAAAAATAAAGTTGAGGAGCTCTTGCTTTAGACAGTTGTATGCTGGTGATTTGATTTCATGCTAACACAAAATTCGAACATATGGACTGTTCTAATGTAAGAACCCACCCAACCTTTCCTACAGTATCAGTAGTAATCAATTCCAAATTCTCTTCACAAGTAATGCTGGAATCAACTGACACAAACACAGATCCTTTAGAATTTTTTCCTCCAACTGTATTTACTGAGATAATTTGTGCTCAGCTGTGGTGATTTATAGATGACAGTAAAGGCAGAGATTTTAATAGTGTAACTGTTTCATTTTGAAATTTAAAAAGTTAAATATGTGTCTTCTGGAAACACAGTCAACGATTTGATACTGTCATGGAGTTTAGATGAAGGGGAGTAAGCACTAAACCTCTATAAATTATCCCATAAATATCCATAAGAGATATTGGGTGAGCCTGATCTGCTGCAGAGAAGTCTTGGCTCTTACCTCCCATATCTCTCGTGTAGCTCATGGCCTGCTCCGGGCATGGTGATATCTGTGTCCAGCAGCTGACTTTGATTTTCTAAGCTAACCAGGCTGGATCTGGATAGACAGTCAGAGTTGCTATCCACTACAGTAGTCTGCCTGCCCCTAACTGTTATGCTTGAATTGGGTTATACATGTGGTATATGCCCCACATGCTCTGCAAGGCACAGCACAACACAACTCTCGGCCCACTCTGTTGCTGCATGAGTTATGTCTCTTAGGGCTGTGAGAGGCTGTTTGGCAGAAGGAACCCAAGGAAGGGAAAGGTTATTCCGCCTCACAGTTTGAGTCCATGTTGTTGGGGAAGTCATCATGGCAGCAGGGGCATGAGTCAACTGGTCACATTACATCCATAGTTAGGAAGCAGAGCGAGGTGAATTCTGCTCTTCAGCTCACTTTCTCTTTGGTATTCAACCAGGTCTCCAGCCCATGGAACAGTACTGGGCACATTTAGGGCCATCTTTCCTTCTTTGCCAGGTACTCATTCTGTGTTCCCCTTGGGGGCATTTCTTTTTCTTTGCTGTCCTGAGCTCAACCTCACCCCCACTTCCCCTTAGGTTTTACTTCACTTTGCTCCATGTTTAAATGTGCTGCCAGCACCAGATTGCCCTGAGCTCCTCAGCCTCGCCTGATAAGGCTGAGCTGCTGTTGTCGCTCTAAGTAGATCAGCAGAGCATGCCTGTGATCAGGTTCTGGGGGGCTACAGGACCTCTCAGTCTCTGGCTGTTGTGATCAGAGGGCCTGAAGAATGAGAGCGCCTCTGATGCGTTCTTATCAGGCTGAGCCTAATGTCAACCCTGTTAGAGGGCCTGCGTCCGATCTGCCTGTAGCTTTGTTCTGAACCGTTCAGTAACAGCTCACTGGAGCAGAAAGAGCCCTGCGAATTGATATTATAAACCCGCATGCCTGTTTTATTCATTGCAGAGTGAACAGAATATAACACAAGTATTTATTTCTAGTGGTTAGAGAATGACATTTCTTTCCCTCTCCCCATTGTTGCGGAATGAAGAAAACAACACAGGGCTCCGCGAACACAATTGCGTTGAAAAGTTATTGCCAACTGTTCCTTGTTTCCATTATCTTCCACTCTCCTAAGCAGGAGATGTGCGTGTTGAATATGTATGTGTGTGTAATATATATTACATTCGTTTGGATGGTCTTAATAAAGAGTCACGGGCAATGGGATATAATCCAATTGCCGCCAGTTGGAGCTTCTGTCTCTGGCTGTTCCCTTGACCCTTCTACCCCTCCCCATTTTCATTGAAAGTTAGGTTTTCTAGAAAAATTCATGAGACTTTGTCATGTTTCATTCATCCTTTGCTCCTGGGCATTCCTCACTGAAGGTCAGGAGCTATGAAATTTCTCTTTTAGTGCCTTAGCTTTGATATGGCACAGGCTGGGCAATAGAGAAAATGAAGTGCGGAAAAAATGAAGTTACGGTAATGTCTTAAATGCAATGAGGGGCTGCTCAAGATGGGTCAGCAATGAGGGGAATGCTGCCTATTGTCTGAGCTGGTACAACTCTTACAAGGTGATCAAGGGAGGGACAGGGCATACAGGTAGTCTCAGCCACACTTAGAGCTACATCACTGTTGCTGTCTATATGATGATGATGGCAATGGTAGCAGTGCTGGTAATTGTAGATTATGCCACAAAAAGCATTGGCATTTGACAATTGATAACATATGTAATGGTCACCTTCATATTGCTTCTGTCAACAACTGTTCAAATGAGAGCTAATCTGTACTGGGTGATAGTTATGATTTAGGCACCGTGCCCCAAGCATTCAATCAAGCCATTGAACAAATGGCTCTCTATTGGAAATTCTGTTACTAACCCCATAATTGTAATGTAGACAATGAGTTATATAAGTGACTTACTGAATTCCCAAGTTTCATGAGAAATAAAACCCACAGATTAAGACTAATCATAGTCAATTCCTACTACAAGAGAGTTATTCCTCTTTTCTCAGCTGTTCATCTGCTGCTAAGCCCCAGTGTCTTAGATACATTCCTTTGGCCACGTGTCCATACCACCTCCACACTTACATATTCTAAAATTCGTTCCCAAAGGAAAACAATAACAATGGCAAGGTAGCTTAGTGGATAAAGTCACTTGCTGCCATGCCTGGCAATGTGAGTTCATTCCCCAGGACCCATGTAGTAGTAGAACAAAAGAGCCATCTCACACAAGTTGTCCTCTGACCTCCATGTATGTACCCTGACACAATGCCCCCCAAATAAAAAAATGTACTAACCTTCAATAAAGGTGAAAATTATAAGCATGCATAAAAATAGGAAACAAGTCTCCAGATTCTTGATGTCCTACTAATTAATGATTTTGCCCTCAAGAAGGGCAAAACATTCATTCATGGTCTGTCAGAGGGTACTTACAGCTTTGCAAAGTTTCAGAGTAAACAGTAACACATTGGTGGGGCTTGTTTTAACACCACTTTCCCAAAACTTATTATCTAGTAGAGAAATAGTCATAGAACAAAGCGTATGCCCTGGTCTCTCCTGAGTCAGAGTACTTTCCTAACACCAGAGTCTCCCAGAATGTACTTTTGGACCAACCGTGTTCTGCCATGCCTGCAGCTGTTCCTCATTGCTTTACTGTGAATCACCACCTCTAAAACAATTTCTGTGCCCACGAAATCCCAACATTGTTGTAGCCTGCCCTATTACCATTCTTCCTCATTATCAATGGATCCCACACTTTTCCTCCATGTTAAAACCCAAATGACTGACGCACATGCTCACTGTTCCTGATTCAGTGGGTCTCGGGTGCTCCCCTTCCAATGTATATTTCTTGAATGATTCCAGATGATTGCAATTTATTTTCTCCATTCCTATGTAGGACTAGATAGGAATATTGCTGAGTAACAAAATTGCCTTCAGGCACATCTCCTGAGTCCTGGCCTCATGGTGAAGAGGCTCAGACTCAACTCCTCAATTAGCGTGTGAATTAACTAGATCTTCCTTGGCTGAGGCGCTCCGAGCCTGGACTGTCGTTGTAATAACAGTAATCCCAAATATTACCTTCAGAAAGAAGTTTCAGCTGTGGAGCCTATAGGCATCAAGGCCCCAGATGCTGCCTCCATGGATTCCAGGGGTGCAATGGGAGCGTGCACTCTCAGTAAGGAATCTAGATTACCACAAACCAATTGATAGGCAGCACATCATTATTTGTTTATTCTATGAGTACTTGCAATGGTACCTATGAGCTAGTTGTGCCATCATGATATGGTTAATAAAGTCCCGATCCTCATAGAGATGGTGACACCCAGAACATAGCACAGGGAAGTACATGTATGGTGAATGGTTGGGTCATTACAGGTGAGTGAATGAAGAAGTCATGATGAGACAGGAAGAAGGACATGGTTTCTCAGAAGTCTCAGAAAGATGATACTAGATGAAATAAAGGCAGAAAAATGTAAAAGAATCTTTATATTTTTAATTTCAACTCAACACCAAGCTATGCTGTTGTTTTTGATGTTTTCTTAATTGAAAACTTTGATGTATCAGCCTGTAAAGTATATTTGTTAAAAGTCTACATTATCCAAAGCATAATTCTCTCTAGTTGTCAAGGATAATTTATAATCCCATAACCATGCACCATCCTCACATTATAAGTCAGGAAAGTCTTCAAGAGATTCAACAGTAAACAGGCAGTGTCTCCTTCCCCACTGTATCCTACAGACTGGTGTGTGAAGACTTGGACTTTATATGTGTTTGAAGTCTTCAGTAGCACCAACACTGTCCTCATGATCGTCTTAAAGCCTTAGTTCTTTTGTTACCTTTTTCCTTGATTGTACTATTGCTGTGCCCATTGCTTTACAGGTCTAGCTGTACATGCCTTTAACACCCGTGAGAGTAGCAACTGGATATCTTGGAGTTTAAATTTTTACATGCCTCTAATAAGTTGTTGGTATCGGTACCACCAACTATCAATCGTCCAAGATTAATAGATGTTTGGCTGCTTGCCAGTTAGAGTCTGGTGGAGAATACATATGTAGACAGTATCTGAACTATGGGCTTGAGTGGTGCAACTCTCAGAAACAAGAGGTAGAAAACTCACTGAATGGGCAGGCAGAAATATGTGCAAAAGCAAGACAGGCCATCACGTCCACACTGAGCATGAATTCAGCTTGGCTGGTTTCTGGTTGTATGGTTTGGGCTAACTCACTGGGCTGACATAGATAGCACTGCTAAGAACACAGTCCTTCTCTTTCATAAGGACCATCTTCAAAGAACATGAACTCAAATTCAAGAGGAGAGGAAGAGCCGGATTTCTCATGCATCCAGCAATGACTATAACATTCTCACTGTAGGAAAGTAGAAGAAATTAGAATTAAACACACACACACACACACACACACACACACACACACACGCTGGGCAGTGGTGGCACATGCCTTTAATCCAAGCAGATGCTGAGACAGGTAAATCTCTGAGTTTGAAGCCAGCCTGGTCTACAGAGTGAGTTCCAGGGCAGCCAGGGACAAATAGAGAAACCTTGTCTCAAAAAGCCAAAACAACAAAAACCACTTCTCCAAGTAGGCTATGGTAGCACATGCCTTCAATCTCAGCCTTAAGAAGCAAGAGGCAGGCAGTAGATTTAGATCTCTGTGAGTTCAAGGGGCAGCCTCGTCAACATAGTGAGTTAATAGGCAGCCACAGCTATATAGTGAGATTCTGTCTCAAAAACAAAATGAAACAAAATAAAACATTCCTCTGCAATAGAGGATAGAACTACTTCTTGCACATTCCTAGGGAAAAAAAAAGAAGAAGAACTTTCTCCTGCTCAACACTTGTTCTGAATCTTGGGCTGGAAGTTATTTCAGTCAGGAAGAAAGGAAGTGAAACTTGGCTGCTTCCTGTCTTCTTTCTATGCTCTCCCCTCAAAGGAGCAGCGTCCCCAGCCCTCCTTCTTCTCTCCTTGCCCTTTCTGTCCTATTAAACCCCCAATCTGAAACAATTGCTCATGCTTTGTATTCCGTGGAGCCGTAATATTGCCCAGCTATGAGCTCTGTGCAGCAGTTTGTTAACCGAAATGGGAAGTGACAGATTCAATAAAAGGAAATCTCTGTGCCAAGGAAGCAGATATTATTCCCTCTCACTCTCCCTTTCTCTCTTTCTCAGACGACTCTGTGCCCGGAATCCACAGACTCTTAGCTTACGGACATGCTGAGGCTCACTATTGATCCACGTCCAGTTAATTTGATCAGAATAGAGACTTTTATTCCCTGTTGTCCCTTCTCGTAGTGCTTAACTGATGGGATGGAGTGCTCTGGAGTCATCCCCAACCCCTGCTAATTGTCAGGAAAGAAGAATAGTGGAAGGGGACCGGGGTCCATTCTGGAGCGTAGGGAAGGCAATGGGTGACAATGTGGCTTTTACATGGATTCTGCAGAGTCAAACTCATATTTTTAGGCTTCAGTGGCAAGTGCTTTTATGCAATAAACCATCTCCTCAACCCTGTTAGGACACTTTTTGTGTAAAAGTGGAAATGATGATATTGATAAAAAAAAACAAACAGCAGGTGTGGAGCCCCTGTGAAGTGCCAGCAAGTGGTCCAAGCACATAGTGCTTATTATCCTGTGATAGCTCCACAATGACGCTTCAGAAGAGGCACTGAGATTATCCACATTGGGAGTTAAAGATAAGACCTACTCCAGATCTCACATGTAGGAAATCTTCTCTCAGGACTTTCTAGTGTTTGAGCTGACTGAAGGTTTATTCCATTTGTAAGAAATAAAAGGAGATAGTCTCAAAGTAGCATGACCCAGTTGCTCTTGAGGGAAACATCTTGTATTAATACCTGCTGCATTCCAGCAAGGCAGGCATCCCTAATGCAGTCTACTTTTCTGTGACTCCAGCTTTGGATACACTTGATGGCTACACTGACAATTTGCAGTATGTGCTGTTTCCTGTGAAGGATGCCACAGTCCACAGGCTGGGCATTCTTCTCCCAGGATTTCCCTCCCCTTGCTGCAACACTAGACCTCCACCACCATCTCTCCTCTATCTCTGCAGGGTTGTTGCTTCCAGAATAGTATATAGAGAGTTTTCTGTATCTTATTTTGTTTCTGTCTCTCAGTCTCTGGCTTTGTCTCTGTCTCTCTCTTTCTCTCCTTCATCCTACTTCTCCCTCTTCCCCTCTTTCCCTCTTCCTCTCTTCCCTTCCTTCTTCCTCTCTTCTTTCCTCCCATCTTCTCTCTTTCTTCCTCCTTTTCTATCTCCTTCTCTCCCCATAAGTTGGTCCAGGGATAGAAGTCAGTCTCCTCTGTACTTCACCATGTCTCTTAATTGCTCTATCATTCTCCACACACAGGCACACTCCATATACACTAACGACTCATATCCTAAGCTGGCCTTGTGTTCTCTGATGAAGATTCCTCATGAGATTATCAACTCATACTTGGACAATGAAGACCAAGATGTTTCCTATGACCTTATCCTTATCTTCACCTCCCTCCCACAGGCAGACTGAATTCCTTATCCATACAGAGCCTGAGGTAGTGAGGACAGGCCTTGGTGAATGATCAATACAGTTATCTCCCAACATCAGTAGGGACTGGCTCTGGGACTATTGCATAACTAAATCCAGAGACTCTTCAGGGCCCTGTGTAAAGTAGCAGGTTCTCTTCATGGAACCTACAACCATGTATCTTTATTGGTCCCCAATATGGTATAAATGATTCTTGCATGGGCTGTCACAAAAAAATCAGGTCTATACAGGTTGAGTACAAACACAGTTTTTTTTCTTCTGATGGCTGGTTTGTTTGTCTTTGAGGCTAAATCTCACTTACTTTGCCCAGGCTGACCTTTTATGATCCTCCTGCCTCAGCCTCTTTAAGTCTTTAGGATTATAAACTTGTCCCATCAGACCTAACTCAAGCAAGTTAGTTAAAAAAAAAAAAAAAAAAAAAAAAAAAAAAAAAAAAAAACACGTTTTTTTGTTTGTTTGTTTGTTTTCCCAATCAGAAATTGATTAAATACTTGGACAAAGGGCCTGAGGAAATAGATATACAATTGCCTGTCTACCCTAGCAGTTTTCTAACAGTTTAGAAAGTTACCATGGAAGAAGGTGTTGCCCAAAGAGAAAGCAGGTCCTGAATGTAAGTTGGGGTTGCTAGTTCTCTGTCACAGGTTGGGGCTTCATATGCAAAGTGAGGCATCTCCTGGAATCTGTGATTGACCCCTTTGCTTTCTCCCTGTGTTTCTCTGTTTAGAACCCTTTTGTCTCCTTCTCTTTGGGGATGTAGCCAGGATTCAATGAAGAGACAACATGTTATATGTCTCAAATCTTTCACCATTTAATTCTGTATCTGAAACTATTTGAAGTCACTGTCTGTCCCTGCCTCATACTTGTTGAGCTCAAAAGGCCAGGACTACAGTGGTCTGACCTTTGCCCTATAGCCTTATTTAATCAGACTGAGTTTTGAATAAGGAATTTTTTTTTACCTTCTTCTTCCTCTTTCAAAGTGTAACAAAAGATGGTTCTTTTATTACTCTAAAGAGCTTACATGGACTATTATCATTGTCATTCTTTCTCTCCCTTCTCCTCCCTCCCTCCCTCTCTCTCCACCTGTCTCTGTATTCCTTTCTCTTCTCTTCTCATAAACTCAGACACAGAATCCTCTAGAACCCCTTTACCAGCAAACATTGCTTTTTTTTTTTTTTTTTTTTACTGCTTGTTTGCTTTGCTGTGTACGTATGTATAGAGGCCACAGGTGAACTTTGTCTTCCTCAGTTGCTCACCATCTTTTTTATTTAGTGAGAGACCCTGTCTCTCTGGATCTCTAACTCTAGATCACTCTCATTTGGCTAGATCACCTGGCCTGTAAGCCCCAGAGCTCAGCACATCTTTAACTCCCCAGTGATGAGATTATAGCACACAGCTTTTTACATAGGTTCTTGGGAATCAAATTCTGATCCCCATGCTCTGTGGCACGTCCTTTACCATTGAACCAACTCCCCAGTCCCTAGGTGCCATTTTCTAACATTGGAATAAAACTTGTCCCTACAACCTGATGCTGCTCTTTAGTCTTTTCTTCAATGACTCTCTAGCTAGTCAGTGAACACAGACTTACGATATTTTATCTTGGATATCTTGCTCTTGTTCCTGTTCAGTCATCTGAATTTAAGGAGACACTCTACCCCTCAGTGTTGAGAAGTGTACCCAGATCACTCCCTGAAGAACTGGGTACACACAGCAGCTCTGAATGGAGCCAACTCTAATGTGTCTTGTCAGGCGCTCCCAGCCTTTTGTTTTCCTGCACATTTGAATAATATGCCTGATTACCATGGCAAACGCGGCACGCAGTGCAAGCTTGGAATCCTTGCCTAATTAACCATGTCTAACACGGCCTGCTGCCCTGTCCCCTTCTCCTCCACCAGCACAGAGTGAAGATTCTTTTATCTTTCTTCAAAACTGACTTGCTTTCCTGACCTTCCAGTGGCTTCTGCCTTCTCTGTTTACCTCCTGTGCCTTCCTAAGACTGTTAATTTTCAGTGGCACCTCCTATGTGGTAGTAATTAATACATTGAACGTTGAAGAAATAGCTGTGCTTTATGCAAAATGCTAATGGAGGTATTTTTTCCTCCACTAATTATACCACTGTATTTTACTCATCTACATTGACCTAAAAGGATCTTTCTAGTTCTTTCTTGCTGCTTCCCTCCCATTTTATTCTTTTCCTTTTTATTATTTTTATTGGAAGAGCCAATACAGTTTGCGGACCATTTGGGCAGCAGAATATGAGATCATTACAGTCAGAGGCTGTCACTTTTCTCTTCAGAGCCTCTAATGTAGCATGGGTATGTTTGCTGTCACTCTTCTTGTTCAGCATTGGACAACCCTTTGTTAGATGTGAGTCTCATCTGTTGGGGACATGTGCTCTCCCTGGAATCTAAATATTCTGCGTTGGTAATTACCCAGATGGGGCCCTTCCAGGACTCCTTACACAGAGCACTAAAATCCCAGCAGAGTGATACTAGCTCCTCACCCTGTTTTAGGGCAGCGGACCCCTTGCCTCCTCCACACAGACCCTGGATGCATTTATCACCTTCCGCTTAGGTTTAGTACATAAGCTGTAACGAATAGGGGTTCAAAGAGCTGGAGGTATGTGGAGGAGGTCGGTGGTTACTGCAATAAAAACAGGAGCAAAGAGAACAGCGGCTGTGAAGGACTCTGGCTGGAATAATGATGATAGAATCGTCTGAATCAATACGTCTCTTGTCAGACGCACGTCTGATGTTTGAATCAACCAGGCCTTTCTGAGAGAGATTTTCTCAAGAATATTGAATTATTTATTATTTGTACCCCCTTTCTTTCTGATGATTTTTTTCCCTCTGACTTAGTAAAATTTGTTTTTCATGCTGCTGGTTTCAATGTTGTCTACTCTTTGATAAATAGCAGTAATTGGGCATATAGCAGAAGTCCCGTACAAATGTGCGACTTCAATTACATCCAGAGCATTTTTTTTCTTACATTGATTTTTTCTTATACAATCTGGTCTCTATAGCCCATAGTGCTGAGTATTTTAAAGAATTATTCTTTGTCTGCGAGTGTCAGCATGCCCTCTATGTATCTTTTTTAAAAATGTGATTTTTCCCTTTGCTCTATGTCATAAGTGCTAGGGGCTGGGAAATGGTGAGCTATACCTGACCAATCCTGCCAGTTCTTCTCACCTGGCTGCTGCCCAGACTTGCCACTGTGTGTGACATTCCAGAGTGGTGTTCTAAGTAAGGGAATGGTGAAGACAAAGAAACTGGTGTGCAGAAAAAATTAGAAGATAGGGGTTCCTATGAAAAAGAAAACCAAAAAAGAAGCAAGAGATATGGTGCATTATTATCAATGGTTTAAAAGGTATTTTTTGGATAGTCAGTGTTTCTCACATTGAAGCACGTCTTATTCGAGACTCTTGAGTCCTGGGTGTTTGTAGTCTGTGTTCTCAGCTAGCTCAGTCATTGTTTTCATAGAGCTGACTCTCTGGACACCACAAACATAAGCTCCCAGGTTTTAGTCAGAGCCTGTATGAGTTGTAAATGGTTTGGGCACAGTGACATTTCCTGGCACAGCCAAGGCTTATAAGGCAGGAATCTGATGTTGGGCAAATTTTAAATAACTGCTTGGAGTGACGAGAATCTACAAGCTGTAGATATAAGCGGGTGCTGCAAAACTGGGGGTGTCCTAAGGTTTCAGAGACTCCAGGCACACCCAGAGTCCAGCCATGGCTTCCCACTGGCCTGGGGGCAACCCCCTCCCCACCACCACTGCAAATAACACCTGGCCACTGGGGTCTCTGAACCACTGTACGCTGCTGCCATCAGCATTTTGTTGAAGAGTGAAATACCATGCAGGTGTTGAATTATACGTTTAAGGCCACGTAAATTGAAGATTCTGTTTTAAAAACTAAACCAAGACAATAAAGATTTTGAAGGGGAATTGAGGACGTCAAGTGCATTTACAGGTAAGGTACGAACATGCATATTGTTTTATTCTATCCCCAGTCCCCCAAGCTTATCTGTGTTTTTTTTCTTCAGAGACTGGAGCCTAGCATCAAACCCATGTGAGTTTGATAAAGGAGTCGAATGCTAAGTTATTATGCCGCAGGTGATGACTCTGAGACATCAAGAGACAAAGAGGAATCAAGTTGGTGTTAGCTTCATCTGTGCTTCTGGACTGGACTGTGTTTCTGCATGTGTGCCTCTGTGTGTGTGAGAGAGAGAAAGAGAGAAAGAACGTGCACCACTTGGATAAAACAGCCTCTTTCCTCCCTAGTGGACTGCCAGGCTCAGCCTTCAGACACAGCCTTATTGTCTTAGATTTCTTTCCCTATCATGTAGGTGTCTATTCCACGCCACCCACGCAGGAGAGCCAGTGAGCTGTGAAATATATTCATTGTTAGAGTACCCAGGAAATGGCGGCAGGCATTTGCAGGTAATAGCGTCGGACAGGCAAGGGAGACCGCCAACATTACCGGCATTATTTCGGTTGCCTTTTTCATTATAGGTTCGGGAAATAGGCAGCAATTCGATTATGGCATGATTTGGGGGTGGAATTGCTTGCACCCCTGACCCCGTCACTGGGGGATCCAGTTAGAAGTCAGCTCAAATAAAGTTTATAGTGCATTAACTGGACAGAGCACAGCGTCACCCTTCAGAGCGTGATTTCTCATCTCCCAGTGGTTTGTAACTGCAGCACAGATCTATCTGTACCTTAAGGCACAGGAAGGATTGGCTGAGATGTATAGGAGTGAGCAGAGGCAACCAATGGCATACAAACCCCTCCCCTTCCATGTGCAGCTCTGGGCTCCTCAGCAGCTTTCTGAGGCAGTGTGATTAATAACACAGAGACATCCTGCTTGTTGGATTATTAATTTCCTATCCTCTTTGCCTTTTTTTTCCCTTGGTATATATTCCTGATGCTCTTCTTCTGCCCGTTTGCTTTTTTTCTTTTTTTTCTGCCCTTTGCAAAGCCTGGCCATCCCTCCTTTTCCCTCCTGTGGTCACCCTCTTGCCCATGGAGCTAATCTCTAGCATGTAACACTGACACCGGCCACTCAACCTTGTGCCTGCTTGCTTCACACTTGTGGTGAGTGTATTGCCTCCCACTGGGGATTGTGGTTGAGAGAGAGAGAGAGAGAGAGAGAGAGAGAGAGAGAGAGAGAGAGAGAGAGAGAGATTTGTACTTTGCTGTGCTTTGGATTTTAGCCTTTTGTTAGGGGTGCCCTACAAAGCAAGGCTGGTTAGTGAATAACTGTTCCTGACCCCAATCCTGCTGTCACACAGAGAAATCTGATCTCTCTTTAAGCAGTCACATCTCTTCTCACCAGTTCTGCACACCAAGAGTGCACATCGCAAAAGACTGAAAGAGGACATAAAAGGAAATCCTGGCAGGTTGTCTTATAGCTGTTGTTCCTCAGAGATACTTGGGGTAACTGAGTTTTAACTGACACTGAATCAAGGAGTGGAATAATGGGGAGTTAGGAGGCTTCAACAGGGCCTTGAGAGATGTGGGGTACTTTGCATCAAAACTTCCATCAGCAGCTGTACTCTCAGGTTGCCTGTTTTATATTTGTGCTTGGGAAGAAAAGGAGTGCTTGATGCTGACTGGGGAACAGCTGGACATGCAATGTGGTTCAGCTTCTTCTGTCGATGGATGCATTGTCTGTTGGGGGGGCATCTCTGTTTCAATTTGCTGACCTGCTCATGTGTCAGGTTGTTAGGACAGTAGTGGAGCAGCAGGCAGGACTTGCCTTCCCACATTCCACAGGGCCCTAAGTGGCTCCAGCTCTCTCATCTGTTTCTCTAAAGGTTTCCTTGCTTTCCTCCCAACTCTTTCCCCTCTTGGAGATTAGGATAATTCACAGAGAGTGGGATGTAGTTTGCACAAGCTGCTTTTACCCTTACAGGGTACATTCTTATGGAAAATGGAGCCCTCCCCACCCCAAGAACTCCATCTTTTCTGCAGATCACCTTAAAACAGCAAAAAGCCAAGAGGATGGAACCAAAGGGATTTGACACAATTGTTCGTTTTATTTACATAACAAGTGCAAGGCAGAAAAAAATGCCTTCCAAGTTGATTATCTCTTTGGTTTATTTTGAGTGTGAATATGTTTGCTTACCCATGTATAAAATGTTTGAAAAAAATTTCAGTGAATTCTCAGGAACAAGAATACTTCTCTGGGTTTTGTTTAGTTTCACTTTTTTTTTTTTGCCATAAAAAATAAAAAAATGCACAAAGAAATCAACGCTGAGCTTCACTTGCGCGGTTTAGCTTTAACTGTGTCATGAGGAATGTGATAAGTGGTAAGGTTTTGTTTATGTAACACCCACTCACAAGGTGTGCACTGGTTGGCTGTTTATTTCCTCTGTTTACATTCACCAGCAGAATAAAGAAATAAAAGCTCTTATAGGGGCTGGCAATATTCTACCTTTGCCTGTTCAGAACTATCCTGCTGTCCTAAAGGAAACAGGTCAGGAGCCAGTTCCGGTTACCAGAGCTTGAGATCCCCAGTTAATTTTTCTTCAGGTTTTATCTTTTCGTTTGGGAATAACAGGTGGGATTTTATTTTATTGGTTTTTATTTATTTTTTTTAACTGGTGGCCCACTGAGACATAAAATTAAAGAAAGGAACATGAAAACTTATCCTTAAATATAGAAAAACAGGATGCTTAGAAGTTTGGGCATAAATAGAAATATGTTTAAAGTAGCAGTAATACAGTACAATACACTCTTCTGGAACTTTTAGTTTGAAACATACAAAAAAAACTTTTAATACATCGGTAGTAAGAACTGATTTTTTGTTATTAATGTTATTCTGGGGAAAGACATATATCTATATTTATATACATTCACATATAGACACATATAAGTTTCTAACACACATAGTTGAGAAATAATCTTATTTGGGCAGTTAAAGAGAAGTATGACTTTTGTGTCTCAAATAATATTTTATTAGTATTCATTTTTATTATGTTTTTATTTATTTTGTCTTGTATCAATGTGTGCTGGAGGGGAGGTGAACACATGCATGCCGCAGTGCATATGAGGTAGATAAAGCACAATTTGTGGGAGTTCTCCTCCTCTACCACGTGGGTCCCAGGGATCAACTCAGGTCATGAAGCTTGGAAGCAGGTATCATTACCCACAGAGCCGTCCTGCCAGCTCAAATAATCTATCTATCTCTTTCTTTCTTTCTTTCTTTCTTTCTTTCTTTCTTTCTTTCTTTCTTGCTTGCTTGCTTGCTTGCTTGCTTGCTTGCTTGAGACAAGGTTTCTCTGTGTAGCCTTGGCTGTCCTGAACTTGCTTTGTAGACCAGGCTGCCCTTGAACTCACAGAGATCTGTCTGCCTCTGCCTCCCTGAGTGCTAGGAATACAAGTGTGAGCCATGGCACCTGGCTGATCATTTTTATTGTATATGTAGCATGCTTAAATTCCAATATTGCCTACTGCTTCGTTTTTTTAAATGTGGGATTTTGACACAAGCTTAAAGAGAGAAGTGTGTCGTGGATGTCTTTCGTTATTACTGTTTATAAACCTTCAAGGGAGAAAACATCATATGTGATGAGGGACAGTCCATCTCACTTTTAGGACCATGAGAGCTCTGCTGCTCTTATGTTTAACTTTGCTTTCCTAGACCTTCTCCCGCCCCCCCCCCCCCTGCCGCCCGGATCCATGTAAAGGAAACCTGCTCAAAGCCTATTTTGCACTAGAGAAAGATCAAGGCAGAGGGGCCTTTCTCTCAAGCACCTAAAATTACATTCCTAACAGAATGAATCACATCTGGACTTTAAATACCATCTTATCCCTGCACTTCTCCTTTGTTTCAAAGTCTGTTAATGTTTCTTTGTGGTAAGCTGGGCTCTCCTTCATTCTGTTACCAAACTCCTCCAGATAAGAATCTGAAAACAGTGAAGTTGGTAGTGGCCTGATCAGGGCTTTTAGAAAACCGCCTTTATAACCACCCTGAGCAGGAGCTCCATATTTTTGGAAAAGACTCTTCCCCTCTTTAAAGACTCCTCTTGAATCAGGGCAAGATGCATCTCTTACCTCAGAAACGGCTGCGTAATTGTTCTTTAAAAAATGCCCTGTTTTGTTTCTATTTTACCTACACCAGACATAGAAAAAATGCATCTCTTCCGCAACCATAAAGCAAACTCCAAGGTTCTCCTGTGTTTATAGAGATCAGATCAATTGTTTATGTGCAGTGATGTTCAACGGTTTAAGGAGCAGCTGGGCCTCAGATGTTGGAAGAGAGACCCATGGTGATAACAAACTATGAATAGCCAGGCTTATATCATTAGGGGAATAATCATTTTAATATGCTCAAGAAAAAGTCAGTCCACTGTCATCATTTGTCTACCCTTGCTGGGTCTGGGTCCATACCTCTGCAAGGCAAGCCTAACCACAAAGACCTCTTGCAGAAGTGATTACTGCAAATTGAGTCTTTTCTCTGCTTGACAGTGATCCAGCCATTGTTTCCCCAGTTAATCCTCTTCAGCAATTTGCCTACCATCATTGCTAAGGAGAGGTGATTGGAGAAGAGTTGCAAGGCTCCACTTAACATCAGCTCCAGGGCATGGGATGCTCTTCACTTGAGCCTAGCCTGTCTAACCAGGCCACCTCACCAGCTTCTCTAGCTGATGAGTGATTTCAAACACCTACTTGAGTTTTAAGCAGTTATCTGGTTCCCTGTGCAGTAGAACATACAGAAGAGAGAGAAGGGGGCTTGTTTTTTAATCCGGTCAGTTAGGTACCAACAAAGCAAAAAACACTTGGTCCCATGAGTAGTATTTTCCCCTTTCCTCCTGAAAGGACCCACAAGTAGTGAATGGACCACATCTTGGTTAGGAGCTTGAGCTTGGCCTCTGGAGTTGCAACACCACAGTCCTGCAATTCGAAGCAGGTGGAGTATGGAGCAGCACACGGGATCTCAGACTTAGTGTTAATGAGCATGGAATCTCAGAAGTTTGACTCAGAAGGTCTGTGCTGCAACCAAGGAGTTTGTGCTTGAGCAAACTCCCAGGTGTTTCTGACTGTGCTGTTCAGAGAGCCAGGCTGAAGAGCAGATGGGCATGGACAGGTTGAGTCTTTCCAACCTGTGGGATGCTTGACATTTTAACTGACCTTTCCTAGTCTGTCCATATAATCTGTCTGATGGCTTCTTCCCTCTGCTCAAGCTAATGTCTGTGTTCCCAAAATATACTTGTTTCTCCCTCACTCATCTGGAATGTTCTCACTCATCTTTTAAGTTTTAGCTTAAGAATAGTCTCATCTGGGACATCCATCTATATTGGCTGTTCCTTCAGGTCTGAATCCCTGTATCTCCTCATAGATCCTTAACTGATGACCCTATCAAACTGTTCATATGTCTTTCTTTTTATCATCATTGGTCCCTTCATTAGTTATTTTTATGAGGCAGACGTTGGCCATGTACTCCTTTTATCCCAACACTTGGCAGGCAAATGAAAGTGTTGCCAGTGTCAGGTTAGTCTTTTCTCCATAGAAAATAGACACAACACAATACAACAGAATAAAAAATGTGTGTTCTTTCCCCAACACTGCCTTTCGGTTGTTTTTAGCAGTTACACCACACAAGTGATTCTTAAAAAATAATTATTAAGTCTTTCTGAGGCCAGTGTGAATCATGAGAATAGGTATCTAATGGTAAAGATCAGATGTTGGAATCAGAAAACCCCCAGTATCTGAGTGTTTGTACAACTATATATGAGTGTTTTATTTGTTTTGGTTTTGCCTGGAGGGCAGTTCATTTCCTTGCTCTGAAACTCAGTCCTGCCCATCTTTATAATGTGCCTTTGTAAGCAGCCAGAATGATCAGCACTAGAGGCAGCTCGGCACTGCTTCTGCTTCCTCCCACACAAGTGATACAAATGTGTCCTACACACACTTGTGCCCTTGCAAAACATCAGTGCATCAGAGGACTGTGTTATTTTCTTTGCTGTGTCCTGAAATGTTCACACTTGTTACAAGATGATTGAAAGTGGAGAAGAGACCCTTCAGGAACTTTAGGGAAACTGAAGAAGGGCTTCCTCTGTCTGCAGGAAATACGTATTTTCTTCTGTATTGGAGTCACAGGAAGAAGAGGGCTTGGTAGCATGCCACACCACTCTCTCGGGCTCTCTCCAGCATCCTGTTTGCCCTTTCTCAGCCTGCCGGACTTCATGGTGTTTTTGTTTTTTAATGTTGTTGTTGCTGGGAACATTACGGGTTTTCTGTCCTTCTCTGGAGGGCTTCACATCTCTCCTTTTCACCCTGTTCCCTGTCTTTGGAAACCACTGATTCCTAAATGACTCATGGTTTTGTCTACTCTTCTACCAGATGTCCTCTATGTGTCCACAGCACCACCTGTTTCTCCTGTATTGTACTAAGTACCCAGTTCAGTGCAGTATACAGCAGGCAAAAAGGAAGTCATTGGGTGGCTGGGCAGGGCACAAGGCGATAAGCCAGAGCTGTCCTGTAAACACAGGACACAAAGAAAGGTGGGATGATAAGGTAACATTTCCCTTGAGGAAAGTAGAGTCTTCAACTGTTAGAAAAGGGATAATAATAGAATGCAGGTCATGTACTCAACTTCCGTGTTCCCCTAGTCTTTACTTTGTGGCAGTGTTTATTTGCTGTGTATTCTGAGACAGTCTTGTTGTGTAGCTCACACTAGCTAGGAACTCAGGATCTTCTTATTTCTGCCCTGCAAGTACTAAGAGGGTAGATGTTGGAAACCATGCTTACCTTCTAGATATTCTTCTCTTGCCTCTTAATGTACTTCCCCTTCTATCCATCCCTCCTTTCCTCCAACAATTACCATGTTATACTATGTGTTGGAAACCTTTGACAAACTAGAGAGTTCATCAGGAAACACAATATTCAAGAAAGCCCTGCCTTTCAGGAGTTTCTATTGCAGCCTTGCCTCTGTGCACAAACTTTCTACCCATTATTCTTGAGCATTTCTTGGACAAGGGCCATCTTTTATGCCAGTTTGTCCCAACACCCAATTCAGTTCTTTACTGAATCTGTGCTCAAAAGAAATTGACTAACTGAATTCTCCAATATTTGTTTCTGATTTTTCCACTAACACTATAGAGCTGAATATTGAGCACAGAAAACTCAAATATTTCTTAATTCATAATAATCCTCATAGTAAGTGTAGATATTCTAGCTTTGTGTCTTTTCACATAACCATTTCAAGTCTAGGGAGGAGCTGTTTGGTTATTTATCCCCAAAGGTCAGGCTGCTGCAGTTCACTGAAGGGAATATTTTGAACAACTTACCTGTGAATTAACGAGCTACACATCCATTTGGTACCATTTTACCTCATTAAAAATTGAGAGTGTGATGAGTGATGGAACATTGGATTTCAAGTTCTATGACCAAACTCCACATTTGAACCAAAAGCTAGCACAATGGGTGGATAGCTAATCATGTGTTAATCGATTGGCCTTTTTCAGACTTGGCTTCCTCGTTTGCTAGAATCAGGCCTGGGCATTCTGTGTGTGCGGGGGACATGTCTGGAACAGAGCCAGCATGGTATCTAAGTATTTCAGTTAGCTTGGTGTTTGGACTGAGATACACATAACCATTTAAACTTCAATGGAGAAAGCAAGCTTTGCTTTCTGATCTCCCCACCACCACCCTGCCTCATGGAATTATAGCTCACATTAGAGCAAGGCCTAACTTGGTGTGACTAGAATGCCAGCTTCTCATCAGCAGTGACTAGTTGTTTACACTGCTGGGGTTTCACATGACTGTCTCATTGTGTCCTTCTCCTCCTTTTAACCCTGTACCTTGCTCTTACTTATGCTTTCCACCATTTCTGATAAAATGTCCATTAATTACAATTTACCATTGATGTAATTAAATCTCCAGGCAGAAGGGATGTGCACCCACCATGAATATCATTTTCGTGAATATTAAAAGAAACACACATGTCCATTAAGGTATGTCAAGGTTTTTTTTCACATGGCATTGTTACCTACAAGCTTCATGCTTAATAATCAAGTTATAGAACAAAACAAAACACGGTGAGAATAGCCATCACATAATGTTTTAATAGTAGACCCAGGGACTGTGTGTTGGAAATGACCACAACCCAGTACTTCCTCTCAGCTTCTGACCAGACCACTATGTGGGTCCCAGTTTGTAAGCCAGGACTGTTACATGCTCTGTTCTAGACCTGCATTTGTAAGTGGTAGCAGGAAGTCGGCTTTCTTCGTCAGTACTCCCCTACCACTGAGTTACCTACCATCTCATTTGCAGGGGTTAGTATTCATGTGACACAGGGACATCCTTGTTAGAGACTTCCTGAGGTTTCCACCAGTGGGCAGACTGTGGCCCATGGAGACCCCCCCCCTCTAACTTCTGTGCCCAGGGGCAGGTGTGCTCTCCAACCTTGGCAAGAACCCTGAAGTTTGTGCTGCTCCTGAAGAAATCCTCAGGGTCTGTAGGGAAGCATAAAAACATCCCATATCACCTGTCCCTTCTAGGAACTGTACCTGGAGCGGGCATCCAGCCCTCAAGAAATTCACTTGTCTTAATCCAGGTCCTTATTTTAAGCACAGGGCAGGGAGGGCTATGGCTCACAGGATGTGTTAGGCTTCTGGAAGAGGGGTAAAATTAACTTCCTGGGAAGAAGCGGTTCTGCTACCCTGCTCATCAGGCTGGTCTGAAGCATCTAGGATCCTGTGCCTAGAGAATAATGTATATGTGATTTTAGCTACTGTGTCCAGAGCACCCACTGAGGTGTCTGGGGATGAAGTTTCTTAAAGGTATAGGCTCCCCTGTCTCGGGATAGGTTTTCAGAAGGCTTTCCTGAGGACCAAATGTAACTTCTGGACTTTGATCTGGTGGTCAGCGTACAGCTTCTCTACTCTGCTGTTTGGAAGCTGCCAGATTCACATGTAAAAAAATGATGGGAACAGTAAAACTCACAATAAACAAGGAATGAGCTGACTTGTTGCCTGAAACATACTTTGAGATCCATGACTAGTGTACATGGAGTGAGCCCATGATAACAAGTAAGTGAGTCTTGGATCTGATGATAGACATAAATGCTAGATGATGGCTATTGAATAGAGAATTAGGTGGAGGTAGGGTATTGGTAAGTGTTGAGAATTAACAACTAATAACATTGGAGGCTGTTCTTGGGGAGGTGAGAGCCAAATGTGTCATAAAGATAATTTAGGACTAAATCTAATGGCAGGGAAGGAAGATGAGAGGTACATTTGCCAGAGGATAATGTACCGCAAGGTAGTAAGAACACAAGGAGATGAACCCGAGAATAAGGTTGGGGTGGCCTGCAGAGTCAGCCAGTCTCACTAGACTGCATCTGAAACGGCCCTAGGAGGCCCATCAAGTGTAGTCTTCCTAATAAGCCTTTGGGATAGCTTTAGGTTTGCACAATAGTTGCAAAGATAGTATTGCAGATTCCAGTCTCCCATTCATTCCACCCATCTGTTGTTCACATTTTACATCCATAAAAGGGCATTTATCATACTAACTAAGGAGCAGTGTCACACTGCTGTTAGCCAGTGTTGCTATTGTATCAAGCATTGTTACCTTTTGGCCTCTTCCCTCTAGATCCTGGCATCCCATCCAGGATCCCATCTTGCATTTGCTGTCTTGTCTCCTTGGTTCTCTCTGGCATGATACTGTACCCAGTTTTCCCTTGTTTTTGATAACTGTTGTGGTTTTGAGGAGTATCACCTGGGGTTTAGTAGGGCGACTCTCCTCTGGGTGTTCACCTGTTGCTAAGGCTAGGCTTGTGGTGTTTGGATAAGAAGGCCACAGAGATAAAGGGAGTGGAACACATATTTAGAGCAACTTAGCAACTATGATCTTCATCCTGATCACTGCCCCAGTCCTGTGGGCTGTTTCTTCCCAGACAGATTGAGTCTCTCTGTTGCATTCCTTGCTGTCTCCACTGAAGGGGGATCTCTAGTGAAGTCTTTGCTTAAGGTATGAATAAACATGCCTGACTTTCTGAGACATCATCTATATTCACGGGAATGGAAGAAAGGCGCTTGGCTCATGAGAGGACATATCTATTTTACCAGGGACTCTGGGGGCTGGAAGGAGGTACATAGAGTCCTGTGAGGTGGACAGGGCTTGACCTCTGACACCTGGTCACTGACCTGCAGTCTCAGTGAGATAAGAAAAAAAAAATTAATCTCCTTTCTGCCATCTTCTTGGAACATTTTAAACTATCATGGTACTGAGAGAAAACCCCAGAAGCTCCAGATCCCAGCACCCGCTGATAAACCACAGGGCCATTTCATCTGCTTTATGCTTCAGTGCTAGGATTTCCCAAGTTCATAACCATGAAGCAAATGCACTGCCCTCAGTGGTGCAGGATTTAAAGTTTACCCTTTCCCTTTTATGCTACATTACATAGGGATCCTTCTCCCTCAGACATGCAGCTCCCACTGAAGGGTAGAAAACAGTCCCTGCCTAGCAAACCCAGAATGAGTGAGCCCCTTCCCAAGCCTAGTACAGCCTAGACTTTCTGGTGTGTCAGCCTATGGGAAGGATGTTATCAGAAACAAAAGGACACTGTCGGCATGTTATTAATGTTAAAAATTGTTGACATTCCACACAGTATGTTTTTCTAATTAGAGCTGAGCCAGGGAGTACTATTCCCATAATCAACATGGGAATGGAGAACTCAGCAAAATTTCATGTATTTGCAATGAAACTGCTCCCCGGCAACATAAAAATGGCTTTTATAACATAAAGGCTGTAATTAGAATAAGTCAAATCAGTTGGAAACTATTAAGGCCAGAGTCGGCAGAGCTGCCTTCTAAATATTTGTCTGGAGATTAGCCTACTCCTGCAGCCTGGAGAAGCATCTTTGATTTACTCATACGGCTCGACATGGCAAAGATAATCTTGCGGCAGGCAAATGAACCCAGATTTAGATGTGCATGCTGGTCTTTGCAGCAACTTGACAGGAGGCAGCTCATTGGAAAAGAAGTCAGAAAAAAAAAATGAATATAGGGTCACATTAGACAAATTGCTTTAAAAAAAAAAAAGGCACGTACCACGATCATCAATTTAAATTCTTTTCAAATGTGCTGGGTCTTTGAAGCTTTTAGGATGCACTTTAAAAGTCCACGTGGAATAATTTCTGTGCATGTCAATGCGACAGTTGATGTGCGTCTCATTGTATTTAAAATTATAGTCCTGAGATGAGACTTGGTGCTTGCTGCTTGTCTGACATCAGCTATTAAAATACAAGTAAATCTTGGCAGGTGGAAATTTAAAGAAGAAAAGATTACATAAGAAAATTCAGAATTGTTAATACTAATTTGCTAAACAAGGGGATCTTGAGTATGGAGAGATCTCCAGCCTCTCCAATAAGATGCTGAGATGGGGACCTGCCCCTTATCCTTGGTGGAGGGTAATGAAGGTGGCTAGAGGTAACAATAGGGAACACTCATTAAGTATTTCAGCTCAGGGGTCTTTTGAGGCCAGGCGACCAGAATGAGGAGCAGGCTCCTTTTACTGTATCCTCAAGAGTTCCAGATGAGCACCTTAGTGAGTGAAGGAGGAGGAACCTAAGGAGAGAAGGCAGGAAAATCACAGCCCTTGAGATTGGGCCAGAACATGCATGGCTTCTTGCTTTCCTTCAGAAGAATGGTGTAATCCACCCTGTCAGGTTCCCCACTCATTTGTAAACCCTTCCAATTCCCAAACTTGTGTGCATGTCTGCACTTAGCCATTGAAAATATAATCAGCCTAATGCATTCTCTTACTGAATTTTAAACCAGCCCATTAAAACTCCTTTAACGTGCTAAAGTCAGCTTCAGAGAGGGTTTCCATTTCATCTTTATTGAGCTGACGCTGTGGTTGCTCTCCCCTTGCACCACAGTGAGTGCCTGTCAATAATTCAATAGTGTAGCCTTGACGGGCCCATGCCTAGCCTAGGCTTTCAACCCAGGCAAGCAGTTGTCAAAGCCTGATGCTCTGTCAATGACCGACTGATCTATACTGCATGAACCCCCTCCCTCAGCTCTTGATGTGTCCCTGGGAATAAAAAGAAAGCCATTTCAGAAGTGAACCCAGTGAGAGGCACCTGTTTGTAGAGAATCTTTAATGAGAACAGGTCACACCTTTGCTGGCTGGTGTTCAGCACAAGTTCCCATACTTTGTTTGGTTGAGCCAGTATGAGGTCTCTATGTGTTCATACAGGATGCATTCAGGAGCCTATTCATGGCACCAGGGAAGGGATGTCCTTGTCATTCTAGGAACTCTCTTTCACACAGGTGTTTGTGTTGTATCTGCTCCATAGTTACAGAAGCCGGTGAACTCATGGATATGGTGGATGGAGAACAAAATAGGAAGCAAAGTGATGCTGCCTCACCTTGGCTGAGCCGCATCCTGCATCCTCAGTGCCTATGATTCCAGACTCCATTTCTTCACAAATGTCATGAATCTCTGTTGGCTATAGAATTTTAAGAAAATTATATTAAAAATAAAAACAAAACCCTAATCTCCCCAGTTTTTTTACAGAAGAATGTATGTTCATCCACTATAAAAAGAACAAATCATTTAGTCTTGGCATGTATTTCTTTATTATTTGAAAAATGCAAACATGTATATAATATGGCTTGATTGTATTTACCCTCTATGTGCTTTCCCTCCATCTTTCTATGCCTCACAACACATCTCCTTTCCAGCTTAATGCCCCAGGAATAGGTTCATTAGCCCAGAGTTAGCCTATGCTACCTCCAGTCCTTGAAAACCATTCTACCTGAGATGTGCAGATAACTTCCCTAATAAGAAAATGAGAAGAATACATACTCCATTTTCAAATGCCGTATTTTCTGTGTCCCCATCCTGCTCATCTTTGCCCAAAGACACTTTTTTTCCCTCCTGGAATAAATAACAAATTTTCAAGATGTGTTGCTTTCTGGGGCTGTCTTATTCTGTGATGAGATATGCACTGTTAATGGATGTACATTGCTCCTGTGCATACTCTTTCCTCAACATGCACCTTCAAATCGGGGCTCTTTTCCCTCATCATACCAGAGCAGAGTTTGTAGGGGTGGTGGCAGTTATCATAGGTGGGGAGGGATTCTGCAACATGATAAAAGTGAAGGAAAAGCTGTTGCATTGGGAGAGGCTGCCATGGAAGACTCAGCAGCATTCACTCAGACTATTCAAGTCCTAAGAAAGTCAATTGGCAACCATGGTTTGATTGCTTCTCCAGAAAACAGCAGAGGATTGCATTGTCCTTGTTCTAGCGCGCCATGATAGAGAAAGTGAACACGCTAGATTAGTGCTACAGTACAGAAAGGGAATGTGCTCAACTCATCCCGTAAGGATGGCAGATTGTTACTAAGCCATACTGCTAATGGAGAGGAGTGTCCTAACAAGGTACACGGTGTTGAATGCTCCGTCCTCAGCTGGTGGGGCTAACAGAGAGGCTGTGCAGACCATTAGAAGTAGAATGGGTAGACCATTAGCAATGAAATGGGTCACACGGAGCAGGGTGTTGGGAATTTCTCATCTTATCTCTGCTCATTTCTGCTCCCCTTCTGCTTCCTGGCAACAAGTATGTGTGATGCTATTCACTGTCAACCCCCCTTAGTCACCAGTGATTGATACTTTCAAAACTGGGAGCCCAAATTAATCTTACCTCCTTAAGTTGTTTCTGTTGGGTATTTTGGACACGGTTGTGCAAAAGTTAATAATGTGTCCATATTTTCCTCCAAACCCAGGTGGTCATAGATAAGGTTCATGAAAGGACAGAGAATTAGAAGGTCAGAATAAGAGTTGGTCAGTAAATGGCTGTTGGGCCAGCTAATCGTTAGTATTATAGAAAAACAGAACTCATAGACGTTGTAAGTTCCATGCCTTGGATTTGGGTGGCTATTTAACCTACTCATCTATTTGTCTTTGAGCTTTATACACTTTACGTGAAGCTAGGGTGAGCACATTCAACAATCCTAAGAGATAGGATCTTCTCTGTTTGGATCTGGGAAGGATAAGGAAAAACTAGAACTTTCAGGGCTTTGTCTCCTCACTTCCATCCCTTATTCTATATCACCTTTGTATAGAGGTCTCCAAAGGTTACAGCAGTATCCCAGGACCAATAGGTGCCACCCTAGGATCAATCCTGATTGTATCCTCTTACAAAGAGAAGGAGAAAATACTGTATTATGTTACACAACCACCAAGCTTTAGTTTAGACTTGGTTCCTCCATTTATTATCTGCATAGGAAACTAATCTCTCTCTCTCTCTCTCTCTCTCTCTCTCTCTCTCTCTCTCTCTCTCTCTCTCTGTGTGTGTGTGTGTGTGTGTGTATGTGTGTATGTGTCTGTCTGTCTTTCCCTCTCTCTGTCTCTGTCTCTCTCTCCCCATCTCTCAAAGAAAGCCCAATTCCATTAGGGAATTTGTGCTGTGTGCACATGACTTGGCAATCCCACCTCTGGAAGCTCTATTAGGCTAATAATCTATGTTTTAAGAACAATTGGCATCAAGGGCTTTGCTAATGCTGGGGCTGTTAGCATATTAGTTCCATTTGTAATGGGTAAGTGCTTTTGGAAATGATAAGACTTATCTAATAAAATTTATTTTTAAACGATTAGTCACAGCTTTTTTCTTCAAGAGATCATGTCACCTGCCCCTCCTGTTATATAAGAGTGAAGAAAGGGACTCTTGAGGTTCACCAGTTTTTTTTTTTCAATATTTGAAGACTGCTGTCTAAGTCTCTCCCATTTTAATATCAGATATTGCAAATCTTAGTTTACACTTTTTTTTTTCCTGTGCTTTGCATTGTTAGTAGGAGATGATTGGAAAAAGAGAAATTTGGTATAGGTATGATGATATGGTTCTAAATTCCGAAAATGTGGGGGCCTGAGTCAGGAGGATGGAGAGCTGGAATAGTCTAGGCTACACAACACATAATGAGTTCCATATTACCAGCAAAACCCTGTCTAAAGTAAACAAAACAAAACAGCAAAAGGTATATCTGGCTTCTTGTGTAAAGTAAAGATCTACATGCTGGGGAACTTGAGAGATGGTTCACTTGGTAAGCTTATCATGCTGCCATGAAACCGTGACTTTGGTTCCTAGTACCCACATAAAAGCAGTCAGGTGTGCTGGCAGCCATATAACTTTAGCACTGGAGAGGCAAAGATAAGAGGATTCCCAAGGCTTCCTGGCCAGGCAGCCCAGCTGAATCAGTGAGCCCCAGGTCTCAGTAAGAGAACATGCCTCAAAAACTCAAGGTGGTGAGTACCTGCTAACAACCAATGTTGACCTATGTCCTTCATGAATACATGCACACACATGCATTTGAACCTGCACATGTATGAACACATACCCAAGCACAAACAAAATTGTTTAAAAAAAATCTCTGGCTTATTGTGCCACTTGACCATGATTTTTTAGTCCTTGTTTTAGCTCTCTGACATCTGCATGTAACCTCTGGACATGATCTTCCTAGTCTGTGTTCAATACATTTAGGTCCTTCTTGACCTTTGCTTAACTTATTCAGCTTTCCATTCAGTACGACAGTGATCAGATTTACATGGCTGTCCTGCACCCTTGCAGAAACAAAAACTTGCCCAGCATTGGTGGCAAGCTGGATGCTTTCTGTATCGTTGGAGCTGGGCTGCATATCCTTATCTGTGTCTCTCATGCTTATCCATACCCAAGGATGCCAGTGACTCTCAGCACAAACATGACTTCCATTGGAGAATGGTATCCCTGGCACATAGCAGAAAACATCTGGTAGTGAATCCATTAGGCAGGTTGTTGCAGAGTCACTAGGAGCCCATGGGTCTGAAAGCTGGGCTGCACATGACTGAGAAAGGGGATCCCAGGAGGATGTCACCTTTTGGCCTTTGTTTGGTTGGAGTGCAGGCTTTGTCCTTGGGGCTTCTGTGACCTCCACAAGGCCAGGTGTTATCACCAAACAACCTCAGGTGAGGCCAGCCTTCAGGACTCCCTCCCTGCTTCCTGAGCCCCTCCTCCCTCCCTCTTCCGAAACAGCCTTCCAAACTGCATACAGAGGAACAGATAAAAATGAACTTTGGCAGATGTAAAGAGCAGCATTTGTTGAGCCCTGGTTCCTGCAACTCTGCAAGTGGACCTGCGCACTGTGCAAACCTTCAGAAGCCCTCTTGTCTAAGGGCTGCAGGAGGTTGGGCCAGAGAGGTAAGAGTGAATAGAAATGAGGAGGCCCCGCAAACTGCTTTTGCCCAAGGGCTGGTTTTAATGAGCCTGTCCCTAATGAGTTGTCCCTGCAACTAGCTTCAGGCCTAAACAGATGAGGCAGGGATTCTGCTAAATTTTTGATAGGATTTGCACTGGTTTTTATGAGAAAGCAAGCAGTCGAGAGTGCAAAGTCGGGGTCATGAATCTTTTACGAGGGTGGACGGTTGTCCGTCTTGTCAACCGGAACGGGAAAGACCTAGTTGCTAATAGAAACCTTGGCCTCAGCCTTCCATTTTCACCCACTAGATCAGCTAATTTGGTCAGGAGGGCTGGGTGATTTTATTTATTTATTTACCTTCTGATTCAAGGCCTGGCGCATGGCCCCCATGAAGAATTCACCTTAAAACTCCATCAAGGAGATGACGTTAGTCATCCTGACAAATGATCTTGTGTAGAACCATCATGGGGTTTTGCAGACTTTTCCCATGACACACTGGGAAGGAAACTCCATCAAATGCTTTAATTAACATCCCACCCACCACGACCCCGCGCCCATTGCTATCCCCATTCACATCAAAATCTAAGCTTTTCCTTTCTGTTGGAAGAGGAAAGTCTGGCCTAGGCTAAAATGTCATTCTTGATTCCTGGGGAGAAGCTTCTAATGTTTTCTAATATCTGTCAATTGTGGGATTGAGTGGTGCCAGAGACTTCACATATTCCCGCTTTTTTATTTTTCTAATATGAATAGCTGCCAACGAATAGATTGTTTCAGTTTGAATCATCTACCAAAAGCCAATTTTCTTGGTGGCTTAAAGGTTACAGAAAATGCTTGATCAGCGGCCTTTATGACATGGCATGAACTACTATCCCCTTCTCTCTCACACGTTCTCCTTCAAATTAATCATGTAATCAATTTAATAGGTTCTGGCATCATGAGACCTCCACCCTTCTTTGGTATTTTTTCCCTCTCTCTTTGTATGGTTTCACTTGAGCTTGTCTCTCAAAAGCCCCTGAGTTCTATAGGGCATAAAACCCAATAATCTGGTTTGATTTGCATAACAAGTGTCATTATCATATGATTCTGCGGTTTGTGATGTATTCTTTATAATTCAGTTTACTAACAAACTGCCATACAGTTTGCATTGAAGGTATGCCTCAGCTGGCAGAGGGCTGGCTGAGCTTATACAAGGATTGATCCCCAGCACTATACAAAGAGAGTATGTGTGTGTGGTGTGTGTGTGTAGGGGTGCTCACACCTTACTATATTAACCCTATACTATGAAAGAAGAGGAAGGGAATTATATGTTCAGACTCATCCTGGCTACATAGCAGTTTCAAGGCTATCCTTGGCTACATGAGATACTACCTCAGAAAGAACAGCTATAAAATCTGAAATACGGACCTGCACATAGCTCTGTTCTGTGGGCTTTATTTTACATGTACTGACTTAACTTGAACCTCTGAAAAATAAAAACCTCGGGAATTATCTTGAAGGAAATTGTCCTGCATCATTAAAGAGGGAAGTTTAATACAGAGAAAAGGCCTCATCAAAGATGTTGTACAGAGTGAGGGATACACACATGGTGCACAGACCCTCTTTCAAACTCCCTATAGCAGGGCACGCATGTTTTTATGTCTATGTTGCCTGGGAGCATTCCCCCCCCCATTTGAAATAAGAACTATACCTATTTATTTTCAAGAGGAGCTTGCAAAGTATCTATCAGGGAATAGTCAAACTGTTCTGTGCTTGCTGTGAGTCACACATGCTTGTGTTTATAAAGGTTAAACAAGAACAAGCATGTGAGTCACACATGCTCAACCAAAGTTACCTGGGATTATCTCTTTAGATTGTTTAGACTGAAAGTCTTCAGTGAGAGGGTCCATGGAAGTAAGTGTCTTCCAGGCAATGCAGTCGATCTGTGTATGCTTCTAATGTGGAATTTAGGAAAGATCAGTGTGGTATAACTGGTAAAGGATCCAGGGGAGCATCATTGCAAGGAGCGCATTGAGTCAGAGCTGGGACAGGATGGTCATGTACACTTATAGTCCTAGCATTCAGGAGAACTCAGTGAGAGGATTTTGAGTTAGAGAGCAGCCTGGGCTACATAGGGAGACCTTATCTCAAAAGCAAACAAAAAAAATAAAACAACAAAAAACACAACCAAACAAACAAACAAAAAAATGCAGCATAAAACTAACTAACTAACTAAGTAACTAAACTAGTTAGTGAGAGGTCTGGGAAGATGGCTCAGTGCTTGATAAGCAAGCATAAGGACCTGAATTGGGGTTCCAAGCACACCTGTAACCCCATCACTAGCAGGTAGAGGCAGGCAGATTGTAGGATATGCTGGCCAGCCAGCGTAGTCAAAACAGTGAACTCCACATTCGGCGAAAGATCCTGTCTCAAAATACAAGATAGGAAACCCTCTGGAAAGACACACTTTATATGCATCTCTGGCCTCCTCATGACTGGACGCTCACACACATGTATACACATGCTCACAAAATAAAATATCTAGTTAGCATTCTCTGCAGTTGGGAGAACAAAGTGGGGATGGTAGGTATGGCATAGGGAACATCAGAGGATGGAAACTGAGGTAAAGATCATGGGAAACACAGCAAAAAGAACCATTAGGAAAATAGAATTCTGCAGAATTTCTTCTAACCAGACTTTCATTACCTGGGTTCACTTGAGCATGTGACTCTGTCCCATTTAGCAATCCTGATGATGGATACAGATCTCAGCAACTGCATTGCCATAGTGGTTGGATCATAGAAAAACATCTTCTACTCTCATGACTGGGTCTTACTTTTTTTTTTTTTTTTCCTTTTAGAAATAATGAAAAACATTGTTCATTGCTGCCTGAGGGCATGTTTTCTTGTTGAAGGATGCTTGGTTTAAAGAGTATCCTGAGGAAGGGAGGAATGGTCTCTTGTCAAGGATTAAGCATGTGCCTGGGTGGCTCTGGATTGAGTGAAGGGAGTAGCACAGAAGTATGAATATGAATGATGAGAAGTAGGTAAGGAAATTAGTAACTGGACAAGAGTCATGTTGTGTGCCTCTGTATGGCCAGAGCCTCTATCATGTTACCTGATTTGCAATGGAATTCCTCACTTGTACTCCTCCCTCCTCTTTAGATCCCCAAGTCTTGGCATCCAAATACCAACTGGCTCTTTTGGATGAAATGGAAGTAGAGATCACAATATTTTCTTTGAACCTATACAAGCAGGAGTAGGTTTGGGACACTTAGCAAGTTCATCAAATGGACTTCTCAACATTTTAATGACACAGCATCAAATGATGATGGTAGCCTATAGGAAAAATAGTTGCTATCACCAGATTTGGAGTTGACAAGGTATCCACACCAGAAATCTCACCACACACATGGAATGTGTAGCAATATCCTTTAATGTTGTCCGCAGGGGAACTTTTGAATCAAACCAAAGATGGGCAAACCCATGCCATCTCATGTTCACATTGCTTATGAGTACTGTTTTTAGACCCCATTTATAGAAGTAGGTTGTTGAACACTTTCACACGGGAGGGGGTTATTTTCCATTTTTCTTCAAATGTGAAGCCTGGTTTTTCTTCGCACATCTTTGTTTTTCTTCCTGTGCAAGCCCATTCCCATGAGCCAACACTTTTCTTCTGATCAACAGCCAAGTCAACAGTTCCGATGACTTTTTCACTGCAGCCAGGTTCTCTTCCTCTGCTACTCCATCTTATCTGAAGCCTGGGTTAACTGGGACTTAACTTCTTGTCACCAGTGCTGTGTGAAATGACTAATTAACATGGAGCAGGAGACAGTACTGGCATTGACAAATTGGGCTTTTAGTAACCAGAGATGCTCCTGGAATGTTTGCCCAATGACTGAGCCTCCCCTAAGCCCATGTGAGTTTAGAGGAGAGAGGGTCTTATTCTGCTCCTCTGTGATTGAGGTGCTTGTCACTTAAGTTTGTCAACTTGAGAGCTCACCCAAGCTGTCCTGGAATAGAAAAACTGTGGCCCTAATTTCTCAGGTTCAAGGGACATAGCATAGTAAGACCATGCTTGTCTAGTAGAACTATAAGCATATTTCCAGCAGGCTCTCCCACTCCTCACATATTTGCCTATAAATGAACTACGTTTCAGTGAGGCTGGAAAGGAAGATAGGCTGGGAGGAAAGATGGATGCTTAATGAATTTTAAACATCCACTAAGTACTGAGCAGATGTCACCCTAACAGTCTCAGGAAACAGTCTCTCTCCAGGGTACTCATCTAGCCCTGTCATTCATCAAGTGTCAGAATGTGCATGTCCATATCCCACTTGACCTAGGAGCTCAGCATAGATCTATATTGTGCACTCTCATCCAGATATCCCAGAAACTCCCCTGGGTTTAGCATGACAAGACGAGGTAGCATCCAGCCTGTGCACATCTACTTAAATAAAATGTGAGATGTACGTAATTGGGCATCCTCTTTAAGAAGAAGAGTCAAAATGAGAAATCACAGTAAGGCATGGGTAGAGAAGCACATGGCCCCAAACTATAGCTTTAGCATTAGGGAAGCTGAGAGAAATATCATGACTTTGGTGTTAGTTTGGGCTACATGGCAAGCCCCTCTTCTCAAAATAAAGAATATACATATATATGTGTGTATATATATATGTATACATGTGTATATGTGTATATACATGTATATATGTATGTGTGTTAGATAGATGACATAGATAGATGCATAGATACATAGACAGAAAGAGAAACATGCCAGCCTCTTTTGTAAGTGGTCTGTAAAGCCCACCTTTCCTGTGTCCATGACCCACTTCTCTTAGAATTTCTTTCTGATATGGCTGACGTTATAACATAGCCATGAACTGCACTTGAGACTCCACCTCCATTTGTTGCTTTTTCCTATCTATGACCTTTAGCTTCATTTATATTAACACATTTACATTTATTATCCATCCTTAAATGATGTTACAAGAAAGGATCAATTCCTGAAATAGGTGCTTAGCACCTATTAGAGGCCATCATGCCTTGCTGGGAGCAGCAGGAATGGGTTATGTTTGAACTGACCTAAATTACGAAAGATCACTAACATGTGTCCTGGCATTATCTGCACCATTGTCACTGGCAGCAGGCTCTCAGGGGCATCGTGTTAGCCCATAGGTATCTAGGAATAAATGTGTTTTAGTTGAGCTGAGGCATGGTGGTCTTGCCCTGTCATCTCAGATGCCCTAGAAATTAAGCCAGGAGGATTGCAAATTTATGTCCTGTCTGGTTTTCAGAGTGAGTTCAAGTCCAGCCTAAGCCACAGGAAAAAAGAGAGAGCACTTACCTTGCATGCAGGAGGCCCTGGTGAAAGGGCTCAAATATGTAAGTAAATAGCTTTGGATGGAAAACCATCTGTTCTTAAAAATAGCTCACCTTCCACAACTGAAGCTGAAGCACAAGGAGCTTTGAAGGCTGCTGCTTTGAAGATATAACATTAATTTGAGGGTTAACGAATGAATGGAAATCACCAAGCATACTAGAGTCCTAAGATTTCTGTCACAAGCATAAAGAAAGATCTGTTTTCTCCTGGTTCTGGAAGCCATCTGCAGTCAGTCTGCAAGCAAGCTTGGTTCCTCCTGGGAGTGGTCAGTTTTGTGCCCTTCTTGCATGTTTGCACCTCTAGAGGTAGTCCATGTGTCTTTGGTTTTTAGCTTCCTAGGTCCACCCTCGGTCTTGATAGTCATATAAACTTAAAAATATGTGTTGCTGGATACAGCCCACACTGATCCAGTGTTGTCTCATCTTAAATAGTCCTATCACCAACTTGCCTATTTTTCTACTAGATTACATTATAGGGTTTTAGTAGGTTTCAGGTTTTTAGGGGACGCTCTTCATTATCTCAAGTAAAGGTGGTGTGGTGTTGGAGGACAGTGAGAAGAGGTATGTGAACCCAGACACATCTGAAAGCTCATGGTATGCTCATGGAGAGCAAACGGAGCAGAGAGCTTTTTTCCCAAGACATTTTAGGTCTCTAGAATAGATAATCATGCCAATTTTGAATGAAAGAAAAGAAACCGAAGTTTAACACTGTGGTGGGCTAAGCTTTAGTGGGAAGGCTGGCATTAGAAAAGGAATGATATCTACTGGGATGCCACTGTGAAGGAGTGCTATATACTCTTGAGAGTTTTCATGCCATTTTCACACAAGGTTCTGAGCCAGGAGAACCCTTCTCCCAAGGGTTTGGGAGACATTGTCCTGGAGCACTGAGATATCTGCAGATGTAAATGAGGAAAGAAGATTGAGGCTAGCCAGTTCCTGGGCCCAGAGCTGTTTCTCCATTTGCCTGGTCAGGGTTCAGCAAAAGCTGACTGTGTTATAGAAAACCCAAAATATTCTGCTGTGCCTTAGGGGAAATCCTTTACTTCTGGAGTCATTCTTACTGTTGTTTTGTTTTTCAGATAGACGTTTGCTATGTAACCCAGCCTGGCCTCAACCTCGAAGCAATGGGGTCACAGGCTTATGCTGCCATGCCTAGCTCTTTATTCACACTTGCCGGTGATCAGGTGGGATGCTCTGCAGGATTCCTCTTTGTCCATTTCTACATCTGTAGCAAAGGCTCCCTTAGGACCTTTGCACTGTCATCAATATTCTTGCTGGGTACTGTCTGCCCAGACCTGGCAGGAATTGGTTCTTACTGGCTACGATCCAGACTTCACTCTTATTCTACTATGTCCCTTGTCAAGATGATATGGCTCTTTGGGTCATGCTGTATTGCATCACCCTCTTCTGTAGCTCAGCCTGGGTTTTAAAATGGATGTTTACTTATTTGGAACTTTGTCTTCTCTGTCTCATTAAACTTTTAATCTCTGCTAGACTAAGATCTGTGCATCCTGAGTCTGAAGAGTGCCTGGTGCCTAGTAGGCTTTCAGTGTTGAACTCATTAAAATGATACTTTTAGCTGGGGTACGTGTGTGTGTGTGTGTGTATAAATATGTGTGTTTCATAAAATAATGTAAAGTCCTGGCTCTGTGACATGAAACAACGCTTGGTCCTTGAGGGGAAGCTTTTCTGATGTCATCTCAAAGTGGAAGTCTGCATGGTAAAAGCTCTGAAGGCATCTGAGAAAAGCTCTCTTGAGCCATTGGGGTGAAGCAAGTAGAGAACTGCATCTCTGGCTCCATTTACAAAGTGAGGAATCTTGAGAATGGAGAGAAAGTCATCAAAGGAGTTGTGCTCCAAAAGAAGCATAGTTTTGAACATGGATTTTAGACTCATTCTAGACAGTGATATGCAGGGTAATGACGATGAATAGGAACAATGGGAGATGGAGAATGTGCTTGCAGAACCCACAGGGAGTACTAGGGATCTAGCTCAGTTGGTGGTACGCTTTCCTAGCATACATGAGGCCCTGTTCTTAGTCTCTGACATTGTATAGTAGGGTACTACAGAGTATACCTGTAACCACAGCACTTAGGAGGTGAGGCAGGAAGCTCAGTAGTTCTGGGTCATAATCAGCTGCATAGCAAATTCCAGTTTAGTCTTGAAGTCAGAATAACAAAGAACTCTGAGGAACAATGGGAAAGCAGTGAGAGAATGAGAAAGAGAGGAAGACAGAAGGAAAACCAGAAAATAAAGACAAATAGAAAGGCAATCTCAGTTGTAATCAAAGGAGAGAACTCCTGGACCAAGTTCAAAGGACAAAGGCCCTAGAAGAAGCCCTTTTCCCTCTCAGGAGGCTGACCTTAGGAACACTCACCACACAGGTGTCTCTGTTGGGCTTTGATACTTGTATTAATGTGACGATTAGTGCTGACATGTCTGGGGCTGGCTGGTGCTTAATCTCCTTCCTTTTTCTGTTCTCTAGAATTTGAAGTGGGAAGGAAGGACCCAAGGTCCGTCCTAGGAACAAAAGTCCTGTGGGTTGGAGTGGAGGCACAGCTGTAAATCTGCATCACTAGAGTGAGTGGCTTTGGGAGGTGTCCATGCCAGAACTCAGCTGCTTAGAGGCTGGCTGGATGGGATCTAAGTGATGTGCCTGTGCCACTCTTTGTGGTGCTCACACCTGGGATTCACTCTGAGGCACTGGGGCGTTCCCTGGGCAACACAGAGAGAATAGCTGGAGAGGAAGAGAGGAAGAAAATGAAAAGAGCAGGCATCTTCCTGGGGCATGACACGTCAGTGGGCAGGCCATGGTTTTGTCGGCTTTTTAAGAAGGCTATAAGGGTGAGGACATGCATACCTAGCGTGACACTCAGTCCTTGAGCATAATCTGCACACTCTGCCCCATCTTGCATGGAATTCTAAGAGTCCTTCCTTTGCCTCAGGGGATTAAGGAGGAAGGAAGCGCTTACTTGTACTACCTGGCTTGCATGACTTGGGTACACTTACTCTACTATGCACCTTAAGCGTGGACCTGAAGCCACAGTGTGAACTCAGGGAACTATCCAGTATGTTTTACTTCATTTACATACTGGAGTGGGAAATCCAGGCTCTATGCGCATTCTTCCTTTGGAGTCTAGACTGTCTATTTCAAATGAATTACAAACATTTCCTTAGATTGGACTTTCCTAACATTTTGCACTTAAGTCTGCTTGCCTTTAATAGAGTTTTTGGCATTGTTCCCTCATTAGATTTCTGAGGCAGGAGCTTTAAAACGTTCTGGAGGAGAAATATTTATTCCCCATCTTGAAGAGACTGGGCCAGATATTCCTCAGGTTCAGTGGAGATCTCTGGCCATTCTTTATGCAACCCTCCTAATTTCCTGATCTAATCTAATTCAGTGGGGCTTATAGGGGTTCATTTAAACAGCAGAAGCTGGACTGAATAGGTGCAGGTTATGATTCTCATTCCACCCTTTGGGTATGGGGTTGGGGAGGCATTGATGAGTAGGGAAAGGAGTGGAGAGGAGGAGAGACATACAACCACAAAGAAAGATTGTTATGCTGTGACCACACAGCAGTTTCAAAAGACGCTGCAGAGGAACTGAAAGCCAAGGAATAGCCACAGAGGGCCTCTGAAAGGCTCTACCCTGCAGACTACCAAAGCAGATGCTGAGACTTATGACCAACTGTTGGACAACGTGCAGGGAATCTTATGTAAGAAGTGGGAAAGAGTCAGATCTGGAGAGGATAGGAACCCCACAAGGAGAGCAACAGAACCAGAAAATTTGAACACAGGGGTCTTCCCAGAAACTTGTACTCCAACCAAGTACCAGGCATGGAGATAACCTAGAACCCCGCACAGATGTAGTTCATGGCAGCTTAGTGTCCAAGTGGGTTACATAGTAATGGGAAGAGGGACTGCCTCTGACATAATCTGATTGGCCTGTTCTTTGATCACCTCCCCCTGAGGGGAGAGCAGCCTTACCAGGCCGCAGAAGATGACAATGCAGCCATTCCTGATGTGATCTGATAGACTAAGATCAGAAGGAAGGAGAGGAGGACCTCCCCTATCAGTGGACTTGGGGAGGGGCATGCAAGAAGAAGGGGGAGGAAGGATGGGACCGGGAGGGAAGGAAGGAGGGCCTTATGGGGGGATACAAAGTGAATAAACTGTAATTAATAAAAATAAATAAATTTAATTGTAAAAAAAGAAAGCCAAGGAATAAGGAAGCAATGTAGCTTTATTAATCTATCAGAGTGTAATGAAACAGGGAGCCATGCTACTCTATGATACAGCCAAGCTACAGGCAGGTGGCAGCTATAAATATGTATATAAATAACTATATGGATAGAATGTCAGGACTTCCAGCTGGCTTGGTTAAAGCATTTTAGTAATATTCTATTTAAGGCAACAATGTAGCCTGACAATTTCCATGAAAATTGGAGAACAAATCAGCCCCCATTAGCATGTAGGTGATCTGAATCACCCTAAGACCTGAGAATAACATGGGGTGTCCTGTGTGTCCCGCATCTGTCCAGAATGGTTTCTGATGTTAGGTTGGGATGGTAATGGTACTTTACTTCTCATAAAAGGGCCATTACTTTGTTATCAACAATATGAATAAATGCATCTAGAATGGGATGTCATTAGTAGCAGCTCAGTTTTTGTTGGGAATTCTGTATTCTGAATCCTTTTATGGATCAAGTTCTTGCTATCTCTCTGGATAATTCTATTTCTTTGCGACACCTGGACATGCTTCCAGCAGATACCTCATACTCTTCCTACCTGAAAACTGCCCTTTCTAAAGCTTTGTCCTTCTGAAGCTTGTGTGTGTGTGTGTGTGTGTGTGTATGTTTACATGACTGCTTATATTACTATCCTGCCTCATTTTCTGTAAAGAAATTTAACCAACTCAAAACAATATATAATTAAATACTAACTGTTTGTACTACAATAGTCATTTTGTTAGGATAAGACAAAAAATCTTAATCACATTTTTTTTCCTTTTTTTTTTTGAGGCAGGTCTTACTGGTGAAGGTACCTCAGATATGAAGTCCTGTTACTTCAGCCTCCATGTCCTGAGATTATACCACATTTGATTCTTATTCACATTTTAATCAATAATAACAATATTACTGAGATTTATTATAAGGTTACTGTGGTCCAAGACTTAACTCTTGCCTTCTATTCTTATGGCATACCCATTAACTCAGTAATGTTAGCATTGGTTCTTTGGAAATGTCAAATGGAATCTGTTTCACTAAGGACTTCCAGCTCCATAGGGCTCCATACTCTGAAAGAGTCCACAGTTTCTCAAAAGCTTTATTTGGAATTCTTAATAATTTTATAGCAAGGCTCCATGGTTCACCTTTCTACCAAGCCTCAAAATACTTAACCATCTGGGATCAAGGGCAAAATGGGCATGGTGGGCCATTGATCTAAGCATACAGTGTCGCTAAGGAAGAGTTTCCCTGGGTCATGGTTCCTACTCAATACTTTACATCCAAGAGGGGCCTCACCTGGAGAAGTATGTAAAGGACCTGCTTCCATCTCCAGGCTGGTGGTGGATTCCCATTGCTAAGTGAATCACCTTTCAATGTGTAGTCATCCCAGTACATCTGCTGTGCTGATGACTCTGAATTAATTCCAAAAAAACCTTCAAATGCTCAGCTGAAAACAAACAAACAATAAACAAATAAACAAAAAACACAGAGTAGGGTATGGCTCTCCTACTCCACTGTCATTTGCCAATGTTCAAGCTCATGTTGTCCTATCTTCCTTAATGTAACAATATTTTTATGTAATCTGTAGCAAGCAGTCATTTCCAAATTGACTTTAAGATTTGCCTGTTGTCAACATACCAGGGTCCTTCTCATTTTATCCAGGGTCATCTCTTATCCCAAATCTTTATTGCTGTCCTTGTAAGCACCCTAACAAGCAGATAAAATAAGAACTCAGAATACATACTTTCTGCTACACGACAGTTGTACATTTGGTTCCTTGCAATGCTGTACTCCCAGCTCTGTCAAGTTCTGTCAGACTTATGCACATTCATACTTGATTGGAAATCACCTCCCCAGTCATCTAACTCCAGATTAGCCCTGTAAACTAGAACTTGCTGTTCCCAGCTCTAACAAACTGGACTACTTTCCATGGTGTGAGTCACATGTCTTTGCTTACAGAGTGTTTCTAAGTCATGCATTCATTCCTCAAACCCCACCCAGTGTTGATTTAGGGGTGGGGGGAGGAATCTCATACTCTGGTTTCCATCTATTTATCCACATATCTACCCTTCCATTCCTCCAGCTATTTACCAATCTTATCATTATTTAGCTTATCCATCCATGTACCCATTCAGTTATCCATCTATCCACCAACTGATCAATCCACCCTTCCACCTGCCTATTCATCTGTTTTATATTACTACTCCCTCCCATCATTGTTAGGGAGAGACACTGCTCATCACTGGTCTATTTTCAGAATACGCCATTCTTTGTTTTGCTGACTCCTCTGCTATTTATATTCCCCATCAGGTCTTTGTAACCATTGTGTCTTATTCCTTAAATGCAGTTTCTAGAAGAATCTCACTCAGCTTGGCCCTTTCCTGCCTCCCAGTTCATGTCATACATCATTTTTTTTTTCAGAGAAAAGATCCCTGAATACTCCATGGAATTCAGACCCTTCTTCTTCACACTTTTCCTCTCATAATGGGAATTTCACCTTATCACTTTCCACCATCTCAGATCCTTTGTGCTTTGTTATTTCAGTTGTTTAGACCATACAAGTATACAGACACCATCAAGGAGGATTGTTTAGTTGTTGTTATTTTTAAAGTTGTTGCTGTGCCATTAGATAGGTAGATAATAGATGGATGGGTAAATGAATAGATGGGTGGATGGATGGATGAGTTTAGCTAGATGGTTGGGAAGATGGAGAGATGACAGTGTATAGGCAGTGGAATCATAAATGGATGGGTGGATGCTTGGGTGGGTAAGTAAAATGATGGGTATATAGATAAACAGCTAGACCAATGAATAGATGATAAGTGTGCAGATGAATGAATGGTTGGCAGTTGGCTACATGGCTGAGTAGTGGATTTTAAAAATGAATTTGGCCTTAGATTTTATTATCAAAAGTGATCTCTATCTGTTCTAGATCATGGGTTCAGAATAAACAACAAAACTCTAGTTTGGTTCAAGCTGAGAAATCCCTTTAATTTCATTTGCCATTTTACATAAAAAAAAACTTACCTCTGTTCTTTTTCTTTTTCTTTCTTTCTTTTTTTTTGAAAAAATAAAGTTGATCATTGAAGTCAGACCTTCCAAAGACAGTTGGAGGTGGAAGAAGCTGTTTAAAAACCATATCATTGTATGTTTTATGTGCTCTTACAGAAGCACTGTATCCAGTCTGTGAAGGCTTCATATTTCAGCTCTCACTTGGAAAATATTTGGGGGGAGAAGTTCTAATTTCAAATAACCTACGGTTTCTTCTGCCAATCATAAAAATGATCTAAAAATTGCAACATTTTGGCATTCCAAATTATGGTTTGAACCTGGGAAAAAGTACCTGAGTATCTTTCCCAGATGCAATGGGCAACAGAAAATATTATGAATAGCATTTTTATTTCAGTCTGTCTTCTGTTAACTGCATTCAGGCCCTAATATGCATGTAGTACTGCATTTCTTTTCTTTTTTTTTCTGTTGTTATTTATGAACAAGTTTATGTGTGTGTGTGTGTGCATATGTATGTGCATGTGTGTGTGTGTAGAACAGAAGTCAATAATGGGTGTTTTTCTTAGTCCCTCTCCACCTTGTTGTTTGAGACAGGGTCTCTCATTGAAACTAGCCAGTCAGCTGGACTGACTGGCTAGTCAGTGAGCCTCAAGCATCTTCTTTCCACCTCCCCAGCACTTGGACTACAAGATCGTGTCGATGATGGTTTGAATATATTGCCTCACCTTCTAACTGGCTGAGTGATTTCTATGCTACAAACTCATAAGAGGCAGAAATCCTGTGTAGATAGTTTATTGGTTTGATCATTTTGGCATGATGTAATTAAAATAAGAATCTAAAGTAGCATCAAGAAAAGGGATATGTATATTTTCGGCAGCAAAACTTCACTTGGTAATTGTTGTAAGGCTGGCTAACTCGAATAACAGAAATTTAAAAATATCATTAAGGTTTCAGGTTCTTGCTGTTTTTCTCTTCTGTCATTTCACTATTGTGGCACATCCAGCTGGCATTACTACTGGCCCTAAGATATCGGTCATTCTCAGGGACCACCATCCAGAAAGGAATAAAAAAATGCCCATCAGGAAAGGACCCAAAGCATTCCATTCACCTACCCTGTCCTAAGCAAATTGTTTCAGTTCCCTTACTTAGCACAAGGAAGTAGTTCCTCAAGGTTGATTTACAGCTGTTATTTTCAAGCTTAAATGTGTTTCAGAAACATCTAGAATGCATGCTTGACAGAGTGCAAAATTATGGGGTGTTCTCTCAGTTTCTGATTTGGTGCTCTAGGGCAGGGCCTGAGCAATCTTAGATGTTCTAAGTGACACTGATGCCGCTCTCAGCCACATTTTCAGACCAATAAATACACAGTTTCTTTGGCAGCTCTCTGTGTCACACAGCATTGGTGATCCTTTCCAAAGCACACTGTGCCATCTCCTCTTGCCACTCTTCTGTGATACTTAGGATGGAAATATTATGGGTTTTCCCATTAGCATGCCACAGGACAAACCAGAACAGTGGGTACAATTGAATTTTGGGAAAATATTTCAATTTGACCTGCTGGTGTTAGCCTGTATAGACAGAGATGGCATATAAATGAGGTCAGAGAGGGTGCCCACCACATTCTACAGGAAGTGAGTGATCATAGATGGGAGTTTTCTCTACTTCTATGATTGTATTAGTTGCTTTCTCTGGGTTAAGAATCACCATGCAATTGATACTTGATTATGACTATTCCTTCATCATTGTGATTTCATTTTCTCTATTCTTTATCTTCCTCTCCTTCATCTTCTCTGTCCTCCTTTTATTCCTGCTCCCCTTTCTTCTTCTCCTCTTCCTCCTTTTATATGACGTATTTAAAGTATATTATTTTCTTCCATGCATTTCTAGATGCACACCTTGTGACTTCTCTGTTGTCCTGGGGTTTGGCTTAGGTTTGAATGTTATGTCTAATTGCTCACCTCACACCCATTTTTCCCCCATTTCTTGAGAAATTCAAGCTTTTCCCAACCCAGGACTTTGCATATTTTGTTTCTCCAGCTTGGAAGCCTTCTTCTGGCAGGCTTTGAAATCCTAGCTCAACCGTTCAAACTCACAGTGAACATGGCATATTCTTTAGTGATGTCTCTGCTCACGTGGTACAACTTTATTACATTTGCAATAAATGGGTGGTCTCTCTCTTGGAGAAAACCTTCTATGCATTTGTCAGCTCTAGGGGCAGGGACCCTTTCTGTCTTGTTCTCTATTGAGATGCTGCACATTCCTTAGCACCAGGCACATAATGAGCTCAGTAAGTGCTGTGGAAGAACTTGTAGATAGTAACTTGTAGATAGTTCCTGCTTTCCTCCTTCTCTCCAGCTCAACACCTGTTCTGTCTCCAGCTCCATGGGAAGAATTGTCAGGCTGAGTTATCTCATGAAAATACACCACCAGCAGCAGCATAATACTTTACTGTTTCCTAGATGTGCTGTGGGCATGGGGTGCTCTGCTTGCTTTCATAAAGCCCAACTATGTGCTGTGTTCTTACTGGAGAGTCACCTGCTGGTGATTCAGTAGAGAATTAGCAAATGTGGGCCCTTGAGATCCTCTTCAATCTGGAAGATCAGAGATGCTAATGTAGACAAGGTTGAGCATTAGCAAGGGAAAACTCCGGCCCAGTCTGTCAGACATATAGAATTTTCAGGATAACTAATGGAGCTGGTTCCATTCTCACCATTGCCAGCCAATAGTGTCTTCTCTCCCCAACTGAAGCACCCCTGCTGCTTACTTAAGCAGCTTTTGGTTTGGGTTTTGTTGGTTTTGTTTTACTTTTGAGACAGGGACTCGCTATGTAGCCCAGGCTGGCCTTGAAGTCACAATCCTTCTGCCTGTACTTCCCAGAAACCTAAGCAGTTTGGTCATTTTAAAGAATGCCAGCAGAGCTGGCAAGGTAGATAATTCAGCAAAGTGCTTGCCTTGCAAACACAAAGACCTAAGTTCAATGCTCAAATCCATATTTTTTAAAAAAGGAAAGAAGGAAAGAAGGAAGAGGGAATGTTGAGATATGCTTTTTTTAAAATTCTTTATTAATTACACTTTATTCACTTTGTATCCCCCCTGTGGTTCCCTCCCTCCTCCCATCCCAATCCTTCTCCTCCTCTACCCTCCACATGCATGCCCCCCATTGATAGGGGAGGTCTTCTTTTCCTTCCTTCTGATTCTAGTCAATTAGGTCTCATCAGGAGTGGCTGCAGTGTCTTCTTTTGTGGCCTGGTAATGCTGCTTCCCCCTCAGCGGGAGGTAATTAAAGAGCAGGCCAATCAGTTCATGTCAAAGACAGTCGCTGTTCCTATTACAATGGAACCCACTTGGATACTGAACTGCCATGGGCTGCATCTGTGCAGGGGTGTTAGGTTATCTCAATGCATAGCCTTGGTTGGAGTATCAGTCTTAGGAAAGGCCTTATTTGTAATAGCCAGAAGCTGGAAACAGCCCAGATGCCCCTAAGTGGAGGAATGGATGCACAAATTGTGGTATATCTACACAATGGAATATTACTCAGCAATAAAAAACAAGGAAATCATGAAATTTGCAGGTAAATGGTGGGATCTGGAAAAGATCATCCTGAGTGAGCTATCCCAGAAGCAGAAAGATGCACACAGTATATACTCACTCATATAGACATATAATATAGGGTAAACCTACTAAAATCTGTACACCTAAAGAAACTAATCAAGAGGGAGGACTCTTGCTAAAATTCTCAATGCCTATCCAGAAAGGCAAAGAGGATGGACATCAGAAGAAGAAGAAAAGAGGGAACAAGTCAGGAGCCTGAAACAGAGGACCTCTGAAAGGCTCTGCCATGCAGACTATCAATGCAGATGCTGAGACTTATGGGCAACGTTTGGGCAGAGTGCAGGGAATTTTATGAAAGAAATGGGAAACAGTAAGATCTGGAGAGGACAGGAATTCCACAAGGAGAGCAACAGAACCAAAATATCTGGGATATGCTTTTAATTCACATACTGAGGAGCAAAACCAGAGAGACCCTAGGGGCTTTCTGGCCAGAGAGCCTAGCCTACATGTTGAGTAACAGGTTCATGAGAGACACTAACTGAAAACAAAAAGGTGACTAGCACCTGAGCAATGATACCAGGTATCATTGATCCTCATTGACTCTCTGGCGTCCATTAATTATGTGTGCACACATATGTATGTACCACCCCCACCCCCATACACACACATAGAGGCTGGGCAGTTGGGAACATACATATTTTTCATAAGTTGCATTTCCCCGTTTTTAAGTGAAAAAATGATCAGATCCATTTTCTGATCTCCAGCTTGGGGTGTACCTGCTCAGGTGCTTTCCCCAGATGTAGCTTGCCCTGGAAACAAGCGTGAGATGGCTTTGCTCTACAGTAAGCACTGTCTGATGTAGCAATTGGATCCCACTGTCAAAAATTTAGTATGGTTGTCTTTGCACATCATAAAAATAGGGTCTATAGAACCAAAACACTAACAACCTCACCTTCAGTTTGCCTGTTGAGATCCTTTCAGTGCTTCCCTTGAATTATCTAATCTAAATCATGTAGTAACTTAGGGATGGTTAAATTAAGTGATTGCTTATTTTTGTATAAGGCTAAGACCTTCAAATTATGTCTTATTACTATATTTGCCTCATATGCGATGAGCCAGGTTGTGCAACTTGCATTTTATGGCCATCTATCATAGGTGTGTGCAGAAAACTTCTTCCATCTTTAGGCTCTGTTGCCTTCACATAGCCTTCCCAAGAAGACAGTGCCTGGGCTGTTAGGGAAGTATTCTTGCTTTGGTACTCATCTGCATGCTAAGTAGCTATCCATCTTTAACAAATTGAGCCTCAGTTCTGCACATGATGCTTGCACATAGGACTTTTTAAATGATTCAGGGCAAATGTCCACATGATGCCTGGTTGATGGTGCTTTGCTGAGATACCTGTGCTTTTTTAGGTTGGTCCAATCCTAACACAGAATATTTTTTTTTAATTTTATTTTTTTATCAGTTACATTTTATTAACTCTGTATCCCAGCCGTGTCCCTCCCTCCCTAACACAGAATATAAAGTTGGGGACAGCACACTTCCTGAGGATTGAGAATAATATGACACAAGAAGGGGCCAAGATGGTAGAATGATCACAAACCATGCCCACTATGAATGGGTTGGGGAAAATGAGGATCATTAGTTGCCTAAGATACTTATAAACTCAACAGAAATTCACCTAGCAGTCACACAGCTCTAGGGGTGGTGTTAGGGTCTTAGGAAATAGAAGAGAATATATCAGAAGACAAGGTCCTCATGTCTGGGTGGTTTCAACCTGTGTAGGTGGCAGTGACCACACACCTATGTGATTTCAGATGGGAGAAGGAATGGTGATTGATAGACAGATTTGGCAGGAGTATCAGAGTAACTCCCAAAGAGAAAACAGCAGCCAGACTTCTTCCAACCCTTTCATGCTGGAAGGAGGGTTCTGGCTTAGCGGCTGGGGAGACAGCTTCTCATACAAGCATGAAGAACTCCATTTCCAGGACTCACATTAAAAAGGCCAAGCTTATAGCCCCAGCATCAAGGAAGCTGAAAGGCAAACACATACAGTCCCCAGACTATCCTCCTTGGCAAGTTTCAAGCTAACAGGAACCTCTGTCTTAAAAAAACAAGGCAAATCCAAGGGCCCAGAGGAAGAAGCATTGCACTTTTCTGTGATTAGCTCTCACATGTCTCTTTTAGGCAAGCAGAGTTACTAAAGCTAATTTACATACTAACACTGAGATTTCAGTTTATCTTTTTTAACTATCCAAGTTCACAGGCTTCTATTTTATATTCCCCCAAATCTTTTAAGTTCCCCAAACAAAACATGACAAATAACATCTGAAGGAAAACAGTTGGCCTTCACATGTATAGGCACAGGCATGCACACTTGCTCGTACATAAATGAGCACGCACACAGGCAAGCCATGCCTGCACAATACACACATACGTAGAATTCTGGCTTAGATACCTAGACGTCCCAATGATTCCTTGTGATCTGCTAAAATCCCTCACAGCAGGGATCAGGTGACAGTCAGATAACTGCTGCCTAGGCTGCTGTAGGGACCTCAAACATCTCCCTTCTCATAGCTGTGCTGATCTCTGTGCTCAGCTTTAGACTCCAGAGACATCATGTGCCTGTGTCTTTTAGAACATTCTTAAAGACATGCTATTTGTAGAAAGAGAATGATGGGATATAACAATCACAATGGCTGACAAAGCCCCAATGCCCAGAGAGGACATTCAACCCCTTGACTGTTAGAGAAGGCAGTATAATATAATGGGTGAACACATAGATTTTGGAATCAAATAAATGCTGGTTGGAATCCCAGCTCTATCATTTACTAGCTGTGGGACCTTGGGTAAGATAATTCAGCTGCGAAAAAATGTGGTATGATAATAAGAGTGACCTTGCCGGGTACCTTGGAGATTAAGTGAGATTGTGTACCTATGGAGAAACAGAAAAAGGAAGTGTGGTCTGGTTGCAAGGCCCCTCCTGTTCTTATCCACGGAGCTACAGGGTCTGTATGGCTTCTGCTTCATGCCTTTCTAGGATATTGCTGTCCTGCCTCCCTCCAGTCTCCAGAGAGGACTTCCTTTGTTTCCAGAGAGCTCAGACTACAGGCAGTGTAATGAGCACGATCTCATTCAGCCCAGGCGCTCTGGTCCTTGAACTGGAGTTGCCATGTCCATAATTTGTACATTTTAGATAACAGGTTATTTTGCTAAGAGGGAGAATCTTTAGCTGAATCCAATACAGTCCCAGCAAGCAGAGCAGGAGGAAAATACCTAATTCAGGCTTGTTAACCACCGGGCTTCTGAGAACAGAATCAGCTTAGCTGCTTGCAAATAAGCAAGGTTCACAGGACTTGGTTGAGCCTGCAAGAAGGTAACAAGCTGTGTGTGAAAACCCCAGGATTAAATCTCCACAGCAAAATTGCTTGGTGCATGGGATCAAAAGAGCCGCAAGGGGACCAAGACAATGAGCAGACTCCCTTCTGCATGCTCGCCCAAACCTTTCCATTAGCGAAACCCCAAAGAGTATAGACTCTGGCATCTTATCAAGAAATAAGGCTGTGCTTTAGATTATAATTAAAACAATAAATTCTCGTCCCCTGCGTGCCTCCCGATTAGACTGTTGACACTGTGTCAAGCTGTTAGGGAGATAAATTCATGCTGCTACTAGCACTCACCACACTACGCTATTTTTGAGTTGCTCAATTTTTTTTTTTTTTACATGACAACTTGAAAATAATATATTGGAGTTTCTTTCCTTCAATTTCTCTATCAATTTATTAATGTTGGTTCACATGCAACTTTTGGACTTTATGAGGTTTTATTATTATCATTATTATTTTGTCTTGGTGCTTCACACTGGGCCAGTTGTGATCACTTACGGAACTGGTCTGTGAGTAAAAGATGCCCATCAGCATTGCATGCACAGGGAGTTCTAACGCTTCCCAAAGATACATTGCTATGAAGGATGGCTGAGGGTGGTGGTGTTTGCCTCTCGGCCTGACAAGTTGATTTGATTCCTAGGACTCATACCCGGAGATCTGACTCTCTCAGGTCGGCTTCTACACTCCACACGTGTGCTCTTGCACACATGGACACACAGATACGCACACACTAACTGGATAAAATATAATTTATAAAAGATAAGGCAGTCTCTCTGTAGGCTCCTTACTCTTTGCTTCTTTGAGCACTGTGAGAAAAGAGATTCCATTAACGTATCCCAGTGGTACCCAAGCTGCACTCAGAGTGGAAGGTGGCTGCTATAGTAGGCTGTGCTAGAGTCTCATGCAAGTGACCTGTCTAGGAATCTGGGGCTGTGGAACTATGCTGCCAGTCAGGCTGATGGCTGTTTGTGTTCTGAGCCTGTGCATGTGTCTGCAGTGGACCTCTATCCATGGAGTTCCTTGGCTTGAAAGGAGCACCAAACACTGATTCCCTGAAGTAGCTACCACTCCTCTATTGGATCTCCTCTGTCATTTCCACTGTTAAACTAAGTGTGTAGAAGGATATTTAATGTTGGAGTAGCTTTAGGTTTGTAGTAAAGTCTTGAATACAGTGTGGACTTTCTCTGCCCCCACAACTGTTTTCCCCATTGTTGAGACCTAGATGTGCTTTAGCACATTTGTCACAACTAATGAACCAGAACTAAGCCATTTACAGTTGGATCAGTGTATACTTCAGGGTTGTCAAGTTTAGTCACGTGGTTGAACATGCTTCTTTTCCAGAAATTCTTTCTTCTTTCAGAACTGAGTTATGTACCTGCAGACACCTACTCCTCATTCAGCCCCCTCCCCATCCTTGATAACTATAATTATATTTTTTTCTCTGTGAACTTGGCTACATTGAGTACAAGGGACGGCATGTTGTTACTGTGGTGAGTGTCTTCTTTCCAGGGCATGGGATCTTCAAGGTTCATTCATGATGTTGAAGGTGTCAGAGATCCCTTCCTTTAGAAAGGCTGGCTAGAATACCACTGTATGTGTGCATCCTGCACTGTTTGTTGCTAATCCGTGTAGTGCATTGTTTCCTCCTTTTGCTCATTGTCTATAACACGGTTTAGAAAGCCTTATTTTATCCCAAGCACATAAAGTCCTTTTTTACCCTAAACATTACAAGGTCATTTCAAGGAGTGAGTCATGGTATTTTCTATTTAGTAATCAATTCTGAAAGGGGCCCAAGATGGTACCTGTACCCATGAGCTATGCATAGCAGATCAGAACAGGGCAGAATCCAGAGATGTTAAACTCAAATCTGATTTGAAGTTCTGTCTGTTTTCCTGCTCTCAGTGGATACATTTAAAGTAGGAGAGACAGGAGAGGTTAAGACCTTCAGTCTCCATCCCTTAAGAGGGATGTGTGATTCTCTGCTGTCTGGGAGCTTGAGGGTCTGACCTGCCACTTGGCTGTCACTAATGCTGGCAAGAAATGTCATTGGTTTGGTATGCCCTTGTTGCATAGCGTTTCCTGCTTCCATGGGTCAGATGTCAGCCTTACTCAGTGCAGGCAGAGAAGCTGATGGAAGGATTCTGCAGCTGTCTTTTGTGGTGCACAGATGAGGACATGGTATAGAAATTTGTGAGAACAGTTGAGCATATATTCGGTCCAACCATACTGCCTAGCATCCCTCCTCCAACACTTTCTGAAGTAAAATAAAAATAAAGGATGTTTAATATGAGTTTTAGATCATTTTTCTTCTATAGACAAGCATATTCTTTCCAAAATACAACATTAAAACCATCATGAAAGTACACATCTAGAATCATAGCACTCAGCAAGCAGAGGCAAGAGAAACCTGGATTAGAAGAGAGATGCCCTGTCTAAGAAATAACGACAGAGACATATAATACATATATTTATGTAGGTGTGAGTTTATAGGTATCCACAGGCACAGACATAGGTGATTAATGCTCTCAGCATGTGAATATTTCAGTCAGCATCCTTCGAGCTGTGAAGTGAGGGCAGCTATGCCATCACATAGCCTTTCTGTGGTCAACAGGACTGTCTGGCAGCTATCACACTTGCTTGCTTTCCTTGGTAACTCGTTTGAAAGTCAATTTCCTCCACCATCTCTGCACTCTAAGTCTAGAAATAGTGCTATGGAGCTTTCAGAGAACATATTACATTATTTTGATATGAAGTACTTTGTTTTAGAACATCCCCTTTATGCAGTGCCACAGAGCACACATAGGATTTACTGTGAATTTCCTCCTTTGGCTTCTTTTCCCAGAAATTCAACTGCTTTCCCAAGAAATGCCACTGAGATCATTGTTGTATATTTGTCTAGGAATAATCAATACCTACGAGCGTGGTCATAGAAATTGCAGCTTGTAGTCACATTGCATTCAAGCCAATCCCAGGGCAATTGCAAAAAATTTTAAAGCAAAAAGTACAGGGGCTGGATAGATTGTTTATTGGTTATCAGTGGGTAATTGTCATCCAGAGGACTTGAATTTGGTACCCAGCATCAACATCAAGACATTTCGGAACCACTTGAAACTCCATCTCCTGAGGATGCAACACTTTTCTGGCTTTCATAGGTACTTTCACTCATGTGCACATACATACTTAGATACACACATACCCATAATTAAAAACAATAAAATAAATCTTCTATGGAATAAGTAAAACATACAGAAATGACTACTTGCTTTGCCGATTTTATCAGATGAAGTCTTAGCATGACAATATGAGCTCACTGGATGGTGGCATGTCTCCCAACTGCCCTGATTATTTAGAGTGTTAATAGCTCTTTAATTTGACTACGCTTTTCATTGCATGTGATTTTTTGAACATCAGCCATGTTCTTTATTTTAAAAAGAAAGAAAGTCTGTCTAATCAGGAATTAGATGCAAATAAGAACTAAAGGTACTTTAAGAAAGAACTTGGGTCATAGCAATGGTCAATGGGTGTGCTTTGCTTATTCTCTTTGTTTTCCCCGTCTCACACTTGGCTGAGAAAAGTCCTGAAACACTCACATCTTCCTGAGCTCTGCTTTGCTGAGGTTGATGGAAGAACTGAATACACTTTTGTTCTTGTGTCTCAGCATCTCTCCTCTCTTCTTTAATCTGTTTACTATGTTTATACATGAATGGACAAGACATGCATATTGTCTCATAGCTGCTTTCTTCCAGGGCAATTCTTTTGTTTAAATTATTTTCTTTTTTATATTAGTTACAGTTTATTAATTTTGGATCCCAGCTGTAGCCCCTCCATCATTCCCTCCCAGTCCCACCCTCCCTCCCTCATCTCCTCCCTGCCCCTTTCCAAGTCCACAGATAGGGTAGGTCCTCCTCCCCTTCCATCTGACCCTAGCTTATCAGGTCTCTTCAGGACTGGCTGCAATGTCCTTCTCTGTGGCCTAGCAAGGCTGCTTCTACTTCGGGGGAGGGGGGTCAAAGAACCACGCACCAGAGCAATTCTTACCCCTCCCTTTGGTTTTTCAAGACAGTATTTCTCTGTGTAACAGAGCACTAGGTTTCCCTGGACTTGCTTTATAGACCAGGGTGGCCTCAAACTCAGAGATCCACCTGCTTCTGCCCCCACCCCCCAAATACTGCTATTAAATGTGTGCACCACCATATCCAGTCCCCGTGCAGCTTCTGTCCCCTGAATACGGGCATTAAAGGTGTGCACCACCGTGCCCATCCCCAAGTACAACTTCTGACCCATGAATGCTGGTGTTAAAGGCTTGCAGCACCATGCCCAGCCCCAAGTGAAGTTCTTTTTTTTTTGCCCTAAAAGTACTTTTTTATTTTTTCTTTACAATTTATTCATTATATATCCCTATTGAAGCCCCTCCCCAACTCCCCCAGTCCCACTCTCCCTCCCACTTCCCCCCTAGTGAGAAGCTGTGTGCTAAGTGCCAAAGAACCATCCATCTTGCTCCAGATCCCCTCAAGTACCTTTGAAATATCTGCTAATAGGCAAATAACTGGTTGCTAAGTGGAAACACATGTGGTCTTTTTATTAAAAACAGAGTCCTCGTTAGTCCAGCTATTATCTTCTTCCCAAAATGAATAAAAAAAAGCTCTGTTCTTATCTCTTTGGATTCCCAAGCACCCTACAGATTTTCTGTGACATTTCTCTGTTCATATGTGTAGTGTTCTAACCCTTTGATATGCTCTCTCCTTAGCAAATGAAATTAAATGTGGCACTGTTCTCCAGTGACCTCATGTATAGGTCGTTAGCACAGATCCTGATTGGAGGTTGATGTGGAGGTGCAAACTCTTAACTACACTTGGGAGGCAGAGGCAAGTAGACTTCTGTGAGTTCAAGGCTAGCCTGGTCCATAGAAGGATTCAGAACAGTGAGGGCTGCACAAAACATAAACAGGAAGATCCTGGTATAGAGTTGCTTAGGTTCTATAGGCTATTATTTGTGGATTGTGATTGAGCTTTAAATATGTCACTTTCCAGTTTTCTATACAATGGGTGTGGTAGTAGAAATGGCTCCTAGGGTGTCTGAGGGGAATTGTATGAGACAGAGAGCATGATGCATATCCTGTAAAGCGTGTACTGGCTGCTTGTCTCATTGCTGTGATAAAACAACCAAACGGAAGCAGCTTGGGAAGGAAAGGCCTATTTTGACTCATAGCTTGAGACTAGCATCCATATTAGCAAGGAAGGCATGACCAAGGGAGCGCAAGACAGCTGGTCGCACTGCATCCTCTGTCAGGAAACAAAGATGTAGGTAAAAATGCTCAGCTCTTTCTCCTTTTGACTCAGCCTGGGACCACAGGGCATGAGAAGGTGTTGCTCACACGGAAGGTGGGTCTTCCCTCTTAGCTACTGTAGTTTAGATAATTCCTCACAGCTTGCACAAAGACTTGTCTCCTGTGTGGTTTTAGGTCCTGTCATGTGACAGTAGTTGTATCCCTCATGAGACATCTAACTACTTTTCCTCCTCCATATGTGAGCTGTTATTGCCAATGCTGTTTAGGTAACCGAATCTATCCGTCCATCCCTGTCATCCAGTATTTACGAAGTGCCGCATTGCATTCTTCTAACAGATTAAGAGCTGCACTCTTCCCTTGTGACTCTGACAATAGCAGGATTGTATTTCAAATGTTTTCTGTAGGGTCAAGTATTTGCATAAGGAGGAGGTGGCTCAGTGAGTTAAAAAGAGAGATGGGTTCCTCTTTATGACCTGGCCCTGCTCTGGAGGGGGTGTTTCATGTAGTGATAGAGAAAGGGGTTGTCTATGTTTTCTTTTGGTTATTTTCTGTGGCATCACAAAAATTCAGGAATAAAATTGCTCAATACAGAAGAAGGGAAGGGTGTGTGGTTTTTAGAGTTGTGTTCACTGTTGCATGCCCTGGGAGGATGCAGCATAGACAAGCATTTGGATCTAATGGTGTGCTAATATCAGCTTTTCACAAGGTCAGGCCACAATCCTGACTTTGTTGTTCAGCACTTGAGTGACATATTACTGAATCTACTTGGGCATCCATTTGTTGATAGGAAATTAGCATGGTTTGCTCTAAGGCATTAGGGCCACTCCCCAAATACCCAATAGACAGTTTCTGCTCATATTGGCCACAATTCACGTAGCTATGAGGTTACATTGATTTGGTGATTAGTGTAAAACAAGAGCTCAGAGACAGCTTCATGCTGGAGAAGCAGTCTCAGAAGAGGTGCTAGTGGCAGCATCTGAGGTTGAGCCTTTATTCCCCATTCACTGTGATTGGCTAGTCTCCACAGCTCTTCTATTGCCTTCAGATCTGTGTCATGTGTTACACTTTGAAAAAGTTGGACATGTGTAGATGATTTAACAAATGGTGGTTATTCTTATAACTCAAATATCACTGCTGTTAGGTCATATCTTAGTTACTTTGTTATTCTTATGATAAAGTACCAGGGTCAAAACAATGCAAGGGAAAAGGGTTTATTTTGACTTACAGTTCTGGAGGGATATAGACCATCATGATGAGAAGACATGGCAGCACATGGGGAAAGCGGAAGGCATGGTGGAAGGCATGATGGCAGGAGCAAGGAGCTAGATGGGCACATTGCTTGTGAGCTCAGACAGCAAAGAGTGATGAATGCAGGCTGCTGCTCAACCCCCTTTCTTCATGTACATAGTCCAGGACCCTAGCCAGGAATGCCACACCCACAGTGGGTAAGTCTTCCCACCACAATTAACTCAGTCACGATACTCCAACTAGCATGCCCATAGGCCCACCTCCCAGGTTATCATAGATTCTGCGATGTTGACAGCAAACACTAACTATTACAGATGGTATAATTTGGGTAGGCTTCATGTTTCATAAGGTGTAAAAAGCAGACTTGGCTTCTGTCTGTATTCTCTGGGTTAGGGGCTGAATGAACAGCATCTTAAAATGACATGTTCTTCAGATGCAGGGACAAGTCTATCCAGTTGTCCTCAGAGAGGCCACCTTTGCAGCACATTCTATAAATTGCAAAATTAAATCCTTCACTTCATTTCCCCCAGAAAGACCCCCCAGAAGCATTGCTCTTTCGCCCCCCCCCCCCATATCTGTACTGCAGAGGCAGGGAGGATGTGAGTCCAATCCCCCCCCAACACAAAGTCTCTTCGAAGATGTATGAGGCTGCATATAAATTGCATTGAATTTGGCCAGCCATGGGCTAGCATTGCTTTTATGCTGAATATCAGCGAAAAGTATGAAATGGAGATTACATTTTCAATTCTGGCTTTTCCCCCAAAGCTCTGCATAGATGCCTTCATCCCTTCCATCCATCACAGTGCAATTGCACTGGTGTGGCGTCCCATGCTTTGCATTCCTTCCTGGGAAGGGAATCTGAAACTTGCTGCCAGACCAAAACAGTGCAGTATCAGCTTCCTTATCAGATGACTTCTTTATTCCTCAGTGCTCCCCTCCCTCCAAATCTCTGCCTTTTTTTTTGCACTACTTTTTGTTTTTAAGATCTACTACCAAACACAAAGATCACAAAATCAATGTAGGCATACATACACACAAACACACATACCCACACAGAGTGTGCTTGGGGATGCTCAGATTGCTATATATGTTTCTTGGATTTTTCAGGGCAGAAATAAGATGTTGCTGTGAGTAGGGTTCATCCATTGACGATGAGAAACATGCTTATTACTTCTTCCTGAAATACATGCATTCATACCAGCTATTTCAGTTCCTATCCCCAAACAGCCCTAAATCACTGTCAGTGCCTTAGCTTAAGCCTTCGCGTGGAAAAAAAAAGTGTTTCCTGGTGGAGGGTGGAAGAGTGCTGTGCATGTGGCTTTATGCTACCATCAGCTTCGATGTCGATGTCTTTAACAGCCTTTTCCTGCCCACTCTCCTTGCTGCTCTCTCCTGCCCCTCCCCCAGCTCCCAGTGATTGCCTGGCTAGCTCCCCAAAGAGAAAATGTGTTAAGTGAACTTGACAGATTCCAGGCTGGCTCCATATGGCAAGGCCCAGGTTGCATGTTCCTGGGGTCCCCAAGCTACTCTCACCTTATTAAGATGGCAGTAACTACATGCAAGTCAAGTTCAGTGCACGGTTTTAATTCCCAGGGCCCTGGAGGCCAGCCTCAGATGTCAAGGTGGAATTAGAGGCAGCATCTTCCACTGCTGCTATGACCTTCGCCTCTCTCCCCTACAGTCACAGAGCTGGCAAGACAATAAGGGAAACATGGACATAGAGCAGGAAGAAATATTGCTGAAAAATGCAGAGTTTAGGTGTGAGGGCTTTCTTAGGGTTGCCAGAGGTTCTGACAGTTACCTCAGAAGCATCGTGTTCTTGTTTATTGCTTGTTCTGCATTGCCTGAACCTTTGGACTCCTACACATAATTGAGACTCTGACTTTGATTTATAAGTATCTAATTTGAGCTCCTCCTTCATTTGAAAGCCATGGAGAAAATTAACTCCAAATCAAATCCATGCATTTCAAGTGGATGAGCCCTTGTAACCCAGTGATTAAGGGCTGGAGCTGAAGCCTACTATTTCAGAGAGTAGGAATTTGTGAGAATGAGTATGTAAAAGACAGGCCTATGCTGGAAATCATTTTATATGAGATGTATAGAAAATGTGGTTACCTTTTTCTAGGTTGTGGATTTCCATATTTTACAGAGGAGTGTAGTTACGTAGAATGGAGACTCCTAAGAGGGAAGAGAGCCACTTAATTTGAATGCATAAAGAGAATAGCAAGAAGAGGCACAGCATTCACTCCAGGTATTTCTTGGGGAGAATATCTAACCAGTAGAAAGTGGGTTCTGGCTTTTTAAGAGATTGGGAATGAAAGAGAAGGAGACAGAGCATGCAGCTGGAGCAGGCTCAGAGTGCTCATGCTGCCGTGGGGCCTTTCAGTGCGTGGGGAGGGGAGGCCTTTCAGGATATAGAAAGTGTCTTCTAGCTTCAGGGCTCCTGGGTTTGCCATACAAGTTCACCCACTTGGATGATTTCCTGTGCAAACAGACCGATCAGCATTCTAAATGACTATGATGACTTCCAAGTCTATTCCTCCCTCTCCCCCGTCTGGTGTGTATGTTGCATGTGCACACATGTGGGTGGTAGTTGGTGGCAAAAGGTACCTGTGTTCACATGTGGAGATGGTCAAAGAGTGCAGACTTTGGGGTTTCCTTCTATCACTCTCTGCCTTATGCCCTTGAGACCTAGGCATGCAGCCACCAAGCCTAAGTCATCCCCCTATTTGTGCACACCCCTCCTCCAGGCCTAGCACTGGGGTTAAAGACACATATGAACACACTATCTTTTCACACAGATTTTTGAGATTCAAACTTGGGTGTTCATGCTTGCTCAAAAGATCCCTTCCACATTTATTTATTAATGGTTTTTCACACAGCATTTCAGAATTCACAACCTCTGAATAAGGGCAATTGAATCTTAGCCTGTATTTCTTTAGCCAAAGTACTAAAAAAGTGACTACAATAATTCCTATATTGATATGAGTCACAGTCCCTAAACAAACAGATCTCAATGAAACACCGAAGACATCTTGGGGATTTTGATAATACTTGCTGTGTCTCCTATTCCCAGGACCAACAAATTGAAATATTTCTTCCACAAAGGTCTCCAAATAGGCTGGATTGTTGATTCACAGGGTAGAGGTGACGATACCATCCTTTGCTTGTTCCTACCATGTGCTACTGTGAGAGAGGCTATTGATACACACTATTTCATTTAAACATGTAAAAATAGAAGAGCTCACCCCCAGCTGTAAGAAACGTGATTATGTAACACTTCACTCAGGTAGCCCCTGGGTGGATCAGTGCATTCCACGCTATCTCTTTCATCAGTCTCATCCTGGGCCAGGACAGGTTCAACAGTCTGTAGCCATCATCCACAGGAAAGACCATGGTGGCCTCGTCCGCGTGGGCGAGGCAGGCAGGTTCCATTGGGCAAGAAGCATGTTGCAGTCTTTTCACAACTTACCTCAGTGGGGACATGAGCAGTAGCTGCTCTCTTCTCTTGTTCTCCCCAGCAGAGTGGGCTATGTGTGTGTGTGTGTGTGTGTGTGTGTGTGTGTGTGTGTGTGTGTGTGTAGAGGTTGTTTTATAAAGGTAACTGTAGATGTGTGAACACAGATAGGAAAGCTACAGGTGCCATTCCTCAAGAGCAGCCCACCGTGCTTTTTTGTGGGGGGCAGGGGGTAGACAGAGTCTTTTACTGGCCTAGAACTCTCCAGTAGCCCAGGATGGCTGGCCAGACATCCATTACCACCAAACTCTCTCTGTATTCCCAGAGCTTCCTAGGGCTTACAAGTATATACCGCCACAGCAGGCTTTATAAACATGATCCCTGGGGATTGAACAAGTGTCCTCAGGCTTGTTTGGAAGAATTTCACTGACAAAGCCATCCCCTGACCCTAGCCTAGCATGCTGTATCAGTATTTGTAGAAAAGTTCTCAATGATTTGCCCCCATAATGAGCATTTCCAGCTTAATCTCAGGGTATTGTCTGAGAGCTCCTTCACCTCCTTTGCATTAGAGGTGGGAACCAGACTCATAAGAACGCAGATGCAGGGGGACTCTCAAGTCTGTTGCACCTGTTCCCTGTGACAACTGGGTGTCTGATGAATACATACCTGCCTTTGGCTTGAATGGTCTCAAACTGATTGTTGTCAAATTCTTGACGGAAAGTGAAGTAATCTAGGTCTTTGTTCATTAAGGCTGTATGCCTAGGAATATGTGAGCAAACTCTTGAGTTCTGGTCTTCTGTGCTTCAGAGAGAGAGAGAAAGAGAGATAGTCATTGTAGCCTAAATAGAAAGCACTTGATCTCATGAGGCAATGCAGACCCATGGCTAGAGACTGAAACTGGGAAAGGCAGGGCTGGGAGCTTCTCCTTCTGTCTTTACAGCAGGCTCAGTTTCTCTGTAAACTGCAGCTAGTGATGCTAAATTGTCTGGTACAGATGATGAGACATAATGTCTAATGCAAAGTATCTATCTGCCGGGGATAACATTCTATCCCACTTCTTTCTAGAAACAACAAGGTAAATGCAGTTGTTCGAGGGAAATTGTTGGGATAGAATATTTCTTCTTTCTTCCAATGTTCACTAGGTTTTTTTTTTTTTTCCTAATCTTATTATCTCTGTGCTCCAGTCCTATTTAGTTCTCGAAGGCTGCAAACCCTATTTCCAACCTCGTCCCTCTTTCAGTTGTGGATTCCCTCTTGCCCCAAGGCCTTCGTGCTGCATGAGCAGAGCCAAAGCTGAGAGCAGAGCAAGGAGCCCGGAAGCACAGGCCACTTTCTGCTGCTGAGAAATCCTCTTCCTTCCCAGGGCACGGGCAAGCCTGCGAGGGATGTGGGAAATCATTTGTGAGACATTGTAATTAATGATCCGCTGGGTCTTGGCACTTGTGTAGGAAACAGAAGGCCACCAGGAATTTGAGCAGCCTCTGGGATCAGAGTTGTCTTCTGGGACAGCTTCTTTCTGAAAGGAGTGGAAACCCTTGGAAGGAAAAACCAGGAAGATTTGGGTGGCAGAGTCTCCACATTTATCAGGGCTGATACTCATTTGCTTGCCGTGTACAGCATTAGAGTGACAGTGGCTTGAGCCCAGAAGCCTGGCACATGGGAGAAGCCATCTTAGTCTGAAATCCTGCCTCTATCTCCCATTCTATAGTTTGCCTGGGTACATTCTTTCCTTGAGAATCTTAGTTTTACCTCTTTGCAAAATGGTGATTATATCACATACTCTTCAAGGGTATTTGGATTAGAAATTTAATGATACCAACGAAACAGTAGATACTTAAAAGTACTCAGCATAAAATGTTAAAGTAGGAAGCCATATCCCCCATTTTCAGGGTTAAGACTACAGCTATTGTGTGTCAAGGGCATGACCATGTAGAGCCATAGATAATCATCAATAGTTCTGTGGACAGAATGACCCTCTACTTGTACTATTAGCAGAAAATGACTGCTGAATCATTTCGGGATTCTCTCTCTCTCTCTCTCTCTCTCTCTCTCTCTCTCTCTCTCTCTCTGTGTGTGTGATGTCAGTTCTCCTTCTTTGGTGGATAATTAGGTTGAGTCTCTAAAAAAACTTGCTGCCTTTCAGTAAGTTAGAATGTGTTAAGCGTTAGTTTCCTCTTGCGTTGCTACTAAGCTGTTTGGGAAGTTAAGTGACTTCACACTGTGACCAGGGACTGTCTAGTCCCTGCAGTAAGTCCTCCTTAGAAGAACCGCAGCTGGGGCACTTGGTATTGTCTGTGCTGGAGCTCACTATCCTGCTTTGAGTTTTTTATTACCCCATACCTATAAATCAGCTGCACAGTGTCTGCACACAGCAAGGAGTAGTGATGGTGTAATAATGAGAAACTTTCCTGCTTTATAATAATAACAACAGTATTTTGACGCTTCCTCCTCATCATGTGACAGGCTAGGCTACATGGTGCAATATTTGCTGTATTGGCTAGTTTTCTATCAACTTAATTCAAGTTAAAGTCTTTTTGGAAGAGCAGCTCAATTGAGAAAATCTTAGCCAAGGAAGAAAGAGAAGATGTGACGGCTTGGCTGCTGCTGAGGGAGACGCTTCACTGGGGTTGGAACTCCGAGCAGGAGAGGAATTTTCCTTCATGGCTGTTGGCTGATGCTCCTAGATGTGCTGGTGAGCCCCTGTCTGCCCACCTCTATGCAAATGAACCCTCCCACAGGCTGAGTGTGTGTTGTCCTCGAAATCCAGACTCTATGTGCAGGAGCTGGGCTCCGCTGTTGCTGCTGCACAAATGAGCCGAGCAGGCATTCCTGCAGCAGGTGATCTCCGTGATTGATTGCGGCTTGACAAGAGGCCTTCACCTGGGTGTGAGATCTGACAATGTGATCACCTCCGTGTGCTGGCCTTCTCAGGTCATGATCCTGGGGCTTCAGCCTGGAACAGTGTGGGAGGAGAGGGGAGCCACCTCCCCTCTGCTACTGTTGTGAGCGCCTTCTCTGTGCTGGCAAAACCAAGTCCTCCCAACTTGACAGGGCTCTGGTCGCTCCAGGAGCAAGGCTCAATATTTGCTTATCTTCTTAGGTGTCTGTCAGGATGGACTTGTCAGACTGTTTGGGGACCCTACCAGAAGTAATGAGGCATGCACTAAAACTGGGCAGTGCTCAGGCTACCATATCAGAGCACTGCCTTTGAGATCTGGCAGATTTCACATTGTATACCAGCCCAGCCTTGTTAAAGATGAGAACCTCAAAAGTTATTTATCTTCCATTATCTTCCTTTCTCTCATCTGTGAAAGGAAGGCAATAGCGTGTGTCTTATGAAAATAAAAGTCTATTAGATAAATGCTTAGCACGGTGTCTTACACCTAATAAACCCTTAGTACATGGTAGGCTGGCTTCCGTGTCATTAACATCCATACCCTCCCACAATGACAGTGTTGTCATGTACCTTATAATTCCTGGGGATATGGTTGTGAGTTGAGAACACCTGTACAGTGATGGTCTCATTGAAGAGTGGATGCCAGAGTGTATTTGTTGTCTTGCAGGATGGGGAATACCACTGCTTTAAAAATCAGGTTTTCATGGGTGTAAGTGCACAAGAAAACAGGTGCTTGGGCCATGTATGTGGGTGTCTAGGGTAAAGAAAGACCAAGGCCTGGAAATGGAGATGATTCTCATCCTGAGAAAGTCTGCCTTGACTGAAGCAGAGCAGAGACCATCGGAAGTCTGGGAATTAAGGCAGTGTTACGATATTGCGATTAGAGGCTAGAGAGCAGTGTAGTGGCTGAGAACTTGTTTACTGTGAACAAAGTCCTGAGTTCAGTCCCCAGCACTGACTGTCAAATGTAAACACAGAGAGGATGAAAACAAATAATAGACTGATGATAAGTAGATAAATAGGCAGACAGAGAGGTAAATTATAGAGAAAGATGAAAGATAAACTGATTCACAGATACATAGCTGATAGATAGATGATAGGTAGAGAGATTGATAGATGCAAGGAAGATAGATGGATTGCAGAGGTAGACAGACACTGCTTATGGGCAATAAGATCCACCCATTTAAGCATGCACCTTAACTTTTGATGTGTGTACACAGTTTTACAGTCATCTCTATAGAGCCTTCATCCTCAGAAATTTTATTATCCTGGTATTTAGTCTGTTCTGTCCACATCTGAAGCCCCAGACAACCACAGACCTGCCTTGTGTCTCTTTTGAATTTCCCATCAATGGCATCTTCCTGGCAAGTCTTTGGTTCTTGACACCTTTCACTTACTGTACTGTTTCTGAGATCCATCTGTGGACTTGTGTATGTCTGTGAAAGGAGTGCAGCCCAGTCTGTGTGAGCATGCACAGGTTAGTGACATTTCTTTTCAATTTGGTGCTACTGTGGATGCTGTGGGATTTGAGTGTGTCTTTGTGTGGACACCTGTTTTTATGTTCATGAGTAAATCATTTAAAGTAGAATTGCTGGATGGTACATTAACTCAGCTTTAACATTCTAAGATGCTGTTTTTAAATGTAGAAATATGGTTTTGTTTTGAGTGTGTTTGTTGTTATTGGTGGTGATATTCTTAGACAGGGTCTCCCTTCGTAGCTTTGTATGGCCTAGAACTCACTACATAGCTCAAGCTGTCATTGAACTTACAGTGATACTCCTGACTCTGCTTTTCAATTTCTGGGGTTTCAGGCATGTATCTCCATACCTTACAGGCTCTACTAGTTTGAATTCCCACCAGTATGTTTATTCCACAACTCCCAAATATTCTTCTGTGTCTGTCTTGTATTGAGACTCTCTGACCTCTGCAGTGGTTTCCTTTAGACTCCAGTGAGTAGTAATGCTGTCAGCATCAGAGTGGTAAACATGTTCCATCCCACTGTATATGTCCTAGCTTGCTCAAACCTATTGAGGATTGAGAACGCCCCTCTGAATTTCTTTAATGTTATTAATCTGTCGTGTTTTAATGACAGGAAACATTATATGGCAAAGCAGATCCACTTCCGTATTGAAGTGTCTTTATCTGGAGTGAGCACCTGGGTAAATGAACAGAGCACACAGTGTTTACTGGGCAGTGAGAAAGTGTGATTTATGACTTCAATGACAGATTTTATATGTGCATGCACCTGCACGCACAGGCACACACCTGTGTGCTACTGTCTCCTCTCTGTCTGGAAGTGGGCCTCCATGGTTACTCTTTGATGTTTGCCTTACCACACACTACTCTGCTCCCTGCATGCTGTGGGAAAACAGCTTCCAACTGTCTCCATTTTGCTTCATGCTTTGATTTTCTTGCTGTTGGATTATAAATGGATTAACACTCTTAGTTGGAGGTTTCTATAGTAATAGGTTGCCCTGTGACTTTTTCCAAAGCCCTTTAGTAGATTTTCCTCGAATCCAACTGGGTGTTCTAATCTCCTATTTGTGCTTTTTATTAGTTCTAAAAAATGGTAGGTAAGGTGAATGAACTGAGGATGTGGCCTTTGTCCTGGGGTGAAACATCTCTCAACCCTCAGATGAGAGCTTCATATAAGGGCTATGTAAGGGCTACCACCTCAGGGTTATATGAAGAAATTTTAAACAGATGATCATCCTCAGTGAACCTATGTGAATCTAAATGACACCTACTTTTCATTATGTGAAAACCAGTATTATATTATCATATATACATACATACATGTATATATGCATATGTATACACACATATACATACATGTTTCCTTCAATTTCCACATATCATCCTTTGACTGTCATCTGTATCTATTATTAACAACCATCTGCTTATAAATCCAAAGGGTAAGTATCAGCCTCTAGGACAAACCTGGCTCATCATTTATTCTTTTAAGTAAGGCTTTATTGCCACACAGCAATATCCACTAATTTACACATTGTTCACAGATACTTTCTCATTACAACCATAGAGCTGAGTTACACAAACAGAAATGTAGTTATTTAACAATTTCATATGGATTTGTGTGTGTATGTGTGTTGTGCATGCAGTGCATGCATGTATGTTGACTTAAGGCAGGGTCTCTCACTGAACCTAGAATCTGCTGATGTGAAGAGTCTAGCTGCCCACTTTTCCCTGGGAATACAGCATCTCTGACCCCCAAGTGCTGGGATTCCAGGTGGATATTGAGGCCTCCCCTTCAGACAAGTGGCCACTTCTCTTTGTTCTGCCTCCTTGATGCTCGGTAGCACTTCAAACACACAGTTCTCTTCAAGGCATTTATTTGGATTTGTGCTTCCTCGTTGCCCGAAATTATTTCTCCCTAGATGTCCATACAGCTTCCTCCTTCCTGTCCACTTTTTCCTCATTCACAAGCCTTTGTCACTATGCAGTTCCATACCCTTGTCCTTTTACAGGTCACTGTATTTCAGACCAAGGTGTTTACATGTCACTTTCCTGTCTCCTATACTAAGAAGCACTCCCCAAGGCACTGAGGAATCTGTCTTGTTATAAGCCCCACTTGGAGAACTTTGCCTGGAATGAAATAAGAGGATAAAGTATTCCCTCAAATAAGACTTTTTTTCATTGCTTCAAGGCTCTCCCCCACTGTCTTTGTCTTTCCTGCCCATCTTCTAGTGCACAGAGACAAGTAGAATGTATAACCACGTTACCATTTATATGTGTGCACAGATCCACTGCCAGACCAAACTGTGACATTTGCTATGCATGTCTGCACCAACCCTCTCAACTCATACAGATGATTCTGAACAGTGGTGTGCAGCTTGTTCAAGCACTTCTTGAATAACCACAGAGAGAACCCAGGAGCCTCTTTGCTAAGATCCCGGATAGCTCTATTGTAGAAGTCCTGTGTAGATGAAAGCTTCAGCCTGCTGACAGCCATTTAGCAGTCTATCTCAATACCAGAGAAAGGTAAATCTTTATTAGCAGCGTCCTATAATTTCTGTTCAGCCATTCCCAGCCTTGAAATGGATTTCTTTTTTCCAAGGCCCCTTTTCTAATTAACTCGGGAGCCTAGATTACAAGAAGCCAACCTTGTGAATGGAGAGGGCACTCTGCAGAAGTGAGCACTGGAGATGATGTTTAATTAAAGAGATGCCATTAGAAGGGAGAGTTCTGAGCAGGTTGTAGTGCTAATCCTTCTGGCTGCCTCCCCTGTCCCCGCATGATGGTGATTGATGAGCTGGTCCCCTCACATCATCTGCAATGTGCATGAGTCCCCTCGGGCAGGAAGGACTCCAGCGCTCCATGCAGGCACTTGCCCTGATTGAGTTTCAGGGGCTGGTAAAAGGCACTGCTGTGCAAGTGCTCTTTGTCTTTCTGCTACTTTCTTCCTTTCTTTTCTCTTCCTTAGTGGGAAGCTGGCTGGGAAGGTCTCTGGATGGATGGATAGAGAGATAGATAGACAGATGATATATATGTACATAGATATATAGATTGATAATAAATGTGAAATAGGGATGTGTGGTTGGATGAAGAAAATAGAAAAAATAGATAAAAGAAAGAAAATGAAAGAGAAAAGAAGACAGGTAGATGGTATATCAATAGATAAAGGATGTATAAGATTATGGATGGAGATTAATTCATAGTGTCTGAATATAATTGTATATGACTGTTCATATTTATAGCTCTTAATCCAAAATACCAAGCCTTTCATGTACCTATGAAAGATGTATGTGTATGTCTGCAAGCATCTCCTAGCTATCTTTTTATAAACAACTCTGGGAACCTCACTATCCATTCATGCTTTTATCTGTTCTTTATCTACCAAGGTCTATGACTATCTTTGTGTCCAGCTTTCCTACTCTGCTTATATCACTCTGTCTATCTACTGCACACTCTTGTCTTATTGTTTGCTCTTTTATGTCTCATAGGCCTATTGAATGAGAAACTGTGAGGAAGCCCCTAGAAAGCGGCATTAGTTTTGCTTTTATTTTGCAGTATTATGTAAGCAATCAAGTGGCCATTGGTTAAGCATCCATGAATTCAAGGCACTGCCTGAGGTACCTTCTGACCGTTATTTAGTAATTATCCCTATAATCATGAACATATATCCTAGTGTGTGATAATTTCTAAAGTTAAGCGTGATATTTGTTTAATCCTGTAAATTTAAAATAGTAGTCCCTGTCACTCTCCTACATAAAAATGGAAGAACTGAGGCTTAGAACTGTGGGGGCTGGTGAACTGATTCCACAAAGATGAGCATGCCATGCTCTTGCAGAGGACTGAGTTCTATTCCCAGCATTCATGTTAGGCTGCTCACAGCTGCCTGTAACTCCATCTACAGGGATTCTGATACCCTCATCTGGTCTCTATAGTCACCAACACTCACGTATGCCCATACCCTCCAACATATGTACACATATTTAAAAATAAAATGAATCTTAAAAAAAGAACCATGCATATTGTCCATAGCACACTGAGATAAGACTATTTTCATGTTTCACAATACATGCACACTGCCTTTAAAAAGATAAAATTAATCCTCTCAGGTCAGAATTTCAGCAGTGTAATTGTGGGGATCTTGGTACCCATATGTCTTTCTCCATGGTGTTTCTTTCATGTGGATGAGAAGACAGCTTTGTGTCTCCCAGAGTTCCCCTGGTTTTTCTTTCCCTTTAATTTTGTGTCCCATTTTCCTTGAGTGAATGTTTTTACCACGTGGCCAAGGGGCTGGCTTTTGATTCTAGGAGGCTGCAGAACTTCCATCCATCTTCTGAGTCAAATAAATTGGCAGAAATGTCTGATTTGACTTTTTTCTCCTTCTTCAAGGCAGATGCTTTTCTCATTATGGAGACAAGAATGACACTTTGTCTCAGCAAGCACTCAGCCACTTAGAATACCTGTGTAGTTTCTGGTCTTCAAGCTGCTACTTCAGGGAGACCAGATAAGGCTGAGGGCTCTGCTGAGCTTCATCTTTGTGGGATTATGTTTTCATAATCAGGGGTCTGACCTTCCTCAGAAGGATCATCTGCAATGCTGATTCCAGAGGGTGTTGCTCAAATCCTCTGCCAGGCTGCCTTCATAGTTGAAGGGGTTGGACCTGGCGTTAAATTGTGAGCCCATTTTCCTGTATTAAAATAAGATTTAAAGGGACTTAACTATAACTTTTCAACTTCTATTAACTTGAGTGAGGAAACTCAACTACAGAAGACAGTCGCAAGTCAGATTCATCCTGCTCCAGCCAACTCTGATTGAAGGTGGAAACTTAGTAGACATTAGTTTGCCACAAAAGGTCCATCTTTTAACAGCCTTAGTTAAACAAACTTCTAATATTACAGAAAAGAGGACTTGGGTAAATATAAGCTAATCCCACTCTCCTGCAGAAATGGCTTCCCCTTCATTCTCAGATCATTTTTACTGAAAATAGGATGTATTTACCAACCCGAGAACACCATGGAACCTTAGATCATGTCACTGCCTCATTTCCTTGTGGACTCTGAGGGAAGAATCTCTTGATCATAACACTGCACCTGGGGAAAATCACAAAGCTGTCGTTCTAGAGACCCACCAGCTGGCAATTCTGTGGGCACAAAGAAACAGATCATGCCACTTGCCTCCCCACTTCACTCCTAACAGTCAGACCCTGAAATAACGCCAGTAGGCTGCTAATTGTCCTGCAATACCCCAGTCCTGCATTTGTTTCTCTGAAGCCAGCTCCTAGCCACGAGTTCACCTGTGTGGCATTGTCTGGTAATGCTCCAGTCTTCTTTCTTGGGTCTTACCCATGCCAGAACTCCCAGTCTACTTAATTGTCTCTCAAGCCTTCACTTCTCTTTTTGCTACAACCTGTAATCTTGATGATGACCTTGATTTATTTTCTTGCTAATATAACCTCCCTTTAAAATTTTTTTTTAAGATTCAGTCTGCTGGAGTAACATCCCCCATTTTAAGCAAATGCATCTTAAAATTCTAGATAAGACACATATATGATGTTAACCAAACTAAGTACATGGTCTCTCTGGTTTGAGAATTTCTTTGAGAAATTACATTAATATTTTTACCTTAAGTGAGCAATCATGGCAAGCCTTTCATTGGTGGTAGGCTTTGTTACTTTCCTCCTTTTTTCCCCTTCTCATCCTCTTGCTTCTCTTCTTCCTCCTCATCTTCCTTCTCTTCTTTTTAACCCCTATCTCCTTTACTTTATGCTAAATTAACATGCCTATTTTAGTTAAGATTTCATGGTCAGAGCAACATGGGGATGGAATGACTTCTTTGGCTTACAGGACCACATCACTGTTCATCATCAAAAGAAGTCAGGACAGGGACTCAGGCAGGGCAGGAACCTATATGCAGGAGCTGGTGCAGATGCAGTGGAAGGGTGCTGCCTACTGACTTGCTTCTCATGGCATGCTCAGCCTGCTTCCTTATAGAAGATAGGGCAACCAGCCTAGTAATGGCACCACTCACAGTACACTGGACCCTCCCCAACCAACCACTAATTGAGAAAATGCCCTACAGCACAACCTTATGGAAACTTTTTTTCTTTTCATTTGAGGCTTCCTCTCTCTGAGAACTCTAGCTTGTGTCAAGCTGATACAGACCTAACCAGTACAATGACTCTGTCTGGATTTTAATAATCAATATATAATCTAACACTGAGACACATGGTGTACTAAGGGCTCACTCTTCTGATGCAGACACACACACCAAATGGCACACACTAACAGTTCCTAGAATTCTGTAAGAGTTCTGTATTTGTCTCCAAACAACTGAAAAATAAAAATGGAATATTGTTTCTTCTTAATTTGTAAAAACTTTGGTGAGAATTTGAATTTTTAGCAATTCCTTGCTTTTATGTCTGAACTTCCATATCTTGTTAATTTTCATCCTGCCACTTCAGTGTACTCTTCTTTGTTGCTCTGAATAGTGATTAATGCAACCTGTGTTATTAATGCCTAGACTAAAAGCCCCTGTCACTTTCAGCAGTGAACCCTGTGTTCCACGCTTGTATATCATGGATCTGGCTCAATACTCAGCATTAAACTTACCATGTCAAAAGGTGAAAAAGCTCTATAATAAACTGACTGCTTTGTGTCATTTTGACTGTAGTCTGCATTTGTCATTCCAATGTGATATAAGCAGGCATAAAACATAGTTGAGATTCATCTATCAGACAGAATAGCAAAAATTCCAACAGAATGCAGATTAACTAAAGAGAAGCATGTGAGGGCTTTTGTGTTTCTGTCCAAGGTGCTGAACGCATCCCAGGGTCTCCTAGTCAACCTCTCTGCTTTTGTCAACCTAACAATGTCATTATACTTAAATGACTATGTGACAAGGGATCAGGTGTTTCTTTATAATCATCCTTTGGTTTCATTTCCTGGGACTATAGATGCTGTTGGTAACATGATGGGAGCTGACTGTCATCTACCAGGGAACTGTCTTGTCGTATACGGCAGAGTCTAGCTACATGTAGCTATTTACATAGATTAAAACTAAATGAAATTAAAATGCCACTGCTTACTTATACTCGATAATCAGAGGCTACCAAAGACATAGTGCCTGCATCAGACATCACAGATCTGCAGTGTCTCCATTATCCTAGAATGCTTCACACTCTGTGCTTCCTTAGAGTAGCATTAGGATAGATGTGAAAATGATCTCCATTACAGCTACCATATTCATCACTAGCATCAGTGAATGCCCCTGTACATCACAAAAGGGACCTCATAGATGTGATTAAGATACAGATATCAAAATGGAAAGATTTCCTTGCATCACCTGGTGGGACTTCATATAATCATAGTAGTCCTCAGAAGAGAGGAACTGAGGTACCAGTTAGACTAAGAGTAGAAGACAAAAAACTGATGGAAACAGAGATAGGGTGGTCTGTTTTGCAGTTGAAGAAAGAGGCTGCAAAGCAAATGATCTAGGTGACTGTTAGTATACAAGAAGGCAAGATATTAGAAAGCCCAGAAAGCCTCCATGGGAAAAAATGAAACATTACCAGGAACACATTGAGTGTATGCCACTGATACAGGTTTTGGATCTCTAACATCCAGGACTGTAAGCTGTGGGGCTGGGTAGCTACTTCTGTGGGTAAAATGGTAAAATGCTTGCCATGCATGCATGAGGACCTGAATTCATATCTCTATCATCCACATAAATGGCTACATGCAAAGACACACAGCTGTAATAGCACCACTACACTTGTAAAGGCCAAAGGCTGATGTCTGATATTTTATTTTATCAGCCTGTACCTTATTTTTGGAGTTAGGATGTCTAATTGAACCTGGAGCTCACCAATTAGGCTAGACAGGCCCCAAGGGTTCTCCTGTACTCACCTCTCCAATGCTTGGATTTTAGGAGGGACTATCAGCAGTGCAAGGGCATCTTCAGTTACATAATACATTCCAGGGTAGTCTGGGCTACCTGAAACTCTGCCTCAAAAATCAAACAAATGAAAAAAACTGAAGTTGAATGAGAATCAAGGTTTATTCCAAGAAGTTCTGTGCAGGGACATTTCTGCCCTTCTTGCCATTAAAGGCTGCTATTCTGTTTCCCAAGCCCAGTATGATATCGTGGGTGTAATGATTCAAATTTTGTCTCTATTTCCTCATCTTGCTCCTTTCCACCCTGGCTGAATTTTGATGAATTCTTTTTTTTTCTGGAAATGTTTTCTTTACTTAGTGTACACTGTCATTCTACATTATTTTTATTTAAATAATAGCAATAATGACAGCACAAGCACCATGATTATTTGACATACACATTTATCAAATTCTTGTTTTGTTTTAAGCAAAGTGGTAAAGAATTTACAAGCATTATCTAATTTATTTTATGAATAGCCCAACAAAACACATGCAGGTAGTATCCCCATTTCCATGGAGATCAACTGAAGCATGGGGTGACTATACAACTTACACTATGCATTTCAGTCAGGGAAATTCCAGATTCAAACAATAGGCTTTCTGTTCTCCAGAATTTTTTTTATTCTAGAACTCAGGAGAAATAACATTCTTCGTTCTCCCTTCATGTCAAGAACTCTATTATCTTTTCTTTTACACCTTGCCCTTTCAAGGAATAATTTACTGGCAAATCAAAAGAATCCCTTTAAAATAGCTCATGTAAATTTAGTTTGATGGTTTTAAATTTTGGAGTAGTAGGCATGGCACCCGGGGTCTTGTACGTGCTAAGTTGGTGCTCAGCAACTGGGCTACACCCCAGCCTTTAGATATTAGTAAGAGGTGCCATAATGCCAGCAGACCAACATCTTCTATCCCAGATATGTTCTGCAACAGATGTAGTGGGAATATAGCCATCCGAGTTCATGGTCTAGATCTGATACATACTAATGACCTGTCAACAGAAAAAAATATTCCTCTCTTCTTAGCCTCAGCCTCCTCATCTTTTACATGGGATGATAATATCCACCTCTGAATTCCTAAGAGCATTTAATGAGAGATTATAAACACACCTGGGACATGGGCTTTGTAAAGGATGATCACTGTTGCCAGAATACCCCCTTTCCTGCTTCCTGACTATGCAGTTAAATGCTAGTTTGCATTATGTTGGTAGTATACAGATTTATGACTCAACAGTAAAACTTTTAATTTTCTTCTTTACTGTCACCATTAAAAAGATTATAAACTGGACAAATAACATACAACTACCATCACAGATATTAAATAGTTCAAATCAAGAGAGTAGCTTGAACCTTGAAAAACACAGAAAGATCCAATATTTTTTTAAAAAAACAGCAAACTTCAAAATGCAAAAATATTAATTTCATGAATTACTCCAATTTCTATGCTACATTAGGAGGAGATAATCTCAGGACCCTATTGAAATAATTTCAAAATCAGAGTATCCTGCATTGCAAACAGGAAATATGGGGAAGTTAGCATTCTTTGAACCCTTCATTGGTACCCTCTTAAACTGAACCCCTGGGCCTTTCCCTGTTCTCTTCCCCTCTTTACCTGAAGCACTACAGCCATAATCTCTGTCCTGTGCATGACTTCAGCCTCTCCTATCTAACCCACTGCCTCTTTCCACCCAACGGGCTTTCCGAGACAGTAGTCTGGCTGACTTCCATCTGTGACACTCTTCTACGACCTTCTACCAAAATGTCAAATGCAAACTATTTGCCATTATTTTTCCTGTTTCTTTTTATGTCTTCAAATTTAGTATTTATTCTCATAACATGCTATTTCTATCACACACACACACACACACACACACACACACTCACTCACTGTTCATAAAGTTCATTCCTTGTGTTCTTTCATGCACTGGAACCAATATGTTTGACTTCCCTCTCCCTTGGATTTCTTCCAACCCACCCATACTTCCCAAGATTCATCTCAACAGAGCGTTCATGAGCCATCTGATACTTTTTTATCTCTAGAATAGGAACCTTCCTTTCTGCTGCTGTAACAGTTTGTGCTTGAGCAGTCTTTGACTCGTTGATCACAAATCTTTCTGTAGCTTTCCACATCCACATTTTAATCTCAATTTCAAGGATATCTTTCTGTCATTCCTGAGTCTATATTGTTGCACAATGGCACCACCACCGTAGATAAAGGTACCATTACTATCAGCATCTTTCACTGAGAATTATATTTTTAATGATTGAATTAATGAGTGGCTGGTTAGATAAATGTATTGATGAATGAGTGGATGGGTATGTGGATAGATGCATGAGAGGATGAATGAATTAATGCATGGATAGATGCATGGGTTCATGACATGCTAACAAGGTTAAAATAAAGAAATAGTTTATTTCTAATTCAATCTAGTTGATGACCTTGTGGAGTAAGATGTAACTCCAAATGCCTGCTCATGCCTTGAGCAGCCTTCATACTGGAGCATGTTCAAGGGCTATTCTCTGACCTCACATACAAAAAGGGTCTGTACTCTGTATTGTTTAGGGTATGTTTCAGTTTTGCAGAAAGATGCACAACATAAACATTAGTCAGTTGAATTTTCACAGAGGTAAAATGAGCTTTTAAAAGCCCTTTACCCAAGATTGACACTTTACACAGGTCTCAGTGGCTTGTTAGTGTTCTCAAATCCAGTAGAAGCTAAGTTGCATTATGAATGCAGTAGATCTCAATGGAAGCTGTCTAGGGATTGGTGTTTCAGCTTCGCAGAAATTGTCAGGGAAAGCAGAGGATTTTTTAGGATAACATAGGTTGGAAATCCAGTTTCACTGGATGCCTCACCACAAAACTATTTACAAAGATGCTTATATTTGGTGAAAAGATGGCAGGTGGCTGTGGTGAGGAACCAGGACTTCACATTTGAGTGGTCTGAGTTGAATCTCAGCTCTGATAATGGACTGCCAATGGCAAGCTTAGAGACAGATTATAGCATCCAAACTAGTGGAAATATCCAATGATGCCCAACAACAAAGAAATGGAGGTTTTGGAAGTGTAGCTCAGTGATAAACGTGAAGGAAAAGTTCCAGCACTAAGGAAAGAATGGAAAATAAAAACGAGGTAAAGGAGAGAGATAAAATATGGCTTGAGCCACAAATGCGGGCTTTCAAGTTTATTTTCTAGCAACCACTTTAATCCAAGCGAACAAAAAACTACATTTTTAATGTTTTACTCAATCCATAATGGCTTCATATGTAACCAAGCATATTTTATTTAGCCTCCTCTGCCTAATCTGTTATTACTGTGACACATGAGGAAGATAAAAATATTAGGACTGGTCTGCATTATCTTCATTGAACAAAGTCACTTCACTTTGTATAAAATGTACATACAGAGCACACCTCATTTTAGACCAGCTGCATTTGAAGTGCCTCTGCAGAGATAGTTATTGCTCCATTAATATAGAGCTACACACTTGAACAGATCTCACAGTCTGAAACTCCCCAACTTGCAGAACAGTGCTGTTTTCCAGAGAGCAAATGAGGTCATGTTGAAATTGCCCTACGCCCCAACTTGCTTCTCTGAAGTATAAGCAAGCATCTGGCAGTTTCCTTAACTGACTTGCATGGTTGTTTTATTTCCATTATGAAAACTTCATGATGTAGGGAGTGATGTCACTCAGCACTTTGTCTAGAGGGTAGCACACAGCAGGCACATTAGTGTCCTGAGATGGCCATAACAAAGGATAACTATTTGCATGGCTTCAGCAACAACAACAACAAAAAAAACCTATTGTCCCACTGTATTGAAAGGCAAAGGTCAGAAATAAAAATTCTGGCCAGGCTATTTTGTTGAGAACTATAAGGGAGAATGTCTCATGCTGTGGTTTGCTGGCATGATTCAGCTGGTGGAAACATCAGCCCTACCTCTGGCTTCATCATCGTGTGTCTTTTTCCTTATGTGTGCCTCTATGTTCAGATCTCTTCTTTGCATAAGATACAGGTGTGTGGTGATAGAGAGGTAGCTTAGCTGACATGAGAACACATGTTCATCTCCAGGATGCTCATACAAAGTTGAACATAGCATGCATCTCTAATCCCAGCACAAGGAAGACAGAGATAGCATGTCTGGTTGCTTTCTGACAAGCCAATCTAATCAATTTGTGAACTCTATGTTCTGTGAGAAACTGTCTAAAAACAGAACAAAACAAAAATGGAGAAGGAAGGAAGATACCCAAAGTGTCTGCCTGGCCACTACATTTACTGCTATACATGTGTGTGATGTCTGTGTTCACACACACCTACATACACATGCATGCATGAACACACCAAGATGCAGTTGTGTTAGACTGGAGACCTGTGTAGTCCTTGCTCTTGGGTAATCCCAGACTAACTTTCTTCTCCACTTGAGTACTAGCCCCAACCTCAGTGTGTAACTTTGAGTGTAAAATAGTTCAACCTATGAAAGAAAGTTTGGATAAATTAAATCAGTGGATGAATGTAGCATAATTAAATATAAAGAGAATGTCTCAGCTATGGAGAGGTTCCAGGGTTGATCCATCCATCCTGAAGATAGGCATATTGGAAATCAAATGGGACAAACCATGCAGTGCAGAGAAGCAAGCCTGCTCACAGACAGATTACTCAGTGCAAACATACACCAGACTAACAGGTTTGAATGCTACTGCTGCTGGTGGTGCATTGAATTAAATTTCCACTGGCCTCTGTTTACATAGGCATTCCTGTCTCAGCCTTTTTAGACCACCTAACTAGAATGACAACCTAGGTTGCTCACAATAATTTGGCCAGGCTCTTGGTCTGTTAACATCTGAAACAAAATGGCTCAGTTCTGTGCTGCTTCCATCTTCTCTGCCAATAACACAAGCATTTTCTAAATTTCTAGAAATGAAACCTTTTCTCCCTTAAGTCAGTAGAACTCCATGTGCTTCTCAACTTTTGCCACCCACCCAGCTCAGTGTTCAAACAGGCAGGTGTCCTCAAAAGACCATACACCCTCAACTATGGAAGAATATTATTGATGTCCTGATAGACCCTGTGTGAATCATCAGCCTACCTCCAATCTCAAGTGGTACATTGGCTTGTGTGTGGGATTACAGACCTTAATGGAAGTAGGGACAGAATTGGTTACAGAATTTAGCAAAATTTCCTCAGCTCCTCTGATCACATTTAAAAAGTAGTTCACTGGGCTGGTGCTGTAGCTCAGGAGTGGGCTGCTTCTGCAAGGTGCTGGCATCACGCTTACTACTGAAAAAAGAATGAAGAAATAATAGTGGGGTCTTTAATTACTGGCATACATATACACAAAGTTGTGTCTCACTGATTATGGAAAGCCCATGACATTTTAGTCCTCTTTGGTTCTGATGCCTAGAACTTTGTGTTTTGGTTGTCAGCTTGCATGTCTATGTTCAACTTTGTTATTCCCCATGGAAAGTTACCAGAAGAATGAATGGGATCCAGGAATGCACCAGGAATGCATACTGATTGCCATTGCTGTATTTGTCAGGTAATATAGTTAGAAAATGCAGGGAGCATTGAACATAGAACATGCCTAGAGTTTGCCACATATCTCAAACAACATCTGTAAATTTCCTGGCCTTTGAGACCTTAGTAAATGAACTGCCCTTGAATGTTTCTCTTAAATTGGCATGAAAGATGCCGACTACCCACTCCTCAGCTCCTAGTAGTACATGTGAGGTTCAGGCAGATCATGTGGAACCTCTCAGGAACTTTCCATCCTACCCTTGGCTGGGATATTATGAGGGTGCCACTAGAGAAACTAAAGACCCCTGGAGAAATAAATAGCCTCTGCCCTACATTTTGAACTCCAGGGATGTTTCCTCTTCATTTCCATGTCTAGCATTTGAGTTGCTTTGCATGAGGATGCAACATCACGAAGGTGACCTCATGAATGTCTCTCCTCCCATTTCTCCTTCATTGTGACTGGCTTTTCCCTGGGAAATGTCATTGTTGCATTTCTTTTGCATTGTGACCAATATGTGGGATCAACCACTCTGTAAAGGCCATGCTGGTAGTCTTTTGTACCTAGTATTCTTTCAGACAGACTAGGCCTCTATCTTTAAAAACCTCACAGTACAGTAGTTTACTGTCAGTCCTGTATGTCAGAGATAGTCTCAATGTCATCTTTTTCTTCCCTTGTATTCATTCTGCCACTCTGCATGTGAGATACATTCCCCTATTTTAGCATCACACCTACCTTCTATTTACTGTTTTGTCAAGCTATTTGATTCCTCAGCTATTTTTTTTCCCCACTCTTCACCTGCAGGCTTAGACATCAGCTCTTTTCAAGGACATTATTGACCATTTCAGTTCTTCTTCCTTCTCTCAAGACATGTATCCCATTGTACAGAAAGTCCGGAGTCTGTCTCTGGACACAGGCCTGCCTAGATCTTGGAGGTATTTGGGCCCTGGCTTTCTAGTTTACTACTGTAGCCCTCAGCACCACCTTGGAAGAAGTGGAGTCCAGAGCTGCTGAAAGGATTCTATCTTACTTCTTGAGTAGATTACAGCCCTTACCTTCTGGCATTCTATCCTGGTTTCATTTCTTCTTTGTCTGACAATAATTCATTTTATGACAGCTCTTTTTTTTTTTTCCTAGCTGGCAAACTATTAGAGGCTGAACCTTATGCAATGCACAGTGAAAGACAAGGTCATACTTTATCATCTTTGCCTGTTGCTATAACCAGATTAGACAGTTTTCTACAAGTGAGGTGAATACCAGCCAATTGATATTTATCATGTCAAACACCTTGATTACAAACTGTAGGTGAACATGAGGGAAATGTAAAAAGATTCTTATGACGAGCTCCTGTCCTTAAGGAGGGTTTAGATTCTTTAGAGCCAGGTAATATCCACGGGACAAAATTGAGTTATTTAAAAGACACCAAATTTTACTTTTATATCTTCCTCATAGATAGTACTGTTGTTATGGCAGAGCACCCCTGGAAGAAGCAACTTTTAAGAGAAAGGTTCATTGGCTGACAGCTTTAGGGTGCTATCCATCTTGGGAAGGAAGTCATAACAGCAAGAATGTGAGACATCTGGTCACATCGCCTCGGTAGTCATGAGTCAGAGGGAGATGAATGCTGGGGCTCAGCTCACTTTCTGTTTTTTGGTTAATCTAGGGATTTGGCCTAGGGAACACTGTCACCTACATTACAACTGAGTCTTATGCCTCAGTTAACCGAATCTAGATCTTCCTTCATAGATGTGTGCAAAGACCAGTTTCCATGGTGATTCTGAATACCAACAGATTGAAATTAACTGTTACCAAGGTACTTGTTGAGTCTTTACTGGGTCATGTTTCATTAAAACCACATAATAACTGGCTATGTTTATATGTCCAGCTTTGAGAAGGGCCTGACATAAAGATAATATGTTGATTCATGGCTATGTAACATACACTTTCTTGATAGTTAGAAAAATTTACAGCGTATAATGTCAGAACTATATCTGAAAGGACCCAAGCATTTCAATGTATTTGAAATGTCTACTTTTACCTTTTATAAAACAGCACATATTCTATTGCATCATCCAGATGGGGATAATGTATGGTTCTCTTTTGAGCACTGTGAGTTAAGTTTCTCAATTGTACCAATTGGATGACAGGGATCTGATGACTTCCTGGTGGCGTTTTTAGTGACTACTGTGGTGCGTCTTTCATTCCAGACTACTTAGTTTGCTTGTATGGTACCCTTTTAAAATAAAAACTAAATGTCATGCTCACAAAATCTTAATGTTGACTCTGAAGGTGTAGTGTCATTGTTACTGTCTCTAAGTCTTAGCCTCAGGATATCTAGCAACAATCTACTGAAGGAGAAAAAATTCACTGTAGCAGGCTTAGCAACGGCAGAGGTCACTTCAAGTCATCTTGAACACTGACAAGTCATCTTGACACTGACGTGGCAGTGGTTGTGGAGGTGATGGTGGTGGTAGTGGTGGTAGAGGTCGTGATGGTGGTAGAGTTGGGGATGGTAAGAAGAGATAGATTGTGAAAATATGATGTCCTTCATATCAAAGCCAGAACAATTCTTACCAAATTATTATATAAAGTACATTTATAAGGTCCAGCAAGATGACTTAGCAAGTAAAGGCACTTTCTATAACAGCGTCATGGTCTGAGTTCTTTCCCTGTAACCCATACAAAGGGAGAGGGTGGGGGAATACACTCCACAGTGTTGTCTTCTGGCCTCTGCATGTATACCACAATGCACATGCTCCCACAAGAGTCACATACATGTGTGCTAATGACAAAATGAATAAGCATTTAAAATGCAGTTTATCTGTCCTTTCCCTTCTGAAAATGTTTTATCCAATGTTTATTTGCAAAATTCTGTTTCCTATGTGTTGATCTGCCTTTGTGTCCACACGACTTTATTTATGATGGTGGTAGGCTGTTCTGTCTGCCACTCAGAGGTAGATGGTGATGGCACGAGGTGGTCCATGGCAGAACAGCCAGAGCAGCTGAGCGTTCTTTCACATGACTGTTGTGACATCTGCAGCAATGTAAAGGAGTGATTGTGTCAATCCATTTCCCGGTTCAAACAGAGTGTCAAAGAGGCAAGAAGTTCCCCAGAGAACAGTTGGTGAAAGTTTACAGGAGGGACCTTCCTCCTCAAAGTATGTTTTTAACTTTCTGTGTTTCTATACTTATTTGAATATAAAACACTAAAATAATAATGATTATAAAGTTAAGTTCCAGGAACAGAAGTATATTGGATCAAATAATTACATCACACACCTTTGCAGTGATCTCCTGAGAACTTGTGTGGAATCTCAAAGGCCCTCATCTATAAAATGACGATAACATTTGTACCTATGCTATGACTCTGTGGGATGCAGTGAAATATTTTTAGATTCTTGATGACACTGGCGGGTATATATATGGTGAGCAGCCTTCTAATTATAGTATTACTGATACTTTTAGCAGTTTCACCATCACCAGTAACCTTATTAACTACCTTGAGTTCTGCATCTTAGGACGGTAGAGATAAAAATTCTATACCTATTTAGTAGCCTCCAGCTTCGCCATACATGTTCCAGACATTTTCCAGCTTTCAAAAAGTGCTTTTGGTTGAATGATCCTAACCATATCCTTATATATGCCAGCCCTCTTCTGAGAACAGAGAGGTCAAAGGTGGCTGATAGAAAGAACTGTGTGGACTGAGTCTGGTTATATCACCTCACAGCATCAAACCTCATACTTTTTTGTCTGACAAGGGGATGTGCTAAGCTCATTTCACTCCCAGACCCCTCGTGCAGATAAAACTGGGAATACAGCTTCTGCCTATTCATGGAAGTCAGGGGCCAAACATAGGAGGCTTGTCACATAGAGACAAGTATGGTGTGCACTCTCTGTCTTTGTGACAAGACATCCTATAACACTGTATTGGGCAATTCCAGTGTAGACCATATTCACCAGTGCAGAGCGACAGTGGATATGTTGACCAGGATCTGGGTACTGTGTACATCAGAGAATGTCTCTGACGTTATAGAGATGAAAGCATGTCTCAATCCAGTAAACACTTAGAATGTGTGTGAGTCTATGTGTGTAAGAGTCTCTGTGTGTGTGTGTGTGTGTGTGTGGACTCACACGCACGTTCATGCATATATGTGGACCTGTCATACTCTAAGCAGCGTCAGACAACAGGTATGAAAACATAGAGGAGATTCCTTAAAGTCAGGGAACTCACAGCTTGGTTGAGCCAGGGGCTCACATGCGTGGCAGGCACTTGCAGCTATTCTACTCTTATGTCGAGACCAGATCTTGCTATTTAGACCAGGCTCATGATGAACTTGCCATCTCCTGCCTCAGCTGCACTAGTACTTGAGGTTATAGGACCATGCCAGCACGCAGATGAGATTTTTCAAGCATGAGTCCCCTGATGTCCTGGAATACTGGTGAGCAGGATGAGGAACCCTCCCTCCTGAGTGCGTGATGTTGATGGCTGGGGTTTCAGTCTTTACAACACTGGCAATCTTTTAAGAAATGCGCACTTTCCCCTTTGGAAATATCACCTCCAAAGCAACTATCTCTAGGTTCTTGACTTGAACAGAGTACCATAAATATTTGATGATTGCTAACTTTTAAGGAGTGGAGAAAAACAACCTCTATATCGCCTTCTGTAACTCCAAATGGAAAACTCAGGCTGGAACATTTGGCAAACATGACACCTCATCTTTGCAAGCCTGCCGCCCACTCAGGCGGTTTGTGTTTCTGGGGCTGCTGTTTGTCAGCCGTGGCGAGATGGCTTCTGTCCTCTTGAGCTTCCATGTAGAGGCTGGGGAAGTGAGATGAAACAAATTACTGTCCCTGGAGTCTGTGGTATGGCTTATTGCTGTTTTGGCTGCTGGTTTGCTGTGAACTCTTGACCTAAGGGCAGCATCTCAGCACTCAGTTTAAGAGGTGCTTTTCCACAAGCTAGAAGAGTTAGAAGACTAAATTCTATATTAGCCAACTGGAGGTTAGGTTTGAATTTACTTCTATTTAAAAAATGAAGAGTAAAGGAGTCTGGCAGCTGAGTAACCTTCACTTACTGGTTTATGAGTATAAGCATCTTCAGTCCCTTAAAAATGACAATCACTAAACCAAACACACATGTTGAATTCTTTTTGAAATTTATCTCTTTATTTTTATAAATTACAGTTTATTCACATTGTATCTCAGCTGTAGCCCCCTCCCTCCACCCCTTCCAATCCTATCTTCCCTCTCTTATCTTCTCCCATGCTCCTCCCCAAGTCCACTGATAGGGGAGGTCCTCCTCCCTTCCATCTGACACTAGTCTATCAGGTCTCATCAGGATGTCTTCATTGTCTTCCTCTGTGGCCTGGCAAGGCTGTTCCCCCCTCATGGGGAGGTGATCAAAGAGCCAGCCATTGAGTTCATGTCAGAGACAGTCCTGTTTCCTTTACTAGAGCTGCCATGGGATACATCTGTGCAAGGGTTCTAGGTTATCTCCATTATTGGTCCTTGGTTGGAGTATCAGTCTCAGAAAAGACTCTTGTGACCAGATTTTTTTGGTTCTGTTGCTCTCCTTCTAGAGCGCCTGTTCCCTCTAGGTCTTTCTATCTTCCCCTTCATTCCCTACATTTGGCCCAAAGTTTAGCTCTGAGTCTCAGCATCTGCTTTGATACCCTGCTGGGTAGAGTCTTTCAGAGGCCCTCTGTAGTAGGCTCCTGTCCTGTTCCCTTTTTTCTCCCTCTTCTGATGTCCCTCCCATTTGGCTTTCTGAGTGAGGATTTATTCTGTTCAATTCTTCCTCCATGAGGTGATGTAGGCAATGCTTTGTTGAATCTTGCATCATCAGTATTTAGACAATGATTGGTTCAGTTAGTGTTCACAAACCTGTTTCTTGGGCTTGGGAGATGACTCTGTAGGTAAAATGCCATGGGAACACTGCCACTACAATCACCATGTCTCACCACCATCACCAGTCAGCACTTCCATCATCACTGCCACTACAATCACCAAGTCCCACCACCACCAACACTACCACCACCATCACCAGTGAGCACGACCATTATCATTACCATTTATGATGACCACCATAACTCTCATCTTCATTCTTATCACCAGTGTCTTTATTTTCACTTTAATTCAGTAAAGCAACTTCCAAATCAGACTAATATGCTTCAATTTCTGTTCCTTCCATTAACTGATGGCTAGTTCACCTAGAGTGAACTAGTATTGTTTTTACTCTTAAATGAATGTTTAGACGTAACTTAGTTTTTATATATATAAAAAGAACTATATGATTGGAATTATGAGAATTACAGTGCCCCACAGCAGATGAGGATCCAACACCAGGTCAGTGTCTGTGGAACTGAATGGGCCAAATTTCATCACAACAATGGGCTATAAACAAAACAACTTCTAGGTCACCAAATTTATACCTACTGATATTCTCTGTCCCTAAAGGATCATAAAAGTTTCACAACAAAGAATAATCTGTACCACTGTCTCTATTTTATGAATATAGAAACTGATCACAAGGATTGTTTGCCAACTTTTCCACCTCAGTGTTCCCTGATTCTCACCACTTTACCTTGATCCCCTTTGACAGTATTGATAAAAGGCTAGCTGCTAGCAAATGCTGAAAATTACTGAATATTGTTTAGTATGTTTTATAATTTCTATTTTTCCACACATTTTAATATTGCAAAGCGATTCACTTACATAAAGGCTTCATAATGCAAAATTAATCCTTTCTAGTCTGTTCTTTCCCAATGCTATGCAACTTATTTCACTTAAAGAATGTTGGTGTGGGGTTTTAGGGAAGATAGGTCATCTGGATAAAAACAGGAGGAGAAGAATTCAGGTCTTCAAAACCCATGTGAAAATCTGGCATGGGAGCATATACCCATGATTACAGCTCTAGGAATATGGAGACAGGCAGATATCTGGAGCTTGCTGCCGAGGCAGACTACCAGATTCAGTGAGAGACTTTGTTGAAAAAAGTAACATGAGGAGTGGTTGGAAAAAACAAATTCTGTCCTACACACATACATACATTACACATATATGCACACACATATACATATTTATAAAATATTGGTTTGATGTCCCTATTCTTAGTTTTCATAATACAAGATATCACACCTACAATTTGAAAGAATAACCTTCTCTCAGTACAGTGAATTTGAATGTTTGGGGAGACCCTTGACTGCTTGGCATGAATCCCCTCTCTTGGATTCTGAGACATCAGCTTTGCTGCAGACCTTTGTGATTTGATGATTTGAAAAGAATCCTCAAGTTCCTGATGAGCCCAGGACAGTGTCCATTAATTTATTTCTTGATGCTGCCAGAAGCAAGCTACTTTATATGCTTATTTTGTTTAATAATCATAGATAATTATTTTGAAGAACTCTCCTTATCATCCCCAGGGAGTTTGTACACTTTGGACTCCCCACTTCTCGCCCAGGTTGGAGGACAGAAGTTTGGCTTCCGAGTTTCAGGAAGGACAAGAAACACTTGACTCTTGACAGGAGTTGTGTCCCCATATGCTGAGCTGGAGTCTGGCAAGGACAGACTTGGGTTCTCTAGAGTAAGCAGTTCAGAGAGAGCAGCCAGCACATTTTCTAAGGAGCTTGAGTGCTGCTAGATTTAGCCCTGCCTGCTTGGTGCATTGGGGAGTTATACGCAGGTTGAAAATGTAAGGATGGCAAGAATAATTTTTATCTTAGATTTTTCTTTCCAATGGTACATAACTGGGAATTAAAAAAAAAAAAACAGTTATCAATCATCAAGGGTTTTCCTGAATTAATGTAAGAAAAAGGCAGGAAGGTTGACGTCTTCCAGGCTTTTTTGGCCCTCAGATCCCCCCTCATACAATTTAATTACAAGTGTAGTCAGGTTAGAAGTCCCATCTGCTCCCTCCATTTCACAGCAAACAGTGTCAGTGACAAGCCGCTCTCCACAAAAAGGTGCGTGGGACCCTTAGAACCACTTCTCCAATGAGCAGGAAAGACAGGGCCAAATATAATTGACATTGTTTGGACATGGCTCTCTGATTGTTATGATTTTAATAATGAAGGAAAAACCAAACATCTGCAGCTTTAAACAAAGGAGATGGTTTCGGCCCTGAAGCTGGCTTTGCGGCTGTAGGAGGGAATGCTTTATATGATGCTCATTTTTTTACTGGTTGGAAGAAGAGATCAAACAATGAAGTAGAAAGAGACAGCAGAAGCAGTGCAGGCAATGAGAGCTGCTATTCCTTCATTGGACACATGATTGCTGGGATTTGGGTTCCTCTGGGCTCCTTCACAGACAGCATGTTGATGCGCCGCATTCTTATCTAAGGTGTATGGGGACAGAGGCAATGTTACAATTTAGGCCATTTCCCTGCACTTGAGTAAAACTATCTGATAATTTAATGCACACCATGAGTGCTTCTGGTCCTGAGTGCTCTTTTCCTTGACTTCAGTTTGGTTTGGTTTTGTTCGTTTGCTTTGTTTTCACCAGACAGGGTTGCTCTGTGTAGCCTTGGCTGTCCTGGACTCACTCTGTAGCCCAGGCTGGCCTCAAACTCACAGAATAAAGGCATGGACTACCATGCCTGGCTTTGATTTGGTTTTTAATGTTTTAAACATTTTAATATTCACAATAATACCCTGAAGTCACTCGATTGTTCCCATTTCACAGGCATCTAGTGTAGGGCAGAGAGCCAGCAGGCCAACACCCAGTAATTACCAGTGATCACATTTTGTGGTCAATTTAGGATTAGCCACATAGCTTTGTTATACATAATTTCACATGTTCTTTGGCTATTTTTTTTGTGTGCATGTGTTTGTGTGCATGTGAATGCAAATGTGAAATGTGCGCACACACATATGCTTGTGTGTGTAAGAACATGTGGGGGAAAGGTATGTGGACATGTGTGTGTTTATACTCTCATGTACACACCAAAAGACAACTTGGTGTCATTCTAGCCAGGCATTTGCCACCTCATTTCTTGAGACTAGTCTCTCATTGGCCTAGAAGTTTACAAACAGCCTAAACTGGCTAGCCATAAACCCCAGGGCTCCACCTGCCTCTGCCTCTATAGCGCTGAGATTACAAGCATGCATCACCATGTTGGGCATTTAAAAAATGGGTTCTATGGAAATGAGCTCCAATGCTCAGGCTTGCAAGGTAAGTGCAGTAAGGGCTATGCTGTCTCCCTAGCCCCATTATGGTAATTATGGCATTTTTTAATTTACCTGTGACCATCTCTTGATCTCTTTGAGCCTACTTCATCCTCCCTCCAATCACACCCTCCCCCGTAGCCCCAAACATTCTTCCTTCTTTCTCTGAAATGAAATAAGATAGTAGCAAGCTCCCCAGTGGATTTTATAACTTTGCATATCATATATTTAGTTTAGTAATGAAAAATTCCTGCTCCAGGCTATGCATAGAATAGCATTTCTAATGTTTTTTAAATAGCTATTAGTGTAGTGGAGCTCAGTGTGTGTGTGTGTGTGTGTGTGTGTGTGTGTGTGTGTGTGTGTGTGTATGTGTTCCCTTCCTCTACCTAATCATCTGCTCAGTGGTGCACTCTGAAACCCAGAGCAGCAGCCAGGGGAGGAGCGAGCTGTGATTGATGGGCCAGGCCTCCCTTGCAGAAGAGTCCCATCTGGGGCTGCTTTTGGATGCAGTCAGATGTTGAGGGGGAGGTCAGCCAGGCAGCCTTGTCTCCCCCTCCATCAGCACCCCGATCATTCTCACAGTGCCCAGCCTGTACACCATTGCTCCTCATCGAGCCTTGCTCTGGGCAGATGCTCTGTGGTGTGGGATTAGAACAGCTGTTAAGTTTATGGAGGAGAAAGCATGCAGCATGGTGCAGCAGGTATTTTTGAATTTTCACTTGAAACTGTGATTTGAATGGAGCAGAAGCATTGCCTTGCGTTGTTTAGCATTAGGTCTGGATTTTTAGAAGACAGTTGTCATCTTTGATTGTGCCTGGTGAAAGGACAGAAGTATTGTGGAGTGTTTATGTGTGTGTGCCTGTGTGTGTACATCTGTGTATCTGTGTGTGTGTGTGTATGTATATATAGGGTTTGGGAAAGCAGGTGCTCTTTGCATGGATCTGTGCTTGTCCTAGGACCAGCAGGTTAATGGTGTCATTTTGCGTTTTTCTTTTTTGTTTTATTGCCCCCGGGCATGATGCATTTTAGCCCATTTCAGTTCAGCACAAGAGGTGTTCTCTGAATATGTGCAATTTCCTGCCAGAGAAGTAGATCAGAGCAGACCAGGTTAGGTAAAACTCAAGTAAAACAAACTGTCAGCAAGAATGCAAGCTACAGGCAGCCACCGGGGATAGACAGGCTCCTCCAGAGACTTTACCTCCATGTGTGCTTGTCGGGGGGGTCTTAGGAAGAACAGATGCTTTCCTGGGCCATGTGGACATTTGTAATCAGCGGGCATATTAGTTCTTGACAAGTCCCGTGCATTTCTTCATTCTAAGAGCTGGGTAGTTTGGGGGAGGGGCTTCAAGGAAGAAACAGACAGGCAAAAAATATATGTCAGGAAAGGAGATCTCTAAGTTTGACTGTAAAAGCCAAGAAAAACATAAAAAAGTATACAGACACACACACACACACACAGACACACACACACACACCCTACCTACAGGAACATATTTGGTTATTTTTAAGTCGGCCTCGGCAGCTGCACAATCAGGCACTTTCCCTTCTCCTGCCACGGAAGGACAATGACTCTTTCTTAGTTAAATGTGTTCTGCATTAGTTTTCAAGCCAACATGTTCTGCATTGTCAGCCTGTCTGCCACTGTTTGTTCTCGTGTTTCTGTAAGAGTTGTTCTACTAAACAACTCCGAGTTATATGTGGCAGAAAGAGGATGCCTGGGGCTGGGTGGAGGAGTGGGAAACGGCAACAAGAACAGGACTCCTTCTCCTGCGTCCACCTCAGAGACAGGGCATTGATTGTTTCTGGTCCCAGGAAAGCACTCTGAGCATCTGAGGTCTGGCTTTGTGAATGTGTGCATACACGAAGCTAAACAGATTATTGCTCCTATCTTAAAATAGCAATAATATTCTGTCTATTTCATGCTTCAGTAAGATACTTAAATGAAAATGACTTTTGGATTTTTTTTTTTTAAGGAATATGGTCTGTTTGCATCTTAATAATCTCATTGCTCTTGGTAAACAAGTGTAAGGAGCCTTTGGAGTATCCTGGGTAACACCATACCCCATGTCATTGAGCAAGTTTTCACTTGATCTGATGGGCAGGGCCGTTTTTTCTATGAAGACAGGGAGTTTCTTCTACACTTAGCCTCATGGGCCTTATTTAGTACACACTTCCACATAGCTCTGCTCTGCAGCATTGTGGGGCTTAAAACATGCGAGATCCTGACCTCTTCCCAACCACCCTCCCCCTTTCCTTATACTGAGCAGCAGCCTAAGACTGTCTTGGCAGAAGAAATTGGATGTGAAGTTTGCACAAGCTCTTGGGGTGCTTGGCTGGTGATGTGGGGGATACTTGCAAAGCAGAGTCACCCCTCCCTCAGGGAGGGATACCCGCAATTACCCAGATCTCCCTGACTATTCCATTGCTGTAAGGAAAAGTGAAGGCCTGCATTGGTATAGTAGAGGCAGCCTCTGCAAATGAGAGAATGTCTGGCTGGAACATTCTCAGTGTTTCACTGGTCATAGTCACTTACAGGAATGTGGCTTTAGCCATCTACCAGGATCTTGTTTGCATAACTGGAATGTGCCCTGACCTGAAGCAGAAAAGATGCCCTTGTGATCCATGTAATTTTCTAAGAAAATTTGTTTCAACCTAAGCTGAGAACAGAGGAGCATCACTAGGGAGGGAACAAAGACATCTCTCAAGTCATTTGAAGGTGAAAATACTTCCATCGGAAGTACACTGATCTTAATTAAATATTAGCTGTAATTAGCCTAAAGTGCAAATGTTGGGAATATTAATTAGGGTCTCTCTGGAGTGGCTGTCAGTGTTAATAAGTAACTGTAGGGGGTCCTGCCAACATCTGTTTGAAACCTCCAGGTAAAAGAGGCAATAAAGAGCCCCAATGTACCTAAATGCTGTCCACTTGGTTCTCACTGATTTGCTCATGTCTGCCAGAGTGGCGAAACTCTTGAGAGACTCAGGTACTCTGGCTCCAGAGGTACTCTGAGCTCGTCCTTGCCTTTCTTATGATAGACTCAGAATACTCTTAAGGCAGGCCTCAACTTGAGATGGAACAGAGGTGTCCCATACTGCTGTAACACCAGGTAGCCAGGGTCACCTTTTGCATCTAGCAAACAGAATCAGAGTTATCTCACACCCAACACCTCAACATCTGGCCTCCCCCCCCCCCAGGAGGTAAAACAGCTTTGAGTAACATGACATTTGTTACGAAGAGGAGTATGGTCGTTTCACAAACTAAACTGACCTCCACAGCAGATGATTCTCTTGCAACATGAAAGTTGAACTGGATCTGAGTTCAACGCCTCGCTTTCTCATGAATGGTCTGTGTCCTGGATCTAGATCTTTTTAAAAAATCTGTTCTAGATGAAACGTTTCTGACTACTACATGCAAAACAAGAACTCTAAACATTAGCTGTATTAGCCTTAGAGATCCATGGGTAGTTCTTCGTGAGAAAAGGGCCTAGTTTTTACACTCCTGGATATGGCAGATTACTGCTACCCAAGAAATAAATGTAAGAGACATTTTGAGCTGTGATAGCTTAGTCTCCAGTCATGGCCTCAAATCTCCTTGGAGTTTTCATATCTGTGTAAGAACTGTTGACAAAGTACCAATCTGGTGAGGAGCCATGTTGCTTCGCTTGTTCTCTGAGGACCAGTGAGTAGAAGGGACAGTCTGTGTAGTGTGTGTGTGTGTGCAGTGTGTGTGTGTGCAGTGTGTCCATCTAAGATTATAATAACACATCTAGTGAAGGAAATAAAATTCCAGAAAAGAGATTCTAAATTATTATTTGTATAGTCATCACTGTTGTCAATATGAAGAAGTAGCCAGGATTACCAAATTTTTTTTGGTTTTATTTTTTTGGTTAGACAGGACATGTCCCTTTTCTTTGCTTTCTATGTGGCTGTTAGCCTCATATCCTGCTCAAACTCTTAGTACAATAATAATGGTTCCTTAGCTGGGTTTACCATATCTAATGCTGTTCTGTCATAGCTGCTGAAAACATTTTTTATACACAGGTCCAGACAGTAAATAGTTTAGATTTTGAGGGTCAAGTAGTCTCTGTCACAACTAACCAACTCTGTGCTTGATATATAAAAGCAGCTGTAAACAATTTGTTAAACAAATGAACCCATTTATTGGATTATGTCCCAATAAAACCTCCTTAAAATGAGCAGTTGACCTGGCTTGAGCTATAAGTTGTTTGCCAAGCCAGCTCTATAGAATACATTCTTGAGTCCCCCAAGGGGAAAAAAGTACTAAAAATCCATAACAAAACAGTACAGGGTATATATAGGTTGGGCCCTTTGGATCTTAAGTGATACAAATCCACCTTAGAGAAGACACAATAGCAGGGCCTGGAGGCTCATGTCTATAATCTCAGCTACTCAGATAGGAGAATGACAAGTTCAAGGCCTACCTGATGACTCTGTGAAATGACACCCTGTATCAAAATGAAAAGTAAAGCCAGGAAGTGGTGGTACACACCTTTAACCCCAGCACGCAGCAGGTAGAGACAGGCAAATCTCTGAGATCAAGGCCAGCTTTGTCTACAGAGTAAGCTCCAGGATAGTCAGGGCTGCACAAAAAAAAAACCCTGTCTCAAAAACTAAATGAGAGAGAAAGGGGGAAGGGTATAACTCAGTGCTAAAGCATTTGACCAGTATGTGAGACCCTGGATTTTAATCACTGATAAAGAGGGAACAAAGGAAAAATAAGATTTTGAGAGTTTGAATTATGCATGATGTAGCTGCTCCAGGGAGGTAAAATGCAGAATTGAGATGATGGTTTAAAAAGTCATATATGATTCTAGGAAGACACATCTTCAGTATGATTTCTCCAAAACACACGAACACATGGGCATGTACCAAATGGTAACTGCACAGAGGCATTGGAGAAGCTGATGGTTTGGAGCAGAGGGGCCTTCTCACATTGTCTGCATGTATGAAAACACCAAGTCATGCCTCTTAAATACATCCATTTTTATGTTAAGGATAACTTAGTTAAGATTTTGGAAAAAAGAATATATGTCCCTTCTTGTAATTCAAAACAGGATTGTCCCTAGCTGCCCCTGCAGATCTCTCGTCTTGACCTGATGTCACCAAGACCTGAATGCTTCTCCTGTTTCCCACAGCAACTTGGAACCATTTTGTTCTGTGTAACCTCACCAGCACACAGGTCCCCTTCAAGTGGCCCCCTTGGCAGCCCCAGGCTTACACTATTACAGTTTTCTATTATTTCTACTACTATTTCACACAGGAAAGAAAGCTTCCCAAATACTGTAGCAACATTGCAGGCTGACAAGAACTCTTTAGTATGATTAGGAAGAAAATGGAAGTGTTTGCTAAATAGAAGGGCAGGAGTCTGCCCTGGGATTGGCAGCTGGTGTAACGTGGCTGAGTCTGGTGGTAAGCCAGAGCAGGGCCAGAGGATAGCCCCTTCTGCACTCCATTGGCTAAGGGTGAATGCCCTTCAAAGTGGAAGCGGGGAACACATCTTTGAAGAATTAAGTGTTGAATCTGAGCATACAGTAACAGTAAATGACCTCTCCTGGTGTTCAGTGAGCTTATGTAGCCACCTGACCTCAGCCATTGCTGACTTACTGCTGTACCCAATGCTGTAGTAAAATGGTCAGAACAAAAGAAAGCATTTTTTTTTTTTCCTAGTGGCACAGGCGTCGGAACTATTATGGAGGAAGAAAAGGCTGGGGTAATGCATTCCTTGTAAAAGTCTTTACACTTTTACAAGGAATGCATGGTCCTCTCTATAAACAAAGGCATGGGCTCTGTCTTTGTGCCTTGCTCAGGTTTTGGTAGCAGAGGCTGAGGTTTCCTGTTGGCAATACACATTGATCTTCCTGTCCTGGAATCCTTGCAGGATGGTTAAAATCACTTGTAGCTGACCATAGAAAATGGGAAAGACCACTATTTGCTGAGCTTAATTGCCTGCCTCTCTTCCTTCCTTCCTTCTTTCCTTTCGTTCTTTCTTTCTGACTGTAAAACTGTATCTCTTGAGACCATGGACAATTTAGCCCTCTGGACTACTGTTTCTTATGCTTCCTGCATATGTGTATGTAAAGTGGGTGAAGGATGGTGGAGTTATGGGGGTGGAGGTGGAGGGAGGGAGATGTCTCCAGAAATGGAAACATTTGAATTCAAGTTTTTTTTTAAATTCTTTTGACTTGACTGTAATTATCATATTGCATGTTTAGGCTATAACTGAAGGGTGAATTGTTATATAATGCCCTGTACTTATATATTAAAAGAAGACAGAATTGTGGGGAGGGAGATTGATTAATGAGGCTCAGAGTTAAATCAAAGGAGGAAAGTAGGAATATCACAGGGGGTCTCTGAATTAAGCCCTAAATTTCCACTTAATCACTACTGGGGCCATCACAGATATGTACATAACAACAAGCATACACACACACACACACACACACAAATAAAAAAATAAAAATAAAAATAAACACACACACACCAGTAAGATCTTTACTGGGACCTTTCCAGACCACCTAATAGTTGAATTCAGTCCAAATTCTTCTCTCATACACATAATCAAGTAGTTTGACTATGCTTAGCACTGTATCAAATCAGGACTCCACTGTCACCATATATAATACACAATGCTAACCTTTTCCAACATTGAGATGAAGCAATGAGGATCTGCCGCTGTTGTGCAGACCCTGGAGTCTCAGCAAGCTGGATCAGATGTCTTGGGGAAAGTGACTTCAGCATGTGCCTTGATTTTCCCACTTATAATATTGATGATCATCATGTGCTCCTAGCATGTGGTTAGCTGAGAGGCCAACGTTTAGGACAGAAGACCTTCAGCTGTACCCCAGAACGTGCTGGAATGTCGTCCCTGGGCTCTGGGAAAAAAAGTTGTGGTTGCAGAGCTCTAATGGTGTTCTCCTCCCTTCTTTTCTCCTCCCTCAGGGTAATCAGGAAGCAGCGGCAGCCCCTGACACAATGGCTCAGCCTTATGCCTCAGCCCAGTTCGCTCCGCCTCAGAATGGCATCCCTGCAGAGTACACGGCCCCTCATCCCCATCCTGCGCCAGAATACACCGGCCAGACCACCGTCCCCGACCACACATTAAACCTGTATCCTCCTACACAGACGCACTCGGAGCAGAGTGCTGACACAAGCGCGCAGACCGTCTCTGGCACCGCCACAGTAAGTGTCCCGGGACCTGGAGGTACTGTCCCTGAGCAGGTGCCCCGGCCCTGCAGCGAGTATTGCACTCTGTACCCTGTGTGAGCTGCGGATTTTGGCAAGCAAAGCAGCTCTAAGCTTCTCCTTATACCATCAGTTTCCCAGAGGGTTCCTTAACAGTTGGACATCCCTCCCCATTACTTAGAACACGTTTTCATTAGCTGTATTAATTTGTAAAAGGACACAGGCATCTATTCTTTCTGTCTCTAAAATGCTGAGTTCTCTACAATGTTATTCCAGTGTACTGCATGCTTTTTTAAATTTAATTTAATTTTATTAATTACACATTATTCACTTTGTATTCCCCCCATAAGCCCCTCCCTCCTCCCCTCCCGCCCCCACCCTCCCTCCTCTTTCTTCAGGCATGCCCCCCCCCCCAAGTCCGCTGCTAGGGGAGGTCCTCCTCTCTTTCCTTCTGATCTTAGTCTGTCAGATCACATCAGGAGTGGGTGCATTGTCATCATCTCATGGAAACGTGGGAGTCTGAGGATGTAACTGCAAGGTAGAGCACTTGCCCAGCATCTCAGGCTCTTGGGTTCAATTTCCAGCACTGCAAAGCAGGCAATAACAAAAAACACAACGTGGACACATACAGATATGCAGATTTGCTCATTTGTGAGTGTATGATTTGCTGATTTGGAGAGCACTTACAAAGCTGTGCAACCATTGCCAAAATTAGATTTTAGAACATTTTTACAAGCCTTAAAACCAGCTTGAGCCAGGTGTGGTGGTGCACATTTGTAATTATAGCACTGGGGGAGGCAGAGGCAGAGGCAGGCAGATGTCTATGAGTTCCAGGCCAGCTTGGTCTACAAAGCGAGTCTAGGACAGTAAAAGCTATACAGAGAAACCCTGTCTTGAAAAAACTAAAACAAACCAACAAACAAAATAAAACTTATACCCATTTCCAGACTAGCCATCTTCATCCTAGGGTGAGTGCCATTGAGACTTATTTATATTATATCTTACATGTCCAGGCCTTCTGATGTGTTATTTGTTGGATCATGTCTCAAATAATCCAGGCTGGCCTGCAGCTTCCTAGGCAGGAGAATGTGACCTTCTGCTTCTCCCCTCTGTACCCCTCAAGGGCTGGATTACAGGGTGCATGTAACCACCATGTCTGGTATATGCAGTGTTAAGGCTAGAGCCTAGGGTTTTGTGCATTCCAGGCAGGCACTCTACTGACTAAGCTATACCATTCAGCTGTAGTTTGTGGGGTTCTGTTGCTGGTACATAAGGAAGGGATAGATGTGAGAGAGTAGTAGCTGGGTAGGAAAACTGTGTTGGTTATAAACACAATATAAACAGAAAGTTGGGTTGGATGGATTAGAAATAAGCAAACACAGAAGAAAAAAGATACATTATATCGCCACCCTATTACAACTAGTATATTGGACCAGTAATCAATATGACCATGGACTTCAATAATTACATTAGAATTAGATGGTGCACATCCGTGAGCCACCTATGATAACGAAGGATCCAGAAATGTATGTAGTCCATATCCACAAGAAAGCCCTTTGCAAAATCCCTTAGACAAGAGGATGCACATGACGTCCGGCTTTAAGCCTTCAACAAGTGTAAGGTAATGCTGTTTTCCCTTCTACCCTCAAGGTCCTGGAAACCCGGAATGCCGGCACTGTCATCTGTATTGGGCACATGATACCTTTTGTGAAGTGTAGCAAATCACTGGGTAATCTTGCAAGACACTAACGGTAGCATATACTCTGATGCTTTCTAATGCCTCCACCCTATTTTTTTGTTGCTCTTTCTATAAAATGTACATATCACCTATAATTAGTGCCGAGGATATTAAATTTGGAGGCATTGGCACATTCTGAGAGACTTCAGCCACCCCTAGCAAAAGCAAATTCTTCCATCTCCCACCCCCTGCCAGTCCTTCATTCCCCTAGTAGATGGGCTGTCAGCCACCCATCTACTTTCTAACCTGCATGATTTGTCTCTTACGGGCATGTCTCTCAGCCAGAGTCCTATACTGCAAGGCCTTTGGCGTCCTGCTCCTTTCACTGGGTTTTAGTGTTAGCACTCTGTTGTGTGCACAGCACTCACTACTGATAGAGTCATCTGCCAGGCCCTTTGGGGTGCTTCTTCCTTCTCAGTATTGGGGACATTGCTGCTGTCTCCTAGTGGTATTTGGCTGGCCTGCCTTGGCAATGTGTGCATTAGATTGGTTATCTTGTTTAGCAGGTTTTTGTGGTGGTGATGTTGACCAATAGGTAGTATCTAGTGATGCAACGTAGAAAACACAAATATTTGCCCATAGATAAACAGCTTGTAGTATGAAATAGTACTCAACAATGCAAAGTACTGAGTTTTTACACCTTCAGTTATGTAGATGAAGATAACAATACTGAGTAACTGAACAAAAGGAGAAAAATAAAAGGAGTGGTTGTTTGTTATTTGTTGATAATCTTATGATGATCAGGGGTGGTAGAACCTGAGTATGTTGTTTTAGAACTTATAAAATTTTGAATTCAGTAATAATTATTAGGCTAACCCTGAGATGGTGAGGCCTATAATATGAGGAGGTACTGAGTGACATACATGGAATAACCAGATTAGAAATTGAACCAGGTGAGTGTGGAGCCATGGAAACCTGAGGCCTGAACTCGGGACGTGTTGATTGGCAGTATGGACATCAATGAAGGCCTGTAAGCATGAAAGTTTTCTTTTCTTTCTTTCCTTCTTTTTTCTTTTTTTCCTGAAGTCATAGAAAGGGACACCGAGAGAGAGAGAAGGGAAGTACAGGATCGAACAGAATAGTGAGCAGTGGAGAGGCCATCTAGGAAGGCCGTGAGTCAGGAATTGAGTTGATAGAGTGGGAGAGAGGCTGGGAAAGTCAGAGGTCAAGGACTGAATGCTGGGATCAGAGAAGGGAGCTTTGCAGTTTAGGCAATGGGGACAATGAAGACAAAAGAAAGACAGCAGCTGAGGTGAAAAGAAACTACAGAAAGCACTTTACAGGCTTTTTGCTCTGGGTTCACTGATTTAAGCAAGGAAAAGGTATCTCTAAGAGACACAGAACAGGACACAGGACTAGGACATAGAGAACATACACAGAATGGTGAGTGGGAAGCCCCAGCGTTCTTGAAAGACAGAGCTGGCATAACAGGAAAGAGGAAACAGTGTTTACACAGCTTTATAGAGCACAGTGTGAACATAATAGACACACATCTAGAAAGTCTGTCCTCAGTCCATCTGAACCAATGAAGATATGCATGGAGCCTGTAACAATATCAAACATAATGAAAATATACATCACTTGCAATTTCCCCTATACCCGCATTGCCCTCTCATTCTTCGCCTCATTCCCAGTCATCTAAACGACTCCTTCCTTCCACTATATACATTGCTTTCAGAGTTCATATCAATGAAGCAACCATTCTGTGCTCCTGTTTTCTGTGAATCATCATGCTTGCTTTTGGCTTCCTCCACCTGGTTGCATGTATATAAGTGGCTCACGTCTTTACGTTGCAAAATACTATTTACTATTTCATTGTATGGATATACCACAACTCGTTTCTCCATTGACTTGTACACAGATAGCTGGGTTATTCTCCATGTCGACTCACAGAAAATATAATGACTATGAACACAAGTAAGCACGTCAATTTCAGAACAAAAGAGAAGCAAGGATAAGTGGGTTAGAGTGCAGGGAAACCTTGGTTCCAAAGCAGAGACTGAGACAAGCACTTTCTTAAGACATTCATCTTCTTACTTTATGTGATTTCACTTTCCCACTCATCTAATGATTGAGAGGTTGGGGTCCTGTTTGGAAATGGCAGCCTGATTCTGAATTTGGGCAAACATGTCTGGAATATGCTCCTGGAAATTCCTAGTATGTTTGAAGATGTAGGATTCCTGAGTTTGGAGAATGTACTTATGGATTAGAGATGGCCATCACTTTATGTTCTCTGCTCACATTTAAATGATGTGCACTATGGGAGAGGGGGTGACAGAGGAAAGATTCTGTCTTTTCTGCTATAAGCAATTCTCTTTGGCCAAAAAAAAAAAGACACTGAGCTCAGGTGCCCAGGCTGTAGCACACGTGTTCTTGCCTGCCCTTCTCTCTGCCTCCAATACCTATTTTTGAATCTTTTTTTGTTGTTGTTGTTCTCATATTGTCTGTGACAAGTTTACTGCAAATTGCCTCCTTCTCCCCACATCTCGATGGAGTTGCTTTCTCTTCCTCTTCCTCTAAAGCTCTGCATTTCACATGAAGGAATTAAGCTTTCAGGTGGGTTAAAAGCATGGTTCTCTCAGAGCTGGATACAAGTCTTATATTAACAAAAAGTTACTGTTAAGCAGAGTCTATAGCTTAGCTCTAGAGCGTGTACTTAGCATGAATACATAGGAGAAAAAGAAAAGGTTAATGTTTGGAGAAGAGCTAAACTGTTCTTCCTGGAATAGCCACCCTTTGACATATATATCCATGGTGTTTAATGTCATTTTAAGGACATTGTGGAGGCCATGTTTTCTTGGAGGAACCAAACGATTTAGGGTAAAAGAAAGCATCTATCCATATGGTGGCCTCCAAGAGCATCTAATATATGCACATGACTTAACACAAATTGCAGGATCTCAAAAGGGAGACAGTGTACAACCCCAAGTTCTCAACAAGAGCTAAGTAAAGCATTGGTAGAAAAGCTTTAGCAGGTCATCTCTGCCATTCCCCTGGGCCTGGGACCATTCCCTCAGGATGTTTTCCTGCAGAGTTTCTATTTTGTGTAGAGTTCCAAACATATCACAGATCATGGTGCTGACAGGGCCATTGCTGTATTCTCCTGGATACTGTTCCTGACGAGGTATTTTACTCTTGACATATTATAATTAGGGGGTTGCGAGTGGAGAATTCTCCTTGTATCTCCAATAGCAACTTGGCTTCTATTTTTAGCACCTCTACAGTCTGCTTAAGTCTCCCACACTTTCCCACTCACTCTGAACTCTGATAGGATAAAGAACACGGGTGCTGGAGCCGAGCTTGGGCTCTGCTGACAGGGGGAAGAACCATCTAAGGAACCTCTGTGGTTTCCATCAGGAGTGTTTGCAGTGTCTCCAGATTTTATTAATACTATCAGGCAGTTGAGAGAGTTGGTGATAGTGCTTTACTCTCAACTCTAGACCTAGGGATCGGGTATACAAACAAAGAAAACTCTTACTTAAATATCTTATTTTGTTCATAAGATATTTATTGTTCAAGCATTTAGTACTTGTGATTTTAAAAAATGAAACATTGATTACATTTCTTTTTATTGCTGAAAAAATTCCGTCCATTCTGTGTACATCTTTTTCCATTCATCTGTTGATGGACTTCTAGACTAGTTCTACTTCCTGACTTTGGTGAGTGATGTAGCAACAAATGTGCATGTTCACATCTCTGTGTTGTGACAACAGAACCATTTGGGTACATGCCTAAGAGTGGTGTGGTTCTAGGTCCAGTTGTTTTCAGAAAACATCATTCTGATTTCCATAGAGGCTACACACGATTACAGTCCTGCCAATAGAGAATAAAGGCTCATCATTCTTGGAAAATAGGTAGAATTGGGAATAATAATAAGCCAAACTCAAAAAGATAATTACCATGTTTTCTTTAAGTTCAGAACTGAGATTTGAAATTGTGTATGTATATGTGTGTGTTCATAAACTGAGGAAGAGAGTAGTAAGAAAGAAAGAAAGGATCTTAAGAGGCTGGGGAGAATAATAGAATGCATTTGGCAGAAAGGGGGAATATTTGTAAGAAGGAGGAGAAGCAAGAGGCAGGGCAAGGGATACTGAGGAGGGAAGTGATGAAGAGAGACATATTAGAACACAAATGTAGGAAAATGCCATAGTAAAACCCACTACTTTGTATATTAACTTTAAATTTTAATTTAAAACTGTTATTAGAGGTCAAATCACCCAGGGCTGGAGAGAATGCTAAGTGTATAAATCCCTTACTAGGCAACCTGAGTTCAGATCCCTAGCACCTGTGTAAAAGCCACTAGTGGTGAAGTTGATGTGAAGGGAGGAGTAGAGATAGGTGGACCCTAGAGATTCCCTGACCAGCCAACCTACATGAAACATAGAGTTCCAGATTCCGTGAACGTCCTAGTCTCAGCAAGTAATGTAGACAATGACTGAAGAAGATATCTATCTTTAATCTCCACACATGCATACACACACACACACACACACACACACACACACACACACACACGTGTAGATGTAGCCAATAGGTAGCTTATTCTCCATGTGAATCCCTGAGTAATGGGAGCAGTGGTTGCCTCTGTCATGAACTTAGTTGCCTGCTCTTTGATCACTTGCCCCTGGCAATTTGACCTTGCTAGGCCACCAAGGAAGAGGATCCAGGCAGTCCTGATGAGATTTGATAAGCTATGGACAGAAGGCAGAGAAGGAGAACTCCCTCTTTCAGTGGACTAAGGGAAAGGGGTAGGGGGAAAGAGGGAGGATGGGACTAGGAGGAGTTAAGGGAAGGGGCTTCAATTGGGATATATAATGAATAAATTATAAAAAATTTAAAATACATATGAAAATAAATAAAAAAGCAGGGGTTTGAAATGTACATATTGGTTAACTAAGTAGCAGAAATCATTCATTAATTCGGACCTAAAGAAGCTGCTTGTTCATCCCAATAGAGCAGTCAACACTCAGTCCATAGCTGTTTTATTGTATGTGCTTAGGTGTGGACACCCTTCCCTTCTAGAAAAAAAGTACAATAAAAATTGTTGGGGTTATAGAAATGAGAGTATACAGTCACTATCTGAGGCCTGCACAGACCCACAATCCATGTTAGGCTGTGAGACAATCTTTCAATACTTAATGCTTTTGTTTTAGGGAGTTTGTTTTGTTTTGCTAGAAACAGGGTCTTACTATGGAGATTAGGCTAGCCTTGAACTCACTATATAGCCCAGGGCCCTTTCAACGTCCTCAGCTTCCCAAGTATTAAGACTGTAGGCATGATGCACCACCACTCTTGACTTAGATATCTTCAGTGGTATTAGTAGCTCTCATTTTGCATGGGGGATATAAGGGGACAAAAAGGTAAAGGATGTCAAGAGTTGAGAAGTGGTTTGGCTGAGCTCCAACTCCAGGTCTTCTGATGTCAAATTACCAGTGTCTGTCCATTCTCCATTTGTCCCCTTAAAAGTTTAGTGCCTGAAGCTAGGACAAGAGATACAGAACTGTGCCCAATTCTGGTGCCATTATTCTTGCACTCTAACTCCAGAAGGGACATCAGCCAAGATTGTGGCCTCTGAGTTTGACAATATCTGTCCCTCTGTTCCACCAGTCATAGGAATTTAGACTGGTTGATGGATAGACCTTTCTGTTCTTGTGATCCCTATAGCCCCTGTGCTCCCTATGGTATGCCTCCTCTTTGCCTCTAAACTACATCAGTTTACAGAACACGACACAGTACTTGTCCTTTGGGGAGAATTTCAGCCTCATGAATTGCACTGGAAATTTGGCAAAATCATTGAGAAATAACATATCTAAAAATAGTATAGATGCATCACATTGGGAATCAGGGAATTATAGCCTCAGAAATAATTATTTTTGCTCAGTGTCAGAGTGTGTGCTTTGCAGCTTTGTGAACAACCTCTATTCATCTTTATGCTTGCCTACCCAAACTAGATGGAATGTTATCATCCCATGCTCAAGGTGCAGAATGCAAGGCATTTTAGATACAAGAGCAGAACTTCTCTAGACTGAGGTTCCAGGGGCTTCTCCAGGCATGCCAGAGCTTGCGTGCTGTGCTCATCTGAACAGATAACAGTTGCAGAAAATCATCCTCAGTGTGAGAATTATTAATGTCACCCTAGGGAGGGCCCCAGCAGATCTGAGATTGCAGCTTCAGAGGGTATTCTTCTCTGAAACCTGTGCCTTAAGAAAACTCCAATATTGTGTTCTGGTAGGTTCAAAATTGTCTTTTTAGATGACAGTGGTACTGAGCTATCTTGTCAATACCAGGTCTCCTTTCTTTTCTTCCTTCCTACCTTCCCTTCCTTCCTTCCTTCCTTCCTTCATTCCTTCCTTCGTTCCTTCATTCCTTCATTCCTTCCTTCCTTCTTTCTTGCTTCCTTTCCTTCTTTCCTTTTGTTGTTGTTATTTTGAGACAGGATTTTTCTGTATGATCTTGGCTGTCCCAAAACTCACACTTTAAACCAGTCTGGCTTGGAACTCAGAGATCTGCCTGCCTCTGGCACTGGAGTGCTGCCATTAAAGTTATGTACTACCACTGCCTGGCTCAGGTCTACTTTCTTAAGGCCACAGGTATTATTTCCTGTTTCCTCCTGTGTCTGGGCATCCTGTGAATGCCTTAAAATGCATGACCCATGGCTTTAATGATAAATTACAGCCCTTCACTAAGTATGACCATGACACAAGACCCCTTTCCTGTTCAAAAGTCTTGTATGGCTACTAGGTGCTTAGAGGCTGGGAAGCAAAAGGCATCATGGATGGAGTTCATAGGATGTCTGAGAAGAGCTCTGAGAGTAAAGGCTTTTTCTCTCTCTTTCTCCCTCTTTCTCCCTCTCTCTCCCTCTCTCAGTCTCTCTCTCTCTCTCTCTGTGTGTGTGTGTGTGTGTGTGTGTGTGTGTGTGTGTGTGTGTGTGATGTCAAAGTTCTGAGGCTTCATTCTGAATGCTGACATGTTTGAAAATTCTTATGACAGGTTAGGAAAAGTGGACTGGGTGATTTCTTCAGGTGTGATCACAATAAGCATTATGGAGTCTAGGTAAAGAACCCACAGTTCTCACAGTTGGGAGGATGACTCAGTGGCTACAGACCTTGTCTGGCAAATGTGAAGACATGAGCTCAAATCCCAGAAGCCATAAAAATGGGTAGAATGTACTTATAAATCCCAGTGGTCCCTCAGCAAGGGAGGAGGAGGTAAGGCACAGGAATCCCCACACACTGGTGGCGTAGATGGCATCTTTACAGCCAGCATGGAAAACAGAGACCTGTCTCAAGGTAAATGGCAAAGGCAGATCCCTAAGGCTACCGTCTTTTCAGGTGCCATGACACATGTTTACCTACAATAACTCAGTGACTTGAGCACACATCATACATAGTCATACATATACAAAGTTTTCAAAAAGAGCCTATAGTTGTTTTATTTCTAACCCCAAGTGACATCAAAGGTATGTCAACTAGCTTCTATGACCTTCTGTTTCTTCTTCAAATAGGACACATAAATAATTTTGATTTTCTGATGTATCAATGAAGAACTTGGTACAAAGATAAAGATACCAGGCTCCCAGTCAGGGTGGTCTCCTTAGATTGAAATTATTCATATTTAAGATTTTTCAGGAGTCTGAACTTATACCATAGGTCTCTGATCCCCACCACTCAGGGGACTAAAGTAAGAGGATCGTAAGTTGAAGGGCTTCCTGAACTTCAGAATTCAAGGATAGGTGAGGAGGTAAAGCAATGGATGGAAACTTAAAATCCAAGAAAACAAATACATCAAGAGTCCTTAAAGTCAAAGTCAAAGTAAATCTCAAATTCTCAAATTGATTTTAAAAGTCAATTTGATATTTAATGATTCACAGATAAATATTTTTCAAATACTATGTTTAAGTACAATGAATTGGTACAAAGTGTTCCTTGACCTGAGTCTAGACCAAGAGCTGAACAGTGGAAGATTTATTAGAAAAATAGACTCCTGATATTCTGTTCATGATACCCAAGAACAATTTGTTTTGCTCAAGAAGGAAAGCTTAGCTATATTCAGAATGGTTTAGTAGGGAACCTTTGTTTATGTTCCCATTGCAAGTGTGGTATGCATTGGAGGCTCCATCTATCATCCTATATGGTGCTCTGTGCTTTTTCATGCCTATACTTATTTCAGTCAAATTTGCCCTCTCAGGATAAACATCTTTGATGAAGATGTCAATCTTGAGATCATATGAACATAGTGGATTTAACTAGGCTGCGTGTGTACCAAATACTGAGTCAAATGTCTGAGAGTCATACATGCTGTTGCTAAATTCATAGGTACAATAGGCAATTTTATTATTCCTGTTTGCTTTGGAGACAGTATTGAAGCAAGCATCATACCATTTTTTAGGTCCTATTTGGACCACTCATTAGCCAAGCATGAGTTTATAACTTTAATTTGTGGTTACTTGAACTCAGGTTCATGAGTTTCTAGAAAAGTTTTTTTCTTTTTACATGGAAGGCAATAGAAGGAAGCTGACTATTTTCTGAAGATTGACATGCAAGAATAGGTCATCTAGATTTCTGACATTCTAGAACTGGATGGAACCAAGGAATTCGCCTACTCTAATGTTCTCACTGCACCACATTTCTAAACTGGTTGCATAAGCTATGGTAAAAACTGAGATACTTTTGGGTCTCGGCATGGAATAAACATGCTTGAAAAGGAGTCTTGGTTTATGATAGAGACACATTTACACAAACTATTGTAATTGAATACTTTCCCCACTGATAGTGGATTGCCACATGTCAGGTACCTTGCTTTGTAAACCTTTGACACAGTCTGTTTTCAGTTACAAGAAACAGATGAGCTGCTGATTAACTAGTCACTATCATTTTGGATTGTGGAGTCTATTTCGTATTAACATACATTTTGGATGTTAGTTAGCTGCTGCCATTTTGTATTGCTGACTGACATTTTGAATTATCTGGTTTTCTTTTTGCTTTTGTTTATTTGTTTGTTTTTAATCATTCTTAAGAGTAAGAAGTAATTTGTTTTCCTGTGTATTCTTGTTTTGTAAATTTTTGTTACCTGCTTTGCCTTGGCTGATAATATAATGTGACTCCTAATTTAAACATGCAGTGCCATATTTTATCAATAAAAGACATTAACTTAGGAACTTTAACCTTTAAAGAGAGAAAATAGTTTAGCTTTCTAAAATGGGCACTTGAGTATTTTAACCTGACTGTTAACAGTTGAAGGATGGTAGGACCTTATGTAGCTATCTGAACTACTTGCTTTGTCTGTGAAAGCCCAGAGACAGAATTAATCTGCCTGACTCACAGGACAAATATCACAGCAAAAATCAAAAGGGGAATATACTAAGGGAAAATGTCCCTACATTATACCCATCTCTGTAGCATCCTCTTTGCTCTGACCATCTGTCTCTTTTCTTTCTCTGTCCTGGATTCCAAAGTAGATTGGTTATGTGTGTTCTCAAGGTGACCTTGTGCACTGACATGACCAAAACACAATGATACCCTGTCTAACAGTAGTTGTGCGATATAACTCATGGCTCCTTTTTTATACCATTTTGGTTCTTAGATTTGTAGGTTTGCATTTTCTTGACATCCCTGGTGCCAGGCACTCCAGAGTCAGAGCACTCTAATAGGGGTCCTAGCTTTTGCCCTCTGTATCTGCGAGACATGTGGTGCCTGCTAAATTCTCAAATGGTAACTTTTCATATAGAATTATGTTTGTGTCATTGCAAAATACCTTTAGGGAGACAACACTAAACTATTCCCATCACAGGAGAGAAAATAAAAACAAAAACCTGATAAGACTGTTGAAATGGGCATCTCAGAGGTCCCGAAGCCACATTGCCTCTGTCTTCAGGGCTCCAAAAAGAATGCATTCCCAGCTAGGAAATGAACTACTCTTCTGACACCAGGGAAGGAATGTTCCATTCTTGAGGATCTGGCTTTTATGCAGTTTCAGTGCCCTGGAAAAGAAAGCTACATGGACAGGTTCATTTTAAAAAGGTGTGTGTGTGGGGGGGGGGGGGGCTTATGTTTTCCAACCATGCAGTTCAAACAAACCAGGTCACCATGACCAGTGGAAATTGAAGGACTGAGTATGAAAGTCATGTTTAGAGAGTAAAACATGAATTTCTCCTAAGAAAAAGTTGTGGAATTGTACATTGTAAAATTCAAATATAAAGGAAATGATATTTCTGATCTTTTAAAGGGGAAATATGAATTTCCACCTTGAAATGGAGAAAAATAAATATAAATTTCTTGGGCTGAAAGAAAAGGAAATAAGATGAAGCAATTCTCATTATTAATAAAACAGGAGAGAAACATCTAGCATTTAGTGCACTTAGGCTAGAGCCAGGGACAGCAGAGCTTCAGGCCTATGTACATGATCTGGGTGAATCCCCAGAGGACACAGAGTAGCCAGAAAACTGTAGTGTCCCCTTTTTTACCTAGTGAGAAATTCAGAGCACAGAGAAGTAAATGCTCTTCAAGGTCTCAAACCCAAAAGACAAACAAACAAGCAAACAATAACAACAAAAAAACACAGGTAGAATCTATTGGCAGAGACACTTTGCTTCCTCATTCCTCTCTTCTATGAGCCATTTCATTCACATAACCTATGAATGCTAAAATTTAGATGGGGAAACTGAGACCCAGAAGTTAAATAAATACAAACTCACTCCCGGTAGATTCCACAACAAACTGGAAACCACCTATTGTAGTTCAATCATAAAATCACTGCAGATATTGCAACAGCCTTTGTCTCCACAACTTGGGGTCTAACTCTGAATAGCTTCAGTGTGCTCATCCAAGAGTGAGTATGAGAATGTGAGCATGTACTCTCTCTGTCTCTGTATGTCTGCCTGACTCTCTTTCTGCCTGATTCTCTTTGTCTCTGTCTGCCTGTCTCCCTGTGTCTATCTCTGTCCCTCTGTTTCTTTTTTGTCTCTCTCTCTCTGTCTCCTGTTTCTCTCAGTGTGTGTCTCTGTTTCTCTCTTCTCCCTTCTTCTTTTTCTGTCTCTGTCTGCCTCTCAGTCTCTTTGTGTGTGTCTCTGTCTGTCTGTTTGTCTGTCTGTCTGTTTCTCTTTCCCTTTTTCTTCATTTCTCCAACACCAGCCCTCCCTTCCCTGGTGGTGTCCACTTATCCCAGAGAGTGAACATGGCCTCCAAACCCTTGGCAAGCCATCTAGAAGAGACCTAGACTTCCCAGAGAACCTTTCTACAAGAAAATCACTAATTATAATCCAAATTGTATTTGACTTCTGTATCTTTGCTTTACATTGTAGCCCAGTAATTTAAAAAGATAGTTCCCTGGCCGTTTGTAGGGGAGGAATTAGGTCCCTTTTGTTTTGAACTAAGGAAAGTCTTGGTAGCAGTCCTACTCTAATGATAGAGATGGACTTGGTCCATACTTTTTCCCTAATTGGTTTGCAAGTGGGAGTCAGGATTACACTTATTAGAGGAATTGCTAAGGGTTCAAGGCACTGTCTCTCAGAGGAATTCATACAGGACTTACACAAGAAAAGTAAAAAGAAAGCAGGGCATGCCTATGAGAATACTTCCATGTCTCCTTACCTGCAGGACACAGAGGTTTAGAGACAAGTAGGTGATGATGTATGACATCTGGAATTAAGGAATTTTTCTGCTTGAATTGGCTCAGGATGATTTTTCTTGGAGATAGAATAATTGAACCTAAGAAGACTCTCAAAAAACATGGGGAAAGTCCTTCAAGGGCTAAGTAGCTAAAATGATTAAGCTTTTAATGGAAGAGACTAAAGGGGACCTAGTGGAAGCTGAGAGAGGGAATTTGGCAGCATTTGCTGGAACTGTAGGGCTCTTGGTACATGACATTTCCTGGAGACACTGTTTCTATTCACTCCAGACATAGGAAAATGACAGATGAAAGTAAATGCTATCCCAATATAAGTGATAACTTAGAGAGGCTACATTCCTGGAGTCCCCTGTTGGAATTGCCGGCACTTCCACTGAAGAGTATCCATTCCCTCAGCCACTGTTTATCGCTTCTGTAACTTCAGGGAAGGGCCTTTTGAGTCTTATAAGCTTACTCTGCTCAGTGGATTTTCTCCTTTCAATCCAAGAGAAAGCTTCTCAATCTGAAGCAGTTACACATTTCCTCTCTTCTAGGTCCAACCATCAGTAGGGCCCAGACTCATTACAGATCCCTCCTTTAGTCTGTTACCTCAAGCCCTCTACAACCTTTTAGTCTCAGCATTAAGAATCTAGGCCAGGACATGGCTAACTGTGGCTGCTGACGCAACTCTAGGCTACCACATATTTCTGAACATAAAGTTTTATTGGCACACACTGTAGCAATTTATTTATGAGTTGCCTTTGGCCACTTTTGCATCATGGTCTCAGAACTGAGTGTGACAGTGAATGTGATGAACAGAGGAATGAGACTCACTCTCTGACCTGCAAAGGAATGAGTTTCCAGTCCCTGATCTTGGCTAATGTGTGTGTACTGTTTGTTAGTCAGCTGGCTTTCTTCAGACCTCAGACGTGTTTTATTGGATTCATGAATGAAATACATTGGTTATATTCTAAAATGAGAGCTTGTACAGACTGAAGTAGTTCTGATTAAAAGACTGAAAAAGTCTAACAACATATAGTTCTGGAACTGGAGGTGATATGTCTCAGATCATTGTGCCAGTGGCAAGAACTGGCCCTCATAGGCATTTGTTGATATTTGCTTTATTCTTATGGATTTGCAGGGTTATGTTTTCAGTAATATGTTTCAAATTCCAACCACCACCTACTCATCTATCCATCGATCCACATATACAGCTGTATAATATATATTTATATAGTCTATGTAAAATTTTAGATACATAAATATATGATAGATAGATAGATAGATAGATAGATAGATAGATAGATAGATAGATAGATATACAGAAAGATAATGACCTGTCTTTCCTTCTCTGAATTAGAAACCTACATGACTCTGATACAGATTTTAATCTAGGCAGGCATACTCATGGAATGAGTATTGGAATGGTCATTATTATTGTTATAGTTACCATTATTTATGTTTGGAGAGAATGCCTTACTATGTAGTCTAAGCTGGCCTGAGTCTCATGACAGTTTTGCCTCAGGCCTTCTTATACTGGGATAACAGACACCATCATCATGATCAGTTTATAATGCGGTAAGTGTCAGACATGGGTAGTATGCAAATGTGTGTATGATCTAATTCCATGAATGCTAAATCTACTGTGGCTGGATTTAGCCTCACTTTTATAGCTAGAGGAAGAGATGCAAAGAGCTTCCTCAAACATCAAATTGCTTTAGTGGGAGATGAGAGACACGAATTTCATGTTTCACTGACCCATTTCCACTTTTGAACAATGGTAAAGTTCATTATTTTTCCTTTCCTCATCTTCTCTTTTAAAATTAATATTAAAATTAATGTTTTCCTAGGTAGCCCTGGCTGACCCAGAACTCACCATGTACCCAGGCTGGAGATCTCTCTGTCTCTGTCTACAGGGTGCTGGGATTAATTGTGTGCACTACCACTTCTACCCTGTTATCTCATTTACCATGGCAACCCTCACAAACAAAGTTAAAGAAAATAGAAGCAATATTTTGGGAAAATGGGTAGCTGATACTGCTTCTCTAGAGATACATACATAGTGAAGTCACCCCAGGGTGATGTTTCTGTAGATAAGTAGTATTTGTTCCCAAGAATAATCTCACAAGACATGGGCAGGGCCAAGGAAGGTCATTTTGGATCAAGTCCTTAAAGTGTGTTCTGTTTCTCTCAACAGACCTTTAGCATATTACTTTTCTATTTCCCTTTGGAGTTTGAGCAGGGATAGAACTGAAGTTGGTGGTGCGATCACAGTGGATCACATGATTCCTTTTCTTAGTGTCAGTCACAGTAGAAAGAAATGTTTGGATCCAGTTTGATATAACCCTTTTTTTCTAGGGTATGTCCAGCCTGGACATTCACCATAATGAGAGATGGAAGAGGGTGATATTGGAATTGCTGTTATGTTCCTTCTTCAACCTAGGTGTTGAGAGCTGCAATCTCTCTGTGGATTCATTGTCATGATACTGGGTCTGAGCCCTTGGAAGGACACTGTAGACTTGAGGTAATTACAGATCTGTTTCTTCCCAAGTCAGACTAAATGGACTTCTGATTATTATTCAGAGGATAATGGGAGTATAACGAACACTGAAGGAAAATCGTGTGCCTCTCTTTATGAACTGCTTTTATATTCCCTTGTGCATGGCTAGGATGGTATGAAATCTCCTTAAATGTGATATTACTCAATATAATACAATAATAATGCACACACTGTATGTATTGGATTACTTTGCAAACAGCCCTTTTGAAATTAAATTTCCCATCATTTCTAGGGGCCAGCTTAGGGTTTCTGGACTTGCAGGTCTTTCTGTCGCTGGGAGACTAGAGTTGGCCTTCACAGTCACTTAGCTTTCCACAGATGTGAGCGATTGGTCCACATCATTTTTATTCACGATGGGGATGTTGGCCTGCCAAGTTCCCAGGCATCTCACTGTGTGTTGCTGCTCAGTAATACAGATGACTGCTGATACTCAGCATAGTTGTAAAATGAACTGGGTTAGATGGACTCAGGAAGGGAGCCAGAGAGAGAAGGGAGCCTGCTCACGCTGGAATCCAATTCTGAAGTATTCGTAATTGCCTGTGCTGGAGATTCTATCAAATCATTGTTCTCTGTGAACATTTTCCAGATCCCATCTCAGGACTAGGGCTGATTCTCTTTTCTCACACTGTACATGCCTTGAAAATATTTCTTTGCTTGACATCCAAAAATAGTTATTGCACTCCTCTGATGTGTCAAACACAGATCAGTCTATTAAGTGTGTGTCCGAGAGTTTTGCAGTCATATGCAATATTACTTTTGCTGCAAAGTGACAACAGTTATACAAACCTTCAGGTCACCCTTCATGTCACGCATCTTCTTGTTATTCTTAATTTTCAGAATCGTGTCTGATGCAAGGTGGATATGTATCATTCATTAGTTCACTGTTGTTTAGTTCCTTTGTTTTAGAAGGTTCAGAGTCCATGGCAATGCAAGAGTGAATGATATAGATGTACATTATTCTTGAAGAAACTCACAGACAGGTTAAAACAGAATGGAACACAAAAATATGCCTTACATCATTAAATGTCAGAAAAGTACTTGAAATAAAAGTGTAAGTTGGTATGTTATTAGGTACCAGGCAGTGTGTAAATCAGGGTGGACCAGCAGAAAACTACCTTGGCAGTGTGCCTAAAATCAGAATAATCAAACATTAACTAGGAAAGAGGGGAAGAATATGATATTCTAGGTGGAAGGAACAGCAGACCAAGTGTTTACCATGAGGCAGAAAGTGCTTAGATTAATCTACAATTATCACCTGTTCGCATCTATTCCTAATACGGCCTGATATGTTTGTAGAGAGTATTTACATCAGGGGACTTGGCAGTGAAGTCAGAGATTTATTGGTTTGGTTTGCTGAAGAAATGCCTGGTAATAGTCATCATTGTATCAAGACAGAAAGGATTTTGGCCTAGTTCAAATGAAAGAACACCAGTCTGATAACCTGAGCAGCTAAGATAGTGCTTCTGCAGAGATTATAAGCAGGCAGGAAGGAAACACATAGGACACCATTGACCATATCAGAGAATCTTCTGCCATTAGTACAAATGAGAGGTCACTGTTTAAGTGAGAGAACACAGTAATTCACTGTCACTTAAGAAATGATCTGACTGGAAAGTGAGACACACTTTAGAGAGAAGTAATAATGGCAATGGGTCATGGCAGAAATAACAATTAGCAATTCCACCTGAAAGGATCCAGGCAAGAAATGGCACCACAAGGTCATATGGTCTGGGGAATTGTTCAAAGTATACCGTCAGATGGCTGGAGAGTCTCCTAGACCCATTATAAGAAGCACATGAACCCTCTGATAACTCAGTTGAGTTAGTGTAACACTTTCTGGTTCAATCCCTAGAGTGGCTCTTAGATGCACATGTGATTTGGCTCTCCACACAGCTCAATAAGCTGAGGCTTGGTGGCATCATCAAGGCCACGTCACTCATGAGTCTGCCTTGGTCATGTCTGATGGCATAGTTGTACTGTTAACTAGAACTCCCACAGTTCTCTGCCAGAATAAAGAAGCTGTTAGAGTTGAGGTGAGTAGATTAAAGGAAATGCTGGGACACTTAACAGCGATTATTTTTTGGAAGGAAAATCTAGAGCAGTGGTTCTCAACCTTCCTAATGCTGTGGCCTTTTAATACAGGTCTTCATGTGGTGATGAGCCCCAATCATAAAATTTTGTTGCTATTTCATAACTGTAATTTTGCTACTGTTTTGAATCATAATGTAAATATATGCTATGTAGGAGGTCTGATATATAACTCCAAAGGGGTCACAGCCCACAGGTTGAAACCAGTCATTCTAGAGTCACCTAGGAGACAAGCCTTGGGCATGGCTCTTATATAGCTGGGTCAGCCTCTGGGCATGCCATGAGGGATTGTCTTGACTAGGTTAATTGAGGTAGGAAGACCCAACTTAAAGGTAGGTGGCACTATTCCTTTAGCTGGGACCCTGAACTTAGTAGAATAGGGAAAACAAGACTACAACTTGCATTTATTTCCATCTGTTTCCTGACTCGTAGTGAAGCGTGATTAGACACCACATCCTGCCCCTGTGACTTTTTCACCAGGCCAGACTGTACCCTTTACCATGAGCAAGAACAAACCTGGCCTCTGTTAAAATGATTTTTGTCATGTTTGTCCCAGCAACTTGAAATCTAACTAATACAGATATATCTAGAAAATGCACAGTCCTGATCTTGCCAAGGGAACCTGCTTCTGACATGGCTTCTCTCTGCCAGTTTTCTTGGGCCTACTCAGAGGAGCTGTTAGGGATTCACATGAAAAACAGAGACTAGTCAGGTTCCTAGATCAGATCTTTTGCTGATGTTGTTGGAGTGTGAGCCTTTGGAAGCTGTGGATGGGAAAACATGTCCGGATAAATTAATTTGTGCAATGCATAATGCATAAGAGGAAATCCATGGCTTTTTTTTAATAAACAATGAGAACAAGAGAATCTGCCTTTTAGGCATTTTTCCCACTCCATTTTGCTTCGGAAAACATTTATCAGCACCTACTGTGTGCCAGGATCTTGCTGGGAAGCAGATGAGTCAGAAATTGTTCCTGCCCAGGAAGAGTGAGAAATCAATAGAGATCCAGAGAGCCATTGGCTCTGGCTTAGACCTTGAGGCTGAAAGAGAGGAGGTTTTTGTAAGTATGAAGAGAGTTATATTTGAGATACAGCGAAGCCAGCAGAACAAAGACATGCCAGAGGACCTGCAAGTGAGCACCTGTGAAGGAGCATCTGACTATAGCTTCAATTGCCTGATTTCCTCCCATCTGCCCTGAACTCTATCCATAAGTTCCTGGTTTAATGCCCTCTACATTGCAGCCATGCTAAACATTCTCCCTCCACCGGCTCCTGATGAAGCAGGGCTAGTGTTATGTCACCATTACTAATACTGCCTCTGTTATCACTATTCCAGCTACCCTTCTGGATGTTACTGCTTGTGCTCTCTACCCTCCGCTTATTATTCAGTAATCTCTCATCTGCAACTGTGTGGTGAGTTATTACTGTATAGCAAACACTGAGGATTCAAGTATAGGCAGAAACTAGCGATAGTTTTGAGACAATCTGTCTACATTTGAGACAGATTGAAACAACTCAAGACCATGACAACATAATTAAATCTGTAGTGTTTCCTGGGTTTCAGGAATCTGGGTGAGACTCATCCAAGCAGATTCACTACTAGAGGCTGAAGTTTGTGTGCATTTCAGAGTGGACACTGGCAATTACGTTTTCTACACACAGCCACTAGTTGGAGAGCTTAAGGTTCCTCTTAGCATGGTGGTCTCTGGTTAACAGAAGATTCCATAGGGACATCATCAAAGTGCATGCATGCACTTGGCTGGACTGTCAGGAGGTTCTCAAAGTGGGGAAGTGGGATCTCCTGTACATCAGTCATCTTCAGCCTTGGCCTTGGTCCTGAACTACTCCTGCACAGTTCAATAGCTATAATAAGACAGGATACTCCAAGCTCAGAGAGGCAAGTGCTTCATCAGTGATGGGAATCTTCTAACTTCTATTTCTTGCTTTCAAAAATTCACTTGGCAATCTTAGCATTCCCCTTCATGTCATATCTAGGATGAGTTCCTGTTGTCCTTGGAGTCATCATGGTTCCTACATCACTGTTGCCCTCATCAGAATTTCTTTGTTGTATTATCAGTTGTTGTTTAAGACTATGAAATAAGCTGGGTGCAATGGGGGCACACCTACAATCCCAGCATGTGGAAGAGCAGAGGCAGGAGGATCAGTGTGAGTTTGAGGCCTATAAAGACTTCTACTTTGGATGCTTAAAAGGAGTTAAGGCCCAGGGACATATCATATCTTGCTCCACGCTCCATGTATTCCATGCGTCCAGGCTGTATTCATTTCCCTTATGTCTAAATCTCCTTGCAAACAGCCTCTGGATGGCTTCCCCAGGCTTTCCTTGGGAAGAATCTGGTTGATTCTAATGGCAGACTGGCCACTTCTCAGAGGTGTAAAAGGAAATACGCCATCACCCTCCCTTCTCCAGACTCAAGGTATTTCAGTTCACAAGATGCCCTATGCAGAAAACCTGAGCTTATGCAGTTCACAGAAGCCCCTTTCTGCCCCCGGCTGCTTTGTAAACCCTGAACAGAAAGATAATTCACTCTCATTATCCAGGAAACATATCTAAGGACAAGTACAAAGAGCTCCCACTCAGGTTCAAAGATAAGTTGTTCAGCCAAATAGCAGGAGAGGCTCTATTCAGAGGAGTTCATCCTGGCAGCTGTAAAAGGGAGCATTTACCCTTTGTTGGCTGCAAAGTCAAGTGAGCGTCCTAGGCCCAGGTATGGCGTGTTTTTATTCATGCAGCTTTCTTTTCAGAAAGTCCCTGACGCCAGGCTGAGGCTCCTGCTTCCTCTTACCACACCAGCCTGTATCCAGTGGGGATGATAGTACCTTTTGTATGGTCATGATGTTTTTATTTGTTTTTATGTATAGTTAGAGGTTCATTAACATTCAGGATGTGGGGAAAGTGTGTGAATTTGCTATGGAAATCCTGCTTATGCTACCAGTAGTGCTCGAGGTAGTATTGTGTGCATATAGGTTTAGAGAATTTCTATTCATTGATCTTGACATTGAGATCTGGGGATGACTATTGAGGAATGCACAAAAGGTTTGGGCCGTCAGCATGTGGTTTGCTGTAGTCTAAGCAGCGGGTGTTCCCACTAACCACATGTCCTGAGGGCTTGTCACTTCCTCCATGTCTCTATTCCTTCACCTGGCAAATGATTTTGTTGGTTGTCATGAAGATGAGACGGAATAATATGAGTGATGGGGGTGCTTAGGGAATCTTCCGGGCCATTTGTAGTTTGAGTGCCTGCAAAGACATCTTAAGGAAAGAAAAGCCGAGTTTCCTATTGAGCTTAGGTCCAAAAGGCAGAGCTACTTACTGCTCATATGTAGAGAGCCCAAAGACGAGAGAGCTTGTCTTGAACTTGGTAGAGCTGGCCATGACTTGCCCCTGAAAGTCTCCTCCAAAGATATTCTATATGTACAAACAGCTCTCTCTGGATGGCGGTGGGCTTTCCAGAGAACCACTCGTCTCTTATTGGACAGGTATATGTCCACTGTTATTATATATGAGAAGGGATAAAAAACTGAACATTCCAAACTCTTTCTGTGACCTTCCTTCCCAATATCTATCACCCAGCACATATATATGTACATATGTGATATATATATATATATATATATATATATATATATTTATGTGATATCACAGAGGAAAATGATTACAGAGGAGACCAATATTTGCATTAACATATGAAGGAAACTTTGGCTCATGCCCAGATACAGGGATGTGACAGAGGTGGTTATAGTCTCTGTAAGTTGGGCCTTGAGTGTTAAGCCAGACATGTAGCTTTGTATTGGCTTTCCAGCTCCAGCTCTGTCCTGGATGCCTGGAATGCAGGGCAGATTCCAGCTACTTATCCAGACAGCTGCATGTAAGGAAATAATAGAAAAAGGGGCCTAGACGGACAAAAATTTAAAAAAATTAGAAAGGAGGAGGAAAGGAAGAAAGAATATAAAAGCAGATGAAGGAAGAAGGGACAGGAGAAAAGAAGGGCATGGAGAGAGTTAAGTGGAAGGGGAGGGTAGGGAAAGGAGCAAAGATGAACGGATAAAGCTGGATGCATGTGTTTTTGTTTTTCTTTTTTAAAAATTCCTTTTCAGGTATATATATTTAAAAACTTTCTACAAGAAAGAGTTATTAAATGATTTTATTAAAGTGATTGCTACATAAATGGTTTTTCACTTTAAATTTCACATTATATTTTTATGTATTTGTTTATTTTTATTATTTTTAAAAAATTTATTTATTTACTTTATACCTTGAATGTAGGCCCTCTGTCCTCTCCTTCTAGTCCCACCCTTACTCCCTCTTCCCCCTATGCCCTCTCCTCTGCTCCTCAAAAAAGGGAAGCACCCCTCTTCCAATACCCGGCATCAGCACACCATGTCAAATTAGGACTGAGTACCTCTTCATCCCCTGTGGCCAGGTGAGGCAGCTCCAGCAGGAGGAAGTGATAGAAAAGCTGGCGACAGAGTCCATGTCAGAGAGAACCCCTCTGCTCTCCTTTTTGAGGGACCCACATGACAGCCAAGCTACCCATCAGCTACATTTGTTTGGGGGTTGGCTAGGTCAAGTCCATGCATGGTCCTTGGTTGGTTCATTAGTCTGCACAAGCCCCCTGAGCCCAGGTTAGTTAAAGCAGAATGTAATCGGCAGGAGTTCTGTAACATGTCTTAGCTGGTGCTATTGAGACTGGTGGCCTTCCACTGTGGGTGGAACTTCACTGAAAGGTCCAGGATATACAAGGTCACATACATGGATAGACTTGCTTTGAAGTCAGGCAAACATCCTACCAGCCCCCAAAACAGTTTTGTTTCTAAACATCCAGTTGAGTCATTACTAGAAGATTTCCTGAAAACTGTTATTTATCTAACATTTGCTGTTTGCTGAACAGTTTCTAAGAGTCTCCAGTACCTTTATCTCCGTCTTCTTTATAACTTTACAAAGCATAAGAGGGTTCCAGAATTCCACAGAGCAATTTCAGGAGATTGGGGAGTCTACAAGCTTCTTCCTAACATAAGGCTTAGAGTTACATTTTTCTCTCATTCCTATTAATTGACTGCTTCTAGAAAATTACAACTAAGAAAATGAATGTTGGAATCAGGCTGACTTGCACCTGAATATATGTCAGCAGTGCCCCTGGATTTCACAGTCAAGCCCTGGCTTGTCTAGTATCTTTGAAAATTTACCGAAAATTAGAGATTGAAATATATAATTGAATTATATGAAGTTATATTAGATTAGGGCACAACAAAATTTTTCCAAGCCATGTCCTAACTAGGACCAACCTTCCTTAGCTTCCTAGATCAGATGAAATGGAATATAATTAGGGTGGTATGGCTGTAGAAATTAGTCTTCAGTTCTATGAATGATGTCTTTATACAAGTCTTACATAAAGATACAGGGCCAAGAAAGACGGGTGTGAATACACATGGGGACTAGAGTGATAAACCTATAAGCAAGCAACTCCTGGGAGCTACTGAAGTCTGGGAAGGGTCCTAGAAAGACCCTCTCTTATGGTCTCGGAAGGGAGCAGAGTACAGCCAACACTCTGATCTAGCCTTGAAATGATGTAAATATACATTTCTGGTTTGGGGCTTGATTTGACTTGATTTTTCCTTGATTTTTTTACAACAGGGATTCACTATGCAGCCCAAGTGGGCAGCCTATCAACCACTGAGATTAGAGCTGTGGACCACTGTACCCACCTGGCTTTTTCATTATTTTACACACTAAGTTTCTTGTAATTGTTATGGCCACTGTGCAAAACCAATAACAGAATTATTTGTTTCTTGTATTTGTTTGTTTTCATGCTATTGCTACAACTTGCAATCATCCTGTTTATTAGTTTGGTTACTCATTCCTGCCTGCCAGCCATCAGAGGGTGTCAGAGACATGTTGTATTTTGTTCATGGTCATTGCTTGCCTGACACCTTGTTGGAGTTCAACAAAAATGTGTTGAGATAAATAAAGGAAGAGAGGAAGGAACATAGGGACAGAAAAAGGGAGGAAGGATAGAAGGGGTGGGGAAGAAAGGAAAGGAAGGAAGGAAGAAAGTAAGGAGGGAGTTGTGCTGAGGATAAAGATATTAAAAATGTATCCACCAATGTTCAGCCAAAAGCAGACATACAAAACAAAAGCTGTTATAATTACCATTCCAGGCAGGAGTGATATTTTTTCTAGGTGCCTTCCAAAAGCCAAGGTGAACTTGAATGCTTCTGTGGACATAGTTCAAGGATGTTTCCATGGAGATTGGCAGGTGAGAGCCCCACCCTCCCTTTGCAGAAGCAGCAGTTGTCCTCTGAGACAGGAAGCCCACCAGTGAGAGGCAGGACTCTGGCAGTGAACAGCAGGGAGGGGGTATCATTTGCAGCCCCCTGCTTGAGGCCAGGCCTCCCCCTTTGCTCTTTTCAGAAAGCTTTGATCTCTCCCTGTCCAACAGACACACATTAGTCGATAATTCTGGGAGACATCAAAACTCCAGCAGCAGCCCCCTTCTGCTCCTGCAGCCTCTGCAAGCTGTGAGCCATGTTAATAGGCCGCAGACAGCATTGTTCTGGTTCAGGGTCCCAGAGTCCTACAGCTGTCTTTTCTCTTGAGTCCTGGCTCTGCCACTGCTAAGGCCAGCCTCCAACCCAGTGAATTTAGAGTAAAGCCAATTGCCTTGAGTGAAGAGTTGACCTCCACAGTGTCTCCAAGGATCTGCGGCCATCTTGTTCATGTTGGCTGTTCTTTGCAGAAAGGATAAACAACTGAGAGAAAATACTGTATGCTCAGGAGCTGGAAGATAATCACAGCTCAGCTGTCTTGACCCTGTGACCATCAGCACATCACCTGTGTGCTTGGCATCTCAGGCTCTGTTTCTGGGGAACCAAAACTGGGAAAAACAGCCCAGCATGCTGGGGTGACACTGCAACTTGGCAGGACTGCCTGGAGGCACTTGGGAGAATTCAGGTGCAAGTTATATTTGAATCATTAAAAAGTGTTATAAAAACTGATGTGCAATCCTCACCTGGATGGGTGACCCTTCAACTCATTTTTAAAATGTAAGGAAATCTGTTATTCATTCTGTAATGAGCATTGTGGATTAAAAGACAAAGCCAGTCCTACAGAACTGTTTAAATGATGTAAGTCACTGGTCCTCAATAAAGGAAAGGTACAAATCTCAGGCAAGCAAGCGATACTGATAGTTGTAGTCATTGATTCACCTCATTGACCAGGTCTTTTAATCCTTAGATTCTGCAATACTTTATAAAAATTTTAAGGTAAAGAAGAATTCAAAATGTTTCTAGCTGGGTTATTTTGTATGTTTTTCTTTTCTTAATAAAAAAATTGTACATGGAGCTGAAGATCTAGTTACATAGAGAATTTGAGAAGAGCTAGGGCAAGAAACCCATTTCACATAAAGAATAGCAATAATACTATACTTTGAAATAATTTTGTTGGTGATATTGGTGAGTGTGTGTGTGTGTCTGTGTGTTTGTGTATGCCTGTGTCTGTGGTATACATGTGTGTACAAGGCATGCCCATTCAAACGTGGACATGTGGTTTCTTCCTCTATCAATCTTGTCTCACCTTTTGGAGATAGGTTTCTTATTGAACCTGCAGTTCACCAAATATGTTATGCGAGTGGCTAGTCAGAGCTTTAGAATCCTTGTGTCTCCACCTCCCAGTGCACAGTCCCCAGGGCCAGTCCTCTATGGTTGTTTTCTTAGGTGAATTTGGGGATTTCAAAGTCTGGTTCTCATGTTTGTGCTAACACTCTACTGACTGAGCCATCTCCCCAAATCTCCATAAATCTCAACATCTTCCCCCATACCCTCTCCTGCTCTTACTTTCTGCTTTATTGTCTAGTGTCGTGTTAATTGTAGATACTTTATCTACAAAATCCCTTATAGTTGGGCACCTAGGTTGCTTCTCATTTCCCACACTAGCAGACATATGATGATGAATCCCCTTTGCTCAAATCTCTGCAGTTTCATGATTGTTTCTTCAGGAAAATTCCCAGAAGTAGAACCAATGGGTCAAAGAGTAAAAACACACAATAAAAAGTCTCTTGGTAGTCAGATAAATCTTAAATATTATCCTCTAGAAAAATTTAAACCCCCACGAACCTGCATGGAATGCTTGGGTTCTCGTCTCACATCCCAGCCAGGCATTATCTCAGAGAGATTTAAAATGCCCAAAGAAAGAAGTGATAATGGCCTCTAAACAGTTCTGCCTAAAACATGGGCTCCATATTGGCTTTCAGCTTGATAAATACTTTCTAATAAGGTCATAAATATCAGCAGTACCAAAGGTTAATGTAGTGTGCAGTGCTGTAAAACGCAGCAGGCTACCTGCTAGATCATAATGATGCATTGGGACCTTTCACAATGAAGTGTGATGGCTTACAAACTCTGCATAGAAGTGGCCACTAATTCAACAAGTGCATAATTGTGTCTGTTGGCAGTGCACTCTCTGCAAACACGATTTAGTAAGTGAGCACCCTGCCTTTTATTAAATGTTAAAAATAAGGAGAAGGAAGGTAAAGTGGATAGGGAGGATTAGGAGTAAGAAGAGGAAGGGAGGGAGAAGGAGAAAGAGGAGGGTGAGAGGAAAGCAAAGAAAAGAGGAGGAAGATGAGAAAAAAGAGGAAGGAAATAAATAAAGAAGGAAGGAAGAAAAGAAAGAGAGAAGGAAAAGAGAATAGAGAGACCAGTAAAAGCATGGTTTTTCATGCTTTTGTGAGCTAGGGTTACTTAAGAGCATAATTTACTGAAGAAAAACCAAAGCATTTATAAGAACTTCAAGTGAGCCTGCCTTGGAGTTGGCAATGCTAGAATCAGAACTGAAGGAGACATGATAAGGAGACAGTGAATGTGTTTAGAAACTTGGCTTCTGAGTTACTTTGTCTTTAGGATCTAGGGTTTGAACTGAGGTCCTCATACTTGCCCAGCGAGTGCTTTCCTGAGCTATCCCAGCAGCGTGTTGGTCCCAAGTTTAACCGTTTAAAAACCTAATAACTAATGGATCTGTGTGAGGACACCGGGGTCTGTTTTAGGCTATTTCCCAGGGTAGAGAACATACGGCACACGTGGCACATGCATAATTTCTGCTTGTGCTGCAGAGTAAATGGGCACACACCTGGTCTGTCTCCATTCTCTTTGTCTCCCGGACGGAAACACTATTCTGTGCTTTAAGATCCACACAATCATTAATCACAGCTACATGTTTTTTAACTTCAGTTCATCCAACAACAAGCACCAAGAATTACAACACCTGTTTCCACTTGAATATGAGAAGAAAAAATAAAAATAAAAAAAGGAGGAAGTCAGGTTCCCAACACACAAACTCCTAAAGATATGGCATGCTCTGACAAGGTGATAACCCCAGAACTGAGGATAAAGGGACAGGAGGGTTTGTGGGGACTGAGATCAGCCAACCTAGCCAATTTGGCATGTTCTAGGTCACTGAGAGACTCTTTCTCAAAAAGGGTGGGGGCAGAAGTTCCTGAGGAATGACACCTGAAATTGATGTCTGGCCTACACACACACACACACACACACACACACACACAGAGAGAGAGAGAGAGAGAGAGAGAGAGAGAGAGAGAGAGAGAGAGAGAGAGAGTCATACATACAATCTACCACACACACATGCAAAATGCAAAACTAAATTAGGCACCGAGCACTAGGGATGAAGACCCTTGAAGGCCTCATCTCAGGGCAGTACCAGAGACAAACACAAATACAGATGCAGTTTTGGGTGAGTAGAATGCTGAAGGAGTACATATATGAGCTGCAGAATTGTCTTCTTGTCTACTTTCATTCCTCTGCTCCTTCAGCTGTGATAATATTGGAGGAAACTAGTTTCTTCTACCTGTGATACCATCGTCTGAACTTCTGTCTTGAGTCACCAGCTAGAGTACAGACTGGAAATGAGCAGGAATAGAATTTTAGGTGTAGTGAAACTTTGGTGCCACCCAATGAATTAGGGATTGGCATCCACTCTTAGGAGCCCATCTTCCAGTGTTCTGGAGGGATATTGAGCAAGTACAAGGAGGATCCACTATCACAAAACTTGTATGCCAAGGAGTCTACATGTTATTGCCAGCTGCTAGTCTATCTGTGGTAGGAAAGGAATGGAAAAGAGGGGTGCTGTGTGTCATTTGGAGAGGGCATGGGGACTCTGGCAAGATGGCTGTTTGCTGATGACTAAATAAGAGGAAGGGCAAATTTGAAAAGCAGTAGAAGAAATTGGGCTCCAGAGAAAAGGAACTCAAGATACACAGACTTTCATCTGGGAGATAAAGACACACTAGCAATACTTGAGGGGTCAATGTGACCCCTCAAATTGGCATTTCTTGAGCTGTGTAGACAGTTCAGTGGATAAAACACTTGCTGTGTAAGTGTGAGGTCCCGAGCTCAGATCCCCAGACCCACATGGTAGTATGCATCTTAATTCCTGTACTCCCAAAGTGAGATGGAAGACAGAGGCAGGAGAATCCCCAGAAGCTCAGAGGTCAGCTTGCCCATTGTATGCCATGACAAAGAAGGGCCCTGCAAAGGGGCAGGTGAAGCCAGCACTCTGGATTCCCCTCTGACTGTCACATGCACGGCAGCCATAGACAAACAAAGGCACACGTGGAAAACAAGACACCTGTCAAGGAAACAGTCCCTAGTTTTGAACCACTGTGATGGTGGATGAGGACTTCAGAAGCGGAATCAGTAAACATGTTTTTCTACTTACAAGGTGGGTCCTAGATCCCCAAGATTTGACACAAAGAATAATCAACTGAAACTTTTGGAGAGTTCCTGGGTGGAAAGCAAGCCTGCCTCTCAAGCTTTCTCTGGTGGGCTAAGGGAGACCCTCCCCCCAGCCTGTTAGGGCAAGCTGTAATTTTTGGACATTTCCATGTCCAAGTGGAATTGGGTTTCATACAAACGCCTTCTTCCAGGATAGAGAGATGGCATGATGCTCTCAAGGCCCAGAGGGCGGGCTTTGTGATCTGAGAGCATTTCACATGTGTGTGGCAATACAGCGACGTTGTCCCTTTGGAGGTCTCGTACATTTTTAACGAGGAGCCTGGAGGCACTGTACAAATAAAACGGCCGAATTATTAAATTATCACTCTACAGAGCCTCTTATATTGGTCCTAATTAAATGATGCTTTTCATGTTAACAAACAGTGCCCAAGAAGGATTCTGATTTTTAAATCTGACCTAATAGAAGTCAAAAGACTTAGAAATTTCTAGAATATAGTTTTCAGTCATTGCTCAGAATTTAAACATTCTCATTAAATACAGCGACTGTCTGATTCATCCTAGCTCCAAAAAGCTTACGGGATTTCCATTCTTATTCATGATGTAGCCACAAGCACTGGGTTTATAATGCTGTCTTATATAACTTTAAAAAGTGGTCATTGGCTTCCTTTGAACAGGGGGGTGTAGGTCCTTGCCATGCATGGTCCTTAGTGGGAATATGGGTCTCTGCAGGCCACCCTGGGCCCAGGTATTTTGGCTTTGTTCTCCTTCTGGAGTTCCTGTTCCCTTCAGGTCTTTCTATCTCCCACTTCTTCCATAAGGATTCTGGCACTCTGCCCACTGTTTGGCTATGAGACTCAGTATCTCCTTCGATAGCCTGGTGGGTAGAGTCTTTCAGATGTCCTCTGTGGAAGGCTAGTGTCCTGTTCCTTGTCTTCTCCTACTCTTGATTTCTATCCTATTGGCCCTTCTGAATGAGGATTAAGCATCTTCCCTAGGGTACTCCTTGTTGGTTAGTTTTGTTGGGCTATATATTTTACTATGTTTATCTTATATGGCTAATATCCACTTATAAGTGAGTATATATAATGTACATTATATATATATATATATATTATATATATATATATATATAATGTCTTTCTGCTTCTAGGTTATCTTACTCAGGAGATCTTTTCTCATTCCCACCATTTATTTGCCTGCAAATTTCATGATTTTCTTGTTTTAGTATTCCATTGTGTAAATGTACCACACTTTGTGTGTCAATTCCTCCATTTAGCAACATCTAGGTTGTTTCTAGATTCTGCCTATTACGAATACAGATGCTACAATCATGGTTGAGCAAATGCCCTTATCTTTTGGGTATATGCCTAGAAGTGGTATAGCTGGATCTTAAGGTAGCACCATTCCTAATTTTCTGAGAAAGTAACAGATTGATTTCCAAAGTGGTTGTACAAGGTTACATTCCCACCAGCAAAGGAGGAGGATTCCCCTTTCTCCACATCCTCTCCAGCATGTATCATCCCTTGAGATTTTATCTTTATCCATTCTGATGGGTGTGAGTAAAATCTCAGGGTTGTTTTGATCGGCATTTTCCAAATGACTAAGGATGTTGAGCATTTCTTTAAGTGTTTCTCTGCCATTCCATATTCCCCTTTTGAGAATTCTCTGTTTAGCTTTGTGCCCCATTTTTGTTGTTGTTTTAATTTAATTTTATTTTATTCATTACACTTTATTCACTTTGTATCCCCCCATAAACCCCTCCCTCCTCCCTTCCCAGTCCCACCCTCCCTCCTCCTTCTTCACGCATGTCTCTCCCCGAGTCCACTGATAAGGGAGGTCCTCCTCTCCTTCGTTCTGATCTTAGTCTATCAGATCACATCAGGAGTGGTTGCACTGTCATCTTCTGTGGCCTGGTAAGGCTGCTCCCCCCTCAGGGGGAGGTGATCAAAGAGCAGGCCAATCAGATTATGTCAGAGGCAGTCCCTCTTCTGATTACCATGTAACCCACTTGGACACTAAACTTCCATGGGTTACAACTGTGCAGAGGTTCTAGGTTATCTCCATGCCTGGTACTTGGTTGGAGTACAAGTTTCTGGGAAGACCCCTGTGTTCAAATTTTCTGGTTCTGTTGCTCTCCTTGTGGAGTTCCTGTCCTCTCCAGATGTTACTATTTACCACTTCTTACATAAGATTCCATGCACTCTGCCCAACAGTTGGCCATAAGTCTCAGCGTCTGCTTTGATAGTCTGTAGGGCAAAGCCTTTCAGAGGCCCTCTGTGGAAGGTTTCTAGGTTGTTTCCTGTTTTCTTCTTTTTCTGATGTCCTTCCTCTTTGCCTTTCGGGATGGGGATTGAACATTTTAGTCAGGGTCCTCTCTCTTAATTAGTTTCTTTAGATGTACAGATTTTAGTAGGTTTATCTTATGTTATATGTCTATATTTTGATTGGATTACTTGTTTTGTTGCTGTTTAACTTCTCCAGTTCTTTATATATTCTGGGTATTAGCCCTCTGCCAGATGTAGGGATGGTGAAGTTCTTTTCCCAGTCTCTAGGATGTTGTTTTGTTCTGATGACAGTGTTTTTGATCACTTTCCAAGTGGGTTCCCTAGTAATGGGAACAGGGATTGTCTCTGAAATGATCTCAGTGGCTGGCTCTCTGATCACCCCCCAACCTGGGGAGGTCCAGCCTTGCCAGGCCACAGAGGAAGATGATGCAGCCAGCCTTGATGAGACCTGATAAGCTAGGGTCAGATAGAAGGGGAGGAGATCCTCACCTATCAGGGAACTAGGGAAAGGGCATAGGGTGAGAGGAAGGAGGCAGGGTGGGACTGGGAAGAGAAAAGGGAGGGGGCTGCAGTCTGGATACAAAGTGAATAAATTGTAGTAAATAAATATATAAATAAAATTAAAAAAAAATAAAAATGGTCATTGCATACTGTAAAGAAGGCTCAGTCAGTTAAGTGCTGAGAAAGCATGAGGACATGAGTTGAGACCCTAAGTATCTATGTAAAATGTTGGGTGTGCCTATAATCCTAGAGTGGGGAGGCAGAGATGGGATGTTCCCTGGGGTTCACTGCCCAGGCAGTCTAAACAACTTACTGAAGTCCTGGTTTAATAAGAGACCCTCTCTCAACAAATGAAGGAGGGAATGACTGAGGAAGACTCCTTATATCCACCTTCAGCCTCAGCATGCATGTAAGCACACATGCTTCTGCATGCAGAAGCATGCAAACATACAGGCACATGGGCCCTCAACAAATCAGAAACAGGCTTTTCAGATACAGAATGATTATATGCACCAAGAGGAGAAATATATTAGATGGAAGAGTCACTTCAGCACAGTGCATGGATGGAGATCATTTCCAAGCCACAACACAGAGGGTGAGGGAGAAGCAGGAGTTTGTGGGGAGTAGCTGGTGGTTTGCCTTGAGGTGCTGATGACAGAAGCTGCCAGGGCTGGTGATCTTCAATCCTTAGAAGGAGAGAGTCCCTGAATCAAACCATTGGGGACATAAGAGAACATGAGAAATGCTAAAAAGAACTAAAAAGGGTTCTGCACTAATGTTCTGTGACTGCGTGTGGGGCTAAATGCTGTAAACTACTGAGCTGGCTCACGGGGACCTGGTAAGCATGTCTTTCCAACTCTGTGTTCATGGACATCACAATAATAAGTTGAAGGAAGCCGCAGTGAAGATACTATAGCTTGTGTGTATGTGCCTGGGTACCAGTGTAATTTCTTGGGTGCCAGCCACCTTTGTTTTTTAAGACAGAGTCTCTCCTTGGCCTGAAGCTCACTCAGTAGTGAGTCTGAGGCCAAATGAGCCTCAGAGATCTGCCCTTGACCCCATTCTCAGACCTAGTCCAGGGATTACAAGTACATGGCACCACACCCAGGTTTGCTTGTTTTAATATAGGTTCTAGGATGGAATTCTGGTCCTCAAGTTTACACAGGAAATACTTTTCTGCCTGAGCCATTTCTCTAGCCCTTGATATCTTTTTTCACTACCAACATGTTTCTAGCTAGTTGGTCCAGTGAGGTTTTGTGATGATAAATGTCATTGTAAAGAAAGTCATTGTTCATCATGTATGCCTTGAGAATATTGTCCACATGCCTGCAGCTGAATTCTCAACTTCTTTCCTCTGTTCCGAGTCTGTATCTCCTTCTCTTTCGTAGTGGAATTTTACCTCTTCTCAGAAATGCTTCTCTGTCTGTGAGGGCCTTGGCTGTGCCTACAGATCCTTACATAACTTTAGAATGTTTGGCGTTCCCACAGGGGACAGAAATTCAGCTTCAGAAGGTCAAGACTAAAGATGATCTTTCTTCTTTCTTTTTTTCTTTCTTTCTTTCTCTCTCTCTCTTTCTTCCCAGAAGTGTCCCCTTGATCCCAGACTGTCCCTGAAGTTGCCAAGTTGAGCCTGCTGGAGTAGCTGTGAGGGCTGATGGCCCTAACCATCAGCAGGTCAGGGTTCGCTGACAATGATGCATTTTATGGTACAATCTGAGCCAAGCCCCAACTGGACTCTTAATTTAAGCCACAGAAGCAAAGACAAATTTCATAGTTTCTGACCTTGTGCAAGTTACATCTCAAGCATCTGCAAGGCCTGGTTGTAAGGGCAGTGCCTGCTTGTCACACTCAAACCTTTTCTGACATATTCTCTGGCTAAACAAAGTTCTAGAAGGAATAGACAGTGTACTTCTGTTTTAGCATTCCCTCTTCTTTCCTTTCCCTCTGCCTCCCATTTCCTTTTATTATCTCCTTCCTTCTTTATTCTCTCTTAACCCACTCACTTATCTTCCTTTCCCTGTCTTTGCTTTCTTTCCCCTGCTGACTCATCTTCCTTCTTCTGCCTCCTATCCTTCCTTCTCCTCTTCCTCCATCCAGAGCTTTCCCTGTCCCTTTATGTCCCTTCCTTCCTCTTCTTTTTCATTTTAATTTTCCAGAGTATTCAGTTTTCAAGAGCACATGAAATCTTCCAGGAACAGACAATGTTCTTAGGTCTATAAGACAGAGGTAGTTCTCAGCCCTGGTGCATATCTCCACAAGATGAGGTGCGTCCATGTGCAGGATTCATGGTCCAGATGAATACATCAAATGATTGCAGTTCTTGGAGGCCCAGTTCACTGCAGAATATGTTGCCTCATGTCACCAAGCTGGAGCTACACAATCACCTCCAGGTGCTCAGTTGTTCTTTAGCAAAATGGCATTGGCTGACTTGTGAAGGCAATGCTAGCTCAATCTTGACAATATTGTGAGCCAAGAGGTCTGGTTCTAGTGCTAAGAACATACAAGACTTCAATTAGGAGCCAAAGAAACACACACAAATCCATGACAATCACATGAAAAATTAGGCATCAACAGCTCCCTTCCACACATGAAAGTTCCATAGAAATGATCTGAAACTTTTGCCCTTTCCTGGGTGTTTAACCAGACACCAAACACCTATAGCTTAACCAGTCCATAAAGGGAATGATCTCTCTCTCTCTCTCATGTGTGTGTGTGTGTGTTTGTGTGTGTGTATGTGTACTAAGGTATTGAGCAATCTAAATGCTTGGCATCAAACATATAATTTTTGCCATTTTATCTCTGTGTTCTAACCAGGTGAGGCTATTACTTCATACAATTAGGAAAAGAGAAGTTGAAAATACTGGGTTATTAGGAGGAAGGAATCACATAAATCCAAGGTGTTGGGACAATTAGCATCTTGGTAATAAAAGTCAAGTTGAACACTAAGGAAATGAAGTACTCTTGGTTATTTAGCAGTTCTACAGTCTCAAGTGTTTGCAAAATGCCCGATAATTGTTTTTGGCCATTTCTCTTGGTGTAATTCTGATAAAAGGCATTTGCTGTGCCTGTGGGTAGTGGGAGGAGGATGTGTGGGAACCTACTCAATTACAGTTCCCGTAATCTTCCTAGGCTTTTGCTCACAATGAAAATTCAAGCACAGAAAGAAAGCACTCAGACATCTTGCTAAGACATAAGCCATTTTATCTCCTTCCTTTGCTAAAAGCCTTCTAGGGACTCTTATTTCCATCATTGTAAAAGCTAGAATCCTGGAACTGAGATCATGGGTGAATTCTGGGATAGAAGAAAAGACAGCAATGAAGAAGCTGAGGAAATATAAATAAAATGCGGAGATTGTTTAACAGAAGTAGAGCAACTCCAACAATTGGTCATGTTAGGAGGAAACTGGGTAACAGTATGTGAGGACACCACATGTTCTGAGACTTAGAAGATGGTTCAGGTGGTGAGGTACTTTCTGCATAAGCATGAAGCTTTGAGCTTGATCCCCAGGATGCAGACAAGAAGTGTGGCCATATTGGCATGCTTTTACAATTCCAGGGCTGAAGAGGCAGAGGCAGGCAGATTCCAGGTGCCCCAATCTAGTCACCCAGCGAGTTCCCAGCCTGTGGGAGACTTTGTCTCAAAGGAGATGGAGAGCACATCTGAGGATGGTTCCTGATGTTGTCCTCTAGCCTCTAAACATGTTTGTATACATGTCCATGTACACATGCACAGGGGAAGGGCATTTTTTTTGCAACTCTTCCATAATTCTAAAACCATTTTAACAGTGAAAAAAAGTTTTAAATACCCAAATTTCTGCCTCTGCCAACATGACCTGGTCCTGCTCCATCTTTGGACCACTGGCTCCATGCCAGATCTTATTTCCTATTCACATTCCATGTCTGCCTCCTTTCTTGGCAATTTCTGACCAAAGGACCTTTACATGCTATTCCTGTGACTCAACTGGGACTTCCATTATAAATGTCACCTCCAAAGCTTTCCAGTGCAAGTTTAAAGCCCACCCTTGTTTTCTTCCCTTTTGGCTACTACCTGGCTTCATTGTGCTTACACTTCCAGCCTACTGTGGACCAGCTTCTTAGGTATTATGTATGACTTATGTTTTCTCTCTCTCACTATATTTCTAGCTACTTAAGTAAAGGATCTGTTCTATGATGTGCGTGTGGCACCTAGAGTAGAACCTAACATATACTTGATGGATACACGTTAAAACTAAATACTAAATTCCAAATTGAAGCATCACAGAGACACTTGGTTGCTTTAGTAGCCAGAGCATTATGCAAACACTTAAGTAAGGAAGATTGTTGTGGAGGCGTCACAGCAAGCTAAAATGTAAGTATTAACTTTCTGTGGATTGATGCGGATATATGGGTATGTGGATGCAAATGTACGTGTGTGTGTGTGTGTCCACGCACACGCGCACATATATGTATGCACGCGGAGGCCAGAATTAACTTTGGCTGTCTGTTTTTAAATGTCAGCCATCTCAGTTTTGGGGTTTTGGATTTTTGTTTATTTGTTCAGATTGTATTGTTTTACTGTGGAGACAGCACTTCTCACAGACCTAGGGCTCATTGATTTCAGTAGAGTGTTTGCAGTGAGTTCCAGGAATCCATCAGTAGGCGCATTATAAGTACACATAACCTACCTTTATCTTTGTTTTGTTGTTGTTGTTGTTCATTTTTTTGTTTCACAAACATGGGTTCTAGATTTCCAACTCAGGTCCTTGCAGTTGAAGGCAAGCATCTTACTCAGTGAGCAATCTCTCTAGTTCCCAAATGGAAACATCATTGCCACCATTGATGCATTAATGATAAGGCTTTAGTTCTACCCAAGGTCACACAGGTCCCCAGTCAAATTAAACAATCCTGGCCCTCTGGATGCCATATTCATTATGATCTCCTATATACCAGCCTCACACACTTTCCCCTTTTCATTAAAGCTGTAGCAGGTCAAAAATAACTTTAGTTAGAATAATGTAGCTCCTCAAGATTAAAGTATGGGGAATCTTCTTTCCCTCAGTATCCCTAGAAACTCAGGATTGCTGGTACTTTTTTCATAGATCATGCAATATAAACTTTGGCCTTGAATTTTTCTCCTGGTTGGGTCTGTTTGTTTCCAAGTCTTATAATCTCATACAAATAGTTTTGTTGCTAGAAGGCTGATCATAGGGAGACAAAAATAGCTTGGAAGTGCACACCTTAACCCTCTCCTTCTTAGCTATGTGAGCCTCTTCCAAGCTTACCTCTTCACCTGTGACATGGATTCAGCTTTAGCACCACTTCATAGAGGTATCAGGGTCCCCAGTGATGGCAGTATGACTCTCTGCAAACAGCCAACACCTCATGGCTACACACAGATTTAGGAGTGGTATGCAGTGGTCCTTCCTCTCAGCATACACAGGGTAAGGAATAGTGTACAGTGGTCCCTCTTCCAACTGTTCTATGAGATCTGAGGATGGATCTCAGCTCACTAGGCTTGTGAAGTAACAGCATTTACCAGCTGAGCCTTCTTGCCAGACCTCCACATTTTATTTTGAGACAAAGCCTGGCTTTGAATAACTTTTGTGTTTCAAGGTGGTCTTGAACTTGGCATTTTTTCTGCTTCAGCTTCCTGTATAGCTTAGGCCGCTGTGGAGAATGTGCACCATATAGACAGAATGCAAAAGAAAATGTAAATTGGACTCAGCAGTCTAGTCTTAGAGTGTCAGCTACTAACTATAGGAGTTAAGAAGAGAATTGTAACATGGTGAGTTTTGACTATTCGGGACCTTTGTGGATTATGTGCCTGTCTCTGCCTGTGCTTGGCATAAGTACATGTTTATGTAGATGTATACATGCACATGTGTATGTATGTATATGTATGTGAGGCATATGGAGGCCAGAAAGTAAAGTTCTGATGTCTTCCTCAGTTGCTTTCTGCCTTACTTTTTGACACAGGGACTTTCACTGAATCTAAAAGCCATTTGTTTTACTAGACCCTATGTCCAGTGAGCTTCAAAGACCTTTCTGGCTCCACCTTCTCAGAGGTAGGTCACATGCTGTGCTGTGACCTGACTTCTATGTGGATTTTTAAGGATTCAAACGTAGGTCCTCATATTTGCAACTGAGCCATCTTCCCAGCCCTTCACAATCTTTATGTCTACATTACCTTTTATTAAAGTTTTCTCCACAGAAAACTCCCACAATTCCTGATGATCTGCCTTTAACAATCCACTGGAACTCACATACACAAGCTATCATTTATTTTATCATAGGGCCCAGGCAAAGACAACTCAACAACACACACACATGCAAGCAGGTGCACACACACACAAAAACCAGAGCTGTGGACTCTAAATTTCTCAATACACAAATGGCAGAGCCAGTCTCATAGTCCTCTTAAGAGGACACTGAGAAAAGGAATACATATAAGATAAGCATTCAGTAATGTGAATAGTCTCCTCATTCTAGGCACACTCTCTAGGCTGTTATGTTGAATATATTTCACTGTTACTCTTCCTGAAACAGATTTTCCCTCTGTATCACTCTTGAAAGTGAATACAATTATCCCAGATTTTATATTTTATTTTATCATTCAATGGGGGAGTGGCTGCCACCTACTTAAGAAAGAAGTAATCCTATTTCCTTATAGCCAGCCTAGGAGAGCAGTTCAGAGGCATTTCTGAATAGTTTAAACAAAGATAAAATGTTGGGAAAAGCAGAAGGGCGAGGCTGAGTGGGAAAGTCTGCTTACAGTCTAAAATTCAGTGTAAAGAAGGAAACATTGAATTATCAGAGGGAGCAGCAAATCCCCCATTGGGGTGTTCTGTCTGCCAAGGAGTTCAGCTTTGCAGCTGCATTCTTATCTATGCATCTACATCTCTTCCTTCAATCATGTCCTCATAGACGCCCTGGCACTACACAGCCTGTAAGGAAGGTGCGCACCATTTTAACCAGAGAAGCCATTTGAAATACCCACTACCACCACCTCCTACCTTGATACCTTCAAAATAGAAATGCTTTTCTATAGAGAAGTTTTATTTTGGGAAAATTTAGTCTTCTATGCCAAGAATAGTCTGCTGATGCAAGAACAATATAAAAACCCAGGATATCCATCCATGGCTTAGACTCTGTCCTCCATATTGGTTTTGGTTTTAAAGGTAGATGTGGAATGCAGTTAATAATAGATATCTCAGAGCCAGGAGCAGTGGTGCTCCTGTAATCCCTGCACTCAGAGAGGCAGAGGCAGGTGGATCTTTGTGAGTTTGAGGCTAACCTCATCTACAAAGTGAATTCAGGACAGCCAAGGCTTCCCAGAGAACCCTGTGTTGTAAAAAACAAACAAACAAATATAAAACAACACACACACACAAACAAAAACCTAGCACGTAATACATGTTTGTATCACATGTTGCTGGAAACCACAGGCAACAATTTTTTGGATGGTGAATTACCAACTTTCTCCTTGATCATTGTCCTGGGGAGCCAGTGATAAATCAGTAATCTTTGAATAGGGCTCTAGTGTTGGCTAAATCAGAAAGGGCTTGTCATCCAACATGTAGACCTGAGTTTATATCCCCAGAACACACGTAAAAACAGATATGGGAACAGACCTGTAATTCCAGAGCCTGGGAGAAGAATTCCTGGGCCAATTGGCCAAATTGTTGAGTTCTATATTTAGTGATACCCTGTCCCAAACAATAAGGTATAGAAGTGACTGGGAAAGACACCTGATGTTGACTTTTGATACTCACATTCACACACACATACACATACACATAATCTTTGGTTAGAATTAGCAAACACCAACTGCAACTGGGAGATGTGAGGCAAAGAAGGATGTTATGACAGGTAGCTATAACTTCCCACAGGCGCATGTGTTTGAACACTTAGTCCCATCTGGTGATGCAGTGTGGGGAATTTATAGAACCTCTGAAGGCAGTGGGTTGCATGGACGGCATCTCAGTAGTTGATAGCCCAACCCCACTTCCAACCCTTTCTCTGTAGCTTATGTTGATGAAATGAGAAGAGGTCAAGGAACCCATGTTCCTGCCACATTGGTGCCCTCTGCCTCTGTACCCTCTCCACCATGATGGATTGTGTGATCAAATTGTGAGCCAAAATAAATGCTTTCTTCTTGAAGTTGCTTCTTTTCAACAGAAATGAGAAAAGTAGCCAGACAAGGGGTGGAGTTAAAGCTCCTTAGTCAAATGCTTGGAAATCAAAGGACCTAATCACAATATGTTTACACGTTCAGAGAAATAAAATCTCATTGTTACTGGCATAGAGTACATAGAATTGGTTTTTGAAATGCAGATACACACCACTCAGAAGAATTTCATATCTGTCTTTCTTTTATTGGTATTATTTGTTTGTTTGTTTGTTTGTTTTGGTACAAGGTCTCATGTAGTTTGAGCTGGATTTAAACTTGCTATGCGGCTAAAAATTACCTTGGACTTTTGGACTGCTTGTCTCCACATCCCATTGCATGGTTAATAGGTATATATTACCACATCAGGTTTACGTACTGCAAGAGATGGAACTCAGGTCTTCGTGCAACTGATTCCCATCACAAGTTCTGGGCACATTATTTAAACATATTCCTCTTGGACCTATGAATTATGAATGCATAGCTTGAGGACAGACAGCAGGTGTCTGCCTTTTCAGCCAGCTTCTTTGGGTGACACAGGTTTTGGGCAGGCTACACCCCAAAACAAACTGATACAGCCCAGGTCAATCCATTCACAATCAGCCAGCTGTGGGGAAACCTGACTGAAAAAGAAAGAGGAGGAAAAGCAGAGAGTATGTGGAAGAAGAAGAGAAGGAAAAGGGATAGAAGAAAGAGGAAGAAAAACTAGAAACATCTATTGCTCCTGTGATCTTCCACTTACACTAGTCATGCCTTTAGTGAAGAGAAAGGAAGTGGTGGAATCTAAGCATCTAGACTGAAAAATCCACATCATGCTTAAGGTTACCAGGGACCACCTACCAAGGGTTTCCTGTCATCCAACCGATCCTTATCCTTGAGTTGTAACAGAGCCAAATAATCCAATGTCTTGATTTATCATGTATTCTGTCCCAACATGACACTATCCAAATCAACAAAATCAGAAATGAAAAGGTACACAACTACAGACACTGAAGAAATCCAAGCAATAATTAGGTCTTACTTCAAAAGTCTATATGCCACAAAATTTGAAAATCTAAATGAAATGGATAATTTTCTTGACTGATTCTATATGCCAAAGCTGAATCAAGACCAGGTAAACCAAATAAATTGTCCTATATCTGCTAAGGAAATAGAAGCACTCACCAAAAGTCTCCCATGCAAAAAAAAAAAAAAAAAAAAAAAAAAAGCCCAGGACCAGATGGTTTCAGTGCAGAATTCTACCAGACCTTCAAAGAAGAGCTAACACCAATACTCTTCAAACTATTCCACAAAATAGAAACGAAAAAAACACTACCAAATTCACTCTATGAAGCCACAGTCACCTTGGTACCTAAACCTCACAAAGACCCAACAAAAAAAGGGAATTTCAGACCAATCTCCCTCATGAACATTGTTGCAAAAATACTCAACAAAATACTTGCAAACCAAATATAAGAACACATCAAAGATATCATCCACTACCACCAAGTAGGATTCATCCCAGGCATGTAGGGGTGGTTCAATATATGGAAATCCATCAATGTGATCCATCACATAAACAAACTGAAGGAGAAAAACCACATGATCATCTCCTTAGATGCTGAAAAGGCATTTGTCAAAATCCAACATCCATTCATGCTTAAAGTCTTGGAGAGATCAGGGATACATGGCAGATACCTGATCACAGTAAAGGCAATATCCAGCAAGATTATAGCCAATATCAAACTCAATGGAGAGAAACTTAAATCATTTCCACTGAAATCAGGGACAAGGCAAGGCTGCCCACTCTCTCCATATCTCTTCAACATAGTTCTAGAAGTCCTTGCTAGAGCAATAAGACAGTTGAAGGAGATCAAGGGGATACAAATTGGAAAGGAAGAAGTCAAATTATCACTATTTGCAGAAGATATGATATTATACGGGAGTGACCCCAAAAACTCTACCAGGGAACTCCTACAGCTGATTAACACCTTCAGCAAAGTGGCTGGATACAAAATTAACTAAAAAAAAAAAATCAGTAGCACTCCTGTATACAAAAGACAAAAGGGCTGAGAAAGAAATTAAGGAAACAACACCCTTCACAATAGCCCCAAAGACATAAAGTACCTTGGTGTGTACCTAACCAAGCAAGTCAAAGACTTATATGAAAAAAATTTCTAGTCTCTAAAGAAAGAATTAGAAAAAGATATCAGAAGATGGAAAGATCTCCCATGCTCATGGCTTGGCAGGATTAATATATTAAAAATGGCCATCTTACCAAAAGCAATCCACAGATTCAATGCAATTCCCACCAAATTACCAACACAATTCTTTATAGACCTTGAAAGAAAAATTCTCACCTTCATGTGAACAACAAGAAACCCAGAATTGCTAAAACAATTCTCTATAGTAAAAGATCTTCTGGAGGTATCTCCATCCCTGATCTCAAGCTGTACTATAGAGCAACAATACTAAAAACTGCATGGTACTGGCATAGAAACAGACTGGTGGATCAATGGAATCTAATAGAAGACCCTGACATAAATCCACACACTTATGGACACCTGATTTTTGACAAAGATGCCAAATCCATTCAATGGGAAAAAGACAGCATCTTCAACAAATGGTGCTGGTCTAACTGGAAGTCTACATGTAGAAAAATGCAAATAGATCCATACTTATCACCCTGCACAAAGCTAAAGTCCAAGTGGATCAAAGACCTCAACATAAAACTAGACACACTAAACCGCTTAGAAGAAAAAGTGGGGAATACCCTTGAACTCATTGGCACAGGAGACAACTTCCTGAACAGAACACCAACAGCACAGGCTCTAAGAGCAGCAACCATTAAATGGGACCTCATAGGGCTGAAAAGCTTCTGTAAAGCAAATGATACGTCCTCAGAACTAAATGACAACCTACAGATTGGGAAAAGATTTTCACCAACCCTATATCTGACAGAGGGCTAATATCCAGTATATATAAAAAACTAAAGAAATTAAACAGCAAAAAAATCATGTAATCCAATTAAAAAATGGGGTACAGAGCTAAACAGAGAATTCTCAATAGAGGAATATCGAATGGCAGAGAAACAAATAAATGCTCAATCTCATTAGCCATCAGGGAAATGCAAATCAAAACGACCCTAAGATTTCACCTTACACCCATCAGAATGGCTAAGATCAAAAACTCAAGAGACAAAATCACTCTTCTATGGTCTCACCACTATCACACTTGCTTCTGATAAGCAATGCTGCCTTTCCCATTCCATGTTCTCAGTAGATACATCCTGAATGATTGATTACATTCATTCCTAGTGAGCTATTGTTTCTTTAGAAGATAAGTATGCTTTCTTACATCCAAGTGTTTGTGAGTTCTCCTCCGCTGTGTTACTGTGCTTCCACTTAGACCTTACACTGAAGTCTGGATCCCTGATGTGATGACATTTGGAGATTGGATTTGGGGCAAGTAATTAGGTTAAATGGGGTTATGCGTGTCATGAGCCCCCAAGATGTTTTCCTAAGAAAAGAGGGAGAATAAAGTGCATCTCCCTTTGACCTGTGAGGACAGAGCAAGGAAGCAATGAAATATACACATCGGTATATTACACGTCCAGCTTCCCGAACAGTGAGATGTATGTGCATATTGTGCCCATTGCTGGCATTTTGTTTCAGCAGCCATAGAAGACTAATGCAGTCAGTCACCTTGACCTCTAAGTCCTTCAGAGATGTGAAACCTGAATACCTTTCATTTTCTTCCCACATTTCCAAAGGATGAAAAGAGCAAAAGACTCTGGCGTCAGCCCCTCTCAGGCCTTCTGCCCTTCTTTTTGAGAAAGCCCATCACTTGAGCTGGGCATTGTATTTATTTGAAGTGGGAGAACTGCAATGTGTTTCTAAGTCTGCAGTACCCAGGTACAGAATTGGCCCTGCTGATCTAGGAGTAAAGTATTAACTATATCCAAAGTTGTGTGATTAACTTACTTGTTTGCCTATAGAGCTCAAATGAAAAAGGGCAGGAAGCTGGGAGACTCTGTGCAGCCCAGTTTTGAAGTGGGATTGTGAACAAACCAGAGACATGTGTTTTAATTCATTTCCCCTGACATGCTATTATTACGTTAATGGAAAATAACTTTTACGGTTTTTCTCCATTTTAAATGGAGAATTGCAACATTCTCTAATGCAGGGTAGGAAGCTGATTGGATGTGAGTGATTTTTCTAACCCCTCTCTCCTTCCATCTTGGTTCTTTGTACACATTCAATATGTTTGCAGTTTTGCTTAGAACATATATATTTTCTCCCTGAACTTTTTTCAATTGCTTTTTTATCAGGTTTACAAATCACATCAAATAGGTATATTGCAGAGCTCTGTGATATTATTTTTCGAGTTTATAGCACAATGTATTGAATTATGCCAGCCTGTGCACTGGCCTTGCTCCTCTCTGTGGAAAGAGAGCAACCATGGACTGTGTAAATTCTCAGTACCCAGCATCACTGGCTAAATCAAGACGCACTATTCAGGCTGCTAGAACAAACAAATTTGTTTGTCTGTTTGTTACACAAATCAATTTGGTCCAAAATACATCACATTGGGCACTCAACCATTCCTCAAATAATATTGTCAACTTAATCAAATCATGTCTCCAAGACTCTCACAAGTTTCTCCTTTTTCTAAGAAGCGCCTTGATTGGTGAAAGAGTAGAAAGCAGGGGCTGTTAAGAAGCAACACTTGATTTATTATTGTGAAAAGTGTTATACAGAGAGGAAAGGAAGCTGATAGGAGAAAAAAAAAGATACTGTGTGTTTACCAATCTGCTAGAGGGAAAAGCCATGTACCTAGTCATGCCCTCTTGAGGGTGTTGGGTTTCCGTGCTGTGAAGGCAGAAGTCAAGTAACATTTGCATAAAGAGATTGTTTGACCTAAAGAGATAGAATGGAATGACTCAGGAAAGACATGCTTAGGGACTACTATGTGCCAGAAAAAGAGATTCAAAACTATGTTAAATATTAGATAAGATGCTTGCCTTGCCTCTCCAGACTGGATCCTGGAGAGATGACTCAGCATTCATGGAGATAACCTGGACCTCTGCACAGAGGTAGCCAGTGGCAGTTCAGTCTCCAAATGGACTCCCTAATAAGGGAAGCAGAGGCTGTCTCTGACATGAACTCAGTGGCTGGCTGTTTGATCACCTCCCCCTGAAGGGGAGCAGACTGAGCAGACCACAGAGGAAGAGTATGAAAGACAGCCCTGATAAGACCTGATGGGCTAGGGTCAACTGGAAGGGGAGGAAGACCTCCACTATCAGTGGCCTGGGGAAGGGGCATGGGAAGAGATGTGAGACAGAGGACAGGATTGGGAGGGAATGAAGGTGGGGCTACAGCTGGGATACAAAGTGAATAAATTGTAATAAAAATTATATTAAAAAATAATTACTTACAAAAAAATAGAATGCTTGCTGCTCTTTTAAAATATGAAGGCTTGGTTTCCAGCGTCCATATTAGATAGCTTACAATCACCTATACTTCCAGTCCAGGCAGATCTGGTACCCTCTTCTTCTGGCCTCCTTATGTACCTATGTGCATGTCCACATTCACACCTATAGACTCACTCATAAACAAACAATTAATGAAATAAATCTTTAAAAGGAAAAAAAAAAGAGGCTGAAGAGATGGCTCAGTGGTTAAGAGCACTGGCTGTTCTTCCAGCAGACCTGGGTTCAGTTCTCAGCTCCCATATGGCAGCTCCCTCTCACAGATATAAATGCAGGTAAAACTTCAATGCATCCAAAAAGAAATAAATCATTTTAAACTATAATAGAAAAGGAAAGGGACATTTTTCTAAGCAAACCCAAAAATATTTATGATTAATAAGGGCTCAGGAGATGACCCCAGAGACTCACAGGTGGTGTCTGGATGTGTTTCAGGCTCGATACTCAGCTATGTTAGCACAGATCTCATCCTGACCCCAGAAATTACAACTGCAGTCAATGTATACTCCTTTGTATGTGCTTTGTAGTTGACTTTGTCCAGTCTTTAGACTTTCTACAGCACCTTCACCTTCCTGCTGAGAACTCATGAAAAGGAAAAAGTAATCCAGTCAGATTCAGATACCCTGCTGTGTCCTAGCTTGACACCAACTTGTAGAAGCTGTAGAGCCAGCTTCACTTCTCTGAGGTTCAGATTCCAAGTTGTTCTGATGATTCCATGTGGTGAAGCATGAGCACCTCTTTTTATGATCCCCAGGTCATGGTATCAGAGCAGAGTTCTTAATTCTCACAGTCTCTGGGCATTTCCACATTTTCTTATAAATCAGCCCCGGACAGTAGCATTTGACACAGCATTGACAGTCAGAGACCAATTGTTTCAGTATGCTCAGAGCAAAAGCAGATGGCCTTCCTCTGTTACCATTTTACCTGGCATCTATATATCTTCTTGGTAGCTTTCTTAAATATTGTACAAAATATTGGAATACATGCTTGCACCCCTGCCCCCAGCACATATGACCTATGTAGCCTCAATGTGTCTAAGAATACAGAAGTGGGTTAAGAAACAGGTATTTATGGGATGGCAGAAATAGTAGCAAATAACTGTAGTCATGATCCCAGCAAGACTCACAACTAACATATGCTCAAGAGACACAGGCTGTGTATGTGATTGATATTATCCTCATTCCTTCTTTAAAAGATGGCAGACTTGTTGACTCTACACTGTCTAAATAACCTGTTTGAGAATACAGGTCAAACTCTGAAAGGAGCCCAAACCTCTGGTTATTCCTGCATATATTTTATCATTACTTGAAACATTGCTGTGGACTTAACTTAATCTTGTTCTTCATAGAGCACTGTCTTATCCTGTCCTAGAAACTTGTGTTTCTCCCTCTTTCTTCGTCTTTCTCTACTTTGTCTTCCTTGATTCCAAGCTTTACACTGACAAAAAAAATGCTATGTGATGGAAAGTTTTGGGATGTTGGACATACCATATGCCTGTGTTCTGTTGTGTAGGTAATTACAGGTTTAACTTTTCTTTGTAGCAAATACTAGCTCCAATGAACTTCAGCCACGGGGATGGCATTTCTTTCTAGATACTTCACATTTTCCAGTTCCTTAATTCTTAGGCTCCTGTCATTCCTCCATCATCTCAGCATCAGGCTTGAAATGGCAGGATGGACTTCTTCCCACACCTCATCATGTACCACACTAGATTTTTTTCTCTTCTACTTCTAAAGACCCTTGAAAGGATTTTGGTGTTCGTGCTGGCCTTCCCATGAATCTAATTCATGGTCAGGTAATAAGTGATTTCAATTCTGTTCATGCAATTCTCACTTCTTTGTCTTGTAAAGCAACTTTTCTATAGGCTCTAGGTATTAGAACATCATTAAGAGATCTTCCTGTTGCCTTCGAGCTCTTAAAAATGTCCTATTGTGATGGATAGAATTCAACTTTATCTTAAACAGAAGAACCAACCCTTGATTCAGTCATCGGGAGTTTCTGAACTCTAAGTGGGAAAGCTGAATATTAAACTGCCATTTTTCTTTTTTTGAAGCTTAGATATAGATCAAGGATTTCCAATGAGAAATCAATGTGCCTTGCTGAGATTAGGACCCATAAACATAAAGATTACAATAAGAGTCAAAGACTAGTGCAGAAAACATAATTTAAATGTCCTTTGCACTAATGATGTATCACAATACTATGCTTGTTAAATAGACTTAAAATGAATATGCACTGAAGATTGATTTTGTATTTCTTTTCACTTTTTTCCATTTTATTTATTTTTGATTTTTTATAAATTACACTTTATTCACCTTGTATCCCCCCTGTGGTTCCCTCCCTCCTCCTGTCCCAATCCCTCCCTTCCTCTACCCTCTGCATGCATGCTCCTCCCCAAGTCCACTGATAGGGGAGGTCTCCTTTTCCTTCCTTCTGATCCTAGTCTGTTAGGTCTCATCAGGAGTGGCTGCATTGTCTTCCTCTGTGGCCTGGTAAGGCTGCTCCCCCCTCAGGGTGAGGTGATCAAAGAGCAGGCCAATCAGTTCATGTCAGAGGCAGTCCCTGTTCCCATTACTATGGAATCACTTGGACATTGAACTGCCATGGGCTACAGGGTCTTTTCACTTTTAAAAAACATGTGACTTCCAGACATTATAAAAATTCATCTGCTAATCATATTTTATATTTTTGTTCAGGGCTGCCCAAGTGTGCCTCCTCAGTACCCTTGAGCTATATCTAGGACTGGGTTATGCATCTATGTATTTTTAATTCCCACCAAATATAGCTTGGTCCTTTCTTGCTTTCTAACCATCATGCAAGCCCTCTCCTTAGCTGGCTGCTGCAATACGGAGCTCCATTTTTCTCTGAATTCTAACTTCTTTTGTAGATTTACATCTGCTGTGCCTTACTCATCCATGCTCAGTTTGAACTTATCTGTAGCACTCATGATCCACAGACAAAAGTCTCCTAGGCTAGTCTGTATCTGGAGATCTAAGGTTCAGAAGGGCTTAAGGAACTGGACCAATACATGGTGGAAGTGGCTTTAACTCAGATGTCTTGCTGTAAACTGTCTTTCCCCGATGCTTCTACACCCAGTTTCTTAGTACCCATTAGGAGGTGCTAGGGATGTTGATTCTACAGTGTATAAGTACCCTACTGAGATAACACTGGGGCAGAGGCAGATTCTGAAAGGAGCCAATTTCTATGTGTATTCTCTCAAACAGTCATCCCTGGATTGGTCGATATCAAAATCCAATTTCACTAGGATTAGCTGTGGGTTGCTCAGAGCTATTCATTGAATTAGGAACGATTACAGCGAGGGAGCCCCACAGTTCTTTATTAAGGTCTTTGTGGAAACACTAAGTGATCTTCAGGAGATTAAAGTGCCGGTGGTGTTTTCTTAACATTTATAACCTGTGCCAATACCTGTGGAGTTTGTTTATTAAGAAAAATTCTGGAGCCAACAGCCTGCCTCCTGGTAGGGTTGCGTCACCAAAGGCCAACACAGAACCCGGTGTGCTGGGTCTTAATGTGGTTGCTCAGAACTTCTGCTAAGCTGGTCTTAGAGATCTGCCTCGTGGGGTTAATGGTTCTCTAATTCCCAGGGTCTTTGGGTCTTCCTGTGTGATAAGAAGGCTGTTTCTTAGAGCTGTACATGAACGTGGGACAGAGAAACAAAACAAACTGAAATGAGTACTGCTGGTGACTCCTAATCAGTGTAATGTTTCCTCTTACTGAGTGGAGCTTAACTATTATTGTCTCATTCTCAAAAGTCTACAGCAGGCAAATAATTATCATTTTATTCATTTTCAGACTAAATTGTAGAATGTTGATGACCTTTCTAGAAACTGACAAAGGGCTTTCCACCCTGGCAGAGGGGCTCAAGTATCTCTGTCTGTAACCAAGTACATAAGGGGAGGTGGCCAACCTGACCTGTTGAAGGGAAGGTTCTTGTCTCTCCTCTGCTCAGGCTGGAACATGCTCTTTTATTTTGCCCCTTGTTGGAGGCTAGCTCTTTTAAGAGCCTCCAAGAACCCAGAGGTGAGATTAAATAATAATATAGTAATTCCTGGAAGAGTCACTAACTGAATATGCACTTTTGGTGTTGTGTTTATGGTGGAATTATCATAGGTTGGAAGGCAGTGTTTAAAAAATACCTCTATGGTATAACCTCTGTCAACTATGAATGGTTGAGACCTGGTTTGGAAAAAGGGGTCTTTGCAGAAATGAAATGAATGACCTCGAGACACCCTTATTTAGAATGGGCTCTAGGTCTAATGCATAATGAATGTAAGCAGAAAAAGCTGGGGTAGATTTGAATCAAGCATCCAGGGAAGATGGCCATGTAAAGATAGAAGTGATGGGTGTAATGACACTGCAAGCCAAGAGATGCCCAGAAACAGAAGCTAGAAGAGGCAAAGAAGGAAGGAGCTTGGTCCTGTTCACATGTTGATTTTAGATTTTTGTTTTCATTACTATGGTATGAGAAAGTTCTATTGTTTTAAGCCACTAAACTCTCAATAACCTTCTAAGAGACAAACCCAGAGATTATGTTGGTTAGCCTTCAGGTACGATGGAACGCTAAGTTATACAGCAGGAATGTGTATTTTTGCTGGTGGTTTCAGAGCCTTTGACCTGTGCTTATTGGAGCACAGTACATCGCAGAGATGTGTAGAGAAGGGATGTTCACTCAAAAGCAGCTGCATTGAAAAGAACAGGAAGAGCAGTTTAAGGTCTAGAATGCTCAATGACCTCACTTCCTTTTACAGATACTGCCCACTCCCCAAATGCCAAGGGTTACTCACCAAGCCTGTATCTAATGCATGTATGAGACCTACCAGATCCGAACCATAACAGTCATAGAAAAGTACAGGTTTGTTCTAGGGACATTTTCCCCAAAAATTCCAAAAGATATATGTAGGAAAAAAGCCCATTTGGGGCCTAAAAAGAAGCAGCAAGTGCTCTCTTCAGTGCAGATGATGGATGGTCCTTGCTGCTCTAAAGTTTCTGCCTCTTGTACCTGTCCCTATATTTTCGTCCTTGTCCTAAGCCTGCAGGGCATGGACCATTATTCCCCTTTCACTGATGAGTGAGCCATCGGTGGAGAGATATAAAAGGCCCTGCTCCACATTAGCAGTCGGTGGCAGTAGGCCTGCGTCAGGTAGGGAGTGATTCCACAGTCTTGGCTGTTGCACAATTCGTTTCCTCGGACACAGGGACACTCAGCTTGAAATGGTCTTTTTCATTGTTTTTTTCTCACCCTATAGAGCTTGACATTCCTCTTCCCTCCTTTTCACAAACCTGTAAAAATTTGAAACAATTTGAATTTCCTCTTCATTTGACATATTTTCAGTAAAAATGATTTCTGCCATAGGTGTGCCTACGTAACAATTTATGGGCATTTGTATAAATGTGTGCACTACAAAATGATTAATCGAGCATTGTGTGTTTTTATCAAAGGAGACACCACAAAGATTTCTCCAAAGTCCTGTTTGACTAGAGATGATTAATTTTAATTTTTACATGAGCAGCATAATGCTATTAATCATTTAATATGTTTAATCATAATCTCTGTAATTCCTAATTAGGTTTATTAAACTGAACCATTCAGCAATTGTGCACAAATCCAAGTCTAAGTCCCTCTCTTGCGAGGAAGAGAAACTCATTTTAATTTTTTATTCACATAGCAATTTCTAAAGCGGTGAAGAAAATGGGCAAGAAACTTAGGGTCTTAGCTATTGCCTATGCCGGCCTAGGCTCTTGTGGTAGGGTGTTAAAACCTCTTACTCTTTGGCAAAGTTGCAATATCATGATTTCTTTGCTGTATGTAGATCACAGTTTACAAAATGAGTATGTGCCTGTGTTCCCTGTGTATGTGTGTGACTGTGTGTATGTTTGTATCTGCGTGCATGCATGTGGGGGTAAAGGGTGCATGAATGAGTGTGTGTTTATATGTATGTAGGCCTGTGTGAGTGTATATGTGTGTGTATGTGCATGTGTGTATGAGTATGTATGGTTGTGTGTGTGCATGCATGTATATGTGAGTGTGTGTGTAGGTGTGTATGAATATGCGATTGTGTGTATGCGTGCATGCATGTGTATGTGTGAGTGTGTGTGTAGGTGTGTATGAATATGTGATTGTGTGTATGCATGCATGCATGTGTATGTGTGTGCATGCATGTGTATGTGTGAGTGTGTGTAAGTATGGTGCTGTGCTGTGCATGTGGACATCAGAGGGCAGCCTCACGTATCAGCTCGTGTCTTCCTTCTTGTTTGAAGGGTCTCTAATTATTGCTGTATATACAAGCCCAGCTACCTGTGTACTTTCAGGAATTCCCCGGCATCTGCATCCACTCCACTGTAGGAATGCTGATTACAGACATGGACAATCACATCCGGTTTTATGTTGGCTCCAGGGCGACAACTCCATTCCTCATGCTTGTACAGCCAAGCCCCCACCGAGTGAGCCTCCTCACCAACCCACATTGCATTCATTAACCAGCACGTGAGGCTGGCAAAGGTGATGTTCACTCGGTTATTTATTATTCATTTATTAGTGGTGCACCGATCTTTCATGCTTTCGGCCTGTCAGTGCATCAGCCAGTCACTTAACAGGCATTTAAATTCATGTAGCAAGCTGGTCACAACTCACTCCTGCTGTCATCTTTAAGTGGCTTGTAACAGCCACTTGCTTTTGTGTACATGGCTCTTCTGAGCCTACAATTTCTACCCACCTCTCAAGTCTCCTCTCCTGCTCATCTTCCACATATTCTATCTGGCTCCCCATGACCTCCCAGCAGTGGAGGGCTTCCCCTTACAGCTATTGATCTTTGCACATGCTTTGCACTCCCTTGGCACAAAATCTGTCCCCACCGACTCTCCTGATGCTCTCTACAAAGCCAACGCTGCTGTGCCTTGGAACCTCCAGGGGTGTGTGGGACTATCTTCCTCAGCCTGAACCCTACAAGGAACTGCCTGCATTTTCATTGTTTTTTCCTCACTTCTCCCTACGTCATCTGCCTCCTCACATTTACGGCCTGTCAGGGTCACACTACACTTGACCGTTGACAGTCATCTGGTGGGGTTTCTGATCCTAAATCAGCTTAGATGCATGGTGCACAGGACACTGGGAGGTCTTCATTCAGCATGTTATTCAGATTGTGTGAGGAAGAAGGATGTGAATGAAATATTATAGTACACAGGAGAGATGTTGAGAAAATAGCTAATTATGCTCCTGTTCTTTGGGTGTTTCTTTTACATTTCTCTATGTAAGATTGTCTCCTCTAAGTCTCTATTATTTTACACCTGGATGCCTGCACTGATAGTTTTATCCTAGTTATATGCTTGTAAATTGCTTATGAATAGATGAGGATATTCGTTGCTCATGATTTTAGCTTTGGCAACAGTACAACAGTACCACAGTAGTTTCAAAGAAATACTTATTGTGTACTTGAGACTCTTTTGGGAAAATGCCTAGGAGTGGTATGGCTGGATCTTGAGGAAGTGTTATTCCTAGTTGTCTGAGAAAGCACCAGATTGCTTTCCAGAGTGGTTGTACAAGTTCACATTCCCACCAGCAGTGGAGGAGTGTTCCTCTTTCTTCACAACCTCTCCAGCATGTGTTGTCTCTTGAGTTTTTGATCTTAGCCATTCTGATGGGTGTAAGGTGAAATCTTAGGGTCATTTTGATTTGCATTTCCCTGATGACTAATGAGGTTGAGCATTTCTTTAAGTGTTTCTCTGCCATTCGATATTCCTCTATTGAGAATTCTCTGTTTAGCTCTGTACTCTATTTTTTAATTGGATTACTTGATTTTTTTGCTGTTTAACTTCTTTAGTTCTTTATATATACTGGATATTAGCCCTCTGTCAGATACAGGGTTGGTGAAGATCCTTTCCCAATCTGTAGGCTGTCGTTTTGTTCTGACGAAAGTGTCCTTTGCTTTACAGAAGCTTTTCAGTTTCATGAGGTCCCATTTATTGATTGTTGCTCTTAGAGCCTGTGCTGTTAGTGTTTTGTTCATGAAGTTGTCTCCTGTGCCAATGAGTTTAAGGCTCTTCTCCACTTTTTCTTCTAAGTGGTTTAGTGTGTCTGGATGCTGGAAATAACCCAGATGCCCCTCAGTGAAGGAATGGATGCATAAATTGTGGTATAGCTACACAATGGAATATTACTCAGCAATAAAAAACAAGGAAATCATGAAATTTGCAGGTAAATGGGGGGATCTGGAAAAGATCATCCTGAGTGAGCTATCGCAGAAGAAGAAAGATGCACAGGGTATATACTCACTCATATAGACATGTAATATAGGATAAACCTACTAAAATCTGTTCACCTAAATAAACTAATCAAGAGGGAGGACTCTTGCTAAAATGCTCAATGCCTATCCAGAAAGGCAAAGAGAATGGACATCAGAAGAAGGAGAAAAGAGGGAACAAGTCAGGAGCCTGACACAGAGGACCTCTGAAAGGCTCTGCCCTGCAGACTATCAATGCAGATGCTGAGACTTATGGGCAACCTTTGGGCAGAGTGCAGGGAATCTTAGGAAAGAAGTGGGAAACAGTAAGATCTGGAGAGGACAGGAACTCCACAGAGAGAGCAACAGAACCAAAAAAATCTGAGCACAGGGATCTTTCCTGAGACTGATACTCCAACCAAGTACTATGCATGGAGATAACCTAAGACTCCTGCACAGATGTAGCCCATGGCAGCTCAGTATCCAAGTGGATTTCATTGTAATAGGAACAATGACTGTCTCTGACATGAACTGATTGGCCTGCTCTTTAATTACCTCCCCCTGAGGGGGAAGCAGCATTACCAGGCCACAGAAGAAGACAATGCAGCCACTCCTGATGAGACCTCATTGACTAGGATCAGAAGGAAGGAAAAGGAGACCTCCCCTATCAGTGGACTTGGGGAGAAGCATGCATGCAGAGGGTAGAGGAAGGGAGGGATTGGGACAGGAGGAGGGAGGGAACCACAGGGGGGATACAAAGTGAATAAAGTGTAATTAATAAAGAATTAAAAAAAAAAGATATACTTAAGTGGATAATGTCTACTGCCACCTACAGACAAAATATATTAATTGCAGAGAAAGTACAGAAAAAGGGTGTACGCTGCAGTTAATGTGAATTTTCTCTTAATTCTTCCCTATGTTATAGGTTTCAGTGTAATAACAGTATCCTAGCTTATTTCTGAGTAGAGGAGAACAGAAGGAAATAATGGACTATGCTAGTAGGTTTACATTATCTACATTAGCATAAACCAGCAGAGCTTCCTGGGAATATTGTTTTTGCTTTTTTCCAACATAGGCCCTACATGTATGTGACATTTCAAATGAAAGAAATGCAAAAAAACCCCACTAATTTATACTTTATTTAATGTTCATTCTGTGAAATTTCATTGATCTCCTGTGGTCTGTGGCAGTAGACAACACAGATTTGTACAATTAAGAAGCTAAGTTAAGATGCTAAGAAAAAAGTTGACTCAATCATCTGATTCACTACATGAATGGCAAACCACCAAAGGGCCTTTGCAAATTTTTGACATTTATTAATATTTTATCTGTACAGCCTCAGTACTTATATATGTGTAGCCTAAGAATCTGGGAGGCATTAGGGGATGCACGTTCTTATTTTTAATAATCTTTACTCCCTTTTGATGAGTTTTCCACTGAGCCCCCAGCCTCCTGTGCTTCTTTTCCTCCTCACACAGTGCTTATCTCCTTCCTCCCAACTCTACCCTTCTTTATGAATGGTTTTTATTTGGCCTTGCCACATAGAGTTACATTAAATGAATCTGAGACTTTTGACTGTTTTGCTTGACGTGGAATCTCAGCTCCTTATCTAGGCACTCAGTTGATGCTCAAAACAAACATTTTGCTGTTAAATAAAAACAAGGACCAAGAATCTTTGTCTGATACTATTCTGCCATGTAGGAGAAGGGAGAGGACCCTGGGACAGAGTGCTTACAGCTACTCAGAGCCTCTTTGTTTTCCCCTTGTTCCTTTAGCAGACAGATGATGCAGCACCTACTGATGGCCAGCCCCAGCCTCAGCCTTCTGAAAACACAGAAAACAAGTCCCAGCCCAAGCGACTGCATGTGTCCAACATCCCCTTCCGATTCCGGGATCCAGACCTCCGACAAATGTTTGGTGTAAGTACTGCCTGTGTCCTAGTTCTTCTCCTTGTGGGAATTCTGGGAATTTATCTTTTATGATGGAATGTTATTTTGGGATGTAGGCATTTTAGCATCTAATGCCTGGGTCTATAGTGGCTAGGTTTCCTGAGGGTGGCAGGATACATTTATTTGTATTAGTTGTGCTTGTGAGGTTTCTGCTTTGCCAGTTGGTTATCCTCTAACAAGTAACTTAAATGTCAAGTGGAAAATAGACTCCTCTATTAACCACTGATAAGAAGAGCCACGGGTTATTCCAAATCCAGCAGCCCAGGACCTCACTTTATAACTAAAATACATGTTGAAGCCCTTGCCTGTTTACCTAGAGGAGTGACCCAGGAGTAACTGTACTCCAATTTTCCTCAGGCACTGTGTTCTGTAGTGGCAGTGAATGGCTAGTTCTACATAAGGCTTAGTTTTCAAAACCAGCCACAGCCACCACTAACAAAAACTATCAGCTTTTAAATCTGATTTGATTCTTGCAGCATATGGTTTCCTAGATGAAGGTTCAAGGGTATTTACTCTGCTACTCAGGGCTGCAAAGGGCAGCCTGGTCTAGGCACCATGGTGAAACAAAACTAGCCAGAAGCCACCACTCACCCTGAGGAAATAAAGGATGGCTTTGCTTCCTCACAGGTCATCGTGACCCTGATTATTTTTCTGGACTATGTTTGAACAATCCACCCAGGGAAAGGAAGAGTTTACAGCTTATTTGGTCTCAGCTGTGCCAAAGGACAAAGCTTTGACGAGGCTCAGATAACATTTTGTGTTTTGAAAGGTAGTCACTCTGTATATGACATCCCAGTAGTGGTAGCAAACATTTGTGCTCTCGACCAAAGAACTACATCCTTAACATTTGACTCAGAACAAAGGTGGGATGCTTGGAGACTCCTCTAAGAGCTTGTGGAGAGCTGCAAATATGACAAAAGCAGTGAGAAGAGGTCGGATGTCTCATTGTGAGCAAAGTTCCTATTATTCTCTGCATGAACAGGAGCCCTGGTTCATTACTCAGGGGCTCCATGATTTGGGGGGTGAGCTTGGACCTTTTATTTCTTTAACACACACGATGCTTATCAAGTATGCATGTGACACAAAAGCAGAGCAGGCATCCTAATATTTAAGACACCCAGGCTTGAATCCTGACATTTCAGAGGAAAGGTCAACTTTTGCACTTTTATCGCTCTCTCATTTGGTAATAACCTTGAGTTAAGCCCTCTAACTCTTGCAGAACGAAGATACCCTCGGGCACTCTCAGGTCAAAGATGACTTTGAAAAGTGCAGAGCATTCGAAGTTAGAGTCGAGGTTAAGTGTGTGCAAAGCAGTGGGACCCAGCCTGACTGATGGGTAGCTGGAGGACTGATATCCTCTTTGCCATGTCAAACCAAAGGAATGTCTTGCTACTCAGTCTGTCTTTACTCATCAAGTGTCACTGTGATGTTGGCTTTGAACTGGATTCTCTTAATGACCATTCTCATGATCTTCCACAGTGACATGCAAGGCAGCCAACCCCCAATTTTTCACCCTTAAGGGTCTATTTTTTCCCATGGACTTTTTGTTTATCTTAACTTTACCTGAGGCTACAGGGCTAAGTCAGAAATGTGGTCAAAACGCTTGCCTGGAAGCCACGCAGAGGTGATGCTGCCTATATTAATATCTGAATCTCCCTGTCCTTTAGGGTTAGGGCAGATGGCCCAGAGAAAGAACTTGTCATGTGACATGCTACCTGGTATTAAACCCAGATCGAAATCTATTTGTTTCAAAATACTGTTTTTTTTTAATTTTTTTTCTTTTGAATCATTTTTTTTTTATACAGCTAGCTAACAAGAAGTTGAGTCGATATGATAGTTATACCCCTAGTTAAGGGAGCACAATATACATTCAAGAACACTGAAATTAATTCTACTTATCACAAATAACATCTGTGTCTATGTTAAAGAGTATGTGTGGATTTTGTGTGCTGTTGGTCTCATCTATAAAAATCATTGGGCCATA